>NC_057355.1:15335000-16535000 GCF_016509475.1 Prionailurus bengalensis
GAAGCAAAGATGCACGTGTTCTGTCCAAGCACTCCCAGGGGGCGGTGGAGCAGGGAGCATTTAACACTAGGCAGTCTTATTCAGATTTCACTAGTGACTCGTCTATCCCTCTCCCGCCAGACAAGGGGACTGGCCAATTGGTCAGGTCTTCTGGTCGGCCTCCTGGTTCTGAGATAAGGAGACTAGGTCGGGCAGTGAGCACGATCAGGGCAGGGACAGACCAAAAACAATGGAGGGTGACAAGTAGGCTGGCCCTAGGGGATGAATGAAATGCCAGGGGAAGAGCGATCAGGTCTTCACGGAGGTGGCATGGGCCCGCAGACTTTAAATGCACACTTTCCGGTTTTCCTAGGAGCGGGATAATTACATATCCAATGAATTGGGTATGCTTACCTTGAGACATGCTGGAGTTCTAGAATTTAGGTGGAGAGTCTTAGGGCAGCGGTCTGGCTGAAAGGAGGATTAGGAGAAGTTACTGGAAGCTGTGGTGGCCCATGCTGTTTTTGCTTTCGACATCTTTAGGGTGGTTTGAGGGGGTGTTACGAGGATTATCGGGAGGAAGCTGAAACTCTTCCCCTCCCCACCCCTTTGCACCTGCATCATATCTACCTGTCAATTCAGTTACAATTTTTCCCTTTCCGTGAACTATTCCGGGCTTTGTTGGAAGGAAGTAGTTATGTATCGCATATTTGCAATAGAAAAAGATTTACTTCCATTACATATGAGTTTGTAGGAGCATTTTACAACCTTCCGCAGTCTTTAGCAGCATGGAATCAAGTCCTTGGTATTATCTATTTAAGTCTTTAAATTTGGTATTTAGGTTAAATACAAAATATAGTTCTTAGCGTTATTCCAAGGTCACTATTCATGATGGAAAAAATGTTAAAAGCATAGAAGTAATGCATGAAAAATCCATTATTAAGAGCGGCACCCCCTTATCTACAATAGCAGTTACTTTAACATGATTTCCGTGCATTGTAGGGACACGCTATTGCCGTCCCTGCTAAAGCTCTGTTAATGTTTCCATTATACATCTCTATTCAGCTTTCCACCAGTTTATAATTCAACGTATTCTTAGGCTAAACTTTGGTTTATGGAAATCTCCATTTGAAAACTTCCCCAAAGAAATTAAAAACATATGAATGAAAATGCACGGACCATCCCATTTCTGGGGCATGGGGGGGAGAAAAACACCTTCTTGTTTGGGGGATTTGAGTGGGAAATTGATTTTTGTCCTTTAATCAGTTGTGACCAGGATTATAATGCTATTAATGCAAAAGCATGCTGAACTAATTAACAACCAGGGAGCTGGAAAGGAGCCTAGGAGGTCTCCAATAGGCAAGGTTATATCAAAACCTCCCAGACAAACGGGGTACAATGTCCAAAGAGCCCTGGGAAACCCATTCCACAATTGTTATTGCTAACTTGTTCCATTGTTTAACAACCCCTACTGTCAGGAATATTTTCCTTATGTCGAACTCAAATCCTCGCCGTTTACGCCAATTTCCCGCTGCTTTTAGGGGAAATGGCAAACAGCTGTTGGACATCGCAGGGATAAAGAACTTGTTTTATTTGATATAGACCGCTGTTGGAGCCCTCGTAGGCTCAGCCCTCCCAGAAGAACATTTCCTTCCTGGTTCCATTTTTGAAACTCTGAATCATTGTCTCTATCTTCTTAAGTGTTGGAGCCTCTTACTACTGGGCCCTAATCTAATAACCCCCTAGAATGAATTTGTCCTGCCTGTTGATGCAGAAATATCTTATGATTTTCATATGGCCAATTAAAGCTTTCCAGTTCTTTGCTTGTTTGGGAAAACAAAATGTACCTTGCTATTTCTCTTGAAATTGCACCTGAACCCAGATCATTCTTTGCATCATTCGCAAGAAGCTGTTTGGCTCCCAAAGGTGCAGATCTGAACGCAGAGACATGAGTTGAACCCAGGATCTGTCCGATTTCATGGGACTTCCCACTGGCCAGTGGTGGCTCCTCAGTTTCTGTATAAGAGGAATTTATGGGGCAGAATCTGGCTGGCCAAAAGGACATGGACACTTGTCATAAAGATGCATTTGCTTAGTAAGTGTCTGAATTTCATATAGATTGAGCATTTACTTAAGCAGGATTGGGAAAATAACTGAAATCACAGGGTAGAGGATGAAGGAAGCTAAAGTTCATTACCCTACTAGCCTAAAAATGATCTGGGGCCTCGAAAATGCCCAGAGGTGGTGGCGATGGGTTGGGAGTTAGTCATAAGTGTTGAGCAAAACTCCTGAGGCACAAAGAAAATGCAAAGCCAGTAAGTGGTTACCAAGTGAGTGAAAGGTGTGGCCAGAATTTGAATTCAGGTCATCTGGTTCAGGAGTCTGTATTCTTTTATTTTTTATTAATTTTTTTTTTACTGTTTATTTATTTTTGAGAGAGACAGAGCAGAATGTGAGTGGGTTAGGGGAAGAGAGAGGGAGACACAGAATCCGAAGCAGGCTCCAGGCTCTGAGCTGTCAGCACAGAGCCCGATGTGGGGCTCTAACTCATGAGCTGTGAGATCATGACCTGAGCCGAAGTCGGATGCTCAACCGACTGAGCCACCCAGGTGCCCCGTGTATTCTTTTATTTTTTTAAAAATAATCTCTACATCCAACATGGGGTTCGAATTTACAACCCTGAGATCAAAAGTCGCTTGCTCTCCCGACTGGGCAGCCAGGTGCCCCTGGGAGTTGGTATTCTTGACCACTATGCTCTGCTGCGTCCCTATGACAGACACACAGGCGAGAGAGGGAAGTTATCTCAAAGATGGGGCATTTATGTGTTTCGTCATGAGAGATGAGCTGTTAGGATAGAAATCAAAAGCAGCTCAGTATCAGTAGAAAGAATGCTTCATCATAGTCTGACAACAGAACAAGAGGGAAGACAGCCAAAAGATTAGTAATGGAATGCAACGATCTAGAAGAATAGAACAGGAGAAGAGACCACCCACATATGGGGTGTTCAAAGAAAAGAGGGACATAGTTGGATAAGTCTTTGGCTTGGGGACTAATTAGGAGACATGCCCCTCTGCCATATCAACTTTTGAATGGTTTTCTTGCTTGGCTACAACTGGGGCGGAGTATGATCTTAGGACAAAAGAACTGACTAATAGATCTGGATCCACCCAAAGGGAAGTCTCTAGCAGCTGGCCACCTGGCTCTGCCCTTGACTGAAATGTCAACTTTATCACTGAGGATATACATGGATCTTGTGAATCACGTGAGCATGATCTAAAGCTCGGAAAGTCAAGACAAAAACTATTCACAACAGGTTGGGATGATGGGCTGAATCTTACAAGACCAGATTCTATAAAGAAAATAGGAGAATGTGAGCTTACATGTAAAATAAAAAGGTCAACTGATGTATCAAAGCAGGAGGGAGAGGTCAAAAGCAGCTGAACTATTTGAAAGGATGTAGAGACTTTAGTTTCTTTTAAGCTTAGGTGGATCCATTAATGGGGGGAGAGTGTGAGGAAAAAAAAAAGAAAATTGTGAATATTAGGTAAAATAAAACTACAATTCTTTTTTTAAAATTTTTTTTTCCAACGTTTATTTATTTTTGGGACAGAGAGAGACAGAGCATGAACAGGGGAGGGGCAGAGAGAGAGGGAGACACAGAATCGGAAACAGGCTCCAGGCTCTGAGCCATCAGCCCAGAGCCCGACGCGGGGCTCGAACTCACGGACCGCGAGATCGTGACCTGGCTGAAGTCGGACGCTTAACCGACTGCGCCACCCAGGCGCCCCATAAAACTACAATTCTTAACGAATACTTGATAAAGCTTCCAACTGGGAATCAACTCCATTCTAAAAAAATGCCTCCTCTGCCAAGGTGACTCTGGGGGTGGGGCTGGCAACTTTCTTCAAATATTCAAATGGTGGGCACCTAGAAGGGATGCCGTCAGTATTTATCTATACAGATAACAGAGGAAAGGTTCTCAATTGCATTGTTGGGGTGTCTGTGGGGGTATGTTCTTAGTAATCAGTTGGTAATATCTTGGTCTTACTATGATAAAGTCTCCCTCATTTCCTCATTTTTTTTTTTGACATTGCTTTTCCGGGGCTGGAGAGGAATGAGGTATGGTTATAGCAAGTGAGGTGGGAACTCCTCTAAACCAGGTCTGTTTGTTTGTTTTGTTATGTTTTTTTTTTCCTTTTTTTTAATGATAACCGAGTGTTACTAGTGCCCTATCAATGTCAAAATTACCCACTTTTTGGGGGGATGGGTTACAAGACACTGGATGGGGCATAAGAAGATGTCAGGGATGTGGAATGCTGGGTAAGGAATATAGATGTCTTTTCCCCAAATGGGGATTGTCAAGGGCCGTGATGGATGCAACGCAGTGTGGTTTCCATCTGTGAAGACGCCGCAAGACTGTGCTATGGCAGAAACGCTACTTTCTGTAAACACAGGAGCTTTCTTCCCCACTCCATTTAACAAATGTTAAGTTTTCCCCTCATAGAGAAACAAGTTATCCTGGGAACATTTTTTCCTTTAACATCTCTTGCGCTTCCTTGAGCTTGAAGGGTTTGTTTTAGTTAGCAAACCTGCTAACAGGTGAAGAACTCTGTAGGAATAGATTAGGAATCGCTAACTAGCACCATTGTATGAAAAGCATGCAAGATGGTTTGAACAAGAGACGGGCAATTCTCCTTCCTCCTTCCTGAAGTTTCCCACTCCTTTTGCATGGCTGTGTGCCACATGGATGGTCAAGGAATCTTTCCCTGGGTGTAACTTCAATTGATATTGAGGTCATTTAAACCAAATATTGATTGCTGCCTTTGTGCTTTTGACTTCTCTCTTGTCAATGCAAGGATTTTTGTGTTTTTGTATGAGAGATGCTGATATTTGGCTAGTGTCCTGTCTGAGGCAATTTATTCAGAAGTACAAAGCCACTCTTCCTTTAAAAAGTGGTTATATATGATCTCATGGTTTGTGAGTTCAAGCCGTGCATCAGCTCTGCTCTGACAGTGCAGAAACTGCTTAGGATTCTCTCCCTCCCCCTCTCTCTAGCCTTCCCCCACTCATGTTTTCTCTCTCTCTCTCTCTCTCTCTCTCTCTCTCTCTCTCAAAACAAATTAAAAAAAAAAACTTAAAAAAAAGATCGAATTAGGAGCGCCTGGGTGGCTCAGTCGGTTAAGCATCCGACTTCAGCTCGGGTCATAGTCTCACGGTTCGTGGGTTTGAGCCCTGCATCGGCCTCTGTGCTGACAGCTAGGAGCCCGGAGCCTGCTTCGGATTCTGGGTCTCCCTCTCTCTCTGTCCCTCCCTCCCTCACGCTCTCTCTCAAAACGAAATAAACATTTAAAAAAATTTAAAAAAAAGATCAAGTTATACATGCACACAATTTAATAGAGCCATAGTTGCTCTATGAGTTTTGTTAGGAAAAACCGTAGACGCCTGCATCCCTCCCTACATTTCTTCTCCCCAGGAGCAGCCACTTTCTTGACTTTTCTGATTATCTTCGATAATCTTTCCCTATTTCTAACTGCTGTGCATGTATATTGACTACTTGATTTTTCAGTTTTAAGCGAACGCATCCCTTTTCAATGTTTTTGTTCTTCCAATAAAGTTATTTTGAAATTTTGTTTAGATCACAATTCATTGTTTATATCATTCAGGCCATGCCAGCATTCTTGTTAAGACATTCAGGGACACTCCATACTCTATTACTTGTATCTTTTCTCATGGAGCTGTCTTCATCAGGGCTGGTTGCCATTCTTATCTCAGGCCAACCTTCCTTCACCTGAGATTCTGGAGACTGTCTCCGCTTTTCTCCTGTTTGGATCTTGTTTTCTCTCTCCTATATCTTTCTTTTCCTTGGTTTACTCCCTTGACTTAGTAATGTACATCCTTTAGTAGCTTTCTGAGACAGCGCACATGAGGGAAAATGTTTTTGCGACTCACATGCCTGAGAATGTTTATATTCATTCTTATATTTGTTTGTTAGTTTTGCCAGAAGTAGAATTTTACGTTGACATCTTTTTTTTTCCTTTCTTGGTTGTTAAAGGCATTATTCTATTGGCTTCTAGCTTCTAGTGCTACTGTTAAAAAGTTGAAAGTCCTGGGCACCTGGCTGGCTCAGTCAGCACCTGGCATCTGACTTATTTTTTTTTTGAAGATTTTTTTAAATGTTTTTTTTTCCATTTTTAAATCATTTTATTGTTACATATAAACCCCACACATGAGGCATAAACCATATATGTAGAAGATAATGAATTTCATAGTAACCATCACTCAATATATCAGCTTTACAAAAAACTTAAAAAATCTTTTCATGAAGTTACTCATATAGAAGAATATACAGATAGTAAGTATATAATTCAAACTAGTTTTCACAAACCGAACAAAACCAGGTAACCATTGTGCAGATCAAGAAATAGAGGACATTCCAAGCACCGTCCAAAACACCCATGTGTTCCTTCCATTCATTATATGTCTTTTTTTCAATATGAAATTTACTGTCAAATTGGTTTCCATACAACACCCAGTGCTCATCCCAGCAGGTGCCCTCCTCAATGCCCATCACCCACCCTCCTCTCCCTCCCACCCCCCATCAACCCTCAGTTTATTCTCGGTTTTTAAGAGTCTGTTATGGTTTGGCTCCTTCCCTCTCTAACTTTTTTTTTTCCTTTCCCCTCCCCATGGTCTTTATTGAGAGAGAGAGACAGAGAGAGAGGGAGAGAGGCAGAGAGAGGGAAAGAGAGATCCCAAGTAGGCTCCATGATGTTAGCACAGAGCCCAATATGTGACTTTATCCCACAAACTGTGAGATCATGACCTGAGCTGAGATCAAGAGTCAGACTCTTAACCTACTGAGCCACCCAGGTGCTCCAAGCATCCGACTCTTGATTTCAGCTTAGGTCATGATCCCATGGTTTGTGGGATCGAGCCCCACATCAGTCTCTGCGCTGACAGTGAGGAGCCTGCTTGGGATTCTCTTTCTGCCCCTCCCCCACTTGCATGCACTCTCTCTCTCTCTCAAAATAACTAAACATTAAAAAATAAAGAAGTTGAAAATCCTTCTAATACCTTATTCTTCCTATATGACCCACTATCCTGCATATCCAGATGGTAGGCTCCTACCTTTGTCCCTAGAATTCTGAACTCTCCTGACAATGTGCTCGTTTGGATCTATTTTCATCCATTACGTCTGACACTCGATGGGCATCTTTCCATCTGGAAATATATATCCTTTAGCTCTGGGGAAATCTCTTGAATTACTTCATTGATGACTTCCTCCTAATCTTTCTGTTTGTTCATTCTGGAACTTCTGTTATGTAGATACTGAAGGTTCTGGGTGGGTCTTGTTCACATACCGTGAACACGCGAGACATTCACATAGTTTTTTTTTAATTTCCTTTTTGTCTCTGTGCTTTAGTCTTTTAAAAGTGCCCAATTTTAACTTCTAACCTTTCTACTGATACTTTTACTCCCCCTATTATATTTTTAATTTCGAACGGTCTTCTTTGTTAGTTCTTCTAAATCTTCCTTAAAAAAATAGTGTCTTACAGGATATTATTTTATTGTATTTTGCTCCTATGTTTTTTTTTTTTTTTTCTGATCGGCTCCCAATTGCATTACTTTCTCTTATTTTTGAGGGGACATGAATGATAGTTTATTTTAACATCTCTGTCCCTTCAAGTTGCTTTTTCTCTTTGTGTGTTCTTGTCTCTGTCTTTCATGTTGGAGGCTTTCCTGGTGCCATAATTTCTCTTTGCCTCTTTGTGTTTCAGAAAAGGGAATTGCATTTTTTAACTGTTTTTGAGGGAGCCTCCATGCTGTTTTTCAGAGTGGCTGCACTCGGAAAAAAAAGAGGGAAGAAAACCAAGAAGCAGACTCTTGCCTGTAGAAAACAAACTGATGGAAACCAGAGGGGAGGTGGGTGAGACCCGGGGTTGGGGATGAAGGAGGGCACTTGGCATGATGAGCACCTGGTGACGTTTGGAAGTGCTGACTCACTAAATTATAGATGTGAAACTGACATTACGTGGCAGGTTAAGTAACTGCAACTTAAATAAAAACTTAAAAAAAAAAGGAAAAGGAATTCTAGAAGTCTCTTGGAGCTTACCATCTGGGAGCAGAGCTTTAGTGTGGTGCAAGTGGACCATTTAGTTGGGGAATCTCCAGGCTCAGCATCTTTCAGTCTTTGGGAAGAAGGCAGTAACTTGTTTGAAAGGTCTTTTAACCTCTGCCTTGAAGGTCAAGCTTCCAGCGTTCTGGAACCATAGCAGATGGAGGGCTGTGGGTCCCGTAGCAGCCGGTGCTGGAATTCTCTTGGATTGCATATGAAAACTTCCCTGAGATGTGTCTGGTGTTTCCCCAGTCCAAAGATTCTGTTTTTTTTTTTTTCCCATCTAGTCAAAGATTGGAATGCTCATCTTTTGCTAGGGTGGAGTAGGAACACGTCACCCCAGTGTGTGGAAATGGGGAGATTTCCGAGAATCTAAAACACATGCTTTCAGGGCACCTGGGTGGCTCAGTCGGTTGAGCGTCTGACTCTTGATTTGGGTGCAGGTCGTGATCTCGCAGTTGGGAGACGGAGCCCCTTGTGGACCTCCGTACTGAGCACGCAGCCTGCTTGGGATTCTCTCTTTCCTTCTCTTCCTACCCCTCTCCCACTCTCTGTCAAAATAACGAAGTGAACATTAAAAAACACACTTGCGGGGCGCCTGGGTGGCTCAGTCGGTTGAGCGTCCGACTTCGCTCAGGTCACGATCTCACGGTCCGTGAGTTCAAGCCCCGCATCGGGCTCTGCGCTGACAGCTCAGAGCCTGGAGCCTGCTTCAGATTCTGTGTCTCCCTCTCTCTCTGGCCCTCCCCCTGTTCATGCTCTCTCTCTGTCTCAAAAATAATTAAATGTTAAAAAAAAAATTAAAAAAAAAACAAAAAAACAAAACAAAACACACTTGCATTTAATCCCTGTGTTAACACCGATTATTCATGGCCCATTTTCCGAATTGTGTGGTAGCACTAAGTTTCGAACATTTTGAGGATGGCTGGTATGAACCTGGTCAGTTGTGTGCCTTTCCCGTGCGAGGTTAGGATTCTGTTTTTATTTATTTATTTATTTATTTATTTATTTATTTATTTTACAGCCAAGTTAGTTAGCATATAGTGCAACAATGATTTCAGGAGTAGATTCCTTAATGCCCCTTACTGTTTAGCCCATCCCCCCTCCCACAACCCCTCCAGCAACCCTCAGTTTGTTCTCCATATTTATGAGTCTCTTCTGTTTTGTCCCCTTCCCTGTTTTTATATTATTTTTGTTTCCCTTCCCTCATGTTCATCTGTTTTGTTTCTTAAAGTCCTCATATGAGTGAAGTCATATGACTTTTCCCTTTCTCTGACTGACTAATTTCACTTAGCATAATACCCTCCAGTTCCATCCACGTAGTTGCAAATGGCAAGATTTCATTCTTTTTGATTGCCGAGTAATACTCCATTATATATATATATATATATATATATATATATATACCACATCTTCTTTATCCATTCATCCGTCGATGGACATTTGGGCTCTTTCCATACTTTGGCTATTGTTGATAGTGCTATAAACATTGGGGTGCATGTGTCCCTTTGAAACCACACATCTGTATCCCCTGGATAAATACCTAGTAGGGCAATTGCTGGGTTGTAGGGTAGTTCTATTTTTAGTTTTTTGAGGAACCCCCATACTGTTTTCCAGAATGGCTGCACGAGCTTGCATTCCCACCAGCAGTGCAAAAGAGATTCTCCACATCCTCACCAACAACATCTGTTGTTGCCTGAGTTGTTAAGTTAGCCATTCTGATGGGTGTAAGGTGGTATCTCATTGTGGTTTTGATTTGTATCTCCCTGATGATGAGTGATGTTGAGCATTTTTTTATGTGTCGGTTGGCCATCTGGATGTCTTCTTCGGAGAAGTGTCTATTCATGTCTTTTGCCCATTTCTTCACTGGATTATTTGTTATTTGGGTGTTGAGTTTGGTGAGTTCTTTATAGATTTTGGATACTAACCCTTTATCTGATATGTCATTTGCAAATATCTTCTCCCATTCTGCCGGTTGCCTTTTAGTTTTGCTGATTGTTTCCTTCGCTGTGCAGAAGCTTGTTATTCTGATGAGGTCCCAGTAGTTCATTTTTGCTTTTGTTTCCCTTGCCTCTGGAGACGTGTCGAGCAAGAAGTTGCTGCGGCCAAGATCAAAGAAGGTTTGCCTGCTTTCTCCTCGAGGATTTTGATGGCTTCCTGTCTTACATTTAGGTCTTTCACAGGATTCTGTTTTTGTGTGTGTGTGTGTGTGTGTGTGTGTGTGAGCTATTTTTCTCTCTGATTTACAGCTTTGAAAATTTTGATGCTATAGTAACATCTTCAGTTCTTCCTGCCTCTTGAAGTTTGTTCCCTTAGGGAAAAAAAAAAACCTTTCATTGTCCATTAATAAAAATAGATGCACGCAATGAGTCTACATCTTTATGCTGAAGTCCATTGCTGTGTTTATTCACTTTCCTTAGTTAGTGAGCCCAGAAATTAGAAGAGAGTGAGAGGGGAGAGGGGAAGAGGAGAGTGAGTGGGCCAGGCAACCCCAACCACTGATAGCTCATCATCTAAAGAATTCAAGGTATGTGTAAAGAAAGAGTTTGAGCGAGCCATTGTTACTCATTGTTCTTCAATTTGGGGAAAACACCATCGTCATCAATTCTGAAGTACAAGCTTTCTCTAGAAGGTCCAGGTTTCCTGCATGCAGAAAAACCCACTGGTTTTGAGAAAAGAAAGTATTGGCGTGTTGTAGCAGACTGTTGGGTTCACAATCCTGGATCTGTTAGCTATTAGCTGTGTGTTTTGGGCAACTAATCTATTATCTTCTCTTTGCTTTAGTTTCCTCTTCCGGAAATAATAGCAGTATCTACCTTTCAGTGCTGAAGTGAAGTTAAATAAGTAAATGGAGATGCTTAAAACAGAGTGCCTTATAACTGCGCCCAAGTACTGTTTTGATTTCCATAGCCTGGCTGCTTTTCCGTATTCAGATGACGGCAGTGAGGTGCCTGGAGATTAGAGTCAAAGGATGTCCTGATCTTGGACCAGACATCTCTTGGATAGGAAAGGGGAGGGAGTGGGTCCATTTCTTGATGTCCATCAAATGCTCATTGAGTGCCAGGCCGTGCTTCTTCCTGAGAAGGCAACACTGAACAAAAGCACAATAGTGTCTACCCTCCTGGGGGAACGTCTAGAGGTTCTATAGTCATCTGGGGACTCCTGTAAGAGCTCCTCCGTGCTTCTAGAAAAATCCCATGGCAACAGCACTCACTGAGTCCCATTCCTGGCATCAAATGCAGCTTGTCCCAAGCCACAAAGGACCCTGGGGAGCAGCTACAGATGGCAGCCTCAGGCTCAGGTGTTCCTTCAGGTTAAATTTCCTGCCGCCCCATCTCGTCACACTTCACTTCCGGGACATCTCACTGTGGGTCAGAGAATCTCCTGCCACAGAGCCGGGACCCCCTTACCCCATCAGCCAGGCCAGGGAAGGGCAGCTGGGTCCACAGAGCCCATTACCAACCTGGAAGGGAAGTGCCCCATCCGGACAGTTGTCCAGGATAAAGCCCCCTAGCACCTTCGTCACCAGCAAGCCTTGTAGCCTACTTAGTGACTTGCCTCCGTGCCTTGCAAGATGGCTGTCGCAAGGCAAACTTTTTGGAAAAGAAGCCCACCCCCTAGGGTGGAAGAAACGGTCCATGCATTTGGGCCGGCCTCTCACGAAGGAAGTAACGCCGCTCGCATATGTCTCCTGCGAAGCCTGGGGAAACTCACGCTGCTCACATCAGAACTCTGGATGGCGGATGATTTGCTGCTCGGCGGGAGCACATTGAAAATTCCTGAAGGAACTACGTGGCATCAGTAATCTCAAGGGTGTGCTACGCGGTGGGATGGAGACCGAAGAGCTGTTTTGCTCGGGGGGCCTCCTGCTCTGCGTGGGGCGCTCTGCGTGGTGTGCGGCTTGCATTTCCCACACTTCTGTGGAACAAGAGGCCCGGGAGGAGGGGTGGCAAGAAGGCAGGAAACCAGTGCCCTGTGTACACCCCACGCGTGCCCTGTGCTCTCAGATGTCTTCGCAGCTTGCTCCGTGACCGGAGGCCACGGCGGGTGTCCTTCCATTTTGCGGAAGCGGCCGTCCAAGATGGCTTCCGGGCGTGGGTCTCTTCCCACACGGAAGGACGGCTTGCGTCGGCGCCTCCTTCACGGTGTGCCTGGTGAGACGCTACATGCACGTCTGTCTGTCGTCCGCCTCACCCTCCACGGGACAGCTGAAGATCTTCAGGCACGCCATCTGGGGGAGGAAGGAGAAGAAACCGGAACACGAGGAACGGTCACCGAGGCCACCCTTACCCTTCGCCTGTGTGGGCCTCAGACACGCCGCGCGCTGCTGGACACTCCGCTGCGATTTCTAGCAATTTCTGTGTCCCGCCCCCCGGCTCCGAGTCCTTTGAGGGCTGGAACGACAACAAGTTCACTTCCAGATCTCTGGAGCGTGCCTGGCCCTGCGGGGGCTAAATGAATGGGTGATGAGCCATAACCCGAGCAGCAACGAGGCCTCTCCTGTGTCGTGGGGAGAACACGGAGCAAGGATCCCAGCCATGCGTGTGTTCTGGGCTCACATTTCCCAGGGGTGGGCTGCTCGTCTCCGGAGGAAATGAAAGAAAGGATCCCTTCGGTTCGGGCCCGCTTTATTTATTTATTTACTTTTGAAGTTTGTTTATTTTGAGAGAGAGAGAGAGAGAGAGTGAGCAGAGGAGGAGCAGAGAAAGAGAGAGAATGCCAGGCAGGCTCCACACACTGCCAGCGCAGAGCCTGAGCCGGGGCTCGAACTCACGAACGGCGCGAGAGAGGAGTCAGCTGTACTCTGCGACAGATTAACGGACCCAGAGCCTCGTTTCCTGGGCCCTGGTGTGAATGTGTAAATATCTCAGGCTCCCTCGGTTCTTGGTCTGTCAGAGCACGGAGAAGAAGAGTCAGGGTGTCCGCGGGTGGAATGCACGCAGCAGACCCCACGGGCACTTCCAGGGTCACACTTCTGTTCCGCAAAGGCAGCTATGGCTACAGATCAGGATCGTCAATCGCCCCAGCCCTGGGGGCCACCCTGCCCGCCGGGTCTCCCAGCACAGGGCCGCTGCAGGCTCCTAACTTGCCACCCAGTTGGGGGTGACGTTGTCGCTTGGCTGTGACCGAGGCACTGTGGTCAAAATGAAGCGGAAAGCGACCGTCTTCTCATCCCTGCCCCCCGGAAGCAGTCAGCTGCGGGTTGGCATTCACAGCACGCTTGGTGAACAGTATGCCAGCCTGCTGGACCGCAGAGATGGGCTCTTCCGGAGCACAGAAACGGGCTCGGTTCCCGATGCACTTGTCTCTCTTCTCCCCTTGAACCTGCGTGCTTCCTCACCCCGGTAATTCAGGGGAATGCAAGCAAGAGGAAGCCGCTTGGGTCCCCACTACCATACCCACAGCACAGCCCTCCACTGTCTGGCCCCAGCCCCGTTTGGGTCAGCCTTGAGGTCACGGGGATGACTTTACAAGTCTCAGCGGTGTCGATTACAGCTCGGCTCCGTGAGAGAGGCCACCTTTTATTTCAGAGATGTCTTTACTGGGTGAAATATGGACTTCTGCGCAACTCTGGGGCTTTTCCTCAGCTCTTTCTGCAGCCCTCCTGTGTTTGCTGGGTGTGTGTGTACCTCTGTGAGCGTGTGCTCCTGTCCGGGTGAGGGTGATCGGTCCCCGTGCGTGCCCTCTCTCTTTCCCAAGGACGGCGAACTCCTTAGGAGCGAGGGATGAGCATCTGTCCTGTGCGCCTCCCCGGCCCCCCACGACTCAGTAAGCGTCTCTTACACTGAATGCAATCCTCTCTCCCACCCCCACGATCATCTTTCAGACTGCGTGGGGATTTGGAGACCTTCTGGAATCACCCTGCTTTGCCTCTAATTCCTAATCATTTATACCCCCCTGCTACAAAAGAAACGCGCACAAAAGGAAACGACAAGGCAGCAAGCTCTCTTAGGGGTCAGATAGACGTGCTTCGGTGTGACGGAGGATTTTCAGGATGCCATCAGATGTTCCCGCATGTGGAAGCTTTTTGAAGATTAGATTTTCTCCAGCTTGATCTTCATTCCTACATAGCTTTTTTTCAGAGTGCTTTTCAATTTTTAAAGGACTCCCTTCATTCCACAGATTCTAGGTTCAACATCTACAATACAATCTTTTGTTATTTTATAAATGTGGGCTTTATTTATTTATTTATTTATTTACTATTTATTTCTTTATATATATATTTAGAGAGAGACTCAGCGGAGGAAAGGGGCAGAGGGACATAGAAAAGGGAGAATCTCCAGCAGGCTTCATCCTCAGTACGGAGCCCAACGCGGGGCTTGAGCCCATGACCCTGGGATCATGACCTGAGCCGAAAACAAGAGTCAGCCGCTCAAGCGACTGAGCCACCCAGACGCCCCAAATACGGGCTTTTAAGAACCAGCATTTGAAAAAGCCCAAACCTTTGGCACTTTAATTTTAGAGATGTCACTTCCTCCCTGTTACAAAAAATAAGAAGGAAGAAACAATGCATGAGGCTGGTGAGATTTGATGTAGTCGAATCCTGTGTTGGGGAGGTCACGCAGGCATGCCATCTGAGTCCCCTCGGAGGCATCTAATAAATGTGCGGTGGAAAGGGACACTGCACATTTGAATCTGGAAGGAGCGAAAGAGTTAAGTGACTGTCCCCAATTACAGCCTCGGAGGGGGTGATTACGATCAAAATTGCAGGGAGGTTTTTAATTTAGCTGCCTAGGGAAGTTGCCCCCAGTCGAGCCGCGCTCATCAGATCATACCCAGGCTTTATCCCCTCACCCTGCACTGTCACTCAGAGCAATTCTATCAGAAAGGGCACCAAATGGATTGTGTGGCCCAGGACCCTTCGCCTGCAGGTCTAGCAGAGTCCCCTTACCATTTTATTAGAGAGAGCAAGAAGGAGCAAATCAAGCTGACGTCCAGCCCAACAGGAAACTAAAGAGGGAGAAGTTTCAAGTGTGGCTTCGTGCAGTTGTGCGTTAAATTCGTGCCATTCTTTCTGGCGGTCAGCACGTGCACGTACGGCTGTGCACAAAGCCTGAGCACCCAGGCTTCGGCTTGTCACCGTGGGTTCCCCCTGCTACAGACACGTCTCCCCTGAGCCCGTTTGACAGATTTCATCGGAAATATTCGCCCCGCACCAATGTCTTCTTAATGCTAGGTGTAACCCTACATGGTAATGCGTTATTATACGGAGACAATGTGTAGTTGGCCAGAGGAGTTAACTTGGGAGATGTGTGCGAGCGAGTGAACTTCCTCCGGGCTATAACGATGCAGTGATGCTTTGAGGGAGAGGGACCTTCTAATAATACTGCCGACAGCTTCTCCCGTGTCTGTCCTGCTTCCTATGAGCTTCCTATGAGCATCGTGCTAGGTGTTTGCATTATATCTGATACTGAAAACACCTGCAATGTAGTTCCGGTATGGCCCCCATGCAGCGATGCTGCGCATAGGTGAAAATAATGCAAGACAATGCTTGTCGATAAACATTCTCTGAACGTTATACGTTACTCCGAGGTCCACTTATTGATAGGCCCGCACATCCATTATTTATATAGATAAGGCCAATATAATTGAACTTCATATTAGCATAAACCCGGTATAAATATTTATAAATTACCGTTTAATTAACATGTTGATTTCAGCGGGTTTCTATTGGTAACGTATAGTCGATGACATTGCAAAGTTTCAGAACTGTGTAGGCCACGAGTGTTTGTCAAGTTAATAAGGCTATTTTTCATATGAAAAAAAATGCAGGTTAAAATCAGTACCCTGTGGACCATTTCTTATGGTTTTCCTAATAATATATTCTCGAATATGAATGCGGGCCTATAGTTAACTGTTCAAGGCCTCTTAATTAAATTAGGAGTAATGAAATATTTTCAGGATTCCCATTAAGAACATTTACTGATGAATACGGTTTATTCCTTTCAGACTAGAGCTTGACTTAATTCAACATTCTGATTACATTGCCCTATCATAGTAGGGTGGCCTCATCAAAATAATGATAATCCTTAATTCAGTACTTTGAAAACAGCCAACTTTTTTCCTTGTTTAATAGGCTCCAAATCAGTAAACTAAATTAATAAGAAAAGTCTTTAGCTCAAGTAATGATCTGTTTTCAATTCAGATTTTTACTTTGTAAATCTATCTATTCATCATGGGCTCCAAAGGAAGGTACAATGACAATGAGGTCATTTAAGGCCAGCTTGATAAAATGTCTAAAAAGATTTATTTCAGCCTTACTTTTGTCAAATGGAAAATATTGTCACACTTGAAAAGCTAAAGATTTTAACTGTTTCTATTGCAAAAATATATAATATTAAATATATAACATACTTTGTAAATATATAGACACCCATATGCCCATAACATTATACACAAACATACATATAAAATTACTGAACATAAAAAAAACCATGTTAATAATTTTTCTAAAAACTATATTATAACCTAAGGAGCTTATATCCTTTATCAGAAAGTTCCCTCTACATTTAATTGCCTTTTTTTTTTTTTTATTTCTGGAAGACTCTATTCTATTTTTCACCCTAGAATTTTCCCACTCATTACTAGATGATCTGTTCCTGATTAGGTAACTCAGGCCAGTTTGTGATAAAGACTTTCCATTGTGAGAAAAAATTACATCGCGAAAATTATTTTCATTTTTTGAAATTTTATTTCACTGAAATCTGCACATACAAGCGAGGGAACTTATGGTTAGAATGTATTTTGTTACCATCTGAGAAATGTTCATGAGTCATCGTTCTCATCTCTGATAATTCTTGGAATGTAGACGGTAGGACAAAAGGCCATTGAATAATTTTGATCTGCAGTGATACATGCTCACATAGGAAAAACATTAGAATAAAACCAACATGAATTATAGTGCAAAAGATTGTATTTTTGATAGTTACCACCAATAAATTCAGGTCAATACTTTCCCCTGTAATTGGTGCCCGTCGTAGTTTGTGAAAATTTCAAAAGATTTATAAATAAATGTCAACGTAGCACAGACTATCAAAAGAAAAAAAAAGTAGTTTTAAATTTTAGTACAGTAGACTCATTTAAATATTGTGTTAAACTTCCTTAAAGATTGACGTTTCTGCCCGACAATATAATTTGCATCCAAATAATTCAAAATTAACGGGACTAAAAAGTACACGTATATCTTTCCTTAAATTATGATATGCTATCTATGCCTTAAGCCCTTTAAAATATGAAGCACTTTATCTCAGCTTGCATTTGAACGCATGGCATAAGTAAGCATTTTGCTTAGTTCAATAACATAATTTTATGGAAAAAAATTATGATTTTTTTAAGTTTTTCAATTTCAAATCGAAAAGGGTATTATAACATTTTAATATGAACCCCAGATCCTTTATTTCTACAATTTAAATTTCAAGAAGAAATAGAAATTCTTTTGTTTTTTCCTCCATCAACGCTATTTGTCAAGTAACTTTTCCTCAATCAAATCGAAGGCTAAGTAAAATTATCACACTAATATTTACTTAAATGTATTTTTAACAAACGCCTTTTCCTTCAGGTGCACACCTCAATGAATGGGATTCAGAATACTGTCTTGAATATTTTTTGAAGCCTAAGTCCTTGTGAATCATTTAGATAAATATTTGGAAATTTTTAATCAAAGCCACGGATTAGACATTTAAGATTTACTTTAATAGCATTAAATTATGATAATTGGAGTTTAACAACAACATTGCTTTTTTATTTTGCTACAGTAATTTATTTTTCACTGTCGACATCGCCAGTATTTTGAATTTAGGGAAGATTAATTTTAGATGTATCTGATTACTTTTCTATTTGATTGTGGACTATAATACAAGAAAAATAAAACTAAGTTCATGCAGTTCCACAATTTTTACACGGGCTGTCAAAATTAGAGACTTTTCTAGAGAGAGTAGCTTTTCCATTCTATTCTAATTTATGAAAAAGATTCCTTCTTAATAGTAATTCTATATAATAAAAGTCCACCGCAATATATATTCCAAGGGCAATAAGAATGGGGAGATAAGTCGCACAAGTTTAGAAAATGTTTTTGCTTCAATATATTTAATATTTTGTAGCAGCCATTTTAAAAGGCTGGAATTGCAAAGAAAGTAATGATTTATGAGTTTGAGTTTGATGTGATAAAATTTTAAAATCTTTAAATTTATGATTTCAAGGTAGTGATGATTTTAAAATGCATTCTCTCAGAGAAAATTATCAGGACATATTGCTATTTGTTTGCGTAGTCCATAATGAGTAACAAAATCTAGCAAAGCAATTCAAGTATATCTAGACCCGTTCTGGTTGGACTTATTTCTGGATCCTGGATCGTGTGTGCCAGGCAATACAGCGGTTGTAGTTCATGAAGACCAAAAGATATTTCAAAGGTATAATTCTTTAAAAATTCTAACTATCAAGAAGTAAACCGGCGAATAGTCCGGCATTTTGGTTATCATTCAGAAATGATACTGTGGCAGACAGTTCTGCTAGGAGGGGGAAATTTTCTGAGCAGAATGAGAGTAAATTTTCTGTTTCTCATCGGTTTGTGTCAATATTGGAACAAGGGTACTCTGTTTGCCTTTCATTTATTTTCATTTGTAAAAGTATTTCACAGAAGTCTGCAAGATTCAATTCATTGTATTTGCTTTTGTGCATTTGAAGACTTCTTTAAGTATTCTCAGGTAAATAAAGAAGAATTGCTTTAAAAAGCAGGTAGTACAAAAGGACGCATTTTTTTCTGTCTTCAATTTATAGAATGTTTGGTAGATGTTGATCGTGTTAAAAACTTTTTTAAAATGCAAAATTTCCAAAGGCAAAATTGCATTCTTTTCTTTTTATTTTTCTTTTTGGCATTTACTTTCTCTGTTCCTTAATTATAATTTTATAATTTCTGGGCAAGCAAGAATCAGTTTTCTTCATAAAAAATATTTAAAGTTATTTAAAGTAAACATTTTTATTATTTCTTTAGTGCCAATATTTATAAATTCCCAAAGCAAAAACTTTGCAAACACGTAACTGTTTTTTTTTGCATGAAATATCTTGATAGTTTAGTATTTAAGTACATTGATAGACACTGAACTAATATTCCAGAGCA
Organism: Prionailurus bengalensis; assembly: GCF_016509475.1. NCBI lineage: Eukaryota > Metazoa > Chordata > Mammalia > Carnivora > Felidae > Prionailurus > Prionailurus bengalensis. The sequence goes on from NC_057355.1 coordinate 15,354,212, forward strand.
AATACCATAGTATTTTTCATGTAAATGTTCTATGTTAAATAAATATCACTGAAATCCTAGTCAATTTTAATTATTTCAGTACCAGGTCTATCACTTCAATTTATGACTTAAGCTTAGGTTTGCTCACCGTGTAAATTTTTTCACCAAGGTAATTAGTGTAATTAATTAATTATTCAATAATTGAAATGCAGGTTAACAAATTTCTCTATATAAAAGTTAAAAAAAAGTCCTTTATTCAAACTGTGAACTCTAAGCCTATAAAACTCTTCAAAGAACCCCAAGATATCAAGCAATCTTTTATTTAGCTAAACCTACCCCCCACCTTCCCTCTTATTCATACTTAAATACTCAGTATGCTCACAGCTTGGAAAAAAGCTAGAAAGCCTTAATGGATCACTGATTTTAACCAAAGAGGTAGGTGCACCTCCCTGATAAATGAATTCAAAACAATTTTTGTTTTAGCATTAATACTTTTCATCAAATGAAAACAAGCTTCTTAGTGTAGGAGAATAAAGTCCTGAATAGGACACTTATTAACATATCTTTTATTTTAAACTCAAGGACAAACATTCTAAAACAATATCTATTACCGTGGAACAATGATGCATTTCCCCCCTGCCCCCCATTTTCTAATATTCCAGCGATGGGCTTCTTTTGAGCAGAGGGTAACCTAACCAAAGTACAAAGCGAAGGACTCAGTAAAAACAGCAGGAATACATAAAATCAATTTAGGGAAAACAATATTTAATCTTGTCATAGCTTAAAGCTAATTGAGTGAATGTGGGTTAGCCTTTCATTTTTCATGAGGTATATATTCTCAGATGAGGTGTTATGCTATTGAAAGTGTATTTATACAGAAAGATAATGAGGTACAGATTTGAATTTTCGTGTGGCTGATATAGAAGTAACATGTTTTAAAGATGCTTATACATTTTTGGGAAAGTTGCTAGAATCAACAGCAAGAATAATTTCCAATGTCATGGTAAGCTGTCTCAAGATGAAAACGAATAAAAACCTGGTAGTGCTTTAGTTTTCTGGTCCTTAAATATCTGCATAATCTCTTTTAGAGGACATACACGTTGTTACATTTCTACCTCTCTTTTTTCTCTGAATAATCCTAAATGTCAAACATTTCTTTTAAATAATTTTTTTCTAGCCTTGACAAATGTACAACAATTTGGAAAGCGATGATGAAATATATGACCTATTCTGACCAAAACAGCGAGAAAGGACATTTCTATTTTTCAGCTAAAAAAGGAACTTCAACAGCATTAAATCAGGGATGATAAAAAGCACTCTAAACTATTCCAGTGTTCTTTTTTTCCCTTTCCTGAATGGAGTACTCACAACCTTTAGTATTGGAAACACAAAACCAATCGTAAAACTGGTCGTGATCATTTGTGCAATATTGATCTTGTAATTACCCCTTTGAGGACAAAATGTATCTTTTAATGTGTGATTATGAGATGTCATCAAAAGGAAAAGCTTGCAACAAGTGTCACTCTTCTTTAAAAAGCATTTCCATACGCGCTGTGTAAGATTCATTTGCTGAATTGCGAAACACACATTTTCACACGAACAGCTCTAACTTTGTGCTTTCTCTTTCAAACGGAGGTTTTATTTTTAACGGCATTATTGATTGTGCTGATTAAAAGAATTCTTCACATATTTTCTCTGCACTCTTTGTGTTCACGACCATGACACCTTTTAGTATTCTGGTTTGGAAGTTTTCATAATGTCCCCCCCCCCCCCCCCCCCCGCCACCTACCCACATCTTTTTGACACATCACTCTGAGGTATTCTCAAGTCCAACCCAAGTAGTAATCACACATCCAGGAAGACAGGAGCAGTTTCTTTTTCTAACCTTCTCAGTGAAAACAGGTAGGGGCATGAACAAGTATATTATGACCCCAGTACATCTGTGGCTTTCGAGTCTGACACGTGTCAGATAGAAACAATCTAGAGATGCTCTTATCAATTACAGGAGATCACCGATATCACGGGCATGTTGGAATGATGAGGAAGCCTTCCATTTTTTTTTTTTTTTGAAAGCATGCCATCTGTAGCTATTAGAAGGGACTGAGAAAAAGACTTTTAAATGCTGACTGGGAAAAAAATCTGAGAAATATAGTCTTGAAGGCATCTAGTTGCCCTGTCTGTAGCAAACAGAGATTTAGGGACCGAAAGCTTTCATTAATATCCAAGGCTATCGTCAGATAGCAGAGCATAGCCTAACACAGCAAAATGAAACACCCATATTAAAGATCTCAACTCTCCCAGTTAGCTAATTAAATATCAACAGTTGGAGCATTAAGGAATATCCTGAAACCAAATAGAATTTATTTTTATCTTGCTTTTCTAGAGCCAGATTTTATGCCGTAACCTTGTTACAGAAAGCTAGGAAGGCAGATAATTTTCTTCAGGTATGGAACCTGATCTTAAGGGGGAAAGGAAACTCTTTGGCTAATGAAGAAGAGAAAATTGCGTAGTCTGTCCTTCTCTCTAATTTACATGATTTCTTTTAAATAAAATCATTTACTCAGTGACAGTAAATGCAACCAGCAGATGTTTAGTTATTTGCTGAAGCAAGACATTATATTAACTGATGGGAGTATCAATTGCAGTTATTAAAATAGACGCTATTTGGGAGAAATGTGGGATTCAGAAATAATTATTCATATAATTAGAAATTGGAAATGAGTCAACAGGAATTGTTTTGGCATAAAAAGACATTTGAAATGACTTTAAGTGTGGTGCTACCAAAGTCTATCCCATGCACATAATATAAACATTAAATTCGCTGTTTTATTTCTAAGATCATCCTGACACCTTTGAGATAGACTGGATTCGGTGCAAATGAAAATCCGGGTAAGTTACATGTATTTTATGGCAAGAGTTTATTTGAATATCTTCAAGGCTGGATATACTTCAAGGTATTTATTTATTTTTCTTAATTGGTATCTTCCATATTAATTTGGGCAAATTGTTGCCTATTATTTGACAGGAGACACGTACAGGGAGGACATTTAAGATTTGCTTATTGTGGGCAATTATGTCATTCTCCCTCTTGCCTTTAAAAATAGAGCAGAGAACATGAGAATCGTCCGGTGCTAAAGGCACTCAGAATAAATGATTACATTTACGAGAACAGGAACTCCTCTGTGAACACATTCCCTCAACATCAGCATCACTACTGAACTGTTACTTGGATTCAGCCCATCTGAAAGATGGTAAACGACTTAGAACGACCTCACTCCATAAAAAAACGCCATCACCGAGCCCTAGAAATTAACAACAGTGCTGTTAATCAAGGATTTCGTCTCCACATTCAACCAAGGCCAAATTAGGAAGGCTGTGACGCGAAGGCGCACAAAAACATCGGTTGAGCAAAGTCAAAATTAACGACAAACAAAATCAAGTTTCCTTTGTGGCCGATTTTCAGGCAGCTGCATGTAAATATAAAAGAACCATCAAAGAAAGATACCCATTAATTATTAACTCAGAGCAACTTCAGAAAGCAGAGCCCTTAAACCTCCATTGACATCATTCTGCCAGTCTCCTAATCTCTGCAAGTTGTTGGTAAGAGTTGCATTAAACACAGCACGCTACCAAACCCGCCTTTAACAATTGCGGCTCCAGAGCCGTGCACTGCGGCCTGGAGACCACACGAGAGAAACTATACTTTCTGTAAAGACATCTTTAAGAAACATTTACAATCGCACGTTCTGAATAATCTCCTGGGTGACTTTACCTCTCTCAACCGCACAATAGGGTGTCAATAGCCTACTGGCAACATGCACGATGAAGAAACTCCTCCATTTGTCCCCCCTGCGGACGTAGGAGACCACTGTCATGATTAAAACGCTGTGCCACCCTGTAGTTTAATGCAGTGACATGTATAGATCAGGCCCGGGCTTTTTCACTGCGGAATAGAAGAAAAGGCTCTAGTGTAAGGGACGTTGGAAAGTGTGGACGTATATAGGGCTGTTATGTCACTTGGCAAATAATTTCGGTCGTGAAGTATTATTGTGAGGGTTTGTAGTTTTTTTCATTGAAATTAAGTACTTTTCAATTGCAGGTTGATTGCAAGCATCAAATGGAATGCAATCTCTGCGAAAACAGCCTTTAGAAAACCTATGCTAATATTCACGATTGTGAGTCTAGATTTCTACGCTGGACTTGGAACAGTCTGGGACCAAAATACAGAGAAACAAGATTTTTTTTTCAGTCACTTTGAATTTTTCTTTCTTTCTTTTCTTTTTCTTTTCTTTTCTTTTTTTTTTTTCCAATTGAAGGATAGCTGACACACAAAGTTTACACTTGTTTCAGGTGTACAACAGAGTGATTCAACAAGTCTCTACCTTACACTAGACGTTTTGAGTTTTTATAATTTGGCATCATCATGGTGGCCTTACTGTTTTGCTTTAAAGTACAGAGATACAAAACTCTCCTGTAGTATGTTTCCGACCCGAATATCAACCTGCTTTGAGAGAAGATGGCTCAAAAAATATCTTAAAATGGAAGTAAAAATGAATGCCTGCATATATGAATCGTCCATACTTGTGATTTTCGAGAATGCTTTTCACAGGTGTATCTCCATGGAAAGGGGACCACTGTGCCTGTGGCAGGAGGGACATAATTTTCAGATTCGATGAGCAAGACCCTTCTTCCGCACCTTTTTTCTCACTCTCTCTGTCTTCTAAAAACTTATCAGGGTACAGACAAGCATCATCTAATCAAAATAAGCATCAAAAACCACCACATTTGAAAGCAAGTATAAAAGCGATCAGCAGTACTGAGAACAGATGACAAACATTAGATCAAGCTGATCTGTCATAAACCTCCCAATCTTCCGGCGATAATCCAGCTGACCACCTGCAAATTCTTCAGATCGTCCCTTCACATCAACAGCACTCGAATTGCTACAAATCAAAATGTTAACTTTTTAGACCATTGCAAAAAGGACAGGATGAGGAAAAGTGTGCATCTCTGTGATGATTCGCATTTAAAGGTTTTATCTCTTTACTCTATTTGATTAAAGGCCTTGTATTGAGTTAAGCAGCAAATCCTGGAGAATAATTAGTGGCTGCTGGGATTTTTTTTTGTCCCCCCCCCACCCCGCCCCCCCTTTTTAAAATGAAAGCTTAAATGGGGGAAAATGGAATGTCAGTCAGAAACTGGTTCGTACCAATCATCATAATTATAATCTATTAGAATTAAGCCATAATCATTAAAATTTCTTCTTTTCTCCTACCTTTGATGGACTGTTTCATCTGTTTCATTAAAGTTGTAATTTTTACAGATGCTCTTGATGTTATGTTTTCATCAGTGTCTAAGACAGCCTAAAGGAAAGAAATAGCTCTTTGCCTATAGAAATATATGTTAATACATTAGTTACTTGAAGCGAAGCAACTTTTGCAATATGTGCGTCTGGGTGTCTATAGTTGTCTTTATTTAGGCCTGTCCAGCATTTTGTTGAATTCTACTCTTGCCCAGCAGCTGGACCCTGACCTTCAAGTTCTCGCTCTCTTTCTTTTTTTTTTTTTTAAGAAAAAGAAAAAAAAAAAGAATTCTTTTCAGATTCCAAGTTCCCCCCTCTTACCCTCCCACTGACACCATCCTATTCAGAACCGGAGATAACTTTATTCATCTACACATCATTGTATCAAATTCAATAGGCAAACAGCTTCAACATGCCTCAGAGCTGGACAGGACAGTTATGTCTTCATTCCCATCCCCCCTCCCTCCCCCCTCCCCACCCCCCCTCCGACCCCCGCCAGCCCCCAGTGCAATGAGATTTTTACCACTGCCTTTCCAGGCATGAAATGAGCACAGTTACAAAAAATAATTTCAAACAAGTGTTTTACCACTCTGTTGGGTCACTGTAGGTATATTTCCCTCTAAACTCCTCAGTTGGATGGAATACATTACCGCCAGGCTAAGTTGCTTAGAATCATCTCGAGACACTACATGCTGCAAAGCAAGAAGGGAATCTGTTTATTCATTAAGTTCCATAAACTGCTGATGTAGATTTTCGACGAAGAATGTGCTTGCAACCCAAGTGTTTGCTTTCGTGTAAAATTCAGAGAGGCGAATGTTAAAAAGCAACACCGTTGCACAGATCACACAAAGCACTGGACGGAAGAATACAGCAACCAAAAGCAAATATCCCGTTGTCTGAAAACAAAATATTATGTCTGTCTTCTGATCGATTTCGGAAAGAGAGAGGACCGAAAGCTGTTTCCCCCCTCCCCCGCCCCCCAGGCTCTATGACACTTTGATTTCACTTTTGGGAGTTTGGTATTCTTAAAGAGAAAAATAGAACTTGCTTAATGTCAGGGACGTCAAATAGCTGTTTGATGTTGGACACTCTTGCTACAAAAATCAGTCTCCTGCCTTCAGTCAGGATGACTGGGTATCAGATTAGTGTTTGGGGTGGGAACCCGGCTTGGATATGTGGATTCTCAATGAGGTAGGCAGCAGGCTTTTAGACAAAACAGCTCTTTTCCTCCAAAGTTGGGTTTCTTTTTGAAAACTTCATCAGGAGTCCTTCTGAAACAACATACCCATTTGCATTCTGATGTTTAAAACAACAACAACAACAACGATCTTGGTCAAAACCGTCCTAAACTCAACCGGGCATCCTTGTCCCTTCCTGGGACCCCCGCCCCCCGCCCACCCCCCCACCATGTCAGAATGCAAAGCCTGAAAGAAAGTTGAATGATTAAAATGACATAGAGCATCTGAAGTCCTTACACTAGCCAGCCGTTATAAAACATTCTAGATCCTGAAGGTAGAAAGGAGAAAGATCTTTTAAAAAAGCAGACTTACATCATTGACTAGGTGTTTTCTGCTCTAGCTTCTATATGTTTATGGAGAGGGCGTTGCAGACATTTGGAAGGATTTGGGGGTTTCAAAAGAGAGAAGTTTATACATTAGTGCTGCAAGTTGCAAAACACTGTTGATATTCAAATGTTTATTGTGTAAAATCTGGGATAAGCTTCAGCATGAGGGCCCCTTTAAGTGCCTACAACTCTTGCTAATTCCCCTCAGCATTGAGGCTTGCACAAAGGCCTTAATCCAATCCCACTGTTTTCAGAAAGCCTATGCTGTTTTCTCTCACATAAACTAACAACACTACCCCATCACTCTGCAGAGTGGGTCAAAGAAAAAGAGCTCTCTGTTTATACTTCACCAACACTTTGTGTTTCTTGGGCAAAAGCATAGCAAGGAACTTTTAAGTGGTTCCCCAGGCCCCACGACATCTTTAGGGGGGAAAGAAAAGCCTCCAGACATGGAGGGACTGGTGTTTAAGGACGAAAAACGCACTTGGGTGTCAGGCATTCTCCTCATCTGTTATCTGTGAAAAGACATTGATCGCTGGAGCCTCATTCTGGCAGTGGGAAGTCAGGCTAGCTTTGACGAGGTGGCTTGCACATTTTGATAAGGTGGCATTATTTTTCTCCAAGACTAGGTTCTTTCCGCCTCTCTCTCCCTCCCTTTCTCTGTACCTTCCTCTCTCCATTCCTCACCTCCTCCTCTTGTCGCCCCCCACCCCACCCTACAATTACCTTTCATTATTTCCTGCAGAGATTTCTTAAGGTCATAGAGACAATTCTCATTATTTATTTTCTCTATGGCCAGTTCCCTTTATCGAAATGAGCTATCGATTCAGCCCAAATTTTAGGCGTTTTCCTTTTCGCACCTGTTATTCTGGTGGTCATTTCTAATTTCAGGTGGAAATTCTGCTAACAAATAATTACACCTGCCGTTGGCAGGGGAGATCAGGCATTTGCCTCCGATTGTGAGGACACAAGTGACCAATTACTGTGGTAATTAAGTAACTGTGGGCGCAATTAGAAACGACCGTGATTTTGCCCCACGAGTGAATTAGCTAGGTGGGAATAGGAAGCCAAAATAACAATGGGTAGGAGTCATTTTCAGACTTCTGTCTGGGCAATGGGTGCCACCAAAAACCAAACCACACAGAATTACGTGTCCCGGTTAGAGAGAAGGGTGTTCTTTCTATCGAGTTCTATTCATGATGTCAAACTGAGGAAGCTCATTTTGGCTACTTTTGAATGCTTTCACATTTCCGTAAAACCTATGAGAAGAAATTATGGCGGACAGATTTCAAGTTCCTATGTTTGGAACTGCAGTAGTGGATCTTTGTAAGCTCGTGTGGAAAGGTGGCTCTGTGTTCAATAAGCTTCTGTAACAACAACAACGACGACACAGGACACACTTGATGCAAGACAACGTACCTTAAATTTTTTTTTAATGTTTATTTATTTTTGAAAGAGAGAGAGACAGAGCATGAGTTGGGGAGGAGCAGAGAGAGCGAGGGAGACACAGAACCGGAAGCAGGCTCCAGGCGCTGAGCTGTGAGCACAGAGCCCGAGGCGGGGCTCGAACCCACGAACTGCAAGATCATGACCTGAGCCGAAGTCCGACGCTCAACCGACCGAGCTACCCAGGTGCTAATCTTTGCAGCAAGAGACCATCGCTACTCAGTTCAAGATTAACCTCAGGCACTCTTGGATAATTTTTCTAATGAGTCGTGCCAAACGTTCCAAATGGTGTCTCTCTTTAACCATTTCCACAGTAGTGGAAATCAGCTCTCTATAAGGCACTCGACACTCAACCCCACGTGGTTGGAAGAAGACATTTTCTTTGAGGAGTTTGTGTCAGAAGGAAGTAATCAAGGCAACGGTCTTTCAGACCCTAAATCAATCCCATTTCAAGGCCCGATACAAACCCTCTGACTTCGAGACTGTGTATTTATCGAGGCGGAAGAACCATGCTCTACTTTCCACTTTTAAGATTTCCCGATGATTTGTATCTTTGAAGTTATTTTCACATACGTCCAGCCAGTAAAAAAAAAAAAAAAGAAAAAAAAAAAAGAAAAGAAAAGAAAAGAGAAAAGAGGCTGCACGAAACAACCAAACGTTGAGCAATTTGGACATCATAACGCCGAGTGGAGCCCACTTGTATCTGTCTGCTATCTAATGGTCAACTATTACATTATCGAAATTAAGTCACTTATATAGTTAGCAAGGTTTTCAGGCTTGCAGGCTTTCTCAGAAGACAGGCCAAAGACCCGAATGGGCATGGTAATGGATTTCTCTTTTTGTCTCATGAGGTCACTCCTGGAGGGGAATCCGCAGAGCCATGAATAGGGCCAGATCGCCTCTGCTAGGAAGGGTGACAGGTCCGTGATTTCTCCTAAAAGTGGTGGTGATGTCACTTAAAAACAGGAAATATGAGATGACACTCTGCCAGCACAAGAAAAAGGATTTTTGGCTTGCAACAAAACTGCAGTCTGCAGCCTGATGGTGAAGAGTCAGACATGCGCATACGGGGCCAATCACCCCGGAACCTGACCTGGAGCGGTCATCACGTGGGTAATTAGCAGGAATATATATATATATACACACATACATATATGTGTGTATATATATATATATATATATTGCGATTTTCATTAGTTGGGCCAAAGATCTGAAGGAGGCGTTATTCTCCCCCCCCCCCCCCCCCCGGGAAGAAAAGAGAGGAAAGCAGTCAGCTACCCACATTCAGTTCTCTCTCGGAGAGGACCGGAGGGTAAATAGTGGTTTTGAGCTGAGCTATTTTGTTTTAAAGGATTGTTTCTCATTCAGATAAACCTCACCAGCGCCATTAACCCAGTGAGATGCAGGGAAGATGGAGTTATCCACAGGCGGGTTAGGATGTGAAAGTATTGCCATTTTAGCCTCTGTACCATAATCTGAAATTCAAATTGAGTTCATGGCTGGCCAGTTAGAAATGGCTTGCGGTGGGGCCCATGGCACACTGGGGAACACATGTCTTGCCTAAAGCGTATGTATATTTTTGTTATTGTTTTTACGCTCAAAATAAGGCCACTGGCCAATTGGACGAGAGGGCAATACTTGCAGGCAGGGAGACCCCTTAAAACGTCTGATCCTGAAGGCTTTCATGGATAAAGTGGTCTCTAACACGCACATAATACAGCGCCGTTACAACATTCTCCCATTAAAATGTAGCATTAATTAAGGAAGATTTTTTTTTTAAGTTTTTTTTAACGTTTATTTATTTTTGAGACAGGGAGAGACAGAGCATGAACGGGGGAGGGTCAGAGAGAGAGGGAGACACAGAATCTGAAACAGGCTCTGGGCTCTGAGCTGTCAGGACAGAGGCCGACGCGGGGCTTGAACTCAGGACCGTGAGATCATGACCTGAGCCGAAGTCGGCCACTTAACCGACTGAGCCACCCAGGTGCCCCAAGGAAGATTTTTTTAATTCAACATAAAATGTATCACATTAAAAAGATAGTCCCGGCGCCTGGGTGGCTCAGTCGGCTAAGCGTCTGACGTCAGCTCAGGTCATGACCTCGCAGTTTGTGAGTTCGAGCCGCACCCCCCTCCCCGAGTTCGGGCTCTTTGCTGGCAGCTGGCGAGCCTGGAGCCTGCTTCCGATTCTGTGTCTCCTTGTCTCTCTGCCCCTCTCCCATTCGCACTCTGTCTCTCTCTTTCTTAACGATAGACAAACATTTAAAAGAGGAAAAATAGCGATGGGGCAGACTAAAACTTGGATTGGCGAAACTGCAGAAGATAGTCCTCGTTCCAGCTTTGTGCTCTTTGCTAATTTAGTTTGAGCCCAGCAGCCATTCTAGAAGCTGCGCTGGCGGTCAGGCAGTCTCAGGCAGTACGGGTTGTCTCTCCCAAGTCCATTCCCCGGGGCTGCCTGAGGTCCTGCGGTGTGACCCAGCGTCCAGGCCTTGGGAACACCTGTCTGCTACCCATCATCACTGGCCATCAGGTCGCACTTGAGTTCTGACCTAACCGTGGGTCTTTTCACATCAGCACCGTGGCTTCATGGCTTCTGTATCGGATTTGGCACAAGGGCGGATCATGGGTGAGTCGCTTGGCGGGATTTGCCCTCTGAGCTCCTGCCGCCAGCAGGTAGGGTGCAGTCTAGGGTAGAGGCACCTCCCCTAACATTTGGTCTCTTTTAGCCTCTTTTAGCTGTCGTGTCTTCACAAGCTTCCAGAGTTGCCGGCTCCAATTCCTTTGGAATACGCAAAGGGCTGGGTATCTGCTGTGCCTGGGGTCGTGGTATTGGAGAAATTCGAGGGGAAATACACAAAATAATGTTTCAACAAACTAGTAGGTAATAAACATAATAATAGCTCCATTTTTGTGGGTTTTTTTCCTCCCTGAACTAAAAGTAGTGTGTTAAACATACTCGGAAATTTTATTCGATATGCATTTGGGTGCCTCCCATGATTTCCGGCGGGCAGTGAGGAGGAGATAAATATATCCAATCCCCAGGGAGCCCTTATTATATACCGGGGACAGCCACAGCTGATGAAAAGAGCCAAAAATCCATGCCGAACAAGTAATTTCCACGCAATCCTTACTCCTCAAGACAACCGAGAGAGGCATTATTCCTATGCCCATTCTACAGATGGGGAAAGCGAGGCAGAAACAAGTTTCCTAAGTAACTTGCTGACGTCCACAGAGCTGGTAAGGGGCTGAGGTAGCAGGAGGTTGTTGGCGGGCCTGACCTCAGTTCCTGGGAATTTCCCCTTACCACTCAGACTCTAATTATCCGTCTTAAAATATATTTACCCAGCTAGAGTCTGTTACTTGAGAGGCAGAATGGCACTAGCATCAGAGTCTGGAAAAGAGTTATTAGTCCAAGTTGATGATGCTGTGACGGCTCAGATTCTGAGCCGGCCGCAGTCGGGAGCCTTAGGTGGCTGCTTTGAGGACGTTCCCCCCCCACGCCCCCAAGTCCTTGCTGTCCCCCCCCCCCAGCCACGCCCTCTTTCTAATTGCAACACACCAGTGCTATTCACAGGTGGGACAAGCCAGCAAAGGCTCATTTAAACCCTTCTCTCAACGGCTTTCTCTCACCTTCTAAACTCGAAAGGGGGCAGGAAGAGACTCACAAAAGCCTCTTCTTCCCGAAGCTCTTGTAATAGGCTCATTAAGCACCCGTCTGGGCTTGTTATAAAATACTTTGGAAGCAGCCCCTAAGTAGCTGACTGTTTGTAACAGATAATATCAAATTGGAGAAACATGTAAAAGCACATACAAAAACAGTAAAATGAGATGGGCTCTAATGATACCAGCCAAACAAACAGGGAGGTAATTAGTCACTTCATGTAGGTGGTTTGAGATTTGTAGTCGAGCTAATTTTATGTGAGGCCACATCAGCTTCTAACTTTGGTGTTTCGTGTATGCGGTAAATAAATGATGTTCTGCCGGGAGCTCTGTGTTGTGGCGGGTTGAATGATGCCTCTATCTCATTTTGGTAGTCCCACATCGTATTTATTAAACATCATTCTTAAGCCTCTCTGAAGGGACGCCGTGGTGGGTTTTGATTATTTATGTTTTTGCTTTCATCACGTATGCCTTTATGTTACGTAAAATAGTCTGATTCTAAATAAAAAGTATTTGTGATACATAGAGTGACACCGTTTACATTTCGCGGCGGGAAGGCTAAAATTCAATTTCTTGATTTACAAGGACTACTCAAGATACGCCTTCCTCTATGTAAGACATTGAAATGAGCGATCTACAACCAATTGATGACTGTTGATTACCTTCTTGGAATCTACACTTTGAAGGGAATTATAGTTTGAGGGGGGAATTTCTCAATTTGGGGAGATAATTCAGTTTTCCATTGTGATTTGGGAAGTGCTCATCAGCTTACGTAAAAGTATCACTATACTCGTTTCAATGAATTATTCCTGAGAAAACGACATGTACAATCTCTCTGGAAATGAAACATTTCCTATGCCAAAAGATATAAGAGATACAAAATATTTTCGGACGCCTCATCGGAGAAGAACCATTAATATTGACATTGTTGATATAACTTTTGATATCTCAAATGCTTGTTGTTCAGCGTAATTTTTGTAGAAGCTTATTTATTTCATCAAGATGCCAGTTAGATAGATACATAAATGGCAGTCCTTCCCACCAAGCCCTGAATTGTAAGGCAGTCAAAATTACTCTTAGTTTAACTTTAGTTAACTAAATGTACTTTAGTTTAACTCAAAGTTTAAACTTTGCTTCTTGTCTTCTGATTTGAGCTCATGAGGTTCCGAAACTAAGAAGGAGGTAATCTCACATGAAGAGAGACACTTGAAACTGAGCGAGGACCGTGGATTGTCCTGGGTGTTCCCTGGCCAGATACAACCATGGACGTATGATGATGTGTCCTTGGTGTCGTCACCCGTCAAACGAGAGGGTTGGAAAAATAATTTCCATGTTGCGTTCCAGCTCCCAATTCTATTTTTATAATGTGATTGGGATAAAGCGTCCGCACCCATAACTACCATAGATACCCGGGTTGAGCAGACTTCTTTAATGAGCTTTATCACTTTGGGGGAGAGGATGGCTTAGTAAAACTAATTGCACACCAATGAAAAAAATTCTAGGGCATTTTGCATCAGATGATGCTGGGTGGTGAACAGAGCCCCCCATTTGAAAATCGACGTAAAATAATACATTTTGTTTGTAATATACTTTCAATTGGACAAATTATATTCAAATCTGAAGATCTCCTTAGAACCATTGGAGACTTAGGTCAAGATTAAGGGTGTACATATTCTCTGACCCAGTAAAGCCACATGTAGTCATTCTTTTTCCTACAGATATAAGCACATGTGTGCAAAGATGTCTATTTACCTGTAGACATGGAAGCATCGTTTGGGACAGTAAAAGGTTGTAAACAATTTACGCGTGTACCAATAAGTAACTGCCTAAAAAACCGTGACACTTCTACTTAATGAAATCTGGTGTGTTGATGCTGACACGAGTGAGCATCTCTCTAAGGTCTGCTAGGGAACTACGTTCAAGATGGATTATTGAGTGAAACAAGCAAAGTGCAGAAAATGATAGGCAGGGTATTCTATCATCGATTTTTTTTTTTTTTAAAGAAAGGACGGACACACACGTATGTTACATGTTTATAATAGCTGTGAGAGGTTACCTAAAGTCACGGTAATCTGATTGCCTTAGGGAAGAAAAGTGAGTGTCCAAGGATAATGACAGGTGGCTGACTTAGTTTTCACTGTGTGCTGCTTTATATCTTTTTTTTATTTAAATTTTGTAAATGTTTATTTTTGAGACAGAGAGAGACAGAGCATGAACAGCGGAGGGTCGGAGAGAGAGAGGGAGACACAGAATCTGAAGCAGGCTCCAGGCTCTGAGCTGTCAGCACAGAGCCCGGAGTGGGGCTCGAACTCATGGACCGTGAGAACATGACCTGAGCTGAAGTCGGACGCTCAACGGACTGAGCCACCCAGGTGCCCCTGCTTTATATCTTTTTAAAGTTTGTACCATAGGCACCCACTATTTATTTATTTATTTATTTATTTATTTTTGAGAGAGAGAGAGAGAGAAGAACAGACATGGCTGGGGCAGGGAGAGACGGGAACAGAGGATCTGAAGCAGGCTCCGTGCTGACAGCAAAGAGGTGCTTGAACCCGTGAACCAGGAGATCGTGACCTGAACCGAAGCTGGGCGCTTAATCGACTGAGCCACTCACGCGCCCCTAGTTATTATTTTTTTAAAAGAGCTAATAAAAACAAATATTAAGTGTTTGGTATGTACCAGGCACTGTTCTAATGCCTACGTATATTAGTTCGGTGAATCTTTACAATAACCACATGAAATTAAAACTGTTACCATCGCCCCATTTAGCAGATAGGAAAAAATGAGGCAGGAGACAGGTAAGCCACTTGTCCAAGCTCACACAGACAAGGAGGGGCTTATAAGTACTGAACTTCCTTCCTAAAACTCTTTGTCTAAGGTTTTAGAACACCTTCCCAGATGCCGTGTATACATCTTGTATACACAGGCGTGTTGAAGTCTCCTGACTCTGGTGGGACCATCTTTCCCACTCTACATTTAGTCAGATGATGATATTTGTGCATGATTCTGCCCAACTGCAAGGATTAGTGGTGGCCCGTTGGCTCATCCAACAAAAGTGAACAGGGACGCCTCTGTCTTGGGTCCGACTCTGCCATACATGGAGACTCAGTGTCCTTTCATCTAGTCCCTGAGTTCAACTTTTACTGCCCGTGCATCATTATAATCTGTACGGTCCCTTCCAAATACTGTTCTTGTCTCACAAACTGGCACACTTATTTTTAAAAAGTTGGACCCCACTTTTTCTAAAATATTGTCCGCAATATGTTAGAGCATCCAGGTAATCCTCTAGACGACTCGCTTCTCAGCAACAAATATACTTTCTGTTTAATTGTAAATACAATTCTTTAAAAAAATTTTTTTTTGCTGTTTATTTATTTTTGAGAGACAGAGAGAGACAGAGAACGAGTGGGGGAGGGGCGGAGAAGGAGGGAGACACAGCATCAGAAGCAGGCTCCAGGCTCTGAGATCTCAGCACAGAGCCCAATGCGGGGCTTGAACCCACAGATTGCGAGATCAAGACCTGAGCCGAAGTCGGATGCTTAACCGACTGAGCCACCCAGGCGCCCCGTGAATACAATTCTAATTAAAAGCCAGTTCTACCAAAACAAGAAAACAAGACAGCCTTGAAGCTAACACGCTCAGGTACGAATGTGAGTTCAGGCACCCCCAGGACGGGGAGGGGCTAGGGTGTGGCAAAGAGAGTTGAGCTGTGTCCTTGAGGCTGAGCGAATCGGAAGGGGAAAGTTCATATCCTGGAGGTTACCCCTCTTTCCAGAAATGAACGTGAAGTCTTTTGACACATCGCATTCACGTTTTGGAACAAATCTGCCCGTGGAGGTTTTGGAGGGTAGACCAGAAGTTTATTTGTTTGTCTTAATAGGCCTTGCAGAATTCCCATTTTCTTCGGAGGGACCTGGAAATTCCAGTGTCTTTCCATCGCCTTCGATTCCATTAAAGTGTTTCATGAAATGTAGAGCTCTTGAAGGGATTTATTCTTTTACCAGCCTTGGTGTTTGGAAGTTCTTGCTATGAGCAGTGAGGTTTTGGATCTCATATCAAAGGGTTTAAAGTTAATGATTTTAAGTATGGTTGGATTTTATTGCTCCTCTGGTGGGCTAAAAACTTCAGCCACTCTTTGACCTCTGCTCAGTCAATTCAATTCTATCTAATGCTCTGTGACTAATATGGTGGATATTTAATCTACTTTGCTGCTGAAATTTCTTTTAGAGTCACTGGTTTTTTTCCTTGAAAAACTTCCTCCGGAGAGAAATTGCTTATCGTAAGCTCTAAATATGTTGCGTATTACAGAATATATTTCTGAAAGCTTTTCTTCCAGAGACAATTAAACCTTATCACTTATTTTGCTATCACGTTACAAATGAGACAGGGAAGGTGATATTATTTCTAGAAGTAAAAGTAAAATCCAAAGGAAGAATGACCCGAATCTGCCCTGATCCTGGTATCAATGTCGATATCGTAAGCAGCCATGTCTTAGCCAAATATTTCCTGCCATGTAATTAAAGGGGAAGACAAAAATCAGTAAATCACGGGGTTATGCATCTAAGTAGGTTACTTTTGTCTATTTCCTTGTTAGGAACGTGGGTGGCTGCTTCGTGAGGCTCATTTGGAGGCAAACATCGTCTACGTGTTCGATAAGCAATATGTTGACTGCTTTGGATGCCCGGGAAGGTGTCATCCAAATGCAGCCTGAATGGATGCAGAGAGCTGACATTATTCCCAGGATCAGAGAAACTGGGTCTAATCTTTCCCTTGTCCCTAATTAATGGTGTGGCCTCAAGGCCAGCCTTCAAAACCTGTGTCTGACTAGAGGATTTGCGAAGCGTCCGATCTAGAGTTAACTGAGACCCAAGCTGTGGTCTCCTGTACCTGAGCTCTGATGAAGGCACCTGGGTAGTCATGTAGGACGACCAGGTTCAGGGTGAAGTAGGCAGAGTCCTTTCTTTCCTGTGGCCAATCTTCATTCCTCAGGCACTTAAAAATGCTTCCAGACTCTGCTTCCCACCATCAATCACATTAAGGATAAAAGTCTCTTCCCAGGGAAATTTGCATTTAGACAGAGATCAAAGCCCTAAACTAAGGAGGTAGCTAGGGAAGGTGGAAAAGGCCCTGGGGCCCCGGACATAAATTTCCAATCCTGGTGTTACCACCAACTCATTTGGTGGTGTCACTTCTCTGAATATCGGTTTCCTTCACAAATGAAAGGAGTGACCTGTAAGGACCTCTAATCCTCCTTCTAATTCTACAAAAGTGGCCACCTAGAAACGAAGACTTTCTGCATGTATCAGAAATCAAGGCCAGTCGCCTCCTCAAGGTTGGTCCTAGCTTTAAGCTTCCTACCCAGTGACCTTAGCTATAATGGTCAGCATCATTCGGCAGTAGGTGGCACGGTGAAGAGAGATCTAGATTCAGATAAGCCACAGGCAACTCTTTCTGGCTCGGCTTCTGGAACTATAAAACGAGGACAGCAATACCTCTGTCACTGAGGACTTATGATGACAAGATCAATCCAGACGGTGTTCACCAGAGAAGATTCGAGAAAACCTCATTTTCCCTCTGCCTATCTCTCTGTCCTCCGCCACTGTGTTATGATTTCTACTATTCTCTTCCAAGAGAGTGAGATTAAGGCAGGTAGACGTAGGAGATTGAGTTCCTGGCCTCTATTTTTACATTCCATCCGTCTGTATCCCACTCGCTAAAGCCATGCGAAACTTTCAGTTTCTCCAACAAAAAGGAGAGTGTACTTTTTTTTGTCCTTTCGTTTCGGGTTTGGCCACGTGACTTGGTTTGGGTCGTTGGCGGATGTAACCCAAGTGAATCTGCAAGTGGGCTACCTTCTTGGACTTTACCATTGTCGCGAGAACATACCTTGGCTGGCCATTGGCTCCAAAAGGGGGGTGAGAGACACAAGGGAACAGAGCTGCCCTGCTGACCTTCAAACTCATGCGTAAGAAATCAGTGACTGTTGTTTTATGCCCCTGAAATGTTGTGGATGTTTCTTATGCGGCGTTATGGTGGCAAGAGTTGCCCGAGTAGTCCTCGGCAAGTGATAGAGGAAAAATAATGGTGACTTCAGTGTTCGCTAGCATGTATTCGAGTACTTACTACTGTCTAGCTTCTGAGCTAAAGGACCGTACCTGTCTCTTTTTTTTCAAGTTTATTTATTTTTGAGACAGAGAGGGACAGAGCATGAACGGGGGAGGGGCAGAGAGAGAGGGAGACACAGAATCGGAAGCAGGCTCCAGGTTCTGAGCCATCAGCCCAGAGCCCGACACGGGGCTCGAACTCACGGACTGCGAGATCGTGACCTGAGCCGAAGTCGGACGCTCAACCGACTGAGCCACCCAGGCGCCCCGAGGACTGTGCCTGTCTTATGTCAATGAATCTTCACAGGAACCCTCCGAGTTGGTCTCATAAATCGTGTGGTTATCCCCATGTTACCAATGAGGAACGAGGGAAGAGAGAGGTTATCTAATTTATACTAAGCTACGCAGCGCACGAGAGGCCAAGCACGGGTTTGAACCCGGGCAAACTGTAAAGGAGCCTGGGAACATGTATTTTGGCTTTGTGCCCAGACAGGAAAGGAAACTGGTTTAGTGAACCCATAGCCATATCTGCCATCACAAGTATAGACTGGGGTCACTGGCACCTATGGGGGCCATATCTGTGCAAGATATGGAGGGCCAGGGCAGTGCAGAAAGGCCTTGCAGGACCAGAGTGGGTGCCCTCATTTTAGAAGGGCGTCCCTTAGAAAGGCATCCCTTAGAAGGGCGTCTGGTTAAGCAGATCTTTCTGGTTTTTTTTTTAATGTTTGTTTATTTATTTATTTATTTACTTATTTAGAGAAAGCCAGCGAGCATGAGCAGAGGAGAGGCAGGGAAAGAATCCCAAGCAGGCTCCGCAACGTCAGCGCAGAGCCTGAGGTGGGTCTCGAACCCACAAACCGTGAGATCGTGACCTGAGCCAAAAGCAACGGTCGGACGCTTAACCGACTGAGCCACCCAGGTGCCCCTCGATCTTTCCAGTTTTTAAAACAAATGGGGATCTGGATGTTTATGTGAAAACTGCTCATTTAAAAGTACTCATTTAAGTCCATTTTTTTTTTAAAGTGTGCAAACCAAAAGCATGTATCTGTAGGTTCTGTTCGAGATGCAAATTGCTAACTTGCGTTCTCCAGTCCCGACACTCTGGGGGAATGTGTATTCAAGATGAAGAGACGAGGATACTTGGGGCTTTCAGAGGTACGCGGGGGGAAGGGAGGAGCTTATGATGGTATTTGGGTTCCCCAAAGACAAAAGGAAGGTTTGTGGGTTGTGATAGTGATGAGGATTGTAGTTTCCCAGAGGTGAAAGGGCCTTTTCTAGGCATGAGACCTGTTGACTGGTTAAGCATCACATGTCTGCCTTGGCCTGATCATCTCATTTCCCATTTATCCCACGGTCTGTCACAGTGTCTGACGCATCATTTACGTATTTGATAAACATCTGTCAAGAGGCACCTGGGTGGCTCAGTTGAGCATCTGACTGTTGGTTGCAGCTGAGGTCATGATCTCAAGATTTGTGGGATTGAGCCCTGCAGAGGGCTCTGTGCTGACAGCACGGAGCCTTGCTTGGGATTCTTTCTCTCCTTTTCTCTCTGTCCCACTGCTCTCTCTCTCTCTCTCAAAATAAGTAAATACACTTAAAAAAAACCTGAAAACGATCTGTTGAACGAATGAATGATTGGCTTCAACTGAGTGAATAAATGAATGCAGCTTCCAAAGCCACAATGGGTGTCAAGAGAGTGACGCAGAAACATGCACGCTCACCGGGGACCTGACGAAAGGTCCCCGGGACACTTGTGAGGTCCCAGGAGAGGAAGAGGAAGAGGAGGGCTTCCTGTTAATGTTGGATGTAGGGGGTGTGAACGGTACGTCACTTGACTTAGAGAATAAAGAAATACGGAGGGTGTGTGTGTATGCGTGTGTGCGTGCGTGTGTGTTTTACCTTCTGAGTTCTGGAACGCAATTCAGAGCTGTTATTAACAGCTGGGATGTGGCAGCATTTCCCAGGGGTGAGGCATCCAGTAAGAAGAGAAGAGACCCCAAGGCAAGGAGCAGGAAGAAACTTGAGAGCGGGGCAGAGAAACCTGGCCCAGGGTGCTGAGACGAGGGGGCGGTGGGAACCGGCTCCAACCAGCAATCCCCACCGCTGTTGCTGTCAACGGGCAGCACACCTTTGTCTTGTTAAAGCTGTTGCAAAAGTCACCGCGGTATCTGCCTCGCGGACCTTTTCGTTAAGGAGCCGTGCTGAGTTTTACCTGCATGGAAGAGATACACGTTCAGTCACCACGTTGAAGTTACACGCACCTGCAAGCCCACCCCTCTCGGCGGTGAGCTTCTTCCTTCTGTGGCTCGGGTGTGTTTGGATTTCCTCATCTGTCCAGTCAAGGCCGTCGGGGGCCTGCCGCTGAAGGTTGTCGCGAGCATGAAATGAACTATCGTCAATAATATCGGCTTAGCAGGGAGGCCTCTTTGGATCAGTCGATACAAAAAAAAAAAAAAAGCCACCTCGCCCCAGGATTGCTTCTCCTCTCTTCTCTGCTTCGCTTTGCAGAAGAGCTTTGTTGGGCTACTGCCTGACCTCGGGTCCCCTGCAACTGAAACATAAGGCCCAGGAGGGAGAAAACTTTGTCTATGTTCTTCAGTGCAGTAACCACAGAGCCAAGAGTGTTTGCTCAGTACATAACAGGTGCTCAATAAATGTTACTGGTATGGGGAAAGAACAGTCTCTTCAGCAGATGATTCGGGGACCACTGTGTCTCCACATGCGGAAGAGTAAATGTGAGGGGCGCCTGGGTGGCTCAGTCCGTTAAGCGTCCGACTTCGGCTCAGGTCACGATCTCTCAGTTCGTGAGTTCGAGCCCCGCGTCGGGCCCTGTGCCGACAGCTCAGAGCCTGGAGCCTGCTTTGGATTCTGTGTCTTCCTCTCTCTCTGCCCCTCCCCTGCTTGCGTTCTGTTTCTCTCTCTCTCACAAAGAAATAAACGTTAAAAAATTTTTTAAAAAGAATAAATGTGCACACCTATTTTACACACTACATAAAAATAAACAGAAAATGATCAAGGTTGTAAATGTAAGAGCTAAACTATATAACTTTAAGAAAAACAATCTTGGTATCCTTTGAAATATTGAATAAGGCGACGGTTTCCTGTAAATGATACCCAAAGCATAGGCAACCGAATTAAAAATGGGTAAATAGGACTTCAACAAAATTAAGATCTTTTGTGCTTCGAGAGACGCTATCAAGAAAATGAAAAGATAACCCACAGAATGGAGAAAGATTTGCAAATCATAGATCTGATAAGGGTCTAGTATCCAGAATCTATAAAGAACTCATAACAATAAAAATAATAAAAAGACAAATGTCTCAATTGAAAAATGGGCAATGTATTTGAATAGACATTCCTCCGGAGCATATGAAAATATGCTCAATGCCATTAATCATTAGGGAAATGCAAACCAAAATTTCGATGAGTTGCCACTTTACTTTCCCTAGAATGGCTATAATAAAATAACAATAATAAATGCTGGTTGGATTGGAAAACAGTGCAGACACATCAAAAAAACAGACTGACAGTCCCTCAAAATATTCACCCAAGAAAGTAAAAAAAAAAAAAATTACGTTCACACAAAAACTTGTACGTGAACGGTGATGGCAGAATTATGTACAACGGCCAGAAAGTGGAACCAGTTCAAACATCCATTCACTGATGGATGCATAAATAAAATGTGGACCATCCACACAATGGAATATTATCCAGCAATAGAAAAGAAGGAAACACTGAAATCTGGTACAACGTGGATAAATGTTGACAACATTTTGCAATGTGGAAGAATCCAGGCACAGAATGTCACATACTGTATGGTTCTATCTTAGCAAAGGTCCAGAATAGGCAGACCCTTACAGGTAGAAAGTAGATAAACCATTGCCAGGGACTGGAGGAGGGGCGGATATAAGGAACTGCTCAGGGGTCTGGGAATTGCTTTGGGACTGATGAAAATGTTCTGGGATTAGATCGCGGTGATGGTTGCACAACCTTGCGAATACACTCGCATCGTGAAATTGCACGCTGCGAGGCAGTTGAGTTTTATGGCATGGAAATTATATCTCAATTTTAAAAAGCGGTGACTCTTGTCATTGGTCGTTTGAAAGTGCACCTTTGGAGCAGGGAGCCATAAAAAGGAGACTAGAGCAGAGGCGCGGGAAGCATGAAAGAACAAAATGATGGGGGACAGCGTTGTTTCCTGCCCCACCTACGTCGCCCTATGAAATTTGTAAGTCTTATCTCATTAAGAGATTCGAATTCCTAGGAAACAGCCTGATGTTTGGATTTCGGGTGCCTGTACTATTTCCCAAGGCCAGATGACGCCAAAACTTGGCAGAGATGCTCTTATTCTGTGTTTCAGTCATAAAAGCTGACTTGTCTCCTCAAACAAGACATCAAAGATGGTTACTGAAGTCCCGTCTAGATGAGGGTCATATGTTGGGGAGCATATAGGCTCTGGAGTGGGAAGATCTGAATTCAGGTTCTGCTTCCGTTATTTGTGTAAAAGTGGTGAATTTTTCTAAGCCTCGGTGTCCCCTTTTAAAAATAATACACCATTTCCTCCGATGGTCCAATGAGGTAGTGTACTGGTCAGGACTCTCAACTGCGAGGGTTGGGTAGCCCAATCAAATGTGATTGAGGACCAGAGGGGATTTCTTGGTACAACTCACATTCCAGGAATAGGTAGGCTGCAGGTATGACTGGATAAGGGAGCTCGAACAGTATCTTCTTGGCTCCTATTTTCTCGGTCTGCCCCTCCCTGTACATTTCCTCCTCGTCGGCCCCACCCAGAGGCAAGCTCTGTCTGCTGGTGGTATGACAGTTTCAAGACCCTCCACAGGTTCGCACGCTAACTTCTCAGCAGCCCCTGGGAATGAGGCGAGGGACACGGGAGGGGGAAGGACAAGAAGAGACTCCAGGGCCCTATCTTGAAGCTCTGTGGAAAGAAGAGCATCCCTTCACTTAGCAAGGTCTGAGCTGATTGGAAGTTACTGGGACTCTCATTTCTCGAACCCATTCTATGGCAAAAGGGGTATAATGTGCCACTGGGCAGGTCGAAGCCAGGTACCCGGCTCTCTCCATGAAGTATGAATGAGGGAAGGCGGGTCCCCGTTGAAAGTTGGGGTGACTTGAACCGAAGAAGCGTGGCTCACAAGTAGGGGGAAATAGTGCCTGTTCTCTAGAGCATTGCTTCTCAGACCTTTAAATTATCACCGAAATTAGAAATCACTTCTACATGAAGATCTGGTACGCATATATGTATTTTTTTATAGTAAGATGACTATGGAGTTTGCGCTTTTTCTTTATTTTTTTAAACTTTATTTATTTATTTATTTATTTATTTATTTATTTATTTTTAATGTTTATTTATTTTTGAGACAGAGAGAGACAGAGCATGAACAGGGGAGGAGCAGAGAGAGAGGGAGACACAGAATCGGAAACAGGCTCCAGGCTCCGAGCAGTCAGCACAGAGCCCGACGTGGGGCTCAAAGTCACGGACCGCGAGATCATGACCCGAGCCGAAGTCGGACGATCAACCGACCAAGCCACCCAGGCGCCCCACTTTATTTATTTATTTTGAGAGAGAGAGAGAGAGAGAGAGAGAGAATGGGGGAAGGGCAGAGAGAGAGAGAAAGAGAGAATCCCAAGCAAGCTATCAGCGCAGAGATCTACAAAAGGCTAGGACTCACGAACTGTGAGATCATGACCTGAGCCGAAAGCATGAGTTGGAAGCTCAGCCAACTGACCCACCCAGGTACCCCATTTGCTCTTTTTCTTGAAAACGTCCCAAATTTTCTAAGTTTAGCAAAATCTGTGTGAGTATTTAAAATTCAAGTATAATTAACATACAGTGTTACATTAGTTCCAAGTGTATAATGATTGAACGATCCTTTTTGTAAATGATTCAACAATCCTATACACGTATGTATTTATAATATAAATGAAACAACAGTGTCGCCAGAGATAACCAACCTCACTGCATACAGTGGAGCTAGATCTATTTTCTAGTTCATTCTAATTTGTGTTGTTCAATCATCTCCCATTTCGTTGCCAAATGTAGTTTACAGCAGTAATTTGATTTTATAATTCACAAATTTATTTAAAAATTTTTAAGGTTTATTTATTTTTGAGAGAGAGAGAGAGAGAGAGAGCAAGCAGGGAAGGGGCAGAGAGAGAGGAAGACACAGAATCCGAAGCAGGCTCCAGGCTCCGAGCTGTCAGCACAGAGCCCGACGTGGGGCTCGAACTCACAGACCACAAGATCATGACTGGAGCCGAAGTCAAAGGCTTAACCGACTGAGCCCCCCAGGCGCCCCTATAATTCACAAATGTGAACCCCAGTTTACAAAATACTTCTTCACAGGAAACATATTTCGAAGTACACCATAAACTGTAAAGCACTATTTACCTGTTAATATAATATTATATATTAATATTAAGAGGGGGTCCATGCCACCTTAATTCTGTAAACAGAGTATGAGAAGAAGCAACTAAACATTGTTGGTGTATCAGTGAGTGTCCAAGGGCAGGACATGTGGATTGACCCAGGTACTCTTGGCCTGTGGAGTAAGGTGCAGCTCAACCACAAGCAAGAGCTAATTGGCCCAGTTATAGATTGTCCCAGGTAATCAGACAATTGCTATGATTTGGACGAGGCAGGGGAAATCCAGACCAGAGCAGCTAAATGGTTTGCTGCAGTGAATTGCAACATAAGAACAGAAACAAGTGGTTTAGAAGATTCGGGCTCAAGCAGAGATGACCATAGTGCGGTTTTACTTGGCAAGCCCAGCACTCTGATTATAACTCATATGCTTAAGGTTTGCCAGTAAGTAAAATGGGTCCAAAATAATAGAGGCATAAACAAGATAGAACTGAATCGTTTCTCCTTTACATGAATGTATGAAGACAGACAGTCCAGAGCTGGTGGGGGGTTCTTCCACATGAAACTTTCAGGGACTTAGGACTCTCCCCACTCATAATGCTGCATGCCCGCAGTGAACCCGTGTTCTTGCATTCCAGGAGGATGGCTGGAGCCTCAGTCATCAAAACTGCAGAGCAGGTGGCAGATAAAGGAGGTGAGGGAGGAGAGAAGATAAAGCGGATGGTCATACCAGCCAACTTTTAAGAAAATCCCCAGAACATGCGACGGCACTTTATATCTCCTTGGCCACAATGTGGTCATAAGGCTGTATCTAGCTGTAAGGGGGCCTGGAAAGATTGCCCAGCTTAAAACAAGAGATTTCTTTTCATTTGCATTAATTAGCTTTTCCCGCAAAACAAATCACCCCCAAAGTCAGCAGCTTAAGTAGCAACCATTTTACATGGCACTCGACGTCTGGGACAGCCGCGCGATTCTTCTGCTCTGGCCAAGTGTGACTAACTTCAATTGACGGGATAGCTTAACTCGGGTGTCAGCTTTGTTCACCTTCACATGGGTTCTCATCTCCAGCAGGCTACCTAGGATTCCTTGTATGGTGGTATCGAGGTTGTGCGTACAGCGGAAGGGGGCAAGCCCTAAGGCGGAAGCATTTGCAAGACTCTACTTGGGTCAGGGTTGCTGAAGTTCCATTGCCCAAAGTGACCAATGCTGATTCAGAAAATAGAGAAGTTACACTCCACTTCCAGATGGGAAGGGAAGAATTTGTGGCTATTTATTTTGATCTACTGCACAATAGAAAAAGAGGAGAATGGATATTGGGGGACAGTCGTCAGTCTCTCATTTTATGCATTCCATCTTCACTTGGGTGTGTCCTCAGATGTCTAAAATTCAACATCGTCAAAAACATAATTCTGATTTGTCTCCCACACCTAACAAAACTGAACAAAGCTGGTCCTCCTATGGTATATGACACCATAACCCTTCCCGTTAGTGACTCAATCCAAATAGCTGGAAGTTCTCTTTGACACCTCCTTCTCTCTCGTGTTCTCGAATTCAAACTATAACTGAGTTCTGTTGATTTCATCTTCTAATTATCTCTGGAATCCACCCGCATGTCTTGGTCTCCGCTGCCACAACCTAAGTCCGAGGGCCCAGGCATCCATTCTTGCCGTCTTCAATCTGTTTTTCATATTACAGCCAAAGTGATGAAAATATAAATTTCATCATGTCGCTCTAGTTTAAAAGCTTTCACTGGTGTCCTCCTATTCTTGGGATGGAGATAAACCACATAGCATGCAAGATCTTGCATGATCCTGGCTCCTGCTATTCTCTCTCTCTCTCTCTCTCTCTCTCTCTCTCTCTCTCCTTGCTGAAGCATATGGCTTCAGAGGAAGGTAGAATAATGTAGTTTTAAAACAATAATTCATAGGGGTGCCTGGGTCGCTCAGTCGGTTGAGTGTCCGACTCCTGATTTCAACTCCATTCATGTTCTCATGGTTCGTGAGTTCGAGTCCCACGTTGGGCTCTGTGCTGACAATGCAGAGCCTGCCTGGGATTCTCTCTCTCTTCCTCTCTCTCTACCCCTCCCCCGCTCAAGCTAGCAATCTCTCTCTCTCTCAAAATAAATAAACTTTAAAAAACTTAAAAAAACCCAATAATTCATAAACCAAGATGACGAATTGCACCTTGGACTGCCAACACCTTCGCTCTCAAAGGTCTATGTGCTACAAGCTCACTGTAGGTCCTTTTTTCTGGGCAACTGGAACATGTTTAAGTTATTCCTCTTCTTTCTCTGGGCATGAAAGTAAGGGAGATTTCTGTTGAGGGGTTATGATAACGTCAGAAGGCATTTCAGGGGTTCCTATCTGTGATTGGAAGTAATAGCTAATAAAAATGGCTACATGGGTCTGAACTTAGATGGAGGCCTTGAAAGATGCAAGGTGCTCCACTTGGGAGGTCCAGCATGGACTCACGTAGACAGGCTAGTCTGAGCTTAAGTTCAGGTGAGGGAAACCACAATTTGTTTCTAAGATATAGATGGGGATGGAAGACAAATGTTAGGTCAAAACAGAGGAAAAATGGCTCAGAGGAGAATGGGGAGGGTCAAGTGGGTCGGTGAAGGGACAGATAGTTCAGTCAATAAGGGACTTTTCTTGTGCTAGTCGATTCCTCTGGGAGTTTCCTTCCTCGATGGCTGGTTTGTTGGGTATTTTGGAAATGAATATTAAATGAAGTCAAGTATTTTTGCCCAGTTCTAATCTAATTCATCTTGCCTGGGACAGTCTGTAGGACTAACTAGCAATTCCATTTCCTCGGGCTTTAACTGTGTTCCCTCAGGCATTAGCTGGCCTATCCACCCCAGAGATGTTTCTCACCTGTTCTAAGGGTGAGAGCAGAATTCCTGACCTTTCTTCAGTGACCTTCTTATTTGAGGAGGTTACGGGACAACTGGACAGATTCATAATTGAATGTCCTTCTGTTCCAACACGTCTCCACCTGTTAGAACCTGAACAAGAAACTCACTCTCATTTAATAGCATATTTGACAGTAACTGAGATGCAATTATTGGTGTTTAGTAACCACTGGAAAATCATAAACCAAGGGAAGCAGTAGATAGTAAAATCCAGAACTAAGGCAGGCTGAGTTTGTACAAAGGACTGAAATTCTGCAGGAAACTCAGGATGGATGGCATAGGGGCTATCTATCTATCTATCTATCATCTATCTATGTAGCTATCATCTAGAATTCATATCAATAACAAACAATGTCAGAGGTAAATTGGTGACCTTTAAAGAATATCTGTACTTGAAACTCTACTTTGAGGGGCAAAGAGGATTTGCAAGCAGGGCAATCGAAATGACCTGATTCAAAGGATCTAGGCCTATTCTTTATTTGCAGAGATGTCATTTTCCTTTACTCAGTGGACTTGTGAAGGGCAAAAGACCACCTTTTAAAAGAAGTGTATTTCTTTATTTTGAGAGAGAGAGTGAGCGAACATGCACGTGGGGGAGGGGCAAAGAGAGAGGAAGAGAGAGAGCATCCAAAACAGGCTGCACACTGTCAGCACAGAGCCTGATGTGGGGCTCGATCTCTTGAACCCTGAGATCATGACCTGAGCTGAAATCAAGAGTTGGACGCTTAACTGACCGAGCCACCCCGGTGCCCCAGATCACTTTTTTCTTGAGTTCCCAACTTGTGACTTTTTTTGTGGAGTCCCTGTCCTGCCCAGTGAATGCTCCCTGGACATTCGACCATGTGGCGCCTGGGGTGTTGTTCTGTTACCATCACTCTCCATGTAAATCCATCAGAATTTTTGCATTCTCCATTGTCTCATATATCCCCAACACAATAACGCCAGACAAAGCAAGAATTCAGAGACAACAAATCATACATCAGGTGGAGTTCTTGACTGCAAACAAAATAAACCACCTCTGGCTAACTTAAGCAAGGAAAGAGTGCACTGGGAATGACAGAAACCATTGTGAAGCCTGGAGAGTCCTGCCCGCACACTTCACACTGTGGGCATCAAGGGTCAACTACAAGCACATTCCTGTTGCTCCTGAGTGAATACAGCCCCCTAATCTTCTGAAACCCAGGTAACAGCATCAGTTTAGGCAAATCACGTTGGATACTCACTCTCTAGTTGCCAGCAGATAAGAAGGGGGTACATGTGGACTGCTGGCCTCCCGAGAAAAGAGCTGGATATGTTTCCCACCACCAAGCCACCCGTAAGGAGGACATCCCTGAATAGGAAGGGAGCACCAGAATAAGGCTTCAGATAGACAGATTTGCTTCTTCTTTGCATCGATTTTGGTCTCTCTGTGTCTCACATCAGTCAGGATTTGTCTTCAAATGACCTAAGAACCAGAGCTGTCCCCGAGTCTGAGATGAGACTAGACCCTACACAAGGGTTAAGTATGTCCAGCTATGAAAGCTGGTAGGATTCGAGGGTGCATCATTTCAGGAACTTCTTAGAACATTGCTGTGCTTTGTCCAGCAAAATCTCCCTGTGTTCCTTTTCGCTTCTCTGTTAGTGGAGCTCCTGAAAGTTGTATTGAAGCTCACTTCTTCTCCTATGGGAAGCATGAAGCACGGAGAAGCTGTAATGTCATGTCCCGCTTAGCCCCCAATGTCTAATTTTCATAAAGCGTATTTTTAAAAATCGTTTTATTTATTTTGAGAGAGCACGAGTGGGGGAGGGGGCAGAGGGGGGGGAGAGAGAGAGAGACTCCCAAGCAGGCTCTGTACTGTCACGTGTGGAGTCCCACATAGGGCTTGAGCTCACAAACTGTGAGATCCCGACCTGAGCCGAAACCAAGAGTCAGATGCCTAACCGACTGAGCCACCTAGGTGCCCCTCATAAAGTGTATTTATGAGCCATCTGATATATAATATTTCACTAAGAGTTGCATATCCCTAAGCAAGCTGTCTTTTGATTTATTGTTGCTGCTGTGGTGCTTATTGTATTGTATATATGTTTTGCAGGCTATCATAATCCTTTGTAGAAACATAGGGCAACAGCCAACTAGTGGCTTATTAGCAGACTCCCTAGCCAACTAACTAACTAGATGAATGAGCAAAACAAAATATATGTTAAAAAAATGAGTTCTGGCCTTTCACAAAACAGGTCTGACCATACCTGTCTAGGATCTTGTCTGTTTCCAGCAACAATCGACCAGCTGCAAACGATCTGTTGTCCTTGTCCTCTCTTGCTCTGGGATTCAGGTAGGTAGTTCTGACCGCCATCACCTTGTCTCTCCCCCAAGTCTGGCCGTGACTAAGCATGACTTCCCGGCTTAGAGGAGAGCGCTTTCTGTTTTCAGTGTTCTGTGGTGGGCAGAGTGGTTTAATCACAGAAGCCTCTGAGTATGCTACCCTACCTAGCAAAATAGACTTTGCAGATGAAATGAAGATTTCAAATTTACAACAAGAAGATTACCCTGGATTATCAGGACGGTCCCCATCTCATCAAATGAGCCCTTAAAAGCAGAGAACTTTCTCCAGCTGGAGACAGAGAGATGCTGTAGAATGAAAAGTCAGAGAGATTCTAAGGGAGGTCATTGCTGGCTCGGACGAGGAAGGGCCCAGGGACAGGGATCAGAGAGATATTCCAGCTCCTAGCCCATAGCCAGCCAGGAAGTAGAGACCTCAGTTTTACAACCGTAAGAAGCTGGGTTTTTCCAACAAGCTGGATGGGCTTTGGAGCCAATTTTCAGAGCCCGTTGATAAGAGTTTTGACAACAGATACCTTGATTTTGGCCTGAGAGACCGAGAGCATGTGCACTGTGAGATAATGAGTGGTGTTGTTTGAAGCCATTAAATTTGTGGTACTTCGTACTGGCAGCAATAGAAAATGAATACAAACCCTTTTTTTGGACCTTGTTTCTGATAGGGTTTTTTTTTTTTAATTTTTTTTTCAACGTTTATTTATTTTTGGGACAGAGAGAGACAGAGCGTGAACGGGGGAGGGGCAGAGAGAGAGGGAGACACAGAATCGGAAACAGGCTCCAGGCTCTGAGCCATCAGCCCAGAGCCCGATGCGGGGCTCGAACTCCCGGACCGCGAGATCGTGACCTGGCTGAAGTCGGACGCTCAACCGACTGCGCCACCCAGGCGCCCCTCTGATAGGGTTTTAAAATAAAAGCCCACAAGGTCTTTGGGGAGAGGAGAAGGTTCTGAGCCCACCCTCCTCCGTTAGAACCCCGTTGTGATGATTTCTCAGGCTCTTCGGGTCTCAGGCAGTGAGGCTGAGACAGACCTTAAGGCAGCTGGAACCTCTTCATTACCCCCACTCCCATCAGCCGGACCATGTCAAGCTTTCAGTATTTTATCAGGAAGACAACAGGCATTTGTTAACTGTTGCGCAATGTGCAAAGGTGTCAGGGTATCACTCTGGTAGAGAGGGAATGCCAGTCCTTGGAAAAGAGTGGTAGGAAAGCCTCCTCACGGATAAACCTGTGTCTGTGTAGACGGTATTCCCAATGTAATGAGGAGTTTCCTCCAGCATTTCCATAGACGAGTTTAAAGGTGGGACCCATCAACAAGATAAAAGTATGATTAGTAATAGTGTCCAATGTTGGCTGCTCAGAAGGTTAAGGCATTTTTCCAACAGAGTCTCAGGAGCAGTTACATTACCTGGTGTTGAGGCTGCTCTCACATTCAAGTATGGACTTCCTGCCTTAAAAGCAGTAACCCAGAGTAACACTTTTCTGAAGCACCTGGATTAAAAGTACTTAGAAGTTGCAAAGTTACTCTTTACAAAGCGTCAAATGGATTCCCTTTATTTTGTTAATAAGAATAATCTGTAGACTGCCTAGAAACCATTTCCATTAAATAGCCAGCTTAAAAAAAAGAAGAAGAAGAAGAAGAAGAAGGAAAGAAAAAAAGCTTTGAAAACTTTACTCACAATATCTTTTCATTCTTTCTTTGATGTATTTGGAGTGAGGAGAATACATTAGTGCCTTTTAGCTTGGCCGTCAGCTCACTCAAATGTAAGTAAATGAAAAGAACTGACTAGAGTATTTACTTCTTTTTCAGAATTCTAATGTCAAGATTGTTTCCTCAAAGGCTGAAAAAAAAAAAGTGGAAGCAGGGCTGAAGTTTTAAACAATGTCTTTCCTTCTTGGGATTAGCCAACTTCCATGAAATGGATGCTGTCATGCAGGAGATTTTTCTCAGGAACAGCAGAAATTGCCAGTCCTTGGACCACACAGGCCATGGCCAAGGTGGTGGCCAAGCTGGTACCTGGTGGTCGTGCTGGAGATGAGCCTCATGGAAAAGTGATGGAAAAGTTAGTTTTGACTCTACAGCAAACACTCCATGGTCATCAATAGACTGTTCCTCATCTTGCCAGACTCCTAGATATCTTCCCCCCCCCCCCCCCCCCAACTGCTCCTCTCTTTTCTCCCAGAAATAGTTTTTGCTGGCACATGACCTCCCACTTGAGATGAGATTTTACAGCCTTTCTGATGGTTAGATGCAGTCAACAGGGCATACGTGAATGTGATGTGGGCCATTTCCGGGTCGTGACCTTAAAACAAGGAAATGGACTCCAAGGAAATGGCCTCCTCTCTTCTCTCAGGATAGGACATGGACTGAGTTCAGAGCAGTGAGCCAGCTGCCTCCACCTGGATGAAGATGACGCCCGAGGGGGCAGTGGTACAAGTTGGTACTCAAGACCACGGGTGAGTTCTGAGGAGGCCCCACCATCTGAACTTGCAACCGACAGAGTCACGTGAGAAAGAAATCAACTTGCGTATTCCTGAAGCCACTGAGTTACAGCTTCTCCTCGTTTCCACAGCTCAGCCATTATTCATCCACCACGCTCACCCCTCCCTCTGTACCCAGAGCTGTTTTTAAATACAGCTCTCGCTTATTTATTTTGAGAAAGATAGACAGAGAGACACAGAGAGAGAGAGAGAAAGGGGAGGGGCAGGGAGAGAGGGAGAGAGAGAATCCTGAGCTCCCTCCACGCTCAGCATGGAGCCCGGTGCAGGACTCGATCCCATGACGTCCGGACCACAACCTGAGCGGATATCGGGAGTCAGAGGCTCAACTGACTGAGCCACCCAGGCGCCCCTGTACCCAGAACTTTTTTGTTGCTCCACACTCATTGTGGTGCCCTTACCTAGATCATGCCAAGCGCCATGTTCTGCTCTAGAAATAGTCATACCAACCACCCCTGCACATTCCTGTGTTCCATGAGTCATTCTCTTAGGGTTAGTCAGACCTAACCTTCCAAGTCCCCTCTTTCGACAATCT
Organism: Prionailurus bengalensis; assembly: GCF_016509475.1. Lineage (NCBI taxonomy): Eukaryota > Metazoa > Chordata > Mammalia > Carnivora > Felidae > Prionailurus > Prionailurus bengalensis. Next base: position 15,386,905 of record NC_057355.1, read on the forward strand.
TCTGCTAATGTACGTCTGCCTCTTCTGGCGAAACGGGTGGATCCTAACATTGGACTTCAAGGCACTGTCTACACTCTAAATAGCAAGTCTTGTGGTGGGGGTTTCAGGGAAGTGTGGCAGGACAGGTGCATCGAGTACAGTATGTCTCAAAATGCTATGCCCAAAGCTGTTGCTACCTTCAAGATTGAAATCACTTTAGCCCCTTCTGGTGTATTAAAAGAGATACACAAAGTTTGAGGGAATCTTAAGATTTTGGCATCTTTATTGATTAATTGTAAGCACAATTTTGCTTTTTATGAAATGACTCAAGTTTGACTTAAAAATGATTTTTCAGAAGGTCATCATTAAAGTTAATAAAAATATAAGTGAATGCTTTCTTCAGCTTCTTGAAGCCGGGCAAAGCCGAGAAATAGGATAGAATCCTTAAAATAGACTTAAAATTTTAAGTTATAGGATGCTTACCTTCCAGTAACGCTGCTTTGTGATTTAAAAACATTTTTTTTCAGTGTTCATTTATTTTTGAGAGACAGAGACAGAGCGTCAGCAGGGGAGGGGCAGAGAGAGAGGGAGACACAGAATCAGAAGCAGCCTCCAGGCTCTGAGCTGTCAGCACAGGGCTCAATGCGGGGCTTGAACTCATGAGCCGTGAGATCATGACCCGAGCTGAAGTCAGACGCTCAGGTGACTGTGCCACCCACGTGCCCCAAACTGCTTCATGATTTTAAAGTGGTCTTATGTGGCAGGATGTATAAAATAAAGATCATTTATGACCAAAAGAAATGTTTTAAAGCCCAGGGATGCAAACGTTTTGAACCTTTAAGAATTCCTAACATTAAAAAAGTTCTGTCTTAGGAAGAGAGATGGTTACTACCATTTCAAAAGCATTCCGTGTGCGGTTTCTTTTATAGGCAGCTCACGCTGTGTTTCCATATCATTTGACTTAAAAAAGTTCATCGTTAAAAGTTATCGGTGACTCCTGGGAACATCCACAGAGACAGACTGTCCCCTAGAATGGAGGGTGCAAAATCTTCCTTCTATAAATAACTGCTTAACACCTTACAGGCACACACACACCCACACGTAATTTTATAGAAATGCACTTTGTTCACACAAAATTCTGCAGGAAAATGGAAGCTTTTCCTGCCAAGCTGGTGTAAACAGTGGCAGACCAGAAGACGGAGAGAGACATCATGGCAACTTTTACGCGGCGGGATGAGCACTCATTTGCTCCTTAGAGGTTGGTGCATCTTAGTTTTACATGTGCCTTCAGGAAAACATGCTTAAAATATATAACCTATCACTCAATCAACAAATATTTAACTGGGCAGTACTAACTACTGTGCCCTTTCATACACTGAGCCTTCAGACATGAACCAGACCTATCTCAGTCTCAGATCAGTAGGACTTTTTTTTTTTTTTTGTAAGTCGACTGTAGGGGTCAACAAATAACAACCATACCAAAAAGAAAATCGAGCCGAAGTGTATCATCTTTGGTGCGCAAAAGATAGCTTCAGAGGGCTGGGTGTGGACGCCTGTCCCCATCCTAACCCCTGAACGTCCCCACACCTCTCTTATTTTCATCAGCCAGTGCTGGCCATTTCTCTTCGCTTCACCAACTTCTGACCGCATGGGCTCTCTCCACAGAACTAGTAGCGTGTAACACAACACAGCGGCGAGTACCAACAGGTGGATGACCAACTGGGGGGCTAGATTTCAGGTCTGCGCTCTTCGTGGGTAAGTGTCTTCGTTTGGTGCCATGTTGGGACATCTGGAGATTCTTCTGAGCTTGAAGGATGAGGGATTCTCACAGCACGTGAGCTGACTGTTGGGGGTCTTTCTGGCCCGGCCAGAGGTGTGGGAGCTCAGGAGCCAGGTACAAGGGGGCCGAAGGGAGGTAGCCACCCAAATCTGCTTTGGCATCTTCGGGGTCAAGTGCATTTATCCAAAGAAATAGAGAAGAGAGAGGCGGAAGCCCAACAACTTTAGAAAACCAGGAGTGTGAGTCAGAGGCGACAGAGGAAAATTGCCACTGAGTAAAGTTAACCTGTGCAGGAGGTAGGAAGGGGAGTAGCAAGTCCCCAAAGTGTGATGAGTCCCCATGCCCTGCTCCTGGCTGCACACTCCGTCAAGCCTGTATCTGGTGTGAAACATTTTCTACTCATGGGGACGTGCCGTCACCCCACCTGCATTGTGATTTGGAACCAGCCCACTTGTTAGAATACAGCCGCTTCGTCTGTCGACTCTGTACAAAGCTGCCTGAAGTCGAACTAACAGCAGGAGAGCTAGTACCTTGGGAATTATAACACGTGAGTAGGGGTTTCACTGATGGAAGTTTCTCGCCAATGGTAGGCCCTGTGGAGAAAGAAGAGCCGCTCCAGGCATAGGTTGTGAGATTTATCTCTGCCTTGACCAGGAGAGGGGTGGGGGGTGTGGTTGATTCTACACGATGGGTATTGTTTTTAAGAGGGAGACTGAGGAAAGGCTGGCGCACCATCACGCGAAGCCAAGAACTCTCTTCAGCTGGCACGTGAGGAAGCCTACGGGTTAAGGTTCATGTTCTTGTTTCGTGGCTGCTGGGGAAATCGTGGGGTGGTGGTGATTTTGTTGATGCCGCTTACTTGGTTGGGTGTCGGTGTGGGGAGAGAGGGAGGGAAGGCTGAAAAGGAGGGTGGTGGGGGGAGAGAGGGAGGGAGTCCATGAATACTCTCGTACCATCGCTCAGAGGAAGTCTGCCCATATTCAAAGTGAGATACATCTGCTTATAAGACAGGCTGGAGGCTGGTTAGAGGAATATAAATGCCTGTTGTCCTTCTCGGTGGCGGAGGCTTTATTTCCAGCCAGGAGCCCATCAGGGCCTGTCACATCAGACATGGTTATCACACATATTATGTATCCTGGAACTTGGTGAGCACGAGTTCCACTCAATTTAACTGTGTTACTCGGGAATACAATTTCCCCTGACCTAGAGGAAAAAGTGTATTCCTGAATCTGTGGATGCAAATCTATCGTAGGAACAACATTCACCAAATACCCCTCGCGTTAATTCAAGAATTTCATGGCTCGCCTCACCGTCCTAATGACACAGCGTGCGAGGAATTTGCCTCGAGTCAACCCATGGGATTTTGCGGTGAAGCCAAACCGTGTGATTTTTTTTAGTATTAGTTTGGTGAGAATGTGGTGCACACGCACATGTACATATGTACGTATGTATGTGGGTCATCAGGCACATGTGAAGGGATTGTCTCTTATTTTGTTCTGTATTCCCCATCGTGGTCCATATATGTCATTTCTTGGTGCTGCACGGCAAGCTGTCCCCAAATTGGGGGCTTAAAATCATGACCATTATTATGTCTCATGACGCCGCGAGGTGACCGGGCATTTCTCCCTCTGTTCATGGTATCCCCTGGGTGATGACATGGATGGAAGGTCCACGTGGCTGGTGGTTAGTGCTGGGTGGGATGTCACCGGCAGGCTGTGGACCCGGACCTCGTTTCTCCAAGCACATACATGGGTTGCTTGGGTTTTCTCGGGGTCTGGGTCGTCTAAGGATAATCAACTTCTCACACGGCAGTTGGCTTCTAAGAGTGGAAACGCAGAAGCTTCTCGGACTTATCAAGGCTTCGGGATGAAACATCCCTACGGGCAGCATCTCTTCTGCCATATTTTATTGGTTAAGGTAGATCCCAAGGCCAGCCCAGTTTTATTTTATTTTATTTTTTTAAAATTTTTTAACGTTTTATTTATTTTTGAGACAGAGAGAGACAGAGTATGAATGGGGGAGGGGCAGAAAGAGAGGGAGACACAGAATCGGAAGCCGGCTCCAGGCTCTGAGCCATCGGCCCAGAGCCCGACGCGGGGCTCGAACTCATGGACCGCGAGATCGTGACCTGAGCTGAAGTCGGACGCTTAACCGACTGAGCCACCCAGGTGCCCCATGGGCCAGCCCAGTTTTAAAGGAAGGCATGCATGTTGTGAGGTGGGGTCCACTGGGGAGCTGCTGAAGCAAATATATATATATATATATATATATATATATATACATATATATATACACACACACACACATATATATATATACACACACATATACATATATACACACACACACATATATATACATATACGTATATATATGTGTGTGTGTGTATATATGTATATATATATATATATACCTCTACCTGTATTATCTGTCATCTTTCTATATCTCAGTCTCTCCAAACACTCACACGCTCGAATGTGGTCCTCGTTTTGTAAGAAGAACCTGTCCAATGTGCTCAGCATTTGATACAGGGTCTGATTTGAGAACGAAGAAGGAAAGTATCTCCAGGTATCAGCATTTCAGAGGAAGAAAAGAGCTAAGAAATCATGTAGCTAAACTTTCTTCTTTTCCGATGAGAGAACTACCTTATTACTCAGCACCGCCTCCCCTAGACTGAAGGCCGTTTGCCCTGTTTCAGTGACAAGGCGAAGGAACCATTTTGCACTGATTTAGTCGTTCCGACATCAATGTAGTTGAACAGTAAACAATTGTAACACCCGAGTCAAGTAAGCAGTTGCACCCTCCGGTCATTACTTTGGGATGCTGCTGATGATCTAGCATCTAGATTGGAATTACTACAAATGACAACACTGGCTCTCAGGGCACATAATCAGGATTAACGTGATACATGTGGCAAGTTTCCGGGGAGAATGGAAGGCAGCATGTGTGGAAGAGATCTCACTGTAGGTGGGAGAGATCATTCTCCCTGGCGCTAGGACATTGCCCAACTGGACCAAAACATACGCGTTTTCAAAACCTCAACAGATTTCACCTTGCTCAGATATTTTGTTCCCACCAACAGCGACGGATGTGAATATAACGTTGTCTGTGAGCAAGTCGATCTATACGTTGCGTACTCAATTGATGAGTCCACTTCAACCTGTCCTCTGTTGAGTGATCCCCAGTGTGTTAGACAGTACAGACACAAAGAAAAAAGACGCCTATGCCTCACCATAAGGAATCAGCTAAGTTAATTATGATACATCCACAGGAATTACTATACAGCGATTGCAACAGAAGTTAGAGGAGGATGTTTTTTTAACAGCTTTATTGAAGCATAACCGATATATAGAAAACTGTGCTTATTTCGTGTATACAATTTGACATTTGGATATACGCATGTACTTGTGAAACCATCCCCATAATCAAGGGAATAAACACATATAGAAACGCATTTAACACAGAGAGACGCTCAGGATAACTGAGTGAAAAATAAAGAGGCTAAGGTCCATGGAACGGGAACAAACACACAGGACCCGCCCGTGTCTTGAAAACCGATCTTTGTGCGTGGCAAGGAACGGAAAATGTGAATCGATGATTTCCGTTTCCTAGGCCAGTTTTCTAGGTTCCCGAGATGCTTTTTTCCCTGGGGTTTGCCGATTTTCCACAATGCACACATATCACGTGTGTGTCCACACAAAAAGGAAATAAAACTCACGTCAAACTACAGAAGGCTCTCTCTGTCCGTCGGTCTTTGCAATCCATTTGTTTCCCAACTTCTGAGTTTTCTCTGTTTACCATGTCCCCAAGAAGGCGGAAGTAGTCCCCTGACACCTCTCCGTTTCCAAAGAAGGGTATCGTAAGCCATGAGAATTCTAGCACCATGCCTGTCGCCAGTGTGAGGCTACAGGACAAAAGCTGGCGAATCATCCGAGGCCCCTTGAAGCTCTTCCACGAGCGTGTGGGCCCGCACGCCACCCCTCACCCTGACCTTTGCCTCGTGCACCCATATCATCACAGCATAAAGCCATTTGATTCCAAGCCACCTTTGATCAATGTTTAATGATCGGAGTTTCTGTAGCAATCAAAGACATCACGAAGCAGGAGATATTTCTGGGCTCTGCAAACACAGCCTTTTCCGTGGTGCACGCCTGTTCAATTGACGCCATTGGCATTCCGCAGCACGCGGAAACATATCAAAGAAATTTGTTATGCTTTGAGCATGAAAGCGAAGTAAAACACAGATAATTTGAGAAACCAGGAAACTTATCAGGGATGGGATCCACAGGCTGCCTGTCAGTTGGCGGACGCGGGGCCACGGAGCGCCTGGCAGGACGGTGCACGCATGCAAATGTGGGCCGAGCAGCGCCACCGCAGCTCCCCCCCCCACCCCGCCCGCGCCCCCACCCCCTCACCCCTCCCCAACTGGAGGATGTTGCTATTCAAGGGGACTGATGAATGAAACCGGAATTGCATCAACTGCAGTGGAAAAGGCGGACAGGAGCAGCAGACAGCTGCGCGGGTGACCGCTTTACAAGTAGGAGCTATCAATCAGAAGGCGTGAAAGACCCAAATCCGGGGAAACCAGGATCCCACCCCCTTGATACTAATCCTAATAGAGTGCCAGTCACTGATGCAAATATGGGGCCGAGGAGCGTGATGATAGCTCCCGCCTTCCCCGCAGAAGGATCTCAGTGAAAGTTGGCGGCTGTCCTGATTTGCAGACAATGCCGCGCTGCAGCTGAGAATCTTTTTCGATGACAAAGATTGTGGCTGGCCTGTCTTAGACTTGGTTGAGGTCTCTTTGGGACAGTTCCTCGTGGGCCGGGGCACGGATGGTTCTAGCCTTCTCCTAGCCACCACGGAGCTCAGGGTATCCACAAGGAAGGAGTGAAGCTATTGAGGGCCCAGACGCTGGTTTCTAAGGGAGCATGGCACAGGGGTTAAGAACGTGGCTTCTAGAGCCAGCCTGCTTGGAGCTGGATCCCCCCAAATGATCTCTGTGAACTCCGTTTTCTCATCTGGAAAATGGGTTGCTTACCGGTTATGAATGCGCTCTAAAGCAACGTTACCGGATAGAAATGTGTCAGTTTCTTGAGTCTGCATTTAAAAAGTAAAGACAAACCTGCGACACTGAAGTAATACTTATCCAGCCTGACTCTATCTGCCTGAGGTGTTATCATTGAAACATGCAATCCACACTAAGACGTTACTGATGAGAGCTGATGTCTTTTGTTTTTCATGTTTTTGCTTTTTTGCTTTTGTTTTTGTTTTTGACAAAGCCTTCAAAGCCCAGAGAGTATTTTACATTTATGACATATGTCGATTCAGTCTAGCTGCATTTCCAGTGCTCAGTTAGCCATGTTTGGCTAGGGGCTGCTGTATCCAATAGCCCAGCTTTACGCCAGGAGAAACACGATACTATTTGTGGCCGGCCTAGAATTTGTGGAAACTAAACTAGTTTACAGTGTTCCATAAATTTAACAGATAATCTCCCTGAGATCTAAGGCTAAGAAGGTGAAGGTTTATAATTTCCTCTGCCGGGAAAAACAACATCCTCTTTAAAAAAGGTGGGGTGGGAGCTAGAAACAAATAACTCTGATGTTTCTATTTCTACAATTCTATTCATCTCAATCAAAACGATCCATGTGAGATAATAGGCCACTTATTTTTAGAGCTCTTTAAAATAATTTAGGAGACATAAATATACATGCCGATATACAGCTGGGATGCACAAAAAGTCGGCTTCAACCACAGATAAATTATTAACCAATATGGAATGTTAAATTCCAGGGATCCAAGTGGGATCCTCAGAATGAACCACCTCCTTACCTCATAATGACTCTCGTATTCATCACCATTAGTAGCATTCATAACAGTAAAAAATAAAGACACACATCCTAGAACATTAATAACGGTAATCTTGTCATCTTTGAAAAATACGAGACCCGGCTACTTTGCACAGTGGGATGCAGATATTACTGAGAAAAATAATTAAAATATTAATTACACATTGGATAGAGCACCGCCTATCGCTATTAGGTTATCATTATTGTTGTTTTATGTTGCCGAATATTGCTTTATGCAGATTTTGCTTTATAGAGCCTCTGTGAGAAATAAAATCTTTTGTGATTTTCATATTTACCCTCTCAGGCAACTTGAACTCCCTGGGACATGAATGCATGGTATATCAGATGGAGACTATCAGATTCAGCAACCAGGAAATATATTAACCTGGCTTTGCCGTGGGCCTACACTCATTAATCTGAAACGCTGAGCATGTCCTTGAGTCAAACGGAGGCCTGGATGGAAAAAATGTGGCACATCCATTGCAGGCATGCACTCGGTTAAGTTAATCATGGGTAAACATTCACAAGAAGAAAGTGGGAAGTTCTGTAACCGAAGTTCCACGTGTCCCCCTCATCCTCACGTCCAGGGCCTCATTTGCTTCTGCCCTTACAGGGTCCTGTGTGTTCGAAGCTGTGGTGGCCAAAGAGAAAATTGTGGCAGACCATGCCACGGGAAGTGCGGGCTCGTTCAATAAAGGTTGTCCCCCGGCGCGTGGCTCCCCACTTCTCCTCTAGTAAAAAGCAAAGCAGGCCTGTCGTCATCACTTCGAGATCAGGCAGCAGGGAAGCAGAGTGGAGGAGAGGCAAGGGCAGGAGAAGTCAGGCCACGATCTTAGGCACTTCCTGTCCCTGCGGGAGCAAGGTCTTGTCCTTGCTCTGCCATTCCCTGACTCCCCTCAGCCTCAAGGTTCACTTGCGTGAAATGGGGGGGGGGGGGCGATCGTACCTCCCGCACAGTTTTGCAGAAGGTCTGAGGGATGATGTCCTTACGTGAACGTGCGCGGGATTCGTGCGACACAAGTGTCGGGTATTGTTCTTCTGTGTCTTGAATAGTCAGCCGCATGAAACTTGTCCGCATTCATTCAGCCTTTCCAAAAACATTGTGTAGTGGTCCATTTCAGGGATAGGGTGGCGTGGATGGTTGGGAGGAGGACGTGAGGTCCCCGCACCTGGGGATCTCAGTCTGACATACATACAAGCGAAAATACAGACACCGAAGCAAACTGACCCCAGGCCGTGGCAGAGAAGGTGGGCGGTGTTGGACTGGGCATGGTGGCACATCACCAGCGGTGGGCGAAGGACCCTGCTTTTTAATTTTGCTGTGTGGAATGCTGAGATCAATGGGTCTAGAAGCCCTAAGAATGATGATTCAGTCCTGGTTAATAGATCCAACTACCTGTAGCTATATGTATGGGAACTCTATGTCAATACATATTTAATATCCAGGCTGACCTGTTATCGTTCATTTGCCTTTTTCTACTATTTCTCTTTGAGGATTTCTACTTGAATGGCTTCTACAGCTTAGTTTTAATTTCTTAGGTGTCCATCGGCAGGGCATTGGCATGTGTGGTTTATCTCTCTCAGGTCTCTGCTTACGCAAAGAGTGTCTGACCACAGAGCAGAAATAGTCCTCTACCCCCGTCGGCTTCAGCCCTGGACTTTGCTCAGTTTTTTTCTTCAAAACTGCTGCTGCTACCTGAGAGTTAATATATCATTTGCTTCTCTCATTATAATATAAACTTGGGGAGGGTGGGACTTTGTTTTGTCTGCTACAGTATTCCCAGAGCCTAAAGTAATGCTTGCCATTCTAGATGGCTGTCAGTAGAGGTGTTTGGAAGGAATGAACACGTAAAGAAACAAAATAATCCTCGAGAAAAGGATCACACGTGTAGGGGAAAGGATGTGGACTTCAGATTGGAGATGTTCAATTTTTTTTTTTTTTTTTTTTAGTTTCTGATTTAGAGAGAGTGTGTGTGAACGGGGAAGATGAGCAGAGGGAGAGGGAGAGAGAATCCCAAGCAGGCTCCACACTCAGCACGGAGCCTGATGGGGAGCTCGATTCCATGACCCTGGGATCACTACCTGAGGTGAAATCAACAGCTGGATGCTCAGCCGACTGAGTCACCCAGGCATCCCAAGAGAGATGTTCAACTTTTTAGCCTGACTCTCCGGCATTCTAAACGTGCAGCGATGGGTGTGTTACATCATTTTGAATCTCAGTTTTCCTATCTATAAAATGGGAGGTCTTAACTATCATGCGTAATAGTAAGAGCGCTTTTAAAATCTATTTACAGCTAGTAATCTCATACAGTCAAGCCATTTAATGATCTAAACGTGTATGACACAATTGGTTAATTTTGGAAGTCGGTGTCAGAAGTGAGATAAGACAAGCAAGACCTTGGTGCAAGGTTTCTCAAGCTGATGTTTCTCAAACATCAGTTTTAATTCCCAGGTGTTATATTCGAAGGGATCAATTTTGTTTATATTTTGTTATGTTTTCCAAGTCATTTTGTATCCATACATGCTAATCAAATAAATATTAACTTTAAGCAACGAAGCTTAGGACTACCTTTTCAGACAAGATAACTAGGGAAAAATTCACACATTAAAAAAAATTCAGGATCCCACTGACAGCATTTGATCCTTGACACATATTTTCTCTAAAAAAAACCAAAGCAAAATCAAAAACATATTTTCTCTATAGTGAGCCATAATTTAAATTGTTATGTGTTTTCTGCTTATCCCTGGGTCCGTACTCCTGATTTTCTTCTTCCTCATACTTGGCTATTCTGAAGTGTAAGAGAATAGCAAAGGAAAAAAAAATAAGAAAGGAGTTGAAATTCCAAGTAAATTTCACTCATTTTTAGGTCAGATATAGGGTTCATGGAGCAGAAGTAGTTTCAAGTATTCACGATGATCTTTGGTTTTAAATTTTGGGTCCTTTTGTTTGAATTTCAGGTACTTGAAAATGTTCAACAAATACTGAAATAGTGTCATCTCAATTCTGAAGGTGGGGAGCACTCTACAATCAGTCCCTTGCAACGATTTAAACAACGGATCATTTACTGGAAACACAGTCCCAGGCAAATCAAACTTTTGACTCGACTGGTCTGTGGTAGGAGTCTCCTTCTCCCATGTCCGTTTTTGCAAATGGAAGAGAAATCCGTGTCGAGCTGGGGCTTCCTCACTCCGTTTTAGCCTTGACTAAGATGGGCAAACGCGCTGACCTGAGTCTGTTTGTCTGAAATCCCTGAGTATAAAGCTGGGGAGTTAGGAGAGCTGGTTCTGATTAACCTATATGGAGAGTCCAATGTAAATGCTATTAAAAACTCATTGGATGGTATAGGAACTGATTACTTACCCAGGGAGTTCTAAGTAAATCGAAGCAAATTGCCCGAGATTTAATTTAACAAACATTTACCAAGCATCTGCTCTGCTCACGGCGCTGAGCTCAGAGATACGGGGTGCAGAGCTGAAGCAGACACAGGCTGCCCTCCAGGAGCTCACGCTCTGGTGCCACAGCACACACCTCCAGAAAGGGCATGCACCTTCCGTTGTACCTGGGGAACCTTTGACCCTCTGTTCAAAATCTGGGGCACATTGTCAAGGGTTTGTGGCATAGAGATAGAAAACCACTGACCTGCACGGACCCCTGTAGTAAATGCTGGAATGTCTTAGGTGGGCAAGAAAGAGGTTCCCAATTCTGATGGAGAGTACCAAGGTTTTGTTTGTTTGTTTTTTTTTTTTTTTTTTAGAAGACAGAGGTCTTAAATGAAATGCAATGCTAATCTGTTCTTTATCATACTGCTGTGCTGCCTTTCAAAACCTTGAGGCGGGAAGATTCAGGATGTATTCGAATTTCTGTGCATATACTGCAAGATTGAAAGACAGCCTTGAGGAGGTTGATGAGAGGCGTGGTTTGAAAAGTAGGTAGGGAACAAGCGTGCAGATATTCTGTAGGGAATGGAAACCACAGAAGTTACAGACAGCTAAAATCTCTCCTTTAGGAAGGAAAGGGAGCCCTTTGTAACACAGTCCAAAGCAACTTCCAGGAAGGACCTTTCTGTAAACAGCACTGAACTTACCCCTGTTGCTGCCATGGTCTGAGGGTACAAGATGACTGCTTGGGAGTCTAGCCCTTTTTGGATGCTTTTGAAACCTGTGGCCGATGAGGGAAAAAGAAAAGAGAGAGGCAAAATGTTAGATAGTCACTTAATAGTCTAGATTTCATGACCCCTCTTTGTAGTTCTAAGATTATGAATCTTGTGCTGAGAATGGTGTCAAATGAGTTGAAGATCGTAAGCACATTTCCCGTATAGAATCATTTATTCAAAATGTTCTTCTTTAAACGGTAAATAGATTGTCAAATGATAGCACAGCCTGTGTTCGTGTTAATTTCGCCATTAAAAAATGGCAGCCACCCTTAAAAAAAATGGCACCTGAGAACGTATTTTATTCTATCCGGTAGATAGGAGATTTGGGGGGGCTGCATGATGGGGCCGGGCGAAGCAGGAGTTCTGTTGCAAGTCCTTGAAAGAGGAATTAATTTGGATACTTTTTGATATTATTCCAGCAAGACATTAGAAAAATATTTTTGAAATCATGGCTATTTGAAACCACCATTGGGAAAGTAATCGAAAGGCCATGGGAAGGAAACTCGCATTATAGATTCTAGAATCCCAAAGTTGCCCAAATGGTTTCATAAGGGCAAAACTGCCGTTACAGATCCTGAATTATTCAGACCTGCGCTTTGGAGAAGCGTGGCTTTAGTATGCTGGAGATGTTGTTGAAGGCTCCCGGGGTCACCGCAGATATTAAAAATTGGTAGCAAGACGCTAGACTACTAATCAGACAATGGCAGAAGGACTCGGACACCGCGGAATTCCTAACAATTCAAAGAGGATCTGGTCGATAGCGTTTTTAAACACAGAAGCAACACATCCACATCTAATTAGTGATACATTTGTGCGAAAAATTCTCCAGCGTCCATCTCAAGTTTCTGGAAGCCACGAGAAAACAGAGCTTTGGTGTGCAAGAAGAAAAAGCATTCTAATGGCTAGCCTGATGGTAGAGTAACCCCTACAGTGAAGTTATAATTACAATTTTGTCAAGAGAGTAGGGAAGTCAAAGTTTCACAGGGAAAAAAAAACCTATTTACGGAAAAATATTATGCTTTTCATTTGATAGAAAAGTAATTATTGCAAAGGGACTCCTGGAAGATCTTGCAGACTGTCACCCCCTCTTTAATAAGTCCTTGTGGCAGCTAAGTGGGGATCAGGAGTATTCTTTATCAGGTTTGCATTCAAGTAGCACTAAATCTATGCAGGTAGGAATTAAATAGTATCTGAGTTTAATTAAAATTATAAAAAAGGAGAAGAATGGTTGGTAGACTGCTCGACTGCATTTTAACCAGTAACCTCAGACCCTAATTAGAAATGCTTTTCATATCTTCTCTGTGCAAGGGCTTAATCTGACGTGAGTCTGTGAGCGAGGGCTTGGGGACCGGTGTTAATTCTGCATTCGGTCTCGGTTTGTATGGAGGCGGGCGGCGCTGATTGACCGCACCGAAGCACGGATCCCATGACCTTGTGGGGATTTTCATGTGAGGTGTTAATTGAGAGGGTGGGTTAATCTTTGAGCATCATTGTCCCCAAGCTCTGGGCAAAGTTTGTGCTTCGTTTCCTTACTCAACAGCACATTTGATCTCCACCTTGTCCCCTCCATGGCAGTTTCCTAAGCTCACCACCAACTCTCTCTTGATAAATTTGTTGGGCGAAGATAAGCTCTTGCCCTCTTGTTTGATTTCATGAGCTTGTTTTTGTGCCCAGCTCTAAAGGGAGAGGAGTGTCTCACTGAATTATATTCAAGTCCTACTTAGAGACAGATAAATGCACACCCAGTAAAGATCTCTGCTTCTCCTTCCTGCCCCTCTGCCTGCTGCTGCCCTTCCTTCCTTGCATGGCTCAATCTCTCAGGGAAGAAAAGAAAAGACTCGTCCATTGGGAGATGAACAGCATCAAAAACAAAAAGTAAGCAGGAGGCAAATTCTAAGGAAAGGTTTCAACCGTATTCCAAGGGAGTGCTGTGAAAATGTGATTTTTTCTTTTCTTTTCTTTTTTTTTTTTATTCCTCCAGTGCAGAAAGCCCGGAGTAATCACAAAAGCAGGGAGACATTATAGAGATAGCACTTCTATAACAAGACGCATACAGACGCACACGCGCACTAGAGTTTTCCTGTAACACTTGTGTAATGTACAAAAAGACAGCCCATTACTTTTCCTTTTTAAAAATAAATAATGAATGACTTTTTTTTTTCCACGGGTGATTGTACGGGCCTGTCATTTCTATCACGAGGAGTAAATTTTTACTCGAGGCAGGATTAATGTATACTGGCTGACCTTAAAAATGACTCCCAAGTGAGCAGGATGTAGTTAAAAAAAAAAAAAAACAAAACAGCAGAAGTAATGGTGCTCACACAGGAAACACAGGGAAACAACAATGATTAAAAAAAAAAAAAAGATTATGAAAAAGCACAAATGTTAGCCGTCCTTGACATGCGACGCATTTCTCTTATTTGTTTCATGACACCAGCTGTGGAGGAGTTTAATTACAATGCTTCAAGACCCTTTCTAGCGCCATTACTGAAATGCTGGGACACCCAGTGAATCACCGCGCGGTGATGGGCGGCCGCAGACCCCGCCCGAAGGGAAGGGGGGTTGTCACCACATCTGATCACACAATGGGTCACTGTGCCTCGCCGGTGGCAGGCTTCCTCCATCCTCTGCCCTGACTCGGCGAAGCAAGGGTGCCGAAAGAAGGTGGACCGAGGGCAAGGCAGCTGTCCATGGAACTTGTCACTTTCTGGGGCCATCACCACAATGAGGTGCAGACGCTGCTTTAGTAAGGATCCCTGGCTTCCTCCTTGACACCCCCTCTCCACCAGCTCCCGCCTACACCGTACCCCCTTTTCCAGGCTGGCTTTTAATTATTTTGAACGGTATAGAGTGAATTAATATGAGACCAAAAAAACCCAAAACCAAAACCAAAAACAAAAACAAGCCAAAAAACCCCCTCTGTTATTTGAATTGAATTCATTTCCAAGAATATTGATAAAGTAATAGTCATAATAAGTTAATGACTTTAACATTTAGAGACGTTTCATGGTTCTGATAATAAAACTAACCTTTGGCCAGCACACTCGCAGAGACTTTTGGTACACATTGATTTCATACGCTGAAATCTAATCGTCTCCTTAACCAGTTCCTGGATATTCAGATTTTTCCAAACCTCGCCCGCTGTCTCTACCTCGCCAAACACATAAAGTTCTCCGTGTCCTTGCTCCCTTGGGGGATGAATCCTTTTTCTTTTAAACTTGTTGGCTCTTCAAAGACTTCGTCTTTCCCCTCTGTTACACTCTTGACTCCTCTGCAAACTAAGAACTTGGGATTATTATGCACAGGTACGCGTTTGACTCCAGCCGGGGTTGAAATTCAGGGGACTTCTATTTTAGCCATTTGTCATGCGTTTGCCTTAAAAGAAATCCAAACCTAGGGTTTCATCAGTGTGGCAGTCAGCTCCCTCCTGTCTGTGTGAGTCGGGGGGAGCGGAGGGTGGGAGGGTGGAATCAAAGTCTTAAGACAACCATTTCCGTCACTGACTCCCAAGTTCAAGGAGGCTGCTGCGGTAATCCACCATCCGGTGGGTACCCTTGCTGCCGCTTAATTCTGAGCCCCGATTTCAAATTAAAGTTTTACGTTGGCTTCTTGAAGGACAAGGTTTCAGAAGGCAGGTAAACAGCCTGGGCCTGTGCAAAGGGGACACAGACAAAGAGCCAACAGTGGAGGGAAATGAGGATGTGACAGAGGCCACAGCGAGTTCAAACAAAATTTGGCCTGCAGAATGCAGGAAAAATCCCCTGGTGACAGATGCCATCTTGTGGGTCATTCTGCCATTCTGTCTCCTGCCACTTTTTATAACAAGAAGAGATAAAGGAGGACCACATTCTTAGAGGCTTGGAATTGGAAAAGTAATTCAAAGAAATGTGAGCGGAGTTGGCTCTGGACTTTACGGGAGTAAAGCCATGTGCAAGTAAAGCTATTTTACTCCTGGGTTTGGAGCCCCAGCAAGAAATTTCGAGACGGAAGGAGAAAGGAATACCGGTGCAAGCTAACTTGTCTCTTGCAGGTGTAAGAAATGCTAGCTTCTCAACATCAGCAACGTCTCCAAAATAAGTTCTTGCTCAGGCAAAGCCCGGACCCCAAAACTCCTCCAGTTAAAACGTGTCCGTTGCAAGGAAGGCATTGCCAACATCTGTAAGCACACACGGTTCCACGCAGGCATCCTGTGCAGCCAATTTCTTTGAGATAATTCCCTTTGAACCCGCTCCCGTGTAATATACAGGTCCACAAAAATAAGGTCTCATTCTTTTCCCTCGATTTGGACTGTCCAAGAATAAAGAAAAAAAAAAAAAACTACACTAAGTAGCTGAGAGGTCAGCATTAACAATACAGGTTATGGTTCATTTTGTTCATTTGCGAAGGTCCCTCTTGGGTTTTTAGCATATTTACAGGCTATCATAGTCCAGAAACAGGCAAGAAGAGATGGGATTTTATTGGGTGGTGGAGGGGTGGATAAAGCACTCGAGGGCTAACCCCAGTGTCATGGTGCACCACGCAAAATTGAACGATTTTGCTTTATAGCAAAGTATTCTCTTCATTATGAAATTACTTAAGGAAGAGAAGCCCCGATCTCTGTGTTGCATCAGCCAATACAATTTTATTATATTTGGTACAACTTTGTCTTTAGCATTCATGCAAAAAAATATCACATCATTTTGTAGACAATTACATTTGGAGTGTACATTTCATTGTCATGTACGTAAGTCTTCAACAGGGTCTGTGTCTCTTGTTTCTTGTGTTTCAAAGGACAATTAACTTAATAGCGGCCGTAAGCCTTTATGTGAGCTTAGTTCAGAGGCAAATTGTAAGTGTCTGTGAGGTTGGATTCATAGGTCTGGCCTTCCCTTTGGTGAGTTCCAGGTCTTTATAGGATTCAGGGATGCATTCCTGACAGCGGGGATTATGTTGCATGCCGGGAGGATTCCTCAGCAAAGCAGTTGGGTACTTCTGTGGAACCCCAAGTTTCCTACTGGGGTGTTATTTTTGACATAGAACAGGGACATTATTTTTGAATTCTTCATGGGAATTTTGACATTTTAATAAAGGGCCAGAAGAACTTCATTAAAGGGTCGTAACGCCAAGTTCATATTAAATCTGGTTCTTTCTTTGCTTCTTGGTCTTGCGGCCTCCCTCCCCCCCACCCCCCAACTTTTGGGAGGAATATCGAACAGAGCAAGCGAGACTGCTTCCATTATGAACCAGCTTTGTGATCCCAGCCCAAGGTTTTTTCTCGGAGCACGAACCATCTGGCTTTGCATGGGGTGAAAGTGTGTCAGCTCTCCCCCAGAATTTCAGCATCAGGCAAGGGGTGAGGGCGGGGGGCCTCCACTGGAGAGCTAGCCTCTGCCCTATGAACCTCTCCACCTTCCCACCAGTTCCCCCAAAACAACTCTGCGAAAGACAGGAGTCAGCCCCTGAAAAGCATACCAGGCATTTTTAAACACAACCCTGACATTTCCTCAGCATTTCCATAGCTGAGACTTCCCGCGCACAACCTCCCCCCCCCACCCCCCTTCAATCAAATAAGGCACCCGCTCTCTCATGCTAAGGCAAAGAAGGAAGAAAAAAAAAAGTTGGCAATTTAATTCAAACAAAAGAAGCTTGAAATCTATAAGCACAGCAACTCCGAGGCTTCTGGCAAATAGAATTCTAATTAGTATGCTGTATTTTTCTTTTAGACAGATGAGCGATGCCCCCTATTGACTCTAGCGGGCAGGCTGGTAAGGGGGGAAAAAAAAAAGAGGGGGGGGGCAGGTGGGGGCTAGCCAGCAAACACTGCAGATTGCAAATTATATTGCAAACCTTGCCAAGTCCCGGCTCTTGGCATCAGATTTTTAATGACACCCTGGAAAAAGGAAAAAGAAGCCCTCCGCTAAGGGATAAAAATGAAGGGTTTTACACCGCGATAAGTCTTCGCTTAAAACCCAAATGGCCAAGCACACATTAGGGTTTTAAAATATTCATAGATAGAAGTGAAAATGAGGATATGAGGAAGTACATTTGTTGCTTGGTCAATTGACAACTCATTCTGCATATTAATACCGAGGGATGATCTAATTTTAAAGGGAAAGGCTATCCTTTTTTTTTTTTTTTTTTAATGTGACTTTTGATTACTCCGAGACTAAGGGCAAAACATCACAGAAATGTCTTAGCAATGACACAGAACGCTGCTTTCTTTTGATGTAGACCTGGGACTAACTACTTCTTTGGTCAAGAATTCTGGGGGCTTGAAAACTATGCTTCTCTTCTTGTGTAATCTCTCTGATGTATCTTGACTGAGCACTTTGATTTTTTTTTTTCCTTTTTTCTCTCCCCCCCACCACCCCCAACAACCTTTTTCCTTGTTGCGGTGCACGAGGCCCTTCACAGTTGTAGGGTTTTATACACAAATAGACAGATCATCACAGGCAGGAAGGCCATTCCTTTTAACAATTAGGCCGCCTTCTGTTCTGAGGAACCAGTTTTGGTATCTCTGTTCCCACGTGGAAGGTCTGAACACTAAGAAAAGGTAAAAAAAAAAAAAATGTGGAAGGGGAAAGCATGAGCCTCTATCCAGGCCCAGACACCATCATTCTCTGAGCAACGGGAGTCTCGTGAAATTGCTTTTCATTGAAAATCTTAAAATAGGGGCGCCTGGGTGGCGCAGTCGGTTAAGCGTCCGACTTCAGCCAGGTCACGATCTCGCGGTCCGTGAGTTCGAGCCCCGCGTCGGGCTCTGGGCTGATGGCTCAGGGCCTGGAGCCTGTTTCCGATTCTGTGTCTCCCTCTCTCTCTGCCCCTCCCCCGTTCACACTCTGTCTCTCTCTGTCCCAAAAATAAATAAACGTTGAAAAAAAAATTAAAAAAAAAAAAAGAAAACCTTAAAATATATGCTCTGTACCATTCATCCATACAGACTGTATTGTAACTATGTGGGGGTGAGGGTAGGAGTGGTAAATCTATTCCACTTATTTGTTTGTATGGACGTAAACAGGATTTCGTCTTTTCAGGACAGCATCAGAAAAAAAATACTCACAGAGTTCTAAGAACCGTTTTGACTTTTCGAGTTGAAGACCATGCTTGTCATGAATCACTTACATACACGCTTTCGTTTGAAGGGGCCAAAAGTCTATCTGTTGGTCTCGCCAAGCAAGGTATTTTTCCAATGCGAAGGAGTGGGAATCATTCAAAAACAAAATGATGAGACCGAAGAAAAGCGCCAGGCCGTGGCCAACACAGGAGGGCCCAGCCCAGGGAAAGCGGGAGGTAGAAGGAGTCAGGGTAAGTTTGCTGGTCACACCGGCCGGGACGCAGTATGTGCTTAGATGACCCGGGACCAGCCACGTAAGGAAACAAAGTTCAATTCAATTCCCTCAGGAAAGAATGAGATATTTAAAAAAAATTTTCGTGTGTCTATTCGTTTTTGAAAGACAGAGAGAGACAGAGCACAAGCAGGGGTGGGGCGGAGAGAGAGGGGGACACAGAATCCGAAGCAGGCTCCAGGCTCCGAGCTGTCAGCACAGAGCCCGACGCGGGGCTCGAACTCATGAACCGTGAGATCATGACCTGAGCCGAAGTCGGACGCTCAACCGACTGAGCCACCCAGGCGCCCCGAGAATATTTTAAAAGACGTTTTTCAGGAAGGAATCCTAACCAAAATTGTATAGAATGCTTTTGCTGCCTTAAGGAGAAATCAACATGTGCTGGTCAAGCCTTCACGGATGTCGTTAGAGTCGGGGGTTTTCTTGGAAAAAATTAAAAGAAAAAAAAAAAGAGTGACATGGGGCCCCCAAATGCAATCGAAACTCTATTTAGACAAAATAAACGCCAAAGCTATTTAGTTTAAAAAGTGAGGTTTTTGTTTTTGATATCTGTAAACTTACGTCACACATTCTATGTAAAGTAACCCCTTCTAAGTTCACCTGGGAATGGCTCAGTAATGGGGGGAAAAGATAACTTTAATCTTTCACGGCTCACCTACAAAGCAATTGCTGTTGAAATCTTGCCGTATGAGGTGGTTTGGGATGGCGAGGAGTGCCGAGCCACCACCCTCAGTTAAGCTTCCGACTCTTGATTTTGCCTCAGGTCAAGATCTCATGGTTTATGAGTTCGAGCCCTACGTCCGGCTCCTCGAAGCAGCCGGGAGTCTGCCTGGGATTCTCTCGCTCTCCCTCTCTCTGCCCCTCCCCTGCTCGTGCTCTCTCCCTCTCAAAATAAATAAATAAAGCTTGAAACAAAGTTCAAAAATTAAAAAAAAGAAGTTCTGAACCACCGTCGTTGGTGACCGCTGGGAAACTCCAGGCGCTGAAATTTGAGGCCTGTCTTTAAAACGCCATCCTGGACAGTGATTCACCTTATTGGATCCCTTAGTGCCTGAGTCAGTTTTTTAAAAAAACTTTTTTAATGTTTATTTATTTTTGAGAGGGAGAGAGAGACAGAGCACAAGCAGGGGAGGGGCAGACAGAGAGGGAGACACAGAATCCGAAGCAGGCTCCGAGCTATCAGCACAGAGCCTGACGGGGGGCTCGAACCCACGAGCGGTGAGATCATGACCCGAGCCAAAGTCAGACGCTCAACCGACTGAGCCACCCAGGCGCCCCCCGAGTCAGTATTTTTAAGGACAGTGTTGCATTTATTTGGAAAGAGGAGCGACGAGATTGGTCAAGGCTTTAGCATATGAGACCAGATGGAAAGTTTAGGGGCCTCACATAAAGACGGTAAATGGGAGAGTCAAGTATTGCTTTTGAGAGGGATCCTGCCATTGAAGAAAAAAGGCAGTGTCCTACCAATTATCAAAACTCGCAATTACTCCTGGAAGAGCTGCTTTTCAGTGAAAAACTTTCTCCCCCTCCCCCGCCCCACCCCCACCCTTACATACTGGTTGAGTTCTGTTCACAGGTGAAGGGAGGTGACAAGCAATTTTAGCACCCAATGGCTTAAAGGAGTTCAAATGACCACTGAAGTCATATTAACTTGTCAAATTGACCAGTATTTTCTGTCATTGAAACATTAGAATGAGTAGCTCCAGACAATAAAATTGTTTCAATTATGCTGCATTAGGCCGGGCTACAAGCAAGCAGAGATGCAGAAGGCAAGAGAGGGAGCAAGAGTCCACGCGTTCTAGAAGGCTGACAGCACGATTCCACTGGAAACCGTTGAACTGCATACCTGTGTGGGGGGAACCTCAGGCAGTGCCTGTGAATGAATTCCCGTCAAGGGAAGCGGGCCGATAAGTCTACACCAGCCTGTCCTCCCTCGCCGCCCCCCCCCCCAACAAAGAGAATGTAACTGTTCATTGTTGTAATGTTGGCTATGGATAGGAAATAGATTAAATGAAATTACCCCCAGTTATTAATGTCACAGGAAATAGGTGCTAATTATACTGATTATTAATTGAGATTTCTTTTTTAAATAGCAAGGGGTGAGGTAAAAAGGAACGATTTTCGTCGTCCCAAATGAGTGCAGTTGTGTTCACCTTTCTGTCTGCACCAGAAGAGGTATTGATCCTTTGCAATCCCCACCCCCCCTCCCCACTTTGTTTCTCTGAAGACAGAGGCTGCCTGCAGGAGAGAAAATCCTGGAGCTGGTATGGATTCCTGCATCGTTGCAGGTTGCTGCAGAGCGGGGGAAGCCAATTCAGAGTTTCCCAGTGGGATGGCGTGTGTGCGTGCGTGCGTGCGTGCGTGTGTGTGCGTGTGGCATTGCCCAAACATCAAGGTTCCGACTGCCAGGCCGCTCAACTGTGCTTCTATTATGCCAAGGCTCTGTCTCTCCTACTCAAGCAATGCTAGGATGATAGGTTGTTCTCAAGCCAAGAATCTTAGGGTTGGGCTGGTGGGCAAAGGGTACATACAATCATTGAACAGGATGTGTGTGTGTGTGTGTGTGTGTGTGTGTGTGGTGGATTGATATGGTCTCCATTTTTTTAGCAAAGATCCATCATGTGTCGGAGAGGTTTATATATCTTTATAACGACCCTTTCTTCTTCATCAAGGAAAACTGTTATCAAAAGAAAATACGTCCTGACTGCATAGTTACTTTTATTCTCTGGAGTCGGAATCACTGTGGTCTTTTAGGGTTGGGCTGTTTGTTTTTGTTTTCCATAGTCAGGCACCCCGAATTGGAGCCTATTCAGGTGCGGCCAGAGTTCACAATCCTTGGTACGTTATTTTCAGTCAATGACCCGCCTTGTTGTTTTGGTTTTGTGTATTTTTAAAAATTTACCTCAAATGCAGTTAACACGCATTGTTATGTCGGTTTCAGGTAATCACTCAGTGCTCATCCAGAGAAGTGTACTCTTCATCCCCATTACCCATTTCACCCATCCCCCGCCCACATAAATCATCCCTTTTTAAAAAATAAGTTCATTTATTTATTTTGAGAGAAGCAGAGACAGTGCGAGTGGGGGAGGGGCAGAAAGAGAAGAGGGAGAGGGAATCCCAAGCGGGGCTCAAACCCATGAACCTGAGATCGCGTCCTGGCCGGAAACCAAGAGTCGGACGCTTGAGCGACTGAGCCACCCAGGCGCCCCATAACTGATCCCTTTTTAGTTCTGTTCCATCTCACGTGGCTCCTGAATGTGACAATATCCGTTGGGCACCTGTTCTAGCGCTGTGCTGAGAACTGCCAGGGCTAGGAGGATGAATAAGACACAGGCCTGGACCTCGCGGGGCTCCGAGTCAAGCGCATGTGTGTGCATTTGAGCCGGAGTATGCACATCTGAGCAAGGGCACAGTGAATTCTGACGGAATGTAGAGTATGATTTGCCCCTTCGGTTTGCCAGGCCGGTTAGAAATCCTCTTGAACTGGTTCGCCTTCCTTCCTCTTCCGTTACTCCAGCACAATGAAGGGTGTTCTAACTACCAAAATGAATCGCTTTCTCTTCAAAGTCAAACCAAGTGGTTATGCTGGGCGGCCCTGGTAACCGCCTGCCGGGGCTGTCTCTCCATCCCGTGGTAGTCACGATCGGAGGCCATTGACGTTTACAGACGCTGCACAATTACCTGCTTAAAAACCCACTGGAAGATTTTCGATTCCACGGTCAACGTCACGGAAACGTCTGAGACTATATCGGTCTCTTCGTGACTCGGGTCATTTTGTAGTTCCTTCCCAAACAAATCCTGCCTAGGTGTATTATGCATGATTAAAAAACAAAACAAAACTCCATGCGTATAATGATTTACTGCCTATTTATGCCACAGTCAAATCCCAAGGTAATTCCATAGTCAGGACAGAGCACATACGACTCTTCTGTAACTACTGGCTTGATACAGTAAATTCAAAAGAGAGCGTCGGGGGTGAGCAGTCGCGGCTGAAATGGGAAATCAAGACACAGCGGTAGCATTGCTTTTGTCTTCATCCTGCTCTTCGAGATGTAAGAGTCTCCAGTGGGTGGGAGACCTACAATCCACCTCCCAATTCTGGTGATAACCCTGCAGGTTGCACTTTACAATTACCTTTTTAAAATGCCAATTAACCCATTCAGTGCTGTTTGGCATACTGTGAGCAGTCAGGAACAGCCATTTTGCACACTATAGACAGAGAGGAAGACAGGCACGCGCACACACACCCCTGTGGGCGCGCGCGCACACACACACACACACACACACACACACACAGATGTCAGGGGAGGAAGGGCAGTGGGGAGAGGAGGGCGGCTGCCTGGGAAGCATTATTGCGGTACGTAATGTTGCCTGGGAACTTAATAAATTTTTTTTTTTGCCATTGATAAAAATCAAGAAAAAGCAGATGCACTGGGATTCCTATGCCATTGAGAAGTATAATGAAGACCTGAATGTACAGATATTATTCACGAGAAAGAAAGCAGCAAATGAGATTTGGCAATATCCCCCATGTTTTAATTGTATCTCACCAGCTTGAAAAGAACTGCAAGTTAATTTTAACCATATCGCCTTGGCTGTTGTATTTAGTGTTTACTCCGAAGAAAGTAGCGTGGATTTAAACTCAACATTTTCTATTTCGAGGCAATTAATAAAATTACTGTTTACGTCCACGGGCGTCTTCAGCCTCCAGCTGCAAAACACTTTCCAAGCACCTTTTTTGCTTCTTCTGACCGGGGAGGACGTTGGGCGGGAGAGTGGGGTGTTTTAGTTTATTTTTGTGAGTGAAGACGTGGAGTTTCAGTTGCCGGATCCTTAGGGCGCGTGGGGAGAAGCGTCCCCAGGTAGCTTCTGGTCAAGGTGTGGCAGGTGTAAGC
The DNA here is from genome assembly GCF_016509475.1 of Prionailurus bengalensis. Lineage (NCBI taxonomy): Eukaryota > Metazoa > Chordata > Mammalia > Carnivora > Felidae > Prionailurus > Prionailurus bengalensis. The sequence goes on from NC_057355.1 coordinate 15,410,887, forward strand.
AGGGTTGGAACTCATTGCATGGTTGCTTGGAATTCCAACCTTCGGTTCGAATACCATCAAAACTCACAGGAATTTTGACTGCCTTACCAAGGAGAGACAAAGTGGAGAGGGGGAAAAAAAACAACTGTTCTCAACATGGCAGACACATCACAGACAGCATGGATTCCTCCACACCCTAGGTGCGCACAGATGCGTCCCTGCCTCAATGAATTCGTGGCAGGAGCCGGTTCCCCAAACCCCGATCATGTTCCCACAGAATAAGATGACTCAGACTCCCGGTGTGAATGAAATTCAAACAGAGATCCAGGTCTCCCTGGCCCCAAAGTTCACCTGGAAACCAACTCGCCAGGAATAACGTGTTAGGGAGGAGGGGACAAGTCATGGCAATCCCGTGCTCAAATGGAAACATCCAGGAGCAGGTGGCTTTCTCAGGGCCACGCTTATTCTGTTAAAGTCTGTTTTAGGCTGGTTGGTATGAAGCAACTGTCCACTGAAATACTGATGCGAAGAGTTACTCAAGCTGAACACACAAAAATACCGTTGTGCATTTGCATGGTTAATATGTGCTCATTTTACTTTACGAACTGCTATAACTTTACACCAGTACCGGGCAATGTTTCTCTGCATTTGAAATGTTTTTAAGTCTTCAGAAGTGCATTCCCAGGTGGAAGGCAAAGACTTTTCTCGACAAGCAGTGAATGCTGAGGTGCTGACGCAATTTTCTGCACTCATAAACGTAGATGTAATTGGTCAATGTTTCCAGCAAATGGCTTTTGTTCCCCCTTCGGCTTGTGTCAGAGTATGATTTTTCCATCTTTTGTGTTGCAAGAAATAAGAATTACTACGGACACTCTACTGCACCTCAAAACTGAAGAGGGGGAATGATCCAAGAGCAGAATCAAGCTTGGGAGACACGGTTCACTGCCATTGTTATCACGATCGACTATGTAGCTTCCAAACTTGGTCATTCATCCCCAAATGAACAAAAGATAGCTTCCAGTTTCTCTCTATAATAAGGAATTTGAGGGGGGGGGGATTGAGGAGTGTGGACATTCTAGGTCTGCCCTTGAGTCACAACAAATAAAATACATATTTGGAAAATACCACAAAATACTAAAATAAAGCCTCAGGTAAAGTTAGCGGCTTCTTCAGTTTTAGAAAGAACAATATCCATTGTTCCAGACAGTTTGGAAAATTCTACAATATTTAAGTTCTCCCCAAGCCTTAGTGCGTGTGTGTGTGTATGTGTGTGTGTGTGTGTGTGTGTGTACTTATATATATATATATATATATATATATATATATATATATATAAAGGAGAAAGAAGAAATAATTTATAGAAAAAAGGAGAAAGAAGAAATAATTAACTATAAGGACAAGTGAAACCTAGGCTGATGGTCTAAATCAATCTGATCTAAAATAGAGGTTTATAGTTGAGACCACCCTGGATTGGGAGTTCATCCTACTATTTCTATATATTTTACGAAGAATAGGTAAGAAAAAGCTGTAACTCACAGCTCTCTCTCTCTCTCTCTCTCTCTCTCTCTCTGTCTCCACCTTCATTTTGTTCCTTCTCTGCCTCCCTCCTCTCTACGGTAGATTATGATTATTTTTAAAGGCTATTTCACTGTTTCCTGGTAGCACGTGCATAAAGAATAAAATGCATCAGGGAACAACTACTAGGGAAATTGTAATTGAATATCGGTGGTATTTTTCCCCCCAATATTCCTCTTAACACACGCCAAAAACCGTAAGGTTGAGTAGGAGGGAATTGTTTTATATGCAATGGTCTGTTGCATTTTCTGTATCAACTGGGAAAAAAAAATTACAGCTAACGTCTGGACACGAAAGCACCTGGAGTTATAACAGATGTTCTGGGGACAGTTAACGTACAGGCAGTTGACATATTTAGGGTGATGTGTCATAGTGAAGGCAGTCAGCATGGATTGGTAGCTCTTAGGTTTTTAAGTAACACGGGTATGATCGCGAAGTTGTAAGGGTTGGAAGGACGTGGTAACATTTTAAACATTGCTTGTTAGCTCTTCGAAAGCTCAGTGATAAAACAGAGGTTAGCTGGGGCTTGGCTTGTTAACAACACAATAAAGTCAGCTTTATTATATCGATTTCTAGAAATATGTAATGTATACATCTATCATCTACCTATCTATTATCTATCTATCTATCTATCTATCATCTCCTACCTACTTACCATCTATTTTTTTAAATGACCTAGGAACACAGTAAATGTTGTATATAAATATATTGGGAAGGGGTAGAAAATTCACTGGTGAACTTTTGAGTGAATTGCCTTTGCATTTAAAGCAACACATATAATTCCAGTGTATACTATAAAAACATAGGAAATAGACTTGAGAGGGGAATCGCATCAATGCCTTCCTTGCGGAAGTCTTACCAATTCTTTTCCAAAGCGAGAAAAGATAGGGGTTGAACAGTGTACCACACTCAACGTAAGGATCTCGAAAATGTGAACGCTGTTGAACGCAGTGCAAAACAGTAATTTGTTCGACGCTATCCAGAGCGTGTATCTGAGTGAGACACTTTCTGATCATAAAGTAGAAGGTAGCAATGCTATTTTCTTCATTTTGTGGCAAAAGGTTCACGCGGGGTTTCTGAAAGAGAGTTTCGTGGGCGCACAAAAAAATACACCCGAAAATCATGTTAATGTGAATTTCTCTCTTCTCTATCGGCCCAGCGCACATTAGTGTGCGCTCTGTGTGGCTTTGTAGGTGCAAACTATAATAGGTGGATGGATATTTACCCAAGGAAATTTGAGCCACGGCCTTTCATTTTCAGAGAGCTGCTACCTAATCTCAGTGTAGCATCCGGACAAAGGACACCTCATTCCTCTTGCGCCTGAACTGCGAGCCAACCCTTTGTGAACCACCTAAGCGATTAGAATAATGGGCTGGGGGAGGAAAAAAAAAAAAAAAGATAAAATACAAATTTCACTCAGATCTGCGTTGGATTACTTCCTCGTGCCCCTGCCTTTATTGAGCGATTTGGAGTTTCATTAGAATTCAGAATTCCTGTGGAAAGAGAAACCACCGTGGCACGGACTTCTCTTTCAAGGGGATTGCGGGCTGACCCATCAAAATGAAAAGGCTCAATGTTGTGGTGACAGGTCCCCAAGCAGCCCTGAGTGACAGCTTCATTTCGGGAGTTCTCAGATGAGGTCTGAATTGAGGCTGGAGAGGTAGTGCTGGGGACACTTTGTTCCCTAAAAGTGGCCGAGTCCACCCTGCGGTGCGCGGGCCAGGGGCGGAGGTACAAAAGGAAGAAGACCCTTGCCCATCTCCAAGTTTATTATTCATGTCTCACGGATATTCACTGCGCGCGAGGTTGGATTTAAGACTCAGAGTTCCTACCCCTGGATTCTTTTTGATTACAGTTGCGGGAAGAAAGTAAAAAAGAGATAAGAAAGCTCTGTGAAGTGGCTGCAGCCAAAAGGTACCGCGCTCTGCCTGGGACAGTTTTTTTCCCCGAAAGAATCCTGATTTCTCTCAACAAATACTGCGGTGCACGTCTTATCAGGCGATGCCCTGCAGTTTACCCTTGAAAAACAGCAAAGTGCAAGCGCTTTCTCCTTTGATATGATCTGAGCCGAATCACAGTAATAATGAAAAATAACAATGCGTAATGGTTTCTCATAATTGTGCACTCAGTATCCTGGAATAAATGTGGTCCATCTTTTCTGGAAACAGGATACCTCCTAACAGGACGGGCTTAGCCACAACTCTGGGGATGGAAAGTGGTCAGATGTTCATATTTCCAAGGCGGTAAATGGTCAGAGTCACTGTCCCCACCTTCCAGTGCCCCAGCCACTGATGAAAGGCAGCTTAGAAGAGGCAGACAATAGACAAAATTCAGCTGCCCCATCCAGCATTTTTCTCATGATGCTATCCCATTTGTATGTTTCATCTCAAGAACAGTACTCTTGTGGGTAAGGGAAAATTACAAAATTTATGCATACTGTCTTAACATAACACTCATAATGTTGAAAACTCTTTTAAAAAGGTATAAGAAGTGATTTATAGGAAATGCAGATAAAGAACTCCCGCTTTTTCCAGATACGTCCCAAATTCATTCCTTATATTCCAAAAAAAGTATTTGCCTTGCCTCTGGGTTGCATAATAAAACCACAACACAGCACTGTTCTTACGATGCATATATTATTATTATTATTATTAATTATTATTATTATTATTGTTATCATTATTTTGTAATGGAGTCAGAGAGCCTAGAGTGACATAAATCTTTTGACTTGCCAGTGTAAGTCAGGGGTAATCTTAGGAAACTTTATCCTACATAGTTTTCTTTTATTCAATTTCTTATGTTTTCCTTCAAAAAATGTATATACGTTACATACCAGAACAGTCTTCAGAAAAACTTTTCATCTAATCTTATCTTTCCAATGATTAACCATAGTCTGTGTGTCCCATAAAATTAACAGGACAGAGCATTTCATTGTTTCTAGGAGATCTTAAAAGCCACCCACAGTTTTGATCAACCAGCATATCAGGATTTCTTTGAATTGAAGGAATTTCATTTGTGTTTAATATGTGTGCTAATAAAATGGAGAATATGTTTTTCAAGCGTTAATAGTGTTGGAATTTTTAGTCTATGGTTCCAATACAAGTGTATTCCCAACTATGAGTTCTCTTTGGATTCTTTAATTTTGGGGTCCTAAAATTTTGGTTAGTATTAACTAACCAAGAAAAACAGTGAAGAAAAATTATTTAAGTAGATTCAGCAAAACAGAACCCAATCATTTGTCAAATATATTTACTTCAAACATCTAGGTATTTCTATGTAAAAAGTTGATTAATTGTGTGCTGACTAATCTGGGAAAATAGCTGATTTTTCCCTTTCACTTTGCCAGGGACAGGTAACTTACTGTTACCTTACTGTCTTTTTTTTTTTTTTAATTTTTTATTCACTTTTTGAGAGCGAGAGGCAGAGTGTGAGTGGGGGAGGGGCAGAGAGAGAGGGAGACACAGAATCCCGAAGCAGGCTCCAGGCTCTGAGCTGTCGGCACAGAGACCGATGCGGGGCTCGAACCCACGAACTGTAAGATCATGACCTGAGCCCAAGTCTGATGGTTAACCGACGAGCCACCCAGGCGCCCCAACTTACTGGTTTAATTCTTAAAGGTTGCCGGTACCTCTGCTAGAAGCCAGGATAAATAGAATAATATATGCTGTCAAGTTTCCTGCTTGACTATACGGCTTGTGGTATCACCCCGTTGGTTCAACAGCTGTTAATTCAGCACTTACTATGACCAAGCTGGAAACCTAAGAGTAAATAGGCTTTGTCACTCAGTAGGACAGAAGGAGAGCCCAGACTTCATGCAAGGTCACAGTTACCTGGACCGGTCTGCTTTTTCTTCGTATGGCAAGGTGTCTTCTAGGAAATGCACATTTCTGATTCTTTCCTTATTCCTCAATTCATATCGAGAACGCTGGCAGCAAAGTGCCAAGTTAGATTCTAGATTGTTGTAGAATTAGTTTATCCCTTCTGGATGAACCTCTAAATAATGGAGGAGTTCAATTAAAATGAGAATTTGGGGAGTCTAGGTATAACAGAAAAAGGGGGAAGCAGCAGGTCAGAGACTGGGGATCCAGAAGAGGGCAAAAAAAAAAATAGTGTGGCTCTAGAAGGAAAAAAAAAACAGGAAAATAAAACATCACATGTTACAAGTTTCAGTACCTGTTGCCCTAAAAATAGAACACTGTTCCTTGAAAGTCAACTCGTGGCTACGTTTTGTCCCTAAAAGTTATGCTCCTTATGAACTAAAAACAAAACACAGGAATTGACAATTTCCTTCTTAAGTTCTCCCCATCTCATTGCAATATCATTCCTAATAGGTTACGGTGCATCCTTCCCTACTGATGGCGTGTGTGTACATACATATAAATGAATGGCATAAAACATTCCATATATGCTTACATTCCATATGTATTTACATGAGTGGAATAATCTATTACATGCATATATATGCACATGTAGATAGATGGATAGGTAAATATTCCTGGAAAGTAGATCTATAGCCACTTTTTTGAAACAGATTTTTGTTTGTTTATTTATTTATTTTGGGAGACAGCAGAAACAAGGGAAGGTCAGAGAGAGGCAGAGAGAGAGAATCCCAAGCAGACTCCGCACGGTCAGCTCCGAGCCCCATGTGGGGCTCCAACTCACAAACCGTGAGACCATGACCTGAGCTGAAACCAAGGGTGGGTCGCTCGACCAACGGAGCCACACGGGTGCCCCTATATCCGCTTTTTAATGGTTGCGTGATATTTCACCATAGGGATATCCTATAGCTGAGTGTACATTTAGCTTGTTTGAAACTCTTGACATTAATGCAACAGCAAATAGCATGTAAAAACAAACACCCTCGTATATGCTCGTTCATTCTTCCCCAATTTAACTTTTAGAAGTGGCACTCCCGGGTCAGACATCAAAGTCATTTGAAAGTCCAGGGCACATTGCCAAATCGTCCTCTGGAAAGGGGTCACAGTCTACATGTTGATGGGCTGTATATATCTCAGCCAGTGACTCCATGCCTTGCCAGAATGCTGTTATCCCAGCTTTAATGCGTATATTCTAACATGTGAGAACTTGGATTGCATGTTTTCTAAAACTTGTGTTTCTTTCCTCGTCGGCGGGGCTCAGCGTTTTTCTTACATTTTCTGGCATCTGAATTTCTTCTCTGTGAATGACCGGTCGTGTCTTTCACCCCCTTTGTGCGAGCGCGTTTTGTATCTCGTCATAGTTTTCTGGAGGAATTTGGCTTTTTTCGACCAGATAATCAGTGCTTTGGTTTCCATTTCATCATGGTTTTTTGAAGGGACTCCTTCAGTGTTCCCTTCACTTTGTTATTTTGTTACGGTAGCAGATTCCTCATCGCAGTTCGCGTGTGGATGTCAAAAACTCAGTTACAGAATTTAATTTGGATAAACTATTTCGAGATGTGATTGTAATTTACAGCCCTCTCTGAAGCATAGAGATAGACACGTGGCTGAGTGGTTTGTGAGGTTGTATCCATTTGAAGATCCTGGACCCAGATTGCCTATATGATCAATATTTATCCAGTGAATTGTGAATAAAACGGGAGTGCCGACTGCCTTTTAAAAGATCCTCCGGGGAAGAAATAGGTCACAATTTTAGTGTTCTGAATAATACTTTTAAAGCTGAACAGTTTAGAGGAAATGAAGTTCAAATTTGATGCTCATTCTGTAAAGTAAGTCTCTGATGGCACAAAGTCTAAGAAGACGCCGAACAAACCTTAGCAGCGTAATTGGGTGCTTAAAATATTGCTAAACAAGGAATCTGTTTAAAATTTTATCTTAGACTCTATGCAGCCTGTAAGAATGAAATTAAAATGTCTTAATAATTAGAATTAAAGTCACCAGAAAAAATGATGACAATAAATCACCGAAATGATTTCCAAGCATGTTTTGACCTTTTACACTAGACACTAATTTTTGAAGACCTTTTGAAAACCGAAACAGAGGATGATTTAAACCATCCACATTCCTTCTGACTTGAGCCTTCACAGACCTGAATGCTGATTGGAAAATCCTGTCATGGTTTCCCCGAAGTAAAAGGGTAATAATGACTATATTAATATGACATTTCAACACGCGACACCATGCAAAACAAGGTAAAAAAAAAAAAACAAAAAAAAAAAAACAGAGAGAGAAGAAGAAGAAGAAGAAAAAGAAAATTACCCCCAAACACCAACTACTCTGGATGCAATTTTAGCCTAGTGTGGATTTTATTTGCACCCCATTACTCATAAACACCCAAATGTAACTCTTTCTCTAGAACTCCTTTTGAGTTCAATGTGATAATGAATGTGAAGGGTCCAGGCGGGGGGGAGCGGAGGGGGGGGGGGAACTTTGTGATTTTGCAGGTTCACACCAGATAGGCATTTTTTATAGCCTGAAAGGGGATGTTTTCTTTTGTTAATGGCTTACAATCCGATGAAAGGACTCATCACTCTATTTTAGTGCTCCGCCACATGGCGCGTATCTTTTATAAATTACAGGCTGGCGTTGTGTGCACTTGGGGAGAGAAAGGTTGGTTTTTCTCGCTGTGAGCCATCCTGCCTAATTGTCGTATGCAAATAAAAGCAATTATAAGGCTTTTAGGGTGAAGGGATGACAGCTGAGTTTGGCAGTTGAGAAGGCCTCACCCACCTTGTTGGCATAGCAACAGGGAGGAGGAAGACAAAATGGCGTGGATACACAGGAAATATATATGTTTTGGTTCAAGAATTTTAAAACATATACCAGTGTTGAAATGTAAACGTCAACGTGGGGAACGAATGCCTTTGTTTAAAATATTAAATCAAACGCTATTTCTTTCTCGGCCCTTGGAATGATCCTTGCCATCCTCCCTAGCGTTTATCTGCTATCGTGCGTGATTTTAGTTGCTACTTTGAAAGTTCGGTGCAGAGCGTAACAACACATTGATTCATTAGGAGATTGTAAGTTCTTGATTTTAACAACCTTCAGAAACACCACTGGGTGGGAGTTTTGTGAAAGGAAATCCCGGCAAAGGAGATGATGTAATGTGGGAAAATGGTGCAAAGTATGCGACTATCAGTGCATAAAGTTCAATATTAAAAAAAAAAAAAATGTTTGTGCTAAAGTGTTAAACAAGTAGAATAAATAGCATGCTACTAGCATACAAAATTAAAATGAGTCACAAATGGATATCTTCTATGGCAATTTATTTCACAATTACTCTTGTGGAAGCTTTCATGAATTAAATATGAGTTCTGTCTTGAAATTAGGTGTTATAAGGCTAAATTACAAGAGGCAGGCAGTAATTGAGGCGGCAGCAACACGGGGTCTGGTGAACTAATCTCTTGCCGTGTCACGTGGCTCCCCATCAGCCAATGAGGCGCCTCCCATCACAAAAACAGAGGCAGCTGAGAAAAATTGATTTCTCATCTGAGCCATATTTGATAGCTTTTGAAATCGAAAATTGAAATTAACTAACCTAAGCCCCGTTGTAACAAAAGAGCAAATTAAATATGCAACATCGTTTCCTATTGGCAGTAAGAGGGCCTGCCAAGGTAAATTTGTAAATAGAGTTTAAGATGCAATTCTGTTCCCTCTCCCTCTCTCTTTCAGTGTAAAAGTATAAGTGTATAGTGGCTTTATAAATTATTTATAAAAAAAAATCATCAGCTGCAAATGGCCACTGTGGTTAAGGACTTCCATGGAGAAAATCATTGCATTAGAAGAGCTCATTGAATGAATCAAAATTAAAAATCATCCTCAATGATTCATAGACATTACTTAAAAGGAAAAGTAGGAATATTTTAAATTTCCTTTTCTGAACTTTGTCTCCCCCCCCCCTTCCCCCAAAGGCAAAGAACAAAATCTATCACGGTTTACTGAAATTAAAAAACAGTCCTGCTATAAATTTAACCATCCAACCGTCTTGTAAATAATTATAAGAATTAATTTTGGTTTGCTAACTGCTGAAAGCAAACTTAGGGCTCCATTGTGTAGTATGGGATGATATGTGGAGCTCTTTTCAAATAATTTCCCAAATGAGTCCCAGTGACTCAGCAGGTATGGCTATTGATTTTGAATTTATAAATTTACTAGATCAGAGGAAGGAAATAGACATCTCAGAGGCTATATCCTAGATAAACCGGGAAGGACAGTTTTTAATTTATTATTTCACTCCTGCCTGTGCAATAAGATGGCCACGGTAATGTTTGCTTTACCGCAGAGAAAGTGTTTTCGATCTCCACCTTTCATTGAATTTATAAGTAGGCAAATTAATTTTATATGTTTAAGACATAGGTGATTGAAGCTAAAAATCACAAAATCATGGTACAAGCCTGTCTTCCTTGTTCAGAGCTGAACCATATAGAATTCAATGACAAGTGTAATAGAGGATATTACACTTAGCCTGCCTGTCAGCCCACGGATCCCATAAAATCATTTTCTGTTCTAATTTATTATTTTTAGTGTCAATCAGACGCCGACGAGATGAGTAACATCATTAGGTACCAGGATCAACTACTCAGCACTTTTTAAATGCGGTTTAAGTAGTTGTCATTATCGGTACTAGAAGACGTTGTCAAGGTTCAAAAGTTTTCCTTTTGCGTAGAGATTTTGTTGGAAAAAAGCCTTAGGTAGATAAAACCTAGAAGCTTTTTTTTTCTTTTTTGTTTCCTTTTTTTTTTCCCTTTCATTTCCTTTGTAAAAATCAAATTGCAGTGAGGCAACAGCATCTCACACGTCACTTCCAAACTGTAGGTGATGGTCAGTTTCCATTTTCCCAGGGAACCTTGAGCCAGAAGTCCTTTTGCACAGCCATGAAGACAATTCTCTCTGCTCTCATTTGCTGAGCTCCTCTCTCTGTTGGAAGAGCATGGGAGACACATGTGTCCAAGGTGAGCAGCCCCCCCGGAAGAGAAAGAAACTAAAAATGGACTCAATCTGTATTCAGGATATTTACTCCCCGAGCATTTTTCTTCATCCCTGTGGTCAACTTTCTAAGAAATGATTTTTAAATAACATGTTTATTTGTAATAAACTCCACTCTGGAAAAGCATTTGCTCCAGATTGATAAATTGCATTATCCAGCGCAGATACACTCAAAATCCTTTTACCCAACTTATGTGATTGAGTTTCAGAACCAGCATTAATTAGCTAGGACTGGCTGCTATGGTTTCCATTTTATAGATGATTAAGAAAGAAACCATCTAGAGAGATTTATGAAGGTGAATCATGGATTTCCAATTGGTTATTGATCTTGGAATTGGGAATTTAACTTTCTGGCTACCAATCACATGATGTGTAGCTGACTCTCTTTTACTTCCTGAAATTAGAAATTGAAATTTTAAGATGTTCCAGTTTGCATCAAATTGTATGCACAGAAGGGAATATGTATGTAGCTATTCTTTTATTCAACCAATGTGATATCTAGAATATTTCACAATCGTTGACTTGGGTACTGATCGACAAGGAGGGATACGAGCTGTCAATAACCAGCATGGTCTGGCGTTGTGCGGAGATTGAACATCAGCTCTGGCCCCAACCAGTTTCCTTAAGAACCTACTACGTACCGGGCCCTATGCTTCATAATCACTGTCTCTGTCATCTTCCTTCTTGTTTCTGTCCTTAATTTTGTAAAATGTTTCGTGGATAGCTAGGTGTTTACTATATTGTGCAGTTTCCCCATGTCCTTCAAAATATAAGTAACCCCGTCAGAAAGATGAAAGAATTCACGAACCTTTCCAGTTGGTGGGATTTCTATATTTTTAGTGATCACGAAACAGTCACTTGAATACTTGATCTATCATCCATTGCCTGGCATCCGCTCTCATCTTGCACCTTGTTTCTACCTCTGCACATGGAGATTCTCCTACACGTGACCTTGTGGGGTTGTTTTAATGTTCCAAAGCGCACGTGCAGAGTCTGAACCCTAGCAAGCTCTCCATAAATGACCCATTATTGGGTATCGCTTCGGAAATGCAGATTTCGTGCATTCTTTAGGGGCACTTCACATCGGTTTAACATGGGATCGAATCCTCACAATAATCCGGAGACGGAAATTCTTCTTAAAATGCCCATTTTACAGATCGCTATGTTAACTTCTCAGAGGTGAAGTAACCAGGATTCTAACCAACATCCCCGTCCGAGTCATATTTTCTTTACACCGCATACCTATGTAAACTAACAGGGGCCAGCACCGGCTGTAAACATGTTCATCAAATAAATGGGTGTTCTGTATAATGGAGAGCAGAGTAATTCTTATCTTGCACAGTTTATGCCCAGTTATGTGCATGAACAGGGTGGATGAGATTCAAGCTTCAGTTGCGTTCTGAGAAAAGAAAAGTGTTCAAGGAAAAATGCTTCATATTCATATTCTGATTATAGCGCTTTTACTTTTCTTTCTGAGCAAGGTCAGATGCAGGCATCTTAAGCCTCCCTTAAGATTTGATAAGCACACACTCCAGAGAGTCCTGTACAACTCAGGACCCTAGCCATTCAAATATGGGTTGGTTATGTTTGCACAGTAAGTGTCTTTTTGAAAAGTTTTCTGATTTTTTTTTTTTTCCCTAAGTGGATTGAACTTGGCCTAGGTCAGTGAGTGCCTTGTGAGATCTATCTTCTTAGTTCTGGAGTCCCGAGGATCTAATCTTTTTCTCTCTTATCAGCCGCCACTCCTCGAAACCAAGCATCCCCTGAGATGCTGGGGTTACCTCTGAAAAGAAGAACAATGTGGTCCTTGTTTTCACTGTACTTCTCTCCACTGGTAGACGCAGACAAAGAGACAGCTATTAGGATATGATGTGATATATCCAACGATGGAAATAAGCAAAATGTGTCATGGGAGGATCTAGAAGCGATAGCTCACCTGAGAGTGGGAAATCCGAACAAGTGGTACTTTCTCGGCTAAGAAGGAATTATGCAGGTGAGGGAGGTTGTGGGGATGGGGCGGGTTCAATGCAAGGCTTCCAGGCAGAGACAGTAGACGAAAAGGCCAAGAGGTCAGTGGAGAGCAGGGTCCACTACGAGAACCGGTAATGACAGCTGGAGCATTGGGTGTGGAAAGCAGAGGAGAGAAATTGAAATGGAATGGAAGAGAAAGGCAGCGGCCATATTATAAATGTCCTCCAAGCCATGGTGGAGAGCCCAATTTGAGGACTTCAAGGTTCTTTGAGGAGGAGAATGGTGTAATGGAAATGTTCACTGCATGGCTTAGAGACTGCAAGACCGGAGAAAGGGAAAACGATTCAGCAGCAATTCGGATAAGACATGGCAAGTTTCTACTGGAGTGGTGCCAGTCTCGGAGACGGTGAAAAGTGGAGAGATTTGATGGCTATTTAAGACTTGATGATTAATTGACACCTGGGGTGGGGAGACTAGATGATAAATACTAACTCCAATAACGGAAAGATAACCTCCCCCCCCTCCCAAAATGGGAACGAGAGGTAATCAAGGAACTTAGATGAGTAGAAACACAAGGGGCCAAGAAGCACCTGAAAACACACTCAGCCCCACCTCCAACCAGAGAAACGGGAATTCGCACCAAAGCGAGATGCTATTTTACACCCACCATATCGGAAAGATCTGACAGTGGCAACAAAAGTGAGAGAGAATAGTAGCATTATTCCAAGCAGTGTTTGATATCAACTTGGAGACCCATTTGGCAAAATCTAGCAAAGGTGACAATGTACGCGGGCTCTTTCCAGAAAGCCCCCTTCTGGGTGTACGTCCCGGAGGAAATCATACTCTTGTAAAAAAAAAAAAAAAAAACGGTGTGGAAATACGCTCACTCTAGTATCTGTTTGTGCCGTTTGACGAGTAAGAAATAGTAGACAACTTCAGCATCTCCTGGTATGGAACGGATACCTCCGTGAGATACACTCACTTGAGGGCACGCTGTGTAGCAATTAACGCGAATGACTCAGATACCTGCGGGCCCATGTGGATTGCATCTGAATAATTCGGGGTTGGAAAAAAAAACCCCACATCATGTTACATGCCTGCATGACACAAGTTGGTTAAAATTCTAAAAGATGCGGATGAAGAGGGGATTTCGACTATGGGATGTATGCATGTGGTAGAGCTAAGGAGACACACACTGAAAAGACACAGCGAATTCATGGTAGTGGCTGGATCTGGGGAGGAAAGGAAAAGGCGAGGAGAATGGGCTTGGAGAAGGGATGGAGTGAGGTATCCAGGGAGTTTCACCATGCCTATAATTTTATTATTTTATTTTATTTTATTTTATTTTATTTTATTTTACTTTATTTCATTTCATTTCATTTCATTTTATTTTACTTTATTTCATGTTATGTTATTTTATTTATTTTATTTATTTTATGTTACTTTATTTTATTTTGCGTTTACTTATTTATTTTGAGAGAGCGAGTGAGACAGAATCCCAAGCAGGCTCCCCCCCCTGGTCAGCGTGGAGCCTGACCTGGAGCTTGAACCCACGAACTGCGAGATCATGGCCTAAGCTGAGATCAAGAGTCCGATGCTTAGCCAATGTGCTTAGCACAGGTGCCCCACCTTTTTATTTTAGTGAAGAAAGGATGACAAACCTCTGTTAATTCTTGGAGGTAAATACAAAGATGGGTGTGCCATTGTTAGGAGATTACAGGCATGCTAGAAGGAATTCTAAGGCGGTGACGGAAAACCATCCATGTTTTTGGAGGAGGGTATGAATGGTTTTGTGGCCCCATGGAAGAAAGCTGCAGGGCGAGGAGAAGGGAGGAAGAAAAGAGGGGAATTTCGCACCTCGTCAGACAGTCCACTGCATAGGGAAGGAAAAGATAGCGATATAGTAGAAAGTTTTTATTTTATTATTATTACTAGAAGAAGAAAGAATTGGCACTTTTTTAAATGCTGATGGGCTGGAGCTAGTTCCTGAAGAGTGGGGGAGGTCCAGAGAACATTTGAAGAGCGAAGGCTTGAGCAGAGAAAGGACACTTTTCATGGAAAAGGAGAGGAAGGAAGGGGTGTGGACAAATACATTTGGCCCTGGATGAAAGTGGAGACCTTCAATTTCTCCTGGCTTCACTCTCTAAAGTTGCAACATCAGTCACAGCTGCTGACTTATGTACTCCCAGGGCAAAGTTGGGGGCCCAATTCTGGGCAGCCCAGGCAGGGGTATGGTGCAGAGTTGGGCGAAAAATCTTCCTAATTTATGATTTTGTGACTTTGTGTGTTTGTATATCAGATTTTCCAGAAACAAGTCCCCTCTGAAGGATATTAACGGGCAACAGTGGGGATGGTTTCACTTCTTTCTGAAAATGCAGGAAGGGCGAGAGACACTTGAGAGCCCCCTCCTCCCCCCCTGCCCCCGTCTTCTTCGGTGATGTCCCTCCCATTTAAACATGGCTCCTTTCCCTGACATGAGGGCCCACCAGGTGAGCCAGCTGGCCGTAGTCAACTTGATCAAACCCTCTAGATCAGTCTTAAGCATCATAAGCTAGTTTTCTCTTCAGGCAGATGCCCTTTGACTTGATCAGTAGAGTCCACTTTTTAGTTGGAGGGACGGAGAAAACTAGTTGCTTCTTGTGACTTTGCTGTCTCCCACGAATGAAATGAAATGAAAGAATAAAATAAAAACACAGGCGGTTGTTAGTTCCGAGACTCTACAGACTCACTCGCTCTGGCGTCCAAGGTTCAAGTCCATGAAACCACTCAGCATGATTGGCATAGGGATCTCATGTGCATATAGTGCTTACTTAGGCTTATTGCTTTCACGGTCTTCATCCAAAAAGGAGAAAATAATCAGGATACCAGTAATTCCAGGAGGCTTCAAAAATGCTCACAGCCTTAAAAATCAGAGTGGAGACAGATCTATCCCGAGAACGTTTCTGTAGCACAAATTCTACAGAGACTATTCAGCCACTGGGCAAGGTTGATAACTCCGAGAAGCCTACAGAGGCTTTTAATCTTAAAACTGCCAGTACAGAGAAGAAAACACCCTTATGTCCATGCTTCAGATCTTTGAAACAGGTTTTTTTTTTCCCCTTTTCTTTTTCTTTTAATTCTCAATACAGAGATTGGAGCAAAAGAGAGTTTTAAAATAAGTGGGGCAGGCATTCCTAAAAAAAAAAAAAAAAGTAACTTGATTATCTGCAACTTTTATGTACTTACAGAGATTAGCCCACTGGAAAGTTTCTTAGAAGAATGCCAGTTTTGTTAAAATATATTTTGATGTGTATGCTTTTAAAAATTATACAGGTTTCAGCAGAACGAAGTTCGCAGTGAGATTGCAAAGGCCTTAAAAATTGACTTTCCCTTCAACGTTGATTATTTGGACTCTGAAACCGATGCTGTAAGAATCACAGACCTGCACATTTCAGTAGGTACCCACTTATTCCCCATGAAGGGAAGATATGGGGGGTTTGCTCTGAGAAAAATAATAGATGCATAAAAAATATAAAGGGACACCTTTATACGGGAGCTTTAAAAATGTACTTTAAGAGTTTTGCGGTATGTTAGTTCTTCATCCGCAGTGGAGGTGAGATTTGCTCCATTTTTGAGGTTTGTCCGATCTCCAAAGTTTCACGGAAAGGCTCCCTAGGTCTCGAACCTCCCCACCACCCTCTCGCAGGGCTGCAAGGACCTTGCCCCATCCCAACACCTACAGAGAAAGTTAGCTGCAGGCCACAGTTACATAATATCACAGAGAAAGATGAGGAATTACATTCTTGTAGTTGCTGGAAGGCTATATTATAGGTATTTCAGAGAAGAGATTTATAGCAGGATTTAATGAATGCAACTAGTTTCCTTATCAGTCAGTAACCATACCCATGTTGTGTGTATGGTAAGATTAAATTAAGCCATTATAATAACCTTACAAAAGGTGAATATTTGGTGGAGGCAAGTCTGGCTAAATGAAATTGCATTAGCTCGATGCCATGGTATTATTCATTTCGACACAGGTTGTTGGTCAAATCTGCCCCAAAATGTGCCTTATAATTTTTAGGCATTTTCCTTATTAAGGAACGTGAAAAGGTCGAGCTTTAAGATGCAGATATTATTGGAGTTATCAATCTCAGCCTACTTAAAAATATCACAGGCTAAAACTTTGGAGCGCTGTTCTTGCGCAAAATTAACATTTTCCACCTTGGAGCGATGTTCACACATTGACTTTTGCTGGGAATTATTATTTTTTTCTCAGGGATCATTATATGACGGGTCACGATATAGACAGGCTAGAATACTGGAAGATTTGGAACATTAATTCTGATTAAAAAAAATCAGTCGGGAGCTCATGAAAAACTAACAGAAAACTACAGTTTATTTTAAAGTCTTTATTTTTAAAAAAAAAAATTTTTTTTCAACATTTTTACTTATTTTTGGGACAGAGAGAGACAGAGCATGAACGGGGGAGGGGCAGAGAGAGAGGGAGACAGACACAGAATCGGAAACAGGCTCCAGGCTCTGAGCCATCAGCCCAGAGCCCGACGCGGGGCTCGAACTCACGGACCGCGAGATCGTGACCTGGCTGAAGTCGGACGCTTAACCGACTGCACCACCCAGGCGCCCCAGAAATTCTTAGCTTTTCTACAAAGAAAAAGAAAAATCCGAAACCAGAGAAATTCTATGGCAATGTGTCTAAGTCTTAAGCGTGGGTATTTGCTATTCGATTATTATCTGGTGCCACTCACACACTGAACAACTGTCATCTCACAGCTCGGGTGGGCCTCCCCAAGTCCAGACAGCGACATTCCCAAGTGACTCGTGATCCACGGAGTTGCTCCTCCCGCCCGCAGGGAGAAAGCTGAGCGGAGCCCCTCCCCAACGTTCTGGATTTCCTGATTGACTCTGCTTGTGTGGCTCGGTTAGGCTTGTAGGCCGCTCAAGACGGAAGAGCCCCTCAGAGGTGAGCTAGTTAATCTTAGACGAGCGTGGTGCCTCGATTTTGCGGAACAGATTTTCAAGCAGATTTTTTTAAAAACCTGATTTTACCTGTGACATTGACTCGGATGAAAGAGGAAGGAGGCTTTCGGAGCACTCCGAATGTCACAGGGCAGGATTTGTTTGCTAATGTCAGTGAAATGTTTCTATCAAGCAACTCTTGTGTATATTTATTTACGTCCATCCAAGGACTCTCAGTCCATTCGATCTGGAAATCCTTTCTGAGCTGAGCAGATAATAGGGGGGAAATAAAAAGCAGAAGGGTCTCATGTAAATAAAATGGCTTGTTATTAATTCGTTATTAAATATTCCTGTGAAAATTTGAATAACAAAACAGCGTGTCTCGCTGTAAAAAAATTCACAGGTACAGAAACTTGAAAAACACTCGACTCTATTGAATGTTCTCCTTTCCTCCAACACTAATGTGATTCTAATTTAAAATAACCAATTTGCTTGTAAAACAAATGTTATATACCATTTAGAAACTGACTGTCTAATAATACCTCTGAGTTTTCCTGTGTTGTTGGTATCTAAGTATTTACATACACGCTACTAACCCTTATTAATTTTACTTTGCAATCAGTGGAGGCCTTAGATTTTATTTTTAGCTGGAGAATTGCTCCTGCCTCAGGATCCATTTCAAGATAAAATTAACTTCAACCTACTGAGAGAAACGTAGAATTTTAAGCCACATTCAAATTTTACAATTTAGCTAATGGCTTCTCTCTATATTTTCTTCCAAGTGTATATTTCACATGGGGTTTTTTTTTTTTTCCCTTTCTACAATCTTCTAAGCCTTTGTTTAGTTAAAGTTTTAAGGATTTATTTTATTCGTCTAATCACGACATAATAATTAAACATCTGTGAATTTTTATCATAACCCCTTACAAGTAGAGGGCCCTAATTCTTCCTTTTTTTTTTTAAATCATCTAAAATTTTGGGCCATAGTTTCACATGAAGGTTTGTTTCTTATTGATTAAAATGGTCCTTTGTGTGTAGAAATATTTATTAGCCTCTATGACAGAGAGCCTTGCTATGCACTTTTTTATACAACGCGCACACACAAAAGTGTATCGCAACATTGCGTTAAGGCTAAAATAAATCCTCAGAATTTTTTCAGAGGTTTAAGACTTAAAGAGTCAGATGTAAATAACTAAAGAATATTCTGCCCGGCCATTGTTGGAATGGTATTCCACAGGGGATATTGTTAATGTGAGTGACAAGTCAATTATATCCCATTCACAAATGTTTTGATGTCTGCAATATTAATAATACTGCATTGCCCATGAGAAGTGCTACCCTAACTACTGGCACGGAATAGTCACAATAAATGGCAGCAAATGTAATTCTAACCTCTGACTCTGTGACAAACAGCATGGGTACTGTCTGCCTCTCTGCCTTTAATTTCAGTGGGCATCAAAGGGAAACTCAAGCGCCTTGAAAAATAACTCTAGCCCCATGTCTCTGATAAAATAAAATGCTTACCCACAGACATAAATTACCATGGAAATAAAAAGAGGACCAAAAAAATTACACAGTTTCCTAATGCTCTTAAATCAAAGTAGCAGAGGGAGCCGAGGGCTGGGGGCAGAGCACATGTATTATGCAGTCTTGCTGTTCGGTGCACAATCTTTGATGGCTTTAATCCAACAGGTTTGCGCAGCTGATGATGGGGGAGTGTTATTCATAATTTCCAAGAACAGGGTATTTTAATAGTCGTTTCTGTGGATGCCCGCTTGGAAGTTTTTTGCTGTGCACACATTATAAATTAGAATTTAGTCAATATAAGCCGTAACTGTGATTTAATAGTTACAAAACTATTGACTCAGTGGGATTCCATGCAGCAAACCCGGTGACAGGCAGCCTCCCTCCCCACCCTCTCAGCCATCTTTGCCTGTCTGCCGGCTCTGCCTTCTTCCCTCCTCCACCCCATCCTAGCCCCCTTTCAAACCTCCTGTTTTTACGTGAGAAACAATTTTCCTTAAAAATGAACACACAAGCAATGCACATAAAATCAGAGTCCTACTGGGTACACCCCGTCCTTTCTCAGAGGTAACTTTTGCAAACTGTGCGTCATGGATCTTTGCGGGGGGTCTTTCCCCGTACAAGTACACACTTGTGCACCTACATGTACAAAAGTATAATTGGTGTGCTGTAAACTTTTTATTTATTTATTTTGAGAGAGAGTTAGGGAGGGGCAGAGAGAGAGAGAGAGAAAGAGAGGAAGAGTGAATTCTAAGCAGGCTCCACGCTCTAAGTGCAGAGCCCGATGCCGGGCTCCAACTCACGAACCATGAGATCACCTGAGACGAGATTGAGTCTGACACGTCACCGACTGAGCCACTTAATCGGTGTGCTTTAAGTTGCCAACGGGGTCAAACTGTTCCTATTGTTTGCAATTGTTTTTAAAAAAACATGGTATGACTTATACAGAGAAAGACAGATACCATGTGTTTTCACTCTTATGTGGATCCTGAGAAACTTAACAGAAGACCATGGGGGAGGGGAAGGAAAAAAAAAGTTTGAGAGGGAGGGAGCCAAGCCATAAGAGACTCTTAAAAACTGAGAATAAACTGAGGGTTGATGGGGGGTGGTGGGAGGGAGGGGAGGGTGGGAGATGGGCATTGAGGAGGGCACGTGTTGGGATGAGCCCTGGGTGTTGTATGGAAACCAATTTGACAATTTCATATAAAAAATAAAAATTAAAAAATTAAAAAAATTAAAAAAAAACATGACTTAAAGAACTTTAAGTATCCGTATATAGTGATTTGCCTAATTCCTGTTACATCCTGCATCACATTCTGTAGTATAGCAATAGCATAATTTAATTATTCCTTCCTTGATAAAAATACAAATTGTTTTCGTTGCCTGTTGATAATGATATAAAGAATATATGTGAGTAGAACTTGTGTCCATGTCGGGCTTTCTCTAGGGTTTAACCCAGAGGTGGGATTGCTGAAGCAATGGAAGCATGAATTTGCAGTCTTATGGAGTGTTGCCATGTTGTTTTCCAAAGGAGCGATACTCATTTGTCTTGCCAGTCTCCATCAGAGTTTTTATTACATTATATCTCCTCCCGTTCTTGGGTTTGTCAGATGTGTTGGCTTTTGCAAATCTGATGGATATGAAGTGATCTCTCTTTGTGATGTTTATCGTGTCTCCCTGATTACCGATCAAGTCGAGTCAGTCCATCTTCATTCGTATGCACCTTTTGTGGATTTTCTGTTCCATCGTTACCCGTTGAAAAAAATAGAGATATAACTCACAAACCTTGAAGTTCACTCCCTTTAAAATGTACAATTCAGTGGTCTTTGTATGTTTGGCAAAGTTGTACATTGATGATCCCCAAAAGAAATCTCCTACGCACCCATTAATGGTCACTCCCCATTACTCTTCCCTGGCAATCACTAATCTGTCTGTCCCTGTGGATTTCTTGTTCTGAACATTCCGTATAAATGGAATCATTCACTGTGTGGCGTTTGATGGCTGGCTTCTTTCACTGAGTGTAATGTTTTCAAAGTTCCCTCCATGTTGTATACATTAGTCCTTCATTCCTTTTGTGACTGGATAATAGTCCATTGTATGGATATACCCCTTTCTGTGTATGCAATCATCAGTTGAGGGACTTTTGGGTTGCTTGTACTTCTGCTATGGTGAAGAATACTGCTCTAAATATCCACGAACAAGGTTTTGGATGGACATGTTTCCAAATGTCTTGGATATATACCTTGTAGTGGAATTGCTGGGTCATATGATAATGATGTTTAAAGTTCCGAGGAGCTGCCACACGTTGTTGTCCAAAGTGTCTGTACCATTTTGCATTCCCACCAGCAAAGTATGAGGTTTCCCAATTCTCCACATCAGTTTTTTGAAGTAGACTCCACAACCAACATGGGGTTTGAACTCACACCCCTGAGATCAAGAGTCGCAAGCAAGCTCTGCTGACTGAGCCAGTCAGGCACCACCCCCTCCACATCATTTCTAATACTTGCTATTATCTGTCTTCTTGATAACAGTCTTCTTAATGGGTATGAACTGGCATTACATTGTGCTTTTGATTTGCATTTTCCTAATGAATAGTGATGTGTTTATCGGCCATTTATATATCTTCCTTGCAGAAATGTTTATTCAAATCTTTGACCCATTTAAAAAATTAGATTGCCTTCATTTTTGACTTGTAAGAGTTGAGTTTTTTTTTTATGGTTACAAGTCCCTTATCAGATATATGATTTATAAATATTTTCTCCCGTTTTGTGGGTTGTCTTTTCATTTTCTTGATGACGTCCTTCAAAGCTTAAAAGTTTTAACTTGTGTTAAGGTGCTATTTATCTATTTTTTTCTTTTGTCACTTTTGCTTTGCTGTCATTGTAGTACGAAAATCCAAGGTCACAAATATTTGCGTGTTTGTTTCCTTCCAAAAGTTGATAGTTTTAATTCTTATAATTAAAGGTGTGTAACCAGTTTAGAGTTACTATTTGCATATGGTGTGAGGTAGAGATTCAATTTCACTCTTTTGCCTGTGGATATCAGTTGTCCCAGAACCATTTGTTGAAAAACTCCTGCCCCATCAAATACTCTTGGCTTCCTTGTGGAAAGTCAAGTGACCATAAATGTAAGGTTTGTTCACATTTTTCCTGAAGTCTCTGTGCTGTTCTTTATGTCTGTCTTTTTACCAGTTGCACACTGTTGATTATTGTAGCTCGGTAGTAAGTTTTGAAGTCATGAAGTGTCAGTCTTCCAATATTCTCGTTTTCTGGTTTGGGCTAATGTGATACCATTTTTTTTAATTGGGTAGATCTTCTTCATTTCTTTGGCCTTTAAGAGTTCTTTTATATTCTAAATATAGTGTTTTCTTTGCAATAGTATTTTCTCCAAGTTTATCTCTTTACTTTGAGTTCCATTTGTTATATTTCTCATACATTACACGTTTGATGAAGCCAGATTTATTGATCTTTTTGGCATCCGTAGTTTGTATTTTATTTATTTTATTATTCAGTTTATATATTTATTTATTTATTTTGAGAGAGAGAGGGAGCAAGTGAATGAGGGGCAGAGAGAAAAGGTGGGGGAAGTGAGAGAGAGAGAGAGAGAAGTGGAGCTCACCCAGCACTCACAGTTTACCTGAAGTGGGGCTCATGGGCACCAGAAGCGGAGTTCGAGGTCACCCAATGTGGGGGACTTGAACTCATGAACTGTGAGATCATGACCTGAGCCAGAGTCAAATGCTTAATGACTGAGCCGCCCAGGCACCCTCTTATTTATTTCTTTTTCAAGTGTATATATTTTGAGAGAGAGAAGAAAGAGAGAGAGTGAGCAGTCGAGGGGCAGAGAGAGAGAATCCCAAGCAGGTTCCACATTGTCAGTGTGGAGCCCAGTGAGGAGCTAGATCTCACCAACTGTGAAATCATGACCTAAGCCAAAATCAAGAGTCAGACCCTTGACCTGAGTCACCCAGGTGCCCCTATTTTTTTTATTTTTTATTTTGAGAGGGAGAGAGAATGCACATGTGCGTGCGCACACACACACGCACACACACACACACACGTGGGGGAAGGGCAGAGAGAGAGGGAAAAAGAGGATCCCAAGCAGGTTCCGTGCTGGCAATGCAGAGCCCGATTCAGAGCTCACTCTCACCAACTGTGACATCATGACCTGAGCCTAAACCAAGAGTCGGATGTGTAACCGACAGAGCCACCCAGGTGTCCCTGTAGTTTGTATTTTAAATAAAAAGGTTTTTTTTTAATGAAATATATTCTTTCGAGGGTTTCTTTTAATAATTTGGTTCTTTCTTTAATTTTTAAATTTATCTGTAATTTATCTTGAATATCTTCCACAGTGATGTAGCTTTTTTGATGTGGTTTTGCTTTGTTTTTGTCTTTTTCTTTTTTTCTCAACTGAACAGGCAATATTCTCAACAACTTTTACTGGATATTTTGCCATTTCTCCACTCTTTCAAAATCTGTCCATTGTTACATATTAAATTCCTATAAATGCAGTCTCTATCTACCTATCATCTATCTATCTATCTATCTATCTATCTGGATACATTTGGTTCGAGGTTTTCTATATCTATTGTGATTTATTTATTTAAGGCAACACCAGTAAATACTCTCATTGTGGTTTTATAATATAGTTTGCTCTTTATATGGCAGTCTCTATTTCCACAATTGTTTTTTTCTTTTCTTTTAAAGATTTTCTTGGCTATTCTTATATACTATTTTCCTTTGAGATACATATTATCATTTGTTAAATTTCAAAAAAGGTCCTGTTGCTACTTTGCTTTGGGTTTTATTGAATTTATGAATCAATTTGGTAGGGTATTGCTGGAATTATCATCTTCAGCATTGGGATCTGGGAGCATAAGGTATGTATTTATTTGCATCTTCTTTTGTAACTTTGCATCAACTTTTATGGTTTCCTTCAAATACGTCTTACATATTTGTCACTAGTGTGGCTCACTTGAAATGTATATGTGTTTTGGGGAACTGGGAACTCATTTTCCATAGCAATTTTATAATAGGTACTGGTCAGTCCCTGGACACAGTCACATGGGCTATGAGTCATAACAACGGGAAGCAATGGAGTTTAGTCAGGGTCTGGGCACAAAAGTTAGATGATCTGGAGACCTTCTGCTAGCTGAGTGACACTGGACACATTTTTTTCTTTTTCTGTGCTATTTCTTTGCCCCACAGAGTGATGATAACAGTACCTCCCCCCATGGGATTGTTGTGTGGGTTAAGCTGGATGTGCAGGAAGTATTGAATAAACATTAGCTATGGCTATTAATTTCTAGGAGCACTTGATTTGATATCCAATATAGGTCGCCTGATTTAGGCATACCCTTGACTCCTTCCTTGTCTTTCAGCTTTGCGACTGAGGTGAAGTTAGAGGGAATGTGTTTGGCCTGGTAAGTGGGGTTGAGACCTTTGGAAACTTCCAGGTAGGAGAGGGAGAGGAAAAGCAGAGTGAGATTTAGTAATAGCCATTTATTATTATTTTTAATTTTTATTTATTTATTTTTTAGAGAGAGAGAGAGCGAGCGAGCGCACATGCATGCACGATGCACACACAAGGGAGAAAGGGGCAGAGAGAGAGAGAGAGAGAGAGACAGAATCCTAAGCAGGCTCTAAATTCTGAGCTGTCAGCACACAGCCCCATGCAGGGCTCGAACCCACGAACTGTGAGATCATGACCTGAGCTGAAGTTGGATACTTAACTGACGGAGCCACCCAGATGTCCCACTAATAGCCATTTCAACACAAGAAGCGATGTGGGTGCCGTCCTCACAGTGCTCTTCGGTGCCTGTCTCCACCAGATGTTGCGACTGTACCCTAACTGTCTCCCTGCTCCTGGTCTCCCTCCAACCAGGCCCTCGCTGCAGCCACAGGGTCTCCTTACTATGCAGATCTCATCATATCATTGCCTGTTCTTAAGCCCTTAATGGTTTCCCAATGCGCTCAAAACTAGATCTGAGCTCCCAAATGTGGTTGTAGAAGACGGTCCTTTATTAGTCCTAAAAGTGTCCTTGCATCTAGCAACTATCTGCATTATATGCGGTGACGTATACCTCGAAAACAAACGTGTTTAAATGGATGCACAAATCTTCTTACCCCAAATTTTGTGACCCCTTGCTTATCCCACAAAAATGGGGTAGAAATAAATACTATAAATTATTTATAGGTTGTCTATTGCCTTTCTAGTTAATTTATACTGTGTTAGAGCATATGACATACTGTGTACAATATTTCCCCCCCCAGACACACATTTTAGGTTCCCATAGAACTAAATGAAAGCTTAAATATTGAGCAGAAGGTCAGCGGTGAACCCTAGGATGGCCTTATGCTAAGATGCCAAGATGGACAAGATAAATTTAAGCTTACCTACTGAATTCTCTTCAAGTAAGGACAATGATCCTGACTGCAATCAGGAACCAAGGGGACATGATGCTAATCCCAGTTCTGGGACAAATGGGCCTTTGACCCTGAGTAGGAATGGAAAAGAATCCAGACCTTGCTCAGTTACCCGTGTGTGAACCAACTAGAGGCTCTTCCAATGTTCTCCAAGGTTCATCAGACTAAAAAAAATCTTGTCATCTTGCCCCTCTCACCTGGAGAGGCCATAGACGCCCGCTTCCTTCTGAGGTATTTGTTTAGTCCTTGGTGAAAGAAGACGGACGCGAACGAAACAGAATATCTGACCCCGACCTTTGTAGCATTTGCAGTATATTACAGAAGGAAGTGATACACGGACCATTTACTTTCATTTCATGTTTGGGTGTCTTGAGGTTGGCTAATGAGCCTGTGTGTGCAAAATCCAATTATCCATTCTATTTTCTCACCCTCCACTACATATGTGAATACATTCATTACCCACTTCCCTAGACCACTGCCCAATACCACCAACCACATAAAGAAAGCTTTGTGAAAGGGGTGGGATTTGAAGCAAGGGGGGGGGCGGGGAGCAGACTTGAAAGAGAGGGCATTATTCCAGGTCTCAGAACCGGGGTGGAGGAAGTATAAAATTAGGAGTGGGAGAATCAAACATCAAGAAGTTCAGTTTGGAGAGAACAGAGGGAGGCTTGAAGGCGAGGGTCTTCAGAAGGGAGGACTGGAGGGGAGGAGTGGAGACATTTTTCAAACTAGGATCGAATGACAGCCATGAAAGAAGGGAGACGAAGATCAGAATTAATCTTCAAAAAGTGTAAACTAAGACACAACTTAATACATATATTAAAATGGCTGAAACACTCCCTTTGGGTTCATCAAGTAAGGGTAAAACTGGGTGAAGCCCAAATACCTACCTATGAGGTGGCCCTGAAGTGAGGCATTCGGTACCCATCCAATTATATCTGTAGAGTCGTCAGCTGGGCATCTGTTCTCCCATCAAAGCAATGTGACATTTAACACACAGAGTCAAACAGATGGCTGTATTTTGCTGAACTGGACTTTAATGAAAAAGTCCAGATTCTTTTGTTGCAGAGAAAAGGGATTATGGCCTTAGAGGGGTGTTCATCATGGGTGGAAAAAGATAATGCTACATCAAAGAATTGAAATGGGGAAGAGAATATTGAGATGATTTTACCTCTCATGAGGGAGAGAGGGAGAGAGAGAGAATATATGTGAAATATTACAAATTCATAAAAGAGAAAACTAAAGCCAGTATCCATTAAAAACCCTACGTACTCTAGTTAAAATGATAGAAACCTTAGTTGACCTGATTCAATGCAAACATCAAGAAACACTGAATGAAATATTTCTTCTAAACACATACACACACTCACACACACACACACACACACACACACAAAGTAAGAGGTAGGGTTAATACCAAAGTATCATGGGAGAAAGTTTGCAAAAGTTTAAATTTGCCAACAAGATCCCAGCCTTTTGAGCTGAGCAATCTCCAAATGAGAATGGTACCCTCATTTTTGACATCTGGGTGCCTACTCTTCTTTATGAGGAATTGGTTAGATGCCCACTAACCTAGGTTGCACCTTTGTGGTTTTCCTAAAGGGGAGTTGGGTCATCGGCTTTGTCTCATAGCATCTTGTCAGAGATCACCGCTAGTGCTCGAGTCAGTTGCTTGTCACACAAAAAAAACCTTCTTAGGCTTAGTGACATTTTTCTTTCTTTCTGCAATTCAAGTGGTTGTGAAACTCCTGATTTGCGAGTTGCAATTTCCCCAATAATTATCTTTGTAACACTTGAAAACGGAAAGAGTAGAGGAGGGTGTACGGCTAGGGTTCTTTTCCAAAGCTCATTAATGGGATGCAAATATATTGTAAACTCATTATAATGCAGGGCGCTTTAATTAAAAATGGGGACATGTGATAGAAGAAAACGGCAAGAGAATGAACTTTGTTTAGAATCTGATAACCATTTATAAAAATAGTTCTTAATCAGTAGCAGAAGGGGCACGAGAACATTTAAGTATTGTTTGTAAATGTAGATGCTTTTTCAGTTCTTATCTTTGGAAGTGAAGTCTCACAGAGGAAGACTCGCTCCCTAGGCTTTGAATTCACTGCGTGGAAAAGTTGTGGGTTGCAGTGGGGTGTTTGAGCACAGCACTAGCTGAGATGCTCAAAATCAAGTGTCTTCAAAGAGGCTTTCACTGGTTCACTCAGGACCAGCTCAGTATCTCATGACGCAGATGGTTTCAAATCAGGGGTTTTAAGTGCATCTTCTAATAACTACAGGCAAAGGACAAACCCGTTTGCTTTCCTCTAACTCATAAAAATAGCCCCGATTGTCAGATAAATGTAAAAGGAAGTGATCAGTGAACTTGACTCCGACAAATACAAAAGGTTCTTAAGCAGCATGTGTGAGAATGATTACACGTTACCTTGGATGTGTCTACTTTAATGGAACATTTTCTCCACTTGATATTTGAATCCATGTAGTTTAAAACATAAAAAAAAAAAAAAAGGAAGTCCCAGTACTCTTAGCAAGAGAAATAGAAAATCAGTAGAGCCCTTTCTTCAAAAACTCTTTTATTATTATAGACTTTACTACTGTTAACATTTATGCATACTCTTCTGGATCTTTCTGTGTGCATGTATCATTTTCAACAAAATAAGTCCACACTGTGCACACTGGTTTGTAATCTGCTTTTTCCAATCAGTGATCTACACCTTTCCATGTCAGTAAATGTTCATGGACTGATATTCAGCCTGTGCTTGGATTACACAATTGGCCCCAAATATCCTTTGCAGGGTGAGTTATGGAACCACATATTGAAGTTGGCTGTTACACCACTGAGTCTTTTTTAACCAGTACATTCTCTTTCTCATGACTATGACTTTTTGAGAGCGAATAGATCAGTTTGTTTGCAGAATGCCCCCTTCCCCTTTTTGGATTTGTCTGCTTGCTTCCAATTTGACTCTTTTTGACCCATCATCACGAGATTCTCTTTTTGTTTGGATTGTCTATTTTTTTTTTTTTGGCTAGAATTTTTTTGGCTTTGGAGAATAAAGCATCAATTTAAAGAGTAACTGCAAAAGCAAATAATAAGGTCAGAAAACTGAGTCAGTTTGCACAGTCCTGTTGTATGATTCACTGGGTACCCCTTCCTGTAGAATCATAAACATTCCCCAATTGGACACGTGGATTAAAAAGTGGACATAATTCAACATTTCCTTTTCCCTTTCCTTGCCTTCAATACTGTATGGACGAATACGAATTTTAGGTCACAACTTCCTTTAATTAAAAAAAAAAGAAGATTAAAGCTTCAATACTTACTGGTTTCCTTGTGCCCGAGTAGTGCTTCTAATAAGTGGTCAGGACGGATATATGCTAATATACTATAATAGTGTGAGATCATTTTCACTGTCCTCATTCCTTCAGAAAGCGAGTTGCTTTTTCATATTATACCTCTGATAATCATTCCAAAATAATGACCTCGTTGTCAATCATTTTCTCAACCTCTCTGATTTTTACATAAGGATATGAAAATAGGTGGGATTTTTTTGGGGGGGGGCAGAATTTCATAAGCCTTTTCTCCAGTATTAAGTGCAAACTATGCAATTTTAATTAGATAGAAGCTTTATTAATTATTTTTTTAATGTTTATTTATTTTTGAGAGAGAGAGAGAATGAGAGAGAGAAGGAGAGGCAGAGAGAGAGAGAGGGAGATACAGAATCTGAAGCAGGATCCAGGCTCTGAGCTGTCAGCACAGAGCCCGATGTGGGACTCAAAGTCATGAGCCACGAAATGATGACCTGAGCCGAAGAGGATCCTTAACCAACTGAGCCACCCAGACGCCCCTAGATAGGAGCTTTAAATCTTTTGAAAATGTATGTACTCTTAAAAACCCACAAGAAGCCTACACCAGTGTTATTGTCCATGATGTATTTACCAAACTCCCTCGAATTTTCTACTTAAGTTTAGCACAATAAAATGGTAATGTTTAAAACCAGAAAACATTTACAGAGTGCTTACCAGGGGTCAGGCACTGGAATTAGTACACTGCAAGGATTATTTTAATTTAACATCACAAAAGCCTTTGAGGTATAAATGTTACTATTATATCCATTTTACTTCTGATACAAAAAAATAGAAAAGTTAGTGTATTTTTTTTGGGCGGGGGGACGAATTTAAAAATGTACATTTGTTGGGGCGCCTAAGTGGCTCGGTCGGTTAAGCGTCTGACTGTCGATTTCCAGCTCAGGTTCCGATCCGTGGGGTTGTGGGATCGAACTCCAGGTCGGGCTCCAAGCTGAGTGTGGAACCTGCTTAAGATTCTCTTTCTCAGTCTCCCTCTGCTTCTCCTCGCACTTGCTCTCTCTCTCTCTCTCTCTCTCACAAAAAAAAAGTATATTTGTTAAAGAAACAAAAGTAGAAATGTACTTAGTGACCTATACATCACAGATGTGTCTATTTTGAACAGTCCCCTGGAGAAGTTGTCTCTCATATGCCTGAGTGGAAACTACCCACCTACGGCACCAGCATTTACTCACAAAATAGGAGAATCTGGGAAATAAATTTCCTGTAAACACCATGAATTTAGCCTCTGGTAGTGTTCTGTCTTGTCACTGAGGATACAGCAGATAAGGCCATTTAGATTAGCAAGATTTTGAGAGTCTTCAACATAAATGTCAGTCCAAAGGAACACCCCCACCAATCCCACAAACAAACAAACAAACAAACAAACTTTACTTGTATTCATTCCATTGGGTATTTGGATTTACTTTATAATTCTGCCTCTGATAATGCTCCTGGGCGGATTCATATAACAGGAGCATTTGTTTGGAAGACAGACAGAAAAAAGGGCATGTAAATAGCATCCATTAAAAACTTTCAGTCTGATGGTCTGTTTCCTTTTGGGATAAAAAATAATAATTTGTTTCTACATAAATATCTGATGGCAAGATTAATCATCAGGTATCCAGAGATGAATAACCCGAATAGAAGAATGAGTCTTAATTGAATAGTTTTAGTTATTACGGTGACCCTTCAAACATCTTAGGGCTTAATGAAATTAATAACGAAAATATATGGATGTTAAAAAAAAAAGCAGAGACTTCATAAAATAAGCATTCTATTTAATTCCTAGAATAAAAGATTCTTGGGCTATACTAATTGCCATACTGTGTCATGATTCAGATAACTGATTATTTAGACTCCTAGAATGGATACTAAGTGTAGTCTGGTTGGAAAAAAGGGTGACGTAATTTCCAGACCTAGGATTTGAGAATGTTTTTAAAGGCCACCCCAACTCAAGTACATCTACTCAAACTCAATGATCTAAAATGATATTGAAAATGTTATTTAATAATGATTACGGTTAATTGGGCACTCGGTTTAGGTTAAGTACTTTAACTGAGTTATTTTAATCTTCACAGTAATAGTATTATTCCCTGGCTGCAGATGGGAAAACTGAGGCTTGCAGAGACTAAAGTCAGGTCCTACTCCAAGTCTCACAGCCGGGACTGGATCTTTCCTGGATTTCAAAGCGGATCTGTTCTGAAAGTCCAAGCCTTGACCTCCACGTTATAATTCTCCCATTCTTTTTTGAGTTCAGCTCAGTTTACTGCCCAATATTTGATGAAACGTGTTGAATTGCTGAAAGTAGTTGTAGAAATTCTACCACACATGATAGAAGCAGGATACAGGACCATATTCCCGTATAGGAATGCCTGGAAGCTTCCACACAAGTAGAAGAGAGAGTAAGCCAATCATGGAGACCAGTTAACTATCTGGATCCATTCAAAAGGTGAATTTCTGATTTCAGCTTCCTTTCAAGGAAGGCACAAAAGCCACCAGTCTTTCAAATATGAAAATTATAAATACTTCTTATGGGCAAAATGTCACATGGAGAGCAAAACGAACAGTTACATAAAGAAGAAAGAATGCATCACGTTCATGGCACAGCACTGCCTCTGGAGTTTCCATTGCGACTAAATGATTTGATCTGTAATATTTGTTTATGTGCAGGTTTCCTAGATTTTGTTGTCTTGCTCAGCCATTAAATGCAATACGCTTTGTCATTCATGGAAATAGACATTTACTATTCCAGCAGGATGATATGCCCGTGTACATCTATCAAAATCCAAAGAAAAGGGTGTTCAATGTTATAAGCAACATCGAAGGCGTGAAAAACGATCATTAAGCTTTAGAGTATAATGAAAAGTCATGGGAAGTACTTAATATGTTTAGCATCTGAAACTATTGCTCTGATAGGACAGAAATGCAGCTTCTTTCCATATTACCTACCTCACTCGTTCCCTTTCTTTTGAAAAGTATTGGTGACTGTAATTTTCTCCAGAATGATATTTTCAGCACAAATAAAAATCATGCTCCCTGCAACTTCTATTTCTACGCAAATTCCTCATTTCCTCCAACATTGGAAGACTCCTCTTTAGGGAGCCTAAGTGATTACCTGCCCATCAGCCTAAAATGTGAACGTTGGAGATGATCAAGAAAGTCATCATTTTTATGAGAAAATCACATGCTTCAAACCAGTTTCTTACTCGCCACAGAATTTACCTTAATAGAAATTTTGTGCCAGTAAATGCGGGGACCATAGAGCTGACCAGTAAATTCCAGCATCCAGCACGGTCCCCAACACAGAGTAGGTGCTCACCAAATTGATTTTTTTTGGTCTAAAAAAATTTTTTTTAATGTTTATTGATTTTTGAGAGACAGAGAGTGCGAGCAGGGGAGGGGCAGAGGGAGAGGGGGACACAGAACCCGAAGCAGGCTCCAGGCTCTGAGCTGTCAGCACAGAGCCCGACGCGGGGCTCAAACTCACAGACTGTGGGATCATGACCTGAGCCCAAGTCGGATGCTTAACCGACGGAGCCACCCAGGCGCCCCGATTCTTTTTTTGTTTTTAATGCGAGAATGAATAATAGGCATTTTTAAAAACCTTAAAGTAGATATCATCTCATTTATAATGAGTCACACATATTACTTTAAAGTTTTTCTCTTATTTGGAGATGCTTTAGTGTATTAATAGAGCAAGAGGGTCTCCTTTAATGATTCAGCCTTCCTTTTGTAATGGATGTTGTCCCTGATGCTGGAGGTTCATACATGAATGACCACAGGGCTCGACTCCATGAGCTTCCAGTCATGCTATGTTCATTCTCTTATAAATGGAGCTTGCAGTTGGGTTTTGTGCTGGTAACCCATTAAATGACAAAGAGCAGGATTTCTAGCATAGATTTGTGTGGCAAAAAATGCTTTCTAGGCACTCCTTAAGCCCAAAGAGGAAGGAGCTATTAACCTGGAGAGATTTGCACTGAACCGGTCGACAAAGGGTCGGTCTAGCTTTCCAACTGGCCACCATGTCAACTTCTACAGGTGCAAAGTGTTTGGGTTTCCCACGTAACCAAAAAAGAGAGTGAGCAAGGTGGACGTGAGGACACAACTGCCTGCGTCTCCCCACTTTCTCATGATGCAGGCTCAAGTTCAGCTGTGATTTTGGTCACCAAACAATGAGAAGCCTCCCAGGTTGGAGGAACCAAGAAAGCAGGGACTCTCAGCCCTGCAGGGGCCGGGCCTTGGTGGGTGCTGAAGGCTCCACCCACTATCAGACACGAGAATTCTTGGCTCAGAGCTTGCTCCGCCCCGTTTCCTTTTTTTTTTTCCCTCTGGTATCGGGGCTAGACACAGCTTTCGCCCGGGTTTCGATTACCTGCACGATTCACAGTGTTGAAAAGAGAGGGAGAAAGTGCAAAGATGTACTTCCAACAAAACAAAACCCTTTGCTATAGGATCCTGGGGAGCAGCTCAAAGTTTCCGTATCTGAATTTTTTATCTGTAAAATGGGGCTAAAAAATACTGACTTTCTCATAAGAGTATTGTAAGAGCCAGAGAACATAATACATGTAAAGGGAGCCACCAGGCACTGGAAATCAGATATCATTCTTCTGTATTATTATAATTGGTCATAATGGTAATGAATTGGTCATTCATGGTAACCGTGGGTGGTTCTTCAACTGTTGACAGAGCTTCAATGGCTGGGATGGCTGGAAGGGCATCTGAGGACTCCCCCAGCATAGCCATCCAGATGCTAGGCTCAGCTTTCCATTTTTGTCCAAGGGCAGTTGCTAACTGTAGCCTAAGTGTTGAGCATTCCTTTCCTCTTCTTCATTACTGGGCTCTTTTCTCTTCCTTTGGCTTTCACTAAAATGATCACAACAATGAACAGCATCGTAGACTGTACAGGGCAGTTTTCCATACGATATCTCATTTTGCCCCCACAACAACCCCCGGCCTCATTATTCTCATTTCATAGACGAAACACTGAAGCTGAGTAATAATAGGAAAATTGCCCCCATGTGATTGGAACGGCAACGTTGGACTGTTTGGTCTTCCGCCATCCGATCACTTACTGCGCCCCTATCTTTTACGCTTTTTGAGATTGGTTGGTTTTATGTGAAGGCCCGAACGAGCATGACGTAACGGACATAAAACGAATAAGATGTGAGTGTGGAAAAAGCTGAACGTGCACATGCCGTCGAGGTCTACAGAAACACGCTCTAGAATATAAAAGATGAACTTGGCCTTCAAAAGATGGCACAACCCTCCTTTTGAATCTGTAACCTGCGACTCTGGAATCCAAGTTTACCCATTCTTATCCCCCACAGACGCATTTAATCCTTTTTAATAGAGGCAGCTCTCTTGGAAACACAACCAGGAGTCTGCACATAGCAAAACATGTGTCCTACACAGCCCACGAAGGGGGATAAACCAGCGTGCAAATTACTGCCTCTTGCTTTCACTTACCTGCTTGTGATTGAGCATACTGGACTAGAAGACATTCATCACAAGTCTCCCGGCTGGCCCAAATACTTGAAGGATTAATACACAATGACCAATTCTTGCATTGTGAGACCAAGAACCGTTGAAAAGAGTGGAGGGCCAGATATCTGTTTTCTTTTTAAAATTTTAAGCATGTCCTATATCGGAATGCTCCCGCATACTATAAAAAGCACTGGGATCAAACAACCAAGGTTCATTCCTGGCCTTTGCTTGTTATAAACATGCATGTTAAAAAGAGAGAGAGAGAGAGAAACAGAGAGGGAGGGTGAGAGACAGAGAGGGAAAACCAAACATGTGTGCTGCCTTTTAATAAAGATCATATTAAAAATTCAATAAATAGCAATATCTCTGATCTCTTAACAAAAGCTTCTGGTGTACAGGAAATTAAATGAAAAAAAAAAAAACCTTGTTAATCCTTTTTGATTTCTGTACATTGTGGCTAGAAGCAAAATTCTTTAACTCACAGATTTCTCCCTTTTTTTTTTTCCTTTTTAACTTTTTTTTTTTAATCTTTCCTTGCACAAACGTTGTCTGGGCAACACTGTAAATGCAGCGTGATTCTTGGAAACATTTAAAAATAAAGGGGGGGGTGGGGTCGAGAGCAAGCTGTTGTGTCCTTGTCTCATCCCGGTGGCCTTGCGAGGAGGAATCCACCTCGAACCAGGTGATAACCTGATAGACTTTATCTTGTCTTCTCCCGGCCTCCCTGAAGTCTGCCAACACTTCGGCTGGCTGTTAGGCATTTTAAATACCCCCCCTGAGCCCTAACCTCACCCCTTTTCTCTTCTTGTCAGCTGGAATGTCTCAGAGCTGTCAGAAGCTTGTTGCTTATTGATGTTTCCGTGTGTTTTATGTCTTTTCTGAGATATGACAGGCCCTGACACAGTGCTGATTTCAATCAGGCTGCTTCTGGAGAGGCCTAAGATTTTTAGTTGCACAATCCACGTTTCGAGCCTACTTCAGAGGCCTCTGTCTAATGAAAATGTTTCAGGAGGCCGAAATAAAGGCCCTGTGCTCAACAAACAGCAGCTGAGGAATTCACAGGGCTTGAAAAAACACGTGTGTATGTGCACGCACACACAGGCCCACGCACACACACACACACGCACACACACACACACACACCGTAGTCCCCTTCCCCCGCCCCTGCCTTTTGTTATAAGAAAAGCGAGAACAGAAAGTGACCTCGGGAGGCAAAGGTGCTGACACTGAATCAAATCCCTTTAGACCCGAACTGACAGGCTAGGCCTGGCTTTAGATTACGTTATCACATCTTAGAACGAGGCTTGTATGTACCTCAGGATTCCCTACATGTAAAGAGCTGGCGATTTTACCCCTGTTGCCCTATTAAGTCAAGTTCTGATGTCCTGTCGAGAATGAAAGCTTATCACACAGAGGGCTGGAATAAAGGAGGGGTGGGGGGAACAACCAGAAATGGAAATCAAATGCGTTGCTGGTAGAGACCTGATTTCTGTTATTTACAAGGCCGGCCATGAGGAGATTAAAAATACTCGAAAATCGTTCTTGGTAAATCATATGTGATTTCCTGAAACTTACGTAAACATCTCATTTGGTGTCATGTTGGTCGTATTCAAGAGAGGCAAGTAAGGGACTCTGGAGCACAAAGGTGTTGTATTGTAACCAGCCCGGGCAGGTGCATTCAAAGGTCCCCATCAAATTCATTCCCAGAAACCAGAGGGAGAGCATGGGGTAGTTTTATGTATGTGTCTGTCAAGTTGTACAGACTTGATTAGTCAAATGATCTCCTCTCGTCTGTTTCTCCAGTTTAAAACAGGAATGCTACAGGCTTATATTCTCGGGAAGAAGGGTGGCATTTCATTATTGGTCTTTTGGGCTTTAAAAGTCAGGCGATCGGCACAAGCTTCTAAGAAGGTGATAAGGCTCCAATGATAAGAAACAGATTAAAAAAATTCTCGGTGACTAGTGTTCTGCTTTTTTACATGACAATGTACCCCTCACTGATCTCCAATTAATATTTGTGATATGGTTCGGGACTTTTAAGGATAATAAAAAAAAAACACTTTAAGGAAAAAAGATTATACTATCATGCCACATTGTCTGGAATGGAAGTATTTCTTGAAGGATAAATCTCCAAAGTGAAACAAGCATTAATCAGAGGTACTCATTTTATTTTTTTATTTATTTTATTTTATTTTATTTTATTTTATTTTATTTTATTTTATTTTTTGGTTTAGATGGATTTTCTTTGCAGGGAAAGTGTAGAGAAGAGAATACAGGCTCCAGAGCACAGATTCCTAAATTTCAGGAATTTGAAATTCTCTGGCTAGATGACAATCTGGGTTTTGGGCTGCTTTGGAAAAAAACCAACCAGTCTGGAAATGGCCACGATCAGCTGGCTCTGAGCCACAGCAGCCTTCACTGGATGTGTTCTCAGGCATAGCTGACCACCTCTTTTTTGTGTCCCTCTATATTTAGGCTCCGGCCCCTGCTGCACCTGATTTATAAACCCCAATGTGGAGTCAGGCAGTCTTGTATTTGGACATCAGCTAGCCATGTCACTGTAGACAACTTGCTCAACTGTTCTTGGTTTTCCTCGCTCCAAGATGGGAAGAGGAAGTCCTACTAGAAATGTTCTTTGGATGATTAACTGACATGACAGATGTAAAATGCTTGGTTTATTGAAAAAAAAAAAAAAGCCTTCCACGGGGGCGCCCGGGTGGCTCAGTTAAGTGCCTGCTTCTTGGTTTCGGATCAGGTCATGATCTCACAGTTCATGGGTTCGAGCCCCCGCGTGGGGCTCTTCACCGACAGTGCGGAGCCTGCTTGGGATTCTCTCTCCCTTTCCCTCTCCCCTCTCTCTTTGTAGGACGTACACGTATGATCACCTTGTTCTTGTTCTGTTTCCAAGTCAGGTTCTTTCCTGCACAAAGTTAGAGTTTCGGTGGTTTTGGCTTAACAAAAAAAAAAGAGAGGGAGCCCCTCTGCCTCTAAGTGACACTGAGTGAAAATTACCACTAAAAAAAGTGCTTCTCTACCTCCATTCCATTTTTAAAATGTTATGGTATTTTTAACAATATTAATATAATAACAGTAGCATGTGTTTATTGGGTTAGTCTGTATTTTATGACTTAGTATCGAATTTATGGCTTGTTTCTACCAGTACTGTCACTATTAATTTTTGTTCCCATTTTTTTCATCAGCTGGAACATTGTCATAGGACTATTGCTTGCTCGTGATAAGCAGCCTCTACGATTATTATTTCAGGCCTGCTTATCAACAGTCAACACATCTCCCCAAATTACTTTTTTTTTTCCGAGAAAAACTATGTTATCAGTTTAACCCCTTGGTCACCAAAGGGACCCTTCCTTCCAGCCACTCCTAAGGATTCTGGCATCTTAAGGATTCCTGCTGTGCCAGTGAGTCAGAGAATCGGGAGGGAAGGCAGAAAGCACTGTCACTGCAAACAAAAATACCGCGGGAGGTAGAGAAGGCCTTCGCGGTATGGCGTTAGAATGGATATTTTTACTGGACTTGGCTTCTGACACAGCCCGGGCAAAGACCGCAGCCCAGGAGCGCGGGATGCTCCTGCCCCTTGGAAAGAAGGGCTGCTTGAGAGAGAGGCACCGGCTGGGAACTCCCAGAGATCACGGGCCTGCCAGGCTCTCTGAGACTGACTGCCAATTTGGCCTGGTCTCAGCTGACTGCGTGCCCAGGAGGGACAGAATGGCAGTAATAAAGCAGTTTAGTGGAGAAAGATATTGCTTCAAGTTCCCAAGGCTTCCAGTCTATTTTATGACAACATCATTCACTCGCACATCCACACAGATACACACACACGCACACACACATGCACACGCACACACACTCCCATGTGCAGACATGCAAAGACTCATATGATAATCAGGATATATATCCTGATACACACACACACACACACACACATATACATATACACATGTACATATACATATACATACACATATACATATATATATACATATATACATACACATATACATATATATACATATATACATACATATACGTACACATATACATATATGTGTATGTATATGTACATACATATACATATACATATACATATACATATACATATACATACACATATACATATATATGTGTGTGTGTTTGTATATATGTATATGATATATATATGTATATCCTGATTATCTCTCTTGGGCAGAGGATGATGTATGCCCAAACCAGAAATGTTAGAGTTTAAAGCTAAGATTCAAATTAGCCCCAAAGTGAAGGAACACTTTAGAGTTTTCTTTCCAGAATTAAAAAAAGGGGAAAAACTGAAACAGGCAACACTTGGACGAAGACTGGGGTTCTGTCAGCTCCGTGGCTGACGTCCTGGATCTATCTATAGATAGATAGATAGATAGATAGACATATATACCCACCACCTTAGGGTGGTGGGTATATATGTCTATCTATCTATAGATAGATAGATAGATGTCTATCTATCTATAGATAGATAGATAGATAGATAGACATATATACCCACCACCTTAGGGTAATAGCTTAAAATTACTTACACTCTATAAAATTGGCTATTTGAAAATACTCAGGCTTTTTTTTTTTTAAATACTACACTTCTGAAAATTCATGGGAGAGGAAACAGGTAACAGCTAGGGAGAATTTTTTGTTTTTTATTGTACCTCCCATTTTTGGAGCCAATATGCAATAAGCATGAAGAACTGAATCGTACCCCCTGCAGAAAGAAATATTTCTCCGGGTGCCTGGGTGGCCCAGTCTGTTAAGTGTCTGACTCTTGACTTCCGCTCAGGTCGTGATCTCACGGTTGTGAGATGGAGCCCCAAGTAGGGCTCTGCAACGGAGCGTGGAGCCTGCTTGGGATTCTCCCTCTCCCTCTACCCTTGCCCCGTTCATGCTCTCTCTCTCTATCTCAAAATAAATAAATTCACATTAAGAAAGAAATACTTCTCAAATGCTTAGGATGTTTCTGCATTCGTTTGTGCAAATCTCATGACCACCTGGATAGGTAGGGGAGTTGTCGACCCCACTTTACGGAGGAGAACGTTGAGGCTAATGAAGTTCAGCAGCATCCCCACAGCCCTCCAGTTAGCATGTGCGAGAGCTAAGGTTTCAATTCAGACTTTCGGATGTTCTCCCTCTAAATGTATTAAGCTTCAGGAGCCCCTTGTATGAACGAACTTCCTAAAAGTTGAGGCCCTTTAGAGCAGGATTTTGTTGTGTAAGTGCACGGAGATACCTTAAGTATTTTCCACATATTTCCAGTGGGAATACAATTATTAAAAATAAAAAAAATAAGGCCAGCTACCAACAGGTGAAAATAATAGGTTTTCTTGCAAAGATGGCCCTGTAGCATCAGTCGGGGATGCAGTCTCTAAGATACAGGCCCGGAGAGTAAAACTATCTCTAATCCATTTTATGAACGCAATCATGGCTCTTCACACTTTCTCTAAACCGAGATTTAAATGTAAAGATTGGATCTAACAATTTTTAAGGGAGATTATCCAGTCTTTCCTCTCTTGCGAAAGTAATAGCATCTACAATTGACTAATTATAGGGAGAATTGGGCATTCCATGAAGATTAAGGGCAAGCAGCTAATTACACCCACAAGTGGCTAACAGCAGCTACAATTAGCTGTTTATAGGAGCAATTATTGGTGTAGCCAATTTTGTACCCCAAAATAATTACAGGTGCAAAATCTCACATGCCGTTAGAAATGCTCTCTTTCAAAACGCTGGCCCTGTGGATGCGGATTTCTCCACTCATTCGCCTCCATCGAGAAAGACCCAGAGACATCCAAATTGTGAAAATGCCAGGGTGTTACCAGTTCTAAAACTATGTTGCACAAATTTATTTTTGTGCTTGAAAAAAAACCTGTAATTTACCTCAGATGCTCTGTTAACGGCGGAAGCTTTAGACAAAGATAGCATTACAGAAAGCTTATGGGCATGTTTCCTTTATACCTGCTATATGGCAAAATGTATTTTAAAACACGTCCTAAAGTCAGAGCAAGCTACGACACCTACTAAAAGTGATATTGTGCAAATTCTGGGTTTATTAATTGACCCCGAGTCTGCATTCGTTCACGTACCCAATTACTAAATGCTTCTGGGATTCTGAATGTATTCCACTGTTTTCTAGATGTGCAGACATGAAAGCGAAGGCACCCAGGGCTAATTCTTAACTTTCCCAATTTCCTAAAGTTTATTTCTTGCTCTGGGCAGCCTAGAAATAGGGGGATGATCAGAGCGTATTTTTTAGCTCGTCACCGAAGCCGGTGACACAATGATCTTAACAGGCGGCTCCCAAGTAAAAGGAGGCATATCTTCCAACCCAAAACAAACACCAAACTACAGAACAATGAACAATCACCTTTGGATTTCAAAAATCTTCTCTTTGGCTTCTAAATTATATAATAACATGATTTTTTTTTTTTAAAGAAAACAATGGCTATCATTTTATCCTTTTATGTATCAGGAGTTTCTCATTAAAAAAAAGGAGGAAGAAGAAAAAGTAGTTCTGGTTATTGTGTTGCTCCATTGTGGATTACTTTAATCATTATTTCCTGAAGTTAACAGTGCAGGCATAAAACGATCTATTCTGAGTCAATCACGAGGCATTATTTTAAGCTCTAATGCTCTCTGATTTTGAAAAGCCAAGCTTGGGACGCAAGGAGGAGAGTTAATGAGATTGTGACTTATTCATGACTGTGTATTTCCAGAAATGAATCAAACACGTGAAAATGCCAGATTTTCTTGGTTGAGTCATCTACAGAAACTATTGCTTGATCAGCAAACCGGCTTACTTACAAGTAGAGAAGGGAATTTAAGGTAGGAAACCAATGCTGATTCTGCATGGAACCACAGAGCCATGATCTTGACTGTCACTGTAGAGCTTTCGAATCCTGATGGGGAGTCTAACTTATCTTTCAGACCTTCTGCGAGGTGTTTTCATCCAGGAGCAGCAAGGTTTTTTTCTGGATGGACCAGACAGACTTGGGTTTGAATCCCAACTGCACTGCTTACTAGCTCTGTTAACCGAGTGCAGAGTTCCTCAGCCCTTTGGAGACGCTGTTTCCTCATCCGTAAAACCCATAAAATCGGGACAATTCTGTCCCCATGGGGTTGTTCTTCTTAGAAGCGAAATAATATATTTCATGATTGTCTTTCTTCTGCCTCCATTAAATAAGAGAGATAAACTTCATAATCTGTTATCTTAAGAAATAATAAACACCCTAAAATACTCTTAACTCATTTTCTCGCTTTATAAAATGTGATTCATTACAGTGAATCCTACTTGGATCACAAGAAAGGATTCTCAATTCACTCATTCACTGAACAAATATATATATATATATATATAATATTAATATATATAAATATATAATATATATAATTTAAATATATATTTAAATATAATTTAAAATTTATAATATATGTATATGTAATATGCAAAATATTAATAATATATTTATATAAATATATAAATATATAATATATATGTTTTTAGTAGAAACACATCTAAAACTTATAGCACTTCTTGTGCGCTAAGCAGTCTGTAAACCCCTTACATTTATTAAGCTTGACAACCAATCTTTTGAAACAGGTACTTTTATTGGGCCCATTTTACAGACGTGGAAACTAAGTCGCAGAGAAATAACTTGGCCAAGGTCACACCACTGGAAAGTGGCAGAGCCAGGGTCTGAAGCTCGTAATCTAATGCCATAGTATCTTCTATATCCAGATTGCTCGGGAAGTGGGTCTAGACATACAAAATCCAATTAAAGGAGCCGTCTCAGAGTCTTTCTCTGTGTTGGAGAAAGGGCTTAGCAGTTCTGCAGGATGCGGGGATGCCCTATTATGAGAAGTGCCTTTCCAAGCATGATACGTATTGCATTGCCTTAACTGTTACAACTCATTTGTGATCTGTCTTTCCAGACAGGCTTTGAGTTCCCTGAGGCTCCTTCTCTGCCTGGGGTCTGCTCCCCACCAGCGCTGGGTGCATGGGTACTTAATAAGCATGTGCTGAGTGATAGAACCACTCCAAGTTGAGAGACATTGTATCCTGCTGCAGAGGCTGGAAAGGTACCTTGTTTGCTAGCACAGCAAAAATCTCCTAGCTCCCCTGGAGGTACTTGCGAGATCTCTACATGAGCGAAAAGTTTGCAAAGTACCGCAGGCTGCCTTGTTCACTCTGGAAGTAAACTCTATGTCTAATTCACTTAAAATAGTGTTCACTTTCGGGAGCAGTTCTGTATCTGTATTGCAA
This sequence comes from Prionailurus bengalensis, assembly GCF_016509475.1. Lineage (NCBI taxonomy): Eukaryota > Metazoa > Chordata > Mammalia > Carnivora > Felidae > Prionailurus > Prionailurus bengalensis. The sequence goes on from NC_057355.1 coordinate 15,453,366, forward strand.
AAAAAAAAGGAGATACTTCAGAACTGAACAAAAGGGCCCCCCGGGCGGCTCCCTTCCTTAAGCGTCCCACTTCTGCTCAGGTCACGATCTTGCAGTTCATGAGTTCGAGCCCCGCATCGGCTCTGTGCTGACAGCTCAGAACCTGGAGCCTGCTTCCGATTCTGTGCCTCCCTCCCTCTCTGCCCCTCCCCCACTTGCGCTTTGTCTCTCTCTCTCTCACTCTCCCTCTCTCAAAAATAAATAAACATTAAAAAAAAAAAGAACTGAAGAAAACATTCACTGAATTCTTTTCCCAAGAAAACCTATCAGTGCAAAATATAGCATCTGTTTCACTTGTATGTTACAACAGTCAGTGTATTTATTAGTAGACACATTGGTGAGAAGCCAGGGAATCTTTGACTCTTCTTAACTGAAGCTCCCACCATGAAATTCAGTATGGCTGGGTCAGGTTTGGCACGAATTTCTCACTGCTGCTTTCATGGAGATAATCGGGGAATTCGGAGCAACGCTGGTTTTTGTGTCTGGTTCGCCCACATCAAATGAACCTTGGAGGTATCGGGAACAGATCAGTTTTGAAATCTTTTCTGTGTATGTAAAGTTAAGGAACTTTCAGAGTCAGGTTCGGGACTCTACCCAGAAAAGACTGGACTGTAAAATCAGAGGGATTAAGCCATCAAAACAGCATCTAGTTACTAAAAATGCAGCCTTTGATTGCTTTCTAGACAGAGGAACTGTCACAGGAAGCTAGGAAGCATTTTTCACTTCTAACTTGAGCCGTGATCTCCCAAAAATGTATATCTAAGGAGACAGAAGAGTGGCAATGGACTTGTTTGAACGGTGGTGATCTTCAGACAGGCATGTAGTTATTACCTATCTGCAAATTGGTATGCTAATTTGCATAACAAAACCTGTGGAGGGCCATTAGAACTTGGACTTGGAAACTAAATGCCATGTTCATCAGTAAAACAAAACTAGTACAAATACACTTTTTTTTTTACATAGCATTTTTTTAAAAATTTTTTTTTCTTTTTTTTTTTTTTTTTTAAATTTTTTTTTCAACGTTTATTTATTTTTGGGACAGAGAGAGACAGAGCATGAACGGGCAAGGGGCAGAGAGAGGGAGACACAGAATCGGAAACAGGCTCCAGGCTCTGAGCCATCAGCCCAGAGCCTGACGCGGGGCTCGAACTCACAGACCTGCGAGATCGTGACCTGGCTGAAGTCGGACGCTTAACCGACTGCGCCACCCAGGCGCCCCTAAAAATTTTTTTTTCAATGTTTTTTATTTATTTTTGGGACAGAGAGAGACAGAGCATGAATGGGGGAGGGGCAGAGAGAGAGGGAGACACAGAATCGGAAACAGGCTCCAGGCTCCGAGCCATCAGCTCAGAGCCCGACGCAGGGCTCGAACTCACGGGCCGCGAGATCGTGACCTGGCTGAAGTCGGACGCTTAACCGACTGCGCCACCCAGGCGCCCCTACATAGCATTTTTTAAAAACTGGGAAAGACACAGCCACCAGTTTGGTCTGAATTACCACTGGGGATTGCAAGTTTCTCTCTTCAGGCCAAACATCTCTCCCAAGAGATGTGGCTTGGGCTTGTTTTCTGTGACGTGCAGGGACCTCTCGATACAGTTCGTCCTTTTGTCTCAGGAAAACCAGTCCCTGGACCTCCTCACACTTTTCTGTCAGCTCTGGGATCTCGGGAGTCTGGGAAAGAAAGAACTCAATCAAGACCACTCTGTGGGGCTCTGACACACCCCACGTATAGGCTGGTCCTCCCTTTGTGGTAAGACCCTTTTTGGTCTTCAAGAGTGAGGTTCTTTATTAATGACCACAGGCCCCTGTTTCCCAGGAGTCCAACAAAATCGTATGTGTACATTCTAATTTGTCATCCGATTTTTTTTTCTTTTTCTTTTTTGTTTCTTTGTCATCCGAGTTTCAAAGCCCTCCGGGACCCTAAGACTGTGAAGACCCCCTATTTTAAGAGGCTTATCCAAGAATAGGCACGAACTGGACCCTCAAGAGGGAATTCTGGATAAATGATAAATAACGATAAATAATCAATACATAAAAATCATTTAAAATTAAAAAAAAAGCATTTCTTAGAAACAATCGTAACTATGAACAAAATCTTTTTTTTAATGTTTATTTTTGAGAGAGAGAAGAGAAAGAGAGAGAGAGAGAGAGAGAGACAGAGCGTGAGTGGGAGAGGGGAGGAGAGAGACAGAGACACAGAATCCGAAGCAGACTCCAGGCTCTGAGCTGTCAGCACAGAGCCCGACGCGGGGCTCGAACCCACAAACCATGAAATCACGACCTGAGCTGAAGTGGATGCTTAACCAACTGAGCCACCCAAGCACCGCTAACTATGCACAAAATCTTAAGATAATGTCTGAATACAATTGTTAAAGAAATTTTTTTTTTTTGGAGAAGTGAAACACCTTGCAATACTGACCTCAGTGTGGATCTCAGGGTTCTGATGGTTTGTGAGATGAACCGACTTCCTGTGGGGATCAGATTCGCTCTATAGGGGTTAGTCAGAGTAGATTTACAGCTTCTTCCTCCAGGAGATAATCCAAAGCTCAGACAGTCTAACAAGAGATGTAGTCACATCCCCAACCCTGGCCTGTGCTTAAAAAGTGTCATGATTATCCACTGTCATTAACTCCACAGTATGGAATACAAGGTCATTCACCATCTTGCCTCTGCACGGTCTCAGTCCGCATGATCTCTGACCCTTTTCACCCCCCTGTCCCCGTCGCCACCCCCACTAGACTACTTTTTAATACTCAAGTGAAATACATGACATTTTCTGCATTTGCTCATGTTGTTACTGCTTGGGCGCATATATCCGGTATATGCCGTGTCGTCTTGGCAAAGAAGATTCCGCTCTCATTCTGCTTGACCCATTTATTGGGTAAGTTTAAGGTGTGCGATGTGTAGATTGGATACATTTATATATTGTGGTATGATCGTCATCTTAGCAATAACGCCTCGATGACATCACAATGATCATTTCTTATTTTTGTGGTGAGAATAGTTCAGATGTAGTGTCCTAGCAATTTGGAATTATATCATACAGTATTATTGACTGTGATCACTACGCTGTGTATTAGGTCTCCGCCTGGGTCACATGGAATATTAATCTTTTCCCCTACTTTCTCTGATCTGGCCTTTACACCTTCCCTCACGTATAGATAACGTGATGGACTGACTTGTCCACACTTGTCCTGCTGCTTGGGAGTCAGGTGTGCGTGATGGCTTTCCCACTGTGGTAAAGGTTACTATCCGCCCACTCCAGTCTAACCAGTGTCATTTGCCGTAAGAATATAGTTGTAGCTGGGCATGTGCAATTTTTAAGAGACCTGTACTCCTCAGCCCCTCTGTGACGAGAGGTATGGAGTTGACCAGATCCTGGCCAATGGTAGGGGGGGTGGGAGTGGGAACCTCTCACCTGCCCCTTTTCCTCCCTCAGCTTCAACCAGACAGATGACAACAGGGGATGGCAGAGACAAGATGGAAGGACCCGGGGGACCGGAGTGGCCAGAAGCTTGCCCATCTTCCAAGACTACCGCCCATGAGAAAAATAAACGTCATTCTTTACGCTGCTGTTTTGTTAGGGTGCTCACTCTGTCTCTCTCATTTTTTTCTTTACAACTACTTGACTTTTCTTTTCCTTTCTTTTTTTTGGAGAGAGAGAGAGAGGGAGGAGAGAGAGAGATAGAGAGAGAAAGAGAGAGAGAGAGAATCCCAAGCAGGCCCTTAACACGGAGTTGGACACGGGGCTCAATCCCACAACTCTGGGACCATGACCTGAGCTGAAATCAAGGGTCGGGCCACTCAACTGACTGAGCCACGCAGGCGCCCCTACAACCCCTTAATTTTCTACCTACCTACCTACCTACCACCCCATGTATTGGTTTTGTGACCTGGGACAATTGATGTAACCTCCGTTTCTGGATCTGCAAGATAGAGATGATAACTTCATGTGGTTTTGTGAGGATTCAATGAGTTGCTTCATGCACAACATGACCTGGATTGGTATCTTGTGCTGTAATTAGTGCTCAATAAACCCGCGGTATGGTGATGGTGACGGTGATGCCCACCGTTACTAGCATCTTCCAAATGGTGCTTTTGTCCATCAGCTGGTCTCCCCACCTCAGACCTGGCAGGTGCCACGCGATATTTAGTTTTGCATTCCCAGGGCAAGGGCTATCGGAGAGTCTCCAAAATCAGTGTTGCATACATGCCGTTGAATGGTTGGTAAGGGTCTAGAGTGCTTCCTCTTTACCTTCCCCCTTTCCTCTGGGCTCCTGTCTAGACTCACGTGGGCCCCAAATTCCCCAGCCTCTCCCTACACACGTACCCAGTAGAGGGCCTGGGAAATTCACTGCCTACCGTCCTCCTGGTCTGGTTCCCTTACTCCCCTACACTTCGCTTTTTCAATGGGTCGCTTCTTCAATGGGTCTTTATTGAGTGGCCATGACACCTGAAGAAGTGATGGGGTCTGCAGATAAGGCAGCAAACAGAACAGCCAAGTTCCCTCTTTTGATCGCTCTGTCCTTCTTTGGAGGGGAGACAAAAGATAAACGAGTAATCACATACCTAGACCAGAACATGACAGGTGCAGGGGAATGCCAGGGGGCACAACCAGGTGATGTGCTAGAAAGCCCCAGAGAATGTGGTCTGAGCAATGATGTCTGGGCTCTTACCTGAACCCCGCATGCAGATTCGCCACGAGAAGAGTGTGACGCCCCATCGCCGTGGGTCACCTCCAGAAGCAGCCTGCGGCAGCCCCTCGTCGTGGATGTTCACTCTCGTTGGAACGGAAAACTACCTCCCTCCAGGGGCCCCTCACTTGCCCAGATCACCCCCTTGTCAGGAGCTGCTACCAGAGTTCTTCACTTTGGTAGTAGAAATTTCTTACATACATTTCTGAGGAAGTTCGAATCCAGGAGTTGGATGAGTGAGCCTGGGTCCTGGACGGGCACAAAAGACCCCACCATGTCTGCAACTTTTAGTCTGCCACCATCTGGAAATTCTCTGATTGTTTATAACTTACGGTGTTCAGGATATGGCGCTAAACAAAACAAAAGATCTTGAGCGCTTCCGAGAAAAATTAGTTGTAATTTTACCTAGAGGGAATAAATTCAAAAACAAACAAACAAACAAACAAACAAACAAAAAACGAACCCCCTGTAAGGACTGGGGTTCCTCCAGGAACCAGTGCAGGCTCTGATTCAAAGTCAAGGTGGTGGACTTATCCGATTCCGTAGACTGAGTTCTCCAGGAAGTGTGTGAATGTGCCAAGGCAGCTTACCGGGTAGCGTTTGTTTGTTTGTTTGTTTGTGTCTTATTTTGTTGCCGTCATCGCCCTCTCCAGATCTTAACCATTCCTGAATGGGAAGAGAGGGAACACCAACCGGTGTTGATGGAGCACCATGCCCGGGTGCCCGGCCGGCACAGAGATGCCTGGATGCTTCTGTTCCAATTCCTGTGTGGTCCTTCATCCCTGCATAAATCTGCCCGTCCAACTCGATGCTTAGCCACGAATACAGACAACCGGCTGCAAATGCTAATATAGACAACTTAGGAGGGGGCGCTTTCTGAACGGCCAGCTCAGTCATAAATGATCAGTTATAAATAACTGATGAGTAGCAATAGCCACTGCCTGGTCCAGTCTAATTTCCGAGATAATGGCAGGTGGGTGAGGGCTGGGGGCAGGTCACTGTGGAGAGAGAACAAGTAGATCAAGGTGTTTGTTGGGCTTAACTGAGCGTCTACTCAGATCCCTCCTGCCCCCAATTCAAACCAAACCCGTGGATCCCTTATATTCAAAAATGACCCCTGGAGTACCCGTCGCTTCAATAGAAGTATCGGTGTTTTGCCATAGCTCAGAATTCTCTCTTACTGTGTCACTGCGTGTTCTTTTGTCAGTGGAACCTCACGTGGACGCTTCAGTGCAGCACAGAGTTTGGGAAGAAGAATGGCCATGAGCCCCATTCAGGTTCTTAGCCATTGAGGTGCCTAGGAAAAGGGCGTCATCTCAAAGGTGGTTTCACCTGAAAGGCAGCCCCTAGGTATGATTTTGATGTGTGGGATTGTGGTGGCTCACAACCATGGCTACTTTAGGCTTGCCTGGGAGGTTTTTTTTTTTTAAGTTTATTGATTCATTTTGAGATAGAGAGAAAGAAAGAGAGAGAGAGGGAACATGAGTGGAGGAGGGGCAAAGAGAGAAGGAGAGAGAGAATCCTAAGCAGGCTCCACACTGACAGTGTGGATCCCAACGTGGGGCTGGAACCCACAAACCATAAGATTATGACCTGAGCCGAAACCAAGAGTAGGACACTCAACCCACTGAGCCACCCAGGCACCCCTCACCTGGGAGGTTTTAAACGACCGAGTCAGCCCCGGGGAGTTTGTTTTCACGATCTGGGCTGGGGTTGAAACTATTAACGCTTTAAAAACTCCACTATGCCTTCGGTTGAAACTCTCTGCATGAAGACTTTTTAAAAACCAGAAAGCATCGACGAAGTTTCTTTCTCTTATTTCTCCAATTTCAATGCCTGAAAATGGCATTTTTTATCAGTCGCTGCAGATGAGGAATAGAAAAGCCCGGTTATCTAAGAAATTGCATCTGGCATGCAACGTACAAACCTTCAGAAGAGCATGGTAAAAAAAAAAAGCGATACCTTCCAGATACAGGAAGTTGCTAATCTCAGTTGCCTCGAATACTTTTCTTCCCATACGGAAGCCACATCTCTCACGTTAGCAGGATTTTAGGACCTTTCATGTCCTTCACCCCTTCGATAAGCCAAGGAAGGGTGGTCATGTGTAGTGCACGCTCCAAAGGGTTTCTGAGATTGTCAACAGTTTGCCTAGAGTTGTTGCACAGAACTTTGTCTTTGGCCGTCAGGCACAGAAAAATCCCTCGGAGGCAAACGGTGCTCGTCTGCCTTCGAGCTAACAGCTGAAGGCCCTGATAGGTGTATCTGTGGTTCTTTATCTAAAGTAGCAAAGAAAGGACAGTATGTGTTTTAATCGCTTATCTACATAGACGGGGGATTAAATGCAAATCCTACTGAAAGACCACGTCTCGATGTTTAGTTTCCGGCCTGGTGAGGCTTTTTCAAGTCTTGGGAAAGTGAAGTTAGGTGTGGGGAAAAGAGATAAGCACGTGTGTGAACTTCCCTGCTTGCCCACCCAGCAGACACGCTCCGGATAATGGGCCCTTGCAGTGCAAATTTCCCCATCGAGACATTTTCTGAACGCGTTCAAGGGCCCCTTGAAGGCACGAAGGCCAGTTGTTACAGAAGCCCGTCCCTGGCCTCTCAGTTAAGAGAAGACAACCAGGTCGGTCGACGCCAAAACTTTCAGATTTACCCGCATAACGTTGGTTACCCAGTAAACATTTGTGACTTTTAGATAAAGCGCCAGGCCCCATTTATTGCCTTGGGGTGGAGCTTCCAGCTTCCAAGGGCCTCCTGGAGTAGTTCCTAAAATACAATGCTTTCCTTCCCGGAGGGCAGTGTTCTGGAAACATTTTGTCCTCAGTTTACCTTACCTGGGGAGCTTTGTTTTGAAGGCCGGTGCCAGGCCCTCAGATGAATCTCACACAGATGCAGGAGAAAGACGCATGGCCTCAGGCCCCGTACCCAGGGGAGATGTGAGACCACAGGGGAAGGGTAGGGCATGAGTAGGTGGCTCTTTTGCTCCCTTGGGACTTGCTGAGCCCCCTTCCCGTCTTGAGTACCCTGGGGATTTTCGTGAACAAACACGAGATAAGAAAACACCTCTGCCTGTAGAAATCAGCAAGTAAGTGGTTGATGGTTCCTCCTTCTAGCCTTCTTTTAGAAGTTAGCCTGAGAGGGGAGTGCCTGGGTGGCTCAGTCAGTTGAGCGTCCGATTTCGTCTCAGGTCATGATCTGCATTCGTGGGTTCGAGCCCCACGACGGGCTCTGTGCTGACAGCTCAGGGCCTGGAGCCTGCTTGGGATTCTGGGTCTCCCTCTCTCTCTGCTCCTCCCCCACTCATGTTCTGTCCCTCTCTGTCTCAAAAAAAAACATTAAATAAAAATTAAAAAAAAAATCCTGTGTTAGAATCCCCCGCTCCCCACCTTCTGGCTTTGGACAAATGAGCCCTGGGGATAAGCCCCTCCCATCTTCCTCCTCTCCTCGCCTCTCGCCTTCTCCCCAGACGTCCCACTGGGGTTGGTGCTCACACTGCGGATACTCTGAACTTTCAGATGACGTGAGAACACAGAATTACCGGAAAGAAAGAGAGACATCAAAGAAAAAAGTTAGGGGAAGAATCTCAAATTGGCAGCGGGCAGGGTGTTTTCTTTACTGGGAAATCTCACATAAAAATCTGGACTTCCAGCCTGGCTTGAAAAAAGTAACAAATCTGGCAACACTGACACAGCTCCCATGTGGCGAGGGCTGGCCGGAGAGGAGCTGGTCCAACTGGTCAGAATTCTTTTCCACCCCTGACCCCTCGTTCTAGAGCAAGCCCACTCTGTTGCCGCTGTCATCTGCCAGCTCCCCCACAATGTGCTTTGTGACCCCCTAGTTTAGTACAAGTTATTCCTCCAAGCTTCTCCTCTGACACTCCCAAACTACAGAGAGCTCTGATGTTGATTCCTGAAATTCTAAATTAACCTAACCAGACTGCTGTTTTCATAACGTTCGAGTTTTGAGTTTCATAACGTTGAGTCGAGAAGAGTTTGCAGAGCGAGCATGTGGGGAAGGCGTGGGGGGCCAGGAGGCCGTGCTGTTAGGGGCAGTGGTTGTGGAATGGGACCGGAGACAGCCTCTGTAGGAAGGTTTCATTTGACCCGTCACCTTAAGTGGACTACGGAGCCCAGTATCTTCTAGATGGGATGAAGATCTATGATCAGTTGGCTTTATATGGAAAAGATTGTCCTCTGTAATGTGGGTGGGACTCATCTAATCATTCCTAGGCCTTAAGAGGCAAACAAAGCCTGAGGTTTCCCAGAGAAGAAGGAATTCTGATTCCAGAATGCAATATAGAAACCCTGCCTGAGTTTCCAGCTTGCTGGTCTATCCTAGAGATTTTGGATTCAGGATCACAGCCTCAGCTTTTGCTGGAAAATTTAGCCTCCTGCCCTGCCCTGGAGGTGTCAGGTTTTCCAGCCTTGCGATCCTAGAAGCCAATTTCTTAAGACACACACACACACACACACACACACACACACACACACCCTACTGGTTTTGTTTTTCTGGAGAACCCCGACTGATACAAGTGTCTACTTCGATATTTGTTCTCGGGTCCCACATGATCAGAAAACAATCCTCAGATGCACTACGTGGCTGGTCGTCTTAACACCAACTTTCCATTATGTATTCACCCAATAGCTTCCTGTGGTTTGTCCTGGGATCCCAACACTTCCCTCACAGGAGCAATATTATGAATTATAAACAACAGTTTTAAAACCACCATTTGGAAACAATCTGGCCATAAGCTGGGGAATGCCTAGAAAGAATAAATGAGATAAGGTTCAAATACAGAAACTAGAACTTCGCCAGTGTCTCAAGATGGCCCTCAATGCCCACCTGTCCAGAAGCTGAGCATTGGGTATATTGTTCAACACTTTCTAGGCAATTATTCTCTCAGCACTGACTTTGGTTTTCCTGTGGTATCCTGGGATGAAGTTGGCTTTGTGAGTTCATGTTCACCTTTGATTTTTTTTTGGTTTTTGTTTTTTTTGTTGTTCATTTTGTTTTGTTTTTAACCTGAGATTGATTGTTGTCAAGCCTGACAATCAAATACTTACTTCCTAGCCCTGGCAATCAGTTATTTTTGTCTGATTTTGAAAAACAAAATTCTTTCATGCAATGATTTCCTGCCTGTGAGGATATTCGTTAGGCGGGTATGAAAGTTGAGAACGCAAGCGAAGTTCCAAAATTCATTAAACTGTAAACCTAATCAAGTTAAAACAAAACCAAAATAAGTTACTAGATTGTAAGTAGGATTCTCTGGAGACTATTTCTTTTTTATTTACCATAGTATCCCCCAAGCACTGTCATTATATCTCTTTAAAGTTTACAAGGCACTTTGCATTTTAAAAGGCAATTTGAGGGGCGCCTGGCTGGCTCAGCCGGTTCAGCCTGTGACTTCGGCTCAGGTCATGATCTCCGGTCCGTGGGTTCGAGCACTGGGTCAGGCTCTGTGCTGACAGCTCAGAGCCTGGAGTCTGCTTCAGATCCTGTGTCTCCCTCCCTCTCCCTGCTCGCACTCTCTCTCTTTCGCTCTCAAAAAATACACATTAAAAAAGGAAGAGGCAATTTGAGTGTCCTCCATGGGCCAGGAAGCTTGTAAGATGCTGGGCTATGTACAAAGGACACAAAGATAATCATGTATCTGTCACTACCGCTAAGAACACTCTGCCTACCCATCTATCCATCCATTCGTTCAGTTGTCACTCAGCATATTTCTTGAATGCCTACTACGTGTCTCACCTTGCTCAGTGCCAGGCATACAAAAATGAACACAATAGACACGGCGTCTTTCCCTCCTGGGTCTGACAGAGGAGACAGGCAGTTAAAGAAGATACAGTAATAAAATCTGGTAAGTATCCTGACAGAGGAAGAAGTCAGTGCTCAAGGAGCAGCGGCCTAGGCACTAGGGAAGAGCTGCCGATGTTGGAAGGATATCCTTGGCGATTTCGTGTATGCATCCTGGTGTATTTGTAGGGAAAAATGAGAGGAAACATGATTACCTTGCAATGCATAACAATTCAGACTTGGTTCAAGAAGAGGTAGACAATGACTCAACAGACAGAAGAAAAATTTCGGAAGTTAATCGGTTGTTTACCATTTTTAAAAAAAATTTTTTTCAACGTTTTTTATTTATTTTTGGGACAGAGAGAGACAGAGCATGAACGGGCGAGGGGCAGAGAGAGAGGGAGACACAGAATCAGAAGCATGCTCCAGGCTCTGAGCCATCAGCCCAGAGCCCGACGCGGGGCTCGAACTCATGGACCGTGAGATCGTGACCTGAGCTGAGGTCGGACGCTTAACCGACTGAGCCACCCAGGCGCCCCGAACATTTGGACTTTTACCAACAGAATTAATTATATCAACAAGCAGAATTTATTTAATCAATAAATGTCACAAAGGCACTTTCTAAAATTTGGAAGCTATTACTGATAAACACTTTATAGCAAAATACAATAAATACGATAAAAGTCTGTATCTCATAACCAACAATGAACACTATATTAAATGTTGAAATACGAAAATCAGTATTTTCTACTAATTTGTTTATTAACTTCAGATACAATGCATAATTCCTACAATCATCACTATTATTTAACATTCTTTGGAGATTTTAGCTATGCAATAAAGCAAGAAAATGAAATAAACTACTTATTGAAAAAGAAAAGTATCTTTATTGGTATAATGGCATACTTGATAAACCTAAGAGAAGCCACTGAAATCTGTTAGAATTAAAAAGACAAAATAAATAATTAGAATTAATAAGGTAATATGGATATTCATAGAAAGTGTAGAAACAATTAGTTGAAAGTGAAAAGATTTAAAAGAAAAGAATGCATTCATGATAATACAATAAAAAGTACAATTCCGAGAAAAAAATGTAACAAGTCAAAGGATGTAAGTGAAGCAAATTTCAAAATTACATTGAAGGTCAAAAACAAGAAACAAGTTAGAAAGAACAGTGAGTAACATTTTCATTATACAACAACCTCGGATGTCAACCGAACGTTCTCAAGTTAGTATATACATTTGCTATAATTCTAATCAGAAGTCCAATCCCTGTTTTTGAGAATGAGTGAAGAATGTGACAGAAGGAATTTAAAGTTCACATGGAAAAATAGCGAAACAAGCCAAGAAAATTTTCCAAAAGATAAAGGAAGTATAAAAATAAACTAATTAAACATCCAATGACTATTCGAATAAACTTAGCATGGGAAAAGACCGTCTCAAGGGACTGAAGAAACCAAGAAGTTCTACAGGAAAACAGACCAAGCCTGGGAAGATATGTTGCAATGCACACAACAGACAAAGACCTAGCCCACCAAGGCCTCCACATTTACAAGGCAGACAAACAACTTATGAGAAAAATGGGGACTAGATACCCGTGTAGAGTTTTCAAGGAAGAGGAAATCCTGGCAGAAAATGAACTTAGTAAAAGCTGCTGAACTTCTCTAACAGTGAAGGAACCACAAACGAAAACAAGGCAACAGTTTTATCATTCTCATTGGCAAGGCATAAACAGCCACAAAGACCACATTAAAAACAGGTAATAGAGGATATCGATCAAGGATGTGGGCAAATGGGCACTCTCATGTATGTATTGCTGATTAAAGTATAGGTTATTGCAAACTTTTTGGGAAACCATCTGGAAATATCTATTACATTTAAATTTTTAAGTGTTTATTTTTGAGAGAGAGAACAAGCAAGGGAGGGGCAGAGAGAGGGAGACACAGATTCCCAAGCAGGCTTCAGGCTCGGAGCTACCAGTACAGAGCCCCGTCGCAGGGCTCGAACCCACGAGCTGTGGGATCGTGACCTGAGCCGAAGTCCGGCACTTAACCAACAGAGCCACCCAGGCGCCCCGGTTACATTTAAAAGCACATGTGCCTTTAGACTCTGCAGACCTACTTTGGGAAACCTATTCTTTGGAAATAAAGGCTGATATCAGAGTGGAAGGACTTCCGGACAAGAACATTTGTCATAGTATTATTTTTACTTGCAAAGGAAGACAAACAAGAGGAAAGGAGAAAAAAGGTAAAGAAAGGAAAAAGTCCTGAATATTCAGTGAGAGCAAAATGGTTTAGTAAATGATGGTGTATGTGCAGCAGGGAATATTTTGCAGCATTACAAAGAATGTGTTATACTTCTATCTTTTGATCTAGATAATGTCCATGGCATTGTTAAGTGACATGAGCTAGTTGCAGAGTAGCATGAATAATAGGATCCCAGGCCTGTAAAAAAGACTATATATATATATATATATATATATATATACATATATATATATATATGTTTGCATATGTTTGATGTGAGCATGGAAAAGGTGTGGATAAATTCAGAGGAGGCTCTTTGGCCCCCTTATCTCCAAGGAGTAAATAATGCAGGGTTTTAGGGCCACCAGATCAGATGGGTATGTTTTCTTTAAAAAAAAAATAACAATCATTACAACGGATCCCAACACAAACATGAAAGAATGATTAGCTGCTGGCTAGGAGGAAGGAGGAGGGAGTGAGGAGATGTCCCAGGTGTGGGGACAGCCCAGGAGCCAGCCAGTTCCAGTATGAAAACTGGAACAGAATTAAAATGGGTAGGATACAGAATAGATACAGCCTTGCAGAGCAGGTCGGTGAGTTTGGCTTGGGCCGGAACCCAATGACACGCCAGGGGGAGAGGCCCGATGAGATCTGAATTTTGGAAATGATTCTGATACTGGAGCCAAGGCTGGAATAAAAACGGCAGAGAATAAGCCAAGGAAGGAGGCTGGGATAGTTCAATCACAAATGCTGGAGGACAGGGGAGGGGAGCTGGGGGCGGGACACGAGGAGGGGTGGGGGGTGGGGCAGGAAGACACGTGAGGGTCATTGCTGGTCGGTGAGTTTGGCTTGGGCCGGAACCCAATGACACGCCAGGGGGAGAGGCCCGATGAGATCTGAATTTTGGAAATGATTCTGATACTGGAGCCAAGGCTGGGATAAAAACGGCAGAGAATAAGCCAAGGAAGGAGGCTGGGATAGTTCAATCACAAATGCTGGAGGACAGGGGAGGGGAGCTGGGGGCGGGACACGAGGAGGGGTGGGGGGTGGGGCAGGAAGACACGTGAGGGTCATTGCTGAGACAAAACCCGGAGGACCTGGTGATTCCTGGATGCGGGTGATGAGGGGTAAGAAGGACTCCAAGTCAGAGGGGCCCCTGGCTTCATGTTTTAATGTGTTGACAGAGATGTGCAAAGAACCGGGAGGAAGGGCGGGTCGAGTGGAGAGAACAACGGGCTCTGTTCGGGTGGGCTGCACCTGCTCTCCCGGAAGCTTTCTCAGTTAATGCCCAGCCTCCGCGGCCAAGTGCATGGTCTCCTTTGATGGGCGCCCCTCTCTCGAGACTCGTTCGGAGGAGGGTTCGGTTCTGAGGTATGGGCTTCCCAGTCCTCTGCCTTGCTTGTTTCGCAGCCACACTCCCAGGCCTTGGAGGAGATGCCAGCTGCGGTGGCGTGGGACCAGTCGGTCGGCTCGGACTTGCCCCTGGCAAACTGGCGGCACGTCCATTCCCGCCCCTCCGTCCCCCGCCCCTCCCCCATCACTTCCGCGAGGAGCCCCAGCTTCCGTCCTGTGGTGCCACCGAGGGGGATCCAGGCCGAACACTCCCCGCGACTCGAGAGAGGAAACCTGCGTTATCAGTGTCTGCCTAGCAACTGAAAGGTGACACGGGGGGCCTTCTTTTCAACCCATTTCCTCTTGATGAGAGGAAGGGATTCTCCTGCGAGTTATTACCTGAAATAATACCATATGGTAAAATGTAAACAACATCTGCATATTCATGTAATAATTTCATCTGTTTAATTAGTTCCAGCAAAGCAGTTTACCCTCTGAGGCCCTCGCTGTCAGCTCGGCGCTCATACATCCCGGGCTGGCTGTCGGGCTTGACAACTTTCTATTGTTCATTCTCCGCTGGCGTCCCCGCAGTTACTGTAAGTGAATCTTCCGAGGGGTGGGGTGCTGTCCCCACCGATCCAGATATGGGACGGGGGGGGATCTGTCAGCTTGGCATAGGGTTACTAAAGACACACTTGACAGATCAGGTGATGCTGGAAAAAAAAAGAAAGACAGATAAGATTATTTATTTCTTGTGCTTTCCTAGTTTGGATGGAGGCTGAGATGAGCCCTTGTGGTAAAGGGGTTTGAATTCCCTGCGCCGTGACCCCAGTGGAAAACTTGTAAGTAGGGTCCTCAGCCCATTTTGCTCCAACCCCCCCTCCCCCCCCCTCCCTCCCGCCCGGGGGCACCTGACAACGCATTTGTTTAGCCAAACGCGAAAATAAACATGAGCCCAAAGGCTCCTGGGGTAAAGAAGCTAGCCGTTTGAGAGTGAATCAACACACAACACAGACACAAGAGAGAAGTGTTGGGCTGTCCTCTTGTATTTAAGCGATTTGCCTCCCTCTCGACCTCGTAAGAGGAGCCGAAGCGATCTCGAAAGTCCTTTACCCCAGAGGGGCGCCTGGGCGGCTCGGTCGGTCGGTGGGTTGCCCGTCCGACTCTGCTTTTTGCCTCAGGTTACGATTGTTTGGTTGTGAAATCGAGGCCCTCATCGGTGCTGAGTGTAGAGCCTGCTTGGGAATCTCTTTCTCTTCCTTCCTCTCTCTCTGCCCCTTCTGCTCATGCACACACGCTCTCTCTCAAAATAAGTAAAAAAGCCTAAGACAAAACAAAACAAAACAACACAAAACAACGTCCTTTAGACCAGAGCCCCCTTGAAGATCTGGTTAAAATGCAGATTCCCATTCAGTTGGTCTGACTAGGGGCCCAAGATTCTGCATTTTCAGCAAGCTCCCTGGTGACGCCAATGCTGTTTATCCCTGGACCGCTATGAACAGTGAGGGTTTAGGCACCATACTCATTTCATAGATGAGAATCAAGACCAGAGAATTGATGCGGTGTGTCCAAGGTCAGCCGGCTCATTAAAGGTCAAACCAGAACTAGAACACTCACTTTGAAGTCCCGGGTCTTCACATATAGGAGTTATTTTACTTATTTAATTAAAAAAATTGTTTTTAAATAAACATTTATTTATTTATTTATTTATTTATTTTTGAGAGAGAGAGAGAGACAGCATGTGAGCGGGGCAGGAACAGAGAGAGAGGGAGACACAGAATCCGAAAGCAGGCTCCAGGCCCTGAGCTGTCAGCAAAGAGCCCGACGTGGGGTTCGAACCCATCAGCCGTGAGATCATGACCTGAGCCCAAGTCGGACACTCAACCGGCTGAGCCACCCAGGCGCCCCTAAATGTTTATTTATTTTTGAATTGAGAAGGAGAGAGAGTTGGGGGTGGGGGAGAGGCAGAGAGAGAAGAGGACAGAGGATCTGAAGCAGACTTTGGGCTGACAGCAGAGAGTCCGATGTGGGGCTCAAACTCACAAACTGTGAGATCATGATCTCAGCCAAAATCAGAGTCAGACGCTCAACTGACTGAGCCACCCAGGCGCCCCTATTTTTTTTTTATTTGATTCTCTAAAATCTCTTACACACACACACACACACACACACACACACAATGTTGAGCTGCTTTTCCTGAGAGGATGGAATTAATATAAACAGCAATAAACATCAGCCTCTCAATGACCAAAATTTCGTTTAAATCTTTTGGGGCGCCTGGGTGGCGCAGTCGGTTAAGCGTCCGACTTCAGCCAGGTCATGATCTCGCGGTCCGTGAGTTCGAGCCCCGCGTCAGGCTCTGGGCTGATGGCTCAGAGCCTGGAGCCTGTTTCTGATTCTGTGTCTCCCTCTCTCTCTGCCCCTCCCCCGTTCATGCTCTGTCTCTCTCTGTCCCCAAAATAAATAAACATTGAAAAAAAAATTAAAAAAAAAATCTTTATGGTTAGGTTGGCATTAAAAAGTGAGGGTGGGAAATTGGATCCTTGTAGCTGCTGTGAGTTGTAAGAACTCCAGGAGATTGTCACACTTCTAGAGATGGACAGTTCTCATGTGACAGAATCTGACATCGGCCGGAAGCCACGAGATACCTTGAAACAGGGGTGTGCGTAATCTCAGGGATCCGAGCCTTCCCTTTGACACCCCAAATCGTTGTCCCGATTTGGTCTGACCATCTTTCGAAATAGGGAAACGAAATAGGATATGATTCTTGGGGCATAACTTTGCGTTTTGTGACAGCAAGCTAAATGTCGCTGATCTCTTTCTTACGTTGACTCGAAACAGTTCCAGCCCTCGGGCGTGATTATACTCTCCGGAATCATGAAAGCTCCTTGAAATCGGATGCAAAATTAGGGGATATGTGCTTTTTTCACTTGTATTTTTTGTCTGGGGAAAAGGTAACTTCCCCAAAGAGAAAACCGTAAGGTGAGACTGAGTGGTTTGATTCACCTGCTCTGAATTCACATATTTACCTCTAAAATAATATTTTTAAGAGTATTTCTATACGGTAGCTAATTAGTCCTGCAGCTGATTGATTTCAACCTAAAACCCCCTCATGAAAGATAGCCCATGGCAAGGCCTCCAGTCTTGCTTGTGAGCCCCAGGGGCTGGGCCTGCCCACCTTCAAACTAGCTAGAAGTTGTGACTTCGTTGTCACCTTGTACACTTTCAGTGGTTTTTTTTTTTTCCTATTCTTGGAAGAGATCGTACAACGAATGGAAACCTTCCCCACCCCCCTCAAAGTACAATAAAATCATTCTTTTAAGTTTTCCCCTTCCATTAAGTGGCTCATATGTGGAGATTTTTATGCAGCCCTAAAGTGGTGCCTAATTTCGCGCTCAGAAAAAGTCAATTATACTTTTAAAGCTACTGTCTATAATTGTTGTGGTCTCCTTGTGCATGTATCCAAATTGTTTCTAATGGGCATTTCAGGGCATGGGGGTTAATGGTATCTTAGGGAGGCAAAAATGCTGGCCAAAGCAGGGTTAATTTATCAAAATAACTTTGCATGGTGTTGTTTCCAAGCAATTTGAGTGGTCTCCCAGCCTGCTTAACTCATTTCTGGTATTTCATAGTGTTTTTAATGGAGATACACTATTAAGGGGTTCTGTTTTAACCTGGTGGTTTTAGATAATTCAGCTTTTTTGAATCTACCCAGGTTCAAGGTATTTATTTCTACTTTTGAAAATAAAAAGAGTCTCTATAAAAGATGAAGCCTACTTAATTAAGCCATTTTTGATGTCTTATTCTGCCAGCTCTTTGCTTTATTCCCACCACTCTCCCCCCGCCCCCCACCTCAAAATCTTGACAAGGGAGACTCCCATGTCCTGATTTGCTGGTTTCTGACTAATCCAATGGCGTTTGCCATGGCATTGGCCATGATCAATAACTAATTATCAAACCAGCATTTCTTTCCAGGGCTCCTTGTTAAAAAATTGCTTTTGGCCGAGAGAGAAGGAAAAAGGTCGTCACTTTGACATGGTCGCGAGTCTTTCAAAATCCAGTGGGCCGTCCAATTGAATTACTGTCCTAAACTAATTGATATAAATTTGAACAGAAGAATGCTTGTTACTGCAGAATCTCGTAATGATATCCTTGGCAAGAAGCATTGGGGAGGGGAAAAAAAAAATCCCAGCACCAGTTGCAAAGCATCCACATACCCCTCTACAATTAGGAAAAAAAAAATATTAAAGTTTGGTGGGGAAAGCAGCTGGACACAGTCTGATGGCACGTTCAGACTTACCATATCCACAATATTGTGAGCGCTGAGGTAGTCAGTCTCTCCTATTTTTATAGTCATAAAAAGACAGGGAGTCCTTTGATATATTATTTAACTTCTGTACTGATTATAACTTCCAAAGCGTGTGAGTGACACCTGTCATTTCATTGTTACCTAAGGCTCTTGCTTTGGGCCCACCCGATAAGACGTTGCTTCTTAGCGACACAACTCGGAAAACCGGGCCTGTTAAAATGAGCTGCACGCATTAAAAAATAAATTGTTCCTCCCAGTCACCATCCCTCGTGCCCCCGTCAAGTGGCGAATGACAAGAGAGTGAATAATGTAGCTTCCCGCGTGAAATCTTTTGTGTTTGCCTATTGATTTGAATAGAACATTAGCCTAAAACATCCAACACATAGGTGTGTTTGGATGAAAAGTTTAGATTTGAAGGAACTGCTGGAATCGAGCTGTTGGGTGAGAAATAGATCCACTCCTCTACCAATTTGTGAGGAAAAAATCTATTATGCTGGTGGTTTTAATTGTGCTCCAGAAGTAGACGTGCCCTGGAGGAATCACACTTCCCCTTTTATTGGTGAGTTCATAAGCCTGCTCCGTCGGCTCAGGCCTACGTTGCTTTCAGCTTTTAGTCGTACTCGGAGACTTTTATCCTAGTCGAGGTTGAAGTTTCTAGAAATTTCCTTTTCTTTCAGATGCCCTCTGCCTTGTCCTGATGGACTAGCTTGAAAATTCATATGCACTGGATTTATTTCATATGTTATTTTTTATTTATTTTATTTCTTTACGGTTAGTTTTTTGAGAGAGAGAGAGCATACTCCAGTGGGGGAGACGGAGGGAGGGAATCTTAAGCAGGATTTCTGCTCAGTAAGGAGCCCCTTGCAGGGCTCGAATCCATGATCCGTGAGCTCATGACCTGATCTGGAATCAAGAGGCAGACTCTTAACCGACTGAGCCACCCAGGCACCCCTAGGCTTACAATTTTAATGCCACAATACAACTCTTAGGGGAGGTTTCAAGAAGAGAATAGAAAGATCATGATAACAGGAAAAATCACAATGAAGATACAGTAATAGGGACCTTCATACATGCATCCCATTGTATGGAGACAGATGGATGGACAGAAAGGGAGAAGAAAGGGAGAGAAAAAGAAAGAAAACCTGTGAAAAACGTAAGGAGAAAGAGAATTACATTGGGAGATTCCAATCCATCGAGTAGGCAAAAATGAACACAGTTTTGGAAGATCTGAACAATATTGTAACAGCGACTTTGTATACTAAAACCCCAAATGTTCCCCAAGGAAAATGTAAACCTCACCCATCCTTTTATTTAAAAAAATTTTTTTAATATAGTTTATTATCAAGTTGGCTAACATACAGCGTATACAGTGTGCTCTTGGTTTTATGGGTAGATTCCCGTGATTCATCACTTACATACAACACCCAGTGCTCATCCCAACAAGTGCCCTCCTCAATGCCCATCACCCATTTTTCCCTCTCCCCCGCCCCCCCCCCCGTCAACCCCCAGCTTGTTCTCTGTACTTAAGAGCCTCTTATGGTTTGCCTCCCTCCCTCTCTGTTTGAAACTATTTTTTTCCCTTCCCTTCTTCCATGGTCTTCTGTTAAGTTTCTCAAGTTCCACACGTGAGTGACAACATATATCTGTCCTTCTCTGACTGACTGATTTCGCTTAGCATAATACCCTCCAGTTCCATCCGCATTGTTGCAAATGGCAGGATTTCATTCTTCCTCACTGCAAGTAGTATTCCATTGTATGTATAAACCACATCTTTATCCATTCATCAGCGGATGGACATTTGGGCTCTTTCCATACTTTGGCTATTGTCAATGATGCTGCTATAAACGTGGGGGTACACGTTCTCCTATGAATCAGCACTTCTGTATCCTTTGGGTAAATACCTAGTAGTGCCATTGCTGGGTCATAGGGTAGCTCTAGCTTTCCTTTTTTGAAGAACTTCCACACTGTTCCCCAGAGCAGCTGCACCAGTTTGCATCCCCACCAAGAGTGCAAGAGGATTCCCCTTTCTCTGCATCCTCGCCAGCATCTGTGGTTTCCTGAGTTGTTAATTTTAGCCACTCTGACTGGTAAAGCTCACCCATTCTGATAAGAGGATGTGGCCCCACCTCCCACTTAAATTAGCGATAACTGCTTCTCTGTCTCTCCTACCCGATTTAGTAATTTTTTAAAAATGGGAAAGAGACATTTTAATTTCTGTTTTCTTGTGGCATCTAGCTCTGAGCTTTGTACAGGAAAATGAATCAAGAAAAGTGGTATTATTTTAGATGTTTGTTTATTCATTCATTTATTTATTTACTTATGAGAGAGAGGGATAAAGAGTGAATGGGGGAGGGGCAGAAAAAGAAGGAGAGAGAGAGAGAGAGAGAGAGAGAGAGAGAGAGAATCCCAAGCAGGCTCCATGCCGTCAGCTCAAAGCCTGATTCAGGGCTCGAACTCATGAACCATGTGATCCTGACCTGAGCCAAAATCAAGAGTTGGATGCTTAACCAGCTGAGCCATCCAGGTGGCCCAGTGTCACCTTTCCTGAGAAGCCTTCTCTATTATTTTAAAGTCTATGCAAGATTTGTTTTTATCGGGTATCGTAAGGCAAGCAAACACAGAAAATACTAACCTGAGGGAGGACGTTTGTACTCACAGATGCCGAGAACAGGAGACATGCGCGGGACAGGGCCCCACAGGAAGGCATTGGGGTCAGTCAGGAGGAGAGCAAGTGAGGGGAAAACGTGGGCCAGGCATGCTATCCAGGCTTATGGTTGGCTGGTTTGAATCATTTCGGTGGACTCTAGGGCGTAGCCTTTTCCCTGGTTGTCACATACTTGGTCCTGGGGCAGTTAGGTTAGCTGGGTAGTGACCTGGAATGTGAAAGCTAGACAGACATAGTTGAGAGATACGGGTTTTGGATTAGCTGGTTTGCATAGCATGTAGGCATTTGCTAGCCCTGAGAAGGACTGTCTTTCTAAGATTAGCGAGGCCCCGGATGTCAAAAGATCAGAAAATATAGAATATAAAAGGGGCGATTAATACACCTATGACAGTCCCACCTCATTACTGTTTTTAGTTTCTTCCTAGCGCTTTTCATATGCTCTATATTCAGGTCACTGCAGTGCGTTTCTCCAGGGTTGAGGGAGGCATGAATTTGTTGTTGTTTTTTGTTTTGTTTTGTTGTGTGTTTTCGTAGTTTTCATCCCTGCCTACACATGAAGATCACCCAGGGACCTTTTGCAAAATGCCATTGCCAAAGACCCACGCATAGATATTCTTTTTTGATTTCTCTGGAGTGGAGAATGAGTGTCTGTGTATTAAATTAGGTGCCTCTAATATGTTACCAGAGTTGAGCATCACCACCCAGCCCATGAATGCATAGCACCTAATGATCGGCAGAAACCAGTGATGGGAATTTCTAACTGTTGACATTAACTCACAAGCAGGCAAGAAGGTACTGACTATTTACATAAATTACAGGCATTTAAGAGCATTTATTTACCTAGTGTTTTAAAATTAAGCTTAGAGAGAGTTGATTTGTTTAGTTGAAGAATTTTATGCCTTGCCAGCACTTATTAACTCACGGTTTTAAAAGTTTTGAGACATCATCGACAAATGCCCGAATCGTTCGAGACAGCTCAGAAAAACCAGACATGAAATGCTAAGGAAATGTGAAGAGGACAGTTCAAATAGACTCTGAGATAAATATGAAATGCCTAGATGAAAATGAATGGAGGATATTGAAGAAAAAGGAAAGACCAACAACTGGAAATGAGAAGGGGAGGGAAACGCTGTTGGAATAATGAAGCAGAAGATACTGGATGCGAATGAGGAACACGGAGAAATCAACATGGACGGGCAAGATACGGAAAAATGAATTACAGTCAGGAGCACCGCAAGATACTGGGGGCAAGAGTTAAACCCATCAAATCATACGCCGCCTGCTATCCTGATGGAGAGGTTTTGCTCCCCTCCACCTGCTGTCTGAGGCCCCTCTTCCGTTATGAGCGTTGCTTGCAGCCGAATACGAGCTAAGATGCAAGAAACTTCTGGGGGAGTACAGCACAACCTGGAAACGCTATCCATTCAGTGGGACTGAGATGAGCCCCAGGCAAGATCTTTAGAATAAGATCGCTAGTTTTACTCAATATCATGCATAGAAAAAAATGCTGTCCCATGTGTATTAATTGTATATTCATTAATATTTTACTGGTTGGTATCGGTTTCTGTTAGAACACTGTATGTTTTCCCTATGGGAGCTAGTTGACAATTATTTTATTTATGTGTTTGTTTACTTGTGTTTTTTGGTTTGCTTCCTGCAATAAACTGTGAGCTTCCTGAGGGGAGCAGAGGGCATTGGTCTTGTTTCCCGTTCTCTCCTTGGTTCCTTCTGCTTTATTTGGCACGTACCTGGTAAATGCTCATTTAACGTGGGCTGTAGCATGATGTAATGTCTATACCGCCGGCTCTGACTGCGAGAGTGCCATAAAATTCTAACTTAAGTAGGAGAAGTAGGATATAGAGTTGGGAAGGAAAGCTTGAATGATCCCAACCGGAGATTGCAGGAAAGGCTCTTACAGAAGGTGGTAACCGAACCGGGTCTGGGAAGCTTTCAGAAAGCAGCGATTTAAGTGAAAACACCAAATTTACCACCCTAGCCTCAGCCACTACCACGGGGTTCCCTGAAACCACATAAAATAGTTCAAGGTCAGTGTGAACGTCTGCTGGAGTGAGGCAACAAACCAGAGCTTAATTAATAATCTTACCTAACACCAGAGGTTTTGAAAAAATGACTTTTGACATAGTTGCTGACTTATTCAAGGACACTGTATTACTTTCATAATTGTATGACTGTTTCTGATTTTCTTAAAAAAAATCGAGTTCTGGTTTATTACAGAAACAAAAGGGAACTAAACCAAGTATTTCTAAGTGAGAATCACACACAAAAAAGGAGTCACAAATTACAAAGCGGGTTGAGCATGCTGAGTCTGGGTGCAAGGAAAACAAAGCAACGTACCAATCTGCTGGTCTGTATTTTTCCAGAGACCTGACTGTGAGGGTATGAAAAACTATGGTGAATGTTCAAAATTATCTTCTCCCCCACCCCTAAAAAATTCTTTACGTTGAATTTGCAGTGAGTGGAGAAAGGTCTCTTCAGGAATTTATAGTCTATACTGGTTCTGAAATTGACGACTCCACCCTGGCCCTCACCGAGTTGTAATTCTCCACCCACGAAGAAAAAGCCGGAAGTGTCCAAAAAACGTGTGTAAACCAGCCTCCCAACATCAAAATAGAATCTGCCTGTTGGCATGTCACTTGAAGGGTGACCTTGTTTTGGGGCCCCGCTACCTGGATTTAGGACAGTTCTCAGCTTCGATTTGCCCTTTCTCAATCAATCAAAAAGAGTCATGGAAATAATTATTAGGCTGGATAATTATTTTACAAAATAGAAGGTGCTTTCCTTGTCCATTTACATTTCAGTGCCATTCATTACTTTCCTGAATACTAATCATGGTGTTCAGCCTTGATCACTTGTTTTAAGGCAAGGGGTCAACTGAAGAGACAGAAGGAGGACCCTGGGCATTTGCAATGTAAAAGAAACCTTTCACAAGAAGAGTGTTAAATAATAAATGTGATCCCGGGGTGACGGTATCGCGCATCTCAAACATGGAGCTGAGACCCGGAGGCCCTGCCATCAGCTGTGCGCTCCTGGAATTGCTAAATTCATGGCGAATCGTCCACTCTTTCTCTGAAAGGTGGGAACTGTTCTGTGGGCGTGGTTGGAGCAGAAAGAAGATGACATTTTACCGGGATCTGGAAGCTTCAAAGATTAGCCT
The DNA here is from genome assembly GCF_016509475.1 of Prionailurus bengalensis. Lineage (NCBI taxonomy): Eukaryota > Metazoa > Chordata > Mammalia > Carnivora > Felidae > Prionailurus > Prionailurus bengalensis. Next base: position 15,477,619 of record NC_057355.1, read on the forward strand.
ATCATTCGCACACTAGCAGAAGTCAATGCCGAAGCAAAGATTTTCCCTTGCCATGATTACTGCTGTCCTCACCCAAAGTTCTAGTTCGCTTTGGCTGGCTGCCGGAAGCACTCAGCTCAAATTCTCCCAACAGCTGAGCTCCGCGTACCACGGATGACTCTTATTTTTGGAATCTCTGGTCTTGAACCGGGACATGACTCAGTCCAATAGGCAGTCTGTGAGGTGAACCCTGGCCTGGCCTGGTGTTAAGCAAGACTTCCTTGGCTTCTGGAAATTTCAAAAAAACAAAAATGCAATTGCCGCAATAATCTGGGAAAAGATGCCAAGCAGGCCCTCACTCCTCACTCGTTACCAGTGTAATGAAGCTGTCTGAGATCTGGGGTTTTCTGCTTTGGGGTTTCCTCTGAGTTCTGAGGCTCAGCGGCAAGAACCATTGACAGTTGCAAAGCCGAGGTGGTTTGGACCCATTTGCCTTCTGGGTGGTGACATGGGGTACGTTGTAGAAGAGACAGAATTCCCACACACTTCAACATTGTCACCTGCTTTCACATGGATGGGTCTTCTCGATTCATCTCCGTGGAAACCCTCTTCCATAGCTATTCTCATAGTGCCCAATTTACGGTTGTGGAAACGGAGGCCTGGTGGCATGGTGGACCTATGACCCCTTGGCTCCAACCTCCATATCTTTGTTCTGCTTCATACTTCTTGTGCCATCTTCTGCATGGCGAAGCCCGGCGAGCTTCCTGGCCTTCCTCCCCTTCTCCAACTCTTCAGGAGACTGTTCCATGATTTTTTTCTATTTAAACATTTTTTTTCTATTTTATTTTATTTTTTTAATGTTTACTTATTTTCAGAAAGACAGAGAGAGAGAGAGAGAGAGCGCTAGTCGGGGAGGGGGCAGAGGAAGAGGGAGGGAGAACCTTGAGCAGGCTCCATACTGGGCACGGAGCCCAATGTAGGGCTGGATCCCATGACTGTGAGATCATGATCTGAGCTGAAATCAAGATTCGGATGCTTGACCGACGGAGCCACCTAAAGTTTTCTATTTTAGTTATGCCGTATGTTGCTGGTTATCTAATTATAATCCACCCTTGGCGGTATTCTCCAATTTTGCTGAGGGTAGCTAAGTAAACTGATTTCTTACTCCCGTTGGCAGCCAAGAGAGGCCATGCCTATTTTGGCCCAAGAAGATACGAGTGAAGTCTGTTGGTGGTGTTCCCATGAAAGTTATTATTTCTCAAATATAAAGGGACCGATACTGTCAGCTTTTTGCCTTTGATCCTTATTCTTTCTGTCTTGATTGAGACCATGCCTCTCTCACGTAGTGGAGGAGCCATTTTACAAACACAAATGTGAAAGAGACACATTAAGGATTGCTGAATGGAAAGAAAGAAGGTTCCTGGGTCTGATGGCGTTAGAGAGTTAGCGTATCATCCACGGAATCACCTCCTTATGGATTTCTTAATACCAAGGAAGTAATTCTAGTTGGGTTTTTGTTAGGTGCAGCCAAGTGCAATTCTGGGACACAAGGGTATCTCTGTGATTAAATTAAATGTACCCTGTAACAAATTATTGCTGAATGCCGTCACGAAGAGGGCCGTTAGGATTGAATAATAGGAATCCTAAATACCATGAGAACATATCGTGACATCAGTTTTGCAGTTACCAACTGCTGTGTGACAAATCACCCCAAACTTTGTGGCATAAGGAACAACCTTTTATTATGCTGACCAGTTCTGTGGGTCAGGAACACACAACGGACATGGGGAGGGGTGGAGGGCCATGGAGTCTGGGCTTGGCTTGGAAGTATCAAAGGCAGGAATTATCTTAATGGATTAGGATCTGGGATCATCTGAAGGCCTGCACACATTTGCTGGAGGCAGATGTTGGCTGCTGGCTTGGGCTTTAGCTGGGGAATGAGCCAGGACACCTACATGTGGCCTTTCCTTATGGTCCCTCCGCTTATCTGTAACATGGTGTCTAGGGTGCGTGTACAAATATCTTGAGATGGCCCAGTCTTGGAAGTCATAAAACATCACTTGGTCCATAGTCACCTGTACCCACACATGAGCATGGGGTCACATTGGTCTCTCCTCTTGTTGGGAGGCGGGTCAATGTCACAGTAGAAGAGTGTGTGAGATGGGAGGTCTTATCATGCCTGTCTTAGAAGATACAATCCACTCAGCCATTCAACGGATTGTACCAGCCACCTCCAGGAATACTAAATTCTCCTTAGATTGCTGTGGACCGGAACAAAAAGAGAGGGCATAAAAAATAGTAAACACAACCTTTATCTTTTCGGTTCCTTTCAGTTTTATATGTTTGTGAAAAAGATTTCAGATGCTAGCAAATAACGGCTCCATTTATTGAGAAGTTCCTAGGGGCCAGGCACGATTCTAAGCTCTTTGCATGTGTTGCCACTTTTAATGTTCGCAATACCCATGAGGTGAGAATTACTATTCCCAGATTGCAGATGAGGATCAAGGAGGTTGAATAACTTTCCCAGTCTCTATAAGAGCTGGATTGTTATTCAAATAGAAATCTGTCCAGCTCCAATGCACTTGCTACTGCTTTCCATTCATAGAAACTAGAAACTGCCTTCCCTGTCCTGCCGATTCAGTGGATGCTCCTTAGGACTGGCTTCCTTGCCCTGGTTTATTTGGTCCCAACTCATGTTCTGCCCCTGGATTCTTACTACCTCAGCTACCTGCCTGCCTGCTGGCCCCTTCATTACAGACCTGTGCCTTGGCAATTCCAGTCCCTCCCAGGTATTCAGTGTCCACATTTGCTTTATGTGGGACCTGCCTACTCCAGCTCTCCTAGGTTGGACGTCACTGTCTGGCCCTCTCTCCTGCCTCCAATTTTGGGGGGAATTTAGGTAATTTAGGTAATGAAGTGCTAAGGGTTTTACCCAATAGTATAAAAGAAATGCATACCATCTACAAGGGGAAACAATTAATACAAAGGAAAATAAACTCCTATTAGGATATATTGATTACATTTGGGAATGTAATTGATTGGCCAAGGGAATCCTTGTTTGAGTATTTCCAACTTGTATTTTTCTGTTCAATTATAAAGCAGGCAAACCCAGGATGCTTGGGTGGCTGGGTTGGTTAAGCATCTGACCCTTGGTTTTGACTCTGGTCATGACCTCACAGTTCATGGGTTGAAGCCCATGGGTCCAAGCACAGAGGCTGCTTGCAATTCTCTCCCCCCTGTCTCTTTCTACCTTCCCCTGCTCTCTCTCACACACACACATGCGTGCGCTCTCAAACTAAATAAATACACTTTGAAAAGGAGGTGGGGGAGGAAGGCAGATCTTTCCATGCAATGATGCGGTTCTGGTACCAAGCAGTGGGGACAGTTCTAAGAAGCCCCAGGATATGTTGGTTTGAAATTGTCAGAAAAATAATCTAGAGTGGTGTTTGTTAATCTTTTAAATGGTTAGGAATCACTAGGAGATTGTGGTAAAATGCAGATTTGGGCTCATTAAGCCCAGTAGAGCCTCAGATCCTGCTTTTCTAAACCAACTAATACTGGAGGTCCTTGGACCACATTTTGAGTTGTGAGACTCTAGGCAGTGATTCTCCACCTTAGCTGCACATTGGATCACCCAGAGAGCTTGAAAAAAGGCTGGTACCTGGGTCACACCCCCCAGAGATTCAGATCTGATTGGGGACGTGGCCTGGGTGTTAGGATTAAAAAAAAATTTTTTTTTTTTAGTATTTATTTATGAGAGAGAGAGAGAGAGAGAGAGAGATTGTGAGAGGGGGAGGGGCAGAGAGAGGGAGACCCAGACTCCGAAGCAGGCTCCAGGCTCTGAGCTGTCAGCACAGAGCCTGACGTGGGGCTTGAGCTCATGAACCGTGAGATCATGACCTGAGCCAAAGTTGGACGTTCAACCGACTGAGCCACCCAGGCACCCCTGGTGTTAGGGTTTTGAAAGCGTGTGCAGGTGATTCTAATGTGTAGCCCAGGTCTAGAAGCAGTGCTAGATGGTTGTACTTCGTCCTTCACAGAACAGTGTACCAGATGCTCACTGTTCCAGGCTAGGTGAGGAAGTGTTAGGGGTAAAACAGTATAAAAGAAAGACATACCCTCTACAAGGGGAAACAATTAATACAAAGGAAAATAGACTCCTAATAGGATATACTGATTAGATTTAAAGAATACCGAGAATTTACGTATGAAGTACAGTGTCAAGGGAAAGAAAACCAATTCGGAAAGTGTTAATAGTAGGTTTCTATATATTTTTAGCGAACTTGTAAATTGTCCTAATGAATTAAGAATTGATAAAGATTGCCCATGTCCTTGGATGCAACAATTTCTCTTAAGAATTTCTCCTCATGCAGTGTTTTTGGGAATGTCAATTGGTACAACCGGAGAATGGTATGGAGTTTCCTCAAAAAATTTAAAAATACAGATACTATACTATACTATATACTATATATACTATAGGGTAATTCTACTAGTGGAAAGAAAACGAAAACACTAATTTGAAAAGATACAAGTACCCCTATGTTTATTGCAGTATTATTTACAATAGCCCAAATATGGAACCAACCCAAGTGTCCATTGATAGATGAATGGATAAAGAAGATATGGTGTATATATATATATCACATATACATATAAATAAATATAATGCACTATTGCTCAGGCATAAAAAAGAATGAGGTCTTGCCATTTGTGACAACTTAGACGGACCCAGAGGGTGTTAGGCTGAGATAAGTCAGACAGACAAAGACAAACACCGTATGATTTCACTTAGATGTGGAATCTGAAAAAACAAAACAAGAACAAAAAACCCAGAAACAGACCCACAAATACAGAGAATGCACTGGTGACTTCCAGAGGGGAGGGGGTGGGCATGATGGGCAAAATGGCTGAAGGGGAGTGGGAGATACAGGTTTCCAGTTACGGAATGAATAAATCACAGGACAACAACAAGCAGCAGAGGGACTCCAGATGTTAGCTACACTTGTGGTGAGCAGAGGATAATTGATAGATGTCAAATCACTATGTTGTACGCCTGAAACCACTGTAACTATAAGTTAATAAAACTTATAGTCAACTATAAGTCAATAAAAAAAAAGGCAAATGCCTTTTAAAAAAGTTTTAATCTTAATTCCAGGTAACATACTGTGATATTAGTTTCAGGGGTACAACACAGAGATGCAACAATTCTTTACATTACTTGATGCTTATCATGATAAGTGTACTCTTAATTCCCATCATCCATTTCCCCCATACCCCTTTCCTCTCCCCCTTCCCCCCCATAGCCATTAGTTTGTTCTTTACGGTTAAGAGTCTCTCTCTTGGTTCGCCCCCCTCTCTCTCTTTTCCCTTTGCTCATTTGGCTTGTTTCTTAAATTCTGCATAAGAGTGAAATCATATGGTATTTGTCTCTGACTGATTTATTCGCCTAGCATGATACACTCTAGCTCCATCCCTGTTGTGGCAAATGGAAAGATTTTATTCTTTAAAAAAAGTAGATGCGGGGCTCCTGGGTGGCGCAGTCGGTTAAGCGTCCGACTTCAGCCAGGTCACGATCTCGCGGTCCGGGAGTTCGAGCCCCGCGTCAGGCTCTGGGCTGATGGCTCAGAGCCTGGAGCCTGTTTCCGATTCTGTGTCTCCCTCTCTCTCTGCCCCTCCCCCGTTCATGCTCTGTCTCTCTCTGTCCCAAAAATAAATAAACGTTGAAAAAAAAAATTTAGGGGCGCCTGGGTGGCGCAGTCGGTTAAGCGTCCGACTTCAGCCAGGTCACGATCTCGCGGTCCGGGAGTTCGAGCCCCGCGTCGGGCTCTGGGCTGATGGCTCAGAGCCTGGAGCCTGTTTCCGATTCTGTGTCTCCCTCTCTCTCTGCCCCTCCCCCGTTCATGCTCTGTCTCTCTCTGTCCCAAAAATAAATAAATGTTGAAAAAAAAAAAAAAAAAAAAAAAAAAAAAAAAATTTAAAAAAAAAAAAATAAAAATAAAAAAGTAGATGCTTTGAATGCGCGTCAAATGAAAAAGAGGAATATATCCCAAATGATCTTCTTACAGTATGAAAAGAAAAATTGTTGAAAGGACACATTAAAATGTTAATTAAATTAGAACTAAATTAAACATTAAATTAAAAATTAAAAAAAAACCCAACCTGTCAACCAGAGTGCCACACAAATCAATGAAAAGAACTTCTTTTACAATTTAAATTTTGGTTAGCTAACATACAGTGCGATATTCGTTTCGGGAGTAGAATTCAGCAATTCATCACTTACAGGCAATACTCAGTACCCATCACAAGTACCCTCCTTAATAGCCATCACCCATCTAGCCCATCCCCCACTCACCTGCTTCCATCAACCCTCAGTTTGTTCTCTATGATTAAGTGTCTCTTGTGGTTTGTTTCCCTCTATCCTCTTTTTTCCCCCTTCCCATATGATCATTTGTTTTGTTTCTTAAATTCCACATATGAGTGAAATCATATGGTATTTTGTCTTTTTTCTGATGGACTCATTTTGCTTACCAAAATACATTCTAGCTCCATCCACATTGTTGCCAATGTCAAGACTTCATTCTTTTTCATGGCCGAGTAACATTCCATTGTGTATGTGTGTGTGTGCATTGTGTATGTGTGTGTGTGTGCGTATATATATATATGTATATATACATCTTCTTTAATGAAAACAACTTCTTGTAAAAAAAATCTTAAAAGAGAGTGAATTAAACTCAATTTTGTGGTGAAAGAAAAAAAAGGGATTTCTCCTGAAAAAAAGGAGGGGAGAGACAGAAGGGAAACCTCTATACCTGACATATCATTGAAAACAACGTGATAGGGAAATAGAAAACTGGTTTTGACCTAGAAATTCACTGAAGTTTTGTGAACCGGTCAGAGTGTAAGCTCCATGTGAGCAAAGACCTCATCTGTGTTTTCATTTGCCACAGAGCCAGAATTGAGCCCGGGACAGGGCCGACTGCAGACTCTCTATGACTATGTGCTGAATGAATGAATTAAAAGCCATGATTTTATAGAGTATGAAGATATGTGGAGATATTTATACTGTGATATTTGGTTACAATTGCAATTACAGCGGTCTTGATGAGGTTACCACTTAATGTTAGAATAATCGTCCTAGAGAGGCAATCTAGCTCTAGCTAACATTTTAATAAAATTTTATGTCCTTTGGAAAATCCTGCCTGGAGATTCTACGCATGATTTTATTTAATGTACTTCTAATGTAGATCCATTAGTTAGAACCAATTTATCCTAGATTTCCATGCCAAGAATGGGTTTGCCTGCAGACTGCAAGCTCCTTGCAGGTGTAGACAAGACTTTATTCTTCACGTGCATGGCTCTCGGGACAGTGTAGAGTAAGCATGCTGTAAGCACTTTTAAATAAACCACTAATGAAGTGGAGGGACTTAGAACATTTTTCTCAGACGTGGGAACTGTGTAATGTAAGATTTCTCTTCACTTCCATGTCTGCCCGGAACCTCTGAGACCAATTTCCTTTCGACTTGAGTATTCAAATCACTTTAGGTGCTTTGGGTATATCTGTTTTCTTTAAATATTTTTGTGGTGTTCTAAAATTTTTCATGATCTTTGTTTGGTTTATAAGCTCCCTCACATTCTTCATGAATCCATTATCGATGAGGATGTTGAAAAATCTGGAAAAGCCATGGAGTGATAAGCAACAAGAAGAGGTGAGTATGCATAGTTGGAAGGCGTAAAGTCATGTTTATTATTATATACTCACTTACGTTTCTTGACTCCTTGTGATTCAAAGTTCTCACTGACTTACCCATTGTTGATAAAATTATTTGATTCATCCATTTACCTTTTCCAGGGAAGGTCATATGTCATGTGAAGTGTTGACTATTCTGTTTTTATAGCCAAGAGAGGGCTTGCAACTTGATTCCACAAGGTAGAAATCAAAGCATTTTCATATCTAATTTAAAAGAGTATTTTCCATGTGTCCCGATCCCAGAAACAGAAGAACTTTCTCTGGGAAGTTCAGTGAAATCTGTCACTCTTTGATTCTTGTGTTGGGAAAATGAATAAAGTTTTAGACCATAAGATGGCCCATGGGACTAAAACGAGCTCCGATCTCTGGCTTAGAAACCCCTCTTGTGGGTTCTTCTTGCCCTGTTTGCCATGCGCGCGTGAAAGAACCACCCCCCCCCCCAGATATGGAGGCTGACAACTATAAATTACCCTTCCCGCTTGCATTCCACGATCAGATCTTTGAAGAGATGGTCTCTGAGCCCGCCGGTGTTAAATAAATCTCCGATCCACCAAGATCTCCGAGTGCCGCTTGGTTTTTCCGCCAGCATTCCACCTGGTTCCGTAACACGTTAAGAGTGGAATCGTTTAAATAGTAATGAGTGAATACTTATCAAGCCCCCTACTATGTGCTTTCATTTTCTCCGAAGCACTTTTCATCCATTAATTCATTGGCTGTTTGTGCCAATCCTATGAAGTAAACACTATTAATATGCCCATTTTATTCTTTCTTTTTTTCTTTCTTTTAGAGAGAGAGAGAGAGAGAGAGAGAGAGAGTTGGGGAGGGGAGAGAGAGAGAAAGAGAGAAAGAAAGAATCTCAAGCAGGCTCCACATTCAGCACAGAGGCAAACGTGGAGCCTGTTCCCGTGACCCTGGGATCAGGACCTGAGCTGAAACCAAGAGTCGGACACTCAACCGACTGAGCCACCCAGGTGCTCCAATGTGCCCGTTTTATTATAGATAAAGAAAGAAACCGAAAAATTAAGTGACTGCTTAGTTCACAGTGCTTTATGGCAAAGTAGCTTTTGAACCAGGGCTTTTAATCACAGCAATAGCTGCCTAATAGAACTACCAGAAGTCTTAGAGAAGTATGGTTGACCTCAAAAATAATAAATACTTGCAGTGAGGACAAGACCAATGCACTCGTGATAGGATGACTAAGATAAAATTTATTCTCATGACTTATGAGCTAAAACATAAAGAAAGAAACCAGAAAGTGGCATTCTTTTGCCTTGATGAAACGAGAGAGCTAGGCTCAGAGACATTCGGGGACTGCTTCAGGTCACACAGCTGTTTAGCAGGAGACTCAAGACCAGAGCCCCAAGACTTAGTGCTTGACCTTGGCTCATGGGAAACACCTGTAACTTAAGAGCCTTAGTCCAAGAGACACAGTGACTGACTCTTAATCTTGAGCTCTTTCTGCTACTTTCACACATTCCTACTTTGCATCCAAAAGATCACCTGCCTGAGCCAACTGAGGGTTGCATCTGAAAAAATTGTGTGTTTGTTTACACATAATGCTTATTATTTCCCTTACAAAAAAGTACGTGTCTGGTGGTAAGGAGTTAAACAAAAAAAAAGCATGAATAAAAAAAAAAAATCCGACCATCCATATAGGGCCTTCTCATTGCTATAATGATATCAGTTGCAACAAGTCCAAGGCCCGACCTCATTACAAGGGTTTAATTGCATTGTTACACGGTCTCACTTCTCCTCTCTGGCCTCTTTCTCTTTATGACAGCTTTAGAAAGGAATTTCAGCTCAAGGTCAAAGGAAATTAATTACTGCTTTCTTAATCTGTGCTCATCTACATTTAGAAAACTTTGGGCTTTCTACCAACCTATTCTTGTCTCCTAGTTGTATAGACCCAAACTTATAAAAGTAACACCTCAGACCTTTGTAAAAAAAAAAAAGTGCACGGAAGTACTCAAATAGCATGTATTTAATAAGTGTGGATCATATTCCAAGAAAGCACCAGGTGTAGAAGAGAAATTCCAACCATTTAGCAAAGATAGCTGTGCTTTAAAAGTTGAGAATTATCTTACATAGAAAATTGCATCCCATAATTAGACTGAAGGCTATTAAATTGGAGTGTTAATAATGTTAATCTAGTAATGTCAGTAAAAAAAGAATGTTCTAAGATAAAAGGACCATGAGTGGGCATATCGATTGGCTGTAGCATGACATAGCTACAGATTTAAACATGGCTTTCTGTGGAGCATTTCCATCTGTAGTTGATTTACGCTCTAGGGGGGAACTGATTATTTTCATGATTGTATTAACATTCTCAAATGTCCCTTCTTTTCCTTTCTCACATCTTCACTGGCCAAGAAGACACCAAGTCAATGGATGTAAGTCAATGGATATACAGATAAAGGATTGGAAGCCTGCGTTCTATAGGTAATCAATAAATACAAATGTTCTGTCAGAGACGAATGACTCCAAATACCTCTCCCTGGGTATGTTTTTTTGCCTATTGAGGGCACTTTTGAAGGTTTGGTGACGGCATGGGTCTTGGGATATCTGTATTCTAGTGGAAACTCTGAGGCTCTCTGGTCACGGGGTTGGACAGGTCACTTACCTACTTGAGGAACCTTTACTTCTTTTCTAGATGATCTGATGATCTCTAAAGCACCTTCCAGCTTTATGACCCTCCATATTCACTAGTTTCACGTATAACAACAGCCCTTAAAGGGGGGGGGCTATAGATATAGATATATAGCACGCGGTCTCTGGGGTCAGTCAGCCTGCTTCTAATCTCTGGTCCATCACTTACAGGCTGAATGACTTTGGGAAAGTTTCTCAATACCCCTTTGGCTTCCTCCCCCACCCTCATTTGTCTTTGTAAAGCACACAGTAAAGTTGTTGCACAAATTACATGCTCACAAATTCCCATCATTTGGTGAGTGCCTGATTAGCTAAGGTTTACTGGTCTCCAGCTAGATAAACCCATTTTAGGCAACTCAGAGAAAAATGCAATGTATGGATAGGGCAAGGGGTAAGTGTTGGAGTCAATGGATAGCTGAACAACCAGGCCTTCAAAGCATGTGCATAAAATTTAATATGCACTCAATGTGCCTAAAACTGACCTGGGGGTCTTGTTAAAATGCATATTCTCATTCAGAAGGTCAGGGATACGGCCTGAGAATCTGCATTTCTATCAAAGTCTCAGGCGAGGAAATCCTGCTGGTTCCTAGGCCACACTTTAGATAGTCTAGAAGAAGGGAAGCCAAGTTAGTCCCAGGGATCTGGGAAGGAAGTACAAGTGGACAGGACCTTTCTTCTCGAGACACGGACATTGCTTTTTGGTTGGAGCTTCCTTTACTATGTTCGATATTAATATTTCTTGGGGAATCTGCAGGCCTCAGCCTGGGTTGCCATACACCCATACGCCCTTAGTGAGTGGAGGAAAGGTGACCTGATTGACAGTTCCTCTAAAGGGAACTGTAATAGGGAAGGGTAGGTTCCCTAAGGTCACAGTTCTCAAAATGTGGTTCCCCAGGCTAGGAGCACTAGAATCAAGTGGGGACTTGTTAGAGATGCCAATTCTAAGACCCCCACCGTGGACCTACTGAACCAAAAATTGTGAAGATAATGCCTAGCCACCTGAATTTTAATAAGCTCTCCAGAGTATTCCAATGCATGCTAAAGTTTGAGAACTATTTCGCCAAAGAAAAATCAAAGTACTCTCACTGGAAGAAAGGAGAACGAATCTAGGGTGGGGCTATGGACCGTATTTTAGGATAGCAGCCTGAGTGGACCAATACAGAAGGGCAAAACCAATACGTGCTGCCTATAGGTACTTACCGTATGCCCAGCGATGAGCTGAGCAGTTGGTTAATATGAACACGTAAAATTTCAGATAGTTGGTCTCCTGGGACCACTGGCCTTTGAAAAATAAACATAGTTTTTTTGTTTCCTGATGTATTCATGTACCAAACATTTATGAAGGGCTACAAGAGCCTGTTGATTCAAAGTTAAACAATAGAAGTCCTTTGCTGTAATACTGCCTAAGGTCCATCGGAGAGACAGATGAATGGTTAACACCCACAGTCTAATATGAACGTCCCACGAAAAAGATAACAGCCATGCAACTTTCGTCAGTTCTGGGGTATGAATGCGATCAGCCAATGCTGCTTTGGTGGATGAAACTGAGCAGTGTTGTTAGCAAACCTGATATCCAGAGGGAGGTTTCAGGCAGAGGAAGCAGCCCACAGTAGGCCTGGGGCTCTACAAGAGATTGGTATGTATTCAGACGTTATGAGCACATCATCCTGCAAGCCTCCAGAGAGCCAGATCCTTCTGAGGAATGGCTGGAGTTCAAACAGCAGGAGCTGAAGTAAGAGAGTCTTCTGTGGTAATCTGTACTTCAGTCTAAAGCTTGAGGTAAGGGGAGTGAATTAGATTTGATAAAAGCCAGGTTGCTATTTGGATGGTGAGAGAAAGGCATACAGTTGAGAAAGCACCTAGCTTTGGAAGACTCAGCTGCCTTGTCTCTCCCTCAATTCTTTAGGCTTACTCTTATTCTCTCTCCTCTCTTTTTAATTTTTTAATGTTTATTTGTTTTTGAGAGAGGAGAGAGAACATGAGCAGAGGAGGGGCAGAGAGAGAAGAAGACAGAGGACCCGAAGCGGGCTCTCTGCGCATAGAGCAGGGCTTGAACCCACGAACCATGCGATGGTGACCTGAGCCGAAGTTTGACGCTTAACCAGCTGAGCCACCCAGGCACCCCACTCTTATTGTCTTGATACATTTGCCCCCTTACATATCTAAAAATACTCTGTAGCTGACTGCCAAACAACTTAGTTAATATGAGTGCAACAAATGATGTACAAGTGTGCTAAAATTCAGATTAAAAAAGTGTTTATTGCTCTGAGCACATAGCTTTGTTGTATACTTTCAGTACGCGTAGAGGTTGTGATACTGAACCATTTTATAATGCTGGTTGGGGTGTTGAGTATGATTTATCATGTTGTCTCAGAATGGTGGGTAAGGGCCAAATTTGAGGGAAAGAGGTGGCCATTGTGCCCCATCCTCAGGGGCCCTCAGGCCCCGTAGCCACCTGCCACAGGCATACTGAGAAGCACTGTTCAAAGCACCAGCGTGATCATCTGCTAGGTGAGTAAAATTGGAGATGCCTGAAAGAATGGGGCTAGGAGGTACTGGTAATTTGCTATTCAGTTGGATGGCCAACTAGCCAGGAGACTTAGTGATCTTCCCTTAGCTTCCAGAACAAAGAAGGGGGGCTTGAAGAAAAATGGTAGTGTACAGAGTTAGAGTGAGATGAAAAGAGATTGCATACCCACCCTTGACAAAGCAAGAAAAAGCGAATTTGGTTAGATAAATTTGGCAGATAAAAGCTATTGGACCCGTTTTACACAAATACGTAGGAAACAATGAGGGGGAGTCAAAGCCATGAGAGCAGTCAAATGAAGTGCTCCGTCTGTTTAGGGAAGGAAAAGATTATATATTAGTGTAGTAGATCAGAATTAGCTTCATGGAAGAGGTGGAATTTGAGCTGCGCCTACAGCATAGGTCACAATCACACACTCGGGAGTTTGGTGTGAATGGCACTCGGACAAAGAGCAAAGCAAGGTCCAGAGGGGGAAGTGTGTGTTTGTTGACCAAGCAGGGAGTGGTTCGGGTGGAAACTGCAAAGGTGAAATCTAAAACAATCTTGTGTCAGATGGTGGAAAGCCTTGGATGTCATTGTGGGGAGTGTGGGTAGGGGATAATCTGGGGAGGGGATGTCTTCGGACTTGGGCATTGGTATGACCCAAACTAGTCTAACTTGGGCATTGGTATGACCCAAACTAGTCTAACTTGGGCATTGGTAGGACCCAAACTAGTCCTTCTCAACATTCTCATTCCACGGTATAGATAAATAATGAAAATTTGCGTATGGTACGCTGGAATAATAGATGAGGTGGCTTTGCTAGAGGTGGACACTCTGGAAGTTTCTGGTGCCTGATCTTCAAAACCCAAGAGTTATAGGGATGAATCTCTCGGAATATCTGGAGCAAACCCATCATGTACTGGTGCCTACTAGGTGCCAGGCATTGTTTATTGTTGGGATACCAAAGTGAACGAGACAGAAAATCCCCTGTTCTTATCCTAAGAGACGAAGCGGACAATAAGCAAAAGAACAAATTGAGGGGCGCCTGGGTGGCGCAGTCGGTTAAGCGTCCGACTTCAGCTAGGTCACGATCTCACGGTCCGTGAGTTCGAGCCCCGCATCGGGCTCTGGGCTGATGGCTCGGAGCCTGGAGCCTGTTTCCGATTCTGTGTCTCCCTCTCTCTCTGCCCCTCCCCCGTTCTGCTCTGTCTCTCTCTGTCCCAAAAATAAATAAACGTTGAAAAAAAAATTAAAAAAAAAAAAAAAAAGAACAAATTGATATGATAAGGCTAGGCAGTGATTGAAGCTAGGTAGAGAAAAAAAACACAGAGGAAAGAAAAGAGAGTGGTGGAGCACAGCCAGAGTTCCACCCCCATGGTAGCTTTGGTGAAGTGATGGTATGAGCCCAAGATCTAGAGGAAGAATATTCTAGTAAGAGAGAACAAGGTTTTGGACATTTGGAGGAAACACAGCAAGGGCCACACAGGAAAGAGTGAAGGAGAGACTACTAAGGGATGAAGTTGGGCTTATAGTCAACTTAGAACACGTAGGGCGTGGCAGTTCATGGTAAGGAGTTTGTTTTAAATATCAGGGCAGCACAGTGAAGAGTTTTGAGCAGTGAAGCGATGGGGGCCAAGTTATTTTTTCAAAAATCGTTTGTGCTGCGGTGTGAAGAATCGATTGTAACGGGCGAGAGAGGTCCGGGTTTGCACTAGGCTGTTGGCAGAGGAGGTGGAGGGAAGGAACTAGATTTCGAAGGGGCTTTCAAAGTCAAGCTGAAAGGAGCTGAGAGGACCTGGGATTGAAACATGAAAAGAAGAGAGATGTCCAAATGAAACACAGAATGAAAGAATCTAGTAGAACATGAAGATAGAAAAGAAAAGAGAGAGGAGAGGGACTGATATTTATTTTACTTTTGCTATTAAGCTGTCGACTAGTATATTTGCTTTTACCCACGGCATATCATGACATGGAAATAATTCGCTCCCATTCGGTGTTGAAGAAATGGCGATTCAAAGCTTTAAGTGGTTACTGTAAGGGAGCTCAAAGTCATGCACAAAGAAAATGGAATAACTGGGACTCGGCCCCAGATCTTCTTGAGTTCTAAGTTAGGTAACAGCTTCGCCCACAGCTAGAACAGCTTTGGATCGGTAGAGACAGGGAGGGGTTGAGGGCAAGACATATTGTGGAAGCAGTCAAAGACAACACGGAGACTTGAGGCGTCAGTGACCAAATGGTGGAAACTCTTCAGAACTGGAAAATTGCATGCTTCACCAGAGGTCAAAGAGGGGAGTTTCATGTTTGGCTTTAAACGACTTTGCCAAGGCATGAGCTGATGTGTGAGAAAGGATGATATCATTAGTGCGGTGTTCGGAATGTACCTGTGATGATGATG
Organism: Prionailurus bengalensis; assembly: GCF_016509475.1. Classification (NCBI taxonomy): domain Eukaryota; kingdom Metazoa; phylum Chordata; class Mammalia; order Carnivora; family Felidae; genus Prionailurus; species Prionailurus bengalensis. Next base: position 15,492,895 of record NC_057355.1, read on the forward strand.
GGTCACGTGGGTGAATTAGGTTTTGCTAATCACTGATGTTTGACCTCGCTGAGGCTCAGTCTGTATAAGAATCCAGAATTGCCCATTCTGAAGGAAGAGGCCGAATTCCTATAGTAAAGAGAATCTCTGATGGCTCTGTACCAATTTCTTAAGATTTACAAGGAGATCCAAAACTTTGAAGAAAATTCCATCCATCCAGCTTGGCTTCGGAAACCATTTCCAACATTTCTAAGTAGTCCCGGTAAAATCCACATACAATCACTTTGTTATCACACACTTTCTGTGTTACTCTAAGATTACTCAGCGCACAGCTACTTTGTGACTCACTGTATTCTATTCATCTGCTGAATTCTTGCAGCCCACATTTGATTTAGTCCCCTGGCAGCACCTGAATTTAATGTTGTTCCATCCCACTAATGGTGTCTCCCAGTTGACATGGCAAGCTGACATTTTGTGTATTACTTGCTGGATTATTTAAAGCTGGGCTGTCCAATATGGTAGCTCCTGGCCACATGTGGCTATTTAAATTAAATTAATAAAAGTTAAATAAAATTTTAAGTTGTGTCCCTTGGTCACAATACTCCCATTTCAAGCACTCCATAGCAACATTTGGCAAGTGCCTACTGTTTTGTGTAGAGCAGACATGGAATATTTCCATCATCACAAAAAGTATTTTTGGATAGCACTGTCTTAAAGCACCAGCATTTGGCTTATCTTCGTAGGTCCTCTGTTTCGTAAATATATCAGCTTTATGAGAACTTCGTTCTTTGGGGCAACTGATCCACAGACACACTGCCGGTCCCCAAACACACACACACACACCTGTCCCAATGACCAAAGCTCAGGTACTAATATCATTCAGAACAAACAAGAATGGCAAAGTAGCAGCCCATGGTGGTTGACCACTAGATGAAGACCGAGCAAGGGGAAAGTGGCTCGTTAGAGAAGTGTCGCAGCTAAATGAGCACATAGAGACAGAGTGGTAGCACCGATGAGAGGGAGGGAGATAAGAGCTATGACGTAGTCATCACATTGGCATAAGCAGTAGAATCTTTGATTCGATTCTTAACTGGATACCTTGAGGAAGAAGGAGGAAATATGGAACTGGCAACAATGAGTGCCAAGAATCATGCCCAATCTTCCGAATGTAGGAGTGGTTAATATGGGTCAATGAATTTTAAGGCTGATTTGCTTGGAATAGAGACTCAAACCCTGTAGCACCACTGCTCTCCTTAATACCCAATGCCAAAGCTGTCTTCACAAACATCTGGATTTCAGCCCCTCTGAAACCTGCTCTTTCTCCTCCTCTGAGCACGATCATTTGCCTAATGATGTTAGGGCTAATGCGCTGGCTGAAAGTCACAGCCTGTCTTCAGTTCTGACAAATTTCAAGTCAATTATAAACCACTCTAAACAACCAGCCTGAACGTAATACCTGCGGGTTCTCTTGCATGGAGGAACCAAAATATAAAGCAAGATTGATTGGTTTAGAAGTTGAGTGTTGTGGTGGTCAACGTTAAATTCTTCAGTTTCTTTTCTATTTTTTTTTTTTGTTTAGGCAGAAGAATCCAGTTTCTACAATGAAGTTATTAGATTTGAAACTACATTTTTTTCAATATAAGATTAAAAAAAAATTAAGTTAAATCGTGGATGAAAACTTCCTTTGGGGCAACTCTTTTTAGCTGAGCTTGTCACATTACTTATGGTTGTGGAATCATTTTATCTTAGCTGTTGTTATTTATTGTTGTGATTACTTATCGGCACCCATTCCGTACTAGATAAAGAAGGTGAAACCCGGAGAAGTCACTCCCTGGCATTCACAGCCCCAGTGAGAGGCAGACCTGAGATGCAATGAAAATAGCTCGCTGATTCTCTTTTGGGATATTTGCCTCTATTTTATAAAAACTTCAAAATCAGCGCAAAGGGTAGACTGACTGAAAGATCACTCAGAGAAGTTCACATTTAGGAACAACACATCAGTGTCGATGAGTTAGGATGAAATTATTAGAGCATCATGAGTGAAGTATAATTGTAAAGCAAGCTAGCATTTCCTGCACCCGTCAGAAAGCAAAACCCACTTATCAAGACTATATTAAACATATTTGAATAGAAGATGCAGGTGTTGCCACGGTGGGCGTTTACCTGGAAATCTTTACCAGTATTTTTAGCTTCCTAAAATAGTAATAAAAAAAAACAACTTGTATTGGTTACATTGAGCAGTTGTATTGATAACACAGGGGCAGGAACTAATTAGGAAAAGACAAAGAAGAATAACGAGTAGTTGAAGTTTAAAGAAGCATTGGTCCCATGACCTTTTCATTGAATTTTTCCGAACACTGCTCCTCACCCGTGTGTCCGTGCTCCCCTCCAGAATGAGTTCATTACCAATAGCTAACTGGTCTCCTAGTCCCTTGTGTTTCCTTTTCTTGAAGCTCTCATCCCTTTGTATTATCGTTTTCTCTGGTCTGGGGCCACCACTTCCCTGTAAACCTCTCCATGACAGATTTGGGTCTCCAGCCTACGCCAATGGGTGAGGTACATAATAGAATCTCAATAAGCACTTGATGGGTAAATAGATAATTAAACCCCATTTATTATCCTTAGTTATAGGGAAAGGATTCTCTTTAAAGATGGTTTTGATCATGTGGGCAAAAATAGATCATCTGACCCACCCAGGAATCTTGATAATCTCTTACCCGTTGAGGGAGTTATCTGATACTTAGAGTCCGTGCCTTGAGTCTCTCTCTGTCTCTGGGGCATGCGCTGCACAGAGCAAGTCTCTTTGCAAGGCTTACTTAGCAAACACTTGGGAGAAGATGCCAGAATTAAGTCGTAATGGTACACAGCAAAATATTCCTCTCTCCACCCTTCTGTCACTCTCAACAGTTGTGTTTTTGTGGGTTTTTTTCTTTTTCTATTTCTTAAATCTGAAACACCCTGCAAGTGACAAAATGAAAACCTATTCATAAAACTAGGGTCTTGCCAGGTTAGACACTTTGGTCAAGCAACATCATTCTATTTACCGGCGGTTTATAATTTACTGCGAAATTAATGCTATGGCATGTAAGGCCACTGCCACATAAAAGTAATTATTAACCTAAAGAAAAATCTGAATTTCCTTTTTGCTAACATGACAGGATTGAAACCTTTTCATATGTGAAGTTTACATGTATTTCACTTCTGATGATTGAAAAGAAGAATCTTGAATGAGGTTGACTGTATGTTTCAATCATTGGCCAAATTTGAATATACTTAAAAAGAAGAAAGAGGAGGAAAGATATTTCACTTTGTTTAAATGTCCTCTTGATTCCTGGGCACTGAATAACATGAGACATTGGTAACTTTCTAAAGGGAGGCTAGTAGTTAATCCAGAAAGTGCCTCTTATTTTGTTTCTGTACTATATTAAAAAATACATTTTTTTTTTTGGTAGAATCATCATTAACCTTGGCATTCAGACTATTTCTTAGTTCGGATAGGAAACATCTCAAGTGTTTTCTGTTTTGAGATAGCTTCTACCTTCCATTTTAAAGGGGTCCTAGATGGGGCTCCTGGGCGGCTCAGTCGGTTCAGTGTCTGACTCGTGGTTTCAGCTCAGGTCATGATCTCACAGTTCATGAGTTTGAGCCATGCTTCGGGCTCCATGCTGACAGCACAGAGCCTGCTTGGGATTCTCTGTCTCCCTCTCTCTCTGCCCCTCCCTTGCTTGCTCTCTAGCTCTCTCTCTCAAAATAAATAAATAAACTTAAAAAAAATTAAAAAAAATTTAAAGGGTCCTAAATCCTTTTATCAGATTCCTTTCTTTTCATGAAATTTCTTGAATTTGTGACCATTTCTGCTTGTTACTTAAGTCTTCATCTCCATCATTCTCCCTCATGCTTTGTATCCTTGAGATATTTTGGAGACAGGCATGAAGAAGGGAGATGAGTTAATTCAGATTAAAGTCGAGTCCCACAATCTCTAAGGATTCCTCAGGCCCTCTCTGTACAGTTCTTTTGGCCTCAGGCAACAGACCAAGATGAGAAGAAATACTCCCTCTGCTTGGAATATTCTAGGCTGGCTCTTTCAAATAGTTAAGAGTACACACACACACACACACACACACACAAGATTTGGTGAGGAAAAGATTCACTGAGAGGGAAATGTTTAAATCGAATCTCATCAGTAATCAAGAAAATGTAAATTAAGATAATAAAATGCTGCTTTACCCAACAAGAAACAAAGTATTAAGGAAAAGGCGGGTGTGATATTCTTAGCTGTAGAGCGGAGAAGGAGTCACTTTTATTCAGAATCGGTGGGAAATTAAATTAGCACTGCCCTTTTAGAGAATACCAGAATAATAACTGTCAACACTTTACATATATATACTTTATGAATAGTAATTCTTTTTCTAGATATCCAACCTAAAGAAATATCCATATATTTGCACAAGCATGTGCATATCAAGGGTCTGCATAATCATATTGTTTGTCAAGATTAAGAAATGGAAACGAGCCCATTGTGTACAACAGCTGTTTACATGGCTCCCAGTGATGGCTGCCTCCTGGTGTTCATGTCCTTATGGAATCCCCGCCCTTTGCGAGTCAGCAGGACCTGGTGACTTGCTTTTAAGAACTCAAATGTGGCAAAAGTATCGAATGGCACTTCCAGGATTAGGGTTCAGACTTTGCCTTTTATTTTATTTTATTTTTTTATTTTATTTTATTTTATTTTATTTTATTTCATTTTATTCTTTTTTGCTTTCAGGTTCTCTTTTGCTCTTCTTGCCTGCTCCAAGAGAAGTTGGCTACCATGTTGCAAGCCACGCTTTGGAGAGAATGTGGGGCAAGGAAGTGATGACCTTGGCCAACATCCAGCAAGGAAGGACCTGAGGTTTGCCAACTGTAATGTGAGGGAGCTAGGAGGTGGATGAGCCCGGAGACGACGGCAGGTCTGGTCAACACTATGAATGCTGCCCTTGTGAGACCCTCAGCCGCAGGGGCCAGCTAAACCACGCTTGAGTGTCTGAATCACAGGAACTGAGATAATGAATGTTTATGGCTTTTAGCTGGGAAATTTGGGGGCAATTTGTTACTCAATCATAGATAATTAATACATCAATCAATAGACTAATGCTTAAAGAAATTATGGTAATTCTATACTGTGGACTATTCATCAGCATTTTGAAAGTATGGTGTATCTCTTCATGCATTAATATAGAAAGATTCTTAAATTTATTGTTAAAAATAATAAAGTTGCAAAACCATACGTGCAGTAGGACTCCATATAATTAAGAAAGCAAACCTTTGTGTATCTATAAGTAATGATACATGCTTCTAAATCCAGAGAAAAGGTTTTGAAAGAAAAAAGGCAAAGTTGATTTGGGAAGGGGAATTTTTACATAATATTCTATTGTGTATGATCACTTGACGTTTTTAAACAATTCTTTCTCATTTTATTTTTTAGAGAGGGAGAGAGAGAGTGAGCAGGGGAGAGGGGCAGAGAGAGAGAGAGAGAGAGAGAGGAAGAGAGAGAGAGAGAAAATCTCAAGTAGGCTCCATGATTAGCATAGACCCTGGGACCCAAGACCTGGGATCATGACCTGAGCTGAAATCAAGAGTTGGACACTCAACCGACCGAGCGACCCAGGCACCCCTGATTACTTGAAGTTTTTAAAGCAAGAATGTATTCACACATTACTTATATAAGTAGGTAATATATAAGTAATAAGTAATAAATAAATAAGTAATATATAATAAATGCTTATTATATACTTCCATATAGAAGTAATGTATTTAAAGTCTTTTAAAGTCTATTTGGAAATGTGATTATAAAATTTAAAAAAGCCTAAAAATAAACTGCCCACCTACTACCCAATTATAACCTTTTCTATGTCCATTCCTTTTCCATTCTTGTTTTCCTTCCCCCTCCCTTCTCACGCAACATGAGGGTAGATAAAGATGTAAGATATGTTTGAACAGCGTTGACATCAACTGTGCATGTGATTTTATGACCTTTTTTCCCTTAATATATAGTAAACATTTTCCATGTCACTAAATATTGTCCAGCAACATCCGTGTTTAATATCTACAGGTTATTCCAACATATGGTTATACCTTAAGTTAATTACTTAATTAACCTGTTACTGTTGTACATTTGGGTGGTTTTCAATTTTTCTCTATTACAAATAATTCTGTGATTAATGTCTTCCTTGATTCACCTTTGTGCAGTCAATGTTTATTGCCTGGGCATTAATTTTTTTATAAGGGAAATGGTTGGATCAAAAAGCGTGCAATCAACAATTTAGGCTTTCTATACATTTTGCAAAAAGATAACAGTGATAGCACTCAGTAGAATAGTAACGGAAAGACTAAAACCAGTGGTACAATATCATGCTGCCCAACTTAAACGCTGGCCACTTTCTTCACTGTTGTGTTTACTACAGAAAATAATGGTGACGATGGTGATGATATTTATTCAGCAGGCCAGCGTAACAAACATCCGAAAGAAAGGGCAAAGCATAAGACACATCCTAGACATTCTTTTTTTCCCTAACATCAATAAAAATAATATTTATTTATTTATTATTCTTTTTAAATGTTTTTATTTATTTTTGAGACAGAGAGAGACAGCATGAGCAGGGGAGGGGCAGAGAGAGAGGGAGACACAGAATCCGAAGCAGGCTCTGGGCTCTGAGCCATCAGCACAGAGCCCGACGCGGGGCTCGAACCCACGGACCGCGAGATCGTGACCTGAGCTGAAGTCGGATGCCCAACCGACTGAGCCGCCCAGGCGCCCCAATAAAAATAATATTTAAAAAGAATTCTGCTTACAAATGACTTTCAAAATTTAAGAATCATGGTGATGTTTGTTTTCAAAAAGAATTTTGAGTTAAAGGGGGATATAATGTCTTCATTTGTAGCTTGTGTGTCCTTCTAGGGTTTATGACAAGTTCTTGAAGGTACCAACTCATACATTAACTCGTACATAAATGTATACACTAATATATACAAGTTTTTTTTTTTTTTTAATCGCACTTGAATTAACTCTTTAAGACCAATCAAGTGTTTAGTTCACTGAAGTAAGACTTCTTGAAATAGTAGTCTGGCTATCAAGAATAGTTGAGGTAAGTTAAAGATGAAAGACTTTTCTAGACCTCTGAAATTAAATCACTTTTGAAGCAAGAGTTTACAAATGTAAATACATATGCAATAAAATATATATAACATGTATAAGATGTAAAATACACGTCATAATATGAATATGAAATATAGAAAAAATATATAAATAATATAATATATAAAATATACAGTATATAATAAAATAAATATATACATAGAATAAAAGCAACCACATACTCCCCTTCTCCATTGTATTAGGAATCCAAGAGCCATAACTAGAAAAGGGTTGACTTTGACCTTGTTCTGACAAACCTTTGCTCCAAGAGCAGTTAACAATGGCAGTCCAGAAGAGCCAATCTTTTTGTGTATCATACATAAGCTCAACAGGCATTAATTGATGTTAAAACCAAAACTTTAGTAGAAGATACTGTTATCATTTTTTGGTTGTTGTATACAAAAGAGATTCCTTTGTGGGATTCTGATATACATACTTTAAAGAGGCATGGTTTTTGTGTGTTTATTTTAGAGTTTGAGAGAGAGAGAGAGAGAGAGAGAGGGCACGAGCAGGGGAGAGGGGGTAGATAGAATCTCAAGCAGGCTCCGCATTGAGCATGGACACAGGGCTTGATCCCATGACCCTGGGATCCTGACATGAGCTGAAATCAAGAGTCAGATGCTCAATCGACTGAGCCACCCAAGTGCCCCAGATGCATGACTTTTATTGAAGTCTCCAGAGGATCTAGTAAATATTAGACAGGTACAAATAAATAGTCAAACAAAGGTTTTACTGGTTAAAATAGCATTTGAAAATCCACGAATAAAATCAGTGTCCGTATTTTACAGATGAAAAATAGAAGGCTAGAGAAATTTGGTTTCTTACCCCAGGCAACAAAACCAGTTTGTACCAGCGTCAGAACTAGAATTTAAATCTTCATCTTGCTCTCCACATTAGGTTTCATCCATGAATATAATCACCACCTGTTGTTTCATGAACATTGTTCCTCTTCAGTAACATTACATGACCTTCTGGTAGCAGGGTAGGTATAAGAATTTCCCAGTGTCTGGCTAGAGCTCAAGATGAGATTCGTAGTAATTTTTCAAAGGTTAGTAAGCTCGAACACTACCATGCTTGATAGTGGCAATATCAACATTTGCTTCCTGATAGGAGGCAATCAGGAAACCCTCTTCTAGTGAAAGTTCTATCCCCAAGGCATAGGTAAGGTAGGCTGCACGTTCTGCATAATGTCCAGCTCAGAGTGATATAAGATATCCAGAGTTTCATGATGGCCTTGGACGTAGGAAGAAACTCCAACATCTAAAGGAACCTTGGCAGTCAAAGTTTGTACTTAATAGGGACGCCTGATGGCTCAGTTGGTTAAACATCTGACTTCAGCACAGGTCATGATCTCAAGGTTTGTGGGTTTGAGCCCTGCATCGGGCTCTGTGCTGACAGCTCAGAGCCTAGAGCCTGCTTCAGATTCTGCTTCTCCCTCTCTCTCTGCCTCTCCCCAGCTTGCACTCTAATTCTCTCTCTGTCTCTCAAAAATAAATAAACTTTAAAAAAAAAAGATTATACTTAATAATTCTCAGAGGCAAGGAGAAATATTTTTGGGTGGGGAAAAGGGAATTTGAATGACTATGCTTGCCTTTAAAATAATGAAAAGAGCTAGTAAGTAAAAATCACAATATGATAGAACTAGAGACTTCCTTAAAGATACTTTTGCAAATGAAACATGGAGACTGCCTAGAAACGGACTTAGAAATAAATTTCAGTTCTCTGTATTTTATTTGTAGTGCATTTTCTGCTCCCTACATAGGACATAAGAATTATTCTTCCTTTCCAACCAGTTTTGGGTAATTCCTCTTTGTAGTATAGCCAGTTACATCTGGAAATCTCCCTTGGCTCTAATAAAGGGTGAACACAATCTCTGCTACTCATGAAAACAATTAAACTTAAATGAGAGTTTCTTTTAAGACTCAAGCTTTGTTCCCATATATGATTTGAAGTCATACACTGCCATGACTTCAAATGTGACATTTGAAGTCCATTCTGGGCTGCCACCTTGAGTCACATTTGAAGTTAGATGCTCCAGAACTGGAACCATTGAAGGCTTGCCCTTCACTGGTAAACAGAACCTCACCCACTTCAATGAAGGATTGAGTGACTGAGCCCAATGTGGGCTGAGGTGCTAAGAGATTGTATTCTAAGATGTCGTTCTTGGTAACATCCAGAATCATTCAAGGTGGTCAAAGGACAATTCCAAACAGTTCTGCTTCCGTGACTTCTTTGGGCCTAAAGAATTAACCAAGAAGGTCAGTATGTGTGATATTTGATGTATATGATATGACATCATAGGACTTGTCTTAAATGCATGCACGCACACACACACACACATTGCTACAAATCAAGTAAAGAGAAGAAAAAGGCAATGGACACTCAGGAGTAGGTACACCAATCCCAGGCAAGATAAGGAATAGGGAAATAATGCAGAATTACCAAAATCTGTAGATATTGTATCTTATATCTGATTCTTCATTTTTCTCATCCCTTTCACCTCTAACATAATACTCTTAAGAAGTTAGGTAAGAATGGAAACATCTCCCATATCTAAGACCAGTTTAAAAGATACCAAGTATAGGGCACCTGGCTGGCTCAGTCGATGTGGTGGACTCTGAATTTCATCTCAGGTCATGATCTCATGGTGGTGAGATCAAGCCCCACATCAGGCTCTGCACTGCGTGTCTGCACTGGGTTCTCTTTCTCTGTCTCTTTGTGTCTCTCTGCCCCACCCCCTCCCCCCACCCCGCTTGTGCTCTCTCTTTATCTCAAAATAAATAAACTTAGAAAAAAAATATTCCAAGTAGAGCTGTCTGAATGGAACCAGAAGATGCAAGGAGCTCTAAACAATAAAGAGAATGAGTGGGGCAGGGCCAGATTGTGGAGGACTTCGAAAGCCAGGAAGAAGCTTCTGGATGTAATACTGAAGATCACAAGAATTCATGTGTAGGTTTGTTCTGTAACTTTTTAATGAAAGAAATGATTAGCTAAGAAGTTTGTTTGATAAGGACATGTTGATTCTATATATATATATATATATATATATATATATATATACAGTGACTATACAATTAGGAATTTGAACAAGCCAGAAAATGGGTTGGGATTTTGGATAAGAATGATAGCAAAGTGTAAGGGCAAGTCAAGAAAAGGATGTAAAGAATCAAGAGGATTTTAGGTAGATGGAACATAAGGATGAGTGGGAGGTGATATGTATTTAGGATTAGAGAGACCTGGGTTAGCTACTGGTTGGTTCTACTGTGTACTAGCTTTGTGCCCTTATTCATTCTGTCTGAGCCTTAGTTTCTTCACTTGTAAAATGAGAATGATAATAATAATGCCTACTCCTTGGGCTAGTTGATATGAGGTGTTGTAATGTGTGCTAAAATACCCAGTCCAGTGCCTGGCCCATAGCTAGTGTTCAAAGTTACCGGTAAATCTTTGAGGAATTAAGACGGATAAGTGATCACCCCATGATTTCTCATCTGGGAGACTGATGGAATGAATTGTAGACAGAATTGGGATAGTTGAAAACAAAGGGCCTGCATATGGAACAAGGAAGGAAGACAGTGAGGGAGAGAAAAAGGATAATTGGTTATTTTAGAATGGGAGATCTTTGTTGAGGATTGATGCAGACCAAGACCATTGGGATCAAGAGATGCAAATACTCTTGGGGCTGGAGGGTTGCTGGAAGCTGATGTGGGGGTGGCTGTGGGACACGGTCCTGGAGATGTCCATCAAGGCCATCAGAGAATATTACCGGGGGTGTAGTGACAATACAGACAAGCCATTACAGTATGGGAACTCAGATGAAGTTCAGGACAGAGTAAATATAGAAAATTGGAAACATTGGACTAAAGTGTAGGTTAAAAGAACCCACAACTGATTTAAAGATTTATGAGTAAGGGGGCCTGGGTGGCTCAGTCAGTTGAACACTGGACTCCTGATTTCCGCTCAGGTCATGATCCTGGGGTTGTGGGATCAAGCCCACGTTGGGCTCTGTGCTGAGTGTGGAACCTGCTTAGATTCTCTCTCTCTCTCTCTCTCTCTCTCTCTCTTTCTCTCTCCCACTGCCCCTCTCCCCCCTGCTCACTCTCTCGAAAATATAAATAAATAAATAAATAAATAAATAAATAATAAATAGCTTCATGAGCAGTTTACAGAATGGCAAATATTGATGCTATAGAATTCCTGGTTCCCCTTAGGAAGACTAAAGAAAGAAGATTAAGAATTAATACCTATACCTAACGCAGCACATCAAACGATCAAGAGTAATTCTCAAAGAAAGAAGAAGACAGGCTTCTCAACACTGAATTGCTTGTGGTGTTAATTGCCTAAAAGTAGGAAACGTCCAGAAACCTACAAGCTAATTGAGGGGATAATAAGAACAGAAAGAAACATCTTGCAAGTGGATTCCGAAGTTAAGTGCAAAAGAATTATTTTTATTTTTTCATATTTTAAAATCTGTGAAATCAGGATATATCTTATGATTTAAAAAGTAATTGTCAGTGTATTTCCTTTCTTAGTGGTAGATTACATAATGGCTCACCTTATAATCAGCGGCTTCTTACATTCACTTAAAGAGATTATTTTGGTTTTGCTTTTACATATGAAAGGATGGAGGCATTCAATTATAAACTGTGCAGTTAGGAAAGAAAAGGGAATATATTGAATTTTTCATGCAATCACTGGAGAACACACTTTTTTTTTTTTAATTATACAAGACATTTATCAAGAGTATCCATGTTTTGGGCAAGATAGTAAATGTCAGTAAGAAGTAAATGGTTAATATCACAAAGAACATACCTGTTCTCTGATCAATGCTATAATTTAGAGATGACTAAGAAAAAAATAGTGGGGCACCTGTAGGCTCAGTTGGTTAAGTGTCCGACTTCAGCTCAGATCATGATCCCACGGTTCACGAGTTCAAGCCCCGTGTCGGGTTCTGTGCTGACAACTCAGAGCCTGGAGCCTGCTTGGGATTCTGTGTCTCTCTCTCTGCCCCGCCTCTCCTCACACTCTCTTTCTCTCAAAAATAAATAAACATTAAAAAAACAAAGAAAAAAAACAAAGAAAAAAATAGTCAAAGATCCCCACATGTTGGGATATGCAAAACAATCCTTTAATAATTCATGGGGACAGGAAGAAAGCATAAAGGAAATTTAAATATATTTAGATGTGAACACTAAAATAGTAAAGATCAAATTGCATGGGCATCAGATAAGGCAGTACTTAAAGGAAAATATGTGGCTCGAGGCGTTACATCATAAAAAATAAATGCTGAAAGTTATTTAGCTAAGCATTCAGCTTAACAATTTGGACAAAGAACAGTAAAGTAAGAAAAATAGAAGGATGGAAAGATAAAATTAGAAATTAATGAAATAGAAAACCAGAAAAATAGAATTAATCAAAAAATAAACTTTGACTAATATCGATTGAGGAAAAAAGTGTAATAAGAAAGACAATATAGGGGCACCTGAGTGGCTCAGTTGGTGAAGCATCAGACTTCGGCTCAGGTCATGATCTCACGGTCTGTGAGTTCAAGCCCCGCGTCGGGCTCTGTGCTGACAGCTCGGAGCCTGGAGCCTGCTTCGGATTCTGTGTCTCCCTCTCTCTGCCCCTCCCCCATTCATGCTCTGTCTCTCTCTGCCTCAAGAATAAATAAACGTTAAAATAAAAAAAAAAAAAAAAGAAAGACAATATAGAATCGATATAGAGGTAGAAAACAACCCATGGAATAGGGTATAGAACTTAGCAACAGGCTAATGCATGTATGAAAACATTACATATAACAAGGTTGATATTGTCCATTCGTGGCGGAAAAAGAATAATTCAAAAACGAGTACTGGATCTTTTTTTTTTTTAAATAAAAACATTAAATAGGCTCACAAAAGTCAATTCTAGGTAAGTTAAGGATTTAAAAAGCAAAACTTTAACTATTTGGAAGAAAGGATAGGCAAATATCTTAACATATTCAGATAGAGAATGCTTTCTTAAATTTCTTAAATGACAAGGTATAAAAATAAAAGAAAATGTTGATAAATTTGGCCATGTGAAAATAAAAATATCACGAGGTGAAAGGTAGTGTAAAAATGTTTAGAAAATATACATTAGAAGAGTTTTGCAATCTCTCCGACCAAATAAAGGCTTATTGTCTAGAGTAATCGGAAAATCCTGCAAATCAAAAAAAAAATCAAATTAATGGGAAAACGGACTAACGATATACCGGAAAACATGCGTGACTAATAAACATATAGCGAGATGCTTACCCTTATGTTCTGATCAAGGACATGCAAATTAGAATCACAAGAGGACAACTATTATCGCAGCCAGCCGATGTTCGAAACTCAAAAAGCCAATACAAAGTTTTGGTGAGGATCTAGAGCAAAAGGAACCATTTCTTTGAAGAATGATTGGGCAATACTCGGTAAAATCAAAGACGTAAGATCAAAGACTTTGCTTCCAACCACTTTCAGCTCTGGGTTTGGAAGGGCAGTACCCAAAACTTAGCTTACGTCGTGATCGCCTGGAGGGCTTGTTACACTCTGCTCCTGTGACCTTAGAATTTGCATGAGGGGTAAGTTCCCAGATAATGCCGGTGGTGCTGGTCTCAGGACCACACCGAGAACCCCTGCCCTGGAGATCTGGTCCGACAAGAGCCCAGGGAGACAAGCATAAGAGTATTCATTGCATCGGGACGCCTGGGTGGCTCTGTCGTTAAGCGCCAGACTCTAGACTTCGGCTCAGGTCACGATCTCACGGTCGGTCGGTGAGCTCGAGCCCTTCACTGGGCTCTGCGCTGACAGTGCTTGGGATTCTCTCTCTCCCTCTCTCTCTGCCCCTCCCCCACTCGCCCTCTATCTCTCTCCCAAAATTGATATTTAAAGCACAAGTAAAAATGTAAAAATGTATGGTGAGAAGAATATATAAATTTGTGTAGCAATAAGAGAACCAGCCCAGGACGGTGATGATCTCTGGGCAGGGAAGAGACAGCAGTGAATCTGGGGAAAACACACAAGGGGTCTTGACCTACTGATGATGTCTTATTTATTTATTTTTGTGGCATAAAAGACTAAAGCAAAATGGAAAAATGATGAGATCGGGTGGGTATGTGGCCGTTTGTCCTAATATTTTCTTTTTTTTTTTTTTTTGGTGTCTTTGAAATATTTCATAATAATACTAATTTGAATGAAGATAGAAATAACTTAACTAAACTCAGAAGCCAGTTAGCTCCCAGACAGAATATTCCGGTTGGGAGGACTTTTAATTCGACTCGATGTAGAGTTTCTTTAACGCTAAAATGTCACCGAAAGAAGAAAAGTAACCAAACTAGGTATTTCAGAGAAAGACTGGTCATCTAGCAAGTTCAGAGTACGTTTGTAACTAATATTAGCCTCTACTTTCATACACTGTATTTAAATTCATTTAATCGTCTCAGCAACTCAAAAATAAGCAGAAAGGAAGTTGTTTTTCCCATTTTACATGTGGGGAAACTGAGGCTTAAGGAGGCTAAGGCACCAAATCGCCAAATAAATGCCGGAGCCTGGGCAGCCACCTGGGCCTTCTACAACTGGTCTCTAACCTTCAGGGAGGCATCCGGAGATGTAAATATCCTAATCAGTCTTCTTCCGGCTGAGTCGGGAATGTAACTTTTTCCTGCCAATCTATTTTGACTCTCATAAACAACTCAAAGGATTCCTTGTTTATTAAAATGCTGTCTGCCAGGGAGCTGTTCCGTGGATGTCATGTTCTTGGGTTTTTTACAAGCTCCTGGAGGCAGTGATGCAGCTGAGGGCTAAAGCCTGGATTTTGAAGTTTGTACGGTCTGTTTTCAAGTCCTTACTCCATCACTCACTAGCTGTGTGACGCAGGCAATTTTATTAGCGTGGAGGAACCTCAGTTTCCTTATCTGTAAAGTGGGACCACCTCACTGGTGGGGATTGCCTTATGTGTGTGTGTGGGGGGGGGGGGCGTAGCTCAGCGCCTGGCGTGTGAGAACAGCTCAAAAAGTGAGTACCATTTGTTGAATAGTTACGACTCTTATTGGTTCCATATTGATGCTTTATTAAATGTATTCTTTTTCTCTCATTCCATCTGCCCCCGACCAGGGGCTCTGTCAATCTTAGTATCTCCGGCACTAAAGGTAAGCAGGATGTCCGTGTCTCATCAGTTGATTTCTGTCATTTCAGGATGGAGGAGGGGGTGGGGAGAGAAGAGGGAGAGGGGAAGGGAGAGGAAGAGAAATTACTGCAGTTTTTCAGTTCAGCAAAATGCTTGAACAGTTACAAAGTATAAGAAGCGGCACAATGTGGATGCAGGCGGTTGATACGTATTGAAAAATCTGACCCACGCTGAGAGCATTTCTTCAAAACAACGTAAGGGGTGCCTGGGTGGCTCAGTCGGTTGAGCGTCCGGCTTCGGCTCAGGTCACGATCTCGCGGTCGGTGAGTTCGAGCCCCGCGTCGGGCTTTGTGCTGACAGCTCGGAGCTCGGAGCCTGGAGCCTGCTTTGGCAGGCTATCATTGTATTCTTCTTCTTCTTATTATTATTAATTGTTATTATTGGAATAGCAGGGAGACTCATCAGTCTCTCTCTCTGCCCCTCCCCCACTCATGCTCTGTCTCAGAAGTAAATAAACATTAAAAAAATTAAAAAAAAAACCAACAATGTAAAAAACAGCTAGCTTGTACTTTGTGTAATCATCATTGTGATTTCCCACTGGCTTAACGTCCCTGGATCTTTGCTTATGCTGTTTCCTCTGCCTGGTGTGCCTCTTCTGCCTGGAAAATCTAACTCTGGAGTCAAAAAACTAATTCAGGGATTTCTTGAGCCAACTCTGGCCCCCAGGGGAACTGATGAGTCTCCCTGCTGTTCCAGTAATAATAATTAATAATAATAATAATAATACAATGATAGTAAGCTTCTATCTAAACACTTTATCTAACTTAACTCATCAATCTTCCTCATAACCATCAAAATCTCCCCAGTGTAGGGTTTCTCCAAGCAGATCCGGTAGAATACTTATTTTTCCTAAGAGGTCAGCAGGTAAACCTGGAAAATAAAAGGAAAAAACAGGCTAGTTTTGTTTGCCAAAAAAGTCTTGGATAGCATAATAGTCACAATTTCAAGGCTCTGAGAAGTCCTGTAATAAGGAAACCTGTTTGATTTTGCTTCTCACAGAGTTTCCCAAAGAAAAACATGCCCAGATTCAGATTTTACCTTGTTCTTTCTTTCTTCCTCTTCTCCTTATCCACTTTTCCCCACCCCTTCTCTTCCTTCCCCATTCTGACACACGTTGGGTAGACATGTTTCAGTGCCCACATGTAGTTGTGTACTTACCTATCTATAGAGTATTTCTTTATTTTTTAAAAAATCTTTTTAGTGTTTATTTTTGAGAGAGAGAGAGAGAGAGAGAGAGAGAGAGAGAGAATGAGTGGGAGAGGGGCAGAAAGAGAGGGAGACACAGAATCTGAAGCGGGTTCCAGGCTCTGACCTGGAACCTGATGCGAGGCTCAAACTCATGAACCAAGAGATCATGGCCTGAGCAGAAGTTAGGTGCTTAACCTACTGAGCCCCCGGGCACTCCAGTAATTACTTTTTTCTATATATATTTCCTGTGCTAGCCTGTGAGCTTCTTTCTTTCTTTCTTTCTTTCTTTCTTTCTTTCTTTCTTTCTTTCTTTTCTTCAAGCTTATTTATTCATTTGGAGAGACAGAGAGAGTGAGTGGGGGAGGGGCCGAGAGAGAGGGGGAGAGAGAGAGAATCCCAAGCAGGCTCCACGCTGACAACCCTGATGCTGAGCTTGAACTCACGCAACGTGAGATTATGACCTGAGCCAAAGTCGAGAGTTGGTTGCTCAATCGACTGGGCCCCCCGGGCCTCCCCCGGCCTGTGAGCTTCTTGAGGATGAAACTGTGTCTCTTTGTTGTGTCACTAGCTCTGTTCACTGTGACAAGATGGCCGTGTGCAGGTTTCTTATCAGGCTTCTTTCAGGAATGTGTTCCTCAAAAGGGAAAAGTGGGCATCGAGAAAAGCTGACCTACTGGACGTTGGTGACTGGTTGGCCAAATGTGCCAAGACCAGACCCCAAACGAGAAAGACAGCTAGAAGGACATATGAGAAAGTATGGGCCAAGGAGGGGAGGTAAGAGGTGTAATGTCACCTATTACTGCCACCATTGGCCTAGAATCGCCAATCTGGCCTGTTAGTAAAACACAACAAAACAAAAATCCGTGGAACTCTGGCCATCACATAAATACCTGGGAGAAGGACGCCTTTCTTCATGAAAGAGTCCAGGAGCCAAGACAGATGCTTCAGAAAAGCATGTGGGTTGGCAAAGCCAATGGTTGGTCTATGGAGGGCCCGTTGGCGATCTAAAGGCATAAGGCCTTTTGGCAGTTTGGTAGCTTGTAATGCGGACCCGGTTGCAAGAAGAGTGGCCCAACCAGGGAGTCTCGACTAGAAAGCCCTTGACATCTGGGACTTCAGAGGCCTACAAGACAGAATTCGCTGAAAGAAGCCATTCCAAAAATAATCTTGTTACATGGGACGGCAGAACAATATTCTTTCCTGAGGCGGCTTTGATCGGAGAAGGTATGCCTCGGAGGGGTTTATTATCTCCTCCTCAAAGACTGTGAGTAAAACTACAAATGCTTTTTGGAAATTAAAGCCACAGGTTCCCAAATATGAAATATTTGGGAACGCTGGTTTAACAATTTCTACGTGCTAAGTGTTCTATGTATGTTAACTCACTGCGTCCCCACAGTGACTTCATGAGGTGGCAATGATTATTATCCCCATTTTTCAGCTGAGGACACCGAGGTACAGAGAATTCGGTAACCAGCCCGAAGTCCTACAGCTGGTAGTTGATGGAAGTCAGGTTGGAAATCGTTGCTGGTTTTGTTTCTATCATTGACTGCACTTTTCCTGCACTTGCATGGTGAGCAACAGTTTCACAGTTTAGGGTTGGGTTCCACCTGAGTAGTTTGAGACTGTTGTGTTGTTCTGCATAGACGCTGGAGTTATAAAACGACGACCATTGTGAAGGACGCCTAAGAGATTTACAACCATAGGGCAGTGGGCATAAGTGCTAAAGCACACGTGAATCTTGGAGGAACTGGGAGAAAATCTATGCATCTCTTGGTGCTTGTAAGTCTCACCTCTTGTGGAGTAGGACGGGGTGGTGGAGGGAACAGACAGTGGAATATATGAGATCATGGAAACTGATTCTTTCATCAGGAACTCCACTGCCCCCTTGAGAGGTCACCTGCCGTGTGCAGAGGGCGTACAAGGCTTAGGTGACACGACTGGCATCAATTTACCCATCGGAGGCTTCGTTATCCAAGAGCCCATGCACACAGATAAGCACAAAAGTCGTAAAACACGAAAAAGGAATTAGAAAACAAGACTTTACATCCACCGTAGGGACTTTGAAGCCCGGCGATGGCAGAATGGGTCTCCCGGCTGGAATCTGAGGAGGGGGCACTTTGGTTTGTAGATCTGGGGCAACAGATATTCCCTTGTGTACGAGGCCGAGTGAAGCCAAGTCCAGAGGGGAGAAAATGATACACTAGTTAGAGAATGGGGAGCAGCCCTGTTCAGAGACAGGGTTTGGAGAACGGATGGGGAAGTAGGGACGCCTCCAAAGGGGCTGCGTTCCAATGTGCGGGAAACCGCATCTGAAGCCACTCGTAACGTCTCTTTGAGGCAGGTTTCAAATGCCTGGCCCATAGCAGGTGCTCAGCGAGTGTTCGCTGACACAATGAATGGATCCCACAACGCAAACACGTGAAGGGGTTTTGCGGCATCTCAGGACCGCCTACCCGTCAATTAGCCTGCGATCAAATAGCAAATATGGCTATAGAACACGTGAGCCCTCAATTCCTGGACCACATTTCGGACGCTAAAACGTTGGACTCACTCTTTGGGAGTGCGTGAAGATGGCCTTGGGCACCTGTAGCATGATGTCTAATGTCTAGCCTAGGCCTGCTGATGGGAACTACCTTTCTTTGGGCTGTGCGCGGTCTTTTCTTGTTTAAAGCCATGAGAACTAGAGACCCCAGGCCCCAGTATCTTGGATTTATCCACATATCCATAAAAGCCTAGCAACCAAAGGTATTATCTTTATTCAGAAGGAGTAGGGCACTTTTAAGGTTCACGAATATATATATATATATATATATATATATATATATATATATATACTGGGTTCTGAAATGGTCATTTTTCCCCCCTCAGCTATGCCATTATAGTGATCAGCCAAGCTCTGGCAAGGTAAATACTTTTGGAAAATAAGTGGAAATTTGCTGCAAATCAGTCCCTTTTGTGCATGGCCGCGGGAGCATGTTGAAATGTTTGGACACTAATACCCATTCATTTTCTTGGCTCCATAAATAAAAGCCGCCAGCTCTGTGGCGGCCGTGAAAGGGTATTCTTCAGGGCCCAGCGGGGATCCCCACCCTTATTACCACTGCAGGGGGCAGGACAGGCCCAAAATAGCAAGACAACTAAATCAAGACATTTTCAATGCCTAACAAAATGACTGTGTTTTAGAAAGAACCCAAAGGTTGGAAAAAATTGGACAGCTTTTGTACTTAGTGTAATACCTTTGTTAAAAGAGTTCAGATGGGAAAAGAGAGTCTTTTAAAAATGCATAAGCATATTTCGGAATATCATTTAAAATCTCCAAGGATCTTATGAAACTGTAAATCGAAGGTGCCAATGGAGTCATCAGAGGATTCAAGCTGAAGATATATTCCATCTGGGGACCCCAGACCACGGATTGCCGTGTGGGCCGTCAGCAGAATTGGGCCAGTCTTATTATGTGTGCAGGTTTGATGGGGGGGGGGGGTGGTGGGGGAACTTCAAAAGGAGGTCAGAGAAGCTTTTGAAGGAAGCTGAACAGCTATTTTGGCCTTCAGATCTTTTTCAAATTAAGACTTTTTTTTTTATTTTTTCCTAAGTAGGCTGGTAGACCTGAAGATATTTTACCTATTACCCTTTCTTTCATCCAAGGGAGAAATTAGCAGAAGTATTTTCTAAGAGTCCTAAAGGCATGGCAATAGTTGGGTGGGGAAGGGGGTGCTGGAGAAAAGTATTCCGAAGGTATTTGGCAAATTTTCTCCCTTTTCACTGCCACTCCGCCCTGACAGTTAAGAAGTATTGTCCACCGATTTTGAATAAACAATTAACTCCTCTGGTTGGCATATGATATAGCCTATAAATGAGTCTCCAGTCCGGCAACAATTAGGACTGAATTCTTTTGCATGGCTACACCACGGACATTATTCTAATTCGGCATGTAAATGTAACTCATCATTCTGACACAGGCCAGTCATCTTCTGTAGCATAGCTCAAAAAGTTTGCTCAGAGCGTACACCCCAGAAGACTCTTGCCAAATCTCTCCAAGTCGCCATGCCTCACCAATCTAAAACACGAGTCTTCTGGATTTCTGAAAGTTGATAAACAAAGAGCAAACTGTCACCCCCCCTCCAAGCCTCCCCCCCCCCACCCCAAACAATGTCATCTTCTGTCTTTTATGACTCAGACTTTAATTAGAGCCATAAACATGACCTTGCCTAATAAAAATTCCAGGATTTCGGAGCTGGCTCGGAGAATGTGAACCACATCTGGTGACAAGTTGAGCTAATTAATATCTTTATAGGCATCTTCCATCCACTAGAGTTTAAACAGAAATAGTCAGGGGTGCTTACATCAAAGCCCGAGGCAATCGAGGGCTGTTGCTTACTTTCCAGTCTCAGCTGATAAGAAGTAGACCAGTTTTTATAGGCGAGTAAAAGCCAAGTGTGGAGATGGCTCGCGCAGGGGAGCACTTTGCTCCGCTCTTCTGGACGTTCTGTGCTCACATCCCCAGTTTTGTCTGCTCGAGGCTAGCCAGCTAGTTAGTTAGACAATATGCGTGGGCCACAGGAAAACAAAACAAAAAACAAGCAAACCAAAAACCAGTGGAGAAAGACGGGGGCAGCCAACAAATAGCTATGCTGGGACTTAGACAAAGCACACAGTGACCCGTGCCTACCGCATGTCCTTGCAGAGATCTTTTAAAACTCTGCTCCGTGGAGCATTGGCTTGTGGCTCAGCTAAGGTTTCTCCAACAAGACCGTGTGCAAATTGAAAAGCAAGCTGAAGGCGCACAACTGGTGCTGAAATGTGTTTTGAAGCAGACCAGCGGGCCCGGCGCGATGTCAGCTCTGGGCGAAACATGCCGGTGGCCAAGGGGCTTCTTTTTCAAAGGCTACCCTACAAAGAGCATGCCAGCCCTTCTCCGTCAATATGGGCCAGTACCCCGGGAGCTCCCGGACAATCAGAAAATAATGACATCAACCTGACCATGGTTAAGTACATAACATGCTGAAGGTTCACGGATGTGTGGTCTGGAACAATAAAGAAAAAATAAAGACGCTTGCTTGGCGGGCCCCAGCTGTTATTAGCCATGCTGTGAGAGAAAGGAAAGGTATGATATGGACTGCCATTTCGATTGGGACCAGGTTAATCTCTCCATTGGAGGAGAAGAAAAAACAACAACAGAAAAGCAGCTCGCAGAAGGAACGGAGGGGACAAACGACCATATCTTTATTTGCATAATCTGTCTTTAACCCTTTACTAATAGAGACCAGGTTCTTCAAATAAGCTTAATTTTCTTTCGACTGGTGGGCAGAGAGCCCCACCACCTCAAAGTCCAGCCAAGGAGCGTACTATCTAATATTCATTTACTACGTATTGCTGAGATGTTCGGCTTAAGGGGTAAAACTCTAACCGTGTAGATTAAAAGTGACAGGCATCTCTTCAGGGAAACACCGTTGGAATTTATTCTGGCCCGGCCTCCACTGCTGACTTTGTGATCTTCAGAAAGTGGCTTAATCTCTCTGCTTTAGCTTCCTCACTTGGAGAATGGGTTAGAATTAAGTAAGAGAGTTGGGGATTAAGTAAGCCTCACACTCCAATATTGTTTGAGAAATTTCTTTTAAAACACAAAGAGCTGTCTGCGTGCTGTTAAAGGCAACTGAATTGCTGATTGCACACTCAAATGTATGTGAATGAGTGTGCGTATGAGGCTGTGCCCTCTGGAAGATGAGGGCAGTCACGGGGGATGTTGGTAGCAAAGGAATGGGGGAGCTAAAATCTTGCAAGAAATTGGTTGGTGGGACTGGGGTTTTTTCACGTGGCACGATCGAGTTTTTAGCACACTATTTTCTCTGTTTCTTTGTATTTGTTTAAAAAAATATTTTTTTAATGCTTATTTATTTTTCAGGGAGAGAGGAAGAGACAGAGCACAAGCAGGGGAGGGACAGAGAGAGAGGGAGACACAGAATCTGAAGCAGGCTCCAGGCTCTGAGCCGTCAGCACAGAGCCCTATGCGGGGTGCGAACCCACGAACCGCGAGATCAGAACCTGAGCCGAAGTTGGACGCGTAACCGACTAAGCCCCCCGGGCACCCCTGTTTTTGTATTTGTTTTGTCATTTCCTGTCCCACCACCACCTTCTCCCTATATTTGTTACTTCCCAAGTGAAATATGGGGGCAAGGATTTCTGCAAATCTGAAATGTACTATCTCCCATTATCCCCGAGAAAAGGAAGATAGAGAAGGTGTCCCAACACTGTTTCTAGTTCAGCAAAGGGAGCCGCTCTTAGCTTCCGGTGCTACGGCTAATTTGGTTCACTGACTCTCATGTTGTTCTAGACGTTGGAGGAAGTGACGGGCTAAAGACAGATGTGCATACAGGCTGTATCATTACCTGCGGTCCCTTCTCCACCAAGAAACTGGTTTGAGGGGCGCCTGGGTGGCGCAGTCGGTTAAGCGTCCGACTTCAGCCAGGTCACGATCTCGCGGTCCGGGAGTTCGAGCCCCGCGTCAGGCTCTGGGCTGATGGCTCAGAGCCTGGAGCCTGTTTCCGATTCTGTGTCTCCCTCTCTCTCTGCCCCTCCCCCGTTCATGCTCTGTCTCTCTCTGTCCCAAAAATAAATAAACGTTGAAAAAAAAATTAAAAAAAAAAAAAAAAAAAAAAAGAAACTGGTTTGAACCCTCACTGGGAAGAATTCCTTCTTTTCCCCCAAGTTCTTTACTTCTGTTTCATTATGAAAGTAGTGCAGAGTAAAGCCTGTGAGAGGAGAAGGTTTACACAGTCTTAGCTTCCAGCTCAAACAGAATAACTGTTTTGACACGGTTCATTCTCTTCTAATTATTTTTGTAGTTTTCTTCTGTACGGAGTCAAGATCATGTCATACATAAATTGTGTTCGACTTTTTTCTCAGTCAGTATTCTTCTATGTTACTAGACTCCTTATGAATATGACTTTTATTTGGCTGGATGACATTTCGTGTTCTGAGTTGGGTTATTAGCGAATGTTTAACGTGATATTAAAGTAATGCCACTATAAATGATGATTCAATTAAGTTATTTTGTTTAAGGACTTTGCTCATTTGGGATTTTTTTTTTTCTCTTGCAGTGAATTCCTGCTGGAAGAACAGAGTAAACTCTTGAAAGGCAACAGATTTAGTTAAAGATCCTCTTTACAATAAATCCTATCAAAAATCACCAAGTGTTTATATTCTTTAGCTCCAAGAATAGAATGGAAAATATTACAATACTTAAAAAACACATGTGAACAGAACTTTTGTACCTAGTAGTCAGAATAGGCAGTAAATCACACAGATAGAAATTAGGTTATGTGAGAACTCATCACCTCATTCTTGGAAATAATCTCAGCCAATCTGCTAGCCTAAGCCCAGTCTCTGGAGACCAGTTTCGTGGCGCAATTGACTGAATATTTAATGAAGTTTGTGGTATAAGAATCTTTTCTACTACGTGCATGGTTAGGTATGTCCCAGAAAACTTCTGGGATTGTGGACTTTATATGTATTGACTCTAACCCACAGAATCACATATAAGAGTATATTTGGTTTTGATACCTTGATCATAGTCTAAGAACATCATGGCCAAAACCTCCTAATATATACCCCTGCTCTCCCTCAGGCTTTACTCCGGATTAGCATCTAAGGTCCTGCTAAGGTTTCAAGTCCCCAATGCCTGCAGTGGAGGAAAACCAACCCTGTGCTAGTTAACCCAGAGAACTTAACCGATGGCAATCTAGCTAACTAATAGGTAAGCACTGCCTTTAACCAAGGTTTGCTTGATAAGCTGATGCTTCATTTGTGATGTATTTGTGAAAATGTATGCACGGCACTTTTGTATTCAAATTCGGTACTGTCACACTTATAGCTTCCTTCTTAACCAAACCAAGTATTTACTTATTTATTTTTTGGTTGGGTTTTCCAACATTTTGATTGTCTGAGGTAGCTCTGAATCTTTTATTGATTGATTGATTGATTGATTTAATTTTTTAATATGAAATTTATTGTCAAATTGGTTTCCGTACAACACCCAGTGCTCATCCCAACAGGTGCCCTCCTCAGTGCCCATCACCCGCTTTCCCCTCCCTCCCACCGCCCATCCACCCTCAGTTTGTTCTCAGTTTTTAGGGAATCTTTAAAAACACCCTGTACCAAGGCTGGTTCGCCAGTAAAGTTAAAAACACACTCATTAAACAGTTGGCAATTTTATTCAAGATGGAAGCGGATGGCAGGTCACCACAGTTATGAATCTTCTAAAACCAGGAATCCTCTAAAGCCAGGAATCATAAAATTCAAGAGGCTGGGAAAGTAACCTGTAAAGAATGCATTTTTTCCTTTGAACAAAAGAATCGTGGCTCATCGTTTTGAAAAGTTTCCATTAAAGCTCCTCTTTAATCTGACAACAGATTATGGTGTCACAGATTAGATCAGAGCGAAGGGAGAAGAATGGCGAGAAAAACTAAGAGGTAGAGAATCACAAGTTCCACTACCGTTTTTTTTTTTCAAAGACTAAAATGAAACCCATAAAAAAAAAATAGTGGTTTGTTAAAATAACAAGGTGACGATGACAGATTAATTTTTTTAGACTATCTGCCTAATGGTTTAACACCGAAAAACGCTGTGGAACAAAATGGTGGAACCACCTATGGTTCGTCAGACTACTTCTTTAATTAAAGAAGAGATGACCAGTCTTTGCTTCTGCCCTTGGTGAAAGGCTCATGGGAAACGCAAGCTCACATTTCTGAAATCTTGGGCCAAATCTCCTGTGAGAGCAAACACTGAGGTTGAAAACCATAGAATTAGCTCTTTGGGAGCAATCTGAAGACCAGTCTTCCGCATGGGGTGGCTCTAATGGAGGATTAGTCAATAAATGAATTATCACAGGACTTGAGAGAAATCTATGTTATTTTATATGGACCTGTTATTTCACAGAACTATCATCAAGTCACTCCTTTAAAAATGACCGTCTCCCTCCTCCCCTGCCCCCCCCGCCCCCGGCCCCCTGCCAAATGAAGGACGTAAGATACGTCACCTAGCCTAAAATATCTTTTCTGGGCACCTGGGTGGCTCAGTCAGTTGAGCGTCTGACTCCCGATTTGGGCTCACATCATGATTTCAGGGTTCGTGAGTTCAAGCCCCACATGGGGGTCTGTGCTGACAGTGCAGAGCCTGCTTGGGGTTCTCTCTCTCCCTCTTTCTCTGCCCCTCCCCTGCTTGCGCTATCTTTCTCTCTCTCTCTCTCAAAAGAAACAAATCAACTCTAAAATAAAATAATGAAATAAAATATCCTTTCTCAACTTTCTCCCATCTCATTCTTTACCAGTTCTCGTTTGAAAATATGCTCTCTATTTAAATGGGAAAAAAAAAATCAGATAGAGTTTAGTAGTTAAGCCATCATTTTGTTTCCTGGGCAAATAAATTAGTTTCAGAAATACATTAAATCCTATCTTATTTCAGGCAAAAATTCTATATAACCACAATTTGGGGTGAGGGTGAGGTTGACCTCATAGCATGCAGAGAAGTATGTGGCGTTCTAGCTAGCGATCTCAAGTGGATGCAAACCATCCAGGCCTGGAAATGTCACAAATACATTCCATCACAAAGCCACTGGTAATATACATACTAGGAGCATCTGCTATAATTATGTGCATACCTAAAGCTGCCAGCTGCTTTTAAGTCTGTGTAGGAGGAAGGGGGGGGGGTTAATATTAAATAATATTGACAACTATTACTCCCATTGAATTTGTGATTATTCCAGGTGCAATCTTAAACTAGCGTCTCGTATTATTATTATTATTTTTTTCTCATTCACTCAGCCTTTCCTCAGATATTTATTACGGGGGAGTTTTATTGTCAAGTTCTGTATCAGAAGAGCAAAAGTAATTCTACTATATCATGTCTCCGTGACGTCAAGATATGTTTTTGACCATCAAGGTACTACCTATCGAGAAGACGTTACTGTGATATTGATTGAATTGCTAGGAAGTATGAATCAAAACACGTACTCTGTCTTTTTGGCTAATAAGATGACCAAGCACAGAGTTTACCGTACTAACTAAATTCACGGTGACGTTCAGCACCTCAAATGCTGACTGCCTTTCTGTACTCCCAAACTTTCTTCTGTTGTGATTATCCAGAACCAGTAAGCCTCCGCCCCTCGGCATCGTCTCCTGAAAATATTTCTAAAGCAAGTGTGCACCCACATAAAGGCCAGGTAGAGCTTCTCAAAAGCTGGGGAATTTGTCTTCATAGAAACTATCTTCTCTCCTCTCCCCGTAATGACCTGCAGAGTTTCGTAAACGGGAGGTTAATACAAATGATAAGAAGGAATCGAAATGCATTTTTTTTTTTATCATTCAGTTTTTCGTGTTGCCAGGCTGCGATCTAAACACAATGTTGATGATTTTTAAAGGGAGAAAAGTGCCCAGAAAAACAGAAAAAAACCCAGAGGATGGATTTATTTGTTGCTTTTCTTTTTAAATCATTTGTCACAGGTTGTCTTTTCTTTTGAAAGGAAAGATTGGAGGGCCATCTCTGGTTTTGAAAGAATTCAACGATGGGCTGGGGGAAAAGAAACAAACAAACAACAACAACTAAAGAAAAGAGTTGAAGCAAGAACACCGAGAATAGAAACATCTCTGTTCATCCAGAGGACCGAATCTGTAAGATTCCAACGCTCCCTGGGCAACCCCCCGTGGGAGGCCACCTGTAAGAGTAAAAGACCTTCAGCCCCTGGGGGCTCTTCGGGCTCTATACTTTACGTTCAAATACCCAGCCTGCGTTCTGTGCCGTGCTAAATCTGGTGATGGTCTTTCTGAAGGTACACCTGTCCATTAAGAATGGCAACCGAGACTCCCAACTCATTTTACGTAGGCTACCGCACAGCCGTGGGAGTTAATGACTTTGGAGTGTTTTGTCTTTGACAATAAGCCGAAATCTTGACTATGCAATTGACTGCAACTGCATAAATTGCTATTTGGAACGAATCTTAATATATACACTTGTGTATATGAATACAGCTAGCTGCACTTTCCCCATACGATCACGGTTGTTAACGTTCTACCCATTTTAAGTGAGCAAATTTGAATAAAATGGCTGCGTAATACATTCTGCGTTAACATCAGCTATTTAAAGAGCCCAAGGATTAAAAGTTAATTCCATCCTTTTAATTCAAGGGACATATAAATGGCATTATGGGTAGAGCCAACCCCTTTTTTATCAGCCCTTTCATGCTGCCTCCTCACTAATTCTTGGTTGTTCAAATGCTACCTACATAATAAAAGCCTTGAGTTAATTTACTAAGATTTTACACCAGTGGAAATGAAAGAAAGGAAAGTGCTAAACAAGGCAATTAGCACTCTGTTTAGTGCACTCCCAAAATAAATGTAGGCAATTTACAATTTGGCAAATGGCTCTCTATCCAGATCCAACTC
Source organism: Prionailurus bengalensis (assembly GCF_016509475.1). Classification (NCBI taxonomy): domain Eukaryota; kingdom Metazoa; phylum Chordata; class Mammalia; order Carnivora; family Felidae; genus Prionailurus; species Prionailurus bengalensis. The sequence continues at coordinate 15,520,855 of NC_057355.1, forward strand.
ATTTATGCCTAAGGGGGTGGTACAGTTCATTAGGGGGAAAAAGTGTTTATATATATTATGCTATTGAGGCCCAACCCATTTTGTACTCCAGCAACAGATGCGACTCCTCCTGCGGTTTATTAGTGTTTCTTGCAGAAAAATGCCAAACTATTATGCTTTCAAATAAATGGTCCAAAAAGAATGCCTTGTCCTATTGAGTATTAGGAGCTAGCTTTACAAGATGGGGGTGTCTGAGTGGTTGTCGGGCATGGCTCGCAAAACCTAGTCATGGGCCGGAGCCTCTTTTGTGGCTCTTGAAGCATGCATTTCCACTCTGATTCCAGTAGCCGAGATCCGCTGGAACTGTTCATTTGAAGGACTGCTGACTGCTTCTTAATTGACAGGAAGGTTGCTCCGAGACTTTCATGTTTATTCTTGTAAGCCTCTTATTAGCGCAAAAATAATAGATGCTGTTAATGCAGAATCACAACCGACATTAATATTTAAGATGCTGGAACGATAAAGGTTAAACATGTGTTTATATTGCTTTTGAACAAAGGGCTTTACAAAACAGTTCAGCAACGGAACGAGGGGCCAAACTTGGGATCCTTGTGCCCGAGTGTGAGTTTCTCCTTCTCTGGGATTTACTCTTTATTTTAGGAAGATAAGTTTCTGTGCTTCGCTTGCACGGAGTAGTGTCGTGTGGAATTTGGATCCCTGCTAGAAAGAAAATATGAAAAATTAACATCCGCGGAAGTAAGTTGCAGTGAAATCCGCCAGCATCCCCTGTATTTTTGTTTATTTCTGAGTCTATATAATCCCACTCAGTTAGAGAGAGAGAGAGAGAGAGAGGGAAAGCAAGGTAAAAGCATTCTTTTGTGCCCTCTAGCTGCTGGAAGGACAAATGGAAAATAAAATTCTCTGATGATTAAATTCACCTCAACTGGCTTTGGGTGGGGGAAAACCCTGTTATCCCCAGGAACTAAAGTTTTTCTTTATAAAAATACACCCCAATAAATGAAAGTTCACCTCCTTGAATGAATTGTGCTTTTATTTTCACCAGACGAAGCAGAGTACTAATTCAGGAGGGACTCTCAGAAAATTAAATTGGTATATCACTTCTCTCAAGCAGCTGATTAATGCGACACACACATTTTGGACTATATACATTGCTTTGAGTGTCGGTCACTGATTTACATCCTGTTTCTAAAGGAAGGCGAGTAAGGCTTACCGTCCAGAGTGACTTTGTTTTGGCTTCTAGAGTTAATGGCAAAGCTAGGATGTCTGTGCATGTTTATGAACATGAACGGGGTGTGCGCTCCATTCGCACGGAACCTTCAGCTGCGAATGCTTCTTTTGCACAAGAATGCTATCAAAATCCGTCGTTAGTAAAATGTTGAATTTGTGGGTGCAAGTTCCATTAGCAATGTGGGCCACAACTCTTTCACTCGGGACTACATTTCAAATATCAAAGTCAGCACCCCCGTGTGGCTCCCTCGCCACTGAAGAGGGTTTTGTGAAGGTGAAATCAACAGCATATTTGTGGAAGGACGCCACAAAGGGAGACCGGGATGCCCAATTTATTGCACAGTCCGCTTACAGGGAGGAAAAGTCTTGTATCCCGGCACACACGAGCCGCCCAGGATAGTGAAAATGGAAAAAGATGAATAGTTTGAAATTCGCAGAGTTATTAAAAAAAAAAAAAAGAAACGCACACAACCCTCCGATTTTCCTTAAAAAAAAAAAAAAGGTTTCTTAAGTGTTTTGTAGAGTGTGTGAGCCTGGGGAGGGGGCGGACGGGGTGGGAGGGAGTTGAGCTGTTTAATGAGTCAAGGAAATAGACAAGAACACTCCCCCCCCCCCCCCGCCGCCCCCCGAAGTGAATGCACAGCTCAGAAGGACTTAGCTGCCGAGTCTCAGAGCCATCCCAGTAATTCCCAATACAGTGGAGAGTTCACCATAAAGGGCTCGGTCTCAACAGATGTTCTAAGTGGTGCTTCCTGAGTCGCTCTTGTGTGCTGGAGAAATACAGAAATCAAGCTAAATCAAATTAGTCAGCAGAGTAAGAAAATAAAGGTCAGGTCCACCAGCATCTGAGTAAACAGCCTATGCCAATTTGGCCATCTTCAGTCAGGAACTAATTAAGGGCCGATTGTCCTTCTCGGTGAAACCTCAAAAATGCATGGTGCTGAATTATTAAAAACAACAACAACAAAAAAATAATACAACCCCCCCCCCAACACACACACTCTGCAGTGTGCCAGATGAAAAGATAGGGGACCATCCTATCCAACGGAATCGCGTCTGTTGGATAGACCTATTCCCTAAATCCCCAGCTCTCTTTGTTTTGATTACAATTTTCCTTCCTTTAAGGGAGCAGAAAGTATGCTCATAGACTGTCTTGTGTTACAAACCCCTTACCTTTGTCTGCCTATCTCAGCTGGTATTTAATTGGCCAGCAATAGGAGGGAAGTCTCCTTTGAGGTAATGAATATTGACTGTTTATGTTGAAATGTCACTGTGAAAAGAAAGCCCATCACCAAAAAGGGAGAACCCAGTGTGTGTGAGTCTCCAACACAAAGGAGATACCACTGAAACGAAGGCATTGAAAAGCAAAGCAGCTGAAATTCAAACAGCAGATGAAACAGAAATGGCCTACATGTGTGGGAATTTTAAGCTAGCCGTTGACAGGTGAAAAAGTCATTATTTTACTTGTTATAGCCAAATGTAATTGTGCGTGTGTGTGCGTGTGTGTGCGTGTGCGTGTCTGTGCGTGTGTGTTTCCCAAAATGACACAGGGGCCACGACTCATGGAAGTATTTTAATTGGGAAACCGTCCTCCTCTTTTATGAATAATTCTCGTTCCCTAAAGGTAATGGGGCAAACCTAACGGTTCATAATTACATGGATTCTAAACAGCAGAAAAAGGACGCAACGAGGGAGCTAGGCGGCAGGGGTAACGTTCTCTGGAAAACGGTCGGGTCCTGCATTTTCAAACAGACTTGCTGGATCTAAAAAGTTTGGGCCGTGGTCATCACAGATTTTAAGGGGAAAAAGGGGAGGCAGAGCGGTAACACAGGCCAAGGGAGCCTGCTAATTAGTTCAGATGGGTTGAAAACATGACCATTTGGTAATTTGCGACGTTGGTTGCGGTTTATCTGTAATTTGAGGGTGACCCTTTCAGCTCCGGCCAAGTACATTAAAGTTGTTGTTTTTAAAAATATTTATTTATTTATGATTTAGAGAGAAAGAGAATGAGAGCAGAAGGGTCAGAGAGAGAGAGAGAGAGAGAGAGAGAGAGAGGGAGAGTAAGCAGGTTCCAAGCTCAGCTCAGAGCCCGATGCGGGGCTCAATCCCATGACCCTGAGATCCTGACCTGAGCCGGAATCAAGAGTCCGGATTCGGACTTAACTGACTGAGCCCCTCAGGTGCCCCTGAAGTTGGGTTTTGCTGGGAAGCTTGGCTTTATGCACCCATAAGGGATTTTATGTGAGTGCATGAATCGAATTTTCCATTCTTATATTCCCCCCCAAGTGGTGACCAGCCGGATGAGTAATATCAGAGAAAAGACGGCAAACAGAGAATGGCTAAGTAATTGAAATGCGTAGGAAGTTTGAACATTGCCAAGTTTCTTAAATCCGGGACTCCTCTCCACCCCCTTTAGGCTTCATGACCATTTTGCAAATCAACGATAGCCGCCCCTATTGTATTTCTTGCCTTTTTATTGTGTAAAAGAAGGGAATAGAAACAAAGAGATAACTATGTAACGTTTGAGTCACACTCATGGGAGAAATAAAAAGGCTGAAGAACCCAGAGAAACAGAAAACTTGAGTTTCTGGTCTCCATGAATGGGCAGTTGTATTTACAGTGTGGCTTTACTGTTCACATATTTAAAGTTCACATATTTGAACTTCATCATAACTGGGACCCCACCATCACAAATTTCTGAGGCAAGAGCTCATCACCTTTCTCTCTGGGTCGCTCCCAAATGCAGAAAGGGTTCTCTGTTTTTATTGTCCAACCATCCAGTTATGTTTTTTTTTTTAAAGCCCCGTAAATAAAAGATGACATCTGAGTCACAGCCGGTGTCATGCTTGAACCCTAACCCGTGACACTCACCTAACTCGAACTAACAAGATGCACGCCCCACGAGGAGCGATGCTTCTTCATTAGCAAGATCCATTTCACCTTTAAAAACCCTTGGCTTCCCGTTTGCATTAAGCGAGATTGAGACGTCTTAGGTCTCTCGATGGCATTTCGGATTGCTCCAAGACAAAAAAGGAAGTCATTACGTCTCCCGTTCACCTGCAAAGAAGATGTCATTAAAAGAGGAAGCAAAATGAAACCCTGTCAACTTGTTAGGGGCCCAAAAGGTAATTCTGCCATCAAATATGGAGCGGGTGTGTGTGGATGATACAGAATCCTATTATTACTGACACAGAAGAACCTCGTGGTGTCAGAGGTGTCCCGTGCCAGAAAAGTTCAGGTGTTGCTAAATTCATTAATGTGTCAGTTTGAAAAGATGTGATGTCATTCCTGTTATCTATAGCGGTAAAAATTGGAATCTCCTTGCTCCGATCAACACGCCATCGTCTTAGTTTCATTCACGGTGCACCTGATTTGCCATCTGTAGGGGGTTAAGGGCCATGGGCATTGACTCTTTAAAAGGCTACTGATATTTGACATGTATCATTTTAATCTGCCCTGCAACCACTACTCTCTTCTGCCAAGAAAGAAAGGGAGAGAGAGAGAGAAAGAAAGAAAGAAAGAAAGAAAAGAAAGAAAAAGGAAGAAAAGAAGGAAAGAAAGAAAAAAAGAGAAGACAGAAAAAGAAAGAAAGAGAGGGAAAGAAAAAAGAAAAATGAAAAAAAAAGTTAAGTCCATACGACTTGTTTGTGATAGTTTGCGTGACAGAGTTTTGCTAATGAGGAGAATAGAGGGACAGTGACTCTCTTCTGCTCTTTTATTCATTTTTATTATTAAATATACATATGCTTACTTTTTTGGGTAAGCGTTCCTACCTCGGGATAACCGTGATACATTTTGGTAGGAGTTTGGCATTTAAATCTCCAGATTAGAGAGGTTCTTTCTTTCTTCATTTAGGAACGCTTTCTTCAAATTTTATTTCACTAGGTCCTTCGGAAATGCGAGAGGGACTTCATAGAGAGCGTCTTGGTAAACAGGATGCAAAGAATGCTATATATTTGATGTGATTAAAAAAAATGGCAACTCGTACCGCAAAGTATTTAGGTGTTATGGTATAGAAAGCAAAATACAGACTAAATCATTCTGTTGAGTAAAACAAACCACATTTAATACTGGTGTATTAGCAGAAGATGTAACCACTTATTTTTCTAAAGATGGGTGGCGGAGATGATGATTTTGAAAACGGAAACACTGTCATAATTTAATTTTTAAAATTTGAGATATCGTACCAGCATAATCCCATTTCAATCGACTGTGTGGATCATTTCAAAAAAGTGAAATCACCGATTTTCGTACGTCGGTTCAAAGCAATATTTATCTGCTTAATTTGCTCTTCAAAGGACGAGATAAAATTCTGTGCAATTTTCTTCTAGAAAACTTCAGTAATTATATGATGATGAGAAAGAGACAAATGCTCTTTCTAGCTACGATGTAGTGTAATTTCTATTAACGTGATTTGAGCGCCTTTCCAGTTTGGTTTCTTCTATTTATTACTATTTATTTTTATTTGCATGGAGGCGGAGTTTAGGAAACACACTATATTGTTACTCTCATCCTTTAGACGCTCATAAACAATGTAACATAATTGCGAGCGTGGGAAAATGATGCGGTCATTCTTTAAATAAGTTTGTTGGGCCACATGCCGGGAAATGTGGAACCTGGTTTTCGTATTACAGGTGAGTTCAGATTGTACGCCTCAATTCCTCCCGACTATCTCCACTACTCTGTCCTTGCATCAGCCTCCTTTGCGTCAAACAGAAACTTTCTGAAGCGCCGAGCATGATCCATCCGCAAACGATATTTTTGGTGCCCCTCCAACCCTGCCTTTCCCTTTCCCCAACCGATTCAATTAAAAACCCAAATATTTCCCTGAGACGGCCAAGCCGGCTGGAGCGGGGCACTTTGCAGGATCTGAAATAGGAAAACTTTTATTTGTAAGCCGTCTACCGACACGTCCAGGCGGTTTGGGTGCCCAAAGCGGCCACGAGTCACAATGGTGAGAGGCGCACGTATGTGTCACTGCCTTCGTGATTTTCTCGCAAAACCAAAGAACTTCCTTTGCACTGCAGCCCCCCCAGAGCGAGCGGTGATGTGTCGGGCCCCGATTTCAAAATTCCATCCTGGACGTTCACGCACGCGCTGGTAGGCTGGGTGGAAGGCTTTTCTGTGCCGGAGACAAAAATTCAGCTGCAGAGAGCTACGGCACGCGGCCCTTGTGGGAACGCGGGTCAGCAGGGCTGGCCTTCATTGATAGATGGAGCACTTAACCTAGTGAGTAGCACAGAGGTGGTGGAAGGCTCCCCCTGGACGAGTTTTTCAAGTTGATCCTGGTGGTTGTATTGTCGGTCCCTCTGGGTTGTAGGCAGGGGGTACACAGTCTGGACTTGCACTTGGAGGAAGAAAGAAAATCAATCTTCGTGCCCCAAAGATGGAACCACTGATGCAGAAAGTCACTGAGGCATTGGAGTCTTGTAAGGAGGACTCCGAGGAAATGTCTCCAGGCTTCCAGCAACATGCTGCACAGGATCAGTGCTCTCCGGAGATGCGGAGATGCGGGGGGGGGGGGGGGGGGGGGGGCTCGGATAGAAATAGAAAGGGTGTGTTTTGGCATTGGCCTCGAGTTGGTGTTTTCCTTTTTTTTTTTTGATCGAGAGAGAGGAAAAAGAAAACAGCTGAAATTGGGGACGCATCTGTATATTGGAAAAATAAATACAACTGGGATGCTTTGTTCTTTATTCGCTAGAGTGTGGCCTCTAGCCTGCTCAGGAAAAATCGCGCTCAGATTGCCATCAATCATTTTCTAGAAGGGCTCTTGTAACTCTTCTGCTATGTATCAAAGTTTGCATGTGGCCCTTTTTGTCTAAATGTATTATTTGATATTAGTGATTGCTCACAGTGATGTAACTCCCGTCAGATCGCCAAAGCATTCTGTCAGCTGAAATCATTTTAAAAAGTATTCCAGATTATAGACGGTCATGCCATCGGTGGCTGAATTGTTGTTACTACTTTGAGGAGGCAGTGCATTTCTTGAAAAGAACCATTTTAATGAAGTGACCGTTTTAAGACCAAGAATAAAGGGGGTGCGAGCTTTTCACAGGAGCATTCATTGTAAACACCGGCTTTGTTGCTGAATTCTCTTGCCCTCTGAAAGGCCGACCATTGTTTTGGGGGCACCCATTTGAGACACAGGGAGATCAAGGATTGCAAGACCCAGGTGAGGGTACCTGGCTGCACTATCTCCTAGATTTTGAGATTTAGACTTCATTTCTCGTTCCTACAAAACCGTCCACGATTGTACAACTTCACCGGCCTCACCTCTTCGACAGAATAGAAAAGAAAACTGTTCCTGCTGGCGGCCGTGACAACAGCGATGTTCCCTTTGATTTTTTGCTGTGCTTAGAATCCCCCAAATTCTTTTCCTGACCTGATTGCTTTGCATTAGGAAGGGTGGGTAATCTAACGATTACTACTGTTTTCAGATTAGTGTCAATACTTTTAAACAGTTGCTACTGTCCTAATGAAAAAGGTACAAAGAAAATGGTGCAAGAACATTTTTTTTTGTTTCTTAAACAGCGTAGGTGCATTTGTTGTTCGAATTCCACTTTTCTCTCACCGCAGCAATGTTTCCGGCCAAGGGCTGGGAAGAGAGTCCTCGGGATGTGGATTTTTTTTTTCCACAGTAGAAAAATCTGAACTTTGGGGAGCACAAAAGCAGCAAAGCAGGTAATGTTTGATACGGACAGGGCATTCTCTGATTCGACTCCCCTCTCTCTTCTAAACCTCTTCTTCAGACTTGTCCTCAGCAAACCCCAGCAGGAAATGGTTCTCCAAAAGCAGCTGTGAGGTGTAGCCAGGGGCTCCCCCTCCCCCCACCAGACAGATTTTCTAGAAACCTTCATGCTCGCTTCATGTGGGCTCATGGGACTGAATGCAAATTCTGCTGCCTCCAAATTCCACGGTTAAGCACCCCGACGGACAGCCGCCGCATCTTTGTTGTTATTCCACGAATAAGAGTGACTAGTTTCTCTGTTTGTTGCTTCCTGCAAAATGCAGCCATTTGGCAGAATGCAGTAGGTCAGAGATGGAGAATTCTGGTAGAACAGTGACAGAAACCCACAGTGCATCAAGTGCCCTGATGCTGAAGGTTGGAGAAAATAGGGCATGTGCCTCAAGTGGTCCTCATTTATTGCCGGTGCTAAGCTGTGCCTCTGACATTGGCTTTGAGGAGGAAATTATGACATTTAAAAGAATCTCCCAAGCTTTATAAAAAGCACGTGAATATCTATAAATATTGATCCAAAATGAGTGCAATGAATAATTTATAGTGAAATATACTTTCTTTGTCTTTCTGTTTTCAAAGCGGCTTGGCTTTTTTTTTTCTTTCTCTGAAAAATTATGGTTAGACAAGCATATTTTTTTTCTCGATCATTTTAGAGCCACTGCTTATTTTTAGCAAAAAAAAAAAAAAAAAAAGAAAGAAAAAGAAAAAAAAGCGTGTTAGTTTCAAAGGATGTTGGAAGTTGGGGGAATAAAAAAATCCCAACAATCCACGCATCACCAAAATGGAAACATATAACTTGAGCTTAAGAAAAAAAAAGTTTATATAATTTGTTGTCATAATTGTGTTGTCCTGGGTGTATATTCTCAGTTTGCAGCATCATTTACACATCTCTTATGTTTACTTGAATAAAAATAGGGATTTCATTTGTTGGAACTAATGATTCCAACCCAAAATATACGCTTGTGTAATGAGAGGAAAATAAACAGGTGTGCCCAGCATCACTCACAGTATGCCTGACGAGGGGGCAGACCATTTGGAAGATATGCTAAATATTCTAAAACCTCACCAGGAGTTGGGCTTTAATTGATCACGATTCTGGGTCTTTTTTGGAACGTCTATCAATATTTTCACAAGGGGTCAGAGTGTCTTTTGCTTTCTTCCTGTCTGTCTACACCCCTAGATACAGATTCATGGAAACTAATAACTCCGTAATTTTCTTGGAGAAGCTCTTGGTTGTCAGTTCGTTAGGCTTTTAGGAAAGCTTTCATCCACTTAGAGAAAAGGGCTTTATTTTGTTTGTTTGTTTGTTTCTTCCCTGTTGGGCTTGCCATCAGGTCGATCGTTGTTGTTACTGTTTTAAAATTTTGTTCGTTTTTTGTTTGGCAACGTGGGATGGAAAGAGAGACGAGAAAGAAGGAATGTGTGGTAGTTGACCCTCTTGCAAGACTCCGGCGACGGTGGCCTTTCACGCATCTCAGTCCTTTTAGTTCACTCGGTCCCCTGGACCCACCACCTAAGTTGTGGGCACCAGTGGGGTGTGAACTATCGTTCAGAAACACATTGAATTCACGTGTCTCTTAAAAAAATCTAGCAAGCGTGCACGACCGTTTTCCTGGAGTCCTTTTGTACGTTCTTTAGGCAAACGCAACTTTTTTTTTTTCCAGAGCTAAAAAAAAAAAAAGAGATCAGAAAATTTCATTGACTGGGAAAGACTGAGAAACTGTATTTCCCCTTGATATATACGTACGGTGGGAAGAGACAGCTCTCTGAAAGAGACATCTGATTATGTAACTTCCCCGCGAAAAATCTCTGACTTCTGGAGGCGCCTGGGTGGCTCAGTTAAGTGCAGGGCTCTTAGTTTTGGCTCAGGTCATGATCTCACCCTCTGTGAGATCAAGCCCCGCATCGGGCTCTGTGCTGACAGTGCAGAGCTTGCTTGGGATTCTCTCGCCCTCTCTCTCTGCCTCTCTCTTTGCCTCTCCCCTGCTCACTCACACATCTTCTTTCTCTCTCGTTCTCTCAAAAAAAAAAAAAATTAAAAAAATCTCTCAGACCTGTAGTTACTCCAAATATGTCTAAACTCCTTAAGTGATGTTCCAAGTCCCTACCACATGCCCCAGGCTTCCTGTTCTGGGGTGTCTCTCCTGCACATACCCTGAGTCCCGGGCCAACCAGTGCTTATTCCTTCCACACCCCAGTCTCATTTTCCTGCTTCCGCTCCTTTGTGAATCTGCCTAATCAGGATTCATTTCTCTTTCCTCTCTGCTCCCATCGCATCGTGCACCTGAGACTTCGTGCCCTGGCTCTCCCACATGCTGTACTGGAAATTCCTTAGGTCAAGGGTGGAGTCTTAGTCCCTTGTACAGAGCTGCTCAGCACCCAGTGCGTGGGTCCTCCCCTTCACGCGGTGACTACTCAAATATACCTCTAGGTAGAGCGAACCTATAATTTATCATCCAAACTGGGACACTCGTCCAAAGAAAACACTAGATGTGATGCATGCTGGGTCTGCGGGCAAACCAGGTGGCCCATAACTCAGAGGTGGGAAAAAGAACAGCAAATGAACGTTGCCGCTCCTATTCCAACGGGTGTCACTGCGGAACAAATATCCATGGGCTGTGGCGTAGCCCCTCATTTCTTGGTTTCGGTGCTGCCTCACTTTAGGATGCTCTGTTCTTAGGACTGCGGTGTGCCTCCAGCTCTGTAGACGGGTGAGTGGTTTTTCTTATTTTTCTCCGTCTCACAGGTGTATGAGGAGCATGCTGGTGACGATCTGCTTTTCCACAGTGGGCTGAACCCAAATCTGTGTTTGAGAAATGGAGGAACCACTTCATGGGTGTGAAAAGTTGGGTCGGTAGCGTCGGCATGTCCATTACTGATTGAAATCTGAGCATCGCCACTGTAGATCATGTATGCAGTAGAGGGAGGGGGATCGACTTTGAAAAGCATTTGGTGGCATATTTGATAAATGATTGGATTTTAGAAATGATTACAGCCCAATGCAAGGTATTCGGCAGGGATCACCGCTCCCAGAATACTTCAGCTTGTGACGTAAGGGACCACCGAGGGGGACGCTTCCACACTCCCTGCAATAAGGTTCATGGCAGCATGAGATACGCTGTCTTTGTCTGTGCTCTTTAAGTGTTGGCAATAAATTTGGAGCTGGCTACTTGATAGCCAATGGGTATGTGAAGCAAAATTATGTTTGAGATCCAAGCACCAGGCTTTCTTAAAATCTGTAAAATTTCCTGCGTTAATCTTTCTTGCTAAGAAATGTTGTACCATTCGATGTTAATTCCGTTATCTTTAATGGATTGATTGTTTCTAAGCACGGTCGAAGGGACAGATCTTACACGAAGACTCTGTCACTTGGATACACTTGGGACGGGATGAAAATGTGGCAGCTGAACAATGCTATTTGTACCATATTTATATAAGGTCTACATCTGTGCATGGATGTATTGTTTGCATGGCAAGTTTGGCCATCAAACAACAGTCTTATTTTTTCCTAGCTGTCCGCTCCAACAGAGGCAAGCCTAAAGGACATAAATGCCACATCCCTCAGACAATTGTGTGAATAATTCTCCCTGGGTCCTCTCCTTCTGGGTTTTGGCCCTGGCTCCCGGTGTTCACAGCATTAAGAGGGTTAAAGGTTCTGGCATGGTGAATTTATTGTTGACATCTCACAGTCCTTAAAGGCAGGATCACTAATGGGTGACCTTGGGGTTCGACCGTTCCAGACCCGAGAAGATCAAGTCTCACCCCGCCTCCTGCAAGTGTGGTGACCCCTCTATTCTCACTCTCCCTGGCCTAACCTTTAACTCACTGATCTTTGACCAAAATATTAAGCAAACACCTGCTTGGGTCTGTGGTCAAAGACTGTGGACTTGAAGATCTCCCATAATTTCATGTGAATAAGCTGTGGTAATAATAATGAAATGTAGAGCAGATCTGTGGACGCACTTACAGTAAGTAATTATATTGTTACTGACCACATACAGCACAGATTCTGTAACAGCCCATGTATATGGTGAATCAATGTTAATCAAGTTGACCAGAGGATTAATGAATTGTCAGTGGACACGCCAAGGCTTCTGTTATTTGCATTAACACTGAGAACAGTGCAACAATATTTATTCCCTATTACTGAAAGAGACCCAGTCTAAAATTAATTTTAGAATACCTTATTTTTACCATTGACAGTAATGCAAAATACATTAATGTTTAACAGAGGTGCCGGGAATCACTTCGATGATTAGATGGAAAAATATTTGGTGAGGTCAGCTGCGATGAATTTTTTGCTTTGAGGGAAGGAGGAAGGAATGTTACGTCGAAAAAGACTGCATGAAGCTCGAATGCAACGGAGCATTTTGTATTGCTCTAAACCGTTCCACCGGTATTTTACAAAAACAGGTTCACTTGATCTAAGGTGTCCTGAAATGTGAAGTCATGACGACAAAAATGCCTACAAAAGACTGAGACTGTCGCTGTGCGGAGTGACGTGTAAATAAACAAAACAAAACAAAAACAGACAAAAAATACTTATGATCCTTCATCATTCTAATATAAATTTTATGGTTCGTCGCTGTACATCAAAATAGAATTAAGCGAATTAAAAAATAAATTAAAGCAAATAGTTAAGATTGAACTGTCGCTTGTCCAGTTGTCTCAGAAATAAGTGATGGGTTGATGACATATTACTTTTACTCCCTGTTTGGAAATGTTTCATTAGTTTACAGTTGTGTTTCGGCCAGGGCACACGCCTGCCTCCACTCCCAGAGAGCACCGATTCCCAGATGTTGACCCCCAGAATGGAATTACATGCTGTATAGAAGAAACTTCACCCTTCCTCATGCAGTCACACCTTCGAATGAAACAATCAATATTACTGCATTATCTTTGAGTGAAATAATGAACAGTCCCACAAAATAGTAGTACATCAAAGCAGATTTTTTTTTCTCTAAATGCAAATGTGGTGATTTATCAATATATACCAAAATCGATCTTGTCCTATTTCCCCTTTGATTTGGGCAGAGTTCTTCGTTGGTTTCTGATTTTAAGTATGCATCATGAAGCAGAGTCACGATTTAAAGCCTTGGCTGTTGGGGCGCCTGGGTGACTCTGTCAGTTAAGCATCTGACTTTGGCTCAGGTCGTGGGTTCGAGTCCCACCTGCTTCACATTCTATCTCCTCTCTCTCTCTCTCTCTCTCTCTCTCTGCCCCTTTCCCACGTGTGTGCTTGCACTCTCCCTCTCTCCCTCAAAAATAAATAAACATTCAAAAGTAAAGCCTTGGATGCCATCACCTGTCTCCACCCCCCTGCCCCATCTTCATAATATTATTCATAGTGGCTCATAGAGGTTCCTGTTTGCCTTCCTCATGACCCTCCCTGCCCACCCCTCCCACCCACCCCCACCTCTAAATTTAGACTCATCATTCTTGACCAGACCAGGTGAAGTGGGAACTCATAGCATCTTCCTCTTATGAACCAGGAAACCGAAACAGACGTGACACAGTTCCTAAGTGGCAGAGTTGAGATTTAAATTCAGACAAGCTGACCCCAGGACCTTTCTCCTGATTTCTGTGCCAACTGCCTTACAACCCAAGTAGTAACTCCACCTGGAAGGCCTTGCAGCTTGGGTTCTCCCTCTGCCAGGAAACCTTACTTTACATCGCAATAGATTTAGTGGAGCCTATGTCAGCACCGCCTACGACTTCCTGAGTCCTAAGACTGAGATTATCCCATCTCCAGGTTCCCCAAAATGTCTGGCACGCCGCTGACATCTAAAACATACACGGGTAAATAAAGCAACAGTGGAGGTCGATATAAGTTATGAAAATAATCTTTTAAAAGTCTTTATTTATTTATTTTGAGAGAGAAAGGGAGAGCGTGAGCTGGGAGGGGCAGGGAGAGAGGGAGAGAGAGAATCCCAAGCAGGGTCCGCACCGTCAGTGCAGAGCCCAGAGTGGGTCTCCATCCCGTGAGCTGAGAGATTATGACCTTAGGCGAAATCAAAAGTCAGATGCTCAATCGACTGAGCCACCCACACGCCCCTAAAAATAAATTTTTCTTCCCCCATATACATCAGGTATGACACGTACCTTCCTTTATTATTTTGGTGTCTGGGTCCAGAGAAGAAATTTAGTTAATCAAAAGTCTTTCCCCTAATGAAAGAAACATCATGGTTGCCTTGACCAAAAATTAAGGCAATGCAACATCTTGATCTTGATTAATTTGGATAGATCCTTTGGGCATGCATATGCATTCCTCTTCTGGCAATGATATTGTCTCACACAACCGGGATAAAGATATTTATATGGATCTTTTTGCTTCTGAATTACACGGCCCAGGAATGAAGTAATCTGGAAGCTGTGGGTTCTCATGCATAAAACATAAATGCCAAATAAGTTAACTTGCTTAATTAAGAAGAGAATGCACATGGGTGTGATTAGATGGCACGGGAGAGAATGGTGTTCTGATAAATTTTAGGAGGGCTCTGGGAAAAGAAAAAAGTTTTACCTTGCTCACTTTATTTCATAAGCTCAGTCAATAGGTCCTCAATTTCAAATTAAAAAAAAAAATCTTAGAAGTGATGTGGAAATTATTTGAGGCTTATCCAAGGGGAGAAGAGGGAGGGGAAAGTCGTTGATCTATTCATTTCCCCTTGTTGTAGGCGGTGGTTAAACCATGGTTTCTGTTTCATCGCAGTGACTCATTATAAACTGATGGTCTGGCAAAATCAAGAGTCTGAAGAGGGACATGATGAGTTCTATGACTGAGGCTTAAAAACCCTTGTACTTAAACCCTGCCTTATTTGCCTCCATGAGAAAAATCTCACAAGCAAATTGTTGCATCGATATTACATACTGGTTCCCCTTTTCCCCAATGTGTTTATTAGTGAAATGACTTAAACCACTTTTAAGATGTTGTGAATTAAAATGCAAGAGTCTGCGATGATACTGTGGTAAGAGCCTGAAATATATTTAACTAGAACTCATCATGGTTAGACACAAATATGATTTCTTCTCCGGAAGAAAAGGATTTTAGGTCCAGGCTTCTGGAAGGGAGAAAGGATATAGTCATTGCTTATTACACGTGGCTTCAGAAGCGGAAAGGGTTCTGCGTTTTCAAACCAGAAATTGTTCAAAGGAATCAACAATTGAAAGCTTTCTTGAAGGCTACTTATGCGTATGCATATATGGACATATGTATGAATATCTTTTAAAGGACGGTAGCTTCAGGTTTTCAAAGAAAAATTCAGTGATATATGAATGATTTGGAAAGAGCATCCCTGAATGAAAAATGTGCATCAGTCAAAAGCATCAATAAATACGTCTTTTTCATATGCAAATGAAAATTTCTAAAGTAAAGAAGGCATTGTTTTATAAATAGTGAGATAATATTCTTGAAAAAGGTTACCAGTGATTACATAAGTTATCTCCTTCATAAAGAAATTTAGACTCACGGTTGCTCTTTTCATTAAAGCAAGCTTCCCATCCAGACTCACGCTGAAAGCCAAACTCTGAATTTTAATTAGAGATAATAAATAATTATATTACTTAGGAAACTGAAACTATTAAAGACTGCTGGTCCCATACTACTGTATTTGAAGGGTGAGTAGTGATACATAAATCACATTAAAGACAGTAAATGGTAGGTGGAAAACTGACAATAAATGTGGATAAACTTTAACGCTAACCAGATAAAAAAGTAAATACACATTGGGCCAGTCACTAGAGTCCACAAGAGCTCAACTCCTTGTTTTGAGATGATTCTAACATTCTTTGGTGCCCAAGTAGGGTGGCTACTCTTTTTATTTTTGATGGGAGGGGGGAAGGGCAGCGGGAACTGTAATTTATATTCCCTCCAAGTAGAAAAAATTAAACTTTTTTCTCTTTCTTTCTTTCTTTCTTTCTTTCTAAAGAAAGCACATTGACATCTCGAGAGAAATTACTACCCCAGAGTCAAGGGCAGAATAAATGGAGAGACAGACTTCCCCAACCTACACAGCCCAGAGGGACCAGCTGACGCAGAGAAAGCAGAGACTTGAGCCATTAGAGCCAGGATTGGGGCTAACACTGACCTAGCCGACACCCGGCATTGTCCAGCCATCTGCACAAATGTGAACTTTGCCTCCAAAACTTGGCTTCTCAATTAACATGTCCAGCTGGGGGAGAATTCCGTCATTTCCCTAATATCCTTATTGCCACTGGCCTGACATATTAATATTAAAAATATATGTGCATAGATCAAGGATTTTCTTAAGCACTTCTGTTTTTATTGCAGATAATAGGCAGGAGGTGAAAGCAGACACAATATAATTTGAAAAGCATAACCCTGATTAGGCGCTGATTGGAATGCCGTTATACCTTACATTTAAAACCTTTTTATTATTAGAACTAGCTGTCAAAACCAGGCTCTGCATCTCCTATGAGATAGACTCAAGGGCATGCGATGCTTCGCTACTCCGTGCAAATAAATTTATAGTTCAAAGTGCCATTTTCTTTGAATATGTCCTTAAGTATCAGAGACCTGTCATGCGCATTGCTGAGGTGTTGGTAAAGATGTGTCGTCTGGCTTTAATTTGTTCTCTTTTAATGGACACTCATCATTATTTGCGGTTACTGTTCATTTTAATGTGTTATGCATCGACATGATAAAGAAATAAGACCGTAGTATCACTATTTGATGATGAATGGACACTGTTTGGGAGGGTGGGGAGATGGAGAAATTATTACCTCTAATCCTGGAAAGTGAGAGAGGCTTGTGTATGACATCAATGTTAGCGGGGCCGCCCGAAATCTCTTGATCAAGGCATGGCTTCTAAAGCCTGACTCCCTGGGCTCAACTCCTGGCTCTTTTCCCAGGGAGCTGTAGAACCTTGAGAAAAATTCTTAATCCC
Organism: Prionailurus bengalensis; assembly: GCF_016509475.1. Taxonomy (NCBI): domain Eukaryota; kingdom Metazoa; phylum Chordata; class Mammalia; order Carnivora; family Felidae; genus Prionailurus; species Prionailurus bengalensis. Next base: position 15,537,724 of record NC_057355.1, read on the forward strand.
CCTTCACCATCACTGTTCTCATCTTTAGAATGGGGTAGTATCCGGTTTGGGGTGCTGAAGGAAAGATTGACTGGGATGATAGGTGGAAAGTCTCCAGAAGAATACCAGGCACATAGTAGCCCATCAATCAATGCAGGCATCTAGTTGTGCTTTGACGGTCTCACTAAATGTTTTTCACAGCCTCTGCTTAAAATACACGTCACGACAAGGAGCTCAGTAAGTCCTCTGGGCCACTGTTCCCACGGTTTTGCTTGTTGAAAAGTTTCTTCAAGGATTTATATGGATCTCTTGTCTATTTCCTCCTTTCACCCTGTTCTGTCCTCATCATCACAGAGATCCAAGCTAAGGCTGCTTCTGGACGAATATTTGAGAAAAGTAAAGTGTGAGAGCCACTACTGTGTCCAGAACCCTTAAACATTCTCTCCCCTGGACAATTCTCCTGACTCCTCAGTTCCTCATATGGCCCAGATTGAAATTCCCCACTGTTCAGAGTTGCCCAGCCCAACCTTACTTCTCAACAGCCCAGACTTCTTCTACAAACTTAGCCGTCTTTCGTGGGAGAGGCTGACCAGAGGAGTAGTCATGGCCCAGCTTCACATCTGGTCCCTGTGACTTCCTAGCTGTGTGACATGGGCACGTGGGTGAACCTTCTGAGCATCAGGCTCACCATCTGCAGAGCGGGGTGATGTTTCCATCCTTGCTGTCTTGCCATGAGATGGATGGCTGGAACCCAAGAACAGCAGTAAAAAAGGACGCATGGTGGGGGGGGGGGGGGGACGGCATCTGAGTCCTGAACTTTTTATCATTTACAGCTGGATTCTCTTTTTCCTCACTTCTAGACAATGCCACAGTTTATCCTCTTTGTGTTCCAATGACAACAGGGCAGGTATAGGGTGAATGAGTTCTAAGCGCCAAGGGAGATGTTGCCCTTGCAATGCAGCATGTGGTGGACCGGTCAGAAAGAGCAGCGGAAATTCTAGTAGGCAGACTTGCCCTCACAGTGGGATTCCACACAATATACCCCGGGCCCGACCCAGATGAAGGAGGGAAGCATCCTGGGATTGCTGACCCAGACCATGCAAAGGCAGTATTTCAGGAAGAAAAAGGAAATCAGAGCCAGGTCGACTGTCCAGTTGGGTTGTCATCCAGAGACCTAGAAATCTGGGGCTAAGTGACTTAGTGGAAAAGAAACGTGGCCAAGCAGATTCTGGTAGGCGGCTGGGAGGCCAGGACAAGGACATACGCCCAGCCTGGAGAAATGTTTTGAAGTTAGGAGAGTAGCTGCAGAAGCCATTTATAGGGAGCCCACGCAGGAGGTGGCGAGAAAGCTGTTAGGGTCACCAGCCAGGGGCACCGCGTGATGTGAATTGTCACGGGCCTGTTTGGGCTTCCTCTCCCTCTGTTGATTGACTGACTCTATTGCCTCCCACGAGGGGGGATGTGGCACAGGAAAATGAAACTAAAGTGAAAAACGAGAATATAAACAAACTTGAGCTGATTACTGACCTCCACCCAAATTCACTTCGCCAATTTTTCTGGACACTTCCCCAGTTGGGATATTTAGAGGGCAATGTAGACGCCTATTTCAATATGCAGGACAACTAGCTATATCATGCCATTCTTTGGTTCAAGACACAGATGGGCTAGATGGTGATGGGTATTTAGGAGGGCACCTGTCGTGATGGGCACCGGGTGTTGTAGGTAAGTGATGAATCACTGAATTCGACTCCTGAAACCAGTATTGCACTGTGTGTTAACGAACTAGAATTTAAATAAAAGTTGGAAGACAAAAAAGAATCACAGGGGCGCCTGGGTGGCTCAGTTGGTTGGGCGTCCGACTTCGGCTCAAGTCATGACCTGTCAGTTCATGGTTTCAAGCCTCATGTTGGACTCTGAGCTGACAGCTCAGAGTTGCTTCAGATCCTCTCTCTCTCTCTCTCTCTCTCTGCCCCTCACCTGCTCACGTTCTCTCTCACTCTCTCTCAAAAATAAACATTAAAAAAATTAAAAAAAAAATGAAAGGGGCGCCTGGGTGGCTCAGTCGGTTAAGCGGCCGACTTCGGCCTGGGTCATGATCTCGCGGTCCATGAGTTCGAGCCCCGCGCCGGGCTCTGTGCTGACAGCTCAGAGCCTGGAGCCTGTTTCAGATTCTGTGTGTCCCTCTCTCTGACCCTCCCCCGTTCATGCTTTGTCTCTCTCTGTCTCATAAATAAATAAACATTAAAAAAAAATTAAAAAAAAAAAGAAAAAAAATCGCAGAATGTTACTCTGAAGAAAATGACATTTTAATGGAGTTTTGATTCAGTGGGATTCTGTTATATTAGAGCAGTTATTGTTGTTGTTGTAGTTTTTTTCCTAATGGCGATTGTGTTGACTTTATTATCTGAAATAATTTGCGTTGTTTCTCTTTTACCGAAATGCTGATAAAGTTTACATCTTCATATTTAATTTTACCACTGTTCTGTTGGTGATCAAACAACACTTGCATATTTGGGCATATTGTTCAAGTATCACGTGTACGTACCCGTTTACTTATAGGCATGTGCTATTCAACTGTGAACGCATGTGCACCTGTCATATTCCTACCTACCTACCTACTTATCTACCTACCTACCTACTTATATATATATATATATATAATCCCTACTAATATATATATATCCCTACTATATATATACTATATATATAATATATATATTATCATTATATATATTATATATATTATATTATCCCTACTAAATTTTTACAACAACCTTAAGATGCCCATGTTATTTTCTTTAGGACAGCCATGTGGAAGCAGGCTCTTGGAGGTAAGGAACTCACGGAAGGTTATTCAGTTTGTCCATGACAGACCAGGCTTTGAACTCAAGCCTGTCTGCCTTCAAAGCTTATTTTCTCTCTGCTACAGCCTACTACTTGCTAAGGGGAGAAAACAACCGGCCAGGGAGCTACAAAACTCCAACCCATAGAAATGAATCCTAACTAACGTGTACAGCCGGCAAGAAATAAATATATATACAGCAGGTGCATCATCTCTAACTCATACTGTCTTTATCCAGCAAGGTGACCTTGAGCAGGTTAATGCCCTTTTGAAGCCCCAATTTCTCTCTCTGGAAAATGTGGGGTTTTGCTAAATTAACTCTAATGTCCCTTCATCTCTAATCCTCAATAGCTTTTTCATTATGTGCCTTCGTCCTGGCCCTGGCGTGTGTTCCTTGCTCCCTGGAGCTCCCTCCGAACGTGGTGTGCAGGTTTGCCTCTGTGTGACACGCAGCGTCCTGAAATGTAAACTCGACTGAGTTAGGGATACACATAGAGCTTCATTCCATAATGGCCACTAATGATCCCTAATCAAGACACGATCTGAAAGGTAAACAAACCAACAGCTCCTTTGTTTTTGTGAAGTGAGAACTAAGAGTTATTGATTATTCTTCTGACCCAGGACAGATCTATATAGATCTGGGGAAGATTGATGGCTCTTTTGATCTGAGAATCAGCCAAGCCTGACAACACAATGCCACATTAGAACTGTGCTATCACTACGGCACCTGACGGCACCCCGCCAGCTTCCTCTCCGTCTCCTGCACCCCCTTCGAAAAACTCTGGTCAATTACAATCACCCCCGTGACAAGGTGTATCATGGGGAAGGGCTCCTTACCAGTGCATGGTTCTTAGTCTGGGCACCCCTGAGTCTCAGGGATGGAACAAATAAGAGAGACTTTTTTTTTCCCAAGCCGTATCATTCATATTTTTAAAGCCTCGTAGAAAACTGTACATGTGTTCCAGGCTATTTGCTCGACTGTGATTGATTTGTCTGCAATATATTAAAACAACAAATAACAGGCTTGGGATAGTGTAGGTTGTGCCACATATTTTAGGGACTCTGTTTTGTGTTTCTTGCCATTTCTATTCCTCTGCTGGGGTGCCTGCTGACAGGTGTGACAGAGATCGGTAACTATCATCGTGGGTTTGAAGTTGACCCTGGATGCTTCCGCCAGTTTACAGGGATGCTGAGGGTCCCTGAGAAGCCTGGTGATTGCCCCAGAGGCCCTGGGGTTTGTTGACTTCCTTGAAGTGGTTCACAGTCCCATCTGTAGTTGAGAGACAGAGTCGTTAGGACTACAAAAATTTGCATAGATTTACCCGGTACATAAAAGAAGAATTTGGGGAAGGAACACAAGCGATTACAAAAATGCAGGTTGGGGCACCTGGGTGGTTCTGTAGGTTAAGTGCAGGTCATGATCTCACAGTTTGTGAGTTTGAGCCCCGCATTGGGCTCTGTGCTGTCGGCACAGAGCCTGCTTCGGATACTCTGTCCCTTCTTTCTCTGCCCCTCTCCCCCACCTCAAAAATAAATAAACATTAAAGAAATGCAGGTCTGAAGTCCTAAACATGTATCTGCAGTAATTTGGAGATACTGTAGTTTGAGGACATCAGCCACCTATTTGTTTGCGTAAGGTGCCTCTATTGGGTCCAACTACCAAGTTGGACACAATAACCCATATGTATAATATATATGTATATAAATTTGCACTGCAATAATCAATTACCCAAAAGAGTCGGCCACAGCTTAGCTTAGCTGTGTAACCATGATTAGAGAGGAGGCAGTGACAGGCCTGGAGATGAGAGGTGAGAGTGACCCACTCATTCTAGAAATATTCTTAGCTCAGCGTGAGTTTTTTTGGGGGGAAGCGTTTGGTTAAGGTTTTACGTTATCCTTGATGGCCTAGCAGTTGAGCCAATGGCTGTGTTGTAGACAGAGGACAGATTGCTTACAGGTCTCTTAGCTGCTGGGTCACTGGCTGCCGTGTGAGATAAGTTTCTGAGATAAGTTAGAAGGGGCACTCCATGTTAGGGATATTCTTCAGGTAGCTCAGCAATGGTTTCTGCTGTTGCCATCCCTCTGCCCATCTCCTCCTGTGCCATGTCAACACATTGGCTCTCCGCAGAAGGCCCTTGCTTGGAGTTTCTTGAATGATCCCAGGAAGTCGCAAGTCTGTGCTACCAGTAGGGAATTTCTTACCGACTTTTACGGTAGCGGGAGCTTCCCAACAGAGGGCAGAGTCCCGCCTCTCCCAGAGGTCAGATGTGATTGCTGAGTGTCCAGAGTTAGGTCACTTACAAACAAAGCAGGTGATAACACCTTCCATAAGGCGTGTGGACTAAGAGACTCCTTTGTCTGTTGGCACAATCGTGGGGAAACGTTTTTCATCTTGCAATACGGCCAGACACACCAGCCTGAAGTACGTTTTGGCTGACACGGTTGACGAAGTTAACTGCCGGTTCACCAGAAAATGTTTCTCAGGTACTTTTCCTGGGTCTACATTTTACTTCTCACTGCTTTCCCAAAAGGATCACTACCGACCACAGTGAGCATTATACAGTAGCCGTGAGCCGTTAACAGCAAATCGGGGAAAAGAAGTCACGTCAAAGGGGGAAGAAGAAGAAAAAGTCTCGCCAGCGTTGAAGAAGGCGGGAGTTAATAGACCACAAGTTATTTCTGCGAGCTTCCTAACGGCCAAGGGAAAGAGAGAGGTTTGGCTGCCTCTCCTTAATGGTTCCCTGGCTCTGTTTCATTAAAAACATAAAACAACAGAAAGTAGGAGGGAAATTACATGGGGACATTGGACATTGAGTGTCTGCAATATAACTTAAATAATTGTTGCCAGAAACTGGCTGGGTCCATTGGCACCCCACTGACTCCGGGGGTAACTTTCCAGTGGGGATACTTAGCTATATGGTATGGATATGTGGGGGTTGGAAGAGCTGTCTGCCCTCCCCACTTACAGCCACACCCCCCATTTGGTTGAATTAGTGTAGACGGTGTTGTCAAACCATGGTCTCCAGGCCAATACCAGCCCATCTCCTGTTTCGTAAATAAAGTCTTATGGGAACGGACGCCTGCCCATTTATGTACAGCCTGCAGCAACTTTCAAGCTACAACGGCAGCGTTGAGCCACAGTGACCACACAACCTGTAAAATCTAAGACGTCTAACACGTGGCCCTTTGCAGAAAACATTTGCCCACCCCTGGTCTAGAGAAAGACCTGAAAAATCTGTACCTAAAACGAAGAATTCACCTGCTTCAATGAACTATCGGGGAGAGGTAACTCACTAAATCGTGATTAGCCATTCAGAGCTTTGTGTAATTGCGTCTCTGTCTAAATATTTTTGTAGGACAGCTAACTGATGGACGTGGATGGAGGAACTGGAGCTCAGGACGAGCAAGTTTTGTTTAGGAAGACAGTAGGGTAGATAAATCTGGCTGAGGTTTCACAGTGGAGGGATCGAGAAGACCAGCGGGCAGCATGATAACAGTAGATGGTGTTGGGATGAGGTAAGACATGGTTTAGAAAAAGAAAGGGAGGATAAAGATGCTCCTTCCTGAATTTTACCTAAGAACACCTCTGGAGATATAAAACGGAGACGTTGTCACTTTTCTCAGTTCGCCAAGTAGCACAGGGTAGCCTCTTCATGGTCCATTTACCGGACGTTGCCTAAAGAAAGAGAATCAGACTAACACAGGTGGCTTATGAATGGGGGTGAACGGGGTGGCTTTAGGGTTCAACATGGACTCATATATCATGCGCTGCTTATCGTCCAAACATATATGTAAAACTTAGCCCCAAGTACCAGTGGGACTAGGATGCTGTTGTTTATTTTTATTTTATGTCAGGTCTAGCCCTCTTACCTCTGTTGAATTTGCAAAATTCATGGAAGAGGCAAACAAAACTGAAAATACAAAATGAGACCTTAAAGGGTCTGTGCTTTTTTTTTTAACCTACATATTTTTCGTACCCTACACTTCGAAAATTGGGGGTTTGATGTTTCTCCTCTCAACAGGAGGAGAATATCTAAACTCTGTTTCTCTATTAGAGATCTTTTTGGCTTCCATACTTAGTTGATATAAAATGTGCAAAATATGCAAAGTCACTTTCTAGATCTAATTAGGGAGGGAGAAAAGTTTCAATTCAAGCATATATATTTTGACCATCATGGGCAAACTTATTCTACAGTAAAACCTGGGCTTGCAAATAACTTGTTCTGGGAGTGTTCCGCAAGACGAGCAAACATTCCTCGTGAATTTTAACTTGACAAACGAGCGATGTTTTGCAATACAAGTAGTAGGTGAAGTCGAATGTCACATGATCACAACTGAGCCAATGGTTCTTGAAATTTGCTTTGATATACAAGTGTTTTGAATGACAAGCTTGTTTCTGGAACGAATTATGCTCGCAAACCAAGGTTTTACTGCGTTTTGTTTAACAAGACTTTCTCGTAAAATGCATTTTTCCCCCTAATGTGAGAATCTTTCTTTTAAAAACTTGTCCTCCTTTTTTAGCTCTTCTAAAAATCCATGCAGTTTTTATTTTTATTTTATTTTATTTTAAACTTTTTTTAAAATGTTGATTTAGTTTTGAGAGAGAGAGCCAGAGTGTGAGCAGGGGAGGGGCAGAGAGAGAGAGAGAGAGAGAGAGGGAGACACAGAATCGGAAGGAGGCTCCAGGTTCTGAGCTGTCAGCACATAGCCTCATGTGGGACTCGAACCCACGAACGGAGACATGACCTGAGCTTAAGTCAGATGCTTAACCGACTGAGCCATCCAGGCACCCCAAATCCCCTGCAGTTTTAATGAGTCCAGAATTTGGTAATAAATTAAAAACAAAAGGTTCTGACCCAGAACCTTTTAGTCAAAAAGAAATGTGATTATTGAACTCCTTCTGCTTGCATTATGTTAGCTGCTGGGGGAATAGAAGTATGAGAAATTAGCTATTCTATCAAGGTTTTTCAAAGCAATAAGGGAAACCAAGTCAATGGTACTAAAAAAAATATCAGTGATTGCTGAATTGTACAACACCTAATGTAAGTTTAGTAGAAAATCTAGACGGTAGAAACTGATTTTGGATAAATCAGATGGAAAAAATGTATGGAGGAGTCAAGGCTAAGCATCATGATTAATAATAGAAATACACTAGTAAAAGGTGAATATTAATGATTCATATAACCTAGCCATTATAGAAAAATGGATAAGCCCTCTTAGAAGTAAATTAAATAATAAATATTATATTTATCAAAATGTTTTATTAATGAAGACAATTTGAAAATATGGTAAAGAGCAAAATACTGAATATTCTTTTACATGTTCAGTTTTTAAACAAACAAAATGCTCTCTTTGATTCTTGGAAATATGTTGAACTTCAGGTGACATGAAAAACAAGGTCATTTCTTGAACAATATGCTTAGAAAATGCTGTTGTAATACATGGCTGATCTCACTGTATAGTTTTAGCAATTCTGCTGCTTGAGGCAGACATTTCATTGTTTTCTTTTGTTCATTTCTATAACTTCAGGGCCTAGAACAATCCCTGGCACAGAGTAGGAACTCAATAATATTTGTTGAATGAATCAAGGCAGGAGTGGGTGTAAGAAGAAAGTTCTATGAAATATAAGGTGCTGTAGAAAATGCAGAATGGCAATGAAGGTAGATGGACAGTTTTTTTCTTCAGTGAAAATCTCTTTCTTTCCAATAATATCATTTTCCAGACGTGGCATATGGTGGTGTAGACTGGAGAAGGTTTTACCAACCACCTCAGAGACAGTTAAAGAATGTGGACCGAGGAGCATAAGTTACTTATTTTTAATTTGATACTTAGTCCAGAGGTCTATGTATTATTCAACAAAACTAGCTGTACTGACTTATGAATTTTCGTGCTCTGAAATTTTGTGTTCAAAAAGAACTTTATTTTTAAAAATCAAGACTTTTGGGACTTCATTAACAATAACAAAGTAAAAATAATAGGGTTACATTTTGGAATTGCATCCACTCCCGTTTTTTATGGAAGTATACTTGGTATATAATATTATGTAAGTTTCAGGTATATATCATTAGAATTCATTATTTGCATATAGCACACGGTGGTTACCACTACAATCCAGTAGTCTAGCTACTATCCATCACCATAGAATTGAGCTCTTTTCCCATTTCACTTACTACCCCCACCCTCTTCTGCTCTGGTAACAATCAATCTGTTCTCTGTATCTGTGATTTTGTTTTTTATTTGATTTGTTAGCTTATTTGTTTTTAGATTTCACGTATAAGTCAACTCTTATGGTATTTGTCCATCCATGTTGTTGGTTGTTGCAAATGGCAAGACTTTCTCCTTTTGGGGGGGCTAAGTAGTATTCCAGTGTGTGTGTGTGTGTGTGTGTGTGTGTGTGTGTGTGTTTGTGTGTGTGTTCATCCACTGATAGACACGTAGGTTGTTTCTATATCTTGGCTATTGCAAATAATGCTGCAATGAACATAGGGGTCCATGCATCTTTTCTGAATTAGTGTTTGGATAAACACTGCAAAGGAGGAAAACCTGGATCCTATGGTATTTCTATTTTTAATTCTTTGAGGAATCCTCATACTGTTTTCTGTAAATGCACCAATTTACATTCCTATCAATAGTGTATGGGGGTTCCCTTTTGTCCACTTCCTATCCAACACTTGCCATTTCTTATCTTTTTTGATGCTAATCTTAAAAAAAAATTTTTTTTTTACATTTATTTATTTTTGAGACAGAGAGAGACAGAGCATGAACGGGGGAGGGTCAGTGAGAGGGAGACACAGAATCTGAAACAGGCTCCAGGCTCTGAGCTGTCAGCACAGAGGCTGACGCGGGGCTCGAACTCACGGACTGCGAGATCATGACCCGAGCTACAGTCGGCCACTTAACCGACTGAGCCACCCAGGCGCTCCGATACTAACCTTTATAACAGGTGTGAAGTGATATTTCATTGTGGTTTTTATTGGCACTTCCCTTATAATTAGTGTTGTTGGACATCTTTCATGGGCTTGTTGGGTATCCTTGAAGCATATCTATTTAGATCCTCTGCTAATTTTTCTTTTTCTCTGTCCATTTTTAAATCAGGGTTATTTGCTTTTTGCTATCGTTGAGTTATATGAGTTCTTTACATATTTTGGATATTAACGCCTTATCACATATATGATTTTCTGATATCTTCTCCTACTTAGTAGGTTGCCTTATTATGTGTTGATGGTTTCTTTCAGTGTGCAGAAAGTTTTAATTTGATGTAGTCCCATTTATTTTTTATTTTTGTTACTCTTGCCTTTGGAGTCAGATTAAAAAAAATCATTGCTAAGACCAATGTCAAGGAGATTACCACCTATGTTTTCTTCCAGAAATTTTATAGTGTCAAGTTATGCATTCAAGTGTTTAACCAATTTTGTGATTTGGTGTATGGTGCATGATAGTAGTCTAGTTTCATTCTTTCGCATGTGGCTGTCCAGTTGCCCCAAAATTGTTTATTAAAGAGACTTTTCTAGGGGTGCCTGGGTGGCTCAGTCGGTCAAGTAACTGACTTCGGCTCAGGTCATGATCTTACGGTTCGTGGGTTCGAGCCCTGCGTCAGACTCTGCACTGACAGCTCAGAGCCTGGAGCCTGCTTCAGATTCTGTGTCTCGCTCTCTGTCTGTTCCTCCCCTGCTCGTTCTCTGTTTGTCTCTCAAAAATAAATAAACGTGAAAAAAATTAAAAAAAATAAAAATAAAGAGACTTTTCTTTCCCCATTGTATATTTTTACCTCCATTGTCACAGATTAATCTACTGTATATGTATGGGTTTATTTTGGGGCTCTGTATTCAGTTCCATTGATCTATGTGCCTGTTTTTATGCCAATACCATACTGTTTTGATTACTATAGCTTTGGAGTGTAGTTCAAAATGAAAGCGTATGATAAATCTAGGTTTGTTCTTTCTCAGGATTGTTATAGCTATATAAGGTCTTTTGTGGTTCCATACAAATTTTAGAATTATTTATTCTAATTTTGTGAAAAATGCCATTGGAATTTTGATAGGGATTGCACTGAATCTGTAGATTGCTTTGAGTAGCATGGAAATTTCAACAATTTTACTTATTCCAATTCATGAGCATGGAATATCTTTCCATTTATTTCTGTCTTCAAATTCTTCCATTAGTGTCTTTTACTTTTCATTGCATAAGTCTTTCACATCCTTGATTAATTTTATTCTTAGTTTTTTGTTTTTATTCTTTTTGATGCAGTTGTCGGTGGGATTGTTTGCTTAATTTCTTTTCCTGATTGTTTTTAGTGTATAGAAATGCAACAGATGTCTGAATATTGATTTGGTTTTTTGCAACTTTACTAAATTCATTAATTACTTCTAACAGGTTCTTTGATGGAGTCTTTAGGATTTTCTATATATAATATTATGTCATCTGCAAATAGTGACAGTTTTACTTCTTTTTTTCTGATTCGGATGCCTTTCTTTCTTTTTCTTGCCTAATGGTGCTGGCTGGGATTTCCAATACCATATTGAATAAAAATGATGAGAGTGGGCATCTTTGTCACAAGTAGCTGTGAACTTGTTATATATGGCCTTTACTATATTGAAGTACATTCTCTCTATACTTACTTTGTTGATAAATTTTAATCATAAATGGATGCTGAATTGTGTCAAGTGCTTTTTCTGCATATATTGATATGATTATACTTTTTACCCTTCATTTTGTTAATATGATGTGTCACATTGATTTGTGGGTATCGAACCATCTTTGCCCCATGGAATACATCCCATTTGATCATAGTGTATGATCCTTTTACTATGTTGTCAAATTTAGTTTGTTAATATTTTATTGATAATTTTATTTGTCTATTTTCATCAGGGTTATTGGAGTATAATTTCCTTTTTTTTGTGGTATCCTTGTCTGGTTTTGGTGTCAGGGTAGTGATGGGATCCAAAATGAGTTTAGAAATAAAATGTCTTGGCAGAGTTTAAGAAGGAGAGTTATTAAATCTTCTTTGAATGTTTGGTAGCATATACCAGGGAAGCTGTCTAGTCTTGGACTTTTGGTTGTTGGAAGGTTTTTGATTACTGATTCAATCTCTTTGTTAGTAATTAGTCTATTCAGATTTGCTATTTCTTCATATTCAGCCTTGGAAGATTGCATGTTTCTAGGAATTTATCCATTTTTTTCTAGGTTATCCAATTTGTTGGTGCATAATTTACATAGTAGTCTATTATAATTCTTTGTATTTTTATTATGTCAATTATAACTTCTCTTTCATTTCTGAGTTTATTTATTTGAGCTCTCTCTCTTATTCGGGGTGAGACGAGCTAATGGTTTTTCAATTTTGTTTATCTTTTCAAAGAATCAGCTCTTAGCTTCATTGATATTTTCTATTATCTTTTTATTCTCTATTTCATTTATTTATGCTCTGATCTTGTCATTTCCTTTCTTCTACTAACTTTGGGGTTCTTTTTTTTTTTTAAGTTTTTTCTGGTGTAAAGTAGATTGAAAATTTTTCTCGTTTCTTGCAGTAGGTCTCTATCATTATAAACTTCCTTCTTAAAACTCCTTTTGCTGCAGCCCATAGATTTTAGGCTGTTGTGTTACATTCTCATTTATTTTCAGGTAGTTTTTAATTTCTCCATTGATTTTTTTCTTTGACCCACTGATGGCTCAGTAGCATGTTGCTTGATCTCCACATAGTTGTGATTTTTCCAGTTTTCTTCGTATAATTGATTTCTACTTTCATACCATTGTGGTCACAAAACATGATTGATATGATTTCAGTCTTTTTAAAATTTGTTGAGACTTGTTTTGTGACCTAACATATGATCCATCCTGGAGAATTTTCCATGTGCACTAGAGAAGAAAGTGTATTCTGCTGTTTTTAGGTGGAATGTTCCATATCTATCTCTTAAGTCCATCTGGTCTAAAGTGTCATTTAAAGCTAATATTTCTTTGCTCATTTTCTGTCTGGATGATTTGGCCATTGATGTAAGTGAGGTATTAAAGTTCCCTATTATTTTAATGCTATCATTTTCTCTCTTTAGGCTTGTTAATATTTGCTTTATAAGTTTAGGTGCTCCTATGTTGGGATAGATATTTAGAAATGTTAAATCCTCTTGTTAGGCTGACCCCTTTGTCATTAGGCAAATCTCCTTTTTGATTGCTTTTTATTACAGCCTGCTTTAAAGTCTATTTTGTCTGACATAAGCATAGCTATACCAGCTTTCTTTTTGTTTCTGTCACTTTGAAATATCTTTTTCTATCCGTTCACTTTCAGTCTGTGTGTCCTCAGATCTAAAGTAAGTCTTGTAGGAAACATGTAGGAAATATGAAAAAAAAAGACCTATCTATTCTGTCTTTTGAATGGAGAATTTAGTTCATTTACATTTAAAGTCATTATTTATAGGTATGTACTTATTGTCATATTGTTGATTGGGTTTTTTTTAGCTGTTTTTATAGTTCTCTGTTCCTTTCTTCTCTTCCTGACTTCTCTTATGGTTTGGTGAGTTTTTAGTGTTATGTTTAGATTCCTTTCACATCGTCTTTTGTGTGTATACTATAGATATTTGTTTTGTGGTTACCATGAGGTTCACATATAACATCCTGTATATGTAAAAGTCTATTATTTTAAGTGCATAGCATCTTAAATTTGAATACATTCTAAAAGCTACATAGTTTTATTCCCATTGTCATGTATTCTGTTTTTGATGTCAAGTTTTGAATTTTTTAAATTTTCGGTATCCTTCAGCTAATTATCATGGATATAGTTAATTTTGCTATTGTCTTTCAATTTTCATATAACCTTTTGTATATATTTCCTTTTACCAGTGAGATTTTTACTTTCATATGTTTTCTTAGCACTAGTTAGTGCCCTTTGTTCAGCTTTAGAAAGTCCCTTTAACATTTCTTACGAGACAAGTTTACTGATGATAAACTTTTTTAGTTTTTGCTTGTCTGGAAAACTTTTTATCTCTCCTTCAGTTCTGAAGGATAACCTTACTGGGTAGAGTATCGTTGGTTGAAATGTTTTTCCCTTTAAGCATTTGGAATATATCATTCCACCTGCCTCCTGCCCTGAAAAATTTCTCCTGAAAAATCAGCTTATACCCTTATGGGGGTTCCTTCGTGGGTAACAAATTGATTTTCTCTTGTTGCTTTTAAGATACTCTCTTTACCTTTTTAAACTTTTGACATTTTAATTATAATATATCTTGGATCTTAATTATAATATGTATGGGTCTCTCTGGGTTCATTTTATTTGGAACTATTAGTGCTTCCTGGAGCTAGATGCCTGTTTTCTCCCCCAGGCTAAAGAAGTTTTCAGCCATTATTTTTTCGAATAAATTGTCTACCCCTTTCTCTCTCTTCTTCTTCTGGGACCCCTATAATGCAGACCCTATTCTTCTCTATGCTGTTCCAGAGATCCCCTAAGCTATTTTCATGTTTTAAAATTCTTTTTTCTTTTCACTGCTCTGATTGGATGAGTTCTACTGTCCTGTTTCCTGGCTTGCTGATCTGTTCTTCCACTTTATCCAGTCTGCTGTTGAGCTCCTCTAGTGCATTTTTTATTTCGGTGTTTGTATTCTTCAGCCCTCCGCTTCTGTGTACCTTTCTATGTATTCTGTCTCTTCGTTGAAATTCTTACTGTACTCATCCATTCTTTTCCCAAGTGCAGTGAGTAACTTTATGACCATTACGTTTAATTTTTCATCAGGGAGCTTACTTATTTCTGTTTCATTAGTGTCTTTTTCTGAAATTTTGTCTTGTTCTTTTGTTTCAAACATATCCACCTACCTCCTAATTTTGCCCGCCTCTCTGTTTGTTTTTATGTTCTAGGTGAACGAGCTACATCTCCCAGTCTTGAAGCAGTGGTCTTTTGTAGGAGATGAACCTTCGTGTTCAACCTTGGCCTAGCTTTTGGATGTTCCTTGGACTTTTATGATTGTCTAATAATCTGATTTGTCCTTGACAGGTCCCAGTTGTTGAAAGTGTGCCAAGACCGTTCAGTGTTCCAAAGGGAGGGGACTCAGAAATTGCCTAGTTTCCAGCTACTTTGTAAGGCGGTTCCTCAGACATTAGCTTTCAGGTATGTTAATGTACACATTCTTGTGCGTCTGTAATCATCAACCCTGCTGACTTCCAGACCAGAGATTTGGAGGTGTCCCCTGGTGACAGTTGCAAAAACGATGGCACTACGCCCGTGTATAAGTTTCCATCTGGGAGGTGTCGGTGGTATGTGGCAAGGCCAAGGAAGGACATTAAAATGGTGTCTTTCTGCCCATGTTTCCGGGGGGCATTTCTCTAGCTTGTGGTTGTGTGACAAACCTAAAGACTGACCTTCACTCTGGGGTGTGGTAGCCTACCCACGACTGTCTCTCCTATTGTTTTAGGTCTGTAGGGCCTAGAAATGCAATCCGTCCTGGCCACCAAGGCCAGGCACTCAAAAGGCATCCCAGTGTGGGCTGGGCATGCCTGCTGGCTGTGGTGGGGTGGCCTGCAGGGACAGGGCGCGTGGTCAGCCTGAGTGACCTGGCATGCAGGGGCAAGATACACCTATCAGAGCTAGCAGGCTAGATGGCGTGCAAAAATGAAGCTTGCTAGTTTCCCCATCCCTAGAGAGTCCCAACAGGTTCCTATTTGTCGAAAAGATGCTTTATGATTAACAAATGGGTTTCCTTCACATACGGTCTAGGTGCCCTTCAAACTGTTGCTTTTGACTGGGTCCTGGGGTGAGTGGGTCTGTATGTGAGCCTTCTAAGAGTGGATTTTCTATTTCCTATAGCTCTCCAATCTTTTTGGAAGTAAGCCCCATTGGTATTCAAAGTCAGTTGCTTTGGGGGCTCGTTCCTCTAGTGCATTTCCCAAGGGTTGGGGTGCCCGATGAGGGGCACAAACTTCTCATTCCTCAGGGACAAGCTCTGTTCTCCTAGCTTTCAGGTCCTTTTTCAGAGACAACTGTTCCATATACCGATGTAGATTTGTGGTGTTTGTGGGTGGGGCTAAGGTCGAGTTCTTTCTCTGTCTCCATCTTGAACCCTCCCACATTCACTGTATTTTTAATCTCCACTTATAAAAATTTGAAGTGAAAGATTTCTGTATTTTATTTTATTTATTTTATTTATTTATTTGAGAGAGAGAGAGAAAGAGAGCACGAGTACGTGTCTGTGTAAATGGGGGAGGGGCAGAGGGAGAGGAAGACAGAGGGGATCTTAGCAGGCTCCATGCACAGCACAGAGCCAGACAATGCAGGGCTCTATCTCACAACCCCAGGATCATGGCCTGAGCTGAAATCAAGAGTCCGACACTCAACGGACTGAGCCACCCAGGCGCCTCTAAAGTAAAAACTTACAACCTTCGCTATTTAATAAGAAGGCTAGGAAATATTGTTTGGAAGGAATGTCCAGAATCATGCTTATAAGCAACAGGAAACTGATAAAACATAGGAGGATAGGTACTGACTGCAAAATACCATGCATAGGAACGAAGGAAAAACAGAGCCCAGCACTGAATGTGTCTAAGGCAAAGAAGGCAGCCTGCTCCATGCACCCTACCTACCTATGCCCCGATGCATGACTAAGCATTTTTGTTTCTTCTTTTCCCTAGTACGAATAAAGCAATGTAAGTTACTCACACATAGCAACTATTACTAGCCAGAGAAGAAAGAACTAGAAAAGTAACTTAGGTGACCGCATTACTTGTACCATTTGGAGAGCTGATTTTTATAAACGCATTGCTTTAAAAAGGCAGAAACTCATCTCTCATTACTGAAGGACTAGAAAACCGAAATCTTTATTCTAGAAATATTTTTGTCAGTGGAGGAAAGATAGAAAATAAAAATGATTGTAAAGAAAGCAAAATTTTACATCGTCTATTTTGTCCCCTTAAGATAAGCCAAGCATTCAGAAGTAACTGGCAAGCTGAATGGTGGGTAAGATATATTTAATTGAAATGCTCTTGTAAATTTCTAGCTATTTATATACACAGAAGTGTTAAGAGTTATTCATTTAAACCCTATGTGATATAAAAATCTTACCCCTTTGGCAAGTTGTCTGTAAGAGATGTGGATTTTACTATATGTAACATTCTTCTCAGGATATTCACCATGATTCTTGCCACGAGCTCGTAAATGGGTCAAAGTCAAGGATTTTCATCTTGTGAAAACTGTACAAAACTGAATTTCATAATATCCATGGCAGTCGGGTGCAGTACAAGCTGCATCTTATGCCACAGACATTCCATTAAAATGTTTCAGTAGCAGGATCATACCCCCCCCCACCTTTGTCTATTTCTGTTTCAAAACGAGGAAATTCAATTAATGCATTTCACTAAATCGCCAAAATAATACTTATTCATATTAAGACCTTGGGAGTTTCAAAAGCGATAGCTTCTCTGTTTAGTTTTCTGTCTAAGGTTTTCTTTTGTCCTTTTAAATGAAGTGTTACTTCAAAATAAGAAGACTTCCGTGAACTTCGTCCAGAAATATTAACCAGCTAGAAAAGCTGTTGGACCGTCTTGGAAATGTGCAGATAATGAAGATGTCACTTAAAATGTACATGCATTTGGGATATGCAAAGAAAAGGAATACATAGCGATGATATCTTTGATCACAGAAAGAACTCAGAGAGACGAGGACTGTGTCGAGGATGGTTATCATCAGCCCATTTTCTATTCCCTGTGCACAAATCATTTCATGCATTCTACAAACCAAGCCCCGATGTTGGGCTTCAAAAGCAATTTCAGCAGCAAAATAAGGTGTTTTTCTTCAATTTTCAAGCCATTTGTACGAGGTTAGTGTTGTTTACCCACCTGGTACACTGATATTTACATACCCCTTTAAAGAAAATTGGTAGGTATGATTTATGGAGTACTGTAAGAGCACAATTTTCCATGTAGTGCACCTAATCTGAAAGGGCACTTGCAAAGGTCACTCTGGCCATACAAATACCAAGTCATCTCTTTGGAATAAGTTAGGATATTCATTTTTCTTGGAAAATGTCAGCGGCACCCTACTCCAGGGGTTAGTTTATGCAGATAAATGCGTAAGCCTTTAATCTTAGAGCAAAAATACTCTACACAAATGTAAAAGCAGTCCATCTATCACTGTTAAGACCTGTAATTTGTTTTTATTTAAATCTCACGCCAGGGCGGAGTGGGCAACAGGACCGTTAACATGGTATCTCGCACAGAAGCCAAGATCGAGGCGCGTGAATACACTTCGACTCTCAACCCGGGGGGCTGGCCCATGGTGTGGCTCGTACAGCCAGGACTGCTGTTCTCGGCTCCTCTGCGCTGGCTTCTTCTGCAGCTAGAGGCCTCGTGTCCAACTCAGTGCACAGGAGATTGTCGGGTAAGTCTCCTCTCCCGACCCGCGTTTTCTCTGTCTGTGAAAAAGCACCAAGGCCAAATTCGGGTGAATAAAACATTACTCTTTCATTTCTAAGCATGGGGGTTCAGTTCAACTCCAGGAGAGAAACACCAACAAATGATATCCTTCGTGAGTTTGTTTTCTCTTCCCCCAACGAATGGTCGTATTTAGAGAAAATCTCTGCCTTTTTCCATACAGACTCATCCCCAATCCTGAGATTTTTACATTGGCAACTGACGAGAGAAACAAGGAATGCCCAATTGTATTTAATACATATTGGCACATTTTAGACTCTTGATTTTTTCTTCATGCCGTAGAGTAGCTATTCTTGGAACGTAAGCTTTATCCTAAATCACAGTTCTCTGAAGACCATTTTCTAATATTGAATGTAGTCGGCATGAATGGAAGGTAACATATTACAAAGTGTTTGCCTCTGTTTCTATAAAGTGAGGAAAGAGGATGGGAAGTCAGGAAGTGATACTGTGACTTTTGCCTCTGAAGAGATTTTGCAAATGAGCATTTGGGGTGTATGGGAGGTGAACGGGAGGCAGACTGTGATCCCTTGAGTTTGAACCAACAGCTGACATTAATTTTGCTATCTCAGTATTGTCAGAGTGGAAGGAAGTCTCAACCACCCGTGCAGTGGATTCCCTTTAGAAACCGTGGATATCAGTGCGATATCAGTGCGAAGGATCATGGGAAAAATAGATGACACCGTTTTCTGTTTTTCACGGAGAGAAAATGCAAAAACACGTCACCTGTGTGGATTGGGGCATCATTCTAAAAACGGTTTTTATTTCCATGTTAAGGATTTACACGGATTTGGTAATTTGATCAATCTATATTAGTACTCCTTGTGGTAACCTGAGCTCAATGATATTAACTAAATTTTAAATATCAAGGTTTCAAAAAGACCATCACTGGGTTTAAGACACAAGAGAAAAACCCCAAGGTGCCAATAGTAAAGAATCTCTAATAAAATTAAGCCCAAACCCTCCGGTTCATCTCGTCAAACATTTTAGTAAAAAGAGTGTGCATAATTTCCGAAAAGTGTCATACTCAAATCGGTGGACCCTGGCCGAACTTCCACACTGTTGAAGAAAAATGTAAGTTAGCAGGTGTAATGGAGCTTGTACGGGATGTATTCTCAGTGTGCATGCTGGACCCAGATGGAGGGTTTGTCTTTCTTTGTTTCCCTGTTCCTAATCCTGAACACGTGGTATATGCCACACTTGGGAACATTGGAATCTCCCCACTCTCTGTTTGGCCTTCCTGCTTTGGTGTCTCATAGACAACTCGCACTTCACGTCCCCAAATTCCTTGATCTTCCACTTGCGAACTTGCTCCTGCCATTGTCTTCCCCACTTTAGTTACTAGCAACTCCATCTTCCCTGCTGTTCAAGCTAGGAGTCCAGGGGGTGGGGCGGGGGGAGGGAGGGTCATCCTTGGTTCCTTCTTCCTTTCCCGCCCCATACTCGTGGCCTGCGCGAACTGCTGTCTTAGACTTCAGTCCGATCCCTTCTTACTGTCTGCGAGAGTCTGAACGTTTATGCCCTCCTTTCATATGTTGAAATGCTAACCCCCCGAACGATGGTGTTAAGCGGGGCCTTTGGGAGATGATTAAGACATAAAGTTGGAGCTCCCATGAATGGGATCAGTACACTTAAAAAAAAAAGACTCCAGAAAGCTCCATCTATGAGACAGGAAGAGTGCCCTCATCAGACACCAGATCTGCTGGTGCCATGACCTTGGACTTCCAGGCCTCCAGAACTGTGAGAAATAAATGCTTTTGTTTATAGGCCACCTAGGCTATGGAGTTTTGTTCTAATGGCCCAAACTGTCTGAGTCTCCATCTTTACAGCTACCCCTCTTGTTCAAGATCCCCCCTTGCCCTCTGAACAATTGCAGTAACTTTCCATCCTGGCTTTCTACAATTTATTCTTCATACAGCTTCTGGAGTGGTCCTGTTACATTACGAACTAGATTAGGTTATACCATTCCTCTGCTTAAGATGCTTCCATGATCAGGGCTACGTGGGTGGCTCAGTCAGTTGAGCGACTTACTCTTGATATCTGCTTAGGTCATGCTCTCCTGGTCATGGGCTCAAGCCCTGTTTTGGGCTCTGTGCTGAGTGTGGAGCCTGCTCGGGAATTCTCTCTCTCTCTCTCTCTCTCTCTATCTCTTTTTGCCCTCTCCCATGCACACAGGTGCTCTCTCTGTCTCTCTCTCTCAAAGTAAATAAACATTAAAGAATGCTTCAATGATCCCCTGAGAAGCTGTCCATTGGGCACCACATCTCCAAATGCTCTGCCTGCCGCCTCCCAACCCCCAGGCCACCCCTCCCCCGGGTCCTGTTCATCTTTCCCACACTTATTAAGCTTTGTTCCCCTGTCTCCTTGCAGGTCCTCACATGGACTCTCAGACTTTGCTCTTGCAGGGCCTTCCGCCTACAGTCCCCTTTCCCTGGAAGGACACATGGTTGAGTCGCTCCTCTCCTTGAGGTCTTTCCTCAAACACCACCTCCGTGGTGACGCTTCTTTGACGAACCTCTTTAAGAGCCTGTCCCTGTCTCGCTCTCCCACTCCCAAACCATTCTGGCACTCCCAATCACCCTTCGCTGCTTGTTTTATTCCCACAGCACTTATCACCATCTGACATAGCATATGTTTTACTTATTTTATTGTTTACTGCCTGTCTCCCCCCCGTATAACATAAATCCCCGAGAGCAGACATTTCTGTCTATTTTGTTTACTGCTGCATCCTCAATGCCTAGAAAAATGTTTAGCACAGGGTAGCTCTTTAAATATAAATATTTGGCAGTTGAACTGACAAGTGCCTTTAACTACTTGCGAGATGCCAATAACTTCATAGCTGTGTTCTTGTACTTACCAAGCCTCCCCCAGAACGTGTAGGCTCTCGGCCTCACTCATTTGCCACTACACATTAAGAGTAAACAAAGCACACGAGTTTCCTGGGAAGTTAGAGGCCAGAAGTGGCCTCACGCAAGGGCAGGTTAAGTTTGGTCGTCGTTACGACTGAATCAAGGTCTTGACTATGAGTGTGGATGTCAAGGGGATGAGCACCCTAGGCGGAGGAGAGGGAAGCACGGGTTCGTCTTCCAGCTCTGCTAGGTACACGTGGAGTGGTCTTACGTAAAAGCCACCGGGCTTTGCGAGCCTCAGCTTTCTTATCCGTGAAACGGAGCTGTGCAATGGCACCCGTCACAGATTTGCAGTGTGGACCACCCGAGATGATGTCCAGCGGAAATGCACCTGTCGTGCTTGCCACGGAAATCACAGGAGAGCCACGCACTTCACATGTGATTTAGCAGCCTTAACATGTGTGCCTTGTCTTGCAAAGTGTCTGCCGTGTCATAGGCAGCAGATCGATAGTGAACATAATTGCTGCACATGTTTAAACATCACCTGGATGCCACTGTCGAGCCGTAAGAAACAGTCTATCTCCAGCGTCAGTATTTAGGAGAATAAAATTAAATGCCACTACCGTCACACCAGCTGTAGTTTTAAATGCTCAAAATTGGGTTCTGAGAACAGGTAAGAAAGGCTCACACTGGCTCAGTGTGGTCTAGACGGGGGTTGACAAATGGCAGCCCGTGGAAAAATTCCACGCATTCCCTGTTTTGTACAGCTTGAGAGTTACGAATGCCGTTAGTTTTTGCATTTTTAAGTGATTACAAAAATCAAAAGAACACTAATGGTATTTTGTGAAAAATAATCGTTTTAGGAAACACAAATTTCCGTGTCCATTAAGAAGGTGTTACCAGAACCTCGCCAGGCTATTTCTTTCATATATTGTCTCTGGCTACTTTGGAGCTGCAAAGGTGTAACTGAGTAGACGAGACAGAGAACGCAGAGCCCCCGAAGCCTAAAATGTTGCCAACCTTTCTTTTCATAGAAGGTTTGCTGACTCCTGGTCTGACAAAATCTAGTGCCCAATTTAATGGTAAACCCGGTTTTGTGTCTGTCGCTCGAGTAGCAAAAGGCAGTTGAGATGAGCAGGGCTCCATAAAAGTAATTTCTCTGCATTACTGCCAAGAATGTTTCATACGTCCCCACAGAAACAGCTCATGTTCTTTGTCTCTCAGATGCTCTTCCCCCCTTGCCCCCCCGCTCCCCCCCCCCCATCTCTGGAACAAAATGGCAGAGCCCATTTTATGTCTTCCACAAAGAAAGCCCAACATGCACCGAACGGTTCACTCTTGACCTCACACTGCCTTCTGTGCTTCAGGTCTGGTTGGGATTTGGCCTCAAAATGTAGTGCTCTTTTCAGAATTATTTATTTGCTCAGTTTGCCTTCAGAGTTTTGTATAGTGTCCTACAGGCACGCTTCTCCAGAGATGTCAAGGCCTACTAAATTTAGGAAAAGTAGGTTGCCTTATTCCGGCTTAACTTTTTTTTCTTTTCCTTTCTTTTCCCCCAATTTAAAACCAGCACCCCCCTGCCCCTCTCTCTTTAAAGCCCGTCAATTGATAATTCATTAAAAGAGAAGAGCGCAATGTTTTTGTTTCTGCCGACGGTGTGGGTGGGTAAAAGATAGCTTTTGGAGAAGTGCTTGGGAACTTCAGCAGATGCACAGGACCGACTTCAGAGCCCTTAATTGCAAAGTGTTCTTTCTCTGCCCGTCGGTGGGGGATTCCCATGGATACAGCTGCGGGGGCTACAGGCCTAGGGTCCACTCCTTCTCTGCTGAAAGCCTCTTGATTGGGAGACAGGGTACTTTCTGAGGCCACATGAAGCTTGCTGCCCTCTATTATGAGCCCTGTGACAGCAGGGAAATACCAGACCTACTTTCCCAGCATCCCCCTGAAAAGGGCCCTTACAGCCAGAGGACTGACATTTCACTGCATTTCTGCTTTAATTAATGTCTAGGAGATGAACTCCGATTCCCACCCACAGAAGCATCAATTAGATGGAATTAAATGCAGTGCCTCCTTTCAGTTCTGCTATTTTTACCTGCCGGCCATCATTTTCCCTCTGAAATAAGACAACCTCGCAGTGGATTTCTAGATGGCAGCTTAGAATGAAACATACAGCCACACAGATATCTGTTACCTGAGACTGGCAGACTTTCATGTGCATTGGACACCCCCGTCTCCGGCGGGGTGTGGACTGCACGGTCACGCGGGGAGCACTAGGATCCAGGAGGAAGGGATCTCTGGTGTTCCTCACTGGGCAGGTCTAGTTTCGGAAGCAATGCTATGCGTCTGGCTAAAGACGGCCCGCCCTGTGACCTGCAGAGGAATCAGGAATCATGGATGTTTGGTGCCTTCTCGACTCACCCTAGCCCTTACTGCTTTTCCAGGGGGCCACTGCAGAATGGAGAACACCACGCGGGCTTGCATGATCCTCTGGAACCTCAAAGCTACCGTCACCTTGGAGCCTAGATTCCTCTCCTAGTTCAGTAAGAAAACATGCACGTAATAAAAGAGACAACGTTTAGCTCAGGGTCACAAACAGGTTCTGAACTTTTGCTACAGAGGCCATTTTCTTAACGAGAGCATTGGGGTCAGGCTCAACCATTTTCCAGCTCTGTGGCTGTAGGCAAGTTACCTAACCTCTCCGGGTCTCGCTTTCCACGTCTACCAAATGGGGATGATAATCGTCACTACTTCGTAGGCTCTTGAGAAAGACTGCATGAGATAAATCCTATAAATGGCCGTAGGCAGTCATATCTCAACTATCGAGTACGTGCTTAATAGCGGTTAGATTTTGTTATCTCTGATATGATGATGCTCACGATGTGCTAACACTCTGCTAGACCCAGGGTAAAGACTAGTCCCTCTGTTTGCCTCTGAAGACCTCTTGAGATTATGGGCTTTTTGGCTTCATTTAGAAGAAGAAGAAGAAGAAGAAGAAAAAGAAGAAAAAGGAGGAGGAGGAGGAGAAGGAGAAGAAGAGGGAGGGGGAGGGAGAGAAGGAGAAGGAGAAGGAGAGGGAAGCATGACATAAAAATAGTGACTGAAACTGATTTTAGTTGAAGGAGTCAGGCTGAGTATGAACTTCTTAAGTGCCAACAAGGTGTTCCTGTCTGTTCTCAGATTTTTGTAGAACCGTAACATTCAGAGTCCCAGAAGCAATGATTTGACTGGAAGAACGGGTTTCTGTCCCGGGGCAGTTGTGGGTGTTTCAAGAGGGTGATTGACTCTCCGGGGAGTAAACAGGGAAAGCCAACCAGCAGACCGAGGGGGCATCCGGGAGTCTCATCTCATGGGAATGAAAGACTGCACAGGACTGTTTTCCCTGGGGCCAAGAAGACTAAGGGGGAGAGCGATCGCTGTCGGGAAGGGGGGTAGCCGTTTGCTTTCTGCACGTGTAGAGCAGCCTAACACCAATTAAGAGAGGTTTTCAAAGAGGTTTGCAGCCTGGATGGATAATTAATTTTTGAAGCCATGCGGTTGGCCTCTTAGTAAAATTTCCCTTCCTGGGGAGTAGTGGAATGCTATTCATGGGAAGGAATGTCTTTCTGGGAGGTCTTTGAAGACGCACCTTCATGATGGGGACGTTAGACTGGCTGGTTTCCGGGGATCCCTTCCTAGTCTAAATTCCTAGAAGCCATTTTTGTGAATTTGTTTGTGGCACGAAGAAGCTCCTTTACATGGGCTTAGTGCCCTAAACTTCCCTCGCTTTTCTGTACTGTCTAGATTTACGCAACGGGTCTGAAATATAGATGTGTGCCGTGCCTGTCAAAGCAGCGGCTTTTCCACTAGAGGATGATCTTTGGAGAATTAGAAGCATTAAAAATGCCTATCTGCCCATCTAAGAAATAAATCATCCCTTATGTTCCTCAAAAGCAAGATACAAGGGGTGGTGGCGGAGGGGGGGAGGATTCATCTGGAAATCCCCGTCTTTGAACCCGAGTGTGACAGCCACTTCATGTTGTTGCCACACAGACGGCCAAAGTAGTACAAGCGGGATGAACTTCCAGACAGGCGGTTAGTTTGCCATTGAAGCATGACCAATGCCTCCGCTACAACAAGCAAACAAGCGGCTGAACGTGTTAACATCATTTTCTATCATTTCTATTTGATGCGGATTGGGTGGAAGATCTGGGATGCAAGCCATGGTGTAGATTTTCAAAATTGATTAGCATTTTCTGGACATTGGCAGCCATTTCCATGGCATTTCAATGGGAGTTAAAATTGATTAGTGCTTTTGGAAAAACGTGTACCAAATTGCTGTGCAAATTGAGGTAGCTCACACATGGGATGATGACACGATCCAGGCATAGGATGGAATATGAGATCCGTGCAACCGATGTCCAGTCTAGGGAGACGAGATCTTAAAGGAGAGGGTGCGAATGATTCCGGGCGGTTTTAGATTAGCCGTTGGTAGTTGTCGAACACTCAGCCTCTACTTGTGACAATGTGTAAAATGGGTTGCATGCTTGTAGGGGAAAGGTTGTGAAGTGCTTTGTCATAACATTAATCACGGCTAAACTCATTTTCGTTGTTAATGTGAAGGCACTAGATAGTCTTGCAGAAATTCCGCTGCAAACATGTAGATGTTCACGCTCTACAGAGTTCCGGAGGTTTTCAGGATTGACGTGGCAAACATTAGACCGATCCCCCATAACCACTCGCAGGAATGGTAACTTGGTTGCAGCTTTTGCAGTTTCGTGATTCCCCTCCAGTTCGTCGCCCAAAACCACCGTTCTCCAAGCCACTGTATCCCTGCTGTTATCAAACACAGACAGAAAGTTAAGAAGTGAGTCATAGCACGGCGCCTCTTGGAAGACTGAGAACCTTCAAAGGTCAGCTTTTCTGGCTTGTCAATAGCTGACATTTAAGCATTTCTTTCAGACGTTGCTGATAATGTTTTTTGAGATAGTCAAGAAGAATTGCTGTGTTGGTATGCAATTATGTTCATAATGAGATGCAAAAATGCAAATAGGGTGATACGTGCCAGTTCTTTGGAGTGCCTTTTGTCGAACTGCAAGCACCCTGAGACTTTGATAGATACCATGTCACTATACGGAGTTGGAGGGCTGATAGCTTTTAGAGAAGCATCTATAACACGATATCTCTAGATGCTAATTAGCAGGAACCTTTAGCAATGATAAATGTAGAGGTCACTTATTTTTTCTTGGTAAATTTTGACAACTTCATGGAACCAATTGCATCAATAGGATTGTTGGTAGACGCGACAAACATCTTTATCCTTTCTTCTTGAATGCGCCATATAAAATGCATCGTATATTCATAAGCATATCCACTAGAAGGCTACCTTGCATGATTAATTTGTGAAGTTCATTTAAAATGTAAATTAGAGCATAACCCATTAAGTGACTCCATCAAGTACTTAAAAACTACAGGCTATGTTTTCAATATATTATTTCCATCTTTGCACTTTATGCTTTTGTCAGAAACATCCGATGATGACTTCGAAAATTATTGTATATTCTGAGAGATCCCAGTTGCTAATCTGTTGTAATGTTCATGAATCACAAAGTAATTACAGCTAAAGGAATGGGATAATGAAGAAGACGTAAAAGCGAGCCCTTACTTCCAGAACGTCCTTTTCCACAGGCAAAGTATTTGTATTGAATCCTCGCAGTGGCAACAGGAAATGGCAACTTGGAACGGTGAATGATCCTTGCCAAGAAACCGTGTAGAGAGAGATGGAAACTCAGTCCTACGTTCAGCGATCGTTCCGTGAACATCTTTGGGGGCCACATTCTGGCTAGATATGGATGAAAGCAACACGACCATTCCCCTCAAGAGCCTTGGCGGTAACAGGGGTATCAGATATGCAAGTGGACAATTGTTTTTACAAAATGACAAGGGCCACATAGAGGTACGTGCAAGGGGCAGTGGGGTTCTGATGAGGGATCTTTACTTCCCAGCTGGCCTGGCTCCTTTGACGAAGGTCGTTGCCCATGGACGGTACCTACTTTTTGTCAGCTTCCTACTTCCTGCCTCGCTCGTGGACTCTAGAAAAGGGGAGTGATCTTCTGCTTTTTGTCTGCATTGTAGTAAGGCAACCTAGCAGCCAGTACTCACGGGCACCCTGAGACTAGGAGATGGTGACGGCTTTTCTGAAGGGGGAACTTCTCTCTTCAGTCTTCCGGTATTTGTAGGATGTGGAGGCAACAGCTGCCAGGGAATTCATTTGAGTCAATGACCTAATTAGAAATGAGAGCTCCATGGGGCGCCTGGGTGGCTCAGTTGGTTAAGCGTCTGACTTCGGCCCAGGTCACGATCTCGCAGTTCGTGAGTTCGAGCCCCGCGTCGGGCTCTGTGCTGACAGCCTGGAGCCTGCTTCGGATTCTGTATCACCCTCTTTCTCTGCCCCTCCCCAGCTCATGTTCTCACTCTGTCTCTGTCAAAAATGAATAAACTTAAAAAAAAAAAAAGAAATGAGAGCTCCTTGAGGGCAGGGAAAATGTTGTCATGAACTCTGACCCCAGTGCCAATCTATCACAATGCCTGGAATGGAGTAGATCTTAATAAATATGGGTAAAGGAATAAATAATCAAAATGTCATTGGATATTCTGATTTGCATAACTAGTATGGCTCGGCAGAAAAAAGAACAGTTATAACCATAAATGCTTTTTCAGAAGTAGAAGTGAAGTCAGAGAAATCCAGTCTAAGGCATTTTCTCAGTTTACCTAATAATCAGTTGCTTGCAAAAGGCTCACAGCTGACTGGTACTAGGTCTGTGATTATGAACTATTTTCCAGAGTAGAGTCATTCCATCAGGCAAAGGTCAAGAAGCCACATCACATGCAGAGCAAAGGAAGGAACCGGGGTCATTTAACCAGGAACTGAAAAGGTGCTGTAATTCATGAGTGCCACGATTATCTATTTGGGGAAAGCATATATAGATGTCACGTGGGTGAGAAACTTATTTTATTTTACATGTCCTCAATAGCTCAGATTTATATTTAAGCATGCAAACTTAAGACAGGAAGGTTCAATACAGGAAGGATATTTCCAAGGGTTCCCTATTATAGGAGATGCAGAAGAACGGAATGGACGACCCTTTGTTGACCTGTCAAATGGGGGATTCTGGCACCAGTTAGATAGTGGTAGTCACAATGAAAACAGATGCTACTACGTTAGTAGCTGGGCAAACGGATGATTTCAGCTCGACTCTTCCAAGAATCACGTGTGATAGCAACTGTGTCCAGGAAAGGGCAAATCCCGTCGACTACTCAAGAAACACATTTATTGGACGTGGCATAATCTTGTCTATACTGCATAGACCAGTTAGCCAGAACCCAGGGGTTGCAATACGTTATATGCAGTCATTTTCTCTGGCTGGGTATCTGCCATCAAAGTTTTGGCTAAGTCTCTTCTTCTTCTCCCACACCCTTCTAACTCCGTTCCCTCTCCTAGAATAATTGATTCAACGTATACATTTGTTAACGCAGACATGTACTACTAGGTGAACATCTTTCATCTTGGGGAACCATGATTGAGTCCTAAGTGTCCTGACTGCCCATGTTGAGCTCTTGGATTTAAAATCCATTGGGTGTTATACCACCTGCAGGTGGAACTTAGCTGGAGTTCCAATCATGCCATGGGTGTCTATTTTGGTAAGATGTCAGTATGCTGGAGAATATGCCATCTGCGAAGTGTGGAATGGAAAATAAACGTGCACCTTACATTCATTAAATTTCATCTTAACACTTCACCATCAGGACCACGATGCTACGAAGGGCAAAGACTGGCGTTAAGAATACAAATAGCTATGGTAATGAGTGGGAAATAGTAATCTTATGGGAAAGCAAAAGAGTTTGGGTCTGTTTTTTTTTTTCTTTTTAAAATGATCTGAGTTCCACTATTAATTATGAGTTAGTTTTCACATTCTGGACACACATATTTCTGAGTGGCTGTCAGGGATGCTATAAGTAATAAATTGTATGCCTGGGTTTCTACTTGGATGTAAAATTTCCATTTCAGAAAAAAAAAATGATACGTCAGACATTGCATTTCAGGGTGATAATTGCACTTCTCAGGTGGTTAAAAAAAAGATGATCTACAAATAATAATTAAAAAGTTGTGCCCCAAGGGAATGGGGATGTCAGATGTAGAATTCAAACATATGAAACGTTAGACTTAGAGCTTGACCTTGTTCCACTGGTATTCAGTGTTGTAAATTCTCGATACATTTATGCTTCAATATTTGGAGGTGACAATTTGAGGGTGCATTAGGTGGAGAAAAGGTAACGTTTAGACTAGTGTATTAAACTACCCCTTTGACGACATAGCTTCTCCCCAACACTTGAAAAGTGTCAGGCTATTAACACTAGTAATTAATTGACTCTGTGTTCTCCTCTGCACTTTAGAGGCACTTGGCTGGGGGAGGGGACACATCACTTGCCCTGCTCAACCCTGGAACCTGATTAAAACAGGCTAGGTAAAGCTGAGGTTGAAATCCTGCAAAGGTGTTGTACTTTGGTCTACACATTATTTTCGAAGTTTTAAAGTTAGTTTCTCTCACTTGAAAACCAGAGAAGTTCAAACAAAGAATTTGGATTTCTGGAGTCTCTTTGTTTGACGGATGAGGGTGGGTGTGGGAATCCAAAGCTCTAGCAACACCGAATCCACTGTCCTGCACAGCCATCATTAGCTGTGAGTAGAGTCGTGGCCACTTTCTTAGAATAAGTCATGGGTGTTTCAAGTTACGAGTGGGTCAGTTTGCTCTAGTCTCCACTGAGGCTACTTTATTCACTTAATTTCTGCTCTTCCCCTAGCTTCTGTATGAATTAGAGTTTCCATTTGACCTTAATTCTGAAGGAAATCCTAACCCTGCCTGCCTTTCCCAGATCTAGACACAGCCGGAGTTCACAACATGGGGACAGAGGGTCTGCTGTGTTCCACACAGTCGGCTAGGGAACAGAGTGAAGATTAGAAGGATGTCACTCTTTTCTCAAGGAGGCCAGGCCAGCGCAAAGGTCAGATGTACAGATAAATAATGATGGGATGGCAGAAGCTGTGCTGTGGAGACGCAGGTATAGTATACAGCATTCTGGGGACCATAGTGAGTCCCTATCCTATAAAGAGGAGGCAGCATCTAAACTGGGCTTTGAAAGCCAAACAGTAGGTTTTTTTTTTCTTTTATGTGGAAGGATGAAGAATGGCATTCTGGGGGGAAGAAACATCCTAAGCAGAAGCACTGTGGGGCCCTAGAGAGTGGTG
The DNA here is from genome assembly GCF_016509475.1 of Prionailurus bengalensis. Classification (NCBI taxonomy): domain Eukaryota; kingdom Metazoa; phylum Chordata; class Mammalia; order Carnivora; family Felidae; genus Prionailurus; species Prionailurus bengalensis. Next base: position 15,568,073 of record NC_057355.1, read on the forward strand.
CAATCGGGGATCAATGAATAGCTCCATATGGAAGGAGGATTGCAAGATAATGGAGATGACTCATGCGCCGGGTTATACCATGGAGTTTGGCCTATAATAACATTTCGGAAATAGATGGGATCTTGAAGACTTCCAGCAAAGAAGTAACCCATCAGGTTTACCTTGAGAAAGAAGTCTTTTCCCAGTTGTAGGAATGGAGATGCTTTGAAATGTGGGCTATGTTGGTGACATGGAGGGAATCATGTCTGCGGGTTAGCAGGCAGGCTAATCGTAATCAGTGAGTGCTGCCCGTATGAGTTAGGAGGGTTTGGTTCCATAGAGCAGAGGCATGTGTTGTTTTGTTGACCGCCGCGGCATCCCGCGTGCCACGTTGCACCCGTACACAGCCGTCCAAGTGTGTCAGATGACTGCCAATGATGGCAATTCACAACATCAGTGCATAGGTACTCTCTTTGCCATCACCATATGCTGCCACTTGAACAATAGGAATAAACAGATTATGTGGAGTTTGTGTGCGGCTGCCAAGAGAATCAGCTGGGTTCCAAGGAGCGCCTGGGAATCTCATTACTGCTCCTAGAGCACTCTGAAATTCAGCTGGAGGTGATCATTGCAAATGAAAAATCACACAGATGACGATGGCATGAAGACAGGAGAGCCCCGTCCATCAATGTGGCCATCCCAAGGGATGGCAGCCAATTGAGGGGAGGAATAACGTGGCCGGGATGGCCTGAAGGTGGTGTAATAGCTCCCACGTGCAAAAGGAGGACCCAACTGCTGGTTAGTTGTGCCGTGGACACAGACTCGACTGGGTGAGGTGCAGAGGAGGGCAGAGCACGTATTGTCTGACTCTGTGCCAGTCTGAGGGCATGGGCAACGCCACTCTGGATGGAGGCAGATGGCAAACAGCACCTGGAAGGGGCCCCGAGCGGTACTGTAATGTTCAAAACCAGGTGCCATATGTACAACTTTCTGAAACGAAGTGGTACATTGTCATGGTGGATCAAACACCTTCTTCGTTCATTTTCAACTTCTCTGGCAGGTGCTAAGTTAGGTCATGTGATCCTCTGATTGGGTACGAATGCTCACAAAGGAAGGGAAGACGGGAGCCCCGTCTTCTGGCCCGCAGACCAGTGTGTAGTGCCGTGATCACTTTTATCGAGCTCTGCTCTTTCTTCGTTTGCCATCCCTGCTAGATGATTGGGTCCTTGAGGGCGACAATTTTGCTTTTCATCTCTTTTTCCAAAGGGCGTGTTTCTCAAATTGTCGTGCCGAAGTGGGAGTGCCATCTTATGCAAATATTGTGGAAACAAAGCATTTTATATTAAAAGGTTTCAATATATTAAAGGGCACGGTGTCCTATTTAATGGCATGCGGAGATGAAAGACATTTCTAAATTTTTTTAGCTTGGGTGAGACTACTTTGGACTTAGACCTTGCTGGGTCAGGGGAAGACATATTCGTGTGTTCTGTTATTGGGAGCTCTTCCATAGGAATAGTAGCACTCACCGATTGTTTAGTACTTGCCTGTGGAGGGAGGGAGGAAGGAGGGAAGGGATTGGTCACAATCAGTGTTTTCCACATAGTCATCACTACATCATATACGAAGCATACAGTCAATGTTTGGATGGGCCAGTTGGGCAGCGATGTTCCAATATTAGAAACTCCGCCCTACTGATGGCACACTAAGTCCAAATATATTGACTTCAAAGTGGTCTGAATAAGAAAAGTAGTAGGGAAACAAAAATTTGTCTCTCCTATGGGTAAATGAAGCCAGAGGCATGCCTTTGGAGGTCACTTTGTCTCTAAATAAAGGGTATCAGATTCCATTAGATGAAAACCTTGGGACTCATTATGCACACTTTGTGGCTAAATACAGATGCTCCCCTACCTTCTCACACTATTTAGTTGCTCACTGCTAATCTTTCCCTTCTAATGTAGATTTTCCATCTGTTACCTAGAAACAACAAATCCCTGGCCACCCACTTACCTCTTATCCTGTCCTCTCCTATGGAGACTGATAGTAGGTGGCACTAGAATGTTAAGCAACTGGACACTGAAATTACTAATCTTAATTTCTTTCCAGCCTGAATCCATCTTCGAATCCCAGAAGTGTATAGATACAGTTGTTGGCTTTTTGTTTGTCAATCCATGGATTCAGTAAAGATTCCTTGGGCGCTACTACATTTTAACCAGTAGGTACACAGACGGCATCTTAAAAGTGCAGAGGATTCGAGAATCTAAGTAAAAACTATGCACAACCATGAATGACTATGTCCTCATTTTTCACATCTATTTTTGTATTATTCTGTACAGAAGGGCTAAGCGACTCTTTCTTGGTGAGTGTGGGATTCTCTCATTCATTCGTTCTCATCTGTGAGCTAGAAGCAAGATTGTCACCTATTTTGACGGGGAAGAAACTGAGGTACAGAGAAGGCAAATACCTTCATCTCCTAAATGCCAAGAGTTTTCTTACAGAGATTTCTCCTTGTTTTATCTCTCCCTTTCCCCTCTTACCAGCCTCTTCCTGCTTAGAAGTCAGACGAGACCTAATTATGACACTTCCTAGCCATGGAGGAATAAGAGTATGTGTTCCTGGGTTGCCATGGCCACTAAATGAGATGAAGGAACGCGTGGCTGTCAGCTCCATGCTTTCACAGAGGAAATCATCAATGAACATCAGGCCTGGTGTGCCCCATGGACTTGGTCTTGGAGCCTGGTCGAGACGCTCAAGCAAAGGGGGCCCAACGTCAACCACCATGCTAGCGCAAACAACATAAGATCTGTGCCCGCTATCATGACTACACTTTAGGGCTTTTATTCCCTCTTTGATCAGCTGTGGACCAGAGCCAGCATCATGGACACTATGTGTCTGAGGGAAAACAGTTATTTTCTTTGGCAAATCGAGCCCTCATTCCTTTACTCCACGTTCTTCTTTGGTAGTGGCACCAATTCTTCTCTCGAGCACCCAGGCTCAAGGGTGCTAGAGCCATCTTCTGTGTCTTCCTCTTTGCCACCCTCTACATCACATAAGAGGACAAATATCGTTAAATCCACCGGTCTTTCCTTCTTTCCATCCCCACTCTCCTTACCGTGCCCAGCTCCTTGTCATTATGGGTCGGCTCGGATGAATGCTGAAGCCATCTTACTGGTCTCCCCACTCTTAGTTCATTCTCCTGGCACAATTTTATCAGGTTAGCCTCTGTGAAGCACAGTTCTTACCCCCAGATTCTCCGACAGCATATCACCGCTCACAGGTTAAGTCCGGTCTTGTTGACATGGCGTTAAAGGCATGGCTTTCAGTCATGTTGCCACACTTGGCATCCCAGAGTAGAGAGCCCTGAGTCCCAACTTGCTGTGTCCTTTCCCCATATTTTAACTCATGCGCACAAACTGCCCGCAACTCCCCATTTCTCTGGGCTTCCTAGTAGTCTTTGAAGCCACCCTTCCACCCAGCTTCCCCTGACCCCCACTCCTGTGTGCGCTCCCTCTCTCCTCTGCATACTTCAAGGGTGCTTAGGAAACATTAGGTAAATGAATAAAAAATGACTTAGCGAATAAACAAATGAGGAAATGGAAGAACAACTCATCAGACATCGCAGCCTTTCAATGTAATCAACATGGTGTCACTCTAGACGTCTCCTGCTGGAAAAACAAAATATCAAACAATCCAGGAAAGACAGCAGAAAAATCAACATTTAGTAACCACAGCAACGCCAATAACGAAATCCATTTTCCTGACATTTGCTCTCTTAGAATTATGTTTTTAATGACAGGATATTCATTCATGAAATTATTTCCTTTATGTCAAGATTTTCTTCTGTTCCATCGATCTGTATGTATGTCTTTACACAATACCACCGTGTCCTGATTGCTCTGGCTTTGTGGGACATTTTGTAAATCGGGTAATTCGATTTGTTCATCTTTTTCAAAATCATTTCGGCCCTCTAGGGTGTTATGTTTCTTTTAATTTCTACTGCTTGAACAACATTACACTTCTAGAGGACGGGAATGATGGGTTGGTAGACTCAGCTAACGACTGGAAGAGTGGCCTCGGAAGGAACCTCTGAATTCATGAGTGTGTTGACAAAAGCTATTTTTCTTTTTCAAAAATACACATCTACCGCACGTACGAACGTATGCCGCGGGGCGTGCATGAGTGTATACGTGGCGTTTGGGAATGCCTGTGTATATTGTCGGCATGTGTCTATTGTATGTTTTAGAGACTTAAAAAAACCCAGAATTCTCTACTTCCCAGTCAATCGGTAGTGGTTGGCACTCAGGATTCTGTGCAGGGCCTGTTTTGTCCCCACCCGGGCTCTCTGCGAGCGGGCCCCCATCACTGCTGGTAGGTAACTATGTGATATATAACTTGTGGGCAGCCCTACTGTTTGTTACTGGCCATTAATCTCTCTGGTGCCTTTCTTCCATTCAGACTAAGCCTTTATGTTCTAAATCCAGCTATTCTAACGCTCCCCACTTGTGCTGTGTAGAAAAGACTCAGACCGGCAGATTATCGCAGGGCAGTTAAGCATGTAATTGCTCAAATGAGTTAAAATCCCTTCAAATATCTGTCTTTGTACCTATCACACCACTTCACGGACTCAAATATTTGACAATTGATGAAGATAAACTAAAGGGGCCTTCATTAGCTACCAACCACCGTGACAAGCTTCTTTCAGCGCAAGGCTGGTGAATTTTGGAACTTATTATCTACTTAAAAACTGCAGGAAAGCAGAAAAATACTTCAGTGAACTTTAGAATAGAGAAAGCTAGGAGCTTTGCATGGAAGCCGGGGTCAGGAAAAAAAAAAAAAAAGAACTGTGGTTTTGCTAATCTAAGGCTGCGCTTGTTAGAAATCTGGGGTAAGACCGGCAGATGCACTTATCCAATAAAGGAAGGGAAATATTATCACATTCTCATGGCACCATCATTAATGACCGTGTGTTAAATTGAGAGGTGATTATAGGAATGGAGAGAGGGTGGCAGAAATCCAGGGCCGGGCAGAGGCTGATCTTAGTGTGGGGTTGCCTGTCTGCCAGGAGCCACAACCCCCTGCTCCAGGATAAAGTCAGGTGCTGGGCCGAGTGACTGTCTTGGGAAATGCATGGAACTTTGCTCTGGCATAAACCCCAGCAAATCCTCTGACTTCCAGGGCCCTCGCTGCTCTGTATTAAGCTGTTCAGATCTGATGCCAAGGAAAACAGGTGCTAACATGACCAGTGCGCGTTAGGGTAGAGGAGATGCTGGGCTGGAAGTGTGATGGTCTTTGCATCTTTCCGCTGTGAGATGTCGAGCAAATTATGGCTTCAATCGCCTTTATGTACAAAATGGGCCTACTGATTCATGTCGTATACGATTTTTCCATGAGGATTAAATTAGAGGAGTGCTCGGTACCAATATTTGTTATTGCTTCATACAACGGGGGCAATTCGAATTCTTTACCCTATTTTTCATAGTTAATGTGAACCTGCAAACTCTATCCTCGCATAACAAAAATAATTGGGGAAAAAAAAAACCACACTCCAAAAAATGAACATGGAAAACTGGTAGAAGGAAATTTACGGGGAATTATTTTTTGAGATCGGTTTCCATTAGCTTAGCATGGCTAGGCTGTCCTGATTGCTGTGACGGAACAAACGTTTTTGGTTTCCAAGCAATGTCTGGAGTATAGACTCACTCAAGCAGACCCTTGGCTGCCTTAGCCCTGGTCAGACATTACTCTTCCGTCTGGTCAAATAACGTGACTAGTGAACAATAGTGAGTAGACATCTGTGAATCAAGTCTTGACTTTGTCGGGAGTTCTAGTGTGTTATTTTTGAATATGATGTTGGCTTTTGTTTTGATGTAACCGATCTTTTTTTAATGGTTTTTTAATGTTTATTTACTTTTGAGAGAGAGAGAGAGCACGAGTGGAGGAGGGGCAGAGAGAGAGGGAGTCACAGATTCTAAAGCAGGCTCCAGGCTCAGAGTTGTCAGCACAGAGCCAGATGCGGGGCTCGAACTCACGAGCTGTGAGATCATGACCTGAGCCGAAGTCGGATGTTTAACCGACTGAGCCACCCGGGTGCCCCTCAACATAATAGATCTAATCAAACATGTAAGCAAGATGTTCACGGAGAGTGACATCAAAACAGGATTAGCTTTTATAGATTATACAGTTTTTCTTTTCAACGAACCTTTTATCTGTTGCCATAACACACACACACACACAAGTGCGCGCGCGCACACACACACACACACATATATTAGGACTGCACAAAAGTTCAGCCATTTTTCTAATATTCTGCCCAAAATTTGAGTTTAAGCTTGGTCTTTGGAAGGCTGAAGGCTTTGGAATGGAACTTTCTGGACCCAGTGTGTAATTGGTGATCAGATGATCATGTAGATCACTATCATATCTAATAAGGAATACAATGTAAGTAATACAAATAATACATTTTTTGAACATACTGTGATTTATTAATATTCATTTTTTGTAAAGTGCTCTGCATGCAAACGTTTTGAAAAATTTTATAGTTCACATTTTATACGTTGGAGTGCTAGTAGTCAAGTATAAAATAATATAAATGATACAATAACTGAGAAACATGTTACTTTTAATGTTTATTTTTGAGAGAGAGACAGAGCGCAAGCCAGAGAGGGGCAGGGAGAGATGGAGACACAGAATGGGAAACAGGCTCCAGGATCTGAACTGTCAGCACAGAGACCGACCTGGGGCTCGAACCCACGAGCTGTGGGATCATGACCTGAACTGAAGTCGGATGCCCAACTGACTGAGGCACCCAGGCACCCCTGAAACTTGCGACTTTTATGCGCAAAGGATTAAAAGCTTGGCAACGATTAAAAAAAGAAATTGATATAGTGGATATGAATACAAAGAATATATTAGATAATTAGAACATTTTATAGCCAACAGCTATTTATGAAATTTTATTAAAAATACAAACAGAAACAGTAATAGGGATAAGATTAGGTCATAATTCCAAACTTCATAAAATTCTCTGGGGCTAGCATTCAGAAGATTAAGCACAACCTTTAGGAACTATACTTACCTTTAGCTATTTAATCCCGTTTATGTTGAGTCTACCAACATCATCGTATCTTATGAGGACGAATTGAAAGGAGACTATCAAACTTAGAAACTCAAAATTCCTTAGGAGAGAAAACTTTCAAAATCTTGTACAATCATGTTCACAATAAATCGTATCTTTCGTTCAGACATAAAAATCGTAGAGTATAAAAAAAATTAGAGAACTCAAGATGCGGCCCCAGGTACTGTTAACAAGGTCAGTCAGGGAAAGAGCCCATCCTGTATTGCAAGTGGACAGCCGAGTGACCAATATGATCCAGCTGCTGACCATCCTAAGAAATGACTTTTCTTACATACTTGAAATTTGACTCCAACGGGTGTTTTAGTTCTTTAAATTTTATTTATTTTTTTATTGTTATTTTTTTTACTTAGAGAGAGAAAGCACGCAAGCTGGGGAAAGGGGCAGAGAGAGAAGGAGGGAGTCTTCATTAAGCAGGCTCCACGTTCAACGCAATGAGCCCAATGAGGGGCTCCATCCCATACCTGGGCTGAGAGCAAGAGTTGGACGCTCAGGGTGCCTGGGTGGCTCAGTCAGTTAAGTGTCCAGCTTCAGCCCAGGTCATGATTTCACGGGTTGTGAGTTCGAGCCCCACATGGGGTTCTCTGCTGTTAGCACAGAGCCTGCTTCGGATCCTCTCTCCCCTTCTCTCTCTGCCCCTTCCCAGCTCACGTACTTTCTCTCTGTCTCTCAAAAATAAAAAACAAAAATTAAAAAAAAGGGTCAGACACTCACCTAGTGGAGCCACCCAGGTGCTCCCAAAAGTTTTTAATAACAGAATTGAAACAAAAGATTTTAGAATAAATTTCCATAAGAATTCTGTAATCCATGACTTAGGCTATTCAAATATACAGAGACACAATGCTGTGGAGTATTTATTTACTTGTTCCTTTTCTACCAAAGTTTTCTTTCTTTAAATCAGGAAGAGATCTGAAGTGGCTTTTTGGGGGCATTTATTTAAGAATTTATATAGTCTGTATCCTTTGATTTCTTAACGTACCCCTGAGGTCTGCGCTCCAGACTTAATTGCTACGGGGCATTCTTTAAAAACAAAATTGTCATTACACTTTAAACTTATTTTATTATCATTATTTGTGCGATAGGTTCTTAACTCGCTTTTCTCTGCCGGCTTGTTTGTTACTTGAAGCGAGGCTGTTCTAGATTCACAAAATGCTATGGAGGACTTTGTCCTTTTCCAGATCTGGAAGAGTATGAAAACTGTCATCATTTTGAGGAAGGTTTGTTATTGTTATATCAGAAAGTTATTCATAACGTTGGCCAAAGCCCTTCTGCTTCCTTTGAGCCCTCCAGGTATACTGCTCTTCCGGGCTTCCCCTCCCATTATCCACCCTGCTCTCCCTTGCTATGCTGTTCCCTGTTCTGCGGAAGCTTGTGCTTTTCAGGTTATTTCGCGTGTCTGTGTTTGTTTCAGCGTCTACCTGCTACAGTTCCAGTTAACTCGTCAATAGCCAATGCAAATATTCCCTCCCTTAGGAAGCTCTGATATTTCTAGTCTATTGGAGGAACCAGGGAGAGAAAACTGAACTGGATGCTCTTCTTATAACTCCACCCCGCTTCTAGGGAGATGCGTTCCTAACACCTTCAGGTGACATCATAGTAGAAACTGGAGGCTAGGTGAGCATTTTGCACATCTGAAGTTTATAAACCACCAACACAAAGGAGGAGCTGAGTGTCAACATGATAACCACACAAGAGCAAGGTCAGTGTCCATGGGGCTCATTGTTATATCCTCTGGACATGGAACAAAGTAGCCACTCAGACAGTATTTGCTGTACGAAAGAATGGATGAGAAATACACTGATAAATGAATTGTTTCACGAATGGGCATGGGTCTAAGTAGGCCTTCAGTAGGCCGTAGGATTAGAACACGTTTTCACGTGTTCATGGAATATATACCAAGGCAGATTATATCCTACACCAAAAGCTTATGGATTTTCTATTGCGTTAGCAAACACACGCACAAACACACGCATGCACACACACACTTTTGTTTTGCAGGCTGTATTAGCCAATTCTTCTTTCTCCTGTCATTCCTTTTATTATTTCTGTGTTATATATAACACTATAAATTGTTCTTTGGAGTCTACCAAAATATACGCCTGTGATTATCCTTTGAATTAGGTATGATGTTTTTGTTTAGAGTCTAAACACAAATATATTACTTATATAACTAAAGACCATTAAAGTAAAAGTCTTCTAAGTTATTATAAAATGTAAAAGGAAATAGAGGAAAATATGAATAAAGATCTGATCTTAGGTCAGGAATAAGTCTTCAAACATAAAAGCAAAAGAAGAAACCACAGTTTGACTACATTGAAAGGTACAAATTTCTTTCTATCTTTCTATACATTTATAATGTACATATATTTATAAATATTCATTTATTTATATATACACACACACACATATATATATGCCCACATAGAGTTAAAAATAAATATAAGTAAAAATGATTGCTTGCAATACAATGTTATTTCTACCTCTTCCTCTATCTATTTATCTATTTATCTATCATCTCTCATCATAAACCATAGGTGCCAGAAGGAAATTATACAATATTTTTCAATTGTTAAAAGAATTGTTGACGCCTGTATCCAGGAAAAACCTTCTTTAGAATGAAGAGGAAATCAGGACATTCTCAAATGAAGAAAAAGTAATAGAATTGGGCTCCTGCAGACCTACTCTAAGAAAGAGGCTAAAGTATATTCTATACACAGAAAAGAAATGATAAAGGAAGACTATCACAACGTCAGGTAAGAAAAAAGAACGTGGTAAATGAAAATATGGGGAAATACAATAGACTTTCATTTTCCTCTTGAGTTGTCTAAACTATGTTTTACGGTTAAAACGAGAAAACGCTCTCTGATGTGGCTCTAAATGTAGATAGAGGAATTAGTTAAGACAACTGAACTTTAGGCAAGAAGAATAAAGAGATATAAAGGGAGATAAGATTTCTGTACTTCACTCAAACTGATAAAATGAGGACACCAGTAGACAGTGATGTAATAAAACACCTGCAGCAATTAGTAAAATAGCTGTGTGAAGTGATAACAGGAAGGCAGAGAAAATAAAACAGAGAAACAAAACATAACATGACATACTTACGGCCTGACACATCAATAATTCCATTATATGTAAATTATGTAAATTACGCATGAACAGGGGAGGGGCAGAGAGAGAGGGAGACACAGAATCCGAAGCAGGCTCCAGGCTCCGAGCCATCAGCCCAGAGCCCGATGCGGGGCTCGAACTCACGGACCGCGAGATCGTGACCTGGCTGAAGTCGGACGCTTAACCGACTGCGCCACCCAGGCGCCCCCAGAATGGATTTAAAAGTGACCTAACTATATGCTTCTGCAAGAAGCAAGTAACTTCAAGTATTATGATATCGACAGGCTAAATTAAAAGGATAGGAATGAATACACATAGATTATACATAATATATATTATACATTATATATCTATACATGTATATATATATATAACATTATTCAAAAAAAAGCAGGAATGGCCATATTAATATCAGATAAAGCAGACTTCAAAGCATCAGAAACTGACACAAAGGATATTACGTGTTGATAAAGGGATCAATGCACCCATAGGACACAGCAATCTTAAATTAATTTTTTTTTTCAACGTTTACTTATTTTGGGGACAGAGAGAGACAGAGCATGAACGGGGGAGGGGCAGAGAGAGAGGGAGACACAGAATCGGAAGCAGGCTCCAGGCTCTGAGCCATCAGCCCAGAGCCTGACGCGGGGCTCGAACTCACGGACCGCGAGATCGTGACCTGGCTGAAGTCGGACGCTCAACCGACTGCGCCACCCAGGCGCCCCGGGACACAGCAATCTTAAATGTATGTACCGAACAAATGACGAAAATACGTGAAAAACCGAGAGAACCGAATGAAGAGACAAATCCACAATTGTAGTTGGAGATGTCATTGCGTCTTTCAGCTATTGATAGTACAACTAGACAGTCAGCAAGAATATAGAAAAACTGAATATCATTAACTATCAGAACACATATTTGTAGAACCCACATTTATAGAACATAACAACCTATAACCCAAAAATACACGTTTTCACGTGTTCATGGAATATATACCAAGGCAGATTATATCCTATACCATAAAACGAACCTTACTTACTTTACAAGAAGTGAAATCATACAGTGACCACAGTGGAATCGAACTAGCAAACAGGAACAGAAAATAAACAAGAAATTCTCAAAATACCTGTCAACAACACATTTCTCAAAAAAAAAAAAAAAAAACCCAAAAACCCCAAAACCAAAAAACCAAAAAAATCCAAAACAGGGGCACCTGGGTGGCTTAGTTGGTTAAGTATTCAACTTCGGCTCAGGTCATGATCTTGCACTTCCTAAGTTCGAACCCCACATCAGGCTCTGTGCTGGCAGGTCAGAGCCCGGAGCCTGCTTTGGATTCTGTGTCTCCCTCTCTCTCTGCCCCTTCCCTGTTCACACTCTGTCTCTCCCTCTCTCTCAAAAGTAAATAGACATTAAAAAATTAAAAAAAATAAAAACAAACAAAAAAAACCCAAACAAAAACCCCATTAATGAAAAAGGAAGTTCAAGGAAAATTAAAAAAAAAATGATCTGGATGAAAATGAAAATACAACCTATCAAAATTTGGGAAAGAGAGTGGGAGCAGTGCTGAAAGGAAAATTTATAGCACTAAATGCATATGTTTATGAAGTCTCCAATTAATAATCTCATTTCCTGACTCAAGAATTTGTAAAAAGAACAAAACTCCATGACCAAGTGGGATTTATTCCAGGGATACAAGACTGATCCAATATTCAAAAATATGTATTCTATCATATTAGTAGGATAAAGAAAAAAAAACCCACATGATCATATCAATCAATGCAGAAAAAATATCTGACAAAATTCAACACCTGTTCATGATGAAATACAAGGGGATCTCTTCAATTTGATAAAGAACATCTACAAAAAAAAAATATCCTGCAGCCGACATTATGCTTGTGTAACAGTGAAAGACTGACTGCTTACCCCGTAAGCCTGAGAAATAGGCCTGGATGTCCTCTCTCATCACTCTTATTCAATGTAGTGCTGGAAATTCTAGCCAACACAATAAGGCAATAAAAAAAATAATAATAAAAGGTCATGCAGATTAGAAAGGAAAAGAAATATACTGCCTCTCTGTAGGTGACATGAATTATGTACATAGAAAATGACAAAGAGTCTATAGAAAAAAAAAAAACGACAACAGAAAACTCCTGGGACTTTAGCTTGGTCACTGTATCCTAGAACTGATTTTATATCTATATAAATATATACAAAATAAAATGTATTTCTACATAAATATGATACCAACAAGTGTGTGGTCACTGAAAGTAAAAATACAATACCATTGGGGTGCCTCAGTGGTTCAGTTGGTTGAGTGTCTGACTTTTGATTTCAGCTTAAGTCACGATCCCGGTGTCATGGGATCGAGCCCCGCATTGGGCTCTGCACTGATTAAGATTCTTTCTCTCTCTCCCTTTGCCCCTCTCTCCTGCTTATGCTCTCTCTCTCTCAAAAAAAAAAAATTAAAAAAATACAATACCATTTATAATCAATGAAATTTAGAAAATTAGATGTGAATATAACAAAACATTTACATGACTTGTATGCCGCAAACTGCAAACTGCTGATGAAACAAATTAAAGGATTTCCAGATCAATGACAGAGCATACCCCTGTCCATAAATAAGACTCAACATAGTAAATGTCAATTCTCCTCAATGTAATGTACCAGCTTAACACAATTCTTATTCAATTACAAGGGTTTTTTTTTTATATGCACATGATGTTCTTCTAAAATGTCTAGGAGATAGAAGGCGCTAGAATAACCAAGAAAATTTGCAAAAGAAGATTAAAAGAAGAAGAAGCAGTCGACCTAATTTTCAGACTTATTTTTTAGTCCAAAGAGTATGATACGGCTATAAGATAATGGATAGATTAATGGAACAGAAAACAGACTCACACTAATATGTGCAACTGTTTTTGACAAAGATGCAGAAGAAATCTAATGGAGGGAAGAGAGCCTATTCAGCATATGGTGCTGGGGTTAGTGGAAAGTCAAAAACAAAAAAGAACACACACACACACACACACACACACACACCCCAAATGAAAAAAATAAATTTTCCACTTTACACAAAAATGAACTCAAAAGAGATCACAGACTTAAAGATAAAATATAAAACTATAAACCTTTCAGAAAAGAGAAAACTCTTTGAGATCTGAGGCTAGGCAGAGATCTTATAAATTGGACTTCATTAACACTAAAAAGATTTGCTCTGCCAATTATCTACCTAACGAGATGGAATTGAGAAGTTACAGATTGGGAGCAAATATTTGCAGAGCATATCTCACAACGGATTAGTATCCAAAATATGAAAAGAACTCTTAAAACTCAAGAGTTAAAACCAAACAATCTAGGTAAAATGCGGGCAAAATATATGAAGAGACATTTCACCAAGAGACGATATAGGATGACAAATGAATATGTGAAAAAATGTTTACTATTAGGGAAATAGAAATTTAAACCACAATGGGCTATCACTACACTTCTATCTGAATGGTTAAAATGAAAAATAGTGATAATAGCAAATTCTTGTAAGAATAGAGACACAACTTATGGGAGTTTATTTAAAAAGTCATAAAATTGAAACCGAGGGAGCAAACTTGAACATAATATTTGAAAGAGGCTCAAGAAATCAGTCTTATTATGAAATTTCCAGATAATGGAGTAACATGTTAATGCATAAGCCAACAATTCTGCACACACACAAAAATTGATAAAATTAAGCCTGTTATTGGCCTATCTATAAGACCTTGGTTGAAACCTACAAAGCTTTTTGTTTTTACAAATAAACAATGGTTTTGAGAATCAAAAAAGAAAAAAAGAGAGACATTGGATCACGAACAAGATGGTAGGAACGTAAAATGGTATGGCCGCTTAGGAAAACAGTTGGACACTTGCTTAAAAATCTAAACATGTGGTTATCACGTGACCCAGCAATTGCACTCCTAGGCATGCATTCCAGAGGGGGGCAGATTATGTTCATACAAAAACCTGCGTATGAATGTTTGTAGTAACTCTTTCATAATACGGTAAATTTGAAATATCCAACTGGCAAATGTTTCCACAAACGGTGACGTGTTCATACCATGGAATCCCAGGCAGCAATCAAAGGAACATACTGCTAACACACCACAACTAGGATAAATCTGCAGGGAATTATGCCGGAGGAAGAAAGCCAGCTCCAAATGGTAACATGCATGTTCCCATTTATATAACGCTCTTGAAATAACAAAATAATGGACAAAGAAAAGAGATTAGCGGTTTCCAGGGGTCAGAAGGAGGCTTGGTGCAGGAGGAAGTGGGTGTGTCTATAAAAAGGCACCATGAAGGTTCTGTTTGGTGACAATATTGATATCCTGGTTGTGACACAGTCTAGTTTTATAAGATGCCAACAATGCGAGACGCTGTGGAAAGTATCCACATAATCTTTACTAATTTCTCACAACTGTGTGTAAACCTACAACTATCCCAAAATAAACTTTAATTAAATAAAAGACAACTGATCGTCTAAAACAAAAATAGAAATGCGTTGTACGTAGGGATGCCGGTGAGGCTCAGTAGGTTAAGCGCCCCTGTCTTGAGTTCGGCTCAGGTCATGATCTTATGGTTGTGAGATCCAGCCCCACATCAGGCTCTGTGCTGAGTGGGGAGCCTGCTTAAGATTCTCTCTCTCTCTCTCTCTCTCTCTTTTTCTCTGCCCCTCCCTGTCCCCCTCTCTCTCTCTCTAAAAAAAAAAGTGTCGTATATAAAATAAAGCACATGACACTTTATTTATTGCACAAGGATGGGAAAGAAGAGTTGGAAATACTGAGTAATTCTTATGATGTCATTGAAAGGTAAACTGTCATGAATTAAATATGCATATGATAAATCCTAGAGCAACCACTAAAAAGGCAGTAGTGGGAGAAAAATGAAGTAAAAAATATTATTTAAAATAAGGCAGAAAAAGGGGAAAGACGAATGGATGATAAAGAAGCAGAAAAGAACTAAAAATATTACATAGATTTAAAACCATGCATTTCATTAATTACATGAAACAGAAATGGTTTGGACATCCCAATTAAAAGGAAGAGGTTGTGGGGCGCCTGGGTGGCGCAGTCGGTTAAGCGTCCGACTTCAGCCAGGTCACGATCTCGCGGTCCGGGAGTTCGAGCCCCGCGTCAGGCTCTGGGCTGATGGCTCGGAGCCTGGAGCCTGTTTCCGATTCTGTGTCTCCCTCTCTCTCTGCCCCTCCCCCGTTCATGCTCTGTCTCTCTCTGTCCCAAAAATAAATAAAACGTTGAAAAAAAAAATTTAAAAGGAAGAGGTTGTGACACTGTATAAAAAAACAAGACACAACTTTGTTATGTACAGAAAACCCACTTTAAATAGAGAGACACAAGCAACAAATAGAAGACGGGGGAAAGATAGTATACAAACATGAATTAAAAGGAAGCTAAAGTGTCTATGTCAATATCAGACAAAATACATTTTATAGAAGGGAATATTACCAAGGAGAAATGAATAATTTGCATAATAATGGGATCAATTCAATAAGAAAGCATGACAATCCTAACAACAGACCTTCAAAATGCATAAAGCAAAAACTGATAGACCTAAAAGGAGAAATATACCATACGCTGGGCCATAAAACAAACTTCAACAGATTTAAAGTTATTGAACCCTGACAAAGAATTTTTTTTTTCTGGCCATGATATAATTAAGCTAGAAATCAATAATAGAATGATGTCGGGGCACCTGGGTGGCTCTGTCAGTTAAGCACCCAGCTTTGGCTTAGGTCATGATCTCATGGTTGGTGAGTTCGAGCTCTGCTTTGGGCTCTGTGCTGACAGCTCAGAGCCTGGAGCCTGCTTCGGATTCTGTGTCTCCCTCTTTCTCTGCCCCTCTCCCACTCATGCCCCCTCTCTCTCTCTCTCTCTCTCAAAAATAAACAAACATTAAAAAAAAATAAAAATAATAATAGAATGATGTCAGGAAAAGCTTCAAATGCTAGGAAATTAAACAACATGCTTATAAATAACGCACAGGTCAAAGAGAAAGTAAGAAGGAAAAAACAGAAAATACTGTGCCTGACAATGAAAGCACAGGTTCAACAATAAGAACGCATCCAAGTTTAAGATGGACAAAATATCTGAACAGACACTAAGGAAAATATACAGATGAAAAATGAGCTTAGTAAGTGATGCGCAACATCATAGATCATTAAGGAATTACAAATTAAAAACAAAACCTATGAGATACCTACCATATACACCTGTTAGAATGGTTACAGCTCAAAACACTGGCAATACCAAATGTTGGCAAGGATGTGGGGTGACAGGAACCCTCATTCATTGCTAGTGGGAATGCAAAATGCTACAGACATTCCGGTAGCTTCTTATAGAATTAAACATTCTTTTACCATAGGATCCAGCAATCGTGCCCACATGAGTTGAAACCTCATGTCCACACAAAAATCTGCACGCAGATGTTTATAACTGCCAAAACTTGGAAGCCAACTAGATGTCCTTAGTAGATGGATGGGTAAATATAATCTCGAATACATCCAGGCCGCGGGATGTTATTTGGTGGTGGTAGGAAATGAACCATCAAGTCTTGAAAACACATGGAAACCTAAAGCATATTTTTTTATAATTCCATTAAAAAATTTTTTTTGGATGTTTATTTATTTTTGAAGGAGAGAGAGACAGAGCATGAGTGCGGAGGGGCTGAGAGAGAGGGAGACACCGAATCCAAAGCAGGATCCAGGCTCTGAGCTGTCAGCACAGAGCCCAATGTGGGGCTCGAACCTGTAAACCACGAGATCGTGACCTGAGACGAAGTCAGAGGCTGAACTGACTGAGCCACCCAGGCGCCCCCTTAAATGCATATTTCTAAGGTAAAGAAGCCAATAGGAAAGTCTATATATCGTATGATTCCAACTATAGGACATTCTGGAAAAGACAAAACTATGGAGCCAGCACAATGATCAGTGGTTGTCAAAGGTTAAGGCTGGGGGTGGGAGGGGAAGGGATGAATAAATGGAGCAGAGGGCAGTTTTAGGGCAGTGAGACTACTCTGTATGATATTATAATGATGGATACAACGCCATCACACTATTGTCCAAACCCATAGAATGTAGGAACTTTAACTCATGATAATGTATTACTATTGGCTTCTCAACTATAACAAACGAACCTTGCTTAGGCAAGATTTTAAAAACAGGCGAAACTGAGGGGAGGGAGTGAGGATATATAAAAACTCTGTTGCTTTCCTCTCATCTTTCTGTAAACCCCGTATTGCTAAAAAATTGTTTACCAATTTATAAAAATATGGTAGGGGGATCCGCTGTAACTCAGTGTCCGGGTCTTCTGGAATCCATTCCCGGGTCCGGGACAGGCCATACGCACCCAGGCCTAGGGGTCTCTGAAACCAGAGGGCAGAAGGTTCACAGGAAGCAAAGTGTGTAAAAGTGGGCCCCCCCGACCTCACAGCCAGGTTCTCTGTGACTTGTCCTAGGATCAGGGACGTGTAGGGATAGTTGGGGCCGCAAACAGGGACCTTTGCTGGGGGGGGGGGGGAGGCAAAAGGGCCCCCAGGGTTCATCCTGTTCCAAAACAGAATTGCCAATTCCCCAGACATCAGATCTCATGCCCTCCTGGAGCTAGATCAGGACCCAGCACCCCTGCTGGGGGATCCATACCACCTGTACCTGTACCCACACCTGCACAAAGCCTAGAGCCAACTCAGGGCTCAGCCCTGCTGCAGGGAGACCGAACGCCTGCTCCTACTCCTTCAAGAGACCTGGAGCCTCCTTGGGACCCATCACCCCTCCAGAGAGACCCGCCACCAGCTCACACATCTGCAGGAGTCCCAGAGCCAGCTCAGGACAGCACAGCCCTGCGGGGAGAGCCATCCCCGACTCCTGTTTCTCCAGGAGACCAGGAGCCAGCTCAGAACCCAGCACATTTGTAGGCAAAGCCCATGTCTATACCTGTACCTGAAGATGGCCTGAAGCCACCTCAGGACCCAGCACCCCTGCAGGGACAGCCAGCACCTGACTCTGCTCCAGAACCAGCTCAGGACCTTAGACTTTATTTTTCTGTTTGACATTTTTTATGGCATTATACATCATAGGTTTCAAATACAATTTAGGTTTTATTCTTAAAAAAAGCGTGGTATGCAATGAAATAAACTCTTGCAGGTAGATTTATAGAATTGAATGTTTATATTAGAAAGTGAGAATTCAAATCAATAGTCTAAGCTTTTGTTTTAGCTAGAAAAGTAGAGGCGATTTTGCAATTATTAGCATACAGAATCCAGCAACATATAAAAAGTATAATGCATTGCAACCAAACCAGACCTATGCCAACAATGCATGGTCTACTTGGCATTCAAAAATAGACTCATGTAATTCACTATATCAGTAGATTAAAAGAGAACCATATCGGGGCGCCTGGGTGGCTCAGTGGGTTAAGTGTCCAACTCTTGGTTTCGGTTCAGGTCATGATCTCGAGGTTTCCTGGGTTTGAGCCCCGCATCGGGCTCTGTGCTGACACAGGGCCTGCCTGGAATTCTGTCTCCCTCTCTCTCTGCCCCTCCCCCACTCACGCTGTCTCTGCCTCAAAAATAAACTTAAAAAAAGACAACCATATAATCATTAATTTTTTTTAATCTTTATTTATCTTTGAGAGAGAGACAGACAGACAGACAGAGCAGGAACAAGGAAGGAACAGAGAGAGGGAGACACAGAATCTGAAGCAGACTCCAGGCTCTGAGCTGTCAGCACAGAGCCCTGTGTGGGCCTTGAACTCAACAACTGCAAGATCATGACCACGCACTTAACCCACTGAGCCACCCAGGCGCCCCAACCAGATAATCATTTTAATACATGCAAAAAAAAAAAAAGCATTTGACAAAGTTCTGCATTCTCTCATTATAAAATCTCTTAGCAAACTATTATTAGAAAGGGGGTTCCCTCCACTCTCACCACTATTATTCAACATCGTATTGGAAATCTTAGCCTCTGCAATCAGACAACACATAGAAATAAAAGGCATCCAAATCGGCCAGGAGGAGGTCAAACTTTCACTCTTTGCAGATGACATGATACTCTATATGGGAAACCCAAAAGATTCTACCCCAAAACTACTAGAACTGACTCATGAATTCAGCAAGTTGCAGGATATAAAATCAATGCACAGAAGTCGGTTGCATTCCTATTCACCAACAATGAAGCAACAGAAAAAGAAATCAAGGAATCAATCCCATTTACAGTTGTACAAAAACCCATAAAATACCTAGGAATACATCTAACCAAAGAGGTGAAAAATCTCTACACTGAAAACTATAGAAAGCTTATGAAAGAAATTAAAGAAGACACAAAGAAATGGAAAAAGATTCCATTATCCTAGATAGGAAGAAGAAATTTTGTTAAAATGTCGATACTACCCAAAGCAATCTACATATTCAATGCAATCCTTATCAAAGTAACACCAGCATTCTTTACAGAGCTAGAACAAATAATCCTAAAATTTGTATGGAACCAGAAAAAGACCCCAAATAGCCAAAGAGATCTTAAAAAAGAAAACCAAAGCAGGAGGCATCAAAATCCCGGCCTTCAAGCTATACTACAAAGCTGTAATCATCAAGACAGTATGGTAATGGCACAAGAACAGACACTCAGATCAACAGAACAGAATAGAGAACCCAGAAATGGACCCACAAATGTATGGCCAACTAATCTTTGACAAAGGAGGAAACAATATCCAATGCAATGAAGACAGTCTCTTCAGCAGGTAGTGCTGGGAAAACTGTACAGCGACATGCGGAAGAATGAATGTGGACCACCTTCTCACACGAGACACAAAAATAAACTCGAAACGGATGAAAGACCTAAATATAAGACAGGAAGTCATCAATACCCTTGAGGAGAAAGCAGGCAAAACCCTCTTTGATCCTGGCCGCAGCAACTTCTTACTCAACACGTCTCCAGAGGCAAGAGAAACAAAAGCAAAATGAACTACTGGGACCTCATCAAAATAAAAAGCTTCTGCACAGCGAAAGAAACAGCAACACTAAAAGGCAACCGGCAGAATGGGGGAAGATATTTGCAACGACATATCAGATAAAGGGTTAGTATCCAAAATCTATAAAGAACTTATCAAACTCAACACCCAAAACACAAATCATCCAGTGAAGAAATGGGCAAAAGACACGAGTAGACACTTCTCCAAAGAAGACATCCACATGGCCAACTGACACATGAAAAACTGCTCCACATCACTCATCATCAGGGAAATACAAATCAAAACCACAATGAGACCTTACACCTGTCAGAATGGCTAACATTAACAACCCAGGCAACAACAGATGTTGGCGACGATGCGGAGAAAGAGGATCTCTTTTGCATTGTTGGTGGGAATGCAAGCTGGTGCAGCCACTCTGGTAAACAGTATGAAGGTTCCTCAAAAAATTAAAAATAGAACTACGACCAAGCAATTGCACTACTGGGTATCTATTCAAGGGATACAGGTGTGCCGTTTCGAAGGGACACATGCACCCCCATGTTTCTAGCAGCACTATCAACAATAGCCAAAGTATGGAAAGAGCCCAAATGTCCATTGATAGATGAATGGATAAAGAAGATGTGGTGTATATATATATATATATATATATACACACACACACAATGGAGTATTACTCGGCAATCAAAAGGAATGAAATCTTGCCATTTGCATCTACGTGGATGGAACTGGAGGGTATTATGCTCAGTGAAATTAGTCAGAGAAAGACAAAAATCATATGCCTTCACTCATATGAGGACTTTAAGAGACAAAACAGATGAACATAAGGGAAGGGAAACAAAAAGAATATCAAAACAGGGAGGGGGACCAAACAGAAGAGCCTCCTAAATATGGAGAACAAACTGAGGGTTACCAGAGGGGGTGTGGGAGGGGGGATGGGCTACATGGGGAAGGGGCATTAAGGAATCTACTCCTGAAATCATTGTTGCACTAGATGCTAACTCATTTGGATGTAAATTTTAAAAAATTAAAAAACATCTTCAAAAAACAAAAAAAAGAAAAGAAAGAAAGGGGACTCCCTCAGCCTGATGAAGGATATCTTCATCAAAACCCCAGCAAGCATTTCTGTAGTAATTGAGAAGTTGATTCTAAAAATTTATATGGGAAACAAAGGCATACTTAGAGCATCAAGGTATTCTTGAGAGAGGAGAATAAAGTTGGGGAGCTCCCACTGCCTGATTTCAAGCTTTCCTAGAAAGTTATAATAATCAAGACAGTGCGGGTGTTACTGAAGGGATTGATGTAACCACCAATGGAACAGAATGGAGAATCCAGTAGTAGAAACACGTATGCCTTTCAGCCAAGGTACTAAGATAATTTAATGGAGAAAGGACAGTCTTTTCAAAAAGATGCTAAAAAACTGGACACTCGTGTGTAAATATACAAACTTTAACTCATGCTTCACATCCCCCCCCCCCAAATTAGCTCTAAATGGATCACGTCCTCAACTGTAAAATAAAAAAAAAAACTATAAAACCTGGGGCACAAATATGGAATGAAATCTTTGTAATCCATTGGGCAGCATTCTTACGTGTAACACCAAAAGCACAAATCATAAAAGAAGAAAAGGCTAAGTTGCATTTGATCACATTGACAACTTTTGTTCTTTGAAATACTCTGTGATGAAAATGGAAAGGCAAGCCACCTGGTGGGAAAATGGATTTGCAAACCACCTATCTGATAAAAGACTTCTATCCAGACTATATATAAAAAACCAAAAAACTTAAAATTCAACAATAAGAACAAAATCTCTAATGAAAATTGGATTAAATATTTGAATGGAGTGGCGCCTGGGTAGCTAGTTGGTTGAGCGTCCGACTTTGGCTCGGGTCATGATCTCACAGTTCTGAGTTCGAGCCCCGCATCCGGCCCTGTGCTGACAGCCCAGAGCCTGGAGCTTGCTTCAGATTCTGTGTCTCTTTCTGTCTCTGCCCCTCCCTTGCTCACACTCCGTCAATCTCTGTCTCAAAAATAAATACACATTAAAAAATTTTTTTAAAAAGGAAGTTTTGAATGGACCTGTCATTGATGTCTTTCTTCACCAAAGAAGAGATATGGATGGCATACAAACATATGAAAAGTTGTTCAACACCGTTAGTCTCTGAAAGACAAGTTGAAACCATGAGAAGCTAACGCTGCACATCTGTTACAACGACTAACATTGAAACAACAACAAAAATCCTGACAACACCAAGTGCTGACAAAGAGCTGACTAATGAAACTCTAGGAAATAGTTCATTTCTGCTCTATGTGCGAGGCGACTTTGTAAGAGAACGCCTTTTCCACTAGCCTCGCTTTCTACCGGTAATGATGGTGGAAAAGTCAATTCCGGAGAAAGTTAAATACCTGATTAGCAATGCCGCTCATGGGATTTGACAACGTATCCCTGCAGCTAACCATGGCTGTAGCGAATGTATTCGTGGTCGCCAAATCTAGAAACAGCCCCGATACCTGTGAATGAGCGAAAAATCGTGGCGCATACATATATATACATACAGTGGAATACTATTCATTGATAAGAGAGGAAGAGGTGACTGGTCCATGTATTTATACGGAGCAGTCTCAAACACACTAGCTTAGGTAAGAATCATTCCAGGAAGGCCAAGTGGCAGTCATAGGAGTGTATTGTTCATGCCTCTTTAGGACAGTGTGTTGTGGGAGTCCTGTGTGATAGGCCCGGTGTAAGCCCCATGCAACCGATCTGAGAAAAAGGCTTGAAATTGACATTGGGGTAAATTAATAAGACCAATGGAGATTTATCATCCCGCGTTCAGAAATGCAATGAAATGTACTCAGAATAATTTGAACTCTTAACCTCTCACTGAAGTTAATCACACTTATCTCTTGAGTAAAAATGTTTTTAACATGAAACAATACTCCACTGAGATTCAACAAACTCTATTTTAATTGTAATTGATTTATACCAAAAGATAAAATGAGTTAATTAGGGCATGCTATTAGAATTACTGGCAAGGGAATACATTTGATCCAACCAGCAATGAGCGGGGATAAGACAGAAGATTATTTTAAAGTCTGAAACAAAATAAATTTTAGAGTCTAGCATTATTCAGTTAAAAAACACATAGGTCTGTGTGGACTAAAATGTCATTCTTTGACAAAATATTTTTTTTTTCAATCCGGAGTACATAAAATAATCCTCTATATAAAGAATACAGTACAACCTGGTTGGCCAAGACCACCCATGTGTTCATTTTACGCAGGCAGTTCTGCCCTGGGCTTAAACCCCCAACACCTCTGCGTATACAAAAGATTGTTTATTCACAACTGGTACCCAAGCGCTATGGCAGCAGAGAGAGATCTGCCTTTATATCTGTATTTCTTGGAATCTATTTCTTTCTTTATTTCCTGGAATTTTTCGCTGTTCCCGTGTCCCATAATTGTTTCCTATAAACTCATTTTTATTCCCCGAGGACCATGCGTGACCAGGAGTGGAGGAAATCAGGCCTTCATCAAGGCAGAAAAATTCTGTCACTGCAATCTGGACTTTACTTCCTCTTGCTTCGCCCTCACAGCCGTGAAAAACACCTAAGAGGAATAAGGGAGTGTGTTATTAGAAACAGGATCCCCGAAAGATCACAACATCCAAGAACCAGGCGGGAATATTGGTTATAAAAAATAATTTTGTAGATAAACATTAATAGTTTGAGTCAAAAACCCGATGCAAGATCTGAATGGGTTGGTCGAGGACCTCTCCCCAAGTGCACAGGGTGGAGATAAGTGTACAGAAAAAGAAATGTTTAGAGAAAAGGAGGAGAGAAGTAGAAACATCACCAACGAGAAGATGAGAAGAGGAAATGTTTAGAAATAATAAATAAGATTTAACCAGAGACAGAGATCTCAGATTACACATGTCCAGATTTACAGATATTAGAAGGAAGGTTAACGACTTCAAAGACAGAAAATCGCAAGATCCTTCAAAGACAGAAAATGGAATGCCAGCAAGGGAATAAAGAATGGGTTGTTACTGACACCTCCACAGACATCTCGGAGGCAAGAAGCGTAAGAGAACAATTATCAAAAGACTGAACTCCAATCTTGAAATTCAATTTTCGTGTCCATGTGTGACATTGACACGTGAGGATGAAACGAAGGTCTTTAGAAAGAAAAGGTTTCATAAAGTTTGTCGCACGGTAACTTTCTTTGTAAGAATTCTTGTCGCTGTAGCCAGTGACAACAGATTCAGAAAGCAGCACTGACTGGGAACGCAGAGTAAGGAATGTGCTACATTATCCTGTTGCCTAAATAACAGAGCAATTCTTCCTTCATGATACGGAACCAAAACTCCAGAAATTAGCAGCCTGGAAGATGAGGGTTGAGTGGAGGGTTGAAGAAAGACGAAAATAGAAGAAGACTGCCCTCCCCCCTCACCCCCCCCCCCCGCTTTTTTTCCTTTTCAGTTAATGGAGGAAAACATATTGATAAGATTTTAAAAATTGATAAGGGAGAAGTGTCAGTGTGGGTTTCAATATCTTAAGGATAAGTAACAGAAGAATAAAGGACCATTTAAAAGTAGGCTTAGACATTTTCAGGGAATAGATAACCTTATCTCATACATGTCCTTAAGAGAAAAGTGAAATATCTGTCTAGCTCATTATTGTGAAGCCGCTAGAGCTAAAACTGGATAAGGTCAGTTCGAGAAAAGGACGTTACAGGCCCAGTGGAGAGCTATCTCCGTGCACTTGAACAGTAGGATTTACCCCAGATGCTTGAGGGTTGTTGAACAGAAGATAATCTCACAGTGTAATTCATTATTAATGGCCAAAAGAAGACAAAGCCTATGATTAACTCAAAAAAATGCAGGACAAATGTCTGTCCTAAGATCTATTTCACAAAAACTTAATAGAAAACTTTGTTATTTTGGAAACCTGAGAAATGTTCCCTGGGTTCCCAACCTCCTCATTAGTTTAAAATAAAATTTTTTTTTTAAACATTTATTTTTGAGAGACACAGTGAGCTAGAGCGCGAGTGGGGGAGGGGCAGAGAGGGGTGGGGGGATGCAGACTCCAAAGCAGGCTCCAGGCTCCTGAGCTGTCAGCACAGAGGCCGACGCGGGGCTCTAACTCACAGTGAGATCATGACCTGAGCCGAAGTCGGACGCTCAACCGACTGAGCCACCCGGGCGTCCTGTCCTGTCCTCATTCCTTTTTACCTTAGTCCTAGAGGTTCGATACAGGGAAATAAAAACAGAGAGGAAGCTATATAAGAGACAAAAGGCAAGAAACAAAACGTTTATTTTTACCGTGTACATTACATGTAAAATCTGAAAGAATCAACTGATAAGAGTATCAAACGAGTGGGCATTTGACCAGATAGCTTGATTCAAGGTCTATATACAGTTGCCGACATTTGTCCATTATCCCAGAAATAATAGACTAGAAGACATAATAGTAAATAAGATACCATTTTAAGTGGCAAAAAATTCACAGATGACTTAGGGATTAATTTTATAAGGCATGCACAAAACTTTCACAGAGAGAAATTTAAAACTTTGGAAACAACACACACACATATATATGTATACATACACACACATATACATAAATGGAGATATTACTATGTTCTGGGAGAGATGAGAGTGTTATAAAGGTGTTAATTTGTCTAAAGTTAACTTATAAATTCATTACAGCCCAGAAAGGATTTTTTTTAGAAAACTTTGATCCTTATACATAGGATTTAAACAAATTTTAAAAATTGTGAACATACAGGGGTGCCTGGGTGGCGCAGTCGGTTAAGCGTCCGACTTCAGCCAGGTCACGATCTCGCGGCCCGTGAGTTCGAGCCCCGCGTCAGGCTCTGGGCTGATGGCTCGGAGCCTGGAGCCTGTTTCCGATTCTATGTCTCCCTCTCTCTCTGCCCCTCGCCCGTTCGTGCTCTGTCTCTCTCTGTCCCAAAAATAAATAAACGTTGAAAAAAAAATTAAAAAAAAATTGTGAACATACAAAACAAATTTGGAAAAAGAAAAGCAAGGATGGGAGTGCTGGCATGTGGGACGCAGTCAGCTATACTGGCTATTCCACCATAGAACAAAGCCATAGGAATAACGAAAATGTGAAAAGAATGCAGATATTTAAAATTTAGTGGAATAATTTAGAGTAGAAAACTAATCCATGCACATGGGAATTTGATATATGAGAGTTTTGTCAGATTTGACAAATCTGTGGAATCAGTGAGGAAATGAAGTACTTTATAAATGATGCTGGGAAGGGATGCCGGGGTGGCTCAGTCGATTAAGCCTTTGACTCTGGCTTTCAGCTCAGGTGATGATCCCACGGTTCGTGAGTTCGGGCCCTCTGTCGGGCTCTGTGCTTCCAGCATGGATCCTGCTCGGGATTCTCTGTCTCCCCCCGCCCTCTCTCCGCCCCTCCCTTTCTCTCTCTCCTAAAAATAAATAAACATTTATAAAGGGTGCTGGGAAGATCAGTTTATTGTAGGTAACTACTCTGCATCATGTAAAAGAATGAATCCAGATGGATTAAAGGCCTAAAAAGTGAACGTTAAGACTATGTGATCGAAAGAAACGTAGGAAAATATTTTATGACTCCAGCTTGTCACCAAGATTCAAAGTATAAAACTGTAAAAGATACATTAATCGGGGCGCCTGGGTGGCGCAGTCGGTTAAGCGTCCGACTTCAGCCAGGTCACGATCTCGCGGCCCGTGAGTTCGAGCCCCGCGTCGGGCTCTGGGCTGATGGCTCAGAGCCTGGAGCCTGTTTCCGATTCTGTGTCTCCCTCTCTCTCTGCCCCTCCCCCGTTCATGCTCTGTCTCTCTCTGTCCCAAAAATAAATAAACGTTGAAAAAAAAAAGATACATTAATGGATTTCACTATATCACGACTTTAATTCAGTGAAGGCCATCGCAGACAAAAGTAACAAACGACTAGGAATAACACTCTTCATTTTTACATTTGTTAAATGATGAATATCTATCGTATGTAAGCACACCTGCTGTACCACAAAGGGAAGTGGAGTCACAGATACAAATGGACAATTTACAAAAATGGAAATCCAGATGATGGGTGTGTGAGGCATATGCTTAAACTCACGAATAACTAGACAAACAGAGTCAAGGCTACTTTGAGACACCGCTTGTTAAAACTGGATATTGTTGGGGTGTCTTTGTGGCTCAGTTGGTCAAGCGTCCAACTTTTGGTCTCGGTTCAAGTCGTGATCTCGCGGTTCTTGGGACGGAGCCCTGCATCGGGCTTTGCGCTGACAGCACGGAGCCTGCTTGGGATTCTCCCTCTCCCTTTCTCTCTGTCCCTTCCCTGCCTATGCTCTCTTTCTCTCAAGATAAATAAACTTAAAAAAAGGTAGATATTGTTAAAAGCTGGATATTCTTCAATGTTGGTGGGGGGGGGTTGGCTAAACAGTGATGCTGATAGGAATATAAATTGATATAGTCATTTTAAAGAACAATCAGCAATATTTAGTGAAATGGAATGTGGCTATATTTTATGATTCACTTGCCATTTTGGTTATATATTGCTAGGGAACTCTCAAGTGTGCACAGAGTGATGTGTATGGGGAGATCTTCCTAGTATTTGTTTATTTATAAGGAGAAGAGTTAGAAGTAATCCCAGTGTTCATTAATAACAGATAAGTAAAATGTGGGATATGCATATGAGGAAATCGTATACTGCGGAAAGGATATTGACACATGTTAGCAACGTGGATAGATTTCAAAAATGTAATTGCGTGAAAAAGTAGGAAATAGAACAAAATAGACACCGAAAATCTATTCATTTGATTTTACAAGCAAGCAATATATCTTTTCCTCAAGAACGTAAATACAATAAAGGAGGTATGGAAGGTGATCTATTAAATATATTAGGCAGTCTGTTCATGAACGATACTTGACTGGGTTGGAGGGTGCTTGAAAGAGCCCTTGTGTTGTTACCAATCCTCTAAGCACCAAGGTTGTGGATCTAATCATAACTCTTGCTTCCTTTGTGGACTTACACCATTTCCATGTGACAATTCAGCGTTTTTGGCTCATTCTATGCACGAAATAAGGAAAAGAGGAAAACAGTTTTATCACAAGGAAAAATAGGCAATGAATATTCTTAGCAAGTGGCCTGACTCCGTAATTGTCAAACTTTTATTTTCTTTAGAAGGGGTATGCATATCCATAAGGATAAATGCTGGCTCAGCTATAGCTTTATCTTTTTTAAAAATATTCTTGGACCTCCTTCTTAACCCATAGATACATATACTAAAAAGATCCCACGCGGGGGATCTGGGTGGCTCAGTCGCTTGAGCATCTGACTTCGGCTCAGGTCGTGATCTTGCAGTTTGTGAGTTTGAACCCCACGTTGGGTTTGCTGCTTTCAGCGCTGAGCCCGCTTTGGATCCTCTGTCCCCCTCTCTTTGCCCCTGGCTCACTTGCACTCTCTCCCTCTCTCTCACAAAAATAAACATTAAAAAAAAAAAAAAGATCCAGCAAATGAAAATCCGCCTTCTAATTCTTGACACAGACAAAATTTAGCACAAATATTTTGGCTATGAGGGGAAAACAATGTATCGTTGTTTCAGATTCAGATTCTCAAATGAAAGATGCCTCCAAAATTCCTAATTTAAGGCTTCCTTGTCTTTAAGGAAGGTTTTTTTCTTTTTACAAAAATAGAGAACTATAAATGCTCATATTTCAATTAATGGAAAAAAATTATAGCTGCTGCTTGCAAATGAAACTTATGTATACAGAGTTTCTTAAGCTTTAGATCTACTATCTACATGTGATAAAGAGTTCAGGGGCCCCTAAGTGGCTCAGTCAGTAGAGGGTGCGACTCATGCTCAGGTCATGATCCCAGGGTTGTGAGATCGAGCCCCTTGTCAGGCTCTGGGCTGAGAGTGGAGCCTGCTTGGGATCACCCCTCCCCCTCTTTCTCTAAATTAGAAAAAAAAAGGAGTCAATCTTATCAATTCAACATCCCCAAAATAAAATCACGAGGGGAAATCTCATTATGAGCTTGCGTATTCCTGTACTTAAGGAATAACAGGAGGTTTCCACAAAATTATTTAGTATTTTGTTAAGGATGATTGGGCTCCTTATGCTTTACAGGTTTTATTAGATTTTTCTATTTTGGTGCTAATGTTGCTTTCACCTTATGTGGCACCAACATATGTAAACCTGACGCTGTGTTTAGGAATGCACCAAGCATGGAAATGGGAACAGCAGTGTTGTACTTCTGATTAACAAAGGCACAACTTGACCTTGCAATTTAGTGCTCACCCAGTGCCACGGTAAATATAATCATATTAGCAGAGTGTGATACAACCTTCAGGATACGTACCCAGGTCACTACCTTTCTGGAGGTCTTTGGACCACAGTTGTTGCACCCTGGACAGGTGCTGTCCCCACCTGGGCATCCCAAGTGGAGTCATCACCAGTCAGTGTATTTATGATTTATAGTGAGTGAGTTTGGAAACGGAACGATTTGAAAATGTCAACATCGTCACGGGTTTTGTGAGATTAGACTGCTCATTGCCTCTCTATGTACATTTGCGTGAAATATCTTGAGCAAGGTTTGCCACAGGAAAGATGAAGTTTGTATCTTTTTTTTTTTAATTTTTTTTTTCAACGTTTATTTATTTTTGGGGCAGAGAGAGACAGAGCATGAACGGGGGAGGGGCAGAGAGAGAGGGAGACACAGAATCGGAAACAGGCTCCAGGCTCTGAGCCATCAGCCCAGAGCCTGACGCGGGGCTCGAACTCACGGGCCGCGAGATCGTGACCTGGCTGAAGTCGGACGCTCAACCGACTGCGCCACCCAGGCGCCCCTGAAGTTTGTATCTTTACCAGATTGTGAGTATGTGAAGTTTTCGCAGCATCCAAAATGTACATCCGTTTTCCCTGATGTTCTTTCTATCTCACCCCCTTTCCTTCAAAGGAGCCAGACAAGAATGCAGAGGAAAAAGAGTGGGAGTTAACCTCAGTGAGCGTCCCTAGTACTTTCAGATGTATTTTAGTATTTTAATTTTAGCCAGAAGGGTGTAGCACTCTTCCCTTTCTACGAATGACGAAACGGAAGTCCCCCAAATCAACACATGTCAATATCGCGCAGTCACCAAAAGGTAGAGTTGAGAGTTTCTCTAGTTCCGATTTCTGAAGCCCTGCCCGTGTCACTCTTCCAGTTGGAAAGGACAGACTGACATGGTTGCAACGTGTTTGAGCGCCTATCAAAGAGAAAACTATATTTCTTACTCGTTTCTTCATACATTTTTTTCACTCTTAGAGGAAAAAATAGGGTCTGAATCTCCTATGTGCCCAACGTTTCTGACATTACCCGAGACCCGTGCATTTGTGCGGACCAGCTGCCAGGGAATCACCATCACATGCATTAGTCTTGGGGATACCTAATATATTAATTAGTTATGTAATCATTAATTAATAATTATAGAATAGTTAATTAATATACAATAGAATGACTTCTACATTAGATACTTCAGTTTTAAATACATTTTTTCTCTTTCAAAAAATGGGACATATTTCCCACCTGAAATAGAAAATGTTTTATACTATATAGTTTTAGACCAATGCTGAAGAAGCATTTAAAAATCAGTGCTTGGGGCGCCTGGGTGGCGCAGTCGGTTAAGCGTCCGACTTCAGCCAGGTCACGATCTCGCGGTCCGTGGGTTCGAGCCCCGCGTCAGGCTCTGGGCTGATGGCTCAGAGCCTGGAGCCTGTTTCCGATTCTGTGTCTCCCTCTCTCTCTGACCCTCCCCCGTTCATGCTCTGTCTCTCTCTGTCCCAAAAATAAATAAATGTTGAAAAAAAAATCAGTGCTTGACACACACTAAAAATAATAGTTCCCATGTTCTGAGTGCCTTATATGTGCCAGGTACCTCATAGACATTATGTCGTTTCATGAGGTGGGTGTTACCATATCCATCTTAGTAATGACATGTCTGAGGCTCCTTTGGTTTGTGTGGCGAAGTGGCGAAGCTGGGCATTTTCATTTATTCCATAAATATTTTTGAATGCCTAGCGCTAGGAGTATGGATATTTGGACGCTAGGATGTATTGTGGTCCTGTGTCATGAAGTTTTCTATCTACCAAAGTCTATGCATTTAATCATGTGTCAAAGGATTTTATCCCGCTGCGTGCATTGGTAGTAAGAACATGTGATTTGGAGCCAGTAATTTACTTAAGTTAATTTGGAAGCCTATTTTTATTCCCAAATAACAGGTTTATTACAGGGTTGTTTTTTTTGTTTTTTTGTTTTAAATCCATTCTCCTCCTAAGCTCCTTGCCATCATTGACCTCTCTCCAGGACATTCTTCTACTTTTTCTTTGGCTACTTGAGCACTGGCTCCCAGCTACCCCTCCACGTGGCGCCTCCCTTGATGGTTTGCGTCACATCTATGCTGTTTGCCCAGCTTCATCTCGGAGCCTCAACTTTCTTAACCCTATTGACCTTCAACTGCTCTCTATTGCATCTGTGACTGGTTAGACCCAGCTTTCAAGCTTCCAAGAATTTCCAGCTTCTGGAGCTGAAATCCACCACTTTCCCTTTCTGACATCTTGGTCGGTTCCTCTTCCTATTGTCTTCTACCAATGCAGGCTACTCTTCTTTTCTGATATCGCAGCTTAACAGCCACTAGCATTTAATTAATCAGTGCTTCCTATATGCCAGGGACTGGCCGAAGCTCTTTGCAAACTATCTAATGCACCATCCAACAACCCTCTCCTGCCCAGTTCAGACACGGACAGAGCTGGGATTTACACCCGGTTTCTATAACTCCAAATGCACATCTTTTATCACGGTTTTAATGCCTCACACCCTCTTAATGCACACTCCCATTTCTTTTTTATGTGCCTCCTTCCCTACAGTCAGGAGCCTCAGTTACATTCTTGCTGGCACTGCTGAGTTCCTTCTTTCTTGGACTTTCCGATGTCTACCCTGTGCTAAACTTCATTTCTGAATAAGATTGATTGCTGATTTCTCCACTTGCAACTGGTAAACATCGCTGTAGAATGGGGATTTACAGATTGCATTTCAAGACTCTGGTTGTAAGCCAGTCTACTGCCTGGGCAAATACATCCAAAATATCAATGAACGTAGCTTCCATTGCGTCTAGTAGATAGGGCTGAATGTTCTTTTGGGGAATTTTTGTTATACTTAATTTTTGTTCTACATTTGGGAAACAGATGTATGACAGGGTGGTGATATAAAATGAGATACCACCTTCCACCAGTCAGAATGGTTACCATCAAAAAGACAGTAACAAGTATGGGTGAGGTGGTGAAGGAAGGAATCCTTAATCACTGTTGGTGGAAATGTAAATGGTGAATCCACTGTGGAAAACAATATGGAGGTTCCTCACAAACTTAAAAATAGAAACACCACATGATCCATATAATCTGGACATTTACCGAGTGAAAACAAATAGGGATCCTTTGTTTATTGCAGCATTGTTTACAAAGGGATCCTTTGTTTATTGTTTGTTTATTGCAGCATTGTTTATAATAGCCAAAAAGATATGGAAGCAACCCAAGTGTCCATCAATCGATAAATGAAGAGGGGATCTTGGGTGGCTCAGGTGGTTTAGCAACCAACTCTTGATTTCAGTTGTTGGATCGAGCCATGCCTTGGGCTCTGCACTGAGTGTGGAGCCGGTTTAAGATCCTGTCTCTTTCCTTCTGTCCCTCTCCCTGACTCATACTCTCTGTCTAAAACAATAATAAAAATTAAAAAAAATAGATAAATGAAGATGTGCTATATATGCGTAATGGAATATTACTCCATCATAAAAAAGAATTAAATCTTGCCATGGTGACAAAATGGTTGGATCTTGAGGACATTACGCTAAGTGAAATGAAACAGAAAAACAAATATCACATGACTTCACTTATGTCTGGAATCTGAAAAACAAAACAAATGAGTGAACAAACAAAAAACAGGAATAGACTCACACATACAGAGAACAAACTGGTAGTTGTCAGGGGGGCAGGGGAGTGGGGGGTGAAATAGATGAAAGGGATTAAGAGGTACAAGCTTCCAATTATAAAATGAATTAAGTCACAGGGATGAAATATACTCAGGAAATATTGGAAATATAGGAAGTATAGTCATTAATATTGTAATAAGTTTGTATGGTACAAACATACAAATAAGTTCGTATGGTAACTACACTTAACCTGATGAGTATTTCATAACGTTGGATCACTAAGTTGTACACCTGAAATTAATGCAATACTGTATGCAGGCTATACTTGAATAAAAAATAATTTACAGGGGCACCTGAGTGGCTCAGTTGGTTAAGCGTCCGACTTTGGCTCAGGTCATGATCTCTCTGTTTGTGAGTTCGAGCCCCCCATCGGGCTGTGTGCTGACAGCCCAGAGCCTGGAGCCTGCTTCGGATTCTGTGTCTCCCTCTCTCTCTGCCCCTCCCTCTCCACCCCTTCCGCAGCTCATGCTCTGTCTCTGTCTCTCAAAAATGAATAAACGTTAAAAAGATTGTTTTTAATCAAAAAACTAATTTACAAAGTAAATAAAATATATTTATGTGGTTATGGGTTGAAAATACATTTAAAAAGTAACTGCCGTAGGGTCACCCGGGTAGCTCAGTCCATGGAGCCACCAACTCGATTTCAGCTCAGGTCACGATCCCAGGGTTGTGGGATCGAGCCCCACGTCGGGCTCCATGCTGAGCACGAAGTCTGCTGAAGATTCTCTTTTTCTCTCCCGGTTCCCCTCCCTCTCCCTGTCTTTCTCTCTCTCTCTAAAAAAATAGTAAAAAAAAAAATAAAAGGAACTGCCGTAGAAAGTCCTTGTGACTAAGATTATGGGTCCCACCATAACGTGACAACATGGCTTTTTCACTGAATGTCCTTTTTTTTTACGTAGCCCTTGACCAGCTGGTCCTCGCCTTCTCTGTTTGCGCCAAGTCATGTTTGGCCCTCTTACACCTGGCATGGAGCCCTTCTCTTATTAAGATACCGCCACTACTTTCCTGTCTGTCTCATGATTTACTGGCGCTTTCTTTCTCCCAGTGTATTTTGGAGAACACAGCTTTACGTTACGAATACAACACAAGCCCTGTGAATAGCTTGAGAACCCCGCTGACTACGTTCTGCTGTCTCATCCCGTATCCCTTACTCCCTCACTTCCCCACCATGGCTCCAGTTCATTGGTCGTCTTGCCTGTGCCACCTGCGTTTGGAATGTTTTGCCCCCCCCCCCCCATAAGTGTCTCACTCTCACCTGGCTGACGGGCTATCCTGTGAAAGATATCATCTCTTAAGCCGATGCCATTTCTCTCCCTTGTTGTGTCCCCATAGCCCTTTTCTGGTTTGTTTTCACTCTCTAATACCCCTTCTGGTTCGTCATACAGTTGGCTGCATGCAGGCCATGGTTTTACCCCTAGGCAATAAACATTTAGGTTTGTTCTGAGTCTTCTTGTCCTTAGTATCCTTAGTGTCCTTAGTATCTCCCACCTGTCGGGAGACGCAACACATGGCCGTGGGAAGACGCAACACCCAACTTAGGTCCTTTTGGCCCCATGGGAACAAACCTCTGTGACTACCACAGATTAGACTGGCTCTCAGAGGGGTGCAGAAAGGGCATAGAGTGCCCATAGAGCAGCATCAGGCATTTCTCTGCAGTGAGGATAGTCCTTCCAGAATCCACACATGTGTCCAAGGGAAATCTCTTTTGGTCCCTCAAGTGAGAGATGCTGAGCGAGGTAAGTAGTTAGCCCCACCCAGGCAAGTGCCGGAGCTGCCCCAGCTTAGAAGCCCCAGGTTCCCACAAGGAACCGGCATCTTCTAGAACGGTCTCTAGGTTAGCTGCCAGGGCTATGCCCTGATAGACGAGTCATAACACCTTCTTCATTTATACTTCCCCTTTGTGGGGATGCAATTCTCCAGTTAGGGGTCACTTTAACCATAAACAGTGTTGCCTAGAAACACAACTGACTCTCTGCCTTTTATCAGCTATCCCAGCAGAACAGAGACAGAAAGTTAATCTAGTGACAAATGTGCCTGTAGAGAATGAGCAAGGGTTCTGTGAACCCCTTCACCACAGAGGACAGCCAATATCTATTGGGTATCGATTACCGAAATTGTTTTTCAGGGGTTTTATCATCCTATTCTTGCAATAATTTCGAAAATATTCTCTCTGTATGTTTTACAGATGAGGAAACTGAGGTCCAGAGAGGTTCAATAACGTCCAAGGTAATTGTTGAGACTAGTAAGCTATAGAATGAAGCTTTACATTCTCATTTGTCTGGCTTCAAAGCTTGTGTTCTTTTTTTTCTATAACTCGCCAATGAACTTAGTGTTGGGCAAGAGCCACGCAATACATACTGGTTAGCATTAATAAGCTTTCTTTTGGACTATCCTAATACTGGCACCTGCCGTATTTTAAGTAAGCTCTCCCCACTACCCCCCCAAGACACAGATGGGTTTGTCATGTCTAAAATCCAGAGTGATTTAAGTAAAATATGATGTTTGTTTTGAAAACAACCTCATGGCAAACAAGCTGAACGAAACTAAAACTTTCAATAAGTGTCTTTGTGTCAGGATAGTTACTCTTAACCTCAGTTTCTTTGCAGAATAAAGGGATTGTGTTTCATGATCTCCACAGGCTTTCCCACCTTGACTGTCCGGGAAGAACAAAGTCTCCTTCCTTTCTGCTACCCCTGGCAGGCCTAGATGGCCAGGTAAGAAGCAAAAATGAAACTAGTTGAAATGTTTAGTTTTTTTTCCCCCTTTCATTTTCTATCATTTGGTGTTCTCACCAGGAGCGTCATGGGGCGCCTGGGTGATGCAGTCATTTCAGCGTCAGACTCTTGATCTCGGCCCGGGTCGTGATCTCACAGTTTGTGAGTTCGAGTCCCACATCGGGCTCTGTGCTGATGGTGCAGAGCCTGTTTGGGATTCGGTCTCTCCCTCTCTCTGCCCCTCCCCTGGCTTGTGCTCTCTCTCTCTCAAAATAAATAAATAAACTTAAAATTAAAAGAGCAAAAAGGAGGGTCTTGCTTTCGGATAAGGCTGTGGTATGAACCAAACATTTAACAGGGATGATTTTCAAAGTATGTGGTCTTGTGCCTCTATAAGAAAACAAAGACCATAGTCCAGTGAGTGAGTGCACCATTCAGTGCAACTGTAGAACCTCCCTCTCAAGCACAATCAATGTCTCACGGCGGGTATTTTGGGCGGAACTAGTATTTATTTTGAAAGGTGATTACCCTTACCGTATGTAAGAGCCTGGGCTTTGTAACCGTATTGAGAAAATACATTAAAAAAAATTTTTTTTCAATGTTTATTTATTTTTGGGACAGAGAGAGACAGAGCATGAACGGGGGAGGGGCAGAGAGAGAGGGAGACACAGAATCGGAAACAGGCTCCAGGCTCTGAGCCATCAGCCCAGAGCCTGACGCGGGGCTCGAACTCACGGACTGCGAGATGGTGACCTGGCTGAAGTCGGACGCTTAACCGACTGTGCCACCCAGGCGCCCCGAGAAAATACATTTTATAGGCAGAAACTACTTATTCAAATTTTCTAAGCTGAAACCCCAAAGACTTTTCTGTTCATACAAGGCCTTACCTTCATCGTCAGTAAGAAAGCCAGGCATCTAGTTATTTTAACTTGGTTACAAATACAAATAATGTTAAAAAAAAAAAAAGTCTAGCAATGGGTTTTCTTGAATGAACCAGAGCATTAAATACTAGTTTTAATTAAAGATTATTATTTCACTCTCCTAAACCTCGGTGAGATTAGTCATTAGGAAATGTACATGCCAGAGGTCATTTACAGGCTCATTCTAAGATAGGATCAGGGATTTAAATTTCTCTTTCAAATCTATTCTTAGTTCATCAATTTAAGATTTTAAGCTCTTATAAATTGCTTACTTCTTTTTTTTTTTTTTTTTAAATCACCTTTGTTCCAATTCCCTCCACAGGACAGTATCGGGAATAGGCAGATTTTTGTTATTTTAAAAAAAAATATTAACTTAGTTTTACTTCTAAGTACTAATATTTTTGTGTAATCAAATTTGCCAAGAATTTTCTTTATGATGTCTTTAATCGCTTCATGCGTGGAAAAGACTCCACCACGCTGGGGCCATATAGCTATCTCTATTTTCTTTGTATTCCATTAAAAAAAAAAATGAACACTGAATGTTCGCTCCTTAAATATTCCATCCAATTAGATACTGGAAGTTTTCCTTTTAAAAACTATTCTGGCTGACGGTTGCACCACAACAATAATCCAAACTTTATTAGCGGCAACTTTTGCGATTTCAGGCATTGATGCCGACATCTGTGGTTGACCTGGGTCTTAATTGATCTGCCTGTGCAATTGACATGCTGCTGTCAATGAGGATGCCGCAAAGATTATTGGATATGCAAATAACAAGTCAATATCTGACACTGTGGCAAGCTCAGATTTGACTATATGTTAATTCAATACAAACGTACTTAAGTTCCTGCTGGGTGGCTATCCCGAAAACTAAACTTATTAGGTGATGCAGAACCGGCAAAGGTAAATGAAACACAGCGCTTACTCTTAAGACATTCACTATCTAGCGAGGAAGCTAGATATATAACAGATAATGAAAAAAAAAACAAACCCCAAACTTCGACGGTATCCAAAGTTCTTTGGGGACCCAAAGGTTGTAATTAAAGTCAGATCTAAATTCTCTTATCTTCAGCTATTTTCATTGGGGTATAACCTAAACATCACATTCATTGTGCTGTTAGGAAGGATGTCAAAACTGGACATCCTCGTTTCTTCTCTTCAAAGCATTATAGTGTCAATCCAGAGGCGCGACATCTCAAAATTCTGCAGTGGGCCACGGGGTTTTCTAAATGTCTTGCCGTATATCTCTTCTCAAGGTTGGCGTTCCAATGAAATGGCCGACCCGAGTATCTCCAGGCTTTCCCTGCGCCTGGGGACAGCTTGAGTGCATGCAGTCTCTAAGTAGTCTCGCTTAGTGACTGTCAACTGTCTCCGGTGTGGTCCAGTATCGTGTTAATGAGGGCCAGGGCAAACACTAAGATGAGCGAAGGGTATTTGGGTTCTTGCCCCAGCCCAAACGGGTTTCCAAAAAGAAGAGCTCAAGAGATACAAAGTCTTCATCACTGATCATGATACATTTGCAATAGCTGAAGCAATTAGAAGCTACTAGCATGGACCCGCGTTCAGACCCTCTGGACTTGGCAAGAGGAGCCATCAGTTCTGGCTATTGACTCTGTTCCTGGCCCTTTGCTGGGTGCTGGAGAGAGATATGTATCAGACACAAATCTACACTTGAGGAGCTTTCTTGCAACACAGGGAGCAAGGGTTTGAGCATTTCTGGAAAAAAATGAACCCTCTCCCAGTGTTCACTTAAGGCAGAGAAATACTTAGACTATTTTGAACTAGGGAACCGTATTATTCTGTGAAATTCATCCACCCTGTACCACTTAAGACAACATTTATCATTAATTAAAGGATGGAGTGATAATCTCATCTAAGCTTGGGTGTCTATATGTTCCTGAGAAAATGGGAAGTGAAATTTGAACAAGATTTTGGAGAATTAAAAGAATCTGACAAATTCAAAATTCAATCATTCCCTTGGAGTTTTATTTAGACTGTTAGTCTTTCTTTTTTTTTTAAATTTTTTTTTAATGTTTATTTATTTTTGAGGAGAGAGACAGAGCACGAGCCGGGGAGGGGCAGAGAGAGAGGGAGACACAGAATCTGAAACAGGCTCCAGGCTCTGAGCAGTCAGCACAGAGCCCGACGTGGGGCTCGAACTCATGGACCGCGAGATCATGACCTGAGCCGAAGTCGGCCGCCGAACCAACTGAGCCACCCAGGCGCCCCGTAGACTGTTAGTTTTTCTATCGTTTAAATTTTTCAGAAGATAAGTTGACCATTCATATTGGCTGCACTTAGCATCCGTATGGTTTTTTATTGCGTTTATTTGTGAGGTATATGTATCAAATTTTAAATCACTCAGGTAAACCATAACTCCTATCAATTTATTTCCTATTTTTTTTTGAAAATATATGTGATTTAAGGGTTTGGTAAAGAATAAAACTTTGTCCAAAAATTTATGAAACTTCAGAGAATTGATTATCTCAGGCAGTTTTAAGTACGGTGATGAGAATTTGAAAGATACAAATGTTGGATTTTAATTTGGTTATCTTTTGCATTTCAGCCATGTAGTGTAAAAAGCCCTCCACTGGACAGCGAGAAGGGAGCTTTGTGCCACATGCTGTGCTCCTGGCCTGTCTTCTGGGTTCATAGGTTCATAGGAGGAACACCCTGGAAACTGCAATGCAATGAAAGAGAGCTAAAATATTTCATCAAAAGGGTATAATTACTTCTGATCAAATGCAGCCTCCCAACTGGCTAGGCTACAGCTTTGGAAAGCCATTCCAAAGCAGATGAAGAGGGATAATCTCAACACTGTCCAACGCTCTTGGCTCATTTCCCCTCGAATATGTTTGTCACCACCCTTATTTCAGGCCTTGCATACATGGGGCCGCACTCTTGGCTTTGCAATCTTTTGGAAGATTCTATGGAGACCCTTTATTGCTCCTAGTGCCTTACGGGGCTTTGGCTTACGTTGAGTTCACTTAGCGCCTCATAGTTTGGAAGTCTAATAATGACCATAATTGTGATTGTTTCCTTCGCATGTCATCCGTGAGCCATATTTGGCTTACTTGAAACTTTTTCTGAGCCTACTACATTTTAACTTCAAGGAGATGCTCGCGAATCACTGGACTGCATTCCACCCCCCCCCCCCAGATAATACACCTACTGAAGCCATCTTTTTATACTGTGTCAGTTGCCCCCTCCACATTTTCATAGCCTGTGTGGTTGCATCTCTGATTTGCTTTCCTCCTACTCAATGTTCCTCCATGGTTCTGACTCACTAACCAGGCACAGAGGATTTTCAACATCCCTTAGTTGGACAGAGCTTTGATTTGTGTTTAATCTCCCCAGGAGAGCTAAAAAGGCATTTTCTACAACCATTTCGAAAATCCACAGTGCAATTACTAATTACAGATATTACAGGTATGATGGTTCTAGCAGTTAAAATTTTTTTTGCTCTATACAATTATTTAGTTTCAAGTAATGCTACCTCATTGACTTCTTTTTTTTTCTTGTTTTAATGAAAGCTGCCTTCAAGTTCCCATCTCTTTAACTTAGACACGATGTTCCTCATTTATTTTGGGGCTCTGTCTTTTTTCCTTTGCACCTTATATGAGTGTCCCAGGGACGATTCTTACAAACTTCGGTCTTTGGGTCACAGTGTAAGCAGACATTCTAACAGCTTTTACAGGCATAGTCCCACTGAGGCACAGGGGCTGGGAGCTTGAGCCCCTGGGAGTAGCTTCCTTAAGGTACATCCAGAAGCTATCCCATGAGGTCCAGATACTACCCTGGGGCACTGTTAAGGGATGGACTATGACCCTGAGGTTTTATATGAATTATTTCCAAATCTGGGGAAGACCACACAAGCTGGCTTCTGCCC
Organism: Prionailurus bengalensis; assembly: GCF_016509475.1. Lineage (NCBI taxonomy): Eukaryota > Metazoa > Chordata > Mammalia > Carnivora > Felidae > Prionailurus > Prionailurus bengalensis. Next base: position 15,608,851 of record NC_057355.1, read on the forward strand.
TAGCATCTTTTCAGCACCTTTTCCTTTCACAAATAACCCACTTCACCTAACCCCAATGGATCTTCAGATACTTAGTGTTGCCTCACATTCTAGAAGAAATTGGAAACACATGCTAAAACAATGTCTACTTTTTTTTTGCTTTTTTTTTTTTTACATAAATCTTGTATAATAGCCCTACCCCAAACAATTTCATGGCATAGTATGCCAGCTGCCTTCAGACCTACAGCTGAGCAACCCGGCCTTTCTTAGCCCCCAGGCCACCACTCCTTGGTGTCTAATTTCCCTCTGCTTTATCTTTACCGCACCCTCAGCAACAAATCTATTTCTTCTCTGTATCCTTTTTCTCCATTTTTAATTTTCTACATCTTGTCCCCTTAAGATAAAGTGACTTTCAAGTCACATACACTAAAAGTGAAATTCTTGCGGTTGCCCAGAAATTAAATATGCATACATTCAACACGTCAAAGTAAAAGGTGGGGAGTATGGGTGCAAGTGTGTTCATGCATTGATTCAACAAACATTAACTGAGCATCTACAATGTGCCAAGAAGTTCTCCAACCTGTGAAATAAATGAGTCAATAAGACGGAATCCTTGCCCTCAAGGAATTCACAGTGTTGTGGGAGAGACTGAGGACAAATTAACTGGCAATGAGAGCACTGACTTCCGAGTCACAGACATAAGCAGGGGGTGGAGGGGTGACGGGGGAGTCATTGGGGGGAGCTCTTTTTTTCACCGGGAGAAATTCCAGAGACTTTCCGAAAGGAGCCAAGTCTGAGGTGCACCCGAAGGATCACGCAGTGAGAGGTATGGCGGGAGGGCTGTGTTCCAGCAGAGTCAGGGATATGTGGCAGGATCAAGGAATTAGAGAAAAAAGTGTCCTATCCTTCCCCCAAACTCAAAGTGCTTCTCTCTGGCTGAAACATGTCCTGCAAAGTGGGGCATGTTTGAAAGGAAGCCTGTGAAACCAAAGGACAGGGGAAGGAGTCAGGAAAGTTCCTCTGACACCTTACAAGACCCAAATGCCCCCCACCCACAATTCAAGGACAAGTGCCGTCTGAAAATCTGTTCTGTGAAGCTATTCCTTCCCTCCTTTGAGCAAAAGTGCCGGCTGGTTGCATAATTTTTCCAGAAACTCTCAGGTAACTACCTTCAGTCAATTTTAGTCACAAGGCAGATCCATTTCAGTAACTGAAATACCCAGGCCTGTGTAATAGTCAAAACAGAGAACTTCCGTTAAAGCCTTCTCGCTCTTTCGATAAGCAGTGGGTGTGGTTGGCTTCTCCACGAGGCTTGAGCTTTGCTTCTGCGCACCCTTCCTGGCCTTAGTTTCCACCCCAGCATTCAGGGATGGGGTAGTGAGTTGGTTTTCACAGGATCTGGTTGTGCGTGCTCTGGGCTTGGTGCATGTTCGGGGCTGACACTTCTGTCAGGGATGATTGAGTGTCCCTTAGAAACCTCACTGAGCACATTTGACTGTGCTCCCCAGCCATGGGCAAAGCGTGTCTTCAAGTCAGCAATTTCTTCTTCCTTTTCAGTCACGTACTCCTCGTCACCACTACCCTACTATCCCTTCTGGAAACCATCCCGGGCACGATGGGCTCCTGGCCACGTTTCGTCCTGGAGCAACCCATCCGGTCAATGAAACACAGTGAACCATCCCACTCCACGTCCTATCCTTGGTCACGGAGCCACTTCCCAGTGAAGGCTGAGTCTCTGCCCTGTTGCCTCAGCCCTTTCCTTCCTAGCTGCCATCTGTGGGTCAGTGTGCCGTGATCTGCAAAACCCAAGGAATGCACATCAAGGGCCCTGGGTGAGCCCCCTTCGGTTTTCTTTTCCTAGTGAGGGGAGGGGAGGTACAACGCCATGTCGCTTCAGGGACTTTCTCCTTTCCTTTCCCAGGCCTCAGCCATGTCCTACTCTGCACGCGGGACTAAGGCTTGGCATCGATTTTTGACCACCTTCTTTGTAACCCTTGGTTCTTTATTTTTAAAAAAAACAGCCAAACTTTTCCACCGAAGTTTTTCTCGACCTTTTGGAATCTGGATGAAAACAGGAGCCCTGTTTTGCCATCTTGTTATACACCACATTTGTATTTACATAAAAAGAGTTTTTGCTCTATCTTGGTAAAGCGGGGATCCTTAAATCTGGTCAAGAGCACTAAACGTGGTAACACGAACCTTGACCTCCGAAAGGCATTTCGTGATGTCATCCAGTGCTCCCCACTCCACAGTCCTGCCCGGCAATCACTCTTAGGTAAAAAATTAAAAGGCTGGATGGTTTCCAGTTGTCCGATCCCTCAAAGGCTGCCCAAGCATCAGGAGTGGTGCCTTCTGATTCACATTAGACTCCGATAACGCAGGCAGGTGGAGACTGCCACTCGGAACGCCCAGAGCCTGAACCCTCCACTCAATCCGATTTCTTTATTTTCTTTATTCCCTCAGGCTAAACCGGATCAGACGCCTGACCCATAGTCGGGGTGAGTCGGTGAATATGGTGGGTAAGTTAAGGAGGAATGGACACTTTTTGGACGCTGAGACTCTTCCATATTCTTGACACAGCTTCCTCGGCTGCTCCCTACATGGTCTCTCGTTGCGTCTCTTCCACAGCTCTTTTATCTTTCCAGGAACCAAAAAAATGAAGTCGCCCAGGCCACAGCCCAGCGGGGGAAGAGAGTGCCCCGGTAGCTCCTATGTCTACTATGTCTGTGTCTACTCTCTGTCCTTCCTCTTCAACCTCCCTGCGATTCCCCCTTCTTCTGCGTCCCCGGCTGCTCAGATTTCCCTGTAATGCATTTTCTCCCCTGCTCCATATTTAGTTGTCTTCCTCCACGTCTCGATGTTTCTGCCATTATATCCCTGCATTGCTGTTTTAAAAAAATTTATTTGTTTCTCCATTTCTTTCTTTCTAGTCTGCCAAAGTCAGGACGTGAGTGTGCCTCTTTTATCTTGCTCGTCTAATATTTCCTCAGGCAAGCAGGGATGGCTGGGGCCTGAATTGGCCACCAGAAGAATAAGGGTATGGAGGGAAACAGACAGGTGGCCATGTTACTACCCAAGGAGCAGTTGGTGCAGCCAGGATCACCCCGCCCCGGAAAACTGTCTGGATATCCCATTCCCACACTCTTTATTAGCTGCCCGGCCTTTCTCTCCCCCTCCCTTGCAATGATTAACTATGGGAAAAATAACAGCTGAAGAGATCAAGCTCCTCGTTCGTCATCCTCACCATCTGACTCTTTATTCTCCAGTTAGGAGATCTCCAGCAGGAAATCACCCACTGTCTTTTGTGTGTGTGTGTCTGTGAGAACCAGCGTTGTTTGTAAAGTCCCGTAGGAAAGATCCTCAAAGGGTACCCTGCCCACCTGGCCCAGCCTCCCTTTCTGCAGTCCACCCGTCCCTTTCTCAATGGGGACTTTCTCAGTGGGGAAAAACCAACTCTCAGTTGACTCCGAATTCCCAACACCACTGGAAGCCTGACTAACGCTCAATAAATGCTTGTTAACCAAAGCGAGAATCTTCAGTGATATTAGATGAGGGCTTCTAAAGGGTTTTTGATGTATCTATTAAGTCAGAGGGAATGGCCAACCAAAGTACAAAGGCAGGAGAAGATTTGAGGGGAAAGAGGAAAAAGAGGGTTGTATGAACCCTAAAACAAGAACAATTTCTCTGAACAGTCTGAGACTGCTGTGGATTCTTGACAACTCTACATCTGCACCAAGAGGACCCCCACCAGGGTGCATGTCTCCTGCAGTAAAGGATCAAGCCTGATCCCAAATCCCAGCTGATGGAGACTCTGAGCCCAGCTTTTAGGTTGGTCTTTTGATTGTTGACCTCAAATGCAATGGGACCATTTTTCAAGCAATGTGAGACCTTTTGTGCCTCCCCCTTCCCGTGCCCATAGCTTGCCACAGGGAAATCTGGATCAGACTACAGTTGAAAGTTTCTGGAATTGGGTTTAGCCTCAAACAACGTTTTGGTAAAATTCTTAAGAAAGCAGACATCCCAGTGTGATTTACTAAGTGTAAAATGGATGTTTACTGCAATGGGTCGAAATGGGTTGAAAAATAGAGAAGAAATGGTCCCTAACACTTCAGTGCTGTTGTCTCAAAGACTTCATTAAAGCTCAAAGGCATCTACCAGCTTCAACTGACTCCCCTCTCTCCTACTGGCATCAGAGGCTGATCGGATGGAGTGAGCTCAGAGGTCTGGTTCTCGGTACCAAGCAGAACACGGGATTGGGAGCCCACGTGAGGTCAAGGCCAGAGATTGCAAATGATGGCATATCCTTCCCTCACCATACCAAAGTGGGACAAGTCCCCTGACTACCCACACAAGAGCACACGCATCACAGGGCACTTCCTCTTGCCCTCCCATAGGGCAAAGAGGGCCTGGATCTTGGGTAGCATCTAAACACATCGGATATGGGGCGCCTGGGTGGCGCAGTCGGTTAAGCGTCCGACTTCAGCCAGGTCACGATCTCGCGGTCCGTGAGTTCGAGCCCCGCGTCGGGTTCTGGGCTGATGGCCCAGAGCCTGGAGCCTGTTTCCGATTCTGTGTCTCCCTCTCTCTCTGCCCCTCTCCCGTTCATGCTCTGTCTCTCTCTGTCCCAAAAATAAATAAACGTTGAAAAAAAAATTTTAAAAAAAATAATAAAAAAATAAACACATCGGATAAAGCATCAGGCCTGAGTTTGAATAATTTAATTGAAAAGTAGAAGAGATAAACGAGCTAGGGAGTTTTTGGTGGCCCCAAACTGTCTGGCCCTCATCCTACCACATTTCCCCCCCGCCTTTGCTTCCATCTGGCAGCTACCAGGGGCTTGTGGGGGAATGTGATGATTGTGGGGTATGTTTCCAGCCTTTCAGGTATCTTGTGCTTAGCACCAATGGCCAGAATGTATTCTCCCTCCCCCGTTTCTTCAAACACTTCCCGCATCTGCCCTTTATTTCCATTCCCTCTTCTCCTTCTCAGGGCTTTTCTCTGCTTGGAGGCCTTTGAAGCTCTGAATACGTGAGAGAGGTCTAGGGTGCTAGGGGTACTGGCCTCGGTGGGACAGGGTATTACAGATGAGAGCTCCGCTTCTGTTTTGCCCTCCCTGAACCTTGTCAGGTCTCTGAGAGAGATACCTTTACTGCTGCCTTCTGCTGACATTCTTTATCAGTTATTTATTTATTTATTTATTTATTGACTCACTGCTCTTTGCCCTGGATTTTCTCCCAGGGGATGCTTCCAATTTTTCTGCCGTATTTCTTCTGTTAAAACTCTCGTGATTTTATTTCTGCGTTTTGTTCTTTTTCTGCATCTCTGTGTATCATCCTGGATAGCTAGCTCTGTACCTATGAGATTCTCCTTCTCTGATGGGGACGTTCTAGCTTATTCATTTGTACTTTCTTTTTTCCCACAGGAATACAGGACGCAGGGATGACAGAGGCGGATTGGAAAGCAGAGGTGGAGTTAGATGCCACCTGACTATTCCTGGGGTGTGCGGCCGCAAACCAGCTTATAAACTAGAAGAGTGAGGAATAACTTCTTGCCTTCAGGAGGGGTTCTATCCCTCCTATTCCCTTCTGGCCTTGCCTTTTCTATGATCATTCTTCTTTGCTCCAACAGCCATCATTTGGTGAAATGACATCTTCATGAAACCACATCTGACCTTCTCCCTACCTGGTTCTCTGCCTTCCAGCTAAGAATTCTGATGCGGCAGCTTCCGGCTTCAACTATAGATCCCACCTCCAGAAAGGCTAAGTCCTTTGAGACTTCTGTGATTCCTATGAATTTGGAGATTCTCTACTTTGTCCGCAAGCTACTTCCCAGGGGCTCCTTAAACCCAACCCAGCCATTCATGGATTAGAGTCTTCAAGGGTGTCTTTCATTTGTCATCCAAAGAGACTGAGTCCCTGTGTTAACTTACAAATTCAACTTCACCTTTAGAGTCCTGGAAGGTTTGGAGGTTATTTTACAAGATTAAGTGCTTTTAGAGGAAAAGGCACTGTTTCTCATTCATTGTTGTATCCCCAAGACTTGTTCGAGTATATGACTAATACTTGAACTTTCATGATGTGTTTTGAATGACATTAGAATATTAATGTCTGATTTCCAATGCGTTTGATGTATATCAGAGATAAGTATGCAGGAGTGTAGGAAGCAGAAATAGCAAAGGAGCCAGGGGGAGAAGGTGGCAATAGGAACCCGTGAGTTTTAAACAGGATTGGATGTCAGCTTGCCAGGTAAGACACAGCTTCTCTGTGTCGGAGTACTTGAAACTGAAGGATCCTAATAGATTCCAGGCAACTTTAAGTCAGTCAGTGACTCAGAGATGGCAGGAGTCCCCAGAAGGTCTCGCCTTCCCACGCAAACATAGCCAGAACTACAGATCAAGACAAACCCCTTCTGCCCTTGGTCTAAAAAAAATGTATGCGTTGCATTCAAAGGCTTCATAAATGACTGTGGGAAAGAACAGAGTCCACAAATGCTCCCTTCAAAATAGACATCCTCTTGCCTTCACAGTACGAGGTGACGTCCGGCACGGATACAAGATTCCCAGAGGCCCAAGGAGCGGCGGGATGATGCCCCAAGGCTCGGTGGGAGCCAAGTCTTGCCAGAAGACCCAGTCCCAAAGAGTCATCCAGGAATGGCAGGAGCCAAGGACAGGGGGAAGCAATCCCGAGCAGAGAGAAGGATGAGGTGAAAGAAGGGTCAGGGCAATGCATTCTTGCCTTCTCTTTCTGAAAGGAGCTATACCAATCTACCGCATGCAAATGGGATGCCCAAACCACGCGTGGAAAGCCATTCTTTGTCCCACCTGGAGCAGGCAGCTCACCCTACTTCCTGGCTGGATATATGTCCCTTCCAGGAGTAAAGGGAAATCAAGGCTGGCCCTAATTACTATAGTTCTTTCTCTTGGTGACAGAGGCCCAGGCCAAGTCCACTTGTTTTGCGAATGCCTATTTTGAAGGGAGAATCTGTGGTCTCAGTCAGCTTAATTCTCTTCAATACCCTGTCCGAACTATGGCCTGGCTGGGAACCAAGTCAGGATGAAGGACTCGGGGGACACAGTCCAGAGGAAGGAGGCCTAGTAGGGGGATTCACAAGGACTTGAAGTACTCCATTAACTTCTCCCTGACTATATAGTCCTCCCTCTCTGACCCACACCCTGCCCTCCAACCTACACTCTGTCCACAGTGTGGGCAGGGTAAGGGCCAGGCAGCAGTTGGCCCCCAGCTCCATCATTTCGTGAACTTCCTTGTTTCAGTTTTTTTCTCTCTCTGGCAAACTTACAAGGCTCATGCTTTATGGACTCCCTTTTCCTCAGAAATGTATGTAGAGGGTCAGAAGGAGGAGTGGGCAAGTCGGACAGCAATTTGCTTCCGAGTGCCCGGCCATCACCACCTCTTACTGCCATCAGAGTTCTTTCCAAAGCATGATTGGTACACGTTATGTGTTCACTGTAGGAAGAACCTTGGCTTCCCCTTGCCCCCAGTACCCAGCCGGCTCTGTCTTCTTTGGCCGGGCAGCCTTGCTTTGTGCTTCCATGTCTAGCCATCACCTCCTGGGTTCTCTCTCCAGGGCTCTGCTCTGTTTCTTGACTCTGAAGATCTATGTTTCCACCCTTTCTGCTGCTCTTCTTTGCTATTTCTTTTCATATTTTGTCTCATTTCACAGTGTATAATTCTGTATCTGTATTGGTCTTAAGTAGACTTTAGTTAAGTACTAAAATAAGAGAGCTGTTTCTAGGGTGACAAAATTTAAGGACTACGAGGCAAGAAAAGGTCATGGACACCCCGAGGGGGACAAAACCACCTTCCTCTCCTGATGTCCTTCTTGAGTACAGAGATTTATGAGCTAGGCGGTTTGCATTTCCCCTTTCCTTCTTTCTTGGATGCCTCAATTCTCCACTGTCTAGAGAGGGGCAGGCCATAAGGGACAAGCCCCTTACCCATTCCCTTCCATTGCCTGCTTCAACTGGAAATAGCAAAGAGTTTCTGATCTAACCACTGTACCTCAATCCCATAAGCCCTGACCCTAGAAAAACCTCTCCCACTCCATGAAGTAAGAGCCTGCCTGATTGTCCCTGTACTAGTCTGAAGACAGGCCAATGACCTCCAAAAAGCATTTCCATTGAAGGAATTGCCAGGCTATGCAACCTTTCACTATGGCTGACTCAATGATTTGGGGGTCCTCTGGGTGTTAGAGCCCTCGGGACACTATTTTGCACTTAACAAACGGTCGTAAGATTACACGCTTGACTGTCTCCCTCCCCTACTCCAACTGTGAGCCAACTGAAGGCAGGAAGGTCTCATAAGGCAGGGACTTGGCTCTGTTTCTCGTGTGCAGCAGATATATTGACGGGGTCTATAGAATATTCTAGAAGAACATGTCTCGACATTAGCTGTGTTCAAGGGCCACAGATTAAGAAAAAGCCCGTTGGAATCAGTGCCCAAAGCAGTTCCAAGACCTCTGGTCGGGATACCTTGCTTATTTAACTACACTGTCGTTTTGGTCATTTCCTGAACACTCTACAGCTTCCATCTAGGAAAGGGTGCCAGCAACACTTTGAAGGCTTTGTTGGCTCTTGGCCACTCAGGGCTGCCTGGGTTTCAAGCGGGGGTAAAATAAAGTTCCTGGGCTGAGCTCTCACAGGAGCCAGAAGAGCAGCTGACTCTTGTGTAACAACCAGACGCTTGCCACTCCCCGACCATGTACTCTCCCATTTTGTGGTAAGCTAATAAATGTCTCCGGGGAAGACATGTATCCAAGTAGTATGATTTTTTTCTGCTTCTGAGAAGGGGAGCGCATCACACTGTTTGTGCAGGAAATACTGAGATAGGAGTGTGTGGAAGGGAGAAAGAAAACCCTTTGGACAGGACAGTCCGTCAGGACAAAGGACATTGGGGCAGCCTGGGCCACAGATGTCGGCAGGGCCCGGAGGGGCCCGTAGGCATGTCCAAGCTGGAAATGAGCTTTGCTAAAGGCCATGCAGAGCCCGGGCTCAGGGCTGTGGGTTTCTGGCCGCCGAGGGGCAGCATCTGAGAGCCACAGCAAGGGCTGGGCTTCCTAATGCCAAAGGGCACCTCTCAGGTACTCTGCCTGCCGCCTCCCTCGGCACACATCCCTGGACCCCTGCAGGTGGGTGCAAGAGGGCCAGCTCATCCACAGACTGATGCATAGCTTGACTCAGAAAGGGAACTGGTAGTTTCCTCCCCAGCCAGCCCCGTGTTGCTTTCCTTCTCTCCTCTTCAACCCTTCTTAGTGAGGGGCCCTCTACCACCAGGAGGTAGCAGGGCAACTGGTAGTGAGGAGATAAATCCCTGCCTGGAAGGCAAGTGCCTTATACATTTCTGAATCATTTAGAATCTTGCCAATTCCGTCCTGGGAACGTTTCCCCCAGCATTTTTCTCTGCGTCTCTGAAAACTTCTGATTTCTCATTGCATATCTTTTTGAACCATAAAATCCAAAAGAATTTTGATTATTCTCCTGGAGAGTTGGGGGCCTGGGGGCAGGACATGGCCAGCTGCTGCCTATCTGCGTGTCTGTCCCTGCCCCTCCTCCCTCTGCGACCGGGGCGCTCTGGCAGTTGGGGGACCATGGTCACACCTGCACGCTCTTGACCCTTGACTCTGATCAGATCTGTCACCCTGTCTTTGTTCCTTCTGTCTCCTCTCTCTGTACGTCTCTGGATGTACAGAGATGTTGCTCTTTGTCTCTGTCTGCAGATGTAATCACAGAATTTCTCGATCTTTCCGGTGTCCTGTGTCCTCTGGGTATTTGAGTTGGATCCAGTCCCCTTACTTATGCCCTTCTTCTCAGTCATGACCAGAAGAAGTCACTGGAAGCCAGTGAAGCCAGAGACCGCAATAAGGGCCGGGACACTTCACTCCTGTCCATTCCCCAAGCTGGAGTGGGGACATCTTTCTTCTTTCCTCTCAGTGCCCTATTTTTCTTTCTTTCTTTCTTTCTTTTATTTTAATTATGTTCAAATATACATAGGTTTTTCCATTAAACCATTTCCCGGGCCCTGTTTCTGATTTTGAGGAATCACCTTCTTGGGGATACTCTAACATAACCCCACCTCTTGCTGACCCACTCTACGAGCCCCCCAGACTTCCTCATCGACCATGATCTGTGTTGTCACCATCTTCTTGGGACCAGCCCCTGGTCCTCTGCCCTTCAACTGGGGCTGCCAAGAAGGGAGCTTCCAGGCACAATCTCAGCCCTTGTGAGCACCCTTGAGTCTGGAACTTGGGGCTCCCTGCTCTCCCTTCCCCAGTCCTGTGCTGGCTTCAGGGAGCATCTGACCCTCAGAACCCCTCACAAGCCTGGAGTCTCTAGTATTTTAAAGGTTTCCCACATTGGACATGCAGCCTCCAACAAGAGTGTTTCCTGTTCCTTAAAATGTTAGGAGAGCATAAAGGGAGCTTATGGGAATTTGGACACCCAAACAGCAGCTCCTTCAAGACTATGAGATCTCGACGAGCAGAGCCTAAGCTTACTGCTTGCCACTCCCAAAGTGAAAGTGGTTTTCTGGTGACCTTTTAACTATCTTCATCATCTAAAGTGATTTAAGTTCTCTGTGAGGTGTGCCCTAGAAGAAAGACTATGGCAAATTGATATCTGAGGACTAACAAAGGCTGTGGTGAGCACTTGTGGCCATCACCCTTTCCCCCCGATAGCTAGGACCATGGTCTTCCCTGGGAGGTGGTGAGCCACTTGAGAACAGGGACTGTGTGTCCCACTCACTGCTGAATCCGTGACACCAAGTTCAATAGAAATAGAAACAGTGGAGACCCCAACATGGCAGATATCCAACCGCTCAAATAGTCAAAGCAGCTGATCCAGAGAAAATCACCTTGGGAACCTTGTCGAAGAGAAATCTTAAACCCAAGCCCCGATCCCAGCTGCTGCTCGCTTCTTGAACTGAATGGTAATTTCACCATTTCCCAAGCCTCCAACCCTTCTCAGGCACCATGCCACAGGGAAGCTTGAGCCTTCTCCCAGCTCTGGTCTCTACTGAGCGCCTTGGAGTCAGAAATGTCTGGGATGAGGATCTGGGGAACTCAGTGCCACTTGAAGGGTCTTCTGAGCCTACAACAGGTCTCCTTCTAGGGCGAGTGGACTAGAAAGCAGACAGGGTTGGGCCAGGGCAAGGATGCTGGGCAGGGGCTCCTGGGGCTCCTGGGGCTCCTGGGAACCAGTGTCGAGCACATACATCACAAGGGCTTATTCCATATAGTTCCTGGGCACACAATCTCCAACGTCTCCCCCAAGGAAGTGTAGCTTCTCTTTCCCAACTGTTTGCCCCAGGCTGTGCCAACCTCCGTTTGAGCCCCCTCAGGTTTTAGATTCTCATGGCAGCCTGCGTTTAAGGGGAGGAGAGAGGGAAACTTCCAGAAGGGTGGAGGGATCGAAGATCCTGCTTCCGTGGAAATCACCGTATGTCCCCCTTGGCTCAGCCCCAAACCTGCCTCTCTAACTGGACTATCCAGTTGTGTACCCCTCAGTGGGAGACAGGCTATCGCTAAGGTGTGATATTTCTGGGTTTAAACGAAAAGCCATTGGGCTGCCAGAGTTGGGTCTGAGAAGATCTGGCCACCATGCCTCAGGCTGGGAGGCTGGGGGCCTCTGACTATGGGATGTGGGAAGCTCAGATATTCCCACGAAGGGCACCTGGACAAGGTTGGGAGGGAGGGAGGCTCTCAGGAAAGACACTTGGGCTTTCCTCGGGGCAGCCCAGAACCGGGGTCCCAGCAGGTCCCAGAGGTCCTGCCGACAGGCTGGAGATGAGCGTTTCCCCAAGGAATGCCTGCACAATGCCACCTTTGGCTTATAGACTGCTCGCTCCAGCCTCCTCTGCTTTTCTTCATTGGTGTTTACTTCGAGAGAGGCTGGTCCTGGGTTAGGAGCAGAGGGGGCAGACCACATGTCTGCACACACAGCATAGAACATGTTACGTTTCGACTCCCAGTAGGAAAGCTTCTCTTGCCAACTCAGCGTCTGGTCCACTCAGCTCCCCCAGCCTCCTCTGAGCCTCTGCCTCTCCCTTGAAGTCTGTGCTCCACGACGGCTGTCTTCCCCAGGCAAGGCCCAGCCAGTTGGCTCCTTGGGCACTTCTCTCCTTGCCCTGATTTCCCTCTGACTCTGGTTCCCCTAAGTCCAACACGCCTTTTGCCCTCTCTGATCCCCTCTTTTGTATGTCATGATATTTCAAGTACGTTACTTTTCTCTCCGGTGCCTCTCCTGGCTGTGCTCTCCCTCCCTCCATCTCTTTCTGCAGATTCTAGCTCCCTTTTCCTGCCCACGTCTACCCAAAGTCCCAACTTCTCCAGGGTTTGAGACTTGTCAAATAGCCCTCTGTTGGGACCTCTTTCCCAGGAGGGATGGATAAGGGCAGGAGTGGTGGGGAGGGAGTGGGGTCACCTGACTTTGGTCTTCCCTCTCAAACTCCCAGCTGGGGAAGGGACAACCTCCTTTCCTACCAGGCCTTGTTTCCGATTGCAAGGACGTGCCACCTTGGTGGTACGCCAACGTCAGCGCCCCTTTCCCTGGTCCCTTCCCTGGCTCTCCAAGACTCCCCATTGGCCATCACCTGGGCTGTCACCACCTTCCTGGGACCAACCCCTGGCTTCTGCCTTTTGACACCATTTGGGGCATGTTCAATGGCTTCCTTGGAGTGGTTTCCTTCCCCCCAGCCTCGGTGCTGCTCAAGATCAGGACCCCGATAACATGCGTGAACCTGTGGGAGGTTTTTCGTATTTGTTTCTTTTCTTTTTTTAGACTCAAGTCCTGCTTGAGCAAAGCGCATGCCAGCTTCCAACTTCCTGGCGGGTCGCAGTGAACACTCAATACTTCCTGATTGATAGGATTCCCCCAGAGCAACTGCCAAGCGCTAATTTTCTCTGGCTGCCGTGTATGTGTGTAGGCCACAACGACAGGGGATGCACGCCTGAGCCATCGAGTCCGGACCTTGGGCTTCTGTTTCCCTTCTCAGCACATCCGTGTGCCCTTTCTCACTACGGACGACAGTGCTCGACTGCAGGAACTCGGTCTCATTCATCTTTGTATCCCCACTGCCTAGTAGGGCTCAACAAATATTTGATAAAACAATGACCTTATGCATGGGTGAAACCCTGGACAAATGCCAGAAGCTACCAGCCACAGCAAGATCAAAAGGGGAGGGAGAGACACCCCTGGCCAGGACTCCGTCCCCTGCCAGGATGCCTGGCAGATGGGCTGCTGGGAGTTGCTTTACTGGGAAAGTCTTCTGAAGGGACTTTCCCACACAATCCCCGGTCCCTGTCTGCTGGGTGAAGACGTGCGAGTGTGCTCCAAGAGCAACGCCAGGATTCAAAGACCCTGTGCCCTCGCCCGGAGAGAAATCTGCTTCCGAATCGTCCCGCGTGCCTGCCACTGGCTGACCTATGTGGGGAGCCATGTGTCGTCCTTCAGACCACGACCCTTCTCCAGCCTTCTGATTCCAGTTTCCGTTCCGTCTCCAGTTCACCGCCCGTCTCCACCCCGGGCACGGGGCCTTGGGGCTAGCAGAGCTGGGGGGACAGGAGCACCACGTGAGGGGCCCAGAAAGAGCTGTTACACCACCAGGGTGGAGGGAGGAAAAAGTGGTAGTTGCTCTCTCTTGCGGGGGTTTCCTGGAGCGGCCCGGTAGGGGTTTTTGAGGGAGGGGGCCGTGCCTTGACGACCCTCTCTCTCGCGCCTGTCCCTGACATGGCCCGGACCCACAATTCTCCTGGCAGCCTTCCTGGAGGAGGCAGCTCGACCTCCTCCTCAGGCCAAGAGTCATTTGCTGGTCTCTCTCAGACCTGGCTTCCCCTTGCCCTCCCTGGACGGGTCACCCCGGCTGGGGTTCGAGAGGTTCAGAAGGCCTGCAGGCCCGCCCCCTCCCCCCAGGGCTCCGTCCTGGATGCTTCACTGTCCACCATTAGAGGGGTATTTCCTCGTCACTGAACCGATTACTGGTAAGCTGTAATTTCTTTCTGGGAAGGATTCTCACTTCCCATCCTTCCACCCCACCTTACCCTGTTTCCCTTCCTTTCTCTTGTTTCCGGGGCTGGGCTTCTGAGAGGGAGGGTAGGGAAGAGCGGACACAGGGACAGAGACGAGAGAAGGATACTTCTGGGCTTTCCATCCTCCCCTGTCCTGCCCCAGCTGGCCCCTGTGCCTCTCTCTCAGCCATGACCTAGGAAGGAAGAAGCCACCTGGAAGCTTCCGGGCCGTGCTTCCAGCCCCGGCCAGCGTGCGGCTTCTGCCCTTCAGCCCTCCCTACTCCCCCCTACGCCGTGCTGCTCCCCCACCCTTGGCCTCTCCCAGGCCCCACCTTTCTCCCTCCCTTTTCCTCCCTCACCCACCCTTTCTCCACTTCCCCCACCTCCCCTCCCTCTTAGGGTCCCTGGCCCGTCTCGCCATGGGTTCCCGTTTTAGCTCTGACTTTCTGTGGCTCCATCCACCCTGGACGCTTCGCCTTCGAGACTTTTCCCCTCCTCCGGGGCTATTCATCTCTCCACGGCTCTCTTTCACAAGGGCTGGGGCTCAGGCGGGTCGGGGGTGGTGGGGTCAGTGGAGGGTGGGGAGAAGGACTTGGTCGACACAGCCCAGATGGCCTTAATGCCCCAGGCCTGCTTCCTTTAAGCTTCTTTAAGGTCCAAGGCGGGAGCTCAGTGTCCAGCTGCGGGGCATCTCAGTGGGCCAGGGGCACCTCCGAGTGCCAGCAAACCCTGTACAGCATTTCTATTTAGCCATATACACGTGTTTAGGTGCAGTGTTTTTAAGGACCTAATAATTGAGAAGGTGGGTTTTTGCTGGTTCCCCGGCTACCCAGGAGCCTCTCTGAACCCTGGTCTCCCCCTTAAGAAATGTGGGAACTGTGAGGTCCCTCCCTTCAGGTCAAAGAGCCTCTGCTCCCCTCAGGAGGGCAAGGACAGTGAGTGAGACGGTTGAGGGGACCAGGGGCCTCTCGGGCTCCTGGCCCCTCCCCCACCCTCCAGTGGCAGTTGGCTGTGGTTGGGGTTTCCAGGGCGGCCGTGCAAGGCTCTGAATGTGCTTTGGCAGTTGGCCTGCGGAACATCCCCGTCTCCCGTGCGGTTCCTGGGTGCAGAACTCTCCGGAAGCAGGGGCTTCTAAACGGCTCAACCCAGACCTCCCGCTCAGGCCGGGCTGCTCTGCCCCCAGCGGTCGGAGGCCAGGCGGCCGCGTCTGAAACTCACTGACTTGATGGCTCCCGGTGGCAGCCGGGGGGCATCATGGAAAGGGGGGCATGAGCTGTTGCCTTGGCCGGGATTTCAGGGGCTGGGAAGGCTCCCGCCTTTGCCAAGAAACTCTCCTCTCCTTCCAGGCGCTTCCTCCCCTCTCTCAAATACACGCCGGCCCACCACGAAAGGTTCCTTCCCTGGGTGAAGGGCAGGCCTCTCTCGAACTACCATTTCCTTGTAGCGAAGACGCATGTCACGCTGCTAGCTGTTTGTCCTTTACTGCGAGTTGTCAGGACCTCCTCTGGGGTAAAGCCGGACGGGGTCGGTGAAGGCCAAAGGCCACGCCCCCGGTGCACAGAGCAGGCCGGAAGGGCGGGAGGAAGCATCTGAAACACAGCCCGCATTTGCTAAATGGGCTCGGAGGGACCCCAGCCCCCAGGTGCCGTCTCCCCAGGCTGGCAAATAGCCTTTTCAGATGGTGGGAGTCCCAGTGCCAGAGGACGGCCCGCAGGGCTCGGGATCCTGATCCTGGAGGGATCTCCTGATGGCCCCTCTTCTCTCCCCCACAGACCCTCCAAGAAACAGTTACCAGAAGCCATGACATGTCCCTGCAGCCGGAGGCCTTCCAGGGAGGGCCGAAGAGGCCTCCGGGGCCCAGCGTTACGTGCGGACGAAGGAAGGTAGGTGGCGGAGCTGGGGCAGCAGCCCCACATCCGACCCTGAGCTTCTTTCCTCTCTTTCCTCTTCATTTCCTGAATGTGGAAGGCTTCTGTGTGGGGCGGTGGGCGGGACAGAGGCCATCACTGGTTAGGAAGTCCAGAGCGGGGCCTGGACAGAGTGGGGACAGAGGAACGGATTCACTCATTCCTCCCTTTCCCTGCTGCTTTTAGGACCTGAAAACCAGAAGGGACTTTTTGGGTGAGGCCACAGGGTATGGTAGGCTGCTCCCTGCTTGACCTTCTCCATCTCTCCAGCCTCTGCCTTCTGGAAGCTTGCCCTTCCCCGTCCTCGGTGGTCTCCTTAACTTCTGTTTCTATTTTTGCCTCTGGATACCACTGCCTCTGTTCCTTTGACCCTTTTGGTGGAAGCCAATCTCTCCACGGCTTTTCAATCAGTATGGGTCACAGGTGTGGGAAGATAACGGTGTATATTGTCCCCAGGACAGCAGGGTGGGCCTTGGCCAAGCATCTCTTGTACCCAAATGTGCCCTTCCCGTAATCTTTTCCATGTGTGATGTGAAATCACAAGGTTTAGAAAGTACTGCCCCACCAACGTATGTTTTCCCCCTCCAACATCCAGGCGTCTTTGCGTACTTTTTCGATTCTTATCACCCTCTCTTTCTTTTGTCCACAGAGAAAGATTGGACCCCAGCTCAAGGAAGGAGGCAAAAAAACTCAAAGGGGAGGCACCATCCAATACCCCACAGGTGCATAGCCCACTGACTCTTAAGGCAAACACCTTGCTTCACCCCTGCTACTGTCCCTGAGTGTCAGGAATCTCCGACCTGACACCAAAGCTTCCCCCATTGGTCACCACAAGGGAGGCTAACGGTATGACCCACTAGTGCCCATTTCCTTTCCCCTTTGTCACCCAGGCCTCAGTTGGAAATGACAAGAAGCTTCCAGGTCAGACGCCATCACCTGGTCCCCTGGAGGAGGTTTCAGTCCTGCCGAAGTCACACAGCCTCTTCACCCACTTTTGAGCTAGTCCCAAGAAGAGCCCCTCCCTCACCAGACTCTTGGTGTGTGATGCCATGACGCGTGCTCATGGCCGACCCCATTCCATATTGACCTGCTTTTCAATCCCAGGCTAAGGCTGCATTCTCGTTGTCTTGATACCTCTTCCTCGTGTGCTCCTAGAGGGCAAGCCACTGTTTCTCATGCATTTCTGGATCCCTGGAGATTAGTTTAGCGCTTGGTATGCATGCCCAGCACATCCTTTTTTTGAATAAAATTATTTCAAAATGGCGTCTACAAGTGTTAAATGTCTTCTCTGAAATTAGAGGTGAGAGAGGCAGAAGAGAGTTTGAGATAATCTGATGTGCTCAGGAGAAAGATGAATGGGGCGAGGAGAGAGTAGGACAGACGTGGTGCATTTAGGTCAGGGTTGAGGGACCCAGTTTGCCTACTGGTGTGGCGTTATTGAAACTCAGCGACATACGAGGCTGATCTTGAAGGCACTTCATAGATTTCAGATTCAAGGTCTATTGATTAGATCCTGAAGCATGTGCTTACTGTGAGTAACAGTTTTTGCTAAATCACTGGAAGAAGGTACATCCCATCAGACTCTGATCAAACAGGAATTTTTGGCTGCTGAGGTAAGGCTCTAGGAATTGCAGCGGAAACACAACTGGGATTTAAAATATTTATCAACCCGCTTTCTCTATGCACGCTCCTGCTATACTACTCCATTTGGTGAAGAGATCATACCTAGGCTGGGTTTCTAGTTATGGCTTTAAAAGCTAGAATCTCGGGACACTTAGGTGACTCGGTTAAGTGTCTGACTTTGGCTCAGGTCACAATCTCTCAGTCTGTGAGTTCGAGCCCCACGCCGGGCCCTGTGCTGACAGTTTGAGCCTGGAGCCTGCTTCGGATTCTTTGTCTCCTCCTCTCTCTGCCCCTTTCCTGCTTATGCTCTGTCTCTCTACATGTCTCTCTCTCTCTCTCTCAAAAAGTAAATAAACAATTTTTTTTTAATTGGGGTGTTCTGGGTGGCTCTGTCAGTTAAGTTTCCAACTTCAGCTCAGGTCATCATCTCACAGGTACATGAGTTCGAGCCCTGTGTTGGGTTCTGTGCTGATGGCTCAGAGCCTGGAGCCTGCTTTGGATTCTGTCTCTCTCTCTCTCTCTCTCTCTCTCTCTGTGCCCTTCTCCTGTTCATGCTCTGTCTCTCTGTCTCTCTCAGAAAGTAAATAAACATTAAACATTTTTAAAATATTGGGGCACCTGGGTGGCTTGGTTGGTTAAGTGTCCGACCGGCTCAGGTCATGATCTCACAAGTTCGTGAGTTCAAGCCCTGTCTCGGGCTCTGTGCTGACTGCTCAGAACCTGGAGCCTGCTTTAGATTCTGTGTCTCCCTCTCTCTCTCTGCCGCTCCCCCACTCATGCTTTGTCTGTCTCTTTCAAGAATGAATAAAACATTAAAAAAATTTTTTTAATAAATAAAAAAATAAAAGCTAGAATCTTAAACTGTTTCTGGGCCACCCCAAGGTGGAAGTTTGCAGGTGAGATTAAAATGTGGGGGAAATTGTGTCTGCAGTGAACGTTCCTGTGTGTGCATGTGCATGTGGACGTGTATGGTTTTCGTTGGCATGTGCCTGTGTGTTGGGTTCAATGTTCTCTAGACGACTAGAGCCACAATGTTCTTGCATCCATTGCCTCCACTACCGGACCTTGACCAGGGGGTTCCTGTGATGTTGTGACTCAACAGAGTAGGGTGTTGGCAAAGAGGCGAATAGCATGTCTAAGCAGAGAGGGAAAGCTCACAGTGATGGATGGGTGGTGACCTACCTGTAGGTCCACGAGGCCTGTGGACTCACCTCTTCTGTCGCTCCCCAGTCGTGTCCCTCTTCTCTGTCCTCACTGCCTGTGCTGGAATTCAGACCATCATCTGTCCTCTGAACCTATTAAACCTACCCTACTACCACCATTGTCCATACTGTCCCCAGAATGATCTTTCTAGAACTTAAATATGATTGAGTTACTCATGAGCCACAGCCCCCACCCACCCACCCCCCACCCCACTCTTTGGCCTGCAAGTCCCCGCTTGCTCTCTGCCCATCGCCCCATCCTTCCTCCTTGATCCCAACCATGTAGGATCCTCAAGCACACCTTGTGTTTTTCTGCCTCGACGTGCACTCTGCCCTTCCTCCTCCTCTACCTGGTGAGCTTTCAGTCAGCCTCCAGGTCTACTTTTAGCCTCCCCGTTCCCGTGTTAGGTTTCTGTTTCAACTTGGCGAAGACAGTAGCCCCTTACTCAATTAAACACTAATCTAGGCACTTCTCTGATGGCATTTTGGAGATGTGGTCAACAGGTGCCATCAGTTGGCTTTAAATAAAGGTTTTCTTTGAGGATCTAGAGGTACCTTGCCCAATCAGTTGAGTGGCCTTAGGAGGAAGACTGAGGTCTTCTGGAAGAAGGAGAAATTCTGCCTCAAGTCTGCAGAATCTACTCCTGCTTGAGAGTTTCCAGCCTGAAGACATGCTCGAAAATTTAGGATTTGCCTAGCTAGAATCCACAATCACATAAACCAATTCCCTGAAATAATTTTTCATCTCTATCTTTATGTATGTACGTATGTATGTATCTGGTATCTATCTATCTATCTATCATCTATCTGGTGTCTATCTATCTATCTATCTATCTATCTGATATCTATCTGATATCTATCTATCTATCATCTGACATCTATCTATCTATCTAATATCTATATGATATCTATCTATCTGATACCTGACATCTATCTACTTATGTATCTATCTATCTGATATCTGTCTATCTAATATCTATCTGTTTGACATCTATCTATCCATCTATCTATCTAATATCTATCTAACTATTCATCTATTTATCATCTCTTATCTATCTATCTATCCATCCATCTATCACCTATCTATATCTATCTATCTATTATCTATTATCTATCTATCATCTATATTCTATTTATCACCTATCTCTATCTATCTATCTACCTATCATCTATCTGTCATTTACCTACCTAAATACTTATCTAATATACTACTGGTTCTATTCCCCTAGAGAAGCCTAACTGATTGACTGTCATTTGCAATGTTGAGAAAAACATCAGTTGGATTCACTGGAGATACACACACACACACACGCATACACACACACACACAGATATATATATATATCTTTTAATTTATTATATATATATTATATATATATAATTATAAATATATAATCATATTGTATATATAATATATATTTAATATATATTATATATTTTATATATAAATAATATTTATATAAATAAATATTAAATAATTAAATAAATTAATATTAAATTATTAATAATTTAATAAATTTTTATTTATATTTATAAATTTATTTTATTTATTTATTTATAATTTATTTTATTTATAAACTTATTTATTAAATTTATTTATAAATATTTATAAATATAAATATAAATAAATATTTATATTTATTTATAAATAATTAAATAAATAAATTAAATAAATATTAAATAATTAAATAAATATTAAATAAATATTTATATAAATATATATTTTTATATATATTATACAATATATATTTTATATATATTATATAATATATATAAATAATATATGTAAATATATATTATTATATATATCTATTATATATATCTTTTTATATATATTATATATATATCTTTTAATTTATTTTAATTATTTTTTCCACTGACTACAAGAGATCCTGCCTTATCTGCCTTAGCATCCCTTAAAGGTGTCCGCTAGATCGTACTCTCTAGATCGGTGTTTGCCGACATGGCAGAGCTAGGGTGGATTTGGTGGCTCTTAATCCATAAAGTCAGGGGTGCCAGAAGTCTCATGCTGTTTTCTTTCCATCTGCCTCCCAGCGCCTCTGCTGTTAGAATGCAGATTTTTTTTAAAGAATATTTTTTCTCCTTTGTAATAGGGGTTTTCTCCTTTTCAGAGTTGTGCAGGAAGCCCTGGGTCTTAGGGAGCCTCCAGTTGTTGGGAGGACCCCTCAGGTCATGTGTCAGAGGTCATTGGTTCAGGCAAATGCTTTTTTCCATGCCTGTAACCCAGCTCACATGGCCTCACGGTCCCTTGGATGCAAAGGCACTGGTGTTTTTTGGCCATACTTGGGTTGGTCTTGTGTCTGGGGTTCAGCCTCACTGCGAACCCCATAGCTTCCCCTCCCTGAGGGCTCCCCACTTCCACCGCCGTGTCTCACCCCCCTAAGTGGGACCCATCGCTTTTTATCTCTTAACCATCTAGAAAGAGCTTCTTTCTCCTTTTGATCAGTTAAGATAACCCGTCTCTTTCTTTCGATAGGACAAGGAAATAGCATCTTTTCTATGAGGTCAGGCTTTTAAGAGAGTCAGAAGGGCTGCGGATTTTAAGCAGCTTCCGGCAAGAATCCCTATAGCAAGAAGCCTCAAAGGGTCTGCAAAATCAAACACGACTTGCTTAATAAACTATGCTCACACGGATGATTATCCATCCATCTGCCCGCTGTAACGTCTCTAACTTTCCAGAACGATAGCTGTGCAAAAATGGCACTGACATCAAGTGAATGTTTTTGCCCATTTGTGTGCTTGTATTTTCTAAATATTTTATGATAACACGATACCTTTATAAAGGGAGAGACTCTTATTAAGCCAGAAGAAGATAACACAGCCAAGAGCAATTTCTAAAGCCAGAAGACTCCGGCTCAAATTCCAGCTTTGCAGTTTGCTTGGTCAATGACTCCTCCACCCCCCTCAAAGTTTTGTTTTCTGAAACAAAGAAGCCAATGCAGGTAAAAATTCTGGGTGTATGCTAGTGCCTATTTCTTCAATACAGTATCGGAGCTATCGCCTGCACTGGATTGTGAGTTTGGTGGTAAAACTGGGTCTCCCCCTCTTTTTCCTCCGCCATCCAGAAGGTCCTGGTTCTTGGAAGGTAAGTCAAAAGTTACTTGTTGAATGAAAAACCAAATGAAGAGTGTATTTCTCCCCCCTCCCAATCTCTAGATCTGTCATTCCAAAACTTCGATCATTCCCCGTGTCGAACATCCTCACCTAGAGCCCCGGCTCCCCTGTGAATACGTACATGTTAAACACACTGGTTCTTCCGGATCGTGTGACAAACTACATGCAGGGGCTTGAAGCAGCTAGTGGAATTTTCCCACACCACCTGTCATGAGCCCAACCATACACATGCTTCTCTTTCGTTTTTATGTTTTTATGACTTTCTAATTACCTGAACACACACATTTTCTATCATTCTGATTCCATGGAAAAGTTACTCACACATAAACCGTGTGCTTTTCTGCTTGTGATTTGGCATCTGTACCAATGAGAGACTGAGATGCCAGGATCAAAAGCTTGGAAGGTGACCGGCGACATAAGCAAAACACCACCCAGTATTCCAAAGCACTGTCTGAGTGACACATTCAGCTTAGCCTAAGAGCAGAACCTGCTTTAGAGATTCTGAAGACGCGTCTTATTTACTGTGTATTGTGTGTTATCTGCTGCCACATAACAAGTTACTACAACCTGAGCAGATTGAGATGACACACGTCTGTTATCTCAGTCTCCGTGGGTCAGGAATCTGAGCGGGGCCGGGGATCTCACAGGACTACAGTGATGGTGTTGGCCACGGCAGGGTTACCGTCAAGATGCTGGCCAGAGCTGGGAGACCTTTTGAGGTTCTCCTCTAAACAGATCCACCTAGTGGCGCCTGGCTGGCTCAGTCCATTGAGCTCTTGATCTTGGCTCAGGTCATGATCTCACAGTTTGTGGGATTGGGCCCCACGTCGGGTGCTGGGCTGACAGGGCAGAGCCTGCTCGGGATTCTCTCTCCTTCTCTGCCGCTCTCCCACTCATGCTCGCTCTCGTTCAAAATAGACATTTAAAACAACCAGGTTTACCTCCACGCTCATGGGAAGGATTCAGTTCCTTGCTCAGGGCTGTTGGCTGGAGTCTGTCCTCATCTCTCTGCCCCGTGGGCCTCTCCGTAAGAAGACTGACTCCATAAAAACCCGCAAGGGAGAGAGTCAGTAGTCTGCAAGCAGGACGGAAGTTGCAATCCTACGTAGCATTATCAGGAAGTAGATATCTCACTGCCTGCACTGTATTCTCTTGGTGAGAAACAAGTCGCAGGTCCTGTCCACACTCAAGGGGCATGCGAGGAAGTTACCGAAAATATTGTCTTTGTCACCATTCAGTGCTCCTTCCTAAGGTTCTATGGAGCAACTACTTCGACATTTGCTTCTTGGAAAAACCTGACTTCGGTGTGAAGTGGAAGTTTTAATTTTTCTTCTAATATTAACGATGGCCAATCCTTTCTCAAATGATCTCCTGGAGACTTACCTGTAATAACGATCTCATATATATATATATATATATATATATATATATTTGTTTCCTTACTTTTTTCCTACACGTTTTCTTTCTTTCTTTCTTTCTTTCTTTCTTTCTTTCTTTCTTTCCCTAGCTATGTCATTCCGTGTGTTCTTCTTGGAAGTCACCTACACGAGATGGAATCTGGACAGACAGGGCAGAATTTAGGCAGCCTTCAATCTCAAGGCTTGAACTGGTCGACACATGATAGAATTGAATTCCTGTAGTGGAATAAGACCCCTGAATGTTCTGTATTTTATCTATTCTTTTTATAAATGAGAAGTCTTAGCAGAAAGACTTTTTACAAATTAATTTATAATATTTTGGGGAAAAATCATCAAAGCGGGTTCTAAGTTAGGTCGGATTTGTTTAGTTGGTTTGGTCGAGACAGGTTTTGGAGAGCAGACAATAGCTGGACTGTTAATTTGAACATGAAATACGAACAAGATTTAAAAAGATAGCCTTCATCTTCAAAAACGTACCAATGATAAATGAAGGGCCAGACAATAGATGATCTCAAGATGAATAATTACACAGCCAGCCTGACTCTTAGAGCTTTTGGAGAAGGTCGCGAAAATACACCATGATATTCCATAATAGTCTTCAGCGGTAGACACAGGGCACTAGGGGACCGTAGCAACCACTTGATTTGGGGTTTACAGTTAGTGAAATTCTCAGAGTCACAGAAAATAATTATAGGGGGGTCCTAGTACCTCCCACACAGAGCTTGGCGTGGTGTAACTTCTTCCCGGGATTCTTAGCCTGAGGTCTCTCTGTCATTTTAGGCCCTAATGGCTAACTGAAATACAGCATCTCTTTCAATTTTGAATGATTGGAATAAACCAGGATAATATTAGAACCAGCTGTACTTTGTCGTCAATAGGGACCATTGATATTTTTTGCATCACTACATAGAGGTCGATATCTCAAACTACAGGTCATGTTCATCATTATTTCAAATCATGGCCGTTTTTGAACCCAGTGTTAGCCCTTATTTAACGCATCAGGAAAGGAACGCATATTTGCTCAACCACACATTAAAAAAAATTTTTTTAGACGTTTATTTGTTAGTGAGAGACAGACAGAGACAGAGCATGAGAGGGGGAGGGGCAGAGAGAGGGGGAGACACAGAATCCGAAGCAGGCTCCAGGCTCCAAGCTGTCAGCACAGAGCCCGACGTGGGGCCGGAACCCATGAATGGTGAGATCATGACCCGAGCCGAGGTCTATCGCTTAACTGACTGAGCCACCCAGGCGCCACATCAACCACACTTTAGAATTAGACTTTTGCAACTATATTTGGATGTAATTAGTTTCCTCTATATTCTCATCTATTATATATTATATTATATTATATTATATTATATTATATTATTATATTAATTTTAGTATTTTATTTTATTTTATATTTATTTATTTTTTTGTACTTAGAAAATCATGCAGAGAAAGGTAGCCTTCACCAGATGCCAACAGGGTAAGATCCAGGAATGTTGAGAACAGCTTCGGGCTTAGGCTGAAGGTGCCAAGCTCCACAGACGTCTCTCCTGGACAGGATTGTCCGAGGGAGGGCCTGAGGTCAGAGCAGCCCTGCCTGCAGGCAAGACCGTGTTGTTTTCTTATTGCATCCAACGAGGGAAAGAGGAGGCTTGGGTAAGTAAAGGAGCTTAGAGAGGTTTACTGCTGGTCAGTTCTGGGGTTGAATACAGGTTCTGCTTTCTGCCAAGCCGACCTCTTGCTTGGTTCCGTAAAAATTCTCCCTTTGTCCCCTGAGTTCTTATTTTAAAAACATTTCAGGAGCGCCTGGGTAGCTCAATTCAGTTAAGTGACCAGCTCACGATTTAGGCTCAGGTCACGATCTCCCAGTTCCGTGAGTTCGCGTCCCTCATCGGGCTCTGCGCTGACAGTGCAGGGCCTGCTTGGGATTCTCTCTCTCTGTCTCTCTATCTCTCTCTCAAAATAAATAAATGAACTTTAAAAATTATTTTAAAAAATTCAAGCCTAGGGGCGCCTGGGTGGCTCAGTCGGTTAAGCAGCCGACTTCGGCTCAGGTCATGATCTCGCGGTCCGTGAGTTCAAGCCCCGCGTCGGGCTCTGTGCTGACAGCTCAGAGCCTGGAGCCTGTTTCAGATTCTGTGTCTCCCTCTCTCTCTGACCCTCCCCCATTCATGCTCTGTCTCTCTCTGTCTCAAAAATAAATAAACGTTAAAAAAAAAATTAAAAAAAAATTCAAGCCTACAAACAAGTAATAAAATAGAACAACAAAACGCTATACAGGCTTCACCGAGATTTATGGATTATTAATGTTTTACTTGATTTGTGTGGTTCTCTCTGTTTCTACATAAAATCTACTATGTAGTCCCTGTTGTCACGCCCCCAAATGTCCCAATAATGTCATTACTTGGTGTTTGCAGCCTGTCCACCATGTCTGTCTTGAGTCTATGCAGACTTGTCTTACTCTGCCCTGTATCCTCGGTGCTGCCCTTCCATCCAGAAGCCCCCGGCCCTTGGGTCGCCCACTCTGACGGTCATGAATCCCCTCACATCCCCTCCTCTGCCCCTTCTCTGGCCATTTCCAATGGACCGAACCCTTCCGTTCTGCCTCTGGAACTCACAATCCATCATCAGTGAAACTCTCTCCGTTGTCACTTTCTTCTCAGCGTGTTTCCTTTATACTTGAGATCCAGATTCCAATCCAGGATTGTAAATTGCCCGTGTCTTGATTTTTTAGTTCTTGAACACCCATAGTCCCACGTCTTTAAAAATGGGAATTGATGACACCCCATTACTGTTGTACAGGATCGTTAACAAACAGAAAACTCACGCAAGTGTTTTAGACACTACTGTTCCATGAGTAGTGTCTAAAGCAGCTACCGTTCTAGTTTTTATGCGGAGAGTTGAAGGCAAGGTCCAAGTTTCCTCCATCACTTTCTCTTCAGTGCTGAAGTCGCTTTGGTGGCTGAATGATTAGACTCTCATATGAATCTGACAGCAAGAAAATTACCCACAACAGACTCCAGGATTAGAATTCACATGCTTCAGGGGCGCCTGGGTGACTCAGTCGGTTAAGCGTAGACTTCAGCTCAGGTCATGATCTCGTGGTCCGTGAGTTCAAGCCCCGCATCAGACTCTGTGCCGACAGCTCAGAGCCTGGAGCCTGTTTTGGATTCTGTGTCTCTCCCTCTCTCTGCCCCTCCCCTGCTCATGCTCTCTCTCTCTCTCTCTCTCTTTCTCTCTCAAAAATAAACATTAAAAAAAATTAAAGAATTCACGTCCTTCGGTGATGTGGATCGTACTGTGCAGCGTTTACCTAATCAAAAAACAAAGATTCCAACTGAATATTTTAAGTTCACTCAGGATTCAGAGGTCAGTACTACTTTTCACAAGTTTTCTGTTGTTGTAGAATCAGATGTGAATCCAGAGCTATAATGAACCATGTTTTGTTTCCATAACTTTTCAAAGGTACCGACCCTACACCAGATCTCTAATTGACGATTTGCATAGATATTCATCATCAGTTTGTTCTCCCCCCCAACCCGCTTCCATCCTCTTCTGTAAAAAATAAGTCATCATTATACAACATGTCTAGATATTTCATAACCTTTGCTCCACATCTATTTACGGCGATCAGTTCGGACCAGTATTTCATACAAGGCGGTTTTAAGATGTACTTCATCTTCGGATGGATATATCCACTATTTGACGTCAGAATCTTGATAGTCTAATACTTTGCTAAGGGGGCAGGGAGAGGGAAGGAAATGAACATTTATGAAACGCCTTTCATGTGCCAACTCCCCCCCCCCCCCCGCCTTTACATTATTCATTGCAAAGATCTGGTGCAGCCTGAGCCATCGCCTGTTTTATAGACGAAGAAAGTGAAAAAGGGAGATTGGGACACTGGCTGAAAATGACAGGGTGAGAAGCCATGCTGCTTTCCGCTGCTCCCTCTGTCCACTCCGCCATGCTGCCTTCTGGAAAATGACCACAGGAGTGGGCTTCCCAGATTCTTTGTAAGCCTGAGAAAATAGTGCTTTGTCCACTTCCCCACTGAACCACGCACATTAATTACATTTACACATACTGTGGGAAGCTTTTGTTCTGGTAACACCTTTACTGTAATCCGATAATGTCCAGTGCATGGGTCTTAGCCTGACTTTGGTCTCAATTCAGTTCATGGAACAGAACGACAACCCCAAGAAAATGAGTGATCTCTAGGGAGAAATTCTTAAGACAAAATTAAAAGACGCAAGGAACCTCTTAAACGTTGTAACATTTATAATTTATAATTGCCCTGTTTATTCAAAATGGGAGAAGTGCAAAAGGCAACCTTCGCTAACCATCGCAAATTTGACCCCATCTACACCAACTAAACGATATGGTATGGTATAAATTTAAAGAGGAAAAGAAGCAAAAATTTGTTCTCCTTATGTTGTTACCTCCTAAATAATAGGATGAATCAAATTTCCCTGTTTCTTTAGATTTGCATGAGCTTAAAATACTCTTTTATCCACATTAGGTAGAATGTCAAAACTAGCTTTGGGATTATTTTAATGCTTGGTAAGATCACAAGGCTTTCCTGAAAATATGTCCTATCTTGACAATGCATTAAACCTTAAGAAAAGTTTAATTAACAAATGTCAGAATGTGTTTCTTCTAAAAAAAGTGATATATTAACAATTTGTTCCTATCTCCTGGGTCTAACAACATCTTAACCCTTCAGGAAAAAAAAAAAGACGTATTTTACATCTTCACATGATTTATGCTAACTAAAATTTGACGTCTTTAAATTAAAGTACATATAACCTAATACAAAATAATGGAAGTATTTTACTGCTTCAGTTGACTTTTAGATGTACGTTCTCATTAATTTACAGACCTAGTTTACATAGATTGTATCATCAGACACAGACCAGTTGTGGTTATAAAACTAGTTCAAGACATTGTGTAAAATCTTCTATCTTTGGGAAAACGAAGATAACTTTACTTCCTTATCTACCTGACATATGTTTTTGGACACAGCACATGGGAAAACATGTGTACTTAGAGCTACCTTGCTTAACTCTAAGGGGCCATATTAAAGGTTTATTTCTATGTGGTTTGTTTGTATTGCTTTTTCCCCCCAAATACCGTACACGTGCAAAACGCAGAGAATCAAGAAAAAATGAGCTAAAATGCCAATTAGTCATATCTTAATCTTCTGTCTTGTCTTACATCACATATCTTTAGAATTTTTTTGCCTCCAGTCATATGGAAATATACTCAGAGGTGTGGTTTTCAATGGTTTATATTTTGCATCTCAAATTTACTTCATTGAAGCCTTATTATATAGCCAGTTAATTTCACTGTTACAAGTAATGATACAATGATAATCTGTGTAAATATACCTTTAGACACATCTCTGATTATTTCCTCAAGATAGAGTCCTAAAAGCGAAGTTGCGGAGTGAAGGGGTATGTATATGTGTGTGTGTGTGTGTGTGTGTGTGTGTGTGTGTATTTAGGATTTTACTACCTATTTCCAAATTGCCCTCAAGAAAGATTTTTCCAATTTGCGCCATCGCCAGCAATGGACGAAGATGCCAACTCCCTCTACACCCTTGTCAACACCAAGTATTTGCATTATTTTCAATCTTAATAAGAGGGTTTTGTTATTATGATACATTTTTCAGTATCCCTCATATCATTCTCTCTCTCTCTCTCTTTCTCTCTTTTGTTCTTTCTCACCTACTTGGTGAGAAAATACAGGTTGTGAAACTGGGAACTGTCCCTCTTTGAACTAGACTTCCTTTCTCTAGAGGCTCAAAAAGCTATTTCCTAAAGAAACGTTGTTCAAGCGCTATAATTTTAAGCATCCCAATCACCGCCAGCCCCTTGTAGGCCTCAGGCCTACAAGGAAGTCTGGACAGCCTAAGGAGAACATTAATATACGCGGCCTTTGCTTTTTATTCCCTTTGGCGACCTGTGCCTTTGGGATGTCTTTGAGATGTTTGATGCTTTTTTGTAGCTAGAGGTATTGATCAGGAGAGCAGAAGGGAGTGCTGGCAGCGGCCAGGAGAGGTATTTTACCTGAGCTCACAGTCAGGGTGGAAGGGGCCTGTGGCAACCCTGATCTCAAAGAAAACAAAACTCAGCTGGAAAATCAAGACAACCCGGTACCTGATGAATTAAAGGGAAGTATTACAAGACACGTTTGCGGTCATAAAGGAGTGGATTGATTTTGCAGCCCTTCTGCGCCCCTGTTACATTTTTAAGTTCAACAAATGACATTTGGGGGCACCTACTGGAAACATACATCCTCTAAGACCCCTGTAGTGACCAATCATGCGATCCAGCACATTTACCCAGTTCTCCTTCTTGGAAAATGTCGGATTGAGCGTGGGGCCTTGGGGTTGGGTGGGGCTATGCGACCACTTCTGGCCCTTTCCTTGTGAGAAAAAGTGACACGAATCACCTCCAGGCTGGAGCATCTAATTGTCTGGGAGTGACCCTCCGGCTTTCCTCCTCTCTGCCCCAGGGACAAGAAACACTGCCGGCACCCAAGGGAGAAACTACGCGGGGCCGAGACTGAAGAGAGCCCTAATTTGACATGTGGTAGAGATCAGAAATCAACTCGTATTGCTTTGAGACACTGAGATTTTTGAGTAATTCTTTCCAATAATGGTTTGTTACTGTAGCATCACCTAGCCCCTCCTGACTGATACATGTTGAAGGATTTCATTTAATGAGGGCTATAAACCTTATGAAAATAAAAATCATCACTGATCACAGGGGGAATTGAATTTTTGATGAAAGACACATGAAAGGCATCTTTAAGAGCTGAAATGGATAAAGCGGTTCCCAGTTTTTGATTGTTTCTAGCAGCTTGTATGCCTAGCTCTCCCTCTACTCAAAATAAAGTTTAGTACGCCAATTAAAGAGTGAGAGAGAAAGAGTGATAAAGCATATTGGGTTCCTGGTACGTACCAGATACAGTGGTAGGTAATTTTATTTTACTTGGGGCATCATAGTAACTGTGGGAGGCGAATGATATTTCTATTTAAGGGAGGAAAACTGAGACGTGCAGAGATCGAAGATTTGACTTTGAACCCACGTTGTTCTCAACCTGCTGTTCTTTGCCATTTTCCCTCCTTGCAAATGGTTCTCTACTTTGATTGCGTATGTATTCATACAAATATATAAAATAGTCCATTACTCACGTACTTGAACAACCTATAAACCTTTTTGTTGTTCTGGAAACAAAAGAGAAAGCTGGTTCAATTCAGACCCCGAGTCTCTGTGTGTATTCGGATTGCCAACACCACGAGCTCTTCTGAGACTAAATTACATGGCGCAAAAATAAAATGCTTCCGAGGGTCTTCTCTGTCAATAAACATCTGTATTTTCTCTGACTCCAGGTGATAGCATCTCAAGTTGATATTCAGCCCCTTGTCCAGTGAAGCCCGCTGTTAAAGGTCTCAGGGGCTGACTCTGTTTTTGCAACAGTCGAAATAATGTTCTATTCGCAAGCATGTGGCGGGATACCAGCCTGCGTGGGCTCTTGGTAGCAGCACGGTTAGAGCATCCCGCCCGCTCTGAACAGTGTGGATGAACCGTGGTCCTCCAACGTCTTTGTGGCCAACGAAGAAGCAGAGGGAGGAGAAGGAGGAAATGAGAATCATTCGTTGTAGCAAAGTGAGGAAGACTCTGTTGCACCACATGGATTGTTTTTGGTTCTCTTTGCCAAGCAAGTTTGCACCTGCTGTCTCCACCCCCCCCCCCATGCCTGTGCTCTGCAGGACAGGCATGGCCCATCAAGCCTACCAGCCCTTCGTTCTAAGTGACCTTAGTTCCAAGCAACCAATCTCTTCAACGTCCTTCCAGTACAACTTGGTTAATTCTGTCTCAACCTGTCTCCCATTATTCTTTCTCAGATCGGTCATAGTCACGAGCACGTGTCTCTTCGCCGTATCTTCCAGATCGAAAAGTCTGTCTTTCCTCCTCATCATGCAAGAGATCATTTTGGCGTCTTAGTTAAGGATCACGGAGGATAGGAAGTTTGGGATCCCCTGCTGCTTTCTCACCAAAGCGCTTTCCCATCTGCAAGGCCCAGCCCCCAGAATCCTCTCTCCAGCTTCTTCCTTTAAATTACGCTTTTGCTACTCCCAGCTGGCAGCGTTTGGTACCTTTTTCGCCCATTGCTGCCCACCCCCCCCCCCCCCCCCCCCGACCCCGACGTGCGTTGGGCCATTTGGAAGAGTGCGAGCTAGGGGAAAGAGACGGACTCGGGAGCCAGACGGAAGCTGAGTTGAAAGCCCTGGTCTGCCACTCAACTGTGTGGCTTTGGACAAAGCGTTTCACCCTCCCGTACTGTGGCGGCTTCGTCTACAAACGGAGATAATAGAGGCTACCTTGGATGGTTGTGACGCAGAGAAGCCCCGTGAAGCCCGACGTCCGACTCAAAAACAGCGGGGGTCTCTCCCCCCACCCCCCCCCACAGTCCCATGGAGACAGAGACCTCACCCTACACGCTTTTTTCATCTCTCCTTTCCCCCAACATCCACAGAATGCTGATCACACAGGGAGCGCACGATCAATACTCTTTGAATTGAATCATATAGAGGCCAGTCCACAGACACTGCCCTGGAGAAAAACTCCTCCACGGGGCAGGTAGCATCCATACCTTGCTTGTCAATCAGAAGTGTCCTTTGAAGTCCGGAGGCACCTTTGATAGAGAGGAGTTAGAATTCTGCCGATACGCACGGATGCGTCTCCATCATACCAGATTCCAACAGCGTGGGGAAAGTCTTGGGGGGAGGGGAGGACCCGCAACCTGGGGCTTTCTTGGTGTCTGTCACTCCATGTGTGAAAAACACCATAGGTAATTTTCTCTTGTGGGCTGTGCCAGTTGGTTAGGAAAGGGCCGGTTGAAAGGGAGCATATCCACTTATAATGAAGAAGCAAAATATGTTTTCTGCCGCTGCCTTGAGTTGTTGTTGGTTTTTTCCCCCCCCCTTTCCTTTTGTTTTTGTGTTTTCCATTTCCCTATTGGTTTTAATTAATTCTGCCCTAGATTCATGAGCTTTGTGAACCTGGAGATGATTTTTTTTTTTAATTTAAATAAATAAAAAGAGGCTGCAAGTTTTCCCCAGATCACCAGGCTTTAATATTAAATTACTGTTTTCTGGCAGGATCATCTGCAAAACTCTGATTTTGTTTCTTTCTCTGTTCCCATCCTGATAATTGTGGCTGAATTCCCTTGTCTTTAATATGCCATATATTCTCCACCCGGCAAAGGATTCAGACAGATACAGATAATAAATACCCCGTAGACATACAGACAGAGAAACTGCTGTAATTGCTTTCATAATGACTCTGAGACATCAAAGGAAGGCAAATAATGGTATTTAACACTGTTTCCATTCTTTCGCTGAAATGTAATTTTATAGAGTTCTTGTCAGGCGGTACGGTGAACGTACAAGTATAACTGTCAAATTCAGCTCATATTAATTAGCTGCCCACGAGAGGGCCAGGCGAGGAATGGCAAAGTTCTCCTCATTTCAGATGGTCTGATATTCAGACAGAACCATAAGTACAATAGCTTGATTAACATAGTTGCTTAGATCAGGTTTTCCCTGGGAGTGTGTCAATTGGCATTTTGAAGAATCAATTAATTAGCACTCCAAATAATCCATTCTTGGGTTAATGAAAGTGTTTTGTACAGCTGCAAAAAATTACACGAAGAAAAACTAAACCTTTCCAAAGTGGCAATGAAAAAGATTTCTCTGGGAAAAGCGTAGTAGTGCCCCTTTCGAAATGCCACCGAAAACGCGTGTTTCCTTGGAAAGCCAATGGAATTGACATGGAGGGTTTCCAGCCACAGTGGGTACATTTGGGCTTAGACTAAGGCAAGCGGTGGGTGCTACAGTGGCAAGGAAATTAGAACTTTTATTTTCACTTCTTTGCCTTGTAATCGTGTTGCTTAATTAGGGTAAGTCACGGCCAACGTTTTGCATACCATTATCTACTATTTTAAACAATTACGCTTTGACGGCAATATGCTTATTAACATTTTTTAAATGCCAGTATCGCGCAGACACTCCTGCTTTCTAAAGTTTGGGATTGAAGTCTCAGACAAATGAGAATTACAAATTAAAGAAGCAAATTTACTTTGAATGAAAGCTGTTTAACTTAGGGATACAGTACATTCTTTACAATGAGGTTTAAATTATCGGAAGACCAAACGGTGAAAATCTCAGACACCTTTGCCATCATTACAGTGTTACTTGTGGCACACCTTGTCACTTCCCCTTTTGTGTAAAGAAAGTGTTAATTCTCTCTTCTTCTCTTCGGCTCTCTGGGGATCCGAATTTAAAGTTCTTACTTTTGTGGAAGCCCTTTCTCCATCTCCGAAGTTATCTTGATCAAACTTATAAATGGATAAAATAGATTCTTTGGTTGATGTAGTTCTCTCCAGCTTCCCCAACTTGGCATAAGGTATCCACAGTATTTGTATAACATTTCCTCCTTCAGGACATTCTACCTCTCATCCACATCCCTGACGTAAGTCACTTTTAAATCACAATCAAAGCCCTTGAAATGAAATGTGCAAAATAAATGGTTGCCGAGTCAAGTAAAGTGAGTTGTAACAGCAACTGAACGTTATTCGGAATTAATGTATGAATTTGATTATTTTTATGTGTCTTTTTTTTTGTTGTTGTTGTTTTACAGTGTGTAAGATGCGATGTCTTATGACCACATAATTAGTAACTCTCCAATTCAGTCTCATTCTTAGGGTGTGATTATTGGTTTAGGTAGAAACCAGCATGTTTAAAACAGACCAAGGCAGGTATTTTACAAATAGCAGACATGGACTGCTTTCCTTTATCTTATCTTAGTTACTACTTCGTGACGTGTTGGACTTACATGACGTTGGAGAACATTTTCCTGCTTACTTTGTGGATGCGTGGTAGGGCCAGTTACACGATAACAGTAGGTCTTAAAAGCTGATGTATCTAGCATGCCTCAAAATGAAGAATATTGAGGGGGGAGAGTAAACACACACACACACACACACACACACACACACATCGAGTATGGTAGAATCAAGCTGCCATGTCTTCCTATTAGGATGAATAATTTCCCCGAATGTAACTGCTGGCTTTCAAGGTTTAATGAGGCCAGCGATGTGGAGGAGAAAGCATCTTCCTCTCCCGAGGTGTTGAGGGACACACCCCACACCCTCCTCTTCCTCTTCCTCCAGGGTGGCAGAAGGATGGGCAACGGCTTGTTTCTCAGACATCTGAGCGGATGCTCGTGAGATTCGGCATCGCCTGTTTATTGCGTATTCTTTATCTTCAGCTGCTCCCAGAAATGTACGGTGGCAAAGTTTCGCTGTCACCGCTCACCGTGGACTTCAGCCAGAAACGAGATCTATTGCTTATTTTGCTAATCAGCTCCTTCCATATCTGCATGCTCATTTTCTGATAGCTGATGAGGCGACAAGGTCATTGGACGTACAAGTACTTATTTAAAAACAGACATGAGAGTGAGATAGAGGTTAGTTGGGTCTCTCAGAGCTGTCAATCAATTAATGAAAATTATTGAGCAAGGACACTGTGGGGGAAGCGAACAGAAGGAAGGAAAAGGACCATGGAGACACAACATAGGGAAAACGACAGAATTGACTAAATGTGTTCACGTGAGCGCTGGAAACAGACATGCTCACATCCCAAGTGAGAGACAGCTCTGAGAGCACGGTGGCTGTGGTCTGTGCCGCTCCAAAGGCGGAAGGGCTGACAGCACAGGGCTTTTGCCCAGAGGTATACCCGGAACAATGCCTTTCCTTAGACGTGAAGGAGCCGGGCGCCACGCCTGATGAATATTTTATTAACGTGCCAAAGACCTGTGGCCAAGATTTCGAGTAATTTAAAGACGCTATTATGCAGCCCCAAATTTCGGGTAAACAGGGGCCAACAGGGGACAGACAGCCCCCTTGTTCAAGGAGGGCAAATAGCAGATGCTTACCTGTGTGACAGGCACAGAGAGCAAGAGGGGGTGATGCAAGAGGGGGGCTTCCAGAAGCCCTCCAAATCGCCCCTCTGTCACTCCTGTGCTGGCCGGTGCCGGACACGCGCACCCCGTTTCTCAGCCCAGAGAGGAAATAATTCACAACTCGATCCTCGGGGCGGGGGGAGGGGGGGATGAATGGAGGAAGAGGAAAATACATAACCGTGAGGAATGAGGGGAGAAACGTTGCCAATACGGTTGTGCGAATGAAAGATAGTGAGGGAGAAAAAGAAAAAGGCTGCAGAGTCAAAAACGGGGAGATACTGACACCAAATCTCTCTGCAAAGCGTTCAAAATTCTCCAGCTGCCACGCTTTTAATTTGCTACCATTCTAATTAAAATGCAAATTAAATTTATAATTAGCATCAGCGCTTTCTAAAGAAACCTTCTTGTGCTCTGCACAAACATATGGGACGGGGCTGTGGTGTAAAGTTTGTAAAACAGAGGTAATGGCAAAGAGTGGGGGGCGGGGGCGGGGAGGGGGGGGCGCGGGTTCTTTTCCCGGGGAAGTAAAGTTTCATGCAGAGGCAGGGCTGGCTTGGATGGTTTCTCAGAGGCCGATACGAGTGGGTGACAGTGTCCCGTTGTCACAAAAGGATTGCTGAATATGGAAGATCGGCCGGCCAGGGTGTGACTTTGCAGTTGGATCAGGAGTCAAGGGTTACCCTGCGTGTCATTGGGATTGTATAGGAGACGCCAGAAAGGCAAAAGGGGTCAGAGCTTCTAATCAAAAAGTCTATGGCCAAAATTAACCGCTGCTCGCTTCCAGATAATTAATTTAAGAATTGATGGGGAAACAAAGTACCAACATTACCTCATGATTCACACATGTATCACGTTTTCAAAGTAAACTCTCTCCCCACCCGGCTCTTGGAAGCTGAGGGGTGGGTGGCGAGCGGAGACACACGGCCACCAAACCGGGCATTTGTGCGGCAATCAATTTGCTGCCCGGGCGGGCGTCATCGCTGCTGTCCCTTTGAACACCGATGCACACATCTGGTATTTTTGCCATGTTTCTTCAGCAACGTGGCTGTGTTCGGTGAAGCTCATGGAACAGACACGCGCAGCTTGTGCCTCCAGCAGAAGGAAAAATTAAAACACAAAACAAAACAAAACAAAACAAAACACCCTCCCCCCAAATCGTCCTTACCTTCCCCGCCACTCTAGGTCGAGGGAATCTTTACGAAGGAAAAACACAAATAAAAATCTGCTCTCCGCGTGGCCATTGCGATTTACTTCTCAGTCGAGGACGCTACCCGCACACCTAAGTGTCTTTAGTATTCTAGGGGCTCTCCTTTATCTATTAACCAGGCTCTCCATCAGATATTTTAAAATTTGAATGTAACGGGAATGAATATTTCATAGATGTGTGTTAAGCTGTTATTAAACTATAATGTAAAGCAGGATTGTAGGAATATTTTTATATGTCAAAAAGTCAATTAAAATGATAAGCCTGTAATATCACTATTGTGGTGCCCTACAAAACGGCATTTCATATGCACGGGAGGTCCTCAACCCCCTAGCATTTGGGTGGGAGGCAGGACTGTTCCATATTCAGAGGTCTGTGTACTTCAATTACATTAGTAACACTTAGGTCCATTTTCGGCAGAGATTAAATGGAGAGCTATGGGGGATAAATCTTACCTGACTTGATTTTTATTTGGTATTACAACAATGGCACTGGGCATTCTTAAAGGTAGGTGCTCACCTAAATGCATGGCCGATTCGCTCGGAAATAAATGTCAATTTCTAGGAGAGTGAGGTGGCTGTAACGTAAAATCTCTAATGAGGATGCCTTGACTTGAATAAAAGTGAGGTGAGGGCTGCCAGAGAAAAATAGCACAGAAATACGAAGATGGGGAAGGAAGTTAAAGCTAATGTAGACCGTAATAAAACAGTGTTGTTGTTTTTTTTAAAAACAGATTCGTATTTGCATGCTTTAAAATAAAACACAAGCTTTGCATGGGGAGGTGTTCTTGGGTGTTGCTTGCCTACCTAGCAAGAGATATTTAGAAGGACAGTTGGTAGAATTATGCTAGAATGCCTCACCAAAAGTTAAACGCTTTCCCAAACTCTCTTTGACCACCGATTTTTCCCTGGGCTATGGCCATTGTCAAAAACGGGATGTTAAAAGATGATCTAGCTGACAGGTTTGACGTAGCTCAATTAATCAAGACTTCACGGAAGAAAGAAAAATAACTCTACCCATACGGCGATGAAAAGTGTCTTCTTACATTCACAAAGTAGAAGTTCCTTATTTTTTCCTGGTGTCTAAGAGGAATGCAGGGCCCCCTAAATAAGTCTTCTGTGTGTCGGACAAAGGGCTGAAAAACTGTGGCATAAAAGCATTTCTTTGTTTAATTTCTAATTGTTGTCCTTCTCTTATTCAGAAAATGAAGTCACCTTTGTGGTGGCTTCATGAACCGCTGGGTAATCAAAATTATTATGCCGCCACCTGTTGTCTGTTAATTATTCTGAGAAGATACTCATAAATCATAACACCGGACAATAAATCAAACTGTCAGTTCCCAGGTCAAAGGTTACCCATGAAAAGTTATAGGTCACCCACAGGGTGTGAAAGAGCAGGATTTTAGAGCATCACTCATTGTCAAGCACTGTTGGGAGAAGTGCCATCGGAACAAAGGGAGGACTGAAAAACAGAAGAATTCCAGTCAGGGGCTGGCCTCCGGCTGCCAACATCAGTAGAGTCGAATTTATGTTAGACGTGGAATGACCGGCAAGGGTCCCTCCATGGCCTCGCTCAGCCTTGCCGTCCCTTTGGGACCTTGTCGCAAACAGTATCCCTTTGGGGCAAAGTCTGAAGAGCTGTGGGTTTCGAACCTCCCCTTCTCTTCGTTTCCTATTCGCTGGAGAACGTGGTTGAGAAGCTGGCATCCTGCGGCATGATTCATCCAGACCATCTCAATACGTCAACCTGCCGTTGATTGGAGGAGGCTTCAGAATGTCTCGCTTCCTAAATTAATTCGGTGTGGAATATGTTTTCCTTGTGGTATGACAAGAACTTGAACCACGTGTAACATTTTCAACTCATTTCTTTGCAGTCCCCTGTATTTAAAATAACATCGTCGTTGGAAAACCAGCGTGCATTGATGGAT
The DNA here is from genome assembly GCF_016509475.1 of Prionailurus bengalensis. NCBI lineage: Eukaryota > Metazoa > Chordata > Mammalia > Carnivora > Felidae > Prionailurus > Prionailurus bengalensis. Next base: position 15,647,282 of record NC_057355.1, read on the forward strand.
ATCCTCGATTTAAAACCTGGCCAGGGGTAAATTATTTCCGATGTGATGGAAGCAGCTTGAGGATGAGGCATAATAGAGACATGACGATAAGGCAGCGGGGACACAGAACTAATGTTCCAGTTGGGAGATGTAGAGCCTGCCGTTTGAATTAAATTCTGTAAAATGGACACCATGCCTTCATTAAAAATTTCTCTCTAAAATGTTCACTCCCCCCCCCTTTGTGATCATTTGTTATTTTCTGCTCAGGTAACTGTGACTTTCCTCATGAGGAGTAAGTCTACCCTCAGGGTGTCAGATGGGCTCTGATTTTCCTTCTTTTTTTTTGAGAGGCCACACCACAGTTTCCTTTCAAACCATCCATCCCAGAACCAACACTCAACGAGACCACACTCCAACATATAATCCACCACACCTTCCTCCTTCAATCTGACAAATCACTGTCACCCTCCTTGTAACTGAGGCAAGTGAGTCTCAGAACGTAACGAGTTGTCAGGTAGCACTGGAGGTCAAAGCCTGCGCGCTGATTCAACCTTGACCGTGTCCCTCCCACCCGTGGGACAAAATACATGTTCTTTTAGGTTGCCGAAACAAATTATGAGCACCGACTTTCCCAGTTTCCTCTCTGGATAGAGTTGAGAGCTTCCTTTCATTTGACACAGATGCACTGAGGCCCGGCTAGGAGTCCGGCGATATATTCAGGACAGAGTAAAGAGCCAGGAGAACACGAATTCCTCCGGGAGTGTAGAATCCAGCAGATGGCTCTGGTCAGCGGATCCCCTTGGTCATTTCCTTTGGGAAAAGCGTAGGTTGATCGACTTCCTTGGAAGGAGGCTGGATGCCCTTTGGTCCACATGCCGCAGATGGGATTCTGTGCCAGGTGTGTGGGAAATCAGGGGTTTTGGTCGTCCTCCGCATGGAGAAAAGAGAAGCCAAGCTCTACTCTAGAAACTTGGGGTCCTGGACCATTAAGCCCCTGTACCAGGCTTAACTGAGTCCTTTCAAAATTAATATGGTGAAGCCCTAATCTCCAGTGTCTCAGAATGGGTCTGTATTTGGAGGTAAGGCCTTTACAGAAGTGATTGAGTTAAAATGTGGCTGTTAGCGGGGGGGGGGGTGCTCTAACTCAATTTGACTGGTGTTATAAGAGGAAAGTTGGGCACACAGAGGGAGGCCAAGGGTGTGCACGTACAGTGGAAAGACCACGTGGGGACGCAGTGAGAAAATGGCCACCTGTAAGCCAAGGGAAGAGGCCTCAGGAGAAACCAATCCTGCCAACGCCTTGGCCTTGGACTTCCCTTTCTGGAAGCAAATAGATATCTTGTTTTAGCCACCTTCTGTGGTACTTGCTGTGGCGGCCGAGTGGGTCAGGAGAACCCCCTTCCTGATACAGGGAGAAATATCTCCATGGACGAATATCCAGAGAAGGAGGTTCTGAAGGTGAGGGAGAGTGGTCTTCTATGAGAACCCAGGAATGCTGTATTCCTTGGGGGGAGACTCTACCGCGACGGATGAGCCACCAAGCAGAGATGACAGCCAATGTGGAGAGAGAGACTCTGGCCAGGAAAACTGCTGCCAAGAGTGGGAGAGACCGCAGCCAAGTGCAGCTCAGACAGGGGACACTGCACCGTCCCAGTGTGGGCGGGGTCTGAGCCTCAATTGCTCTCCCTGGTCTCAAGCATCCTGCCCTTTCTGCGATTCCTCACACATGCCAAGCATCCCCTAACCTAGGGTCTCTGCACATGTTCCTCCCACTGCCTGGAAGGCACTTCTCCAGGAGTGCCGCCAGCTTGCTGGCCTACTTCATTCAGACTTCTGCTTGAAGGAGACAGATTTCTTTTTTTTTTTTTTAAATTTTTTTTAATGTTTATTTTTGAGAGAGGGAGAGAGAGAGAGAGCATGAGTGGGGCGGTGAGGGGTGGGCAGAGAGAGAAGGAGACACAGAATCCGAAGCAGGCTCCAGGCTCCCAGCTGTCAGCACAGAGTCTGACATGGGGCTCAACTCGTGAACCCGAGATCATGCCCTGAGCTGAAGTCGGACGCATAACCGACTGAGCCACCCCGGTGATCTGAAGGAGGCAGCTTTCTTGGTCATCCTCCCAAAGATCCTCCCAGCATTCTCTTTCTTCTTACCTTACTTTATTTTTCTTAATAATACTTATCAGCACCCAGAATTCTATGCGTTGTGTAAGAAGGTAATACCCAAGAGTGGAGACTTTGTCGTGACTTTTCCCTGCTGCAACCTGGTGCTTAGGAGAGGGTTTACGGCCTGAAAGCCTGAATGGAGACCTCCAGCTGTGCTTGTGAGCATTAAGTGAGCTTATGGGCATGACGATCTTACCATGGTGCTTGGCACACAACAGGGCTTCAGAAACCTCAGGCGTCATGGATGAAGATGTCATGCAAGGGGGTTCCATCTGGAGCCACTGGGTTTGTCAACAAACCTGTCCAGCAAATTTTGAATTCTGACATTTGTCTGTGGCATGGCCCCCGGAATGTTATTCCTTTTATTCTCATGTAACTTCTGTTTGCTATTTTCTGGCTAAAATATGTAAAGATATGGCAGCTAGTAGCTGTCAATGAAACATACAAATACTGTCCCGGGATCTCTCTTCCCTTTTCATTAAGGCACTGGGGGTCCAAGTACCACTGATTGAGGTTTCCATGAACAAGCACACTCATATGTGTACATTCCCATCTCTTGATTGGGGTAAGAATCATGTGGGTTTGGTTTGTCCCTACGGAAATGCCACATCAGTACTCTATGCCAAGAGCACTTGCTGTGCACTCATTGAGAATTTCCGCTGGGCCAAATACTGTATGAGAGGCAAATTATGTTCTATTATTACCATTATTTTTGTTTTTTGGTGAAGAAATTGAAGATGAGAGAGCTCTTCCTGAAGTTAGTTACATTGTTCAACCATGAAAAAATTCCTCTAATGAGGTACGGGGGAAACTTGATGATCGGGCGTTCTTGGACAAGTCATGACTTACAATGAATAGGCTGGAGATTGATGAGCACTGGGGCCAGTATTCATGTTTGGGACATCAGAAAGGAGACCTGAAAATGGGGAAGGGAGGGGGGCAGGCACTTTAAAGGGCAAGATGGGATAATTATGAGACCAAAATGTTTCCGACCAAAGTGCCATGATGGTTTGGGGGCTCAGCTTTGTTGTATGTTCAGTGAGGAGTCCGGACTAGATCAGGGATTGGCAAACAAGGAGGCGCATCCCATATGCTGCTGCCCAATGTTCGTTTTTGTTGGATTTTTTTTTGGATTTTCAATTTTATTGGACTATAGCCATGCTCCTTCACTTGCAAGTCTGTGGTTGCTTTTGTGCCAGAACGGTAGAGTTTAGGGATCATGACCGAGACGACAAAGCCCAAAACATTTATTTTTTGGCCCTTTGCATCAAAAGTTTGCAGAGTTGTAGACAGATAAATATTAAGGTCTTTCATGGCATCATATTGCCGTATGGTAGAAAGTTCGGCTATATGGTAGGAAGTTAGTCAAGCGCTAATTTAACTGGTCAGACTTAACAAATGCTGTTACAGGTTTTAAAAGGCTTCGACTAGTGATAAGTTAGGTGGTTCAGGTAACGGAAGTACTTTCTTCTGTCGGTATTGTTATTCTCGACCGAATAAGAAAATAGCTAATATGCCTGATCATATTAGGATAAAGCATTGTAAGGCACTGAACTCCCCCCGTTGTGAAAGAATATCTTTGGTGTCTCTTTGGAACTGGGTTGGGACCTTTCAAATATTTTAAACAGTGTTTTACTTAAGATGCACTGAGAATCGGATCCATTTTGATGCAGTTTTTCGCGAAGATAATTTCACACTCAGAATACAATTTTGAAAACACAGTTTGAAACCTTTTACCTTAATCTGTTATTTCCACTTGCAATTTAGTTGGCAGTCAATACATTCAAGCAACAATAAGCCTTCATATGGGAAGTTCAGTACTGCAGTATTCACACAAACACTAAAGCATGAAGACAATGGACTTCCATTGCTGGAGTTCTTAAGAAAATCCCTGCTAATGTAGGTCCCAATTAGTTTTCTTGTGGCTGCTCTTCCGTGGGCTAAATGCTGCACACTACCTCCCCAGGCAGCGGTGCTCAGAGGCCCCTGTGTGTACTGAGGTACCACGGTGGCCTGGGAGGGGCCATTCACAAGTCATTCTTACTTTCAGTAGGGGAGGATGTAATCAGCACGTCCTGGAGAAGGAAATGCTTGTTTCTTCTTGTCCGTCCCTCCTTAGCTGTTTGGGGATGGTCAATTTCTATCTGGCAAAGCTCCTGTGCCAATCCCAGTAGGTCTACCATTTTATTTGCAGGTTCCCAGTTATAGTTTTCTACGGTTCTAGAATCACAAGAGAAGTGATAAAAGATGTCATTTCTATTTGATTCAAATGAGTCAAAGATTTATATGGGAATATTTGGGTAACTACTAGAGGGGAATAAAATAATGTATAATAATTTTAATATGTATAATATAATGTATAATATATATAATATACAATTATTATACACTATAATATAATGTATAATAATATTATAATAATAAGCTAAGAGAGGTGAAGGAAGAGAATAATAATACTAATAATAACGTGATTAATCCCCCCAAAAAAGACAGAGAAAAGAACTAGGTCAGATAAAACATATGCAGTAGGTTGATAGATAGAACTCCAAATACAACAGTAATTACATTAAATGTAAATGGATTACATACTCCAGTCAAAACAGATAACGAACCAAAGGCCACATAAATGCAACTTATAAGAAAACCATATGAAATATAAGGACATAGAAAAGTTGAAAGCCAAGGAATGGATAAAAGATATGCCATACACACATTAATTGAAAAATAATTGTTATGCTACCACCGGATCAAGTAGATTCTAAGGCAGGAAGCATTACTAGGAAAAAAGAGGAAGTTTTTGAAATGAAAACAGAGCCAAAAAATATAATAATTTAAACTACATGTATGAACAATCACATAGCTTCAATGTACATGAAACAAACTTGGCAATTATGAGAAATAGACCAATCCATGGTAATAGTAGAGTTTCATACACTTCAATATCTGATAGAAAAAGCACATAAAACCATAGAACATCTAAAGTACAGTTAACAAACGTAGCCAACGTACATGTTTATTATGAATTAGTATAACATATGTACAATATGGTATGTAATCATAACCATTGAATCCAACAGCTACATTAAACCTAAGGTCTTGTCATTTTCAAGGCACATCCTATGACCTCGTATTTCTCATTTTGGTAATGTAAGCATACCTCTCTTTATGTAGTAGATATTGTGCCCTCTGGGTGGCTTTTCCTTGTCTACTCCTTCCCTTGGCCACTTCTAAAGTGGGTGTGAGGAAATATTTCCTTCTTGGGGACTGAGCACCTTTGTAAGTCTCGTTCCTGGCTACTGAATTCCTGTCTCAGGACTGAGTCTCAAACGGCCACAGGCTCCTTTATTCCAGACCTGTAGCTTCTCAACCAATACAGCTCAAAAGTAGCTCTTGTCTATTTGGTTACAGACAAAGTTCTCTAATTTGACATATTGATCTGCTTTCTTACTCTTACCTTGCCCTCACGCTAATGATATAAAAAGGGAGGCATGATTGGTCTCAGGACAGATGAGAATTCTATCCCTGGTGTACCACAGAATTGCAGATACATGGAGATGATAAAAAGGCAGACTGATTCGGGGTTGGTTTCAGAACTGTTTTTAAAGTCTGTATTGACAATGTACCCCTTTATTGCCCAGACATAGAGACTACTGATCCCACCAAAAAATCCCTTAGTGGCTGCGCCCCATCACCTCTCACATCCATGTTACATGGGGCTTCTGTCGGAAAGCCACACCCTTGATCTCATCTCTCTCCTGAGTTATTATAGTCAACTGGGAAATTTTGACATGATGTAATTTTTTTTTTCTTTTTCATCTGCCTTTGTCCCTCAAATTCTTTTAAAATTTCATCTCTTACTCTTTGGTGTCTAAATATAAATGACTTTTCAATACTGAAAAATCCCTACATTTCTAGGATCTCTCTATTCTTATTACTGCTAGCAAACTTGCCAATTCGTTTCTAAGCTCATCTCTTTCTTGTAATATCTTGCCAGACATAGCTATTTGCCACTAACACCTACAAGTAAAGTGTGCCTTCCCATTTCTTCCAGAGCGACAAGATTCTTAGGCAAGGAGTCTGTTTTCCAGGTATCCATTGGTTTACTGTCTATTTGGCTGCTGTCTAACATGGACAGTCAGTTCACGTTGGTTTCCTCACCACCCTCACTTTCCGGCATCCAACATAATTCCTTCGCCCTGTATTAGTCAGGCCAGGCTAGGCTTGTGCTGTGTGACAAACGATTTCAAGCTTTTGGAGACTTAGAAAGGAAATTTATCACTCACGTGAAGTCCACCACAGTTTAGGCAAAAACCCATGTTGTAAATCTGAGATACTGGCTTCTCCCGTCTCGTGTCTTGCCCCGTCAATAAGGATTTGAGTTCTTTACGTGAAAGAAAGACACTTAGAAGGTTGCAGGTGGGGCGTGTCTCTGCCTCAGCGCGGGTGTGGCCTGCACCCATGAACCAGACCAGTCACATGGCCCATCTCACTATGAAGAGAAAGAAACACATGGCCCATGGGTTCTGGAATGAAAACAAGAATCAGACACCGGGAACTCTAGTGATGTTTCTCATGGATAGGAGTTACAGTCTTCATTTTACAGATGGGAAAACTGAGGCTCAAAAACATGCAAGGGATTTGCCCGAAATTCCAGGTTGGTAAGTGACAAAGCCCCAAATCAATCCTGGTATCGGTAAATCTGGTATTCTACCAAGTGACACTCCTCTCCCAGTTTGTTTTCTCATTTCAAACATTTAGGCATCAGATTATTGTCCTAGGAAACTCACTTGGAACATTAAAAGTCACGTTTTTCTCTGTGATACTATAATGGCTCCCCATTGTATGTGTTTTTCCTAAATGTGTGAAATAATTCCCCTTAGAATACATACATTTTCTCTTTTTTATTTTTACTAATTTTTTAGTGTTTATTTAGTTTTGAAAGAGGGAGAGAGACAAAGTGTGAATGGGGAGGGGCAGAGAGAGAGGGAGACACAGAATCTGAAGCAGGCTCCAGGCTCTGACCTGTCAGCACAGAGCCCGACATGGGGCTCGAACCCACGATCCAAGAGATCATGAACTGAGCCGAGTTCAGATGCCCCATCGACTGAGCCACCGAGGCACCCCTAGAATACGTACGTTTTCAACGACTACTAAAGCATAAGCGTGTATCTTGAGAAGCGTGTGCTCACCTGGAACTTGCTGCCGATGAGCAAACTTACCCAGTACCATAAAGGGTGAGATCGCCTTGCAGGCATCATTGGTACATTGTATACCTTGGTGGTTGCAGCAAAAGCATTTAGGAAGAACCAATGCTTGGAACAAAAATCAGGACTTAGCTGGTGAGGGTAACTGTTGCAAGACACCTAGCGAAGAAGCGGCCAAGGTAAGGAACGAGGTGTGGAAGTCATGGAGAAGCAGCGAGTTAGATGACAGAACAATGGTGGAGAAAAGGGAGATTACCAGCCGATATCAAGATGCCGGAAAACAAAGAGGTGGGGGGATTTTAATACAAGGAAGAAGCACACACGTGAGAAACTAATGGCAGGGTTTTATTTTGACAGCTAAAATCTGTCCTTTTTTGCTGCGTGATCATGTCTGAGAAAACAGTGGTTGCTGCCGAAAAGTTTCTCTACCAAATATTATCCCTTTGAGGCTGTATGAAAAGAACTCGAAGCTTGGGATATTTGAATATGCTGTATCTGAAATTCAGGTTAAAGAAAACAACAACTGTAAACACCAACAGCCTAAAGGCATAATGCAAAAGCCCAAAAACTTTTGCCTTGATTCTTATTTTATGTTATTTTGTTGCATTTTTTAAAAGTGCAACGCAAGCTCATTTTAGTGATTTAAGTAATGTTTCAAAGTAACAAAAAAGTGAAAAAAAAGAAAAGGGAGAAAATTACTTCAAAGCACGTGTTAGAAATTGCCGTAATTTGATGACTATTATTTCACATATATTTATGTGTCAGTGCTCAAATACGAAGCATAAAGAGAGAAATCATTTTATAAAAACGGATTCACGTTACTTGTACAAAATCATGGTAAAATATTTAATAGAATAAGAAGAAACTAGAGGGGCACCTGGGTGGCTCAGTCAGTTAAGCGCCCGACTCTTGATTTGGGTTCAGGTCATGATCTCACAGTTCGTGGGATCGAGCCTCATGTCCGGCTCTGGGCAGACAGTGGGGAACATGCTTGGGATTCTCTCTTTCTCCCCCTCCGTGCCCTTCCCCTTCTCTGTCTTTGTCAAAATAAATAACAAATAGAACTTAAAGAAAAAAACCTTGAGAAATTGCTGGACTTTGTATGCATATAAGTATTCCATTTTTCATTACTTTCTATATGACATCTCTAAGGAGAGAAAAAAAAATAAAAAGGAAATCATAAAGAGGTTGAAGCCCTCTTTTGAAGGCATGTTTCAATTTTAGATGAAGGCAACTGACCCCTGGCTTTGAAAGAAGGAAAAAAAATGTACTGTAACATTTAAAGAGAAATCCTCATTGTTCATCTCCCACTTTGACCAGCTATCGAATTGTTCCTCTCTTTTCAGGATGTATACCATTCAGATTCTGTACCCTAGCCATGCTATTCACAGTTGTTTAGTCTTAATTCTATCCACGAATGGGTTCAAGTCCACTTAAGATCGCCAATTTCATGTCGCGCTTCCCTGGATTTTACCACCATGTAGGTTTGGTTTTGGTGTTATTAAAATCTCATGGGGGCTGCTTACTTGAGCTTTTACATAATTGCACATGTCCTTATGCTCAGAGGGCAAATCATCTGGATACACTTTTTTAAAGGTAATTTTTCTTCCATCACTGTTTAAGCATTGTTTATCTCTGGGGGTGAGAATGGCATTGACCCTTTGATCACAACTCCCAGGGCTTTTTCATTTGTTCCTTGTTTTTCACGGTCAAGTAACTTTTTTTTTTGTTTAAATATGAAATTTATTGTCAAATTGGTTTCCATACAACACCCAGTGCTCATCCCGACAGGTGCCCTCCTCAGTGCCCGTCGCCCACTTTCCCCTCCCTCCCACCCCCCGTCAACCCTCAGTTTGTTCTCAGTTTTTAAGAGTCTCTTATGTTTTCAAGGAACTTTTTATTTTTTTTAATTTTTTTTCAATGTTTTATTTATTTTTGAGACAGAGAGAGACAGAGCATGAACGGGGGAGGGGCAGAGAGAGAGGGAGACACAGAATCGGAAACAGGCTCCAGGCTCTGAGCCATCAGCCCAGAGCCTGACGCGGGGCTCAAACTCACGGACCGCGAGATGGTGACCTGGATGAAGTCGGACGCTTAACCGACTGCGCCACTCAGGCGCCCCTCAAGGAACTTTTTAAAGAAGAGTGAATGGTGTGATGTTTCTGTAGCTAGTTCACATGACTGATACTTTTACTTTGAAAGGACAATTGTATCCACATTTTATATTTGAAAGCCAAATTCGTTCTTGGGTATAAAATCTGGCTGCCAAACTTTCTCTCCCTCAAGACTTTCTGTTGTTGTTGTTTATGTGTTTATTTTGAGAGACAGAGCACGTGAGCAGGGGAGGGGCAGAGAGAGAGAGAGGGAGAGAGAGAGAATCCCAAGCAGGCTCCGCACCGTCAGCACAGAGGCCGATGTGTGGTTTGAACTCATGAACCATGAGATCATGACCTGAGCTGAAACCAAGAGTCAGACCCTTAACCACCTGAGCCACCCAGGTGCCCCCCTCCTTCAAGACTTTGTAGATATTGCCTCATTATCAGCTGGCATAGAGTATATGCCTATAGCCACATGTATGTGTATGTATACATATATCATATATGCATATAAATTCACATACATGTATACATATGTTGAGGAATGTATGTGTATAAAATGTATGAAGCCATTCTGATCCTTTTTGCTCTTCTTTTGTAAGTGATTTGCTTTATTTGCCCGGGTGTTTGAATATATCATTCTGTAACCTTCAAGTTCAATATTTAACCAGGCTCTGTCTCCAAGCTAATTATTTTGTGCCATTCAAATGGGCAACTAAGTTTTTCCTTAGGTTCACAGAATCTTATTCTATGTCAAGAGTCATACCCTTCAAGGTTTAGAAAGGGCCGGTGCATAACAAGCATACATAAAGTAGGCTGGGTAACTTCAAGAGTGATGGTGTCCCTGGGGGATCCAGAACATGAATGCCCTGTATTGAAACAGCTAGATAAAAATTTTAAAACAAGAGAATGCACGGGTCAAAAGATACATGCTCCCGGTGTGTTATTCTTGGATTATGACTCTGTATAATTTGTATGCTCCATCTTATTGTTTTTCTTTTCCAATGTTGGGGACCATGATCAACCTATACTAGACTGCGTTTTTCCCATCTTCCCTAATTAGTATCTTCTTTCTTTGTATCTTAGTACCTTCTGCTTTCATTATTGTTTCCTTCTCCTTTCCATTATGCCTGTCATTCAGCATCGTCTGTGCTCCACCATTGGTTCTCAAATTTATTTATTAATTCATTAAGGGCGTGACTTTAGTCCTCAGTGACTTTCAGTTAATGTTTATTATTATTATTATTATTTAAGACTTGAGCGCTAATTTGATTGAGTTTTTATTATTATCGTCCTTCTACTGCCTTAAGCAGTAATGGAGGCCTGTCCATGGTGCCTTTTGCCAACTTTTTTTAAAAAAAATTTTTTTAACGTTTTTTAAATTTATTTTTGAGACAGAGAGAGACAGAGCATGAACGGGGGAGGGTCACAGAGAGAGGGAGACACAGAATCGGAAACAGGCTCCAGGCTCTGAGCTGTCAGCACAGAGCCCGTCGCGGGGCTCGAACCCATGGACTGTGAGATCATGACCTGAGCCGAAGTCGGACGCTTAACCGACCGAGCCACCCAGGCACCCCTGCCAACTTTTTTTTTATAGGTTAGGTTCTTCACTTGTCTGGTAAGTATAACTTTTCTTGTCTTTTTTGTAGCTAGGAAGCTTGCACATTTTCCATGGCATTTCTTTTTATCATATTTTTGGATGACTCTCTGTCTGGACTTCTGATGGCTCTGATATGGTGTGGGTGAACTTCTCCTTGAGTCACACCTAATCTTCTCTGAGTCATGTTTATTTTCTCTGAGCTAATATTCCAATGGACTATGGGCTCAGGGAGAGGGAGAAGCTACGCCCCTTAACTAAAGTGGAGTCCTGGGTTTACTTTTGGAAAGACGCATTGCAGCCTCCTCTGAATTTTCTTGCTTTTCCTGTGCCAGGGGGATGTGGCAAGGTGGGCTGGGTTCAGTCAGGACCCAGGACCCTCCCTCAGCGCAGTGTGGCGCCCCACATCTATGGATGTGTCAGAATTGGTCCCGGCTGTTCTCTTGCTCCCGTTCGCTCATTTCTTCCAAGAACTGTTTCCTTTCTGCAGGCAGATGGAATGGATGAGGAAGGACACGCCCACAGTGCAGAATCTCTGATTTTAACCTGAGTCCAAAATTGCAAAAGAGATAGGTTGGAGGTGGGCACCACACCCATCTTGCTCAAATTGCGCTAGAATCTTGTGCTCCCTTTCATCATTTCACCTTTTGAGATTTTGATACCAACCTATGTTCTATTCCTGGTTTGGTTGCTTTTGATAAATAATAATAATAATAGCAATAATAATAATTATTATTTTTAGATATTAAGAGGAAAAAAAGACAGTCGTCCCTCTTCATGTTGCTAGCGGTTCTTAGAAATTCTGTCTCTGTATTTACTCTATGGAAAGGAAATCGATCTCATTGAGGGCGTGTTTCAACATGTCTCAGAGCTGGAGACCACAGAAGCATTTGTGATTACTGTAAAATGGTTCCTTGGTTAGTAATTTGCAGATACCACACAAATGGATGGATAAAACTGAAGAATGAAGTACAGACTAGCCCAACAGTTCTGGGGTAATATACTGGCTTCTCTGGGAAAATGATCTGAAGAGAATATACCCTGGGAAAAGACTCAACACCCAAGAGACCGTCGTGACTTACAATGAATAGGCTGGAGATTGATGAGCACCGGGGCCAGTATTCAGGTCTGGGACATCAGAAAGGAGACCTGAGAATGGGGAAGGGGGGGGGGAGGCAGGCACTTTAAAGGGCAAGATGGGATAATTATGAGACCAAAATGTTTCCGGTTGTTTATCTCCCTCTGAAATCACTAGCAGTTGGGCAAGCACTACAAAGTGAAAAGCTTAGAGGACACAACTATTAGGAAGACTGATTGGTGCGAATTCTACCAGGTTGGGAGACATCACATTAAAGCTCCAAACACTAATGCGTCGGTTGGTCGGTGGATGTTTAATAAGCCCGGCTGTGGTGAGACTTTTTCCAACTTTGTTCTGATTTCTAACGTATCTTTTTTTTTTTTTTTAATTAAAAAAAAATTTTTTTTTCAACGTTTATTTATTTTTGGGACAGAGAGAGACAGAGCATGAACAGGGGAGGGGCAGAAAGAGAGGGAGACATAGAGTTGGAAACAGGCTCCAGGCTCTGAGCCATCAGCCCAGAGTCCGACGCAGGGCTCGAACTCACGGACCGCGAGATCGTGACCTGGCTGAAGTCGGACGCTTAACCAACTGCGCCACCCAGGCGCCCCTGATTTCTAACATATCTTTATCTATCTATATCTATATCTATCTATCTATCTATCTATATCTATCTATATCTATATCTATATCTATATCTATATCTATATCATCTATATCTATATCTCCATCTCCATCTATATCTATCTAGATAGATCTATCTATCTACCTAAATTTTTCTTTTTGCTAGTTGAGTGTTTGTAAACAGGCTCAGATCCTTACTGGCAGAAGTGAGGTATAAATGAACACGCATGTTACTGTCTTAATTATGTTATTATTTATAATATACTTTTAAGAACCAAATCCTCTTACTTTGGGTTGGTACCAGTGCATCTGAATTAGCTAGCTAGGTAACGAGACGCATCACCGCCGCTTCCGATGGTCGATCGTTTGGAACATACACTGTGTTGCTTCTGGAGATCTTTCTGAAAAGATGAAATTTGGCCTCAACTTGGAAGAAGTTGTTAGAAAAGTGTCATTTAATCTTGGTGGTGGGGCAATGAGGCAGAACGTTTTGCACGTTTGCAAAATAAGCTTCATTTTGATGCATTTGGCTTTACTGATTATATTAATTAACTTAACAGCAAATGTGAAGATTATTTATGATGCATTAAAAATGATTGGTCCTTAATTGCTTCTCTGGTAGAACAAGGGACCGGAATTTCAGTGTAAGGTTTGTAAAATTTTAGCTTGCTGGTATGCAAATTCAAATTTTAGAAATGGTCCTTTGAAAAGAAATGAAATCTCATGATGAGATGTAATTATGCATAATATTTCCCTCAGAAAGCAGAATTTAAAGGTTTTCTCTAAACCAGCTCCCCCCCCCCCCCCTTATTTCACAGCTTATGTGAAGACTATTTCTATTTTGTTTCTTTTTAAAGATAGTTGTTTATGTATCTTAAGGTATTCTTTCATTATTTAGTAAAAATATACCCAAGTGTATATTTTTATTATAATACCTAAGACCCAAGCATCATGGGAAATAAAAAAAAAAATAGTCACATGTCACATTATTGGCTTCTAAGATTTTTTATTTAGAATATCCTCAATTTTATTTCAGAACCTTAACAGCTTCCTCATATTTTCAATTTCAATTTGATTCGAATGTCTTTGCCCTCTTTTCTCTATTTCTATGCAAACTGAGGCCTGAGCCCTTTTCTGTGAATTTTTTTTTTTTTCCTGTTTGGGTATTCATGTGCCATGGGCAAGAGTGAATTTCAGGATGAAAGTTGATGTGGATTCTCCAAGTTCGTTAACCCCATGGAACTTGCTTTACCTGTTACCAACGGTCAATGTGTCTCACAGGCAAATGCGCAAAACTCCAGCAAGGAGTAAGAAGAGTGTGTAATATTGAGTTATGACTTATGTGTAATATTGAGTGTGTAATATTGAGTCAAACGTAGTTGACTGGTAAAGACCAGATTAATAATTTAGAGTAGTCTTTTAAACCTTGCACGTAATGTATTTTGTTTTATTTTCTTCTCTGCTGAAGATTTTACTTCTCTGGGTAGGAGGCAGGTGCATAGTAGATCAAAAGTTAGTGGGAGCAGTGGGGCAATCTACTTATCTTAACCAATATACGTACTTCAGGCCGTAATTATGATAGCTCCCAGAACAGGTTCGCACCTATGTTTTTTGGTCCTTAATGCATCTAAAATGGAGTCTGAGCTGCAGAGTTTCTATGAATGCATGTGTAATGTCTGTTTGATAAGTGTCTTCTCGCGCCCTGAGGACTTTTATAAGCAATTTGCATTTCACAATGAGAGAAATCAGCTGGAGAGGGTTTATTGTTTTGTATAATAGAGAGGAGTGTGAAAATATTCCAGTTCTACAGATGGCACTTCTCGTTAGCCTTGAACATATACATGTGCAAGGATTGTTTTATCTTAACTAATATAGCCACCAAAAAGGCTATTTTTAGAGGTGAATTCACAGTTTGGTTGGATTGCAATAATTAGTCGGATTTCTTTAAAGATAGATGAAGTACTTTTTTGAACTCTTGGCTGTAGAGTGACTCCATGATACTGGGAAGGAAATTTCCCTTTGCGTAGATATCTTTTAAAGAGAGGGTTGTAATAAGTCTATACTGCCATCAGCCTGATTTTTAAATAACTCAAAAGGCAAATCGAGGAGTGGAGAGCCAGTGCCGCTATGGACAATCTTCTCATTTGTGGCGGTGACACGCGCATGAAAGCATGTGCGTATGTGAGCCAAAAAAGCAGGTAATAAAACAGAAGCCTCTAAAAAGAATCTCAGAAAGGAAAGCACATGCACTTAAAAATGCATACCAATGAGTAATAAAATCTTGTCAGGAAACATCAGGATCCTCACAATTCGTAAACTTCGCTTGAGTCCTATATATGGCTCCGCCTCCCAAGTAGGGTGTCGACTTCTCAACTAGGCACGGGGATAAACGAAAAAATGATTCCTGTCGATTGGTGGTACTACTGCCCAATTTAAAGAAGTATTTATATTTATATTTTCATGGAAAATGACATATCTCAGCAATTCTCAAACTTTGGGTCTCCTTGTCCCTTTCCTTCTTAAAATTTATTGAGGCTTCTAGAAGGCTTTTGTTTCTAAGGATTGTGTTTATTCATATCTACCATAGTAGAAATTAAAACACAATGTTATTTTGCAGTTCTTATTATATATTTTAAAAATGACTATCACAAACCCATTACATGGTAACATACATGACATTTTGTTA
The DNA here is from genome assembly GCF_016509475.1 of Prionailurus bengalensis. Taxonomy (NCBI): domain Eukaryota; kingdom Metazoa; phylum Chordata; class Mammalia; order Carnivora; family Felidae; genus Prionailurus; species Prionailurus bengalensis. Next base: position 15,662,709 of record NC_057355.1, read on the forward strand.
ATGTTTATTTATCTTTGAGAGAGATGGGGAGAGGGAGACAGAGAGTGTGAGTGGGATAGAGAGAGAGAGAGAGGGAGACACGGGATTTTAGGCAGGCTCAAGGCTCTGAGTTGCCAGCACAGAGCCCGACACAGGGCTTGAACCTGTGAACCACAAGATCATGACCTGAGCTGAAGTTGGACGCTTAATGGACTGAGCCACCCAGGTGCCCCTACATAACATTTTTTTAAAATTCCTTTTACTTTATTTTTTATTTGAGAGACAAAGGCTGAGAGTGGGGAAGAGGGGCAAAAGGAGTGAGAGAAAGAGGAGAGAGAGAGAGAGAGAGAGAGAGAGAGAGAGAGAGAATCGTAAGCAGGCTCCACGCTCAGGCAGAGCCTGATGTGGGGCTCAATCCCATGACACTGGGATCATAACCTGAGCTGAAATCAAGAGTTGGATGCTCAACCAACTGAGACACCCAGGTGCCTGCTCACATACACAACATTTTTGGTGGCAAAATGAAAAAATAGTGAAAAGGGTATCAGTGATTTTCATTTTTGCTAATCTTTTTAATGTCTGGCTTAATAAAAGACAACTGGATGTCATATCTGTTTTTGAAATCAACCTGTTGTAATATATTCTTTTGGTTGAAGTATACAAAGAACAATTAGCTTTCATATTGACCTTGAGTTGCAAGAGGAAGTGTTTTTTTTTTTTTTAAATTTTTTTTTTTTCAGCGTTTATTTATTTTTGGGACAGAGAGAGACAGAGCATGAACGGGGGAGGGGCAGAGAGAGAGGGAGACACAGAATCGGAAACAGGCTCCAGGCTCTGAGCCGTCAGCCCAGAGCCCGACGCAGGGCTCGAACTCACAGACCGCGAGATCGTGACCTGGCTGAAGTCGGACGCTTAACCGAGGCGCCCCGAGGAAGTGTTTTAATAGACCTTTAAGACAATTGTGAAGGGGCGCCTGGGTGGCGCAGTCGGTTAAGCGTCCGACTTCAGCCAGGTCACGTTCTGCCCCTCCCCCGTTCATGCTCTGTCTCTCTCTGTCCCCAAAATAAATAAACGTTGAAAAAAAATTAAAAAAAAAAAAGACAATTGTGAATACTCTTCTTTGACATTACACCCAAACTCAACAAATGGTAGTCTTAAAAATATTAATTGAAAGTGGAATCTTAAAGATCAAAGCTCTGTTACATTAAAGTGATTTGTTATGTCTTGTAGGTTGATTGGATGTTTTAGCCACACATGATTTTATTCTTCTTTAATGTTTTTATTTATTTTTGAGGCAGAGAGAGAGACAGAGCATGAGCGGGGGGGGGGGGGGGGGGGGGGCAGAGACAGAGGGAGACGCAGAATCCGAAGCAGGCTTCAGGCTCTGAGCTGTCAGCACGGAGCCCGACGCGGGGCTCCAACTCACGGACTGTGAGATCATGACCTGAGCCGAAGTCGGAGGCTGAACCGACTGAGCCACCCAGGCGCCTCAGCCACACATGATTTTATATCATCACGTATTGGCCATTTGTAAACTGCTACCTTGCTAAATTATGTAGGTATTCCAAATGTGGACACAACTTATCATACAATATATATTTAAAAAGAAACACATGCTCATTAAAATTACCATTGATATCAGAAATGTCTTTAAGTTTTGGGAAGCTACCATAGCTATAGAGGTGGACACAAAGTTTCCATGATTTTTATATTTGCTTGAGAGCACAAGTTGGCCTTTGCTAACACACGTGGTCAATGGTTTTCTTGAAGGGATACATTCAACCAGTTAATTTTTGAAGCATTTTCTGCCAAATAATCTAAAACTAAATAACTATACTTTATCTATCCATATTTCCTTTAATTAAAAATAACGTTCCACGGGGTGGGGGAGAAGTGGCCACTTAAGCTCACACCTCAAACACTAGTGCTTTTCTTGGAGACAACCGTGTGATATTCGTAAGAAGTACTTTGTGCACGCTCCCATTTGGTCAAACAGAATATTTAAAAAGGAACATAAAGACCTGTACTCAAGGGGCAGAATTTAATAACATCCGTCATTTTTCCTGCCTTATCAAGGACCTTCTTAAATGAAATTGTTGTTTCTTTTTACCAGGGAGTGTGTGGGGTGGTAAAGAGCACAATATAATGCAGTCTAGCGTCATTTGCCTTGATTCAAGCACTGGTATCAGCACTTTTATCGCTGCGTCTTTTCCACCACCAGGTTGAATGTTAACACTGTGAAAAGAATAAATAATATCGTACTACTAACATGAAAATAGTTTTGAAGTCATGGAGTTCACAGACCAAAGCTTAAAAAGCAACCACATGCCATAAAAAGTTCCATTTGGGTCTATTGGAAGAGCATCTTCTTACTTTAAGTGTTCTAAATTGTATCACCTACCCAATTTGAGTCTATGACTTTGAACTTAAGCATTTATTATGAGTGACTGACTGGGTCGAGAAAAGACCTTCTAAAGGTAACTTAAAAATTGAATACTTCTAAAAGCAATCCCCAAATCCAAATAATAACATGTTTTATTGGTTATTTTATGACTCAGGATTGGATCAGAAAGACAGAAACCACCTTAGGCATTCTAACAGATGTAATTTAATGTAGGGGATTGGTTTCATATCAGGAGGTATTGGAGGGTTGAAAGAGAAAAAAAAGGTGATACTTTAGTATATCAGAAATGATAACTGCAGAGCCAAAGAACTTAGAAGTTGACCCAGGAAGAGAGTGCTCAAAACTCTGAAAGGTTCATGACCCTACTTCTGCTGAAAAAGTCTCTTTCCTTCTTCTCTCACTTTCCATTCTCCTTCTAGAGATCCTGGTTGTCGGAAACAGAGGCAGTTAGTTTCAGGAAAGTCTGTAAAATGTCATATCCTCAGTCGAAGCTCTAGAATCACAAAGTGGAATACGAAAGAGTAGATTTGTAGCCGAGTGACAGAGACAGATGATTAGCATGTTCACCCTTTGGGAATCTCAGAATTCATGTGCACTCTCCTACAGGTGTGTGTATTGCCGTGTAATAATAACGGTCTCATGCCTTGGTCTGGTCCCTCATGCAAACAAAGGTACTCCCAACCTCTATCTTCAAAGCAGAGGCTCAAGTTCCCAATAGTCATGGTACCCACCCCATGGAAGAAGTTACTGAACTCATATCTGAGAAATGTTTATTCTTTTTCTGGGCTGCTTTCAATCCCCCATTTGAATAATTTATAAACTAAATACAAATGGGGAGACAAAAGTCATAAAAGGATAAGAGGGTGGAGGATGGTAAAATTAGTCGATCCATGTTAATGTTGTATGGATACTGTTAATATTTATATTATATATATTTTACGTTTATGTAAAATCATGCAAGGAACAGTTTGCTACAGTCTTTGCTGCTGTAACTGGTCACAAAGCTATAGCTGGCATTCGTAGTATCCGTTTTCCATTACCCACTTCGTGTCCAGCTTCTCCTATGTCAGCACTGAATCTCTGTGGTTCTGAATTTAATTGGTTGCTGTCGTGACCAGTGAACTTTTACTGATGGATATGGACATACTAAGAGGCATGCCACAGAATATCCTGGGGTCCAGACAATAACTTCCTTCCCCCGTTGCCTCACAACAACCCAATTTCTCCTTGACAGTCTACTGAAGCCAGTAGAATCACACTCTTTGTGGCCCATTGATGCAGTGATGTGAGAAATCCACACTGGCCAGGTGGCAGCTGTAAATTCCAACGCAAGGAAATGATGTTGTATCTCCTAATGGAAGCATACCTCTTTGGGGGAATGGATACTTCTAAGCCAGCAAAATTCAGAACACAATTTCTGTGAGTGGATTATTTAGTGCTAATAGAGGGAGAAATTATTTCCATTTCCTCCTGGTGATTTTTGTAACTCATGGATTTAGGCTTTGGGAGAAACCACATCTTATATGGCTTACTGCCCAAAGAACATACTGTATCTTACAAATGAGATCCCCAATCTTTCATCATATCGTCTCCCAACTGACATTATAAGCCTGAAATTTCAGTAGGTTACTCCACCTTTTTATCAGGCCAGGTGTTTCTGAGTCATGGGGTACATGGGAAGAGGAGTTAACTCTTTTTTTTTATTTCAAGTTTTTATTTAAATTCTAGTTGGCTAACACATATGGTAAAATTAGTTAATTCTATGTCCATAAATCCACTACAGCTATTTTTGTTGTTGACAACTGTGTTTCTTGCTCAGAAGCAAGAATGGTGGGATGTCCTGAGAGTTAATCCGAATTCCTGGTGTGAAAAGTTGGCCCTAATCCATGGACTTTGTAATCTTTGCTGTTTGATGAGTGGACACGTGAGAGAGTAAAATGGATGTTATTCGACGAACATTCACAGAAGACAAAAATATCCAGTCTCTATGTCTATCTGGAGAGTTTCATCTGTAAAGATTTTCCTAGAGCTCCTTATCGCCAGTCTTTTTCCTTCAAGTCTTTGGTTAGTTACGCTGATGAATCAATGTATAACGATATCCTTGGCCATTTTTCAGTCCAGCTAAAATGGACCACCAAATGCATTGTTTAAAATTCTCTGCACGGGGGCGCCTGGGTCGCTCAGTCGGTTGAGCGTCCAACTTCGGCCCAGGTCATGATCTCACAGTTTGTGGGTTCAAGCCCCGCATTGGGCTCTGTGCTGACAGCTCGGAGCCTGGAGCTTGCTTCGGATTCTGTGTCTCCCTGTCTCTCTGGCCCTCCCCAGCTCATGCTCACACTCTATCTCTGTCAAAAATAAATAAATTTAAAATTCTCTGCACGGTGAAGATTTTCCTTCACTACTACCTTTCAGGAACTTTCCTATTTGTGGCTGTCATACAGTCGTCCCTCTCTTGTCCACGGTTTTGCTTTCCCTGGTTTCAATTTCCTGAAGTCAGCCACTGTCCACAGCAGATGATCTTCCTTCTGACAATATGTCAGAAGGTCAATAATAGCCTAATGCTACATCACAATGTCTCCATCATTCACCTCCCTTCATCTCCTCATGTAGGCACTGTGTCATCTCACATCATCGCACGAAGTGACTACAGGGCCATAGATGCTTTGAGAGGGAGAGAGAGGGAACCATATTCACATAACATGTTTTTTACAGTATGTTATGATTGAAGTTCTATTTTATTATCAGTTATTATTGATGATCTGATACTGTGCCCAATTTGTTAATTAAACTTTATCATCGGTGTGGATGTCTGGGAAAAGACGGTACATACAGGGTTCCACACCATCTGGAGTTTTAGATATCCACCGGGGGTCTTGGAAATTAGTCGCTGTGGCTAAGGAAGGGAGGACAATGGTACTAAAAATACTTGTAGTCCGTACCAACGTATTGTGGAGGAACATTTGTAATCAAGGTCAAAGTTTGTTTTCCTCCCCGGTAATGCTGAATGTCCAGTGAGATCACAGGTGTAGATTGAGCAAGAGGAGACAATGGAACACGTGTAGGTGATACACGAGTCTCAGATATGTACACATGACTTCAAAATCTGCTCAAAGATGATCGCTTATGTGCCATTCTCATTGGATGGTGGAGTAACTCTTGTGCACAACCAACTTTATGGTTTAGTAAAGCCCCTAACATCCGTTTTATGACAGAGAGCTCAGGTTATATAAGCAATGAGGTCTCATGATTAGGCTTTCCGACACTATCAGAACCCAGGGACAAAATATGGGACTTCTCCAAAAAAAGTTATCTTCCCAGGAAGGCATGGCTTTTTTCTTCTTCTTTGTTTGTATTTTTTTTTTAACAAACCTCTCTGGGTCTGCACTGCAATTCCTCTCTTGTGGCTTATAGATGCTCCATAAAACATGTCTATTTGCCTCAAATACGTAGACTACTGGGGACTCTTGTAAGTCACAAGGATGAACTAACAGGGTGAACTGTATTATAGAGTAGGTGACAAAGTGCTTACTTTTTCCTTAAAACCAGCCACTTTGTAGGTTGTTCTCACTTTCACAGACTACTTGCCACTTTAAGGACTTTTCTCTAAAAGCAGGCCACTTTATAGGTTACTTAATAACCTATTAGCACACTCACGGTGGCCTACCTTGCCTCTAAAGTCCAAAGAGACCTGCCATGTAAGCATGAAATATAGCAACTGTTTTTCGCCTAGGGGGACAGTCCATTGTACTCCAAATCACTGGGTGTCCAGAAATTTCACGAAGGTGGCAGGCTCACCAATGTTTGTGAGATATATCTTTTGTATTCTCCGGCATGCACGTGTCTGAATAAGTTATCTAGAATACTTGCTTCCACCTGCTCATTAGATTCAATCAGCAATGCTGCCATCAATGAAGAGGAGAAGTGTGACATTTTGTGGGATGTGCTTACAATCACGACCTCTGTGAACTAGGTTGTGTCAGAGAGCATGGGACCTGATATACCCCTGGGGCAAGACAGTGAAGATTCCTGACAGATGAACCTGGACAAGGAGTGCTGTGGTTCCTGACACGTGAAAACAAACAGCTAGTGGTCCTTGCAAATCAGTATAGACAGGAAAAAAATGTGCTAGATAAATAGCTGTATGTCAGACTCTAGGAGACATGTTGATTTGCTCCAGTAAATAATTTATATCTAGAACAGCCACTGTAATTGGATTACCTTATACATTTTATGAAAACCTATAGTTATTCTCCAAGACCCACTGTCTTTTGCACTAGCCCAATGGTGGAGTTAAGTAGGGACGTGGTAGGAATTTGCCTGCATTTTCCCAATTTTTAATAATAATACAGGCTCCTGGAATTCCATTGACGGTGATACTTTTGCTTTACCATTCTGATGAAGAAAGGGATTCCAGGGGTTTCCTCTTGGTTACTGTTACTATAATAACCCTGCTGATCGGCTCATACCTGAGTTGGTAGTTCACTGCGCGGAGCTCGAGGTTGCTTTCTGTAAACAGTTCTGTGCATTTGAAAGCGGCCAAACCAACACACAATCCTTGGGGTCATCGTGATTTCAGTAACACTAGGTGTATGAGCTACTTAGTTCTCCATAGCACCTGCCTTGAAAGCTACCTCATTCCAAACGACTGAAGTTGATAAATTGTATTATCTTGATGTCCCCGTGTGATGTGGGTTACCAGATTCCATCTTGCATTGGCAATTAACTCAGCTCTGTGCTCCCAGCCAAAGGCATGGCCAAGTCAATCCTAGAATACCTCCTCTGGGAGTCCCAAGTACAATATCTTGTCAAGAAAAGAGAAACCATACCATGTTGTTTTAACAAAGCTGATTTAAATTGGCTACACAGGTATTGGGGTAGTGAGAGACAAAAAAAAAAAAAGAAAAGGAGGAGAGGAAGGAAAGGAAGGAAGGAAAGAAGGGAGGGAGGGAGGAAGGAAGAGAGGGAGGAAGGAAGGAAGGGAAAGAGGGAGAAAGGGAGAAGGGAGAGAGGGAAGGGAGAGAAGGGAGAGAGGAGAGAAAAGCAAAATCACTGACAATACTTCTATTCTGGCGAGCAAACCTTTATTTACCTACCTTTTAGTGATATTATGATAAAGTAATATAACATAGGTAAAGATAAACTGCTATATACAAGTAATGTAGTATGAAATTAAAATATCTGAATTCTCAACGTTTATTTATTTTTGGGACAGAGAGAGACAGAGCATGAACGGGGGAGGGGCCGAGAGAGAGGGAGACACAGAATCGGAAACAGGCTCCAGGCTCCGAGCCATCAACCCAGAGCCTGACGCGGGGCTCGAACTCACGGACCGCGAGATCGTGACCTGGCTGAAGTCGGACGCTTAACCGACTGCGCCACCCAGGCGCCCCTAAAATATCTGAATTCTCATCGTCAGTATATTTCACTTCTACCTAAACCAGAGTCACGTTTTACTAAAGCTCATCTAGATTTATTTGGTGGCCAGAAAATTACATTAATATTTTTTTTTTGATGCATAGTGTCTGGTCCATTTCCCTGGGGACTCGGGGGCCTCCTGACCTTGCTGAGGGATCCGGGACAGAGAGCCTTACAGGAATCCCTGAACTTACCCACCCGACTCAACAAAATTCAGAAACTTTTCGAATCACCTTTCCTGTGGGTGAAGAGGGCCATGCAACTATCCCATTACCGCAACTCAAACCTGTAGTGTTTTAAGGTTCACAAACCCCTGGGCATATACATTATCTATATTTTTGTACCCAGAGTTTGGATGCGTGCTAATAACTTTCTCTCCAAAGGTCAACTATTGTAGAAGAAGGATGAAGAGAATCATGCTAACCATGAACTCTTCCTACCTAATAGGATATATTTACATAAATGCGTATCCATGTATAGAAGGGCGTGGGTTAAATGTTGTTTTTAATTAGCAATAATCGCGCCTCGGATAAACCTCATTGGCTACGATACTGCCACTGCGCAAAGCTAACTGTTGTTTTTAATTCCCAAAGCATTCTATTGAATAATCCCAAACTATATGACTGCTAAGGGGTCTGTCTTTTTTGTTTGTTTCTGTAATAGGTTTCTGCGTGGAAATGACTATTGCACCCTAACCCGTTTGAATCTATTAATATCTCAGTGATATTAATAATAATATAATTAATAATAATTAATAATAATTAATAATCTATTAATAACTCAGTGAAAGGTTGTCACTTACTTTTATGCCAGGCAGTGGACAAACCAACAAGGTCATCAACACTGAGGAGTTCCAGGGAGCCCACATTTTCCTTATCAAGATGGCGGCTGGCAGGGATGTTCCTCAGAGAAGCATCCTAAGATTATCTCATCTTCCTCCGGATTTTTGTCACTTTCTCTACATTCCCAATGCTGTCAAAGGGAAACTGTATCTATATGAAAAGGAAGAGGTGGAAAGTGATCCAAACAAGAACCAATTGGAAAGTGCAGTTTCCGCCTGAATAGAAGTGCGTCCCATTCTTTAAGTCTTTCCTCAGTTTAATTTTTCCATAAAGTGGAATGATTAAAAAAAAATCATCAGGCATATTGGGAGACAGGGAGGTTATCCATAAAGTCCTTACTATGTCATTTGCCTTTACCACATGCAAAATTTCCTGACGTATGGGAACTTCCTTCTCTACATCTTATGTATGAATATTTCTCCATTAGCTCTGCCTCCTCCATTCTTTTAGGACAATTCTTCTGCAGCCTTCCACCTTGGAGTTAACCTTTTGCTGGTCTGTTCAGACTTTCCATCTCTTCCATGGAAAATCCCCACAGGTCGGGCTGTTGCACCTTCAGCGGACAGGAATCCGGATTCCTTCCTTATTTTAGCTTATCTGATGGTGGGTCCTTCTTGATTCTCATCTGGTGGAATAACTCAGATATGTCTCAAGAAATGCTACTATTGTATTTTCTCGCTTTGCTTAAGAAAAAACTGGAAACCCACAAAGGACTAATACTCTTTCTTTTTAAAAAAAATTAAAAAAAAATTTTTACCTTTATTTATTTTTGAGAAACAGAGTGAGACAAAGCATGAGCAGGGGAGGGGCAGAGAAGGAGACACAGAATCTGAAGCAGTCTCCAGGCTCTGAGCAAGTGGTCAGCACAAAGCCCTAGGCGGGGCTTGAACCCACAAACTGTGAGATCATGACCTGAGCCGAAGTTGGACGTTCAACAGACTGAGCCACCCAGGTGCCCCTTAAAAATTTTTTTTTTTTATGTTTATTCATCTTTGAGAGACAGAGAGAGAGACAGAGCATGAGTGGAGAAGGGGTAGAGAGAGGGAGACACAGAATCCGAAGCAGGCTCCAAGCTCTGAGCTGTCAGCACGGAGCCCAACGCAGGGCTTGAACTCCCAGTCGCGAACTGAAGTCGGATGCTTAACCGACTGAGCCCCCCAGGTGCCCCAATACTCTTTCTTTTAATCTGAGTAATTAAAGGGAAACATCAATGTATATTTCTTTTTTTTTTAATGTTGATTTATTTATTTTGAGAGACAGAGAGAGAGAGAGAGCCCGTGAACAGGGAAGGGCAGAGAGAGAGGAAGAGAGAGAGAATCCCAAGCAGGCTCCATGCTATCAGCAACTCCATCCCACATACTGTGAGATCATGACCTGGGACGAAATCAAGAGTCGGACGCTCAGCCGACTGAGCCACCCAGGTGTCCCTGTACTATTTCTTGAAGACACCAGACCCAACCCTTGTGTCAAGGCTTTTTGGATGTGGCGTCCTCACGACCTTTAGCCCTTCTTACACGTATCACCTCAATCGCCACGAACCAATCTCTCCCCTTCCCTCTTCCCTTCAAAGCACTTATCCTCTTCCAATAGAGGCATAATCTATTAATTAATTAATTAATTAATTGGGTTTATTGTGCCTCCACTGGATTACACAAGCCACCCCTCACACACTCTTTTCTTGTAAGTTTTGTGTTAACGGTGCGTCCCCAAGTGCCTAGAACAGCGTTGCAGTCAACACAGCAAATGTTAACACCATGGACGAGGAGGGTGAAACGGATACGTACATTCCTCTGCAGCCCTATCCGTGCCGTCTCACCCTGTCTCTGGCATGCCTATCTCAGGCAGCACGGAAAGAATTAGGCATTGCCAAGCTGCGCCCCCGATCGGTCGCTTTCCAGTACTGCCTACGTGAAAAATCAATGGCACTTTGCCTAACGGTCTATCGAATGCCTGGTTCATACAAAGGCTGTGGAGTCCCGTGCAGGAAAAGCACAGAGACACGTGTGAGCATCGTCTCCTCTTTCAAGGAGTGTAGAAAGTGCTCGACAGACATTGGGAGGGGGCTGGGGCACAGCCGTGGCCATCATGTCCCTCAGCTCCCAGGAAATCTGATGAAGTGGAAATTGAATGCAAAGGTAAAACAGCGCTGGAGCCCATTCAGCCAGAAAGTTCTAATTCATCCAATGCTGATTCACCCTCGTGTCGTGGATTAGAAGCGCTGTTAATAGTTTTTTTTTTTTTAACCTTACTCTTCTTTTTTGTCTCTAATTTAAAAATGTTGTTTATATATTTGTTTTAATTAAGTGGGCCCCATGCCCAACTTGGGGCTCAAACTCGGGACCCTGAGATCAAGACTTGCATGCTCTGCTGACCGACCCATCCAGGCGTCCCTAAAAATGTATTTCTTTTTTTTTTTAATTTTTTTTTAACATGTATTTATTTTTGAGACAGAGAGAGACAGAGCATGAACGGGGGAGGGGCAGAGAGAGAGGGAGACAGAATCAGAAGCAGGCTCCAGGCTCTGGGCCATCAGCCCAGAGCCTGACACGGGGCTCGAATTCATGGACCGCAAGATCGTGACCTGAGCTGAAGTTGGACGCTCAACCGACTGAGCCACCCAGGCGCCCCCCTAAAAATGTATTTCTTGAGTATAATGTTTTCTCCGGGTATTTCCCGGCTGTTCTGTCTTTACAAACTGTGCGTTTCTCCCATTAGACTTTTCCTGTATGTCAATTCCTAGACTTTATGTCCCAGAGTCAGAGACATCAGTTAAAACGACATGCTTTTTAGTGTTGCACTAGCTCAACTCGTAGTAGGTGTGCATCCATGTGTCACTCTGAGAGGTGATAATTTTTTGGCATTGTATGCTTTTAAAATATGTCATCAGGTTTTCTTTTTTTTTTTAATGTTTATTTTTTAAAAGAGAGACAGAGAGAGAAAGAGAGAGAGAGGGAGAGAACACAAGTGGGGGAGGGGCAGAGAGCGAGGGAGACACAGAGTCTGAAGCAGGCTCCAGGCTCTGAGCTGTCAGCACACAGCCTGATGCGAGCCTGATGCGGGCTCGAACTCACAAACCCGAGATCGTGACCTGAGCTGAAGTCGGACGCTCAACCGACTGAGCCCCCCAGGTGCCCCTGTTATGAGATTTTCTAAGCATAGGCATGGATTCACTGTTGGTTAAGCATTATGGCTATTTCTGTACTAAAGTCAGCATATTTGAGTTGTCCCATTTCTTTTTGAATTGTGTGTGTCCCATTTACATTCGCAGTTTATAGAGCTATAATAAAGTTCAGCAAAATGAAGATTTGTGTCCGTATTACTTTCAGGTAGAAAGCATGCATGGTTTTCTAAACTATTTATTTTCCTACCTCAGCTAGTTTCCTGTCTTGACCAAATGGAGTACATTATGTGGCCAGTCATCGAAATTGCATGACCTTTTCCTTTGGAAAACTGTCTAAGAAAATATGTACACGTATATTTTGGGCAAGTTATTAAACCCGACAGAAAAAAAAAAGCATATTATTTCTAAACAAATACCTTAGCCCACTAGCATCTATACGCCCCTCCAAGGCGCACCTATTTGTAAGACTTTCTATTTTCCATGCTTCAAATTACTCTGAAATTATAGTCTACACAACCGATTATCAGATGGAAACACTGAAACAGAGACAAAATATCTCTCAAACTCCTCCGAACCTGATGAACCAAGAGTTTTTCCCTCTGCTCTTAAATCTGTCATTTCTCTCAGATTAAACAGCCAAATGGAGGCCCCGGTGAAGAAAACAATGTTGTTCAGTTCCAGTAAAGGTAATTCCCATTCTGATAACCTCAACCTGAAAGCAGAAGCCTCTCAAGGCACTTTCTTTGGCTAAACAATTTCTGAGTGGCTCTATTTGCAGAACTGCCCCTCACCTCTCAGCGTTGGGGAGCAGCAGCGAACACTGAGGGTCCGCCCGGATGTTGTGTTTCAGTTGCTGTTAAATTTCAATTAAACAGACAAGACTCCTTCCCACTAGACATTTTCTATCCCTGGTGTGCTAGCCGCCTAATGGTTGATTTCCATGTTTCATCCACCGTGTGGTACAGAGGAAAATAATGGTGGATTGATAGAGTCCGTGGAGAAGGGAGAAATTTAAAAATTCGGTCCTCCGAACCATGAATAAAAGGGCTGAAATACCTTTAAAAAAAAATACACACACACACACATCCTATTTGCAGACCCTGGCGGGAAGACACATCCACAGTCAGACGGAGGTTTGAATAAGGCAGTTTTATGAAGCAATACAATTATTTGTTAAAAATCATGATGTAAAGATAACTTATTAAATTTATGAAATCTGAGTCACCAGAACATTTGTGATAACTCGTTTTTAATTTAACTAAAGGACGGTACTTGAATTATTCAATTTTTTTCTGCGTTTCATAAACCAGCTGACCGTCACTTGGATTTGTTTTCTTCAGATTATGAATAATATGTTACATTATTAGTGCGCAGTATGGAGAATGGTTTAGAAATGTCTAAATTGAAAGACCGACGGTATAGTTTTATATAATCAACAATACGCAGGTGTGGGCATCTACATACGCCCAATTTAATTCGTAGAGTTACGATTCTCATATCCTTCCAGTATTTCAGAAAGAGAAGGACGTAAACCAACATTTGCGAGAAGGAAACAAGATCTGTGGCAATGTAGTCACGTCTACTTGGTGTAATGCACTTTGATCCCTTATTTGATCCCTATTATTACTAACTTTTCTCTTATTATATCAATATTAAAACAAAATTATATTATTTATCCTCAAATTTCAGGATGCACAAAAGTGCATGGTATCTACTTTTTACAAATACTATCTTATCCTCAAAATAGTGCTGTTGGGTGGGCATTAATTCTCTTCGCTTCACAGTATTTAAGGAAAAAACAGAAAGCATTTCTAGAGGTTTCACGTACAAGGTGTTTCATTCAATATTGGAAACAATTCCCATGTCCGACAACAGAAGAATGTTTAATAAACTGTAAGGGACCTTATGCAGCTCTTAAAAATGAGGTTTGCAGCTGCTCATCAACAGGAGACAGTACTTTGTTTCCTTAATAAAGAAATATATGAAAATACATATTGACCACTGTCTCAATCAGGTCAGAAGGTATTCCCAGAACACAGACGGATCACCCTTAACTGTTTGTTGTGATCACTTCCATATAGTTTCTGATATGTCTCAGCCATCTTTGTGTTTTCGAAACATTTCCCATAATTATCCTTTACTTTTATTTTTTTTTTAAACATTTATTTATTTTTGAGACAGAGAGAGACAGAGCATGAACAGGGCAGGGGCAGAGAGAGAGGGAGACGCAGAATCTGAAACAGGCTCCAGGCTCTGAGCGGTCAGCACAGAGCCCGACGCGGGGCTCGAACTCACACACCGTGAGATCATGACCTGAGCCGAAGTTGGCCGCTCAACCGACTGAGCCACCCAGACGCCCCAATCCTTTACTTTTAAATAAAACTTGTAAAAAAACAGGATTTGGGTTTTTTTTTTCCCATAAACAACTGCTGAACTGCCGAGTTTCCAAAGATTTTGTACCATACAGATCCCTAAGGACAGTGATGAGGCACAGGACGGGGACAGTGCTCTGCCATTATTCTTAGATCCCTCTGACAACATCCGCCTGTTCCACGATGGTTTCTAGCTGACACTTCAGCAGCATATTGATTTTAAAGTTTTATCGACTAAGACACTGCTAGGCAAGCTGTAAGCTCTTTTTCTGTAAGCCACTGTTCCTTTGCTCTTCAGTCCCCAGCTTTGATTGAGGTATTGAAAATTTCTTATGTGGGGGCGCCTGGGTGGCTCAGTCAGTTGAGCGTCGGACTTCCGCTCAGGTCATGATCTCACCATTCGCGAGTTCGAGCCCCGAGTCGGGCTCTGTGCCAACAGCTCGAAGCCTGGAGCCTGCTTCGAATTCTGTGTCTCCCTCTTTCTCTGCCCCTCCCCCACTCATGCTCTGTCTCTCTCTCTCTCTCTCTCTCCCTCTCTCTCTCTCTCTCTCCCAAAAATAAATAAACATTAAAAAAAATTTTTTAAATAAAATTTCTTATGTGAAGCTGGGTCCCATTGGGGGAGATTTCTAGCCTCTGAAAAATTCAAAGGTCTAGCTGTGTGCGGTTCCTTAAACTTTTGCAAAGCCCCGTTACTTCTGTGAAAATGTAAATTCGACTTTCTAATACAGAGTCAGACTCATGCTCTTCCTGGCAGCAAAGCTCTCTCCCTCTAGTCACCAGAGGAAGACATATCTGGGAGCTCCAAATACGCATCAGGCCCGGGGCTCACTGCTGAGGTTGCAAGCACGATGAAGCCAGTCTTCAAAGAGGTCACAATCTGCCGGGGACCACGACTCAGTCCCGATCGCAGTCAAATAGAATAAATGCTATGGAAAATAGAAGTGAGGGTCATTTAAAGAAGTTGGATCAGGACCAGTGTGGGGGTGGAGAGGATCTGCAATCAGCCCTGAAGACAGGATAAGATTTCGACCAGTGGAAAAGAAGGAGAAAAGCATTCCAGGCCAAGAAAACTGGGTACAAAGCGCAACGGGTGAGGAAGTGGAGAGCGTGCAATACGAAAGGAACTCCATCTGGAATCCCAGAAAACATGGTACCCGTGAAGGAACAGAAAAGGTTAAGTTACCCCTCAAAGCTGGAGAGCTTTGCGTGCCCGCTCAGGGCCATACGTCCCAATCTCAGAGAAAATGGAGGGATGTTGGTAATTCTTAGAACATCATTTCAATGGGCAACATAAAAGTGTCCCCATACGTGAAAAGACACTCGCCGTCACCAAGCATCAAGGGACTGAAAATCAAACACACCAGGAGATATCAACTCATCTTCATTAGGGCAACTACTGTAAAAAATAAACAAAACCCACAAAAAGTAGCAAGCGTTGGAGAGGAGGTGCCTAAATTGGCATCCTTGTGCCCTGTTGGCGGGAAAGTAAAATGGCGCGCCATTGCGAAAAACAGTATGGCGGTTGTTTTTTGTTTTTGTTTTTTTCTTTTTAATTAAAAATTGAATTACAATATAACCCAGCAAGTTCATTTCCGATACACATCCAGAAGCATTGGAAGAAGTGACTCGAACGGACATTTATACGCTCGTGCTCACAGCAGCAATATTCACAGAGCCACGAGGTGGAAACAATCCCGCGGATGGCCTGATGGAACATCAGAATGTAGTTTATACATATCATAAGATATTATTCAGCTTTAAAAAGGAAGGAAAATCAAACGCATACTATAACATGGATGAACCTTGAAGACATTATGCCAAGTGAAATAAGATAGCAACGAATACTGCACAGTTCCATTTATTTGAGGTACCTAGAGGTGTCACATTCATGGAGACAGAAAGGGGAAGCGTGGTCACCAGAGCTTGTGGGGGAGGGGTGGGGAATCGTGGTTCAACAGGCACAGAGTTTGCTTTGCAAGATGAAAAGCGTTCCGGGAGATAGATGTACTCAACACCCCCGATCTGCACGTGCAGAAAAGGTCGGTGAGGTTGAGCCCCACGTCAAGCTCTGCGCTGACCTCGCGGAGCCTGCTTCAGATCCTCTGTCTCCCTCTCTCTCCCCCGCACCCTGCCATGCTTGCTCTCTCTCAAAATAAACACTAAAAAAATTTTTTTAATGTCCCTTATTTAAACAAACACGGACACATTACGTGATAAAATGACCACCTGGCTTCAACTTAGAGCACAAACCTTGAAAATACTGAGAAATCTGTGTCCAGCATCTCTCTGTATGTCCCCCAAACCTTTAAAGGCACTAATATAATCCTGTCGACTGATAGTTTTTATCAGTCAGTAGCTTTGAGAAATCCTAAATGGGGACTTGGACTTCATTCCGTGTCAATTTGGTACCAATGAGGGATCTCTACAAAGAGTTTTAATATCTTTATTTTCATCTATGTTTCTGTGTTAGATTTTGACACACGCTTCCTAGCCAAACTTCTTTTCGTTCTCTTTTTAGAGATTTAATTTTATTATGTGAAGGACACAACATGAGCTCCACCCTCTTAAAAGTTTCTAATGAATTCCTGTTGACTGTAGGGTTAGGGTTAGGGTTACAGCAGATCTCTAGCACTTATTCGGGAAACAACATGACCAGATTTGTGTTCTGGGCTCTGACGGAAGGGGAATGCATAGGAGGAAGATATGGCTGGAGACCCGTCAGGAATGGGGCGAAGAACCAGAGACGGGAACTTATCCCTTGTGCTTCATGGACAGCAAGGAGGCCACAGCGGTGGATACGCAGAGTGGACGAGAAAGACAGAAAATCAGGTTGAAGATTCTGTCAGGAGCTGGCACACAGAACGGGGGGAAGGCCCATGCTAGGGATTCGAGATTTTCCTGTAGGCGTAATGGAAGATATTTCCAAAGGGAAGAGGGGGCGGGGAGAAACTTCACTTTAAACCAGAACTCTGAGCTTCGGCTTTGCTCTCTCCATTTGCTGGCCCTCCGTGCCTCGTCACAACTCCTGTTTGACTGGACTGAACATCTCTCACATTTGTGTGGCTCCAGCAACTGTCATCTCTTGCCAGGAGCATCGTAGCAGCCTAATTGTAACAACCTTTTAATTCACCGTTCACCCTGCAGTCAAAAGCCATCTAGGTTTAAAATTTGCCAGCGGTTTCCCGCGGCTGTCCCACTGAAGGCTGCGTCTTAACTGGGGCCTCAAAACTCTGCCTGGCGCGGCCTTTGCTGGTCTCTTCCGCTTTGTCTGTCTTTTCTATCTTCCTCCGCGGCAGCGGTAACCGCATGGACCTTATTTCCAACTTTTGAAGGAGAAAGATTCCTCCTTGTACCAAGGCCTTTTCCCCTCGACTTCTTCCTACAGCGCTGCTTCACGGCATTTTTCAAATCTCGGCCTGAACGTCTCTGCCGCAGGAAAGGTGGCCTGGGCCCTCCGGACAGAGCTAGACCCCTGTCCTCTCTACTTCTAACACCCAGCACTGCTTCTGCGTGGAATCCACCGGATGTAATTAATTAGATAATGTGCTTCCCGACGGTCTCTCCTGCCCCCCGCTTTAAGTTTCCTGACTGCAGAGACCGTGTCCCTCCTCACTGCTGTATTTCCCACCACCCCCCCCGCCCCCCAGCTTCCCACAGGGCCTGGCGAGGAGCGGGACACTTGGCAAGTGATGACCCCGCGTTTATGAATGAAGGAAACATTCCACGAAGTCTGCTGCTGAATTCTGACAGAGATTTCATATTCTCTTTCGTGTGGCCGCGTTTTTGAGCTATCAGAGGAAAAAGCCCTCGTGTTCTCCCCTTGCACCTAGCCCTACGGTAGTAGGTATGAAGCTTGGACCGGGGGGTACCCGGAGGGAATCAAATCACCATTAGCCGAGGTCGAATTTGGTTAGTACTCATAACACAATGGATGACTGAGGACCAGTGAGTTACCCTTTTTAAAACGGACTTCAGCATTTGACTCGTGCCCTCTGATCCTCCGTTTCAAAAACATCCCTGCCTAGGGGGCGCCTGGGTGGCTCAGTCGGTTGAGCGTCCGACTTCGGCTCAGGTCATGATCTCACGGTCCGTGGGTTTGAGCCCCGCGTCGGGCTCTGTGCTGACAGCTCGGAGCCCGGAGCCTGCTTCGGATTCTGTGTCTCCCTCTCTCTCGGACCCTCCCCCCGTTTATGCTCTGTCTCTCTCTGTCTCAAAAATAAATAAAACATTAAAAACACGTGCCATCTGCCTGTTGGTTCTCCATTGTCACTCTCTTGCTGCATCCTAAGCTGGGGCAGTGCCCTAGGGTTTCCCTTCGGGTCTCTCTTTTCTCCACTTCTCAGGTTTTGGAACACTAGCTCCAAATAGGTGGTGGTCGGGGGTAGGGGGGGACCCAAATTCGGTGTCAAGTCACAGTCTCTTTACCTAGACTGGCAAGGTTTCTGCTTAAACATTCTGTGTGCTGCAGCAGGTTCTCCTTACAACACCGGATCCTGAAACGTAAAACGTAGTAACAACCGGTTACAAGTCATCCTCGACTATTCTTGTCCTTCTCTGCCTCCTTCCCCGACTTCTCTCCCATCTGTCTCTCCTCTGTCAGTTCCAGTGCCCCCAAAGAGAAGTCTTTTCCGTATGTCTTTGGAGACAGTCTCCAAACAGATTTGCCTGCTTCCTGTGCCTCCTCGCCCCAAATGGTCTTTAGAGCCTCCCACAATTTTAAGTTTGCTAAAGTGCACTTCTAATTCCAGACTTGCCCTGGAAATAGCAATGAGAATCGTTGTTGGCTTTATTGGCGGCTTACGATTACCAGGCCCGATTCTGAAAGATTTACATGATTTCGGCCGTCGAACCATCACAGCAACTCTGTGAAGCAGATAGCCTTACCATCCACAATTAAAAGTGAGGACACTAAAACCCACGTCGCTGACTTGTCCAAAGCCACGTTCAAGGTCATGTAGCTTTTAAGTGACAGAACTCGGGTTCAAGCCTACGCGTTCTGGTTTTGACATCAGGCTCCAGCCATTAAGCAGCCTGACTCCACTGTTCTGGGACACCCCCGAGGGTGTTTGGGATTTCTCGGTGATCCACAGGTTAGGATGGACCAATGTGACCTGTGTGATCCATTACGGAGCCATTTGAGAACTCCACGACAGCCTGCCAGAGCTAGACCCCTGAGCTAGAATGGCTCTCATAAATCACCCAATTTATGTATTTCATTTCATACTCCTTGGCTCATTTGTTGGAGAAAGACTTATTGAACATCTCTGTGCACAGAGTAGCCAGAGGGAGCTACTGGGAGACAAAGATCAGGAAGACCCAATCACTGCTGTCCACACTAATCAGGGCACCAAAGCAATGCGGGTTATGGTAGTCATCTTCGTACTCTGTGGGACCACAAAAACACATTTGCCCCCTTCCTTCCATGGGTTCTGGAAAGGCTCGCGAGGGTAAATTGCCTCACCGAGTCCTAGAGAGGAAGCAGAGGTCAAATCTAAGGTATTACTACAAAATAATTGATTCACATGACATTTCAGCAATACAACTAATTATCATAGCATTTTCATACCTCAGCGTAGATTTCTCCTCACCTCGATCTGTCATAGTGACCTGCGTGAACTCACAGACAAGGCTGCCAAAGACACGGGCCTAGGTTTTGCCTCATTCATATTTATTTAACACCTATTTGTTTTACGAGGCATACGGAAACACAAATGCCGTGATCCCTAAACTCAGGATTGTCACAACTTAATGCCACGCTCTTTTAGAGGTAGCTCGTTGTCGCTCAGTTTCTCCTTTGGAAAATCAGAGTAGGCACAACCAACCACAGGGAATTTCAAGGAATAAATCAGCAGTGGAATGCTCTGACCCTCTAACCTTCTAATTTCTTCGGTCCGTTAGCCACCGTTGGGTTCTCTTCCTTCCCAGCCCAGCTAGGACCCCATGATAGCTGTCTAAATCATTCGTTCACCAGCCCCTTTCATTTTTCAGCAACGCTGACCTTCAAACCAAGCCTCCCGGCCAACTGCCGACCTCAGGTCGTGCTAAGTTCTGCCCTCGCTGCACCTATAGCCACATGCCTAAGGTTGTGAACAACCACTCAGCCAGCCTCTCAGCACTTTCCACCAATTCTTCCACTTGTGTTGGACCAATTACGACCCCTCCCCCATATCGACCAGCACAGACCTTTCCTAGTATCACTGGGTCCCCAGCTTCACGGAGGACAATCAGACCTCCCGTGTCAACCATTTTTGAACTCCTGTCCTGCCTACAAACACACCTATAGCCTCATCCACCTTTGTTCTGTCTCAGAGGCAGCCATAGGGAGCCGGTCTTTTAAAACCCAAGGTCAAACGTGGGCCTTGGACCTCGACCCTTTCTGTCTCTTCTAGGACGAAGTGTGTGGGAAACCACTTCCTGGCTCCTATTCTTCTTCCTAAAGACTCTCTTAAGCATTAGCCTGGCCAAAAATAAGTACATTTTAGAAGATCTCCGTGGGCCCTGGGCCCCTTTTCAGCTGCTGTCAAATTCTTTTCTCCCCCTTTGCCAATGAACTTCCTTCAAGCTCTCTGCTACCCACCTCCCGATGCTCTATGGCTTGCCTTCTAACACCTAATGACTTCTTTCCTGCCCAAACCTGGAGACTCACCTTAGTTGTCCTCTGGCCAGAACTCTGCCATCCTGGATGCTGTTAATCAGCCTCCTCTGAGGGGTGGCTCTTGGCCCCTTCCTGCGTGGGGCGACACGCCCTCTCATCTCAGGACCTCAGAAACCTCCAGCGTGTGACTGGGCCTCCACTTGCAGCCCAACACTGGCGCTCCGTCTGGAGACTGAAATATCCGCTCCGCTAATTGGCTCAACCAATCTGGCTGTCCGCAGACAGCGCACGCTCAGCGGAGAACTGAGCTCATATTCTTTCTCCTAAGCCTCCTTTCCCCTCATCCCACCTCGACCTCAGGAGTTCAAGCCAGCTGTTCCTGCGTGGATTCCCGCATCCCATCCACAGTTGGTTTCTGCTGATCTCACTCTGCAGCTCTGCCTTGGATCTGGGGCCTCTCTGTAATTCTTTGCCATTCCTCCCGTGGACCGTTGCCAGAGGCTTTATGAGTCTCTCTGTCCAGTCTGTCCACCTCCAGCTCTTCTGCCTTTTATCCCCCCGTCAGAGTGATGGTCCTAAATGCAGGTCTGACCACGTCTCCTTGTTTACCACCTGTCAGTAGTTTCTCCTGGACTACAGGATAAAGGGCTACATCCTACACATGGCATTCAGACCCAGAACTTCCCAAGAGGAAGGCCCTTCTGTTCTCCAGCTCTGTTCCCTGTCCTTCCCTTTACCCCAGGCTCCAACCCCTGTACACCCCAGGCCGCCTTCTTCCCTGCACGTCTCTCCCGGAGCTGTGCTTCGATTAGAAGCTTCGATTAGATTAGGCGCGGCTCTCCTTCCGCACTGCTCTCCATCCAGCTCCCAGCTCTCTCTCCAGGACTACAAGGTAAAAAAAAAAAAAAAAGGAAAAGGAAAAAAACACGCGCGCGCGCACACACACACACACACACACACACACACACAAATCCAAAGAAACAAAACCCAAACAAATTCTTAAGATGGGGATTTGACTTCTTGCCTCGGCAATACTCTCCACCAGAAAACCCCTGATTTCTCTCCGGCTTTGTGCTCTCAACCTCCAGAAGGCTTGGCTTCCCATGCTCTGGCCCCATAATGCCCTGCGCGTCGCTTTTTCCTCTTACGTGCCACGTGGCACTGCCTCTCTCTCCTTCTCCCTCCTTCTCTTTCTCCGCAGCTGGAATGTAGCCCCTGGAGAGCGACTGTCCCATCTGTGTACCCCTGCCACCTAACATCTGCTCAATAAATGTCAGGAGAACACAACGTTCCCATAGTTTCCGACGGCAGTGAAGGATGGTATAAACGTGTTTACACACTTGGGCGCCTGGGTGGCTCAGTTGATTGGGCGGCTGCCTACGGCTCAGGTCATGATCTCGCGGTCTGCGAGTTCGAGCCCCTCATCGGGCTCGGTGCTGACAGCTCGGAGCCCAGAACCTGCTTCCGATTCTGTGCCTCCCTCTCTCTCTGCCCCTTTCCTGCTTGGTCTCTGTCTGTCTGTCTCTCTCTCAAAAATAATAAACATTAAAAAAATTTAATAAAAATGTTTACACAGTCTACGGGGTCGCCACAGTTAAAAAGTGTCTCTATGAGAGAGTGATGCGTGGAATTTTCCATCAAATCAGCATCCTTTATCCTCTATAACGTCACATCTCGAATTGAACCCGTCCCTTTTCCCAGCGTGTCTCATGCAAGGATTATAATGCTTAGGGCTATTACCAAAACGGCACGGGGCAGTATATAGGAAACACAGGCACCTAACACACGAAGGTGCCCTAAACGTCAACGCATTTCTCCCGGCCTCTGATACCGATATCGAAAGGTAATGTTCCCCCCGTGACGTTATTTTCCCCCTGGTGAAAAATTACTGAGAAGGAAGCTGTCTACAGGATTTGGAAACTGGGGAAGACGGAAATATATGGTTAAGATGTTCATCTGTGCTGCGTTTGCCGTGAATTGAACCAAGAAGAATAGAATGCAAGCAGTGCAGATCACCACGATCCCGCCTAAATCCCTGGCGTTGGTGGAGAAGAAGAGCTATTTGAAATACTGCACGCCTAGTAAGGCCTACTCCATCGGGAGGATCCAGGCCTCAGACCTGATGTGTCTGGCTGCATACACGTCTCCCGAGACTCGCTCCTTTCATGTTGAAGGCGTAAGGGACGGCAAAGCCTCTGAGTAAAATTTAAACCACATAACAAATGTTTTCTTCCCACAAATCTTGTTTTCCTTGTAGTGAGGAAGCCAGGGCTTTAGCTCGAACCACAAATTGTAACCCAAGGTGGGGAAAATGTCCACGAAGTAAAGTGGAAGATCTCAAATAGGTTGGAACAAAGAGGGGCCGGAAGGGGTGGGGGGTGGGGGGTGGGGGGGTGGAGATTAATCTTATTAGGATCGTATATCATGAGGGTGTCAGGTGTGAAAGCAAACGAATGGCCTGTGTTTATCTGAGCTAAACCGTGTGGCTCACCCAAACATTCACTTCCCAGAGCGTTTTTTTTACCCGTAATAAATTGGCCGAGTCCTTGTAGGGCGTTGATAATAAAGTACGTCGAGGTGCAGTTAGAGATTTCTTGCCAGGTTTTCAAGGCTACCCCCCTCTCCCACTAGCTTTTTTTCTCTCCTTCTCCCTCTCCCTCTCCTTTTTTATCACAGCTGATTCGCAAAGCCCTTTGGAAAGATGAAGTAGGTAGAAATCAAAATAAATGGATTCTATTAAAACCGGCAATGCATCAACTCCTTGATAAAGTGATTAATAAACAGCTTAGGATGGTGATTGATTAAACTCTTTAATCAAAGTGCTAAACTGACTTAATATGGAGAGTTTCAACATGTTCAAAGTGTACATTTCCCCTGCCTAAGGTTCACAGTTGTTTATGTAACTTTTCTGAAGTGTATCCCTTAGGTGTGACCTCCAGAGAGCCGGGGCTCTGGAATGTGTAAGGATTATAGAGTATCACTGACTGCATTAGCTGCTGAAATGTGTTCGTGAATTATAGGACCTTTCCACCGGGCAACAAGTCATTTTTCAGAATTTTGGACCCTTTCCTCAAGCAGGCTCTTTGCACACATCCTTTCATCACTCTTTAGACCCTTGATGTGTCCAGCAAGGTGGTGCAAGTTTTAAAAGGCCCTGTCATCCGCCTTTCATTCTCTCTGTTCAGCGCCGACGGCTCTATTGCGCAAAAGCAAGGTTTGGGTGGTGAGGGAGGAGGCTGAGGTCTCCCCTGAAAGTAGTTTTGTGTTCATTAGAGACGGGGATATTTCACCCAACGCGTGGAACTCTCGGTATCGGGCAGCCTTTGTGATACAACTAATCATCTGCTCACCCACTTACGAGGCCATTTTGGCTCCTGAGAGTTTGTGAGGCTGAAATTGACTTTTCTCGAAACATGGTCCTGGAAGGCTAAACGCAAACTTTTTAAGAGTGGAGCTTGGGGAGAAGGCGGGGAGGGGAGAACTCTGACTGCGTGTTCATGGGAGAGCACGCATGATCCCCGTTGCGTCTGTGTTGATGGGGCCAATTCAACGAATTGATTCCCTTCAGAACACCGTTCCCTGTGCAATGCACTGTGCCGGGCATGGCGTGGGTAACAGAACCAAAAGTAACACCGCTCCAACGTGAGGATATTAGTACCTAACGAAGGAGATTACACAAAATGGAGCAAGTGTTTTCTGGAATAATTTAGAAAGACGGGTCTTGCTATGAAGCCTGAATGAAGGCAAAGAAGGTAAGGGGGCATTGGGAATGCTTCCAAGATACCATTGCAGATGAATTGGCTCTGAAAGGTGAATAGAATTCACTTGGGAAGCTAGATGCCTGGGAGTGTAACTCATAGGAGGTGCTGTGATCATTACTCAGAGGGGTATGCATTTCTAGGGGTCACTAAGGAGCCCGGATTGTCTAGAGTGCAGCGTTCGTGTAAAGAAAACGCGGGACATCAGCGGGGAGGGGTAGGTGACATCGTTTTACAAAAAGTGTCTTGAAGCATCACTCTCTCTCCCCCCTGCATTTTGGGGTAAGCATCTAGCCCGTCTCTTTGATGACGCATCCCTGGTTGACCACGTTTTCTCTTCCTTCCCTACGTAGATCAAGCTCACCCTCCTGCCAGGAGCGACAATCCCAAGTCTCACCCTGTTGTGCATCGTGTTCAAAGATAAACCTGTGGTACGCAGCCCTCTCCGTCAGGTCTGGAAAAGACTCCCATGGTCCAGAGACATAGGCATTAAGAAGAAATGTGACCTGCTCCCTTCCCCCATGCATCCGTTATAAAATACAGAGCAGAGAAAGGATGGTTAGAAACCACTAGTCTAGAGCACCTCTGAAATCCCACTGGGAAGACATTGGGAGAACCCCCTACCCCGGGGCAGAGGGTTTCCTTGCCTCGGCCTGACCCTGCTGTCTGTGAGGCACTCCCTTATGTGCTGATCTCTGTGGTCCTGATCTGCCCTATGAGAATTTTCTCCTGGTCTGTTCTCGTCGGCCATATCTGAAACGGGTTTTCCTAAGCCAGGCTTGGGGTTTCCTTGGTGAGACATTTCCTGCAAAAACTTAGTAGGTGCTGATGCATGTGTTCCGTGCATCGGCAACCACATCTGACGTTCCTTCTAAATTGCGCCTCTCGAGTGTTTTCTTTCTTGACACTAGATTTCAAATGTCTTTCTTAATTTAATGGCGGTTGCCCTGATTGGGAAGAACACACTCTTCATCAGATACGTCCTTCATGGCTGAGACACTGTCACCTGGGAAATCTCACTGGGACCCCGTCCCTGTCAGCCTTTCTTAATCCCAGAATTTAGACTTCAGGGTCTGGAAACAATTGGCCTTCCTGACCCCACAAGTCGCCTTATATTTGGATTCTATCCCTCTTCACTTACGCTTGCAAAGCATCAACACTTTCCAGAATTCATGTTTTCCATCAACTACCTTGCCAAATGTGGCCATGCCAAGCAGCAAAGAGCATTAACATTGTGTTTTCTGGCTTCTTCCCTTAGCGTCATAAACTCAGTAAAAACGTGATCTGCCTTTCAAGTTACAGCACCTAAAGTTTCACACCTAACGTGGATTTCTAGCCATCTAGCCAGTTATATCCCTTACTGTTCAACCAATGAAATAAAAATTTTTTTTTTACATTTTTATTTTTGAGAGAGAGAGAGAGAGTGAGAGAGCATGAGCAGGGGAGGGGCAGACAGAGAGGGAGACACAGAATCTGAGGCAGGCTCCAGCCTCCAAGCCGTCAGCACAGAGCCTGACACGGGGCTCGAACTCACAGACTGTGAGATCATGACCTGAGCTGAAGTCAGACGCTTAACTGACTAAGCCACCCAGGCGCCCCTAACGAATGAAATAAAATTGAATTTTTTTTTAATTTGGAAGCTCTGTAGTTCAAAGTACCATGTACCAAAAATATATATATTTTTGAAGGCTCCATAGACTAATATACAGTAAATGATGATTGCTTTCTCATATCAGAGTCCAATGTTGTTGGTGGAGAGGGGAAAAAATCTTCCTCATGTAAGTTATTTGGAAACCCAAATCTCTTTCATCTTGTAATTCTGCCATTGTTAACTCGTGGCTTCCAAGAACCCCATGGAAGAGGGAAATTCATGATCGGGGATCTCAGGTAAGTGAAATCAGGCCTGGAAGTGATGCACATCACTTCGGCTTTCATTTCATTGGCCAGAACTTTGGCATCCTCTCCATGTGACCCCAGGGGAGCCTGAAATATGTAGTTCAACCTGTTGCCCAGGAAAGAGAAATGAGCTTCCCAGTCAGTCTTTGCCACACATAGGATTAACCAAATCACTGATTTCCTTTAAACTGACTATAATGGCCACTAGAAGTAAAAATTCCATATTGTTTCCCTTTTATAAGGTACCAAATCACTTGCTTTTTTCCCTCAAACTAAATTAACTCAATCATTGTTTCATTAGCTCAGGGACTCACCAAACTTGCCCCAGTGACATTGTTGGGCTAAGAGCTGAAGATTTATTATTTTTTTTTTGAGAGATCGACAGACAGAGCGTAAGTGGAGGGAGGAGCAGAGAGACAGGGAGACACAGAATCTGAAGCAAGCGTCAGGCTCTCAGCCGTCAGCACAGAGTCTGACAAGGGGCTTGAACCCATGAACCGTGAGATCATGACCTGAGCTGAAGTTAGACAATCAACTGACTGAGCCATCGAGGTGCCCCAAGAGTTGAAATCTTTTCATTGTTGACCACTACTCTAATTTTGCAGTTGGGTAGTATTTTTTTTTTTTATTTGAAATGCTGGCTTGCAGAAGATGAAAATGTCATTGTTACAGGTACTAAATATTCTCTCATTATTCACGTATTTATTCACTCTCTCATTTAAGATACGTTTGTCAAGTCCTTACCTGTACAAGGCTTTGTGCTCAATATATATGCTATTGCATAATATAATATTCTCATTTCTATTTTTCGATTTGAGTTACTCAGTCAACAGATGTTTATTGAGAACTAGGCTGTGCTGGGGACTGGGGAAGCAAAGATAAATGTCACATTCCAGTCCTAGCTTAGGCAGGCGGCTGGCAGGTAAGCCAGGGTTCTCAACGGCACACAAGTGCTGTGACAGGGCCACATCTTGGGGGCAGAGCTTAGAAAGGGTGTGGACGCATCCTCAAGTTGGAAGCTGGTGACAAGCAAGCAGTTTTAACAGGCGAATCGGTGTTCACTGAGGAAAGAAAGCGAGGAAAAGAATTTCGGACAGAGGGACCTACATGTGAGGGCACTGGAGTGAAGCAGAGACTGGCTAGGAGCAGCAGGTGAGTGAGGCACCAAGAGTCCCCCAAAAGATGGCCAAAATATGAGGCTGCCAACGGGCATGAAAACCGAGTCATGAAGAACCACAGGTGTCTCCTGCAGGCACTCAGACTTGAGTCTGAAGGGAAGGGGGTTTTGACACATTTTAAATATGCAAGTGATGAGGTCAGAATTCTATTATAGGCAACTTTGCTTCGGAAACGCCATTAACAAGGATACCAAAGTAGCAGACATTTACGGAGAGCTTGCTCTGTGTCCGGCACTGTTATGGCTCGTTTGCGTTGCGTAAGGGATACCCGCTGCACAGTAACTTTGGGAGGATAGCGACTCTCTTGTATTTGTTTTACACTTGTGGGACTGAAGCCCGAAGAGGTTTCATAATTCAGCCAAGGTCACACAGCTCACAAGCACTGGAGGTAGTAACAGTAATGATGCACATAAGAATAGCAGCAAGTAATTATGACAGCTCTCAATTATGGATCTCTCTCTCTCTCTCTCTCTCTCTCTCATATATACATATATATATCATATACGAATATATATCATCTATATGATATATATGGGATATATATGTTTGTATAATGTATATATCAAATATATGTATAATATATATTATACATACATATACACATATGTATATTATATATCATATATATGTATGTATAATATATATATTATATTGCATATTATAATTGGTATAGTATAATATATATTATAATTAGTATAGTGTAATATATATAATTAGTATAGTATAATATATTACAATATATTATAGTATATTATTAGTATATACTTATATACTTATTATTATATACTTATATACTTATTAAGTATTATATACTTATACTTATTATATACTTATATATATATACTATATACATATATATAGCATATATATAGTATTAGTATATATACTATATCTGTATATATACTATATCTATATATATATATTAGTTCCCTTCCCCCAAAGATTTCCTAAATGGTACAGAAGGGATTCCCTCTTCAGCCTGTGTCCCTGCAAAGCTGTCACACACATCCGTCTCCTCTGTGACCCCAACACTGCATGACGGAAGACTAGGTGAGGGACTAAAGTTTAAGAGAACCTCCCCCTTCAAGTCCACCTGGATGATCACCCACTAGCGTAAACTCAACTGTTGGGCTTCTCTGGCCCTCCTTCTGTGTTTTTCTGTAAGTCAAGGTTGCTAAGCAAAATAGTTTGCAAGGTCCTTCTCCTTGTACACTATTCCGTGTTCTCTCGACGGGAGCTCCAGCTTAGGAGAGGGAAAGCTGGCGCTCAGTGTGTGGGTATGGCCACGGAGGCAAGGCAAAGACCCGGGGGAAATGCCAACGGCCATCTTACCCTCATGCCTTCGGCAGCCTTAGGCCGTGATGGTTGGAGCCAGGAGCTGAAAGCAAGGCCCCTCCTCTCCTTTCTGAGCCTTCTCTTCTCTGTCACTCTCACATTACAGGTGGTGGCGGATCGGTGCCTTTAAAGGCTCTTGTCACCCAGGCCCAGGGGCTGCACAGCTGGGTCACTCATTTTCCAACAATAAAACCTCTTCCAACCGGCTTGCCACGGGTGCGGCACAGTTACAGGGGCCTCCAAGTGGCAGTTCCAGAAATATTAATTATGGCTGAACAAGGCTGCTGAGCAGCCCAATTCCAGGCTCCCTGGGTGAGGGCTCTGTGGCCCAGCTGTGAGAGCCATTTTCAGGCGACTATCAGTTGTAACGGGATGCCCATCCAGCTGAATTGCAGTGGATCCAAAAATGCTAATTAAGCACGGGACACGGCTGCAAAGCAGCATCTTGCAGCCTCTCTAGAAACTAACAGCAGAAGGCTCCAGGAACTGGAATGGAGCTCTGTTGCAATGGTTTTGTTTTTATCTCACATTTGGCATTCAGAGTAAGTAAAGCACTTCGGATGCCTGCCTTCCTTCCTTCCTTCCTTCCTTTTCTTCCTCCTCCATTTCGCCCTCCAATCCTCCCTCTAGTCTGCCTTTCTCCTTACTTCTTTTCTTTCATTTTGTTTCAAGCCATCTGAGAAAGATGGCTCTCTGGCGGTATATGGAGAGTGTCAGACGTTCTTTCAGATTTCCTGGGAAAAGTTGGAGGCACGATGGGGCTTCTGTCAAAGTCCACCAGAGGCAGTGTTCTGCAGATCCGGGATCAAATTCGCTTTCTGAAGTTGGTCACTCTTGGATCTAGTGTCATCTTTGAAAACGAAACCAACCATGCCGGCTTAAGCAGAGGGAAATAGATTGCAGAATTTCTCTAAGCAATCTTTGAGTAGATAATAGTTCCATTTTGGGCCCCATGAGGACTGGAGTGTGGTGCACTGGGCCCCTCGATTCTCTCCTGAGGGGCTGCAGCACCTTTTTGGCCTACGTTTCCCAGTCTCTGCTCCATTCTCTTGTTTCTCTGTATAGACAGGCCCATCTGCTCCCCCTAAGAGTAGTTGGCATGGAGCTTTGGATGACCACGTCTTTTTTTCCCACTCCAAGCACCCCTTCTGTCCAGGCTGGTTTAGTGGTTAAGAGCCTAGGCTCTAGAGGCAACCCACCTGTGTTTCAGGCTTCCTTCTGTCACTTAGCAGCTGTGTGACCTTGAGTGAAGTTCCTTAACTTCTATAAGCCTCGCTTTGCTTCCTTGTAAAAGGGGTATGTTAATAGTACCTAATTCCTAGGTTTGAATGAGATAATTTCTATTAAGACCTGGCGTGCAGCAAGTGATAGTCAAAGGTTGGCTATTGGTGGCAAGTGCTCACTTGTATTCAACTCACGTAGTCTCTGTGTCTCTTAGCTTCACTTCTTCATGGAGCAAAGGTGATTGGTGCACTTGGCCTAGGGATTGGTTCTTCCTTGGGTCAGTTGTGCACAAGGTCCCTTTGGGAAATCAGGGAAGTGCGTAGGACAGGTTCTCCGAGAAGATGGTAGGGGTTGGGGCATTGATTGACAATTGACGTCAATATGATTCTTTTTCTTTTTTCCTACCTTTTTTGACTTCATGATCCCTTGACTCGTTTACTTGAGCCAGTATATTCTGAGGAAGGGCAGGAACATCAAAGATGCCAAAAAAGGTGAGGAAACCAAGGTTCTGTTTCACTGTTAGTCACTGATATAGTTGCACCGCTTGTTCAAAGATTGTGTTAGATTTTGTTTGTTGGTTGAATACACTTACTTCCCGAGTAAATGATTTTTCTCGCCTCTGCCATCCTGGGACACCCCACACCCAGGACCACCAGAACCTGTCATAATCTAAAACCAAAGGAGTCACATTTTACAGAGTAGGACAGGTTTGCAAGACGGTTCCCCAAAGTTATGGCCAGCATCCTATCCTCTGCTATAGGTTTCATTCTCCTTCCTTCTATTCCCTACTCATCCAATGGTTCTCATTGTCCTCGCACTATTGGTGGTGGGGAAAATCACTGGATAAAAGAGGAGGAAGAAGTCCGTATAGTGTTTTTGATGACCAGACCTGGGGCGTTGTACTGGCAGAGGGACGATGGCCTGTGAAGTACTCGTGCCCAGTTCTAGGTTCTTGAGTTGTCACCTCTTATGTGTGCAAGTGTTTATTTCCTGTCTGCCTAGAAACAGTGGCTGTTATTGACCTTTAACATTTTTTTTCTGGCCATCTGGTGGGCAGATATATGGCATCTCATTGCTTCCAGTTGCGATTAGCAGTTTTTGAAAATGTATGTTCTAATCCAGTTTTTTCTACACATTTTCTGTTAATATCTCATACTCACGTTCCTTTGGAGTTGTGCCAAAGAGTCTATGAGGGCAGAAGAAAACATTGCAACAGTGAGTCAATAGGGTGGAGGAGGTTGGGCTTTGGGAAAACTATAGAAGGAGAAGGGAGAAAACGGAAGGAAAACTGTGTTAGGACCCTTCTAAAGTAACTCAGAAAAAAAATTTTGTTGCTGTTGGAGAACCAAGATTACCTATAACTATGTAAATGTAGGATCTGGGAAGCTTAAACAAATAGAAGTCAACCTGTCCCATATTAAGACCAGAGTTAGATGGTGGCCTTGGTGTTGTTTCAGTGGCTAAATGATATCAAGCCCAGCATAACTGCAGTGCCATTGGCCTTCTGCTCTTGCTTATTGCCTCACGACCACAAGTTTGTTGCTGCAACTCCAGCCATCACATCTTCATTCTAGCAGGAGAAAGGACAAAGAGAAGCCTATAGATAGAATACAGAGAATTTCCTAGGATTCAAAAGATTGTGTCCTCCAGCTATACCTGGTAGAAAGGTTGCTAGGGAAAGTGAGTGCTGGGTCAGCGTCGGATTCATAGGGAAGAAAAATGCACACCTCTAAGACAAACAAGTTTTCTAGCATCGGAAATTGGGTGCATTTGGTCATTTAAGGAAATGTAAGCGGAGAAATAGGTTGAGGTATTTCAAGGCCATCACATGTGAGGCAGATAAAAGTCTGAGATAGAGATAGAGATAGAGATAGAGATAGAGATAGAGATAGAGATAGAGATATAAATCCAAGTTTGGGGGAGAGATTGAGATTGAAATAATAGAAATGGGAGTCATTAGGTTGGAGATCGGAGAGTAGGGTGAAGAGAAAGGGCAGGGGGTCAAGGACAACACGTGAAGGAAGTTTTGGACACTGTTTTATACCTCTCAAGTTTCTTGAATTAAATTCTCGGAATTGGATACCAGATTTGAAACTGTACCACTACATTTTTTCCCCCCAGCATCGCATTGCTTTTCACAGCTTATTAATTTGCAAATAATAGACTCAGGCACTTTTGCACTGAGGATAAAACTTTCAGAGCTTATGAAGCAGCTCTTAGATCAATAGAAGACTCCACTCTCTAGAACTATTTTTTTTTTCTCTCTCTCTCTCTCACCAGCTCTTCCCTGGTAACTATTCTGATTATGCATTTAAATAAAAGGATAATAAAAAAGAATTCCCTGACACATTTAACTGCCTTGAGGGATAAGAATATGCAGCAGTAAGTGATATGTAAAGTGTCTGTTCCTGTGTGGCCACATGTGTGAAGGTATATGCGGTCGCCCTCTGCCAAGCCTTTGTACTGGGCTTCAAAGTCCTAATGCGGGAGCTCAAAGGCCTGGGGGAGTGGTGGCATCTTCCTCCTTTTTACTGAAACTCGAGTGTGAAAGTACTTTGATAGTTGAGTTGGTGTTTCAAAATGTTGGTTCTGGTAATGCGGTCTTCTGAATGGGTTTTCCATTTCATCATCTCATATTCAGAATGTAAATGGAAAACTCTATTTGCATGAATATTAAAATGGGAGACTTGCTTTTGCTGAGTCCTGGATGCTGTGGAGGAGAGGTTGAAATTGTCAGCTACGATGGGACCTTAATAATATAAATAGCTTACGGGTATTGAGTGTCTACTTTTGGGCTAAGCACTTTAAATGAATGACTTCCGGAAGCCCCCCCCCCCCCCGCCCCGGCCAGGTACCCTATGTAGCAGATATTCTTATAATGCCCATTTAACATGTGAGGAGACTGACTCATAGATACATTACCTGTTGTACGATGTGTGTGAAAACAATGGTAAATAACTGTCTACTTTGATTTGATAGGTAGGTGTTGACAGAGAGCTTCCAAAGATCATAATGAGAGAAATGAGATGTCGCTGACAGGATGGGTAAACGGCAGTTTGACACGGACACCAAGACCCATCAGCTGGGTAGCAATGGCCTAGGCTGCATTTCTGGAATGTCTTCGGGCCATGGTTGGCTCCAGCTTTCTATGAGGAAACGCTGATAAAAAGATTTGGGGTTGAGGGTTGGAAGTGGAAAAAAGTCATTGTAAATTCAGAAGATTTTGTGTTTTTTTTACGTAATTTCTAACATTTCCAGTTTTGTCACCGAGTTCTAGGGGGGGGGCAAGCGATAATTATTTAAAACGAACAAAGCTCCGCGTACATGACGCAATTCAAAAATTGTTGCATAGAGCTTGTGGAACTTCTCAGCAAATCTACAGTAATTATATTTTAAGGGGTGTTTGTAAACGCTCGTGATTACCTACACAAAGACAAATAACAGACACATGAGCTATTTTACGGTAGAAAAACAGGTGTGCCATTGAAATAAGGAGTCTACCTGGAAAGTGCTTTAACATCCTTGGAGGAATTCTCTGCACAGAGGTTTCTGCTTCAACTCAGGGCAATAGTTTAGCTTTGGCATTTTGTGCAATTTTTCTAAACCAATAGAATTTCCAGAATGGATTTACAGTTTTGGTTTCCCCTAGGGTAAATTAGAGGGGATTAAGGTCTAGAGTGGAAGGTGGCACAGGAGTGAAGGAGAGCGGAAAAGCGTGAGGAGGCAGAGGCGGATAAATGGGTCTAAAGTAGGACCAACACGGAAGGTGTCATCCATTCTACCTGACGACATGGCGGAATGCAGATTTCCCATACTGCTCTCTGGCCTTGTTCTGAAACACCCTGGATGAAATTGCCTTCTGTTTGCTTTCCCTGTAAGATTCCTTTCATCTTCAGAGCTCTCCAGCGACACATTTCAAGTGCTGGCTAATCAGGTTTCTAATCATGTCAGCAAACTCCCTTAAATCTTGTTTAAAATGAGGGGGTCCAGTCTAATGGAGTGAATGAGCGAAAGCTGATTGAAGCTAACATTCTCCGTTCTTGCATTCTTTTTACTGGTGTTCAATAATCATCCACAACTCACAAAGCCAAACTTCACTTTGTATTTTAACTACCTCAGGCACATCTTTCCTATCCTTGGGGAAGATGATACGGTGGACGATTCCTCACTAGAATGTGTGGGGAGGAAACTGGATTCAGAAATTGCCAATAGGCAGGAATTGCCAACATTCACGCAGCATCATTCATCCATAGAATAGCTACTTATGTGCCAAGCCCCAGGCTGGCCATTGGGAACGTACTTAGGACCAAAATGAACTTTGTTTTTCCCTCATGAAGTTAGTACTTGTCTTTCATAATTTCTCAACTGGTTTGGGTTTGCTTGAGGCAAACTCAAATTGCATTTTGTCCTCACAACACTTAGAATGTTTCCCAAGACGATACGGCCCATCCTTTCCATCCCATGAGAGAAACATGGTGCTTTCAACAGCTCGTTGACAACCAGGCACCATCAAGGATGCTTCTACAACATCTGCCGTTCACCATAAGTAGATTAAAACCTATCTGCCTCAAGTTTTCAGCAGAGAAAAAAAAAAGAAGACGAATTAAAAGGGAGGAAAGAAAAACATCAGCCTGATGACTTCTTGGTTTCACCTGCAGTTGAAGTCCTTGTGGGTTGGCCTTTCCCACATGGAACAAGGTGGGTCCTATGCCCCACCAACATTAATGCTTTTTTGTGTGTTCTGTTAATTCACTGACTTGCAATACAGAGGAATTAAGGGGACAACATAGATCTAGATTCTACTTCTAAAACTCACTTGTCGTGTCCTCAGAGAAGTTATTTTGGGACACACTTTTCCTCCTCTGGAAAATAAGAGATTTGAATTAGATGACTTAACTCTTGGAGTCATGGATGTCTTTAGGAATCTATCGAAAGATACTGATCCCCTACTCAGGAAAATGAACAAGGTAAACACACACACACACACACACTCACACACACAACTTTGCACACAACTGTAGGAACTCATGGAGTTCTAAACCCATTCATAGGAAACCTGCTTAGAGGTTCTTTAACGTCCAGTATCGCCTGGGGTATTCACTATTTTTGCATACAAAATTGCTTTCCCATCTTTTCCAGATTTCAAATTGATTCTCAGATGATGAAAATGTGGTTCCCTAGGTGACAGTAAAAATGATTTAATGTAATTAGAAATACTTTCGCCCAGAGGAAACCTGCAATATTTTGATCAATAAAATGATTTGGATAAAATGATCAATGATTTTTAATGAAAATCATCAAAGTAAATTGTGTTATCTGACCAAAAGCAACACTGGTGAGAAAGGTGTTGGTTGTGTTGCAGATGTTCATATGTTCTTAAGAAGAAGAAGTCATATTAGGCACACCTGGGTGTCTCAGTCAGTTAAGCATCTGACTCATGATTCTGGCTCAGGTTATGATCTCATACTTGTAGGATCAAGCCTTGCATCGGGCTCCATGCTAGGCATGGGGCCTGCTTAGGATTCTCTCTCTCTCCCTCTCTTTCTCTGACCCTCCCCTGCTCTTGTATTCTCTCTCTCTCTCAAAAAAAGAAAAAGAAGAAATCGTGTTATCATAGATCACAAAGAGAACAAGTTCATGAAAGGTGTAAAGAGGTATAGAGAGATGTGCATTTGGGATGGAGAAAGAGTGGGCCTTTCTCAGAGAAGGAGGGGAGAGAGGTGCCTGGGTGGCTCAGTCGGTTAAGCATCCAACTCTTAATTTCAGCTCAAGTCACAGTCTCCTGGTTCTTGAGTTCAAGCCCCACATTGGGTTCTGTGCTGACAGCGTGGAGCCTGCTTGGGATTCTCTCTCTCTCTCCTGCTCTCTCTGTCTCTCTCTCTTTCTCCCCCCCCCCCCAAATAAATAAATAAACTTTAAAGACAAGAAGAGGAAGGAGAGAAGAGGCTGAACAAGGCAGATGCCATGTATTGGATGATATTGAAACTATTTTTAGAAGTGTGTTAATTAAATACTAGACCTTTGGGACAGCGAGGAGAATAAAAGTACTCCATGCTAAAATAATTTGGGAAATGTTGCAAATGTATTATATACTTGTAGAACACATTTACGATGAACAAACTAAAGACTGAAAGTCACTGAAGGAGAAAAATCTACTCATTTTGGTTAATCCCTATTTTCCAAATTTATCAGACAATGGGATACCTTTTTTAACCCCCTGCACCGACTATTGAGACTAGTCTTGCTCAACCCATTTTCAGAAACACATTTTGAGATATCCTAGGGAAGAAAAACTAAGAATTATTTCCTACAACAGAAGAAACAAATGATGAGTTGAGAAATCACCCATTTGGGAAAAACACACCAAACAAGGAGACCTGGTATGTGGGGGAAGGCGGGCACTATTTTCCTGCTAGACTCGAAGGAATTGAGAGTGGGGTCAAATACCATAAAGAGTTATTCATATTCAATACTAAATGTGTACACAAAAGAAATAGCAGGACTTAAACATAAAGTGCATTGCTTACAAAATGACAGAGCAGTTTTGTAATGACAAGGTGTCTCTACAACTGATGGCCTTGGGATATGAAGATGTTTCTCAATCTTGTAAGAGTTTCTGTGGCCAAGAAGATAGAAAGAGGCGCGGAGTCCTACCCACTGTGAACCTGCAACAGTGATGACGCCCCTTGGGAAATCTGAGACATCACCAGTGGTGGAGCCCGATCTATCAGTTTTATGAAAGATACAAGACAGCACTGCCTTTTGAACTTGGCGCTCTGTTGATTCAATGCCTCAGGACACTTTGTGCTGCCGGGGGAGGAGGGGAGCTTGTGGATGACTTTCAGCTGTGTGTTTCTGATGACAATTAGAGGCTTCCGCATAGATACTAACAGCTTGATTTGATAATAATACTATTGATTGGTGACCTTTCTCGAGATTTTAGTATGTGTGAGACATTGTTGTGTAAGTTGACGATTCATTTTATCTTTACTCTTTTTATGTGTCAGGTTCTATTTTTCCATTTTATAGAGGAGAATATTGAGACTTAAGGAGAGGAAATGCTAGCTCAAGAGGCACTTAGATGACTCAGTGTGTGAAGCGACCAACTCTTGATTTTGGCGCAGGTTGTGATCTTGCGGTTCATGAGTTCGGAACCCGCGTCGGGCTCTGTGCTGACAGCGTGGAGCCTGCTTGGCATTTTTTCTCTCCCTCTCTTTCTCTCTCTGCCCCTCCCGCCACTCTATCTCTCTCTTTCTCAAGATAAATAAAATAAACTTAAAAAAAAAAATGCTTGCTCAAGACCAACAGCATTGTTGTGGGAGAGCCAGAAGTGAACCTAATCTTCTAACTCTTGCTTTGGATTGGACTGGGGAGTTCTGAGGATGGTGATTGTGAATTTATCTCGTTCACCCTGGAGACCTCTGCTTGCAATGGGATGCCACTCTAACCTCAGCGTATAGCATGCACTTTATCTCCTTGAAGGAAAGCTAATGCTAACAATTGCCATGAGACCAACTCGTAGGTGAAGAAATTGGTCCTTAGGGATGAGCCTGAAAACACGCTGATTCTAGAAATGTTGCGTAGCATTTCGACATATGCTAAATCAGTGGGGCAAATAGGCTCAAGGAGACATCTCACTAATAGATTAGGTACCTTCAGAACATTGATACCTTAAGTGTTTCAGAGAAAATGAAGAAGCCTCATCATCTGCTGGGAAAGGAACATTGGAGTCAAGTTAGCGTTCGTCCTCATTGTAGATTTTCGGAGGTTGTGGGGCTAGACATACACAAGACCTCCACAATCTCACGAGGGATTGGACCCATGGCGTAGGTGGGAGCTAACAGACTTTTGGTTCCAATGAGCCATCTTCTGTGCTGGAGTCTGGAGTTGGTGTGAAGGGTTTTAGCTTTTTCTTCTTCTCTGACACTAGATGGGACCCTGCACAGCAGCAGAAGTAGAGAGCAAGACGTGTTTTGACAATTTAGACACAAACATGCAATTCATCTACGTTCTTAGGGATGATACCTGGGATGAAAGGATGCTGTGTTGAATCCTCGACTTGGGCTTTTTACAAGGCCTCAGATAAGAACGTGCATTGCACAACCCTAAGGGTGCCATTTATAATCCATTTGCTGTACAAGGTGGCCCTGGTACTGACATGTTCACAACACCATTCCGGAATGGAACGGGACAAAGGAAAGAGGAATCATCCCCCTCCTCTTCGCATGGCTCTTATCTGGTCACAGAAAGGACTGGGTAGCCGTTGCCAAGTAACTTCCAAAATTCTGCAACATCTCAAATGATTTCGAAAGCCTTCTTGGGGTGAGGTGAGCGGGGGAGAACCAACATTTCATTGCTTACCGTCCTTTTGTATTTTTGATTATATGGCGTAATGGGATGAGAAAAACCTCAGCCTCAATAGCACGACACGTGCTTAGATCATTATATGTTACAAAT
Organism: Prionailurus bengalensis; assembly: GCF_016509475.1. Classification (NCBI taxonomy): domain Eukaryota; kingdom Metazoa; phylum Chordata; class Mammalia; order Carnivora; family Felidae; genus Prionailurus; species Prionailurus bengalensis. Next base: position 15,701,288 of record NC_057355.1, read on the forward strand.
GCCCCCACTGGAAAACACAACATTGGGGGGCAAGAAAAAAAGAGCCTCTCCGGGAGAACTTGGATATTAATTATGTTTTAGATAAAACCTGTACGTTTAGGAAAGAAAGCGTCAGAAAATCGGAGAGCTCCAATCTCCGTTGGCAAAGTTTTACACAGTGCACACTCTATTTGAGAAGGTGTTGCTCAGAGGAAAACCAGAACTCTTTGAGAAACATTTAAAAGACAACTCGATTCGAGTCCGCTTCGGTCCTTTTTCCCAGATTGATACATGTGGCCTCCTACATTTAAAATGAAAAGTACTCAGACAATCCTAATCACATTGTCAGGCAGCCCGTCATCTGCTGAAAGGGGCTCCTTCACCTTTAAGGATGCATGTACAATAGTGATATGTAAGCAGCTCAAAGACTCAATACCCCTTTTTTCTGCAAAGCAAGGCTGGGTTAGGAAAAAATCAATATGTTGGAAGTAAAGGTCAGACTAGGAAAAGTGACATGAAACAGAACTAAGGGAACAATATCCTTCACGAGGACTGTTTGAAGTTTCCTTTACCCTTGTGCTAGCTTCAGTGCAAATGTATTTTATCCTGCAACAGAAGGCTGTATTCTTGAGGAAAAGTCATATTTTAAATATTTATCTAGTTGACAGCATCCTTATTGCATATTATCTTTGTCCTATTGACTCATCCTCAGAAAGAATCGGCTATACTTGAAAATGCACCTCGCACGTGAACGGGGCTTCCCAGATTTTTTTTTTTTTCCCCCTCGCAGGCAATGGGATTCGAACACACATATGCATTTGCCTACCGTTTTGAACAGTTCTCAATTTACTTTTTCAAGTGGGCCAGATGTACGACTATAGTCCTTAAAAGGGTCAAGACCATCTCCTTATTTCCCCACTCTCTATACTTATTGCTTGGGTATAGCTTTAAAGTAGCCCATGAACCCTTTTCACTCTGGCAACACATTTACCCACAATTAACAATCAAGCCGTCTTCCCTTCATTCAGGCATCCATTCTCCCTGGCCTCATTTTCCCTGCCTCTCTCTTGATCTACCATTGTGCCGAGAGCTGTTTGTGCCATCTCAATCTGCCCCCCTCACCAGCCGCACAAGGATTGTGGGGGGAAGAAAGCGTCCAGCATTCAGATGCTGAATAGCAAATTGCTCTTGAGTGTCCTTGCTTCCCCCGGCTCCCCCCCTTCCTAGGGAAGGACACAGGGGGCGCTGAAAGCAACCATACATTTTGTTCAGGGCTCTTGAAAACAAGCGTTTCACACCTGAAGCCTTTCACAGCAGCCCAGAAGCACCCCTTCAAACCACTTAATTGCCAATTGCTTCAGAGCTCCTTGTAAAAGTCCATTATGTCAGCCAGCTCCATGGCGGAGACAAAGTATGCGAAATGAGAGTCCTCCTTTTTCCAGAGCCCATGCGGCATTAAACATCCCCAGATCACTGGTTTTCTTGTTGTTAACAGGCCGTGATTGGCTCCCGTTGGAAGCATGCACAGAAACCTCGTAGCATTATTTGAAAATGAGAGGCGCAATTTTCCTTGCGTTCTTTTTCGACATAAGATAAAAATAAAGAGGTACCAGACCTACCCAAGAAAAAGGATCTTCACGTAGTCATGTGTAACGCTGGGAGTTGGGCCGGGGTGGGGGACGCGGATGGGACAGGATGAGAAACACCCAGACTTGTGCACCTGTCAAAACTGAGTAGCCCTCTGGTTTGGGTTCGGGTTTTTCCTTAGGCTGAAAAAAAATTACAGTGTGTGCAAATTCTCAAAGTTAAGAGGCTCTATCCTTGAAGTCCAAAGAAACTCACAAGAAGATATTCCGCAAGAAAAGAATGCTCACCTTGAATACAATGGAGGTGAATGCTTATTCACCGGAGAGCTATTGCAAAGGTGCAGCTGTGGAATTGATTTTTCCGATGACTTGGTTCTTTTGGAGGCCTCCCCGTGCCTTCTACCCCAAGCCTTTCCCACAATTAGCCATCGATTTGATGAGGAACCACGCCTGGCAAGCACCTGCGAAATGAATGAAATGTTCCTGGAGAAATACATTTCTCGCTGTCCATACTTCTGACTCTGAGGGGAGGGGGGCTGTCCAGGTGAGGGAGACCTATTAATAAAATACGATCCAGTCAGAGAGCCACCGAGCCTGATGGTAGAGGCAGGGGGTCGGTTTGTCAGGAGAGTTCAAGGTATGTTCTTTGGAGTAGACATTCCGGGTTCCTGGACTCCTATTGTTCTCCACGCGCTTTCAAAAGCAGGGGCCTGATGCTGGAGGAGGTCTGAATATGTCTTCCAGGGTCCAGGATGGTGTGTGTGTGTGTGTGTGTGTGTGTGTGTGTGTGTGTGTGTTTAAATGCAGTTGTGTTCCTCTGCTTCCAAAAAGGGGGCCATTTAATCTGCTCCTTTTGATCTGAGGTTCCTTGTAGAATTCAGTGCTTTCCTTCCTGCAAAGAGCCAAGGGGAGAGTGAAGTTGAAGACGAGGAGGAAATGTGACTTTATTCTAATAAAACATGTAAGAGTGGGCTTCTATTTTGAGTCTAAACACTGGTCTGTGGTGATGGAAAGGCTGTCTTTCTTATCACGTGTGCACTTCCTTTGAATGAATGAACTTCATTCTGCTGAAGGAACCTTCCCCAGATGGCTCCGTTCTTCTGTTGTCTTTACTGGTCCCGAACTCGGCGTTGGGATGGCCCTGAGAATTGTCCCTGTCACCTCTTGTCAAAGAATTTGGTCCAAGCTGGCTTCTGGGACTTCTGAGGCTAACTCACCAGGCTTTCCCCCTTCCTGTCATGATAAGCCTTTAATTGGGCTGGCCGTGGCTGGCATTATGCAGTAAGCATTCCATACTTCAGTCTCCAGGGCTGTAGAACCCAGAGCAATGAAAGATACATTTTTTGAAGCAGGGGATGCATCCTTGTTGTTCTGTCCATATCCAAGGTACTTTAAAAATTATTTTTAAATCAATTAATTAACTGACAGTGTTATATTAGTTTCAGACGTACAGTATAGTGATTCGGCAATTCTATGCATTCCTCAGTGCTCATCATGGTCAGTGTACTTAATCCTCTTTATCTAGTTCACCCACTCCACTGCCCTCCTCCCCTCCGGCGACCACCAGTTTGCTCTCTCTATTTAAGTCTGTTGTTTGGGTTGTCTGTCTTTTTCTTCGTTTTGTTCCTTAAATTCCACCTGTGAGTGAAATCTTGTGGTATTTCGTTCTCTGTCTGACTTATTTCACTTAGCACTGCACTCCCTGGGTCCATCCATGTTGTTGCAAATGGCAAGATCTCATTCTTTCACATGGCTGAGTAATATTCCGTTGTGTATATATACCACATCTCCTTTGTCCGTCCGTTATGGATGGACACTTGGATTTCTTCAACAAATAATCTGATTAAAAATGGGCAGAGGGTTACATAAGCATTCTTCCAAGGAAGACCTAAAGATGGCCAACAGACACATGAAGGGATGCTCAACATCAGCCATTATCAGGGAAACGTGAATCGAAACCACGGTGAGATATCACCTTGCACCTGTCAGACCGGCTAGAATCCAAGAGACAAAAAATAGGAAGTACTGGCCAAGATGTGGAGAAGAAGGAACTCTTGAGCACTGTTAGTGGGAATGTAGATCGATGAAGCCGCCATGGGAAACAGTATGGAGGTTCCACAGAATATTAAAAATAGAAATATCGTATGATCCAAGCACTCCACTTTCAGGTATTTACCTAAAGAAAATGCAAACACTAATTCAAAAAGATATGCACTGGGGTGCCTGGGTGGCGCAGTCGGTTAAGCGTCCGACTTCAGCCAGGTCACGATCTCGCGGTCCGTGAGTTCGAGCCCCGCGTCGGGCTCTGGGCTGATGGCTCAGAGCCTGGAGCCTGTTTCCGATTCTGTGTCTCCCTCTCTCTCTCTGCCCCTCCCCCGTTCATGCTCTGTCTCTCTCTGTCCCAAAAATAAACAAACGTTGAAAAAAAATTAAAAAAAAAAAGATATGCACCCTTATGTTTATTCCAGTGTTACCTACACAAGCCAAGATACGGAAGCATATCCAAGGATCTTTAAAGCAGCAAGGCTCATCCCAGAGCTCCTAGACCTCATTTTCCAAGAAAGATGGCTGCACTGTTGTGTTTGATCAAGGGCCATATCTACGACCCATACAAGGTAAGAGTGATTTTCACCCGAAGTATTTCTTTGCTTTTCTTTCTGTCTGTTCTTCCTTTAGGCTTCCCTTTTTGTTATGATTTGCTTGTTTGGCTTCCTTCAATTCTCTATTACTCACCAGGTCATTCTGCACAAAAGTTTCCAACAGGTTACTTTATTCTGTTAACCATCCTTATGTTGTAGGAGGTACGATGTGCTTCGTTCGGTCTTGTGATCATTGCAATGCCTGTACGCATTTCTTCTACACTCAAGTAGTGAGCAGGAGGGAAGCAACACTGGTGACCTCTTGTTCCCTGGCTTCCCCCTCTCCGACCAAAGCCTGTAAAATACGGGAATGTGGATAATGATACTGAGGAGGAAAGCTAGCCAATGCCGTCTTGTAAAAGACTCCATTTTAGCACAGTAAGCCTCAGGACGATCCCTAAGCGTAGCAAGGTCAAGAGACTGTGGCCAATTCGCCAAACCTGGGCTGCTATTTATTTTTGGAAAATACCACAGGAATGTGGCCACACCCGTAAGTATATATATATAGTCTCTGGCTGCATTCACTTTGGAGTTGAAGAGTTGCAACAGAGACCATCTGGCCCCCAAATCCTAAAATACGCACTATCTGGCCTTTTTACGGCTAGTGTTTGCTAACCCTTACAATAAAGAAAAGGCATTGCCAAGATCTCCTTTAATACGTTTCACACAGGAGAACGTGAAACATTTGCTGAAGACTTAATCAGATAGACTTGTGTTGGGAGCCTGATCTGTATGGGCCAGGAGGAAAACACTGAGATAAACCACATAAGCATGGAGGCATGTTTAATTAAATTTTATTTAATTAAGGACTGTTTGCACGTCTGTCTCTCCTGGTAGATTGCGATCCTTGAAGACAAGCACGCCTAACCTGTGGCCACGGCTAGCAAACAGTTGCCATCGGTATGTGTCGGTCACATGGGCAGTTTTTTGAATGATTGTTCTGTGAAGATCCACCATTTCATAAACCTCTCCGTCTTCAGGCCCAGCTCGTTGGAAATGCAGACCGTGGGGGCAGTGAGACGATTCACCCGTGGCTATTTTCGAGACGCGCCCGTCATATCACTCGAACTCCGGACGTTGCCGAGGGCTGTGTATTTCTGAGTGAACGATTGCGTGCTTTCGAAGTGCCTTTTTTTTTTTTACCCCCTCCCGTTGTCTTCCTTTTGTTCCACTCACTCCAACTTTCTGGCGTTGTTGAAAAGAAGTTGAGGATTTCTCTGAAGGAATGGGTTTCGTATAATTGCTTTTGCAACAAAAACACCTTTTATTATTCCACAAATAATCTATTTCCCAGGATACAGCCTTGCTTCCTCTTACTCAACATATTCAATAAGGCAGCTGCTTTTTCTGTGGTCCCTTGGCACAGGTGTGCCAAACTCCTTTGCCACTCACCTGGTAACATTTGTTGAGACAAATCGCGGCATATTTCATCAAGTCTTTCCAATACCTCCCCGTGCCAGGTTTGAAATCTTGCATTATATGGGACTCCTCTGGCCATTTCCAAAAGGAGACAATAAAGAAGTTTCCTTTTTCTTGGAAGAACAACCGTTTGTTGGCAGAAAGAGGGTGGCTGAATTAACTCCCCCTGGAAGAATGGAGTTCACACCTCTGGGAAATTTTAAACCAAAGAAGTATAAATCTGTCTAACAATGTCTGATCGTCTTTCTGCAGCCCAGAGAGCCTGCTCACATATGTCTAGGTTACAACATGCTTTCACACACAGTGTCGGGTTTTGTTTTTCTTTGTAAAAATTTTTTTAAATTTATTTTTGAGACAGAGAGAGAGAGACAGACAGAGCGCGAGGAGGGGGAGGGACGCAGAAAGAGAGGGAGATGCAGAATCTGAAGCGGGCTCCAGGTTCTGAGCTGTCAGCACAGAGCCCGACGCCAGGCTCGAACTCACGAACCACGAGATCACGACCTGACTCAAAGTCAGACGATTCACCCACAGAGCCACCCAGGCGCCCCATGTCAGTTCTGATCAATGCTTGGAGTTTAGCTATTGGAAAGAAGAGGACCTAATAAGTCTGAATGTTCATTCTGAGTTCCGCACTCTACATGTGTTATCTAATTTAACACTCACCTATGTGCGTTATTTAATTTACTATTAACGATTGCCCCAATGGAAAGCTGTTATCGTCCAAAATTTATAGATGAGGAAAACTGGAGCACACCGAGGTTAATCACGTTTACAGAACTAGAAAGAATAGAATCTGTCAGAAGGATTGATTATATATTCTAGCTAGTTTGCATTTAATAAAATCCAGGTTGGTATTGAACTTCAACATGTGGTCACTACTTGTGCTTCAACTATTGATGTCATAGACTCCACTCTGTTCTCTGATCACCACGATTATAATAATAAGGCAATAACAACAACAATAATAATAATGGTTAACATCCGTGGACCACTTACTATGCGCTGATATGTTACGTGGATCAGTTTGTGTATTTCGCTCAGAACCCTATGAGTATACGATATTATTATATATCCTGTAGATAGGAACACTCAATCTCAGCAATGTCAAATGACTGCTTACGGCTCTGCAGCAAACAAACATCAGAGGAGATACGTAAACATAAACCTTTGGTTGTCGGATGCTGAGTCGATATCCCTTACGCCCATATCCATAGTATGTTCTATATAGGATCCCTGGGTGAGCTTATCATCCACACCCTGGCTTCAGCCGTCCCTCAACAGTCCTGATGACAAGCCATCTATGCCATTCCCTAGGATTGTTCTGCTAAGGACAATCCTATTATCTACGCACATGGGTAGGAGTCTCTACTCAGGCTCAAGTTTGAGGTTGTAATCGTTTCCCCAAACATCCTTCTTTATTTTATTAAAATGATAAATGGTGGCTTCCATCCAACTGCCTGAGTGTGAAGCCGAGAAAGAGTTCCAGTCATCCTACTCCCCCTGAGGATCTCTGACTGTACCATTAAGCCTCCCTCCTCGCTTCTTCTCAAATCCGCCCCCTCCCTTCCTTTTCACTGTCCACAACTTAAGTCACAGATCCTCCAGGCTCAGGGCCCACCATAGTCTTTGATACGGCTCCTGTCTCCAGCCTGGGGATCGGGAAACCCACGGCCTGTGCTGGAAGTGAAGTGATTTATCTAAAGGTGATTAGGACTACACTCTGTGCTGCTGAAATGTGTCCAGGGGTTCCTATAGTCTTAAGATCTGCCGAACCCACTCAGAAGGCACTTCTGATTCGGGTCCTCTTCCATGGAATGATGACCTTCCTACGTCTTCCCCACGCTAGACAGCACACAGTCGATTCTCCGTAAGTGGTTGTTGAATAAGTGAGCGCGCTCTTAGTCAAAAGATTCCATCAGAAATGGTTGGGACTTCATATTTAAGGTCTGTAGTAAGAAAAAGATATTGAACTAATTTGGTTTCAAGGGACAAGTAGAAAATTTTTGCAAGCCCATTATTTCCCTCCCTCCCTCCCATCCTCCCTCCCTTCCTTCTTTCCCTTCCCTCCCCTTCCCTTCATTTCCCTTCCCTCCCCTTCCCTTCATTTCCCTTCCCTCCCCTCCCCTTCCCTCCCCTTCCCTCCCCTTCCCTTCCCTCTCCCCCCCTCCCCTCCCCTCTCCTCCCCTTCCTTCCCCTTCCTTTCCCTTCCCTCCCCTCCCCACGCTACCCCTCCCCTCCCCTTACTTTCCCTTCCTTTCCTCTCCCTTCCCCTCCCTTCCTCTTTCTTTCTTTCTTTCTTTCTTTCTTTCTTTCTTTCTTTCCTTCTTTTCAACAGCTTACATTTCTTGCATACTTGTGGCTGGCTGCTGGAAGATGAAGAGTAGGAACATGGAATACAGAATGAGATAATATATGTGAAAATCTTTTGAAAAGTATAAAGTACCATAGAAATGACAGAGTTGGTGATGATGATGACAGTGCAATCATAGCCTCTTGGTTGCAGGCCCATTATTTTCCAAAACTGTTTGCAAGTTAGCAATTAAGCTATTAATGTAAATCTTCATGTCATTGCTTATTCTCCACTGAACCATTCTTCTCAAACTTGAGTAAGTGATCACTTACAGAACATTACCCTAAACTCATTGTAAGGCACATGCCTGATTTTGAAGTGAATTGTCTTTTTTTTTAAATTATTTCAACCAAAGCCAAGTTGTTTTTATTGTTGTTTGTTAAAGCAGTTGCACAGTACCCTGCTCTGTGGATAGGACGCTTGCTTATTCACAGGCAGGATTTGGCAGTAAGTGTAGGGAATGGCTTTGGCAGACTTAGCTGAAGGGACTAAAACTTGAGGACTGGCTGCTCCTCGCATAGAAATCCCCAAAGCTGTTCTTAACAGGCCTCACAAATCGAACAGTAAAATGATTTGTTGATGAGAAACAGCTGCCTTAGGGTCTAGTGAAGATTCCATAGGAACTTCTACTTCCCACCCCGCAACCTTGTATGGATTTCCCCTGCTAATCTTTATCATGGGGAAAACCCATGATTTCATGATGGGCTTTTTGCATACCTTCTCTCTTTAGCAGAACCAATTGTATTGTCTTGTTGTTAGAAAGAATAGAGAGGCTATTGAAGATAATTGAGTTAGCCCCTACCCCATTGTTGCTGTAGGGTCTCAAACTTTGGGTCTCTTTAAGAGCGATTATAGAAAATGCGGAAAAAGAGGACCTGTATTCATCGTAAGACTATTGAAACAGTTACAAAAATATATTTAAAGAAATATGACTGTAGTCTGTTTGACAATTTTAGAATTTTTTTCTGGTTTGCATAGGAAAGAGATTTTTTAAGTATAGTCGACAGGCGATGTTACATTACTTTCCAGCGTGCGATGTGGTGATTGGACAATTTGGTACATTGCGCAATGCCCACCATGACGAGTGTAGTTACCATCTGCCACCATACAAAGTTGTTACAATATTATTGGCTATATTCTCTACGCTGTACTTTTCATCCCCGTGACTTATTTTTTGAATGAAAGAAACTCAGCTCACACACACTCTGCAGTATATCCAGTCCAACCCCAGACCCCACATATTGGCATTCAAGACAATCAACAGAATCAACCAACGTAAAAACCATCCAGTGCTAGAGAGGGAAAAAAAAAATCATGGCCATGTTCTTCGTGAGTGTTCAATTCAAGTGTCAGATTGAAATTTAGGATCCACATTTTCTAAGTAAAATGGAGGAGTTAGATTTCCCAAGGAATGAAGAATGAGGAGCTATTAATGAAGAAAGACAAATTATGCAGTGAAGGGAGCCTAAGTTCTATTTCTAACACATACTGAAGAAGCCCCATGTTATACTACATCTTGCAGAAAGGAGTGCTTCTTTCTGGTGATGCATATTTCTACACCCCCGCTCCCTTGGTAGGAAAAATCTAATTTTAATGTGTGCTTAGGCATGTGGTGTTTATGGGAAAAGTTGTGTGTGTGGGCGTGCACTTCACTACTCAGGAGGGAGCTGAAGCATGATTCAAGTTTCAGAAGGTTTTCCTACTTCCGAATATCAAGAAACCAAAACAGGCAAGTAGATGAATCTACTTCTAAGCCAAGAAAAGGAACAAGGCATTTTCATATCACAAAAAGTAGGGCAAAGTTTTGCCATGAATTATTTAAGAAATACTTTCCATACCCTGAACAGGTGATCTAGTTCCTGTCCTAAATTGGCAGTTTCCTTTTAAAGAAGGACTGACGTGTCTTTTGATTCAGGACAAATGAAAACCAATCAGTAAGTTTTCAACCCGACAGATCTTCCATCTTTAAGGTCAGAGAGAGAGAGGAGTACGATGTTCAATAAATTATACTGTGCAGGTATTGACAAGATCTGGTCAACATTATAAAAGCTAGGCTTTAGAGCTGAATCTCGATTTTCTAAAAATATACAAAAAGTGTATAAATATACATTTTCATAACCATTTTATAATTGTTTTCCGTTCACACAGTCCTGGTTTCTGTGGAATTTTGGAAAATTCAAGATCTCCATTTGCTAAGGAGTCAGAGTCCAAAGTGACTGCAGGGACAGCATCCATTGGAGGCCAATTTCATGATCCTTCCCGGCCTCTGAATGCTGACCTGTTGCCCCGAGATGAATATGTTAACAGGATAAAGAGGAGGAAGAAAGACTCCAGCTCTGTACACAGTCATGGCCTCAATTCCTGGTTCTGCCGGTTGGCGTAGTGAATGAGAGTTTCTTCTGTGCCTTGATGTTTGTAATAGAAATCCCTGGGGTAGAATATAGACGTGCAAAAGCTCAGATAGCCTTGATGAGGGTTGCTTCATAAGTTTTGGCGCCCACTGGTATTTTTTTCCCAGTCCAGGGAAATGGATAATTATCTTGGTTCATGGTGGGTGGTATCTCACTGCTAAATTGTTCTCCTGAGAGTGGAACTGCCTCAGGTTTTGCAGTTAGTGGTCTGAAAGTTTTGGACTAATTGATTTTGATTTGTAATACTCTTTTGTTTTATGTAAAAACTATTGGTCTTAACACTGAAGGACCATTGTAGCCTTGCAGCTTTAAATTTGTGGTCTCATTGAATTAGATTTGTAATACTTCTTTGTTTGATGTGGAAGCCATTGTTATTACCACTGAAAGACCACTGTAGCCTTGCACTGTCTCCCAGAGAAACTAACGTCTTTGTTTTGGAAGGCGTCTCAGAAGATAGGAAGCTTTAGGAGGGTAGGAAGCAAGTGTTTTGTTCTGCCCCTATGATCCACCACAGTATCTGTGCCAGAAAAATTCAGTTAGGCTTTGTTGAACTGAATCCTGTATGTGTGTCCTTGCTTCTGGTGGTGATTATACACGGGAAGCTGTCTGTACCAGTGGAAAAGAAAAGTAGTCTGGAAGCCATTGTTGAGGGTCTGTCTTTGCTGCTTACGAGTGATGTGATCTCGAGTCAGTAAATCACTTAAATCTACCTTTGGCTTCATCCTTTTTACCTATAAAACTGGAGTATTAGAAGATACTGATACTGAAGAGAGTTATCCTGTCAATCAAGGGAGAAAATGTATGTGGAAAAAAAGTCTCCTTTATAAAAATATTGTAGTGTAGAAATCCAAAGTATAATTAGAACTGTTATCGTGGGAAAGTATTGAATTTCAGTTTTCTAGCTGATTCTCCGACTGGGATTTGAGATACCGAGTCAGGTACCTCCCCTGACCCCCCTGTGCCCCAGGACTCATTTGTCTTATTTAAGCTTATTTTGCTTCCCTCCAGGATTTCTTCCAGATTTAAATATATGATCTCAAGCCCCAATTTCCTGACTCGTATAAATGAGAGACCATACACTATCCATTGAATTACCTATTCACGTTATTAAATATTTTAAGTTATACAAAAAATAAAGGAGCGGATACATAGAAAGTAAACAAGATGCCAACATGTAACTGAAATTCTAGGCATTTTTGTTTTATTCCAGTGAGTGCTCTGTTTCCTGTACTCGTCCTGCAGAGATTCTTATCTATAGGGCGAAAACTCCACAAGATCCAAATAATGAAGCCATCAGGGGGGATGTTGTAGTGGTATGGAGTGGGGGTCAACTTCAATCAAGAAGTTTCTTAGGGAGATAGTTTTTATGATTGTTTTCTTGTCAAGGTGGGAGAGATCTGCCTACCTGTCAACGTTCCGCTCAAGTGACCCATTCTCCAAGAAGTCTCCCCCGACCCTCCCTTCCATAGGCAGTTGAAGGGACCACTGCCCACTTTGTGTGCCCATCCTGTGCGATGCAGAGATGTTTCTCATCCCTCACCCAAAGATTCATGGCACTGCTTGGCTTCCATACCTACCTCCCTCTACCTGACTTGCCCTTTGGGACACCGTTGCATCGGTGTGTAGCATTCGGTAGGCTGAAGAAGGATACCTGGTTAAAGGACTGAAGGAAACAAAAACAAAATGAAGAATCCAGAGTAAGAAGGATGAGCCAAGGAAAAATAACTGGGCTAAATTAGCCGAAGAGAGTTCTAAAAGCAAGTTTCGGAAACATTATAGAAAAAGCTGTGTATTGTGTGACCCCATGATAGCTGGGCTGGGTATGAGTAGAGGCTGGCAGGTCAAAATGGCCAAGTCAATACCAAACAGCCTTTCAATGCCAATTTGAAATTCTGATATGAGACGGTGAGAAGGACAAGATGATTTAAGGTGTTTAATGAACGTTCCTATCCCGGGTGATGACGGCAGTCACAAGTGTGATGTGGAACATTAGGAGGCTAAGCGAGGCGATAAATGTGGCTTCAGAGATCGGTTCACCCCACCAGTTAAGCAGCGGGACCGTGGGTTGGGACAGATCTCATTTGGGCCCTGATCCTCTCTAGCTGTGTGGCTGAAGACAGCTTTCGTACCTAAACTTCCTCAGCTTCATGTTTCCTAATTTTAAAACGGGGTTGGCAATAAAGGTACCTCCCTCAAAGCACTCTGAAGTTTGAATAAAACGATCCATTTAAAGCACGTAGTAGAAAAGAACAAACGCTTAAATTTTGTGCATTCGAAACATTGAAAACTTTGCAAAAACAGGATGAAGTAATTATGCCTTGAGCCCTTGGACACCTGCTCGTGGGAACTTGAATCATTCAAAGTTGCCTTTCTTTCTCTGTTTATTCAAAATATTTATTGAACATTGCAAAGCACCGGGCTAGTTTCCCTGAGATACGTAAACACATTATGCATAAGACACCGTCCCTGGGTTTCGTGTCTTGAGAATGAATGAAGGAGGATAAGGCATGGATATAATACGGTGAAATTAAAAAAAAAACACAACAAACAAACAAGCAAACAGACAAAAAACACCTGCATATAATAAACTGAGAAGCAGGAGAAAAGGGCACTGATGGGAGAGATCAGACAACCAGGCTTAAGTTCTAGACTCTTGTTTGTTTTCTGGCCGTGGGTTGGTCTTAGGACCTTCCTTGCCTTCATCTTTGTCACCTGGAGTGTGAATGCTAGTTTCTCCGATCTCAAGGTCCCAGTTGGGCCCGAGGATTCTAAGCTCAGTAGGGTTATTACTGCCATTCAGACCAATGGCAGAGGTCATCGCCTCTTCAGGAATGTGGGGAGTGATTTATATAGAGTGAACACGTTTTGGCCCGGTCCTGAAAGGCGAGTAAGATTTCTCTGAGCAGAGAAAGAAGGAGGGTGGTCTTAGAAAATGTAGGAGCAAAAATCCCAGGGTGCACAGTGGCAAGAGGTTTTTTGGATTTATCTACAAAACTAGATTCAGCGGATGGGTGTGTAGTCAAGTTATTGAGTCTCAGATTTAACTAAGGTTTACTGAGAATATCTCCTTATCAAGCACCAGCCTGAATCTTTCATGTACGTTACCTCGTGTAAAGCTCCATCAATATGGCGTGATATTGGGTGTCGTTACCCCTCCTGTGCAGATGCTTCACGGGTGCACATGTAGATGGCTGCAGACCCATACAGATAATCCAGAAGAGTGAAGTTCATTGTCCGGAGCGAAATGCACATCTGGGTTCACATGTGGCCCATAGAGCACTGTGGTCAGCTTTTGGTTTGTGGAAACTGAAGTTCAGACAGGGTAAGCAACTCACTCAATGAAACACGGTGGCTATATAATAAGCTTGGATTCAAATTTCAGTGTCTTGAATCTAAGCCTGGTGTTTTTTTTTTTTCACCATATGATCTTCCTACTGGAAACATGGGGAAAGAAACCCGGAATGCCAGGTAGCACCCAGATTTTAAATAGACGTAAAACATCAGCCCAAGGATTCAGACTGTATTCGGCGACCAGCCAAAGACCGTAAAAGAATCAAAGTGGTAGTTTGTGTCAGAGATGGAGGGATGTGGCTAAGAGAATACAACTTAGGCGAGGTGTTCTAAGGATAGAAGTAGCAAGGTAGAATGGAATCCAACAGAAATGGAGTGCGAAACACGGGTGGCTGGATAGTGATAGAGCCAAGGAGAGAAACCACTAGTGAGGTCTTTCTTAGGCCATCCTCTCTGGCCTAGTTGAAGAAACTGACATAGACAGAGAGTAGTTGAAACTGTGTGAATGGTTCAAGGAGAAACAGTAAAATCCTACGATGGAATCTATGTTCATGTAGCACAGTTCACCAGATCACAAACCGGCTCTAGAGTTTTCTGTGCCCGCCTCGATCACTGAAGCAGAGACATGTTGCTGATTCAGAAATGTATCAGCTATTCAGATGGCATGAGGCTTCAAATTTTAATACCGAAAAACAAAAAAAAATTAGCTCAGATGCAGAGAATATTTTGGTTTGGTAAGTTGAGCTTAACTTTGTGTGAAGGACTTAGCTAGATTCTATTCTTTTTGTGTGTGTGATCTCATCGGTTTCTCTGTTTTAATGGGCTCCTTGCAATTGCTTATCTGCCAATACCCTGATTATACAGTTGCCCTTATAACCACAAATGGATACTTTTTTTTTTTTTTTCTGCAGTAGAATTTCACAAATGCTGCTTTGAGTTTGAAGCTGGGAGATCTGATGGAAAGACAAGTAGTAAATGCTTAAGGTACACCTCATATGTACCTCTGATATGGCTAATTTGAAACATTACAAATCTTAGTAATGAAATAAAACATGGTAAACGTCAGTAAATTACCACCAATTAAAATGTTTACATTTGAGTATAGTTTGTATACAATGTTACATCGGTTAAAGGTGTACTGTTTTCACCCACGGTGTAAATTTCTTTTAATTTTAAAAATCTACTGAATACAGAGGTAAATCAATTACTGTTAATTAAAAAAAAAAAACTATTGAATACAGAGGTAAATTGAGAATATAAAGTGGCCAACCTTTTCTATTACCACCGACAGTGTCAACTCAAACCCAATGTTGGGCAAAAATTGAAAACGTTGAAATGACCAGTATAGCTTTTAGCCCAATTTGAAAACTATTTATCTAAGTGTCCATCTTATTTAAGGAGAAAAACCCTTAGAGCATGTTTCAGAGAAGATGATTGTTCTCTAACATAATGGATCCATAATTAGGAATGGGTCATATATGATCAAATTAGAATATAGAAAAGCAAAACTGAAGGTAACGTAATCTAGTATAAAGTGCAAATATATCTAGTCTATTCCATTCTTCAAAAGTAATCTGAGCTGGAATCCTGTTCAGTGTATCACAGACGGTCTCTCTCCTATCCCTCTCAGTTCCAGAAAGTCCAGACTACATGTGGAAACGTATTAGAATGTGGGAGAGTATAGCTGGTATTAAATTAAATATGTTACAAATCAGTGCACATCAGTTTGCCTAAATACTAACAAAAATCATTTTTTATTGAGTAGTTACTCTAAAAATTATTTGGTATTCTTTTCCAATGTGATTTTCTTTTTCTTTCTTTCTTTCTTTTTCTTTCTTTCTTTCTTTCTTTCTTTCTTTCTTTCTTTCTTTCTTTCAATACTGAGCTTGCACTGCATGCAGCCCTTTGACTTGAAGCAATAGTGATCTAAGACAAGGTTCTGCCATCCAGAAGGATTGTGGGCATAAGAGAGATTGAAATTGGCGTGTAATGTTAATGCTTTTTTCATTTCATACCTGCAAAGCCATATGCTAATCGATCAGGTCTGTGTGTGCACATGAGCTCCCGGTCTAGGTACTAGGCCTGATGGGTCCCAGATCCCCTTGCTTTCCAGGTGGATAACAGCCCGAGAGTCAGTCTTTCGTGCTCTATACCTTGATTAGGTAATAGTATGAGAAAAAGGTGAAAGTCAGTAATATTTTTACAGCCAGAGTGAACTCAGAAAATCTAGCTTTTCATGTGAAGGCTTCTCCACTGACTTGCTTCCATATACAGTATTTCTTTTTCTGAAGAGTGCCAAGAATCCTTCCCAACCTTATACGATGGATCTCATCTGTATGTTTTGTTTCCTACGTGAGGTAACAGAAATATATTACATGGACCTCAGACCGTCTTTATCGGAGTAAGAAACACAAACTTTGGCAGCGATTTCAATGTGATGTGTGTGGGAACAAGGTCCCACCGTGACTCCTTAGGACCATCTCTTATTTATGCACTTATGTATTTATGTATGTAGGTATTTATTTATTTATTTATTTATGCCTGGGATCCTGGATGGGCTGGGCCGTTTCTTCCCGGGTTGCACCCATTCACCTTTTTTCCCTTTCTTTAAAATTGCCGAAGCTTGGCCGTGGCTCTTTGGTATGGCTCGACCCTTCTGGTCAGCCAGGACTCCCGTGGGTGGAGAAGAGCTTCCTAAAGTTGCGAAGGAGAAAATGTAATCAGCAAAGTAATCATTTCTGCTGTGATGGAAAAGAGAAAAAAAAAAAAAAAAAAAAAAAGGAGGCCAGTGTGAATGAAAAAACAGCTGTGGACCACCAAAAAAGTCAACTGGAATTGGAAGGAGGTAGACCTTAAAAAAAAAAAAAATTGCTCCAAAGACATAGCTTTAAAGGGAAAATGAATCAGAAAAGAGTTCTGAAGTGTAGAATGCAATGCCTAATAACTTTAAATAGTACATTGAGTCTTCCGGAATTTTTTTTTGTTCTTCTTCAAGAATAATCTGCTTACATCGTTAAGACCTCAGCTAAGCTCAGTAACACAAATTACCAGATGTTGTATCCCCTAGTTTTTCCATCAAAAGACCAACCACCAAGCTTGTTGAAAGAGAGAGGTCATCGTCCCTCCCTGGCTATAAAACTATTTTTGCAACTCCTAACAAATGAAATGAGAATACCTTTCAGCTGTCGAAGGAAACTATCTCCCGCTCCTTCCAAGTCTCCCTGTTTCGCTTTGTTATTTTCTAATAATGCACTCATGTGTAAGCTAATAATGTGAACAGAGGGAAAATGAAGAGACTTAAAAAAAAAAAAGGAAAAAAGCAGAGTGAATTAGGGCAATTGAGGTCGCTCTGTTTCATTTTTTGCTGGAAGGATTTTAGCCCTAGTTTTTACCTTATCGCTTATTACACAATTTACGATAAAATGAGATGTGATTCCATTCTTATTGTTGTGCTATCGCCTATTGAACATGCATATATAGAATTCATTTCAGATTTAAACACTATCTTAATTATAAACTGAATAAAATGGACAACCTATCGGGTTCTCTAAATTGCATTCGAACAAATAGTTTCATTTTTTATCACATTTCTACCGATGACACATTGGGTATAATGATGTTCAGGGAATATTCCGTTTTTATGCAGTGCCTTAATTGGGCCAAAGTATTTCCCATATGACAACTAATAGTTTGTTTCTGACTTACAAGTTTGAGAACTTGAACCATACGTCATGACTAACAATATTTCTCATGATGTTCTGCCTAAATAACATTGCCAGGCAATCTTCATGTTTTAAAGTCACCTACAAATGATATAAGTGTTGCATGATGAAAACAGGGTGATTATATTACACGCAACTTTCTAGTTTTGTTTTAAACAACGTGATTGTTGTTTGTATTTAGGATTCATGTATGGAAACTTTTCCAACAAAAGCCGGGCACCATTGGAAATACTGCAATAAATACTGTGATTGGTTTTAAAATGAAATATACATTTAATAAATTATCCAATGTAACTTTTAAGGAAAGCACATAATGTAATTACCCAATGTAATTTTTAAGGAAAGCATGAGCCTAAGAAGTTTAGTTTTACATGTATCCTTACTTGCTACAAACTCTGAAAATTGCTATCAAGAAAAGTTACGTACCTGATTAAACTTATAGTTATTTGGTATAGTCCTTCCGAGTATAATCGGAGTCAACATAATAAGATAGGTCCTAATTGTCAAAAGAGGATACTGTGTATGCTATAAAAACATTGATTTATCTTCATGGGATATTTTACAATATAGAATAATCATGTTTAGAAGAACTCAGACATTGTAGGCAACATATAACTTTGTCGTTAAATGTATACCTTAATATGGGTAGCATTTGTTGAAGAATTTCCAACTCAAAAGGACTTAAATGCAATTTTACATATCAAGTAAGCATTTCAGTGGCAACAGGGGAACGGGAAAGGGCTAGCGCTTGGATGTTAATTGTTTATTAACGTGTTACATTTTCCAAACTGCCCCATTTACTTAACTAGATAGTTTTGGGTCGTTATCAAAGAAAATTTTGTATGCGTATAAATAAACGCACACACCCACATACTTTAGATGTTTGTCTTCTTTTTAAAGTTCCCCTGCAACATCTAAAAAACAAAACCAAAAACCAAAAACCAAAAAACGAAAACAAAAAACCAACAACAACCAAAAAAACCTGGCCGGCTGGGCTAATCATGTAGAATAGAGCCTGCGATTATCCGAACTTTGCACCTAGACCACAAAATAAAGCAGTTGTCCTGTCAGAGCTGCGAACCACTCTGTCCCCCAATGTCGTCTTGCAGATACTTTTTTTCAACGGTTCAAATGAAAGTCGATTCATTTCTCTCTTTTACTTTAAGCAGGGGGGTTGTCCCACACACACACACACACACACGCACACGCACACACACACACACGCGTGCGCGCGGGCGGGCGCGCGCACACGCACGCACAAATACAATTTTTAGTCATTTTTTTCAATTTAAATGATTTGCTATCACAGTTAGTCCATCTTTTATCTCTAAAATAGTTTCAACCCTGTTAATGTGTGCATGTACTTTTTTCTTATCAGTCTCTCAGCAGCATTTGTGATTCATAGCAGCCATCAAAGTGATAATAAACTCATTCACAATACTAACAAACACGGGGCTCCCAGTTATTTACGAGGCAAATTCACTGCAAGGCTGGGCTGCGGAACAGGGGAGAATCAAGATGGTGTTGATTGATAAATTGACAGGTTAATTTACAAGTGGATAATAGGAGTTAGACCCAGAGGGAAAGAGGGAAGGTCTGGATTCTAGCTTGGTTGCACTGCCATCTGTCTTATACTCAGAAATCTGCAGGGCTGCTGGCTGTCAGGATCAAATACATCCGCATTCTTCATAACTTAAAGACAAAGACCTCCATTTACTGCTGTTTGATGGGCTCATTGCCTTGGTTCTTCACACAATTGACCCTCAATGTGTCAAAAACAGTGCCGCGTCCCAGTGAGTTTCAGAAGCACCACTTAGAGCACGATTTAGACTGTTATTCTGTCCATTTCACAAAATAAACAACGCGCAAGATTGTTTTCAAGACGATTATTTCACGAGTATTAATTGTTTGAGCGTTGATGGTTGAAATGTAGTCTTTCAAGGCTTGGGGGGGGCTCCCCATGTCATTGTTTTAAGGTGTCCCTCTCCCCCATCCCCCCAAACGTCCACCTTTTCTTCTTTATCTCCGGTCCGAGATGCTAGCTGGTCTAGCTGTTTACAACGTATGATAAAACGAATTGTGCGAGTCTCATGATCAACCTCCCCTAAGCATCTTTTTTCTTCTAGAGTTGGGTTATTCTACATTGTGAACATATTTGAGAGTTGTTGTTTTTTTTTTTTAATAGGTTTACAAAGTACTTAGGAAAATAGAGTATGAATACCTCTGTTTATTTTTCTCTTCCAAGGAAACATTTTATCTTATAGGTCAGCCATATATCTTATTAGTTTGGGAGGAAAAAAAAATCTTCAACAGCCAGTTTTGTTTGCCTCCCATCAGTCTGCTAGAACAGGAAAATTTCATCCTCAGTTTCAGGACAGTGCCTCTTTATTGGGCTAAGGCCCCTGCGAGGTAGATAGCAAATCTGTAACTATTGCCACTTTCGAGAGAGCCTCGTCTTTGGTCTTTTAAAATCAGCTGGTTGGAGACTGTTAGAAGCCCTGGCCGTGCCCCGTGCCTCCCAGACAGCGGGCGCTTCGTCCTCATTTGCCAGCACCTATAATCAAGGGGGCTGAAATTCTCCGCTCTTGACCCGAACTCTTCCTCCCCATATCGCCACATTGTAAGCGAACACCCTTCTCCGACTTGAAAATTCATGTAATGCTTAGCTAATGTGAAAACTTGGGGTCGATTTGAACAAATAACTGCTCAAACAGGTTTTGAAAGGAAATTCGAAAAGGCAAAAAAAGCATGTCTGTTCAGCTTCTGTAATTCATTACCAAGTGCCAACACTAATATTTTAAAACAGATTGTCTCCTACTGATCAAGGTATTCAAATGAACTATTGAAACTATGCCTTTAAGTTGAATAACACGAGAAAGCCGGTGGAAAATATCTGATCAAGAATGAATGTCAGAAAAATAAAAACAAATAACTTTGCATGCATGGAATTTTATGGGGTCACAAGGTTAAAAATGTCTCCTTAAAGGGTAAATATCCTTTGAAAAGAAAATGCATTTATGTGTGAATGGGAGCTTGAATGGCTTTTACTGCTTTGTTTAAAAGGAGACAATCATCTTTGTAATTTTTTTTGGCAAGTTGTATATTTTTCAAAAAAGACTCATAAAAGATCATGATATGTTTATATCTAAGATTGCTAATTTTTCTTGATGTGCTGATTGTTTCATTAAAGGGATATATTTTATTTAGATAAGTATTTAAGTAGTTTTTAAACTTCATAATATACTAAGTAAACCTGAATTCTTTCTTTCGACTGAAGCAATGTATTTTATTTTCTGAGCACTAGTAAATATGGCATTACATAATAGTTTTCTATTTAGAGACTTAATGACAAGGACACGCTTATGTAAAATAGAGACATAAATTGATAGCCGGTTTACAGAAATGTGTGATTGTATACCATATTTCTACAGGGACTCTCCTAGAAGATAGATATGTTCAAAATTCAGCCTAATGTCAGGTTTTCCGTGTTTCTAAATTCTGATGGTAAAACCGCCAGAGTTACTGAGACATAATGTCCAATATGTTGTACTTTTATAACTTAAAATAAATATATAAGTTAATTTTCTAGAGATTTATTTTTAGTTACTATTTTTAAAAAGCCCTTGATCCCCACTAGACCGTGGCCAGGCTCATTTCAGTCAGAAGCACGTTGATGTAGAAAAGAATAAAAACCCAATGCAAAATGGGCAGGCACCGATCATTTTATGTGCTTGCAATTTTGAATTCTTTTTAATAAGACACACTCTTTTCTGTGGAAGCTAAGGAGAGATTTTCTGCCTTTTTCTCTCTGAGGGTAGTAAAAGCAAAAAAAAAAAAAAGGGGAGAGAGATATCAGATCTAATATCCCACCCAATTTCTGAGTTAAGCCAGTGACAGGTATGTTTCGAAGCAAGACTATTTAGACACATTGATTTTTGTTGTCACTTTCTTCTTACTTCATATGTCACATCAAGGCTTGGAAATTAGATGAATGTAAGTAGGGTCCGCTGATCATTGTTCCTCAGGAGGAATTTTCAAAGTCAGCTAGCTGTGCTTGATAAAAGTGTCCCCGCGCAGAGCCCCACTCTGCCTACAGGGAAGTTTAGGCAAACTCCAACTTTACAGCTTCGCTCATGTTACTGAGATTCCTGGTTGTCAAGTAGGCATCTACGTAACTGAAGTCTGGTAAATCTCAAAAGTAAAGCGTGAAGGGGGTGGGGAGCTTAAATCATCTTTATCCCTCTTACTTCAAAGCCCTTTGAAAGGAACGTGGAACTCCAATTCTGGTAAACAAATTTTATGAAGGAAGTCATGCTTTCTTCAATTGTATGCTTCCAGGATAACATGTTGACATCCAATCTTTGTGTTTTGAACGGTTTGTAATAATAAATAGAAATCAATGCGGGAGACTGAGAGGTGCATCAATTACGTTTCTTTTATTTCACAGATTCTATGTGGTGTCTATCCGTCCCTGTGAAATTTCTTTTTTTGCGTTTTAAAGCGTACTGTTGTTAATTGGTAACATAGATTCTGAGTGCTGATTGAACCTAAATCATATTTGACAGAAATGTAAAAAAAAAAGGCTTTATTTTATGTGCTAGATAAAATATTATGGTGCTTGAGTTTAGAACAGGGAGATTATTATTTTTTTTGGTGTATCATACTTAAAAAGAAATTTCAGAACAGGTACGAAAAATAAAAAAAAAAAACAATAAGAAAACTCCCATGGAGTCACTTGACCCAGGAAAAAAGGGGGGAGGGGGAAGTGACCAAAATAGTTGAAATCTAATAAGTGCAGTGGATAAATATCAAAAGGTTTAAAACTGAAAATATTTAGGGGAAAAGGGGGGTTAATTTCATTCCACTAGAAATATGTTCCTTCCCTATATCCCTTATGCCCTGTAGACGGGGGATGTTCAAAGCTGGCCGGTGAAGTTTCAGAAAGAAGCTGGTTTGGAACTCTGCGGGTAGGCACTCTGTGTAGTTCTCAAGCAGATGGGATTCAGAGCTCCTGGGCAGACGGTGCGTATGTCATGGCCAGGGTCTCAATTATGAAATGTTGCATGGAGACTTGGGGAAGAGGAAAGGATCATGCATACCATCGTAGCATAACAGAGGGATGGATCTCCTTTTCAGAGCACTTAGAATTCCTTTCCCACGTGTGGTCAATCTAGAGTCTTTAGGAAATTTTATTTGAGCCCATGGGGAGAGAGCGCTGGCTAAGCTCTAATTTCCTATGATTTGAAATATGGCATCTGCAGGCCTCCCGTGTAGGATCACTCAGCAAAAAATAAAAACAAAAACAAAACCCCAAGCAAACAAACAAACGAAAGGTTTATCTTTTAAACTTGGCTGAATACCCAGGCATTTTTAACTCAAATTCCCCTTAATGCATTTTCCTTTAGAAATATGTCCACAGAATTGCGGGGACATTTTTGGACGGTGGCATATTGGACGACGTTAATTTTTTTATTAACATGATATTTTTAGCCTAAATGAAATGTTTCTCCTAGTCACATTATTTCAAATAGTGAATTAAATTAATGAATAGAAAAGGATATTAATGTATTAATATAAATGAGCATTTACAAAAACTACGATTGAGGTCAGAATGCTAAATCAGAGAACAAATTAAAAAAATTGTGAATTTCCTGGAGTAAAAACTCACAACTTTGAAGTTCTAAACCCGGGTGATGATACGGTCCTATCTTTGCCATAAACGTTACAGCAGAGGAAGCTAAAACCCAGGAAATAAGGTCCCAAGTTCTCATGGGTAGTTTATGCCAAATCAGTGGCCCGGATCCGGGTCTGTGGATTCCCAGATTGGGTTGGCTCCCACAACAGCATGCTAGAGACAGTGCCTGCGGCTGTACAATTTTAGGGGCTACAGCGAGCAAAGAAAGTCAACTTGCCATCGAGCCTCAGTTTTTGCCATCTTTAAAATGGAACCAATTGCACTGTCTTCAATTTGTAAATATTAAGAGTAAGCCTTTAAAATTTTTACTGGCCATTGAATGAATGGCGAAAAACCAAGAGGAAAATACACGTGGTATCATTTATGATATATATTGATTCTTTCATCCATCAGTAGGGAATATGAGGTGGGAATACAGGTTGACCATGGCAATGATCATCCTAGAGGATGCCTTTGTACAGTTATGAAGCACCTCTCCCATGAATAAACACACACACACACAAATGCACATGCACACGCCCACATGCACACAGATTCTTTCTCAGGGAAATCCTTCTGCCATGTTAACTATTTTAAGTGTCATGAACTGGGACCAGAATTTGGGGCCTAAGGATCAGTCTCCTCTTGGGAATAAATTAAAGCCTATACTTCCCCACTCAACCCCTGAATTGTAGTGACCCAGAACTGTCCTCGGTGAATTCTCAAGATATTTCAATCTCTCCAGAGAATCAGGCAGTGTGTGTGTGGGACGCATGCATGTGAATGCATGTGCAAGCAAATGTGGGGGCATTTTGGGAGAGGAGGGTGGCTCGGGTGGTTACTGGGACTTGAGAAAGGAGTCAGCAAGGAGACGGCACACAGTGGGAGGAGATGCAGGGTAGTTTGAGACAGCTTTTTAAAATAAAGTTGAACCTTGGGGCGCCTGGGTGGGTCAGTAGGTTAAGCATCCAACTTTGGCCCAGGTCATGATCTCACGGTTCCTGGGTTTGAGCTCCACATGGGGCTCTGAGCCTACAGCTCGGAGCCTGGAGCCTGCTTCGGATTCTGTGTCTCCTTCTCTCTCTACCCCTCCCCTGCTCGCACTCTGTCTCTCTCTCTCTCAAAAATAAATAAACATTAACAAAATTTTGTTTTTAAAAAGTTGAACCTTGAACAACACAGGTTTGAACTCCCTGGGGCTGCCTATTTGCAGGTTTTTTTCAATAGATAAGTACAATACTGTAATGTATTTTCTCTTCCTTATGATTTTTAAAAAGCTTTTTAAGTTTATTTATTTTGAGAGAAAGAGAGAGAGAGAGATAGAGAGAGAGAGAGAGAGAGAGAGAGAAGGAGGCTCCACACTGTCAGCACAGAGCCTGATGTGGGGCTCGAACTCACCAACTGCAAGCTCACAACCTCAGCCCAAATCAAGAATCGGGCGCTTAACCAACTGAATCACCCAGGCGCCCCCTTATGATTTTTCTTCATACCACTTTCTTTTCTCTGGCTCACTTTATTGTAAGAATACAGTATACACATGTGTTAACTGTTTATGTTATTGATAAGGCTTCTTGTCAACAGTAGACTATTAGCAGTTAAGTCTCTGGGGAGTCAAAAGTTATACGTAAATTTTCAGTTGCGCAGAGGTTTGGCATGCCTAACCCCCACCTCGTTCAAGAGTTCATTGTACTTCTTAAATTGGTGTAGGGTCAGTCTTAGATAGGGATCCTGGGCAAAATACCTGGGAAGTTAGGGTTGAGTTGAGGTCACGTGTAGTCCCCAGAGCAATTGGAAGACTGAAACTTCGTGCATGTGGGGGCTGCTTTGGCAAGACTAGGCGACCTCATGATTCAGAACACAAATGAATTTCACTACAATGTCACCACCTGGCAGTCCAATTTACATATTGATGCTTATGGTGTTTCTCCATACCTCTGTTTGGTGACGGTGGTGTTGATGATGATGATATACAAGGCTTGTTACGTTCTGGGCGCTTTATAATTTGTATTAGACAGGCTACTTCAGAGAAAAAGAACCAGTAGGAGATAAAAGGAGGTTTATTATGCGGAATTGGCTCATGTGATTATGGATGCAGAGAAGTCCCACGAGTTACCGTCTGCAAGCTGAAGACCCAGCTGGTGGTGTAATTCAGCAGAAGTCCAAAGGGTCAGAGAAAATGAGATGAGATGTCCCAGCTCAGGCATGCAGCAGGAAGCGAAAAGGGGCAAATCCCTCCTTCCTCTGGTTTTGTTTTACTCAAGCCCTCAAGAGATATGATGGTGTCCACCCACACTGGGGAGGGCAGACTACTTTATGGAGCCTCCCAATTCAAATGCTAATCTCATCTGAAAACACTCTCAAAGACATACCCCCCCAAATAATGTTTAATCTGGGCACCCCACGGCCAGTCAAGTTGACACATTAAATTAACCCTCACAGATTTCAACCTCATCGTCACTTGTGATAGAGTCTATGACTATTGCTATGTTATAAATGAGGGCATACAAGTTGGAGATGTTGGATTAGTTTACTCAATGTCACCAAATGAGTAAATGACGGTGGTGGGATTCAAACCCAGGGAGTCTGATCTAAAGACAGATGCTTAATCACTGCACAGTACTCTATCAGGGACACAGAGATGAACTTTCATGGCAGACGCTTAGCAAAGAGAACTATGTGTTCAGTAAATTGCCAGGAAATTTGCTGAATTGGCACGAGGTCAATTCAAATAGATGATGTTCCCAGAACTGTTCACCTGACATCTTCTCCCTTCCCTATATCCTGCATTCATTCAATAGGTTTTATTCACATTTTCACATTGTCTCCCCTCCCCCACCCCACCCTCTCCATGTAAAGTCAGGGTAAGAAACAATTCATGTTTCTTTGAATCCATACTTTTCTTGACACAAGGTAAGAGTTTTCTAGCACATCTCATTTCTCTACTCGTTGTGGCTGTTAGAAAACTAGGTCTAAGTTTTGTGCCCATTTCTTTTTTTTTTAATTTTTAATTTTATTTGTTATTATTCTTTAAATTTACATCCAAGTTGGTTAGCATATAGTGCAACAATGATTTCAGGAGTAGATTCCTTAGTTCACCTTACCCATTTAGCCCATCACCCCCTCCCACACCCACCTCCTGTAACCCTCTGTATGTGCTCCATATTTATGAGTCTCTTATGTTTTGTCCCTCTCCCTGTTTTTATATTATTTTTGTTTCCCTTCCCTTATGTTCATCTGTTTTATCTCTTAAAGTCCTCATATGAGTGAAGTCATATGATTTTTGTCTTTCTCTGAATGACTAATTTCACTTAGCATAATACCCTCCAGTTCCATCCACATAGTTGCAAATGGCAAGATTTCACTCTCTTTGATTGCCGAGTAATACTCCATTGTATGTATATACCACATCTTCTTTATCCATTCATCCGTCGATGGACATTTGGGCTCTTTCCATACTTTGGCTATTGTGGATAGTGCTGCTATAAACATGGGGGTGCATGTGCCCCTTCGAAACAGCATACCTGTATCCCTTGGATAAATGCCTAGTAGTGTAATTGCTGGGTCATAGGGTAGTTCTATTTTTAGTTTTTTGAGGGACCTCCATACTGTTTTCCAGAGTGGCTGCACCAGCCTGCATTGCCACCGACAATGCAAAAGAGATCCTCTTTCTCTGCATCCTCGCCAACATCTGTTGTTGCCTGAGTTGTTAATGTTAGCCATTCTGACAGGTGTCAGGTGCTATCTCACCGTGGTTTTGCTTTGTATTTCCCAGATGACGAGTGATGTTGAGCATTTTTTCATGTGTCGGTTGGCCTATCTGGATGTCTTCTTTGGAGAAGTGTCTGTTCATGTCTTTTGCCCACTTATTCACTGGCTTATTTTTTTGGGGGGTGTTGAGTTTGATAAGTTCTTTATAGATTTTGGATACTACCCCTCTATCTGATATGTCGTTTGCAAATATCTTCTCCCATTCTGTCGGTTGCCTTTTAGTTTTGCTGATTGTTTCCTTCGCTGTGCAGAAGCTTTTTATTTTGATGAGGTCCCAGAGGTTCATTTTTGGCTTTGCTCTTATTTTCAAAAACTCTTCCTATTTTTCAATTTTCAGATTATTAACCCAGGTGTCCCAGTGGTTTGCTAAGTCGGTGTTTATTCTTTGTATGCTTTAGGTACATTATAGTAACCCAAAGACAGTGGTTCCCAAAGAAAGTTGTATATCAAAATTACCAGAGGGAGGGTGGAATATGTAGCATTGAAGTCACTAGGCCCCTTTCTAGTCATTGTGATCTTGAATTTCCAGGGATAGTATCTAGAAGCGTATATTCTTAAAAAGTGTCTCAGAGAATTATGATAGAGTAAATCCTTGGATTGGCTATCTGTCTGGCTCAATGGATGGCTAGTTGAATGGATAGGTGGGTGGGTGGGTGGGTGGGTGGGTAGATGGGTGGATGGATGGATTTGTAGTTGTCCATTAATTTAGCAAGTTTCACATTCTCCTGTGCAAACACATGTATAAAGGTTGATTCTAGTCTGTGCCATGACTTACCAAATACCCTTAATTGCTCACTTTCTTCTCTTAAATGTTTTCCTAAAAGTAATAACAGAATTCCATAGATCAGGGTTTAGGAATTCCTGACTTAGATACCAACAAACCACATTTACTTGGATAGTTTAATTGTTCTTTGCTCCTCATCGTCTATATAGTATTGATGCCTAGGCACGAGCTATAATAACCCACTCATTACATCATTACAAATATGTTTTCATATCCCATCCCTTTCTTTCCTAAGGGGTGAAGGTGTCTCTAAGTAAGGTGGACACTTTCCTGAAACACATGGGAATTGATCTCAAGAAGAAAAAAGCCAGGAACTGAAGAACCTCCTACCAACTGATGGTGAGAATTTTAAGTGTCAATATACTCTTTAGCCAAACTGTGGACTTGAGGCTAGTATCAGGCCTGGACTACCTACCTGAAGATATGATTTATCTGAACAGAAAAAGAGTGAGGCCTTTCACATAGCTACCAAACTAAGCCCAAGGGCTCTCACTTGGGAAGTATCACCAAGAATGGTCCCCAGTATAGATTGTGCCCATGTCTCACATACTTTTTTTCTTCAATAGCTATTAATAAATGATGATGTGTATTGATGGGATTTTAATGCTCATGTGGGTCATTTTTTTTCTATCTCCATTCCTGTGTGAAAGGATGATATGGTTGAAGGTATATTTGCATAAATGAACTTCAAATATCCAGAAAAATCTTCCAAGAAGTGAGTGAAGGAACTATTTTTTTTCCTAATGTTTATTTATTTATTTTGAGAGAGAGAGAAAGAGAGAGAGAGAGAGAGAGAGAGAGAGAGAGAGAGAGAATAGAAGGGGCAGAGAGAGAAGGGAGAGAATCCCAAGCAGGCTCTGAGCTGTCAGAGCAGAGCCCAACATGAGGCTCAAACCCACAAATCATGAGATCCTGACCTGAGCTGAAATTAAGAGTCAGACACTTACTTGACTGAGTCACCAGGCACTGTGGGAAGCTATTTTTAAACCACTTGTTTCTGAGGATAGCCAGGTAATGAACCTATAAAATAGAAATGCCATAGTATGTTTTCTCATTCTAATAGTATGTACCTGTGATAGAGAATCTTACATACAGAGAGAACGACCACTAGTAAGTTTATCCTGTCATGAATCTATAGCTAATAAATGTCATTAACTGTATATAATTGTATATACAGCTAATAAATGTATATACAGTAAATATACAATAAATTGTATATACAGCTAATAAATGTCAATAACTGTATATAAGTGTGTGTGTGTGTGTGTGTGTGTGTGTGAGTGCGTGTGTGTGTCCCCACTCCCTGCATTTTGGCAAATTTGTGATCATGCCATGGTGTTGTTTCATAACTTGTTTTTCCCATGTAACAATATATTTTAAGTATTCCCCACATCATTATGTATTCTCCCGATTGTTTTCAAATAATCTCACAACAGGATTCACTTCGCTGCTGACCTCCTATAAGTAAGAGTTCATATTGTACATTTAAATGTTTATTTACATGTAGCACCATAATCCATGCAATCTTGCATAAATCCTCCTATGTAATTAAGTTCATGGGCTATTACCGAGGGGATTGTTTCTCTTTTCCAACAAATCTAAGCACATCTTGAATATGGAACATGCATTCTTACACCAAAATTACATCAACAATTTTGAATTCAGTTTGTAAAACTCCTTATCCTTTTTTTATGTTTATTTTTATTTATTTTGAGAGAGAGAGAGCATGAGCAGGGGAGGGGCAGAGAGAGAGAGAGATTCCCAAGCAGGCTCTGCACCATCCATGCATAGTCAGACATGGGGCTCAATCTTATGAACAGTGAGATCGTGACCTGAGCCGAAATCAAGAGCCAGGCACTCAACTGACGAAGCCACCCAGGCACCCCTTCCTAATCTTTATCCGAAGTTATTGTCACACCTGTGGCCATTGAAGCACCTGAGACAAGAATTATGATTTCTTCTAGGCTTTCACGTCACTCCAAAAGAAATTGAATCTCAGAGATGAGGAAAACTATCTGAACTGTGGTCTAACCCTTTTTTCTTCCTGCTCTAGGCTGCCAGTTCTGAAGGCACACACTTCAATGTTCTCACTTCTCAATCTTCAGAGAACAGGTGCTACATTCATAGCAGCAGTGACTTACCCACTCTCCCCTCCCAACCAAGACCTACAACCATCTTAGGAGCCTACTCTTATGTCCCTGGCCACGAGGACCTTTATTCACTTTACTGTCCACCAACTTTAGGCCTCCATTCTCTTTTCAGGTCTTCCTATATTTTCTAGAACATTGCTTCCTATTACCATTGAGGTTTCCAATGGTCTCTTAGCCCACTCAGATCTCCTATACCGCTCCTCTCTACATTAAATTCTTGTTTTACACTCTCCTTACTTTTCAATAATGATCCTTGATTAGGAAGTACTTATGTTGGGAAAATAGGTTGACAGAGTTACTTCAACACTAGTCAGCTGGAGAAGAATCAGAGTTAAAGCCAGTGCATCCTTGAAATTTTCCTGAGAACAATTGAGAGCTATGATTAAAATAAAATGATTAGTCCACAATATTTCTGAACACAGCTACTATCTTAGACTATTTACATTGGCCTGATACAGCCAACAATTTTCCAGGAAGCTTAAAGTAGGTATTATGGCATTTTTTGAGAGCATTGGATGCAATGAGAAGTGTGTGGGAAAATCCATTTTGACTTGGAAAGGAATCTTCACATTGGGAAGAAGGACACAGCCTCATAAAAACTTAAATAAGAAATTGGAATGCTACAATGATTGTCATTATAAGGAAAAAATATCCTGTTGAGTATATTTAACACTTACTTCACAGCCTGAGTCTTTAAAAAGCTTTGCCATCTTACATCATTTATTCCTTGGTCTCTTCCATTTCAGGTTAACATCTGTCAACACCGAAAGGTAGTTTCGATGCCTGTGCTTGCTCTCATGGTTCTGTTTCTCACAGATCTTTTTGATTAATTGACTTTGTTCTCGAAGAGCAGGACTGTGATTCATTTTTTATAATCATGTCTACGGCTTGTGCCTATACCCTGAAAGTATTGGGACCATAGGGGTTTTGTCCTTAAATATCATCTAATTTAGGGTAACACCTATTTTTAGTGCCGGAATCCAGTTTTCGAATGGAATCTGACACTGAACCTCAACATAGATACTGACGAAAAGGTCAACGAGGGATTTTTCAACCCACGCTTATTCAGGCTCCCTCTTGACCAATTCCCTTCTTTTGGATAAACCTGGCAAGACAGGGATAGACCCATACATATGGTTTTGTTGATAACAGTATGAGAATGGCTGATCTCATATAACCTCCTAATTTTTCTTGGGAAACTGAGGGTTCAAGAGATTAAGCCACAGAGCCAGGGTAAAACAACAAGTATTAGATAAAGCTGAGTCTAGAGGTCAGATCTCCTGACACTGCCCACTATGCCTTTCCTTTTAGCAGGGGCAAGAGAGAGAGAGAGAGAGAGAGAGAGAGAGAGAGAGAGAAGGAGGGAGAGAGAAAACCTTGCTGCAGGATGCAACTTTGGGAAAAGTCTATATTTTTAAAGTCCATGTAGACATGGGAATGTTTGGTGCTGACGTCCTATACACGTGTCTGCATTTCTTCATGTATCTATTTTCTTTATACTCCTGGAATGTACCGGTGAATCATATTAGTGGTATTTGACATCCATAGGCAGATGGCTCTGTTGGATATGAAATACTATTCATGTTCATTCAAGACTCTGTTGTTAATATCATTGTGATGATAGACACAAGCTTGATAAAGATGTGGAACAAATGCATTTTTTTTAAAAAGCATTCTGAAAATGAGAATGGCCTCAAATCTCAAAGTGTTGCCAGATGTTGTTGTGGACTGTGTGGTGTCTCTTCGCCAAATCCCTCTTCTCATGGCAGAGGGAGTCAAACAGAAGAAGGGCATCCTTCTTCTGAAAGACTCTCTGAAGTACCGAGAGGAGCATTTGAAGTGGAAGGGGGCTGAAAAACAGCAGCTTGTTACAGCTAAATGCTTTTACCCTGTGGGTAAAACTGTGGTGTTACGATTTCTGGAGTTTCTCATCATGGCGCTTTGTGCCTTTTGCAAGGTGGTTGACTAATAGTGTGTAGCAGAACGCGGGTAGTTCCTCTGCGTTCCAGAAGACGCTTTGACGTTCAACGTGGTCCCACTTGTTGATCTCTGCTTTCGTGGCTTGTGCTTTTGGTGTTGGATTTGAAAAAAAAAATCATTACCCACAGCAATGTCCAGGAGCTTCCCCCTGTGTTTTCTTCAAAGGGTTTCATGGTTTCAGATCTTACTTTTAAGTCCCTGATCCATTTTGAGCTCACTTTTGTGAGTGGTGTAAGATGGGAGATGGGTTTTAGTCTTCCAGTTTTCCCAGCGCCATTTACCGAAGAGGCCATCCTTTCCCTGTTAGTATTCTTAGCTCTCTTGTCAAATATTAGTGCTTGATTTTGTTTCACCGACCCGTGTGTCTGTTTTTATCCTGATACCATACTGCTTTGAAAACTATAGCTTTGTAATGTAGCTTGAAATTAGGAAGTGTGATGCCTCCAACTTTATTCTTTCTCCAGACTGTTTTGTCCATTCAGGGTCTTTTGTGGTTCCATGAAGATTTTAGGATTTTTTTTTTCTAAATCGGTAAAAAATTCCATCAGTATTTTGGTAGGGATTGCATTGAATCTATAGTTGGCTTTGGATAGTATGGGCACTTTAACAATTAACTCATATTAACTCTTCCAATCCATGAATATAGGGTATCTTTCCATTTGGTTATCTGTGTCTTCGATTTCTTTCCTCAATGTCTCATAGGTTTGGGGTGGATAGATCTTTTACTTCTTTGTTTAAGTTTATTCCTAAGTACTTTATTGTTTTTCAAGCTATTGTAAATGGAATTGTTTTCTTTATTTGTCTAGTCATAATTAATGAATTCCCTCAATTTATCTCCCCTTCATTGATGAAGGCCAATGTTGCTGGATAAAGTATTCTTGGTTGGCAGTCTTTTCTCTCAACACTTTGAATATATCTTATTTTCTCCTGCTCTGCAAGGTTTCTGCTAAGAAATCTGCTGATAGCTCTATGAGGGTTTGCCTGTAGGAGGCACACTTTTTAAAAGAAATTGCTGCATTTAAAATTTCTCTGTTTTTTAATTATTATTATCTTATTTTAGGTGACCTTATTTTAATGTGTCTTGGAGAAGATTGTTTTTGATTGAAATTTTGGAGTAACCTGTTAGCTTCATGAACTTGGATAGCCAAATCTCTCCCCAGGTTTGGGTATTTCTTAGCCATTATGTCTTTAAATAAGCTTTCTACTCCCCCCTTCTCCCCGCCTTCTCTTTCTGGAACTTCAGTGATATATAGATTGTTTCTTTTAATGGTGTCTCAGGAGTACTGTAAGCTTTTTCATTCCTTGTCTCTTTTTTTCTTTTTTGCTTTTCTCACTGGATAATTTCAAATTATCTGCCTTTGAGCTTGTTAATTCTTTCTTCTGCTTGCTTCAGCCAGCTTCTGAAGGTCCCTAGTGAATTCTTCAGTATAGCCATTGTATTCTTCAGCAGCAAAATTTGTTTGGTTCTTTTGTGTGTTTTCTCTCTCTCGCTGAACTTCTCCTTTTGTTTTTGCACTGTTTTCCTGCTTTCATTAAATTGCCTCATGTGTTCTTTCCTAGCTCTCTGAAACTTACTTGAAATTCTTTGTTGAGCAGTGTCTATCTCTCCATTCTCTTGGGTCCATTTCTGGAGGTCTGCTGCATTCTTTTGGTGGAATCATGCCATGTCTCCCTGCTTCTTCATGAAGGTCTCTTCTCTAGGTGTCTTCATGAAGGCTTCTTTTGTGGGTGTCTGTGCATGTTAAGAAGTTGTCATCTCTTCCAGACATTATGGATTGATTTCAGTAAGGCAGGGTCTTCACCTGCACGTAGGGGCGTGGTAAAGGATGCTGCCACCTCAAGTCCAATGGTGCAGGTGCTGATGGGGGTGTGGCAGCTCTAGATCCTGGGGGTATGGTGACTCACTGGCTCATGCCACAGAGGCACACAGCACCAACAACTGCATGGCCCTTGGGGAGCCCTGTGGGGGCTTTGCAGGGACTGCAAAGACTGTTGGGATCCTCAGCGGCATCTCCAGGTCTAGTGGCTAAGGACCAGGGTAGGCAGGGTAGGCCGTGGTATCAGTGGTGTGCATACGCTTGGCTGGGGGGTCAGCTGAAAGTGTCTGTGTAATGGCAGGGGTCAGTTGCAAACACACACAGTGTCAGGGGCCACAGGAAGCAGTAAGGCCTGAAGCTAACGGCAAGCACCCTGCAACTGTGAGGTCCCTGCCTGTTGGTACTCACAGCTGTGATGGGTGTTCCCCGCCATGGCCACACAGCAGTGGAGACTGGTACTGGGAGTCAAGTTGACAGCCATGCAGGTGCACAACTGGAGGGGTGTAGCTGCTGGCGATCCCAGTGGTGGAAACCAATGGCAGCGAATACGGCTGCATCCACTCACAGGAGCAGTTGTGTGGGCCCTGGCTGTCCGCATACCCTCCTGTGCCTTCTGAGGGTACAGTCTCCTCTCATATGTGTGCATTGCAGTGGAGGCCAGTTTTGGTGGGCAGGCTGCGGGCATGCTATTGGATAGCTGGGAGAAGCTGGTTGCGAGTCCAGGGGTCCAGGCCAGCGACAGGAGACAGGGTTAAATGTGGGGCCATAAACAAATGTGAGAGCCTTGGTGTCTTGTAGTTAGTTGCAAAGCTGCCTGGGCTGGCTGCTGGTACAGATCACAGGTTCCTGCAGGGATGAAGGGAGAGAGGAGAGAAGGACTCAGGCAGTTGGTATCAGGTAAAGCAAATACCTGTGGGATACAAGCTAGTGAAATCTACGCACGGTCCATAACAGTTGTCCTGGCCATTGGTTTCTTTAGTGGTGAAAGCTGCGGGGCAGGGGTCGCTGGGAACTGTGGTCACTCCCACTGCACGTCTGATACGGTGGCCCCTGATTTCCTTCATTGTTCCTAGCCATCTCTATGGGGCTCTGCTTTGTGATTTTTTGTGGAACCAAAAGTGAGAACTTTGTGTTGTCTCCCCAAAGATGGGGGAAGCAGCTGTTCACCCCTTTCAAGTGTCTCATTCGACTACATTACTGAAGTTTTGAAGTGGACTCCAGAGCTCCCCAAGAGCTGTGTATGTTTGTGGATAATGGTCTAATTGCTGATTTTACTGAGAAGACCGAGTCTGGGGTCTCCTATTCCGCCATCTTGGTGATATCACCCTTATCAGTAACGTTTTATCATGTCATCCAAACTATGGGTTATTTCTAGCCTGCACAAACCACCAAAAGAATAAAGTGGAGAAGCTACAATAATTATTTTATGAAGCTAATAGAAAAAATTTCCCAAGTAGTGCATAAGAAAAAAATCATAAACCAATCTCTTATATGATCATAAAAGTAAAAACTTTAAAGACTAACCAATGGAATTCATCTGTGTGTATATTTACAAATACACATCTATCTATCATCTATCTATCTATCTATCTATCAAAACATCATCAGGGTATTTGGGTAACATAATCCTAAACTACTGTAAGGAAAAACAAAACAAAATGAGGGTCTTAAACTTTAGGGGCACCTGAGTGGTTCAGTTAGTTTAGCTTCTGACTCTTGATTTCCACTCAGGTCATGATCCCAGGGTTGTGGGACTGAGACCCACATCAGACTCTGTGCTGACCATGGAGCCTGCTTAAGAGTTTCTTTCTCTCCCTCCCTCTCTCTCTCTCTGCCCCTCTCCCCTACTTGCATGCACTGTCTCCCTCTCTCTCTGTCTCTCTCTCTCCATCTGCAAAGATGGAAGTTTATATGCCTTACAAGAAAAAGTGGGAGCAATCTTTTTAGTCAGGTAGGTAAAATCCATCCATCATTTAGGGAACTAGGTTCTTCCCTTCTTGTTTAACCATCCCACAGGCTAGTGTTCTCAAACTGTGGTCAAGCCAGATAGTAAATATTTCGGTCTTTGTGAGATAGGTGTTCTTTGTCACAGCTATTCAACTCTGCCATTGTAGAATGAAAATAGACATATGCAAATGAAAATTGTTGTATTCCAATAAATACATTTTTATTCATAAAAATAGTTGGAGGGCCAAATTTGTCCCTCACCATAGTTTACTGAATCTATTCTAAGGCATTACCCTCAGCAACATGGTCAAAAGTGAGATTTGTTCCTGCTTGTCGAAAGGGATAAGAAAGGAACTTCAAAAAAAATGGCTTGGCTTTTAAGATGATTTGCATGTCGCACGTATCCCTTATGCTTCCCTTTTGTTGCCCTGAACTTAGTTACATAGACGTATCTAGCTGCAACTGAGACTGGGGAATGAATTTTGTAATGTGATAGTGTTTATAAGCTTACATCCTATTGCTACACAAGAAAGGGCAAACAGGATTTCTTGGAAAAGTAGCCAAGTTTGCTCCCCACCCCAGGAGTTCAATGATGGTTACATCTTAGACAATCGAGGGGTGCCCAGATGGATCAGTTTGTTAAGCATCGGGCTCTTGATTTCAGCTCAGATCATGATCTCCTGGTTCCTGAGGTCTAGCCCCATGTGCTCTCTCTCTCTTCATCTCAAAATAAATAAGTAGACATTTATAAAAATCTGTGAATATACCCTTCCATGAGACATGACAAATGACAAAACTCAAGATAATCCATCCACACTGTAGTTTCTGGGGATGTTGCTTATGGGGATGATGCCACGTTAAATTTGAGTAGAGCATGGTTTGCATAGCCAAATATGGCAGCAATGATCTTGGATTAACAGCTTGCATGTGAATCTCCATGGGATCAAATCAATACATGAAGAAGAGTCATTTGATAGAGTTCAACACTCATTAATGATAAAAAACTGACACTAGATTTCACAGACAAGGTAATTTCCTCCATCTGATAAAGGTTATAGTTCAGAAATTTACAGAAAATATTAGATTTGGTGGTGGAAATTTCAAAGCACAACCATTAAATTCAGTAATAACACAAGACTGTCCATTATCAATATGCCTATTAAAACTGGAAATTGGATGCTTTAACCAATGATAAGAAAAAAATGAGATGAAAATCAGAAAGAAACAGATAAAACTACATTTATTTCTAGAATACATAAATTGACTTAATAGAAAAACCAACAGTCTCTACAAATTATTAGAATAAGTATAAAATCTCACTAAGTTCACTAGACAGAATGTAATTACAAATAATAAATTCCTAATCACTAGACATACCTTCCTGTAAATGCAATACAAAAACATCCCATTTATAATTGGTATCTCTCTGGAAAAAAATATAAAATATTAGTGTGGGATATAACAGAAAAAAAATAAATGGAGACATATAACATATCCACATAGAATGTCAACATCGTAAAGACTTCCAGTTTCCTCAACTAATCAACAAATGTATTTCTCATAAGAGTCCCATTTGATTTTTTGTGTCAGATTGAACAAACCGATTCTCAAGTTTACATGGAGTAGTTATGGCAATTTTTAAGAGCCAATAGGAAACGTTCTTGACAAGATTTTATCTCATAATTATTTCAAAACTAGAACATCGTTACAAAAATAGTACACAGAATAAAGGAGTAGAATAGTGAACACAGAAACAGATTCACCCTTATATGGAAATACAATCAACAATACAGGTGATATTATAGACACAGTAAAAAGATGGAAACAAATCAATTACTTTAGGATGTCAGGACACCCATAAAATATCATATCCCCTTTATAATCCATGTATGTTGATTCCAAAAGCAAATGTAAGAAGCAAAAACTTTAAAAGGCTAGAAAAAAGAGTCTAACTTTATGATATTGGAATATGAGAATTTTTTAATATGGTACAAATATACAAATCATAAATATGACTATAATAAAATACAAAAAACCCTCCTACCTGTGTGAGTGTTGGTTTGTTTGTTTTGTTTTGTTTTGTTTTGTTTTGTTTTAGAGAGAACAGAGAGTGAGTGGGGGAGGAGCAGAAAGGGGAGAGAAAGAAGCCTCATCAGGCTTAGGGCTCAGGGTGGAGCCTGATACCGAGTTCCATCTTAGGCCCCGCCCAGATCATGACCTGAGCTGAAATCACGAGCTAGGTGCTTAACCGACTGAGTCACCCAAGTGCCCCCAAATCCTCTACCTTTTGACAAAAACATTTTATACAAAGTAAAAAGGCACAGTTCACAGCGCAGGAGGGCTCATTTATTCATTAGCACCCAGAATTGACAAAGAACTTCTAAAGCTTAACAAGGAAAAGACAAGCAACTGACCAGACACTTGATCAAAAGGCACGAATATACAATTCACATAAAATGACACATACGTAACCAATGATCAGCAGAATAGATTTTTAAACCTACTAACAAGGAGGGAAATACAAGGAAAAATCATTAGATACTGTTTCACAGATTGGAAATATTTCAAAGTCTGATAATAAGAATTGGTGGGCATGTGGGGAAGTAAACTCATAGATTTCCAGCAGGTGAGTGGATTGGTAGCACCCCTTTCGAGAGCAATCTTACAATATCTAGTGAACTTGAAGATGTCCATATACACTTTAATTCACGGCTTCCATTTCTGCTGGAACTTTGTGTATTTATGCGCAAGGAAACATATATAAGATTGCTCCCTACAACATGGTTGTACAAAGGAAAATTGCAAAGTACCTAAATGTTCCTCAAAAGCAAGTAGATGAGAATATCTGCAAGAGAGAATACAATAGTTATAATTAGTAATTTAGAACTACATTGATCAATATAGATTTTTTTAAAGAGACGATAATGTTAAGCCAAAAAAATTTATATAATGTTTGGAACTAATGTGCCATCTCTACAAAAGTTAATTGTCACACAATAAAGTAGTGTATATGTATATATACATGTATATATTATAGTTGGTATCTCTCTGGAAGTATATACTATATATAAGTATATATACATATATACCACTTATATTTACATATGTAAATATGTAAAGCAGGCAGAGTAAAAGAACTTTTCCAAGGTTATAAATACACAATTCAGGATAGGAGCTAACAACCCAGGTAAGGAATGAAAGGATAATGTGTTTAGAAAGAAGACATAGAGTTTCAACTTTATACATACAGTTGCAACGTTTTATAACTTACGATCAGAAAGAAATATAGCAAAATGTTAATAAGTGTTAAATTAAAATCTGACAGGTGCGTACACAGATATTCATTATATTCATCTTTATAACATTCTAACGAAGTATTTTCTTATACAAATATTTAAAGGTTTTCTTATTTTAAGGTTTTGTTTAAATTCCAGTTAGTTAGCATACAATGTAATATTAGTTTCAGGTGTACAATACAGTGATTCAACATTTCCATACCTCACCCGGTGCTCATCCCAAGGGCATGACTTAGTAGCCATCACCTATTTAACCCTTTACTCCACTACCTTCCCCTCTGGTAACCAGAAGTTTGTTCTCTGTAGTTAAGAGCCTATTTCTTTGTTTGCCTCTGTCCCCGTGTATTTTTTTTCCCTTTGTTCATTTGTTTTGTTTCTTAAATTACACATGTGAGAACGTGGTATTTGTTTTCTCTCTAACTTATTATGCTTAGCATAATACTGTCTAGCTCCATCCATGTCATTGCAAATGGCAAAATTTCATTCTTCTTTATGGCTGAGTAATCTATTATATATATATGAATAAATATATGATGGATACATACAAACATAAATACAAAAATATAATGGATACGTGTGTGTGTATGTATCACGTCTGTATCCGTTCGTCAGTCTCAGAACACGGATGTTTATAGCAGCATTATCTACAATAGCCAAATGAAAGTTTCTCTTAAGAGTTCTGTTAAATTTGAGGAACCTCTATACTGTTTTCCAGAGTGGCTGTACCAGTTTGTGTCCCCACCAACTGTGTTCCCCTTTCTTCACATCCTCGCCAATAACTGTTGTTGGCTGAGTTGTTAATTTTAGCCACTCTGACAGGTGTGAGGTGATATCTCATTGTGGCTTTGATTATATTTCCCTGATGATGAATGATGTTGAGGTCTACCCCCATGGCCCTGCGATTGCATTACTAGGTGTTTATCCAAAGGATAAAAAATGCTGATTCGAAGGGGCACACGCACCCCCATGTTTACAGCAAGGCTATCAACAATAACCAAAGTATGGAAAGAGCCAAAATGTCCATCGACTGATGAATGGGTAAATAAGATGTGGTATACCTGTATACAATGGAGTATTACTCGGCAATCAAAAAGAATGAAATCTTGCCATTTGCAACAACATGGGTGGAACTAGAGTGTACTAGGCTAAGTGAAATAAGTCACTCAGAGAAAGATAAATACCATACGATTTCACTCGTTCGTGGAATTTAAGAAACCAAACAAATGATCATAAGGGAAGGCAAGGAAAAATAAGATAAAAACAGAGAGGGAGGTAAACCATAAAAGACTCTTAAAGACAGAGAACAAACTGAGGGTTGTTGGGGGGGTGCTGGGAAGGGGGATGGGCTAAATGGGTGATGGGCATTCAGGAAGGCACTTGTTGGGATGAGCACTGGGTGTCATTTGTAGGTGAAAAATCACTAAATTCTATTCCCAAAACCATTATTACACTCTATGCCAACTGATGTGGATTTAAACTTTAAAAAATGAAAGAAAAGGAAAAGGAAAGAAAAGGAAAAGGAAAAGGAAAAGAAGAGAAAAGAAAAGAAAAGAAAAGAAAAGAAAAGAAAAGAAAAGAAAAAAGAAAAGAAAAAGGATTAGATTGCAGAAAATATTACTCTGTATGGGTAAGTGAGAACAGTCAATCCCACTGAATAATTCCACTCCCTGGAAAACATCTTTAACAAACACAGCACCATATTTCATTAACAAGACTATTGGGGGAAAATGCAAATAGACATTGCTACAGGGACAAATAATATCTTACGAGCAGGGTAGTGCTCATCTTTCATTCTGTCCCACCATTGTCTAGCTCTA
The DNA here is from genome assembly GCF_016509475.1 of Prionailurus bengalensis. Taxonomy (NCBI): domain Eukaryota; kingdom Metazoa; phylum Chordata; class Mammalia; order Carnivora; family Felidae; genus Prionailurus; species Prionailurus bengalensis. The sequence continues at coordinate 15,741,918 of NC_057355.1, forward strand.
TGATCTGTCTCTAATATCAATTTTTTCCCCAGGAAAATACTTTAGTACCTTAAACTGTCCAAAACCCATTTGATGTCTAGACATTCTTTTTCAATCATCAAATAACGAGTCTCTGGGGAAAGACTTTTCCTACTGATGTGCTCAATAGGTTGTTCCTGACTGGCTGGTTTCTGTCCTGGCACTGAACCCCAGCTCACCTGCACGCACTTTAAAAGACTTCTCAAAGTCACATCTAATTAACACTGGTTCTGGGTATAAAAAGGCTTTGTGATGACTTCTCATACTCAAATGCAGGCAATTTCTTTAGATCTTTCCAATCTCTTAAATACATCGTAAAAATGACAAAGCCTAATATCTACAATACACACGTTACTTAAACCCCTTAAGTGTCTCTTTGTCTTGTGTTGTTGTTGTTTGGTATGTTTCACCCCCTCCTTGCAGTCCGCGCTCTCCGTAACCACCACTCCCCTCTTCAAAAATCGTAGGTACAGAGAACAGTGATTGCTAGAGCAGGGGAAAATTGGGTGTGTGTGTGTGGACAAATCGGTGAAGGGGGTCGGCAAGCAAACTTCCATTCATAAAATAAATAAATTTTGAAACATAACGTAGAGCGTGGTGACTATACTCAGCAACATTATAGTACATACTTGAAACTTGCCAGGAGAATAAATTCTAGAAGTTCTCAGTAGAAGAACAAAAAAATACTTGTAACTTTCTATGGTGATAGTCGGAAACTAGACTTCACTGCAGAGATCACCTTGCATGTATACAAATATCAAATCATTTTGTTGTGTCCCCCAAACTAATATAATGTTCTATGTCAATTATACCTCAATAAAAAAAAATCAAATACTTATTACAATGTAAATTTTTATCACAAGGAGCATATTTTTAAGTCCGTCGAAATCCAATATTAAGAAACCAGATTATATCAGTTTAATATCTTCCTCAGAGTTCTTGTCGAAATGTTGTCTTTATGTATCTGAAAATGTCATTATACTTCTGAAGAAAACTCTACGGATGTTTGAATTTGAATAGGTTTCTGAGCAAAACTTGGTGAAATGAAATGAGAAAAAACAATTTAAAAGCTTCCTAGGAGGAGCTCCTTATCCGATCGATCGCATGAATAAACCTGGATTCCTTAAGTATCTTATTAACTATTCCTCATTAACCAGATCTTCAAATCTGTCATTCACATGGCTGCCCTAGTTATCTTTCTAAAACCTAAGTAAGTTGACCTTTCTCCTGTTCATCACAGTCTACAGGGGCTGGCCGCCTGAAGAATAAGGTTGAAATGCTTTAAAATGACATTTGAGACCGTCTGCAATCTAGTCCCAGGCTTCCGTGGCCGCATCTCCCACCAAATTTTATCAAGCGCACCACTTAACTCTATTTCCACTCGAGAGCATGCACACTCGTGACTCCGTGCCTGTCCTCGCGGTGTTCTTAGATTCCCATATGCAAATGTCTCTCTGGTTTATAGCCTTCTTCCTGCTGGGGTTACAATCCTTATTCTGCTTCCACTGTTGAGACGTGTGATCTCTTTGGAGACAAATTTTATTTTGCCTCCTGTTTGAGTTATTGGCTGGTGGTGCCCTCATTGCAAGGTAAATGCTGTGAGAGAAATTAGTTTCCTACTCAGCTTTGTATTCTCCCAGTAGCTGGGACAGATAATAGGTCCTCAATGCACGTTTGTTGCATCATTCGAGACCCCTTACTCAGTTGGAGGGCTTGATCAACATCATTTCTTAAAGTGATATTTTGTGTTCAGGTTTACGATTTTTCTTCCTTTGTGGTGAAGAATTTGGAATAATGAACTGTCCAGTTATCAGGAGAGGTATTGGAAAGTTACTGGACCTGACCCAAACTCGGGTGGCATCAACACGATGCATTTGTAAATTGATACAATTTACATTTACTATGGTTGCTGATTATTTCCATTTATTTTATTCTTTATATTTGTCTCACCTTTCCAGTGTTCCACTTTTTTCTTCTTTTTATGATTTTTCTGAATCAATACACATTCTTTTATTGTATCCCTCCTTCCACTGGTTTAGATACTTTAAATGCTTTTTTTTTTAATGGTCCTTCCTACTTTAATTTTTAACCTGCAGATGTCATTAACAAGGCCAAGTATCATCAGCCTCCTTGACAAACGCCTGGGAATATTTTAAATTCAATAAACCTCCCTTCTTATAATATCCATTCATAAGTTTTGTTGCTTCTTTTAATACACACGTTGGGAATTATTACCATTATTAGTTAAATACCAATTTTTTAAATTCACACATGTTAAGTCATATTATTTTACTTGCTATGCTGCTCCCTTTTACATCTCTGAATGTCCTTTGGGGCTTACGGGAATCACATCTTTGGTGGCAAACACTTCCTGTTTTTGTTTGTTTGTTTGTTTTTTGTCTCTTTGGAGGATTATTTCACTAGATCGAACAATTCCAAATTACCATTATTTACTCTCAACTCTCTAACATGTAATTCTACATTCTCCAGTCCTTCATTTTTACTGCTGGAAAGTTGCCAGCAAAAATGTCACTCTTAAAAGTAATCCTTTTTTTTTTTTTTTTTAAATCTCTGACAGATATTTAATTCACTCCTTTTTCTGAGGGCTTCTGCAGTACAATGTCTCTGGGTGTGGAATTTTATTTATCTTGCGTGGGACTCACCAAGATGCAAGAATCTGAGGATTCGTATGTTTAATCTGTTGTGGAAAACCCACATACATAATATCTTCAATTATTTCCTCTGCTCGTTCTCTATACTTTCTCCTTCTAGAACTATATTAGACACATACTTGCTTGGACTCTATCCGATATCGCCCTTTAGCATCACTTTAATATTTTCTGTCTCTTTGAGAAGCATTACTGGTAATTTCTTCAGATCAATCTTTCAGTCTTTATTCTCTCCTTTATTGTATCTAAACTAATACACAAACCAATCATTGATTTTCTAATTTCAAAAATTATATTTGTCACTTCTGGAAATTTTCTTTCTTTCTTCCTGCGTGATCGTGCTTTGATAGTTATTTGCTCCAAACTCGTGTTTTGGTATAGTTTATTTTTCCCCCTTGCTTTTCAAATGTGTTAAATCTGATAATTCCAACAATTGAAGTCATTACAGATCTCATTTTGTCCTTAGTTGTTTCTGCTGACTCCCACTAATTGTAGCTTATAGTCTTTTGTATATTGGGATTTTATTATGAGTTGGTGTTTTGTTGAACCCACTCTAAATTTTTTTGACCCCTGCTTTGAAGATGCATTCTTCCAGGGAAGATTTATATTTATTTCTGCCATGTATGCAAGGGCACTGGAGATGTGGTTCATTTTAAATTATAGCTCGTTGTTTGCAATTTTAAAGCCATGAAAAAAAATTGTAAACCCAGTCTCCAATCCTACATGAAGGCAAGTCATGTTGCTGATGTTGCTGTTTTTTTTTAATATTCCAACCAGAGGGAAGACACATTGCTTTGTGGATGGTTCTAAATGGTTGTTTTCTCTGCTTTAATCTTTTTCTGAGGGCGAGACCTATCTGGAAATTCCACCTTTATGTAGAATCTTTCAATCAGTAATTTCAGGATATTATCTACAGTTACCCCTTACCACTGGTGTTGCAACATCTCTGTATATCCTCTGGTTAACAAGCTGCTTTATTACTAGTTTTTTTCCTTGCCTTATCTTCCTTTTTCACTCATGACTTCAGATTTCCCATACTTTCTTTTAGGTACATCCAATCATTTTTTTTTAAGTTTCAAATATTTTATTAAGCCTGTAATGGATTTTTTTAAGTAAGGAGTGATTTATATCTGCATTTCTACTGATACCATTCCTTATGAAAACAGAAGTCTGTGTTTTTGTTTGTTTGTTGGTTTGTTTTATTTTTTTTTCCCAAAAGTAATAGGAGTAGTACCCGACCTGGAAGATTCCCTTTGGTCTTTTGAGGAGGAAAAGATTTTAAAGAGTTTAGTTAAGAAGAAGGAACTGTTTCATTAGGTCTCAGAATTGTCAAAATTAAACAGTACAGTACAATGCATTCCTCAGATGAACTGGAAAGTCTAAAATTTCAATAGTTGTCATCGAAAGAGAATTCATCTGCAGGTTGTGTAGACGCTTAGAGCTGGGTAAAATGTCAAGTGACATAAGAAAGTCTACATTTGGAGACAAAAGGAAAAGAGAGCTGGCAGAGTTAGTTTACATGGTCACATACTACTTGGAGAGAGAGAAACATGGCTGAAAGGGCAGGAATGGATTTTGTGTATCTGGACTTGGAGTTGAATGATGCACTACCAGACAATTGCATGTACCAGTCAATTCATTTAACCTAAGACCCCGTTTTGTCAATATAATGAGGACAATAATAAGTTGGTTATAAACTTTAAGAGAATCCATCTATGTGAAGTGGCAAGTGGGGTATCTGGCACAAAATGGGTCCCTAACTATTATTATCTGCTATAGTATTCTGGCCAAAAATGCTCTGCCTACGAGCGGCTGGAGATGCACACCAGAGTTACACTTGGGCTTTTTGCATATTTTTGTTTAAATTCATTACTATTATTACGATGAACTATGTTGCGTTGGAACCATAGTTAAGCTGCTCTCAGCAATCTTTTTTTTTAAATTAGAGTAGATAGAATTCACATACATGAAATCCACCGCATTAAAGTGAACAGTTCAGTGGCTTTTAGTACATTTCCAACAGCATGCTACTATCTAATCCCAACATCTGCATCAACTCGGAGAGAAATTCTGTACTGCTTAACAGTCATTTCTCTTTTTCCCCTCCTCCCCAACCCTCACCAATCACTAGTCCATTTTTTTTTCTGTCTTTATGAATTTACCTATTACGGTCATTTTGTATAAATTCATACAAATATAATCAAGCATTATTTGGCCTTCTGTGGCTCCTTTCACTTCATATAATGTTTTCAAGATTCATCCATGTTGTAGCATGTATCAGTACATCCTTCCCTTTTAGGGCTGAATAATTTTCCATTGTATAGATAGACTACATTTTGTTTAACCCTTCATCTGTTGGTCAGCATTTGAGTTCTTGCTCTTTGGCCATTACGAATGATGTTGCTTCAATGTGCAAATGTTTTGTAGGAACACCTGTTTTCAATTCTTTTTTGGTCTTTGATTGGGAATAGAATTTCTGATCCATAGGGTGATTTCATGTTTGACTTTTTGAGACACTGACAAATTATTTACTATGGCAGCTGCAACATTTTTACATTCACATTAACAGTATTCAAGGATTCCAACTTTTCCACATTCTCGCCACCACTTGTTATTTTCCTTTTGAGTTAATTTTTGTATATGGTGTGAGGTAAGGAACCAACTTCATTCTTTTGCATGAGGGTGCCTAGCGTCTAAGCTCCATTAGGTGAAAAGCTTTTTTTTCTCCATTTAGTTTTAATAGTTTAGACACCCTTGTTGAAAATGAGTTAACAACAGATGTATGAGTTTATTTGTGGACTCTCAATTCTATTTTATGGATCAATATGTTTATCCTTATATCAGTACTATACTGTCTTGACTACTGTGGCTTTCATGCTAATTTTTGAAATTGGAAAATGTGAGTCCTCCAATTTTCTCTCTTTTTCAAGAGGGTGTCAGGTATTTTAGAGTCCTGTGAAATTCTATATCAAGTTTAGGAACAGCAGACTTATTTTTTTAGAAAGGCATTTGGAAATTTGGTAGAAATTGCCTTGAATCTATAGATCACTTTGGGGAGTACTCTCACCTTAACAATATTGTGTCTTTCAACCTATGAACATGGAATGTCTTTTCTTTTATTTAGGTCTTCTTTTACTTCTTTCAGAAATGTTTTGAGGTTTCTAAGGTAAAAGGCTTCCATACCCTTGGCTCAATTTCTTCCCAAGTATTTTATTTTCTTGATATTATTATAAATTATTTTTTTAATTCCTCTGAGGTGATTCGTTGTCATTATATTGAAACACAACTGATTTTTGTGTGTTGATCTTGCACCCTGAGACATTGCTCAATTCACTTATCTGTTCCAGTTTGTGTATTTTTTGAGATAATCTATATATAATATCATGTCATCTGCAAATAAAGGCAGTTTTAGTTTCTTTCCAATATGGGCACTTAAAATTTTTTTTTTTCTCATCTAGTTGTTCAGGGAACAACTTATAGTGCAATGTTGAATAGAAGTGGTGGAAGCAGACATTCTTGTCTTGATCCAAACTTTAGATGGAAATGTTTCATTGTGTCTCCATAAAGTGTAATGTTAGCTGTCAGTTTTTCACAGATAACGTTTTGCTGGTATTTAATTGACAATTTTTGCGTCTATATTGATAAGGGATGTTGGTATGTCATTTCTTTTCTCACAGTGTATTTACTTGGCTTTATTATCAGAGTAATATTCGCTTCATAGGATGAGTTATGAAATATTTCCTTCTCTTGTATGTTTTAGAAGAGTTTGGGGAGTAAATATGTAAATTATTTTTAAGATATTTAGTAGAATTCACTAGTGGAAACATGTGGTTTTGGACTTGTCTTTGTTGGTTATTTTGATTTTGGCTCAATGCTTTTACTTGTAATTCCATTCAGATTTTCTATTTCTTTTCTTTTTTTTTTTTAAATTTTTTTTTCAAGGTTTATTTATTTTTTGGGACAGAGAGAGACAGAGCATGAACGGGAGAGGGGCAGAGAGAGAGGGAGACACAGAATCGGAAACAGGCTCCAGGCTCCGAGCCATCAGCCCAGAGCCCGACGCGGGGCTCGAACTCATGGACCGCGAGATCGTGACCTGGCTGAAGTCGGACGCTTAACCGACTGTGCCACCCAGGCGCCCCTTGATTTTCTATTTCTTTAAAATCAGTTTTGGGGGGCTCTGGGCTGATGACTCGGAGCCTGGAGCCTGCTTCCGATTCTGTGTCTCCCTCTCTCTCTGCCCCTCCCCCGTTCATGCTCTGTCTCTCTCTGTCCCAAATAAATAAATAAACGTTGAAAACAAAATTTAAAATCAGTTTTGGTACATTATATTTAGGAATTTGGAAATTTTATATAGTTTTTTTGGTGTGTATTTGTTGATAGTGCTTTCTTTCAACACTTTCTATTTCTGTAAGGTTGTTAGTCATGTCCCCACTTTCACTCCTTATTTTAATAATTTGAATCCCTTCTACCTTTATCTGTTAATCTAGCTAAAGATTTGCCAATTTGTTGATCTTTTCAAATAACCAATTTTTGGTTTCACTGATTCTATTACCTTTCAATTCTCTATTTCTATTCTCTACTTCATTTTTCTCCATTCTAATCTTTATTATTTCCTTCCTTCCACTTGATTTGTATTTAATTTGCTATTATTTTGCTCATTTCTTAAGCAAGGTTAGTTATTGATGTGATAACTTGCTTTCTTTACTGTGTTTACAGGTATAAAATTTCCTCTGAACACTGATTTCATGGCATCTTCTAAGTTTTGCTATGCTGTCTTTCTTTTTTATTCACCTCAAAGTATTTTCTAATTTCCTTTGTGATTTATTTCTGACCCATTGCCTGTTTAAGAGTGTGTTATTTAACGTCCACACATTTGTGAATTTTTGTTTTTAGTTTTCCTTTTGTTATTGATTTCTAACTTCATCCCATCGTGGTTGGAGAAGATACTTTGTATTATTTCGATCATTTTAAGTTAATCAGGACTTATTTTGTGGCCTAAATATGGCTATCTTGGAGATCATTCCATACACACTTAAGAAGAATCTATATACTGTTGTTACTGGGTGGATTGTTCTGTACATGTCTGTATATGTCTGTTAGGTCTTCTGGATTTATAGGATTGTCCAATTCTTCTATTTCCTTGTTGATTTGCTATTGGGTTGCTCTACCCATTATTGAAAACCAGTAAATAAAATCGTCAGCCATTATTGTTGAATTGTATCTCCCTTCAATTATCACTTTTTGCTTTATATATTTGGGACTTTATTGTTATGTGCACATAAACTTGTAATTGTTGTATATTCTTGATGGATTGATCATTTTATGTAACGACCTTCTTTTTCTCTTGTAACAGTGTTTATCTTAAAGATTATTTTTCTGATATTAGTACAGCTACTCTAGTTCTCTTTCATCTGTTTGTACAGAATATCTTGTTTTACTCTTTTGCTGTCCATCTGCCTTTTTGTCTTTGTGGTGTTGAATCTAAAGTGAGTTTCTTAGGGGCGCCTGGGTGGCGCAGTCGGTTAAGCGTCCGACTTCAGCCAGGTCACGATCTCGCAGTCCGTGGGTTCGAGCCCCATGTCAGGCTCTGGGCTGATGGCTCAGAGCCTGGAGCCTGTTTCCGATTCTGTGTCTCCCTCTCTCTCTGCCCCTCCCCCGTTCATGCTCTGTCTCTCCCTGTCCCAAAAATAAATAAACGTTGAAAAAAAAAATTAAAAAAAAAAAATAAAAAAAATAAAGTGAGTTTCTTAAAGACAACACATAGACTATGTTCCAAAATTCTATTCTGCTAATCTCTGCCGTTTAATTGAAAAGTTTTATCCGCTTTCATTTAATAAACAGATAAGGAAAAACTTACTTCCACCATTTTGATAGAACCTCATTCCCATGGTTTCCTTTAATTCTTCGCTTATGATTTATTTTAGCTCTTTGAGTATATTGTAAATTGTTGAGTTGAAGACTTTGTCCGGTAAATCCAATGACTGGGCTTTCTTAGGGACGGCGATTGCTTTTCTCCTTGCTGTGGATGAACGATGTTTTCCTCCTTCTTTCCATGCCTCATCATTTTTTGTTGTTGAAAATTAGACACTTGGAGGGGCTCCTGGGTGACTCAGTCAGGTAAGTATCCAACTCTTGGTTTTGGCTCAGGTCATAATTTCATGGTTTGTGAGTTTGAGCCCTGCATCGGGCTCTAAGCTTGCAGTGCAGAGACTGATTGGGATTCTCTTTCTCCCTCTCTCTCTGTCCCTGCCCTGCACATGCCATAAATAAATAAATAAATAAATAAATCTTAAAAAGAAAAGAGAATTAGACATTTGGAAAGTTATACTGTGGCAACTCTGGAAAGTAGATTTTCTCCTCCTCCCAGGGTTGGTTGTGACTGTTTGTTTAGTTGTTATTTGTTTAGTGATTTTTTGGAAAACATTTTGCGACGTCCATATTTCTTCTTGTGCCACTGATATCTCTGTTTAGTGGTCAGCTAGTAATTTGAGAGATTTCCTTAACATCTGGAATCAAAAAAAGCTTACAAGGAAAACGAAACAGACAAAAGCTCTCAGTCTCTGCAATTCATCTGTGTGTGTGTTAGAGTATCCTTCAGTGCTCAGCCAGGGAGTGTGCCTCAGCCTTCACTTCCTACTCACGGAAAGTCCAAAGGTCAGCCAGAAATGAGAGTTTAGAGCCCCCTGACATCTTTTCAGAACGTGCACACAGCCTCAAGTATGCACAAAACCACTTGAATTGCTAGGGATATGTGAAGGCTTTTCAAAGTCATTATTCTCCAAAGTATCTCATTCCTTAGTCTTCCTTCCCAATCCCTTTGGTTTGTCCACTGTTTTCCCAACTGTTGTCCCTCTTCCAGGTGGTAGTGGTGAATGTATTTGCCTTCAGTTTTTCTTCAACATATAATCCATGGATAATTGCCCTAGCTCTGAGAGAGTTCTGAGGTAGGCATAATAGAGGGAAGCCCTTTGACCTGGTTCTTCAGGGAGCAAACAGACAGGTCAAAACAGCCACAATTCTTTGAGAATAAGATCAATACTGCTTTCTCACGTACTAGGAACCTCTATCAAGAAATTCTGAATTGAGGCATACTCAATGCCATTGAGGCATGGCTCAGTAGGTTAAATGTCTACCTCTTGACTTCAGCTCAGGTCATGATCTCACAGTTCATGAGTTTAAGCCCCACATTGGGCTCTGTGCTGACAACATGGAGCCTGCTTGGGATTCTCTCCCCCACCCCTAACCCCTGCTCCTCTTTCTCTCGCTCAAAAATAAATACATAGATTTTTAAAAATGTGTATTATTGTCTTCAAGGCTGACACTAAACTGTGTACTGGAGGCTGGTGCTGAGGTAAAGGAAGATGTCAAAAAGCTCTAAGAGTAAGACTTGACTGATTTTCTTTCTTCTTTCTTTCTTTCTTTCTTTCTTTCCTTCTTTCTTTCTTTCTCTTGATAAAATATTTCCTTGGTTGTTTTATGCTTTTGATTGGAGTCCAAAGCCCGCCCCTCCCCAATGGATTCTGACAGTTGTTACCAGGTTATTTGTTGCTTTCATGGGGGTATACACTTTGGCACTTCCCTGTTCAACTGTTTTTTTTGTTTTGTTTTGTTTTTGTTTTTGTTTTTTGCTGATATCTCAATGAATGCTTTATTAATTTTTGGCTATTTAAAAAAATACCTGAGTGAAAGAATTGTTTCAGGGTTATTTTTTAAATAAGAAAAGCTTGCATCAGACATTTGACAAGATTCAGTGGCATGGAGTGAATAAAGTAGGCAAGGACTGCTCCTGACAGAAAAAGGGAATCTACAACACACAGAAGTAAGCTTAGAAGCCCTCCAAACTGTCTCTGTTTTCCACTGGAAAGACAGACATCAACTATATGATTTTTATTAACCAAGTATAATTATCCTAATAAACAGTGTTTTTATATTTGTTGTACTTTGAATAACTTACGAGTAGCTGTTTAAGTCAGTGCACTTGATGAGAATTTCCTACCAAAGAAATTACAATGTATTCTAATAATTATTTTCTAGAGAGCATTACAGTTTCATCATGTGTTTATGCAGTGTTAAGTCAATAGTAAATGTAGAAGGACCATTAAATGTTTGTTTCAGGCATTTATTTTTCTTTAGGACACATTTAAGTGATGAATTATTTATTGTGAATGGATATTTGGGGGGCTATATGCTAATTAGGAAAAGTTTTGCAGATTGTTTCTTAATTAGTTGGTTAACTAATTAATAGAAGTATATTTGATATAAATGTAATGGCTTAATTTCATTCATGCGGTTAAAATAATAAATGCATCAATTCAAACAGGAAAAGGAATTTGCTTTCAGTGATGGGCATTATTTCATTGGTGGAAGGGACAGTCAGTATTGAGCCCACTTGTTTCTTTGACAAATTGATTGTATCAGAGTAAATAAAAGAGAAGGCCTCACCTCTGACTACAGAGTTTCACACTGCTAGATTCTGTTTCTGTTCATATCTTGGAAGATAATGTTAAATAAGGCATGTGAGGTGTTGTTTTACCAGGTTCAATGCTCTGATGAGGGTTTTGTACCTTAACAGAGGTGTGGTTGGCAGGGCTCCAAAGATGTTCTTCAAGATTCCTATCCCATGATTATTTAATCAAACACCAATCTAGATACTACTGTGAGAGATGTCACAGATGAAATTAAGGTTACTAGTCAGCTGACCTTGAAGGACAGAGATTATCCTGGATTATAGATTAAATCCATGTAATCACATGAATCCTTAAAACAGAGGAAAGCTGAAAAGTTAGAGAGGTGAGGTTCAAAAAAGAGACAGAGGAAAGGTGAGATAGAAGGTGAGATCCTGAGAGATTCTAAGCATAAGGGCTCTACTTGCCATTATTGACTTGAACTATGGAAAAAGAGGGCCATGAACTAGATAATGGGGGTGGTCTCTAAGAAACTGAGAATGAGCCATGTCACTGGCCAACACGAAAATGGGAACTTTAGTTCTATAATTAAATGGAACTGAATTCTGCCAACAACCTGAATGAACCTGTAAGCAGATCCATCCATAAAATCTCCAGAAATGAATTTAGCCCTACCAACATCTTGAAACCCATCCTGTGAAACCCAGAGCACAGCTCAGCCATGCTGTGCCTGGATTTCTGACCTACCGATTGTGAGATAATAAATCTGTGTTGTTTTAAACTTCTGAGCTTGTGATCATTTATTATGACAGCAAGAGAAAACCAATACAAAAAAACAATGTAAACCATAGACCTCATTTAGAAAATATTCATGGGGGGGGGTGCCTGGGTGGCTCAGTCGGTTGAGTGTTCGACTTCGGCTCAGGTCACGATCTCACGGTTCGTGAGTTCGAGCCCCGCGTCGGGCTCTGGGCTGATGGCTCAGAGCCTGGAGCCTGCTTCTGATTCTGTGTCTCCCTCTCTCTCTGCCCCTCCCCCGTTCATGCTCTGTCTTTCTCTGTCCCAAAAATAAATAAACGTTAAAAAAAAAATTAAAAAAAAAAGACTTGCTTTAAAAAAAAAAAGAAAATATTCACGGCAAGAGGCAATGGTATTGAAAGTGGTAATGGCATCACATGCCCTGATGCAGTAGTATCGAGGAGTGGTTCTCTACAGAGATCACTCTTGTGCTTTAACTCTGTATGTATTCCTGCTCCATAATCTGCTTTGGTCTCTAGCCATTTTCTACTACTAATTTTACCACAATCTTAGTCCTAGAAATTCCTATTCTGCTTAAGTTGGACAGAGTTGGTTTCTGTTGCTTGCGATCAAGAAACTGGAAGTGTATAGACATTGAAAATAGCGAATGGCATGTAAGCAATGGAACTCAATGTTAATACAGGTATTTGAAATGGTTTACCTTAGGAATTAATACAGTCTTTTAGGTTGGGTGTATGGGAATCCATGGTGTATAATGGAATACCTCTAGTGATCGCCTATAGTTACCTAGAATGAGGTGTTTTCTGAAGCAAGTTTTTGAGCCACTGTTTTGCTGAATGAAAGACAGGAGGAAATCAAGATGGCTGCTGAAACAGAAGGACAACCTTAAATCCTGAAGTACTGTTCAAGGCACTAATTAAAGTCCAATACTTTCTTGATCTCAATTTATGTTTCAATGAAGTGGAAGCAGCCAAAGTCTGAGCTTAATGTTTGACTTAAATTACAATAGCCATTGAATTCGAAACTTCTCCATATGTCTTATGTCAAAGTTATAAAAAGTGATTGGGAAGCATTAGAACCTTAACAATTAGATTGAGGATATATGGGAAGATTCATAGATCTTAAACTTCTCTTGGGGGTAGGAAGAACGCCCACCAAATGGTAGTATCAGTTAAATTCAGAGCTCCACCATATCTTAGATCAATAGGACAGTGATTAGGAAACCATAGAGTTTAAAGAGGGATGTATAGGGGAAATTCAGAGGTCTTATCATTCCCTTGGAAGCTAGAGTGACCCTCTTTCCTTGTTGATAAGACTCTCTCACAGTTGCATGAAAGTGTTTTAAGTAACATTCTTTCTTGAGCTATTTACTCTAAAATCAGATCATTTTTGACCATGTATTCTGAGCATTCCTAAACCCTGATTACCTCCCCAAATGTAATAAGCACTATATTCCAGAATACTCCTGGAGAAAATTAAAAAATCAAACCTTCACAAGAGTGCTTTCGTATTAAAAAATATATATGTCTTTACTAATTCATGTTGACCAAAATCCGGGAAATGTGTGTAAGAATGGATCTGAGCTTGCTTTTCAAATGAGGGATCATTACTTTTGATTTGATCAAATTAATTGATATGATTCTAGTATGCTCGTCAGATTCTCTGAAAGTGATTTTAATTGTTTTCTTGGATGGATGCCTAAAATCTGAAATCTGACCATCAAAGGCGACGAAAAAGCAGAAAAGCCTTGTCATAATACATAGAGGAAGCCCCTAAGACTTTGGGATAGGAATGTTGCAAAGCATTCGTTGTGTGTTACTCCAGATCATTTCTTAGCTTTATTCTTCAAGAAATACCCAAAGGCACTCTCTTTCTTCCCTTTTTTAAATGTTTTTAATGTTGTATTTATTTTGAGAGAGAGAGAGAGAGAGAACATGAGTGAGGGAGGGGCAGAGAAAGAGGGAGATACAGAATCTGAAGCAGGCTCTAGGCTGTGAGTGCCAACACAGAGCCCGGTGCGGGGCTCAAACTCACGAGCTGTGAGATCATGACCTGAGCCAAAGTCGGACACTAAACTGACTGAGCCACCAAGTTGCCCCGAGACCCTCTCTTTCTAAGACTTTGAGAAAAATATTGTGTCACAAGAACACCAACATCTATGAAATATGCTTATTAGTTATTTGTTTAGGATTCAAGATGCTTATAAAGACTGTACTTGAAATAGGTTTCTGGTGTTGGTGAGTAGGAGGATAGTAGAGGAACAGAAGCCATATGGTTGCATTTAATCTCCAGAACAGAAAGGCCAGCATGGTAGACAGACTTTCCAGAGTCTTTGACCATGGTTAATATTATGAGATCCCAGGGATGCCTGGGGGGCCTGGTTAAACATCCCACTCTTGATTTCAGCTCGGGTCATGAACTCATGGTTCATGAGTTTGAGCCCCACATTGGGGTCTGCAATGACAGCGCAGAGCCTGCTTGGGATTCTGTCTCTCTTCTTCTCTCTCTGGCCCTCCCCTGCTTGCTCTCTCTCTCAAAATAAATAAAAATAAACTTTAAAAAATTTAGGAGATCCTCTAAGACAAAGCAGACTCAGAGTTACTGGAAGTTTTCCAAATTTCTAAATATAACAATAGGTTGTATATGTTGGAAGAGGATAGAGCTTCATGTCTGGTAAACTTAGGCCAGTTCTGAGAAATCATGATATAAATATGCCATCCTAAACCTAATCCCAAACTAGACCCAGTTACCCTCAAATGAAATGGAGGCAGACAGCATTACGACTGGACCTTGTAATGATATCAAAGTATGTATCACGATTCTTTCTCCAAGTCTTTCTCAAAGGGTGTGGAGCTATTTACCACTAAGAAAGGGGTAGATATCTACACTTTTTATGGATACTAAGTCAATGCTAGAACTGTTGCTCACAAAACCCTAAAATACCACTGTGCTCCATTAGAGTGGTGCTTATGGATATCAGATGATAAGCAGAAATTTGGCTTAGGACTCCAAAGTCATTGTGTGTCCCTTTCCTAGTTATATAGCATATATTTGACACTAAAAATTCTATATTCAAAATATATCACACACATACACACACACACACACACACACACACAGAAAACCCTCACAAATTTTTGTGACCCATAAATAAAGGTTATTATGGTTATGTACTTGGAATTTCTTCCTCTAAATGAAATAGTGAATTAAAGGAATATCCCAACCCTAAGGGAATATTTTCCTCCAGAAAGGGATCGCTGCTGCCATCAAAGACTTGAGACAGAAATGATGATTCATTTAAAAAAATTTTTTTTAACGTTTATTTATTTTTGAGACAGAGATAGAGTGTGAGCAGGGGAGGGGCAGAGAGAGAGAGGGAGAGATGTGATTTCTCTGCTAGCGAAACTCAGCACACTCACTGGCACTTGGACTGAAATGTAGATTTGGGGATGCTTTTCCTCTGTCTCCTAATAAATAGAAAATATCAGCATAAGTTTGCCTGAATAAACAAGAACAGCAACATGCCCTCTCCGTCTTGTCTCACGGTTTCAGCCATATCCACATTCGTTTCCAGGACCCTCATCATTCCAAAAGACATTTTGCTTCTGTGCTACATGGATAATACCATATTGATGGTGCAAGGAGAGAAAGAATGAACAGGCATTTGGGACACCTCCGTGGCTCAGTTGGTTGAGCCCCCGACTTCAGCCTAGGTCATGATCTCCCTGTTCCCGAGTTCAAGCCCCACATCAGGCTCTGACAACTCAGAGCCTGGAGTCTGTTTTGGATTCTGTGTCTCCCTCTCTTTCTCTGCCCCTCCCCAACTCTCTCTCTCTCAAAAATAAATTAAACATTAAAAAAATTTTTAAAAAGAATTAACAGGCACTTAAATGCCTTAGCAGGACACATGCAGAACCTTGACTGGGAGGTAATACCGATAAAAATACAAGGTCTTACCACCTCAGCGAATTTTATTGGGATCCACTGATTTGGTAATTTGTTTGTTCATGTGGTTGGGAGATTGGAGGGGCAAGTTTGGAAAACAGTAACAAAGAGATTTACAGAGGAAGCCTGTGTCTTTCCAAAAACCCACAGACTGTGAGGTTATCGAGGGACGCTTACCAAAGGATCACGCCCACTGTGGGTGAGGCTCTTAATAATCAGTAATGATTTTCCTGAAGCATCTTTCCTTTGTGCTAGTTACAGATTTCAAGTGGCCATGGACAAGGTTAAATGCTCCGCGTGTCTTCTCCTGGACCAAGACCATTTAGGCTACTGTCACTAATGGAAGTCCAATTTGTCATCCACGTAACTGACAGTAAAATACAGATATATATTACATCTTAGGAGGATTAGCCAGATGTTTTGTAACAAGATAATAACATTGAAACCAAAACTTTCCAAGACAGGTTGCCACTGTTCCTCACTGGAATACATATTTAATACGAATTTGGATTTTAAAGGGACTTGCTTATAGCTCTAACATTGTTATAGATTTCCACACAACATCACTTCTAATGGGAAAAAAAAAACTTGAGAGGAAGTAAGAAAGGCAAAGATTGTGATGTTTTGATTCATTAGCCTGACCATATTTGCCATAACCCAGAAGGATCTGTTATGATGAGACCTTTGAATGGTCTACTGAAGTCTCAGTTACAGTGCTACTTTAAAAAAAAACTTTGGCTTCTTGTGTCCGTAAGTTTGGGGTCTGTTGTTTAGAGATATTAGTCGGTCAGGGAAGAATAGTTCCACCAGGACATACAACAATGTTTCCATTGTATTGGAAGCTAAGAATGCCACCTGGCCATTTTCAGCATTTTAGGACTCTAGGGACAAACGGAAATAATAGACATTTTAGCATTGGCTGTTGTGGTTGATCCTGACTGGAAAGGAAAAATAAGATCACCACTTCACAACGGAGAAGGAAGATTACGGGTGGAACCCACGTGGTCTTTCGGGGCACCTTTTATCTTACTACTTATAGCAGTAGAATTCGATGAAAAAAATAAATAAAACCACACGCTGAAAAGACCGTGAAGGGCATGGCTCCAACAACAATCGAGAGTTGGTCTGTTAGGTTCAAAACAGCAACAACCTCCCTGGTCAGCGGGGGTGCTGGTTGAAGGCAGATGCCGCATTAGCAATGAACGAGAAAAGTCATAAATGGCAGCTTGGCTTTCATGCACAGGTGTCCAAGTGAAATAATAACCCCTATGCATGTCTGTCTTTGTTGTGTGATGACAACATTTATACACTTCAATTCCCGATTTATTTTCCTTTTCCTTCAGCATTGTATTTGGGGTGTGTGACTTAACATATTCTTCAGGAAAGCTGAACTTCAACATGGGATGGTGTCTGTATATGAGGGATGAGGATCACCCAGTAATTCTTTACTTTGCACAGGCTCCAATTCATTGACAAGACTTCGAGTTACCTCGCTCTGGGGAAACAGTAAACGTGTTTATTGTGGCATGGCTGTCTGATGTGATGAGTGCCCCTTTCCTGTTTCCCCTCTGGAGGTGTGAGCAGAGGAAGAAGTATTTACACAGATGACAAACAGAGGTGGTCTCTTCCCGTAGTCTTGCCTTGTCAGAATCTGTATGCCTTTTGTAGTTTCGGCAAGGGCCCCGCTGTGTTGCTTTGGTGGGACTCCATTTCAGAAATGAGAAAGACTATGCCTCCTCTCTTCTCCCTTCCTAGGAGCTGGAATGAGATTTTCTGTCCTAGGCTCAGCTCATTGGGACTTTGAGTCGAAGGAGGGATGCCAAGATACAGGGGTATTGTAGAAATAATGTAATTTGGCTTTCGAGCTGTCGAGACTCGTGGCGGGGATGTTACAGCTCCAGAAGCTGAGCTGTCAGAGCGGAGAGGGGCAGTGGAGCTAGCTTGGGTTCCTGTTCAGAGCCTTCCTGTGCCTGGTCCTCGCTTATGGTTCCCACTTGCCAGCAGCACTCGCATGACACCAAGACCCCGAGCTCTCTGATGTCCTTTGCGGTCAAGTTAATAGAATTGGTGTGTGTGACTTCCGACTCCAGCTAATACAATGCTACCTATATTTCGTCAATACTTGCTTGGCTTTATTTTATTTATTTATTTTTTGTTTCCCTTCTGTTTTCTTCAAGGTTTTACTTTGAAGTATTTTCTACACTCAACGTGGGATTTGAACCTACCACCCTGAGATCAAGGGTCACATGCTCTACTGAGTGAGCCACGTGCCGCACTTGTATAGTTTTATACATGTGTGTGTGTGTGTGTGTGTGCGTTTGTATGTATGTGTAGTTACATATATGTATAGTTATATGTACATACATATATAATATACATAACAAAATATCAAGTTATTGCTAAGTCAGCATAATATTTTTTCATCTTTCTTTCCATTCGTTAACATTTCCAGTCGTTAACATCCACTATTGATATTCATGAGAAGATAATGGAAAAAGATATTTGTCCTGTAACAGTATTCTTCCCCTGAACGAGGAGCTGCTGTTTATTTCACTTAAACGAGTATAGAGCTCTTTTTAATTTTACCTTTTAAAATTAGATTCCTGATACTGATCACAAAGCACCTTTCCGCATGTGACACCATGTTAAGTACGATGTAGAATGAATGGACAGCCGTGGGCACCTCCTTCCCAAGGCAGCTTGCAGCCCAAGAGAACCAGTGTGATTATAAATAAACATGAACATTCATAGACCAGGACAGACATGGGGGAAATTAATATTTTTATCTATTTCTTTGATATGGAGTACAATGGTTGGGTGTCAGGAGGAAGCTTTGGAAGAGAAATAATGTTTTTATATGAGAAAGAAACATGAAAAATTTGAGGACGTCCCCCCCCCCACCAATAGTCAGTGTAATTATTCAACTTGGTGGTAAACTTTTCAGATTCAGAATGAGTTCTTCCTCTATTCATTAAGATAGCATCATGGATGCTTGGCATAGACAGCCTATGTCTGTGCAGGACAATGTGCTATGTCTGACTGCTAATAAGTCCCTCATGAAGTTGAGTCTCCTGTTTTTATGACATTTGAGCTCGTGGCATGCTAATTTTATCTGACACAATACAGTCAGATCCTCCGGATGTGTCTTTGTATTGATCAGTTTCATATAAATAGTTGGTCTTTGTTCCTTTTAAGACGTGATCCTAGAAATAGCTGTTGGGCGAGTGATGACAAAAAACTCCATTTATGCCCACATTGTTTAACAGATACGGTTTGGGTTGGTATTAGAAAATGTTTAGCAATTGAATGTATTGTACCAGCAATTTAAGGCTTCCAAAAGGAAGTTGAAATATTACCACTCCAGCTTTGTGGATTTGAATTTTGTAAAGTGGATTTGAAATTTGAAAAAGTAAAAAAATAATTAATATTATGTCTGTTAAATGCCAGTTAGGCAATTACCTGATGTTTCTAAAAAAAAAAAAAATATACCTAAAGTAAATGTGGTAAACCCGGTTCATTGCCCACAGACGTTAACTTCTTCACACTTGCCTTTCCTCCCAGTAGCCATCTACTTCGGGAGAACCCGGACCCTTCTCCAAAGCAAAGAAGAAAATGCTGATCAGCCTAGGTTCCCCGTGGTGATCCAATGACCCTTTTGTCTGACAGCAATGAGTTCAGAGATGAGCTTGTGACACGGCTCTGGCCAGTGAGACTCAAGCAGAGATTCTAAGAAAGTTTCTCTTGCCATTAAAATAAGAAGAAATCGTTCCCCTTTACCACCTTTGGAAGTATCTGTGTGAGAACACAGCGCCTGGACTGCTGCAACCCTTTTACAACCAACAAAAATAAGTCATGAGGGTCTCAAAAGCCAGCGTCTAGGTTTGCAAAGGAGGGAGACAAAAAGAACCTGGCTCATGGATTACGTTATTGAGCCAGTGAATTATCGCTCCAACTGCCCTACCCTTGGGCTTATTATTATGTGACATTTGAAAGTCATCATCATGTAGACCACTTTCTGTTAGGTTGTCTCTGCTTGCCAGTAACGAATCCTAACGGATTTAATAAATACCTTCATTATCAGAAGAAGACTAAAATTGTTTTTCGAGTATATGCAAGTTAGAGTGACATGGTTATAAGGATAGCATTGATTAGATTCTATTAGGACAGCAAATCTTCCACCAGCTTGAGTACTTTATTATTGGTGTGTGGTTACAGCGTTGCTGAGAATCACGGAGAACATGCTGGAGTGGATAAGGGAAATTGCATGTCGTGGTATAGTCTGCCATGGACGGAGATGGGTTGGATATTGTCATTATTATTATCATCGTCATTAATATAAGCTCTAGTAAGAATCACCGGTGCTCCCTGGACCTCAGTTTTCTTATCAGCAAGGTGAAGTGATTATATAATTTCGTTTCTTAAAACATCCCTTCCAGTTCTAAATTTTTATCTATGTTTATTTATTTGAAAATCAGATTACGTTTCTCGTAAGAAGTAATGTATAAAAGTGTTCCTTGGAACACTGAGGGTTTTTGTTTTTGTTTTTGTTTTTTTCTTTTTTCCCCACTGATTTATTTTCCTTTCTAGGAGATGAAAAGTTATGTACTTTGATACAGGCACTGCACAGGCACTGGTAATCAAACACTAGATGTGATCTGCGCCCTTACTGATCAGTGGAAGAGAATCATTTAAAAATAATTAGAAATATGAATATTCATTGTAATCCAGGGAGTCTGAGAATATATGCCCAGAGAGGTGAATGTGAAGCTGGGGATATGGAAGATTTACGCATTTGAGGGGTCCGAGGATTTACAAACAGGAACAGCATGGGGGAATGTACAATGTAGAGTGAAAGCTGAATACATTTGAGAAACAGAAGGGATCCCCATGGAGTTGGGGCCATGGGGAGAGACGTGTAAGGTGAAGCTGGGTAAGAAGGCAGGCACCCAGTCTTAGAACACTGTTAAAGATTGTGTAACTTCATCACAAAGACAATAGTCATTGTCATTTGGGGTGTAAAAGGCAAAGTTGGGGGGATCCATGATTTCATTTTTCCAGACTTGCCTGCTTTCTGCTCTACTCCAACCATGATTCAACTACTGTCTGGGACATAACCCTGTCTATCTCTGCGAAATCTGCATTCTCAAGACCTTCGCTTTCAGTGTTAGGTGGCATTACATATGAGGTTCACCATTTTGGCAGGAGAAATCAAAGTGGAATGAAAAGGAATAGCCTAGATAAATATTTTCTGGGCAATTGAGTGCCCATCATCTGCTTTTCGTGTAGTAATGACTAGACGACCAGATGGAACAGGCAAAGTTGATCTGAGAAGGGAGCAATATACTAATGTATAGACTTTTAACACACTTGAAGACCATTAAAATGTCTAAATAACTACTCACACCCATACTAAGCAGCCATTGCTTGGCTTAGGAATTGGAATCAGTACAATCAATAAGAACATTCAAATGCCTTCTTATACTAATCATGTTGACTTATTTTTATCCCAAACGAGCCCTCATTGAATTTGAATATAGATCTATTTATTAAAATAATGTGTTAGGGCGCCTGGGTGGCTCAGCCGGTTGAACGACCTACTTCGGCTCAGGTCATGATCTCGCGGTTCATGAGTTTGAGCCCCACGTCGGGCTCTGTGCTGACAGCTCGGAGCCTGGAGCCTGCTTCAGATTCTGTCTCCCTCTCTCTCTGCCCCTCCCCTACTCATGCTCTGTCTCTCTTTCTCAAAAAATAAATAAACATTAAAAAAATGTGTTGACTTTTTTATGGATAAAAGATAATTTTTCACATTTTATAGCATTCAGATATCAAGTCTTAATACAGTTCCAATATTCTTGTCTTATTTAGAGGTATTTCCTACACACAATGTATTTTTATTTTAGAGATTATTTTTGATTTTTATTTTTTTCTTGAGATTTTCTTTAGGAGTTCTGGATATTAGCATTTATATTCTTAATACAAAGCATCTATGATTCAAACCTTTCAGTTCTCTTCTTTTCATTTGGCTGCTGATTTATTGAGTGAGGTATCTTTGTCTTAAATGTAAGGGTGTGTGTTGATAAATTATGGTTCTGCGGCGTGTACTCTGATATCGGTATATTTTACCACCAAGGCATCCATGTTTTTCAAAGAAAAATGAGGAGCATGACAATTTTTCAGCTGTAAAAACTGATGTAAGTAATACCTGTGACTTTCCAAAACACAGTGTAAAATTGTTGCTTTACTAACCATGACCATTTAACAACTCAGCAGCATAGATGAAAAAAAATCAGGACGTGGTGGAGCTTTACCTTCATACACACCAAACCTCATACCAAATGTAACTAGAAGAGTCGAACAAAACACAACCAAAAATTTAACCTGCTTTTCCGCTTAGGTCACATGACACCTGGTAAGTGACGCAAGATTCAAAATGTAGTCCAAGAGACTACAAAATGAAGTGGCCTGTGGCAAGAAGCAAGGAATCTGAGAGAAGATTTGGTAGCAGTGTAGGATAGGGGAGAGAGAATCTTGAAGTTCCGTGCTACCCAGGCGGCCAGGACTTGAGACACCAAGATGGCAGAAAGAATTACGTACCGTTAGGTGAGCTTTTTCTTCTGTTCCACGTTTCCCATGAAGGCATTTTGCTGAACTAGGGACAAGTCCAGTAAAAAGGAGCTGTTAATAGTCTAGGAATCCAAACAGAGATGAAGGAAGTGTCATTAAGTGGAGAAGATAAAATGGCAAGTTAGGAATCTTTGAGAATAGGGGCCATGATAGATACCCCAGAGTTCTGCTTAGGAACACGAGAGGGCTGCAGCTTAGGAGTAAGAAGGTCACTGTCTACTACAGTGACCACAAGCCGCAATGTGACGATGGGGCGTGTAAAGTGAACCAGTCCAAATACAGATCTACTATAAATGTAAAATACACACCAAATATTGAAACCTGATTACAAAAAAGAAGAAGGTTAAATATCGCATTACTGAAAGTCACATTTCAGTTTAATTACTGCCAGGCAGATTTAAAATAATCTCCACCCTCACTTGCTGCCTACCAGAAAACAAAAGAAAATATTCTCTGGAGAGAGATGACTACAGCCAGAATCTTTGATAACTGTTTTATATATATATAATTTTAATTTGACACTCAATCAACAAATATGAGGCCTACTAGAAGGTAAGACTAAATAATTATAAAGCAACAGAAAATGAAAAAAACAACAACATTAAATGTAGACACATAGGGGGTTCAGATATTGACATTATCAGACATAGACTTTATTTTCTTTCTAATACTTTAAAATAAATTTGGTTACTATGTTCAGGAAAATAGATGCCAAAATGGGTAATTTCATCCAGCAACCTACAATGAAAATATCAAAGGGAAAGCCTAGCTTTGAAAATAAAATAACCAAAATTAAGAAATGAATAAATGGGCTTAGGAGCATATTCAGTGCAGAAGAAGATAAAAACAGTTAACTGAAAGAAAATTTCCTAGAAGAGATCCATACTAAAGCAGAGACAGAAAAAGTGCAAAATATGTAAAAGAACATAAGCATCTTCGTAATGAAATGAAAAGTTAGGAAATTCACACAATTTAAATATGTTAAAGAGAAGAGACAGAGAATGTCCAGGAGTGATACTTGACCTGGTATTGGACAAGAATTTTCTTTTTTTTTTCTTTTTATTTTTTTAGAATATAATTCATTGTCAAATTTGCTTCATACAACTCCCAGTGCTGATCCCAACAAGAATTTTCTAGAAATGGTGAGAAGTATCAAGCTCCAGATTTTAAGATTTATAAACATAGATCAGGATAAGTGAAAACAAAGCTGCATGTAAGCACTTCACAGGTAAAATACTAACAATCAAAAACTTGGAGAAAAGTCTCAAAAGCAGCTGAAGAACAGGGATATAGTACTTCAGAATACGAGCAGTAAGGTTGACAATTGACTTTACAACAAAAATTATGGGAGAGAGAAGAAAATGGAATGGCATATTTAAAGGGTTTAAAACATTAACCTAGAACTCCATCCACCAAAAATAGTCTTCATAAATGAAGGTGACAGATATCTCGTCACACACACCCACCAGAGAGAATTTATTTCCAGCCGCACACACTAAAAAAAATACTAAAGGGAGCAATTTACGTTAAAAAAATAGATTAAGACAAGAAAATGAAGAAAGGAATAAAGAGCAATAAAAAAGATATTAATAGTACAAATATCTACATATCCTTAAATATACCTTGAATACATCATCATCATCATCATAACGTATTCTTTAAAAATTTTTTAATGTTGATTTATTCTTGAGAGAGAGAGAGAGAGAGAGAGACAGAGTCAGAGACAGAGCATGAGCAGGGGAGGGGCAGAGAGAGAGGGAGACACAGAATCCGAAGCAGGATTCAGGCTCCGAGCTGTCAGCACAGAGCCCTACGTGGGACTCAAACTCATGAACCGTGAGATCATGACCTGAGCCAAAGTCAGATGCCCACCTGACTGAGGCACCCAGGTGCCCCAATGCATTCTTTAAAGTAGACAAGGATCTTGAACTCTCCAGGAAGTGATGAGGATTAACTTATATTAGACAGTAAAATCAAGGATGTATGTAGTTATCTCTATGGTAAAAAATGAAAGAAGAAGAATATGTAACAAACAAATACAGAAGAATAATAGAATGATAAAAATGTTTGCTCCATCCAAATAAAGACAGAAAGAAACAAAATAAGTTGAAAGAAAAAAACAAGATTATAGGGGCACCTGGGTGGCTCAGTCGGTTAAGCATCTGACTCTTGATTTCAGCTCAGGTCATGATCTCATGGTTCGTGGGTTTGAGCCCTGCACCTGCTGTTAGCACAGAGCCTGCTTGAGATTCTCTCTCTCCCTCTCTCTCTGACCCTCCCCCTCTCTTCCTCTTTCTCTATCAGAATAAATAAACTTAAAAAATATATAAGAATAGAAATTTAAATTCAAATATATCAGTAGTAAAGAACTATGTTAAATATAAGCAGATTAGATGCTCTAATGAAAAGACTGGATAAATCTTAAAAGGTTGGTTGAATTTCTGACAGATTATTAGACTGTATAAAACAAGTAGGAAATTAGATATACATATATACATATAGATATAAAAGTATAGATGATGTGTATGGCTATATGTCATATATTTATAAGATGTAATATATATATATATACATATATATATATATATTAGAAAGTTTAGGAAACTAAAATGGAAAACTGAAGCTGTATAAAAACTAAACACAAGAATACAAATATAGCAATTAGAATAGCAGACAACGTAGACTTTAAGGCAAAAATGTTTTATAAAGATGAGTGGTTCAATCTAAGAGGCTGATATAAAAATTCTAAATGTATATGCACCTAAAACTATAGCCTTAATAGAAAGAGAAAGAGAGATTGATAAGACCAAAAAGAGAAACAGATAATTTACCATTAGTGTGTGATTTTAATCACCCTGCTTAGCACCTGAAAGAAGAAATAGACAAAATGTAGTTAAGAGTATAGATGGTTTCATTCACATGATTATCAAACTTGACCTTATTCACATACATAGAAATCTGCACTCAATAACTTAAGACCATATGCTGAGCCATATGGTCATGACAAATTTCTAAGGACTGAAATCACAGAAAGTATATTCTCTAACCACAGTGTAATTACAGTAACGATCAATGGAAATAGAACACAGAAAAGCTCTGATACTTGCAATGTATCAATACATTTCTAAAGAACTCATAATGGATATTAGAACATATTGTCTGCTGAGTGACAATGAAAATGCAACTTTTCATGACACATGGGATGCAACATAAGCAGTGTGTGGAGGGAAGTGATAGTCTTGAAAGCATATATTAGAAAAGGAAAATGGCTGAAAAATCAATGACCCAAGTGTCTTCTGAAGAATTTAGAAACAGAAGTGTAAATTAAACTTTAAAAAAAATAAAACGAGGGCAATGAGTAACAGCAGGTTTATCTTCACAAAATTTAAAAAATACACCAAAGAGAGAATAGCAAAGTTAAAAGCTCACTTTTCAAAAGCCTGCTAGAATAAAAAGTAAGCACAAATTACTAACATCAGGCATGTGGGGAGAGAAAAGAGAAACAATGCTAGTGTGATAACAGGATATTACGAATAGCTTTATGCGAAAGATTTTGAAAAGTTATATTAAATGGACCAATTTCTAGTAAAACATCGCATTGCAACTCTGATATAAGAGTTGCAAGCAATGATTATTTCTATATTTATTGAACACATCAAATATATTATTAAAAGCTCTTCTCCAAAGAATACTCTAGAACCAGATGGTTTCAGTGTTTATTTTTTCAAACATTTAAGGAAGAAATAGCATTGAACGCAAACCCCTCCAAAGAACAGAAAGTCAAGAAAAGGAATAATTTTCATTTTACAAGACCAGCATAATCATGATACCAAAACAGTGTAAGAAAAAATAAATTAATAGTAGTCATGGCTGGGGCGCCTGGGGGAGCTCAGGCGGTTAAGCATCGGACTTCGGTTCGCGGTTGGTGAGTTTGAGCCCCGCGTCGGGCTCTGTGCTGACAGCTCAGAGCCTGGAGCCTGCTTCGGATTCTGTGTCTCCCTGTCTGTCTGCTTCCTCTCTCTCTCTCTCTCTCTCTCTCTCTCTCAAATTAAAAAAAAAAAACTTAAAAAAAATAGTAGTCGTGCTATATTCATGCTATGGAATATTATACAGCATTAGAAATAAATTAACTATTATAGAAAATACCACCAACATAATACTGAATTAATGGGAGCCAAACAAATTAGAATATATATTTTATAGTATTCAAAAGAGTGCATTGAGTACAATTCCATTTATATAAAATTTAAAACTCAGCAGTATGAATCTGGTGTTAGTCATTAGGATATTGGTTATCTTCAACTGGGCAGGGGGGAGTATGTTACTAACTGGCTGGGAACATGAGGGGAACCTCTGGTTTATCAATGAAACTTCGTTTTTTGATCTGGATGGTGGCTGCATGGGTGCCCTTCGTTTGTGAAAAGTCATTGAATTGCATCCTATGATTTGCTTACTTTTATGTAGCCTGCTCTTCAATAAAAAGATTTACTTAAAAATTACATGATAGCAAGTTATAAAGCTGAAAGATACTTTTCCAAACCGTCAGTAAGTAAAAAAAAGAAACAAAAAGAAAACTTCTATCAACCATCTCAGAAGAAAGACAGGGGAGCTTGGGTGGCTCAGTCAGTTGAGGATCCAACTCTTGGTTTGGCTCAGATCATGATCTTGCAGTCGTGGGTTCAAGCCCCGTGTCAGGCTCTACACTGACAGTGTGGAGTCTGCTCGGGATTCCCTCTCTCTCTTTCTGTCCCTCCCCTGCTCATGCTTCCTCATTCTCTCTCAAAATAAATAAATTTTAAAAAAAATTAAAAAAGGAAGAAAGACAAATTAACCTTCTATCATCTCTACAGAAAATTGTTTGACAAAGGTGTTGGCACATGAAAAGTCAACCAAAGAGATATGAATGCCCACCCCCCCCAAAAAAAAATACAGGGATACTGTCCTAGAGGAGTGCGTCAGTTTCCTGAATGATAAAAGCATAATGTTATTTTTTCCTAGAAAAGTTCAACATGTATCAATTATGATGCTTTTAGTTACACATAACAGAAAGACAACTTACATTGGTTGAAACTCACCTAAGTTGAAGCTCCCCTAAGAGGTGGTTCATGGTGAAGAGACTTAGGGTTAGCTAGAGCCAGACGCATCTCTTCTCTCTGCTTTGTTCTACCCTGAGTTTAATTTCACCCTGAATCTAGATACTGTGGTGGCTTGCAATGGGAGTTAGCAGGCTTCATGATTTTTTGTGCGCGTCTAGTGATGGCGAGAAATGAATGGGCTCCTTCTTATTTTTTTTCCCTTAATGGTTATACATATTTTAATTTAAATCCAAGTTAGTTAACATACAGTGTAATAGTGATTTCTGGAATAGAATTTACTGACTCTTCACTTACATATAATACCCAGTGCTCATCCCAATAAGTGCCCTCCCTAAAGCCCATTACCCATTTAGCCCATCACCCCATCCAACACCCTGCCAGTAACCCCTGCCAGTAACCCTCAGTTTGTTCTGTGCGTTTAAGAGTCTTTTATGGTTTGTCTCCCTTTCTGTTCTTATTTTATTTTTCCTTCCCTTCCCCTATGTTCATCTGTTTTGTTTCTTAAATTCCACAGTGAGTGAAATCATATATTTGTCTTTCTCTGACTGACTTATTTCACTTAGGCTAATACTCCCTAGTTCCATCCATGTTGTTGCAAATGGCAAGATTTCAGTCTTTTTGATCGCTGAGTACTATTCCTTTATCTATCTATCTATCTATCTATGTATCTATCTATGTATCTACCTAGGGATTTTCACCCATGCAGCCATCATCCAAGATCAAACAATGAAATTTCCTTAATACACCACATTAATACACCAGAGGTTCCCCTCATGTTCCCCTCATGTTCCCTCCCATTATATATATGTGTGTGTATACACACACACACACACACACACACATATATATATATATATATATATATATATATATATATCACATCTTATTTATCCATTTGTCAGTCAATGGACATTTGGGCTTTTTCCATACTTTGGCTATTGTTGATAGTGCTGCTATAAACATAGGGGTGCATGTGGCTCTTCGAATCAACAATTTGGTATCCTTTGGATAAATACCTAGTAACACAATTGCTTGGTCGTAGGGTAGTTCTATTTTTAATTTTTTGAGGAACCTCCATACCATTTTCCAGAGTGGCCACACCAGTTTGCATTCCCACCAAAGGTGCAAAAGAGATCCTCTTTCTCCACATTCTCGCCAACATCTGTTGTTACCTAAGTTGTTAATTTTAGCCATTCTGACAGGTGTGGGGTGGTATGTCATTGTGGTTTTGATTTGTATTTCCCTGATGATGAGTGATGTTGAGCATTTTCTCATGTGTCAGTAGCCATCTGGATGTCTTCTTTGGAGAAGTGTCTATTCATGTCTTTTGCCCATTTCTTCACTGGGTTATCTGTTTTTTGGGAGTTGAGTTTGATCAGTTCTTCATAGATTTTGGATACTTACCCTTTATCTGATATGTCATTTGCAAATACCTTCTTCCATTCTGTCAGTTACCTTTTAGTTTTGCTGATTGTTTCCTTCATTGTGCAGAAGCTTTTTATCTTGATAAGGTCCCAATAGTTCATTTTTGCTTTTGCTTCCCTTGCCTCTGGGAACTCGTTCCTTCTTAAGAACAGGAAAGAATGTGTCCCCAACTTCCAGCCTCTCATTAACCAGAATTGGATCAAATGTGCAATCTTTAAGCAATCTGGAAATGAAATAAAAATTATCCTCAGAGCAAGCAGCTTATCCTTGAAGGTGAAACTCAGCTTGTCTAAGGCAAAAGCGTGGGCTGGGATTTGACTAAAACTCAAGAGGCATTACGTAGTAGAATTGGGATAATGAACAATGAGCACTTCAAGCAGTCCTCAGCGTCCTTTAGGAGATACGGATGCAACATCCATTCAACAATCTTATTCGTAATAGCCCACCTCATACTCATGTTTTATCCACTAGGATATTTTTGTCTATTTCTTACCTATTGAGAATTGTGCCTTCAATTGTCGCCTGCAATTAAGCATCTCTGACTAAGATTTTTTTTTAAATCTAGGCATACCTTTGAGTATGTGCTTTGAAACCTACAGAGGTACACTTAAATTCTTGCATTAAATCTTTAGATGAAATAAAATAACTTTTCAAGTTATAGGCTAGCTTTGGTCATGTATACACATGCATTTCATTCTGGCCTTTGCTTTCTTTATGTTGTCCCATTGCATTGAATACTTAGCACAACTCCTGCCTTCACACACCATACATTTCCTTGGAATAGCTGAGACCAATGTTCATAGGGGTTGTTTGGGAATAAAGTTACCTGGCCGAGGCTGGCAACAGCCACAGATAAAGGAATGTTTGGGTATAGATTGAACCACCCTGGTAAACTCGGAATGTTGGCATTTGCATCAATAGGAATTAGTGTTCCCAAAATGTGCTTTAGGGCTTTCGAGCACCTTCTTAGCCGTGGAGCAAATATCAATGTGCCACAGACTCTTTAATATCGTTAGTGCCGGAAGCCTTACTCTGGACCGCAGCTAAAAGATGTAGATATTCCTTAACCACACCGTGGCTCAATCAGCAACAGTGCGAAGTATCCGATTTCATTCCTTATTTGCAATAGACAGGAAATATCTTCCAAACTCTCTGACTTTCCTCTACTATATCTTGTTATCCTGTTACCTGCTTATCACGGTCGGTTATGCTATCAAGCTCCCCTTATCACAGATAAGTGTATGTGCACACACACGAAATTGGGGATACTAAAATGAGATTAAAGACATAATCATTTCAATTCACAATACCCATTTGGTACAAAATAATTCACATTTTAAATAATTAACTTCCTTATACATCTGAAATATACTTTTATTCACAAAGTTTTATTTATATGCAAAATAAGAGCTCATTGAATTAATGCTCTGCACCAAAAAAAAAAAAATCAAATTTCCACAAGCTGAAAGCAAACATACTAATTATTCTAGAAACCGTTATCATTCAAACATTGACTATCTCAATATTGTAGGAAAAAAAAACACAACAGGATATATTTTTGAGATATTGTTTCAACACATCCTGCTCTGTCTGGGAATATGATCTTGAGGTATCACTTTATAAAAGGTTCAAAGAGATCTCTAAATTTCTACACACCCGAAAATGGCAAAGACGAGATATGACCTCGTCACCTAAGGGTGAAGATGAGTAAGGCTGGAGATGCTCCTACAGGGTGTCCAACTGAAGGGTGAAATTGGATGAGGACAATTTTTTAAAGTTTATTTATCTGGGGGGGGGGGAGGGGCAGAGAGCGAGGAAGAGAGAGAATCCCAAGCAGGCTCTATGCTCAGTGCACAGCCCGACTCAGGGGTCCATCTCATGACCCTGAGATCATGACCTCAGCTGAAATCAAGAGCCTGATGATGATTAAGCCACTGAGCCACCCAGGCGCCCCAGGGAGGGAGAATCTTAAGCAGGCTCCACACCCGCACCGGTGGCAGAGCCTGACTCCTGGCTGGATCCCACCAACTTTGAGAGCAGGACCTTAGCTGAAGTCAAAAGTCAGACACTTCAATGACTGAGCCACCCAGGTGCCCCATGAAGGACAACCTTTCAAACAACAGCTTGGTTGCCTCCTTGCTCTGCAGTGGAGACAGCCCAGGCCCCAGAGCGGGGTAAACCTGGCACGGACCCTGGCCGCCATGTATTACCCGGATGTCTTTGGAAAAACCGCTTCTCCTCCGTGGCCCTCCCTTTTCTCTTTCCCATGGTGGACATATTTGGTGACGGAACATGCCCTGGGATCAGACAGGCCCTGCAAGTTTCACGACCACCGTCGATCAAGGTGTGACTTTACTTCCTCAGTTGTTTTCCCATCCACAAAATGGGAGCGATGTGTACCTTGCAGAGTTTCCGAGAGGATTAAATGAGATGCCTACGGTTCGTAGTGCAGTGGAACCCAGAGGAACACGGAGCCCAGAGGCATTTGATGGTAACAAGCCGCCTCTACCCGGCGCCAGAAAGTACTCGAAGAACAAACAATGCAGAGATGGATAAACAGCAGAACCTCTGACGGCAAACAACTGTCCAAAACCCAGTTGTCGTAGAGATTAAATAAGATAGTGTGTGAAGGCATCTAACACATGTGGACGCATCACGTGGGGCACTTTTTGGCCCCTTTTTCTAAGTTTATTTTCTGAAAGTTGAGTCTTGATCCTCAGAGGATTTAGAGAGGTTTGACGAATAAGAGAGCTGAATGAGTAATTTTCACATCTTAAAATTTTACATCCTTTTTTTTTTTTTTAAACTGTTGGAGGGTACCACTTGTTTTCTGGGCCTCTCCTGTGGCCCAATGTCATTCCCCTTAGATCCCAGAGTGCTCTCCACAGGGGAGGAGGGTGGAACAGCCCCATCCTGCAAGAGAGGTCCAGCGACCTTGCCAAGGGAAGGCGCTCACACACCCCACCATTCTGCACCCGCACTCCGGTGCCGTCCGGGTTGAGGGTCACAGCAACCCAGAGGCACCGCGACCCAGAGCGGGACTGTGTCCGGACACGGTTTGGGGGAGGGGGAGGGGGAGGGGCAGGCAGCTGCGGCCTCTGTCCCCCCGGCCGCCCCATTTGGGAATAAAGCTGGTGCAAGGTGGTGACTGCTTGGCGGAGAGGGGACAGGGGTGGGGTTGCCCCTGCCCTGGTGCTGCCGCTGGGGGTAAGACGGGCAGGAGAACAGTCGTGGGGGCCTTAGCAGCCGCGCGGGCAGCGACGGGCAGCGGGAGCAGCAGCAGGGATCACACCCTGTCGCAGGGAAGATGGTCCAAAAGGGTTAAGAATCCGAGGACGGCGACAATAGGGACGGGCTGAAAACCCAGAGCGGAATGGAGGGGTGGAAAGGAGCCGGGAGGCGGCGGCGGCTGGGGAATAATAAAATAAGAGGGAAGCTCAACCAGTGACCCTTGTCGGCAGTGAAAAGCGGCAGATTAGAAAATGTTTCATGCTAATTTCCATGGAGATTTCTTTAATTTATCGAAGATTGCTTGCCGGCTCGCCCGGCGCGCGCCGGCCGCGTCCTCTGCGGTCGCGGCGCCCGGGCCGCTGGGCCCCGCGCGGGTCGCTCGGGCGCCTCGGACCGACGTCTCTATCAGCCCCGCGCGCCCCGCGGCCGGCTCAGGATGCTTGTCACATGATGGCTTCATCGAGGGGGGCGGGGGCCGCCCTCGCCTCCTGATCCCTTCGAGCTCTCTCTGCTGCCTGGCATATCAAAGGAGATTTGTGGGTCACCGAGCCGGGACGCGGCGTATAAAGTCATCAGCCTGCCGGGCACCACCTCGGTCATTTGCCACATTGTTCTTGCACCAGGCCGAGGACGGCTGGGTCCCGTTCATACCTGGATTGGTAGTTAAAGGAAAAAGGTTAGCTTTTAAAAGCTAACATTTATATATACATATAAATATATAGATACACTTATAAGTATATATATAAGTATAATATATAAATAAGTAGATATGCTTATATATATAAATATATATACTTATAAATCTATATAAATCTGTATATGTATAAATATATAAAATATGGAAAAATATTTATAAATCTATATAAATCTATATATGTATAAATATGTATAAATATATAAAAATATTTATAAATATATATAAATCTATATATGTATAAATATGTGTAAATATATAAATATATAAAAAATATTTATAAGTATATATGTATAAATATATATATATAAATATATATAAAAATATATAAATCTATATATAAATCTATATAAATCTATATATGAATCTATATATGAATCTATATATGAATCTATATAAATCTATATATGTATAAATATGTATAAATCTATATAAATCTATATATAAATCTCTATAAATCTCTCTATAAATCTCTCTATAAATCTCTATATAAATCTATATAAATATATATAAATATATATAAGCATATATAAACATATATAAATATATATATAAATAAAATATATATATATATATATATACACACACACACACACACACACACACGGATGGATAGAGAGTACACTTAGGGTGACCAGCACTGAGTAATGTATAGAACTGTGGCATCACTATATCACTGTTACCTACACTGGAATTAAAAGGCAAAACTTTAACAGCAACAACAAATACAGGTAGAGACGGTCTGAAAGGTCATCACACCCTCCCTGGTGACCTTTACTAGCGGCATAAGCTAGCATGACTTAACATGTTTTTACAGAATCCTTAGTAATACTTGTTATTTTTTACAATTTAATGAACAATGTAAATATTAAACACCGCTGTTAATTTGGCCGCGAAATTACAAGCTGTGCTACTTTGTGTGTGTGTGTGTGTCCAAGCCTTAAAAAAACAAAACAAAACAACAAAACAAAAACAGTTTTAAGGTTACCAAATAATTGAGATTCAGACACTTTCACCATCAGGGTAAAATACATTTTACATGGAAGTGTTACGCAAGATATGCATACGGATAGATGAGTGTTTATGTCTATACAGTGTAACATGTAATTTCCAAATAAGCCACAGAGAGAGGCTGGGGATTGTAATGGGCGTCAAGGTAAAGATTGCTCTTGTTGGCAGAATTACGTGGGGCCGTACAATTGCTTCTTCCTGCCTTCTGGCTCGTTCTCCCTCTGGCTTCATTCGGCTCTCCTAAGGCAGACACGGTTAGCTACAATGAAAGCCGGAGGCACCGGCTTCAGTGGAAATTTTGTTGGAGGAAAAGTGTTCTGCCAAGTCCCTTTTGATCAAAGACTGCTCCGTGGAGCTAGCTACTCACTCACCGTGCGTTCCTTTCACTGTGTTCCTCCGAAATCTGCACTTAGACCTTCAAGCCTGCATTTCCAAAGGGTCAGCGCCGCGCTGCCTTTCTTTCCCGCAGCCACGGTTGTTATGAATATGCTTTAGTCACATCTTGAAGGGTCCAGGCAAGTTTCTTTGGTATTCATTATCTGCTGTAATACTCCGCCTATGAAAACTGAAGGGTCCCCTTAAAATCTTGCCTCATGGTAGCACATAGATTCCCAACTGGAGAGGCGTGTTTGGGAAAACACAACGTGGGCTTTGCATTAAAATTCAAAATAAGGGGCGCCTGGGTGGCGCAGTCGGTTAAGCGTCCGACTTCAGCCAGGTCACGATCTCGCGGTCTGTGAGTTCGAGCCCCGCGTCGGGCTCTGGGCTGATGGCTCGGAGCTTGGAGCCTGTTTCCAATTCTGTGTCTCCCTCTCTCTCTGCCCCTCCCCCGTTCATGCTCTGTCTCTCTCTGTCCCAAAAATAAATAAACGTTGAAAAAAAAAATTTAAAAAAATAAATAAATAAATAAAATTCAAAATAAGTTCTTTTGGGGTGCCTGGGTGGCTCAGTCAGTTAAGCATCCCGACTCTTGATTTTGGCTCAGGTCGTGATCGCACCGTTGGTGAGTTCGAGCCCCGTGTCGGGCTCTGTGCTGACAGTGTGGAGTCTGCTTGGGATTCCCTGCCCCCGCTTTCCTTCTCTCTCTCTCTCTCTCTCTCTCTCTCTCTCAAAAATAAATAAATACATTAAAAGAATAAGTTCTTTTTACATTAAATGTAACTAAATGAAGCAAACGAATAACAGATCTTATACAACGTATTACATAAGATCTATGCATTTCATGCATTATGCCTGGAAAAATAGAAGTTCTTTCTATGTCACGGGTAGATAAATTCACAGGTACTATAATTCAGCTAATCTTTCCAGAACTTGGCCGTTCAGTCACTAGAAATGATTCAGAGCTGAGATGGCGATTATGTGACATTCATACCTTTGCATTTCCTGTTCTGGTTTCCTTGGCTCTAGATAGCCTCTCCAACCACCTCCCGGGAGCTCAGGGCCTATCCATCAGATGAACTTTATTTGCTCCCACTGATCCAGGTTAACAAGCATATTTTGTGATTGGAACTGCTAAATATGTCCCTTACCATTAGTTCTTAAATATTTAGAAAGTTTTTATTCAATGGCCTCTATAAAAAGAAGATTGAGTTTTAAACTTTGTTTTTAAGTTTTATTTATTTATTTTGAGGGAGAGAGAGAGAGAGAGAGAGAGAGAGGGAGCGGGGGAGAGAGAAAATGGGGGAGGGGCAGAGAGAGGGGAGAGAGATTGAATCCCAAGCAGGCTCTGTACTGTCAGCGAGGAGCCCGACGCGGGGCTCAAACTCATGAATCGTGAGATCAGGTCCTGGGGCAAAAGCAATAATCAGACACTTAACCAGCTGAGCCCCCCGGGTGCACCAGGAAGACTGATTTTATGTGTGCTCCAAGCCCAAAAGATTTTGGACAGATGTGTGATTCTCTTTGGTGTTCTGCCCGGAGAATATTCAGAACCTCGTTTGTGGCATGTAGAGACCCTTGAAGAGTTTCATGCTCTATGGCCTGAGCCAGCCAGGCGCGGGGAGACCCTTCCGATCATTCCCAGCGTCAAGAAGCAGGCTTGCCCTGAAAACCGGATTTGGACTTCGAAAATGAGAAAAAGGCATTACCATTTCTAATCAGCTGCCACAGTCACTTCCTATCTACAGTTGTTAATGACACGGTTACAAATATCCACAGTGAACAACTGTGATCCATAACCAATTATAATGTTTTTAATAATAGTATCATAAAATCCTTTCTAGCTAACAAACTGCAGATAGGCTATAAAGGAGTCTTCCTTCCTTCCTCCCTTCTCTCCCGTCTTTTTTCCTTCCCTCCTTCCTCCCTCCCTCCCTTCCTCCCTCCCTCCCCCCCTCCCTCCCTCCCCTCCTTCCTCCCTCCCTCCTTCCCTTCCCTTCTCCCTCCCTTCCTCCCCTCCTCCCTCCCTCCCTCCCTCCCTTCCTTCCCTCTTTCTTTCTTTCTTTCTTTCTTTCTTTCTTTCTTTCTTTCTTTCTTTCTTCCTTTCATACCTGCATTTTGTATCTCTGATATTGATGGTGAGGCATGAATTCTACAGTAGATATACGGATCTGGAAATGGAGCACATACTCAGAGTTACAGAATTTGGGATTTGATAACCCCTCAGTCACAACAGCGGGCCTGGGTCACTGCTGTCAAACAATGAAGCCTCGGCTGGCACGACGGGGGAGAAATACCAACATGCTTGTTTTACTTGGTTCTCATTAAGCTCCTGTATTTAATACACAACTTGGTCTCTCATATTCAGGGCTCTTTGTCACCCCCTCAAAATTTCAGACCACTCTTGCCTTTCATTCCTGGCTTAATGACTGGTGTGTTCCCGCAGGATCAAATGCCATCATCCAGAGTTAAAGTTAGGAGGGATGGTGAGTGTTATATCATTAATTTCATAAATATGCAACAGTAAAATTAAGTGTTACCCAGTGCTGTCAGTGTTCGGCAAATTCCTTCATGTACGCCAGAATATATTAACTGACCATGTGCCTGGGATATTAGATATTCACACTCTGTAAGGAGATTTTCCAAAAGTGATTTCACCTCCTTTGTTTAAGGGTTGTATGGATTGTCAAGATAGGAAATGAGAAAGGGGGATTTTATGTCACATCTTAGTGCCCAAACCAGATATGTCACCACTTTCCACTGCTGGTTGAAACCTTCTTAGTGGACTTGGAATCCTATGACACACTTTTATCCTTAACGTTAATACTGATGAGAGCCGAGGTATAAGCCAGGAACTATTTATTAGTGTCTTAATGCAGACGATATAACCCAAATAATCTCAATATTCAAACAAAATTTTAGGAGCTTTCGGCCTGCTTGTCTTATTGGATAATCCTATTTTTATCTACTTCGGTAATCTGTGACATGTCCGTTGATAGATGTGGATGGTATGTCCAGTCTTCCTTGCTAATGTTTCTTGGAGTAGAAGAAATGGAAAACAAAGCACTTGGCTTAAGACACGGGAGATATTGGGGCAGAACAATGGAGAGGAGACATCGCTGTAACAAAGGCTTTTAAAATGTTCAGTACAGGGGCGCCTGGGTGACTCAGTCGGTTAAGCCTCCGACAGGCTCAGGTCATGATCTCACGGTTCGGGGGTTCAAGGCCCACATCGGGCTCTGTGGGGACAGCTCAGAGCTCGAGCCTGCTTCCGATTCTGTGTCTCCCTCTCTCTCTCTTCTGCCCTACTCCTACCTGTTCTCTGTCTCTGTCTCTCAAAAATAAATAAACATTAAAAAAAAATCAAAATTTTCAGTACAATATGTGTGTTGTACCCCCTTCTCCATTTTTACTTCCGTTTGCTCTACCTTTTCAACCACTTAAAAAAAAAAAAAAACTTTTGAACACTGAGTGAGAATAATAACCCAATACCCAGAAATGGCATAGGGGACTCCATTGCTCTCAGAACCCAACAATAAATGGGTACTGAGAACAGAGTTCTGAGAACAGACCCTGTCCAAAGCAAGACTCATGGGCCAGAGTTTCTCAGCCTGGGCACTCCTAACATTTGTGCTGGGTGATTCGTATCACAGGGCTGTTCTGTGCACTGTGGGGGAGTCAGCAACACCTCTGCCTTCTAAGCCTCACCCCCCCACTCCCACTGAGAGCACCAAACATGTCCCCAGAGATCACCAGATGTCCTCTGCGGAGTAAACCGGTCCTGGGTTGAGAAGCACGGCTCCAGGATATTTCCTCTTTGGGCTTGGCTTGGCATATTCCTCCTCTCTTCCCCTTCGTCTGCATCTTTCTAGATTACACCACCTTTTCTAGCTTCATGCTTCTCGTCTTTCAGGTCTAAACTGAGAAGGCAGCTCCTCTGGGACGTCCTCCTTGACTTGGAAGGATTTAGGTGTCCCCAGACCTAGCATACATCAGTTTTTAGGACCTTCCACCTAAGTCCCAAGGAGTTCTGGTCCTTTTGGGGACAGGAGCTGAGTCTGGCACCCATGTACCTTCTGCTTCTAGCAAGGTGCCCAACAGAGGAGAAAAAGCACCCACAAGGTGGATGCTGGACGAATAAAGGTGGAGGACCACGTTGGGAGTGCGCTTTCCACGCACTAACCCCCCCCCCCCCTTTTTTTTTTTTGACCAGGGCAAATACCAAAACAATCTTCCCTTTCTTAGCAAATCCGGGACCCGCTTTCCGCAACTGGTACCCCAGCAGCATAATGGAGAGTGTCATTTCGAAGGTGACTGGAGGCTTTATTTGGCTCTTATCTTCCCAAAGAATTCATGTAGGAATTTGGGTTGATAAAAATGTCAGCTCTGCCTGGTGCCTTTCATTTCAACATGGCACGTAGCCCTGGTCCCCAAACCTCGGGGAAAATGTTCCCCAGGAGAGCAGGAGGAAGCGGAAGCAGACCCTTCCTGGTGCCAATGTTTCCTGCCCTGCGCGCCAAGGAGGTCTGCTCGGAGAGAAAGAAGACTTGGCAGCCAGCGAGGCCTTTCCGTGGGCGCGCGCAGGAGATTTCCCGCGACAATGGCAAGCTAGCACCTTGTGTCTGGCTTCACTCCTGCTTCATTAAGATTTTTCTCTTCGCTTCCCCTCTCTCATTCTTCTCGGGAAGTGGGCCGTTTCAAAAGGAGTGAGATGACTCTAATTTTGTGCTTTCAAAAAGCACACAAGCAAAATTTGGATACAGAGGGACGCGTGGGCTTCGCGAATCAGTAGCGTTGACTCACAAACACTGAGGAGCCTGCTGTCTGAGGGGGGCGTCCTCTCCCTTCTGGCCCAGGGTCCTCTCCCTCTCCCTGGCCAAGGAAGTGTCTCAGCAGGGGAGGTAGCTTTGAAAAATGAATCAAGGCCACTGGAAGAGTGAAATTTAGCGTAAATAAGGCATACAATCCTGAGAAATCTGAGCTTCCATCCTTCTCGTGTGTCTACCCCCCTCCCCCCCCCCCCCCCACACACACCTTGCCTGCTTACCAAAAAAATGTCAAATAGCATCTTCAGAGGAGGAGAGTTAGCTGAGACAGAATCTCCACAACACCGTGTTGAGTTGGTGTGGTAGGTCGGTTTGTTTGTGCCCTATCTCCCTCCACGTGTCAAAAACACAATAGAAATCAAGCTAAGGAGCCATTTCCAAATTGCAGGCAATCCAGAAGGCCCTACGTCGAGTAACAGAACTAAGTAACCAAACGACGAAAGACCACATCCGCTCTGGGGATGCAGCGTTGGTTTGTGAATTAATACGTTTCTCTTAATGATCATCAATGACATTTATTGAACATATACTATGTGCTAAGCCACTGAGCTCAGCATCATCTCATTTCATTAGCCACAATCGCCTGTGATTACCCTTCACACCCAGGAAGAGCAGAATGAAATAGAGTAGCCATTTGCAAGAACCAGACAAACAAGAGTTCAACTTGGTTGTTCAATTTTCTTTTTTCAATGAAACTTTAAATGTTGAGATAATTATAGATTCACCCGTAGTCATAAGGAATCAAACTTACAATGTGATCATGTATACTCATTGGCTAGTCTCTCCGCCCCCCTGCCCCCCCCCCCCCCCCCCGCACCACATCCCATGGTCACCTCTTGCAAAAATTGAGTGCAATGTCACAACCAGAGAATTTATACTGATACAATCCACCAATCGTTATCCCGATTTTTCAGCTTTACATGTTTTTTTATTTCATCTGTCCCCCAACCCAGTCTGTGTCTCTGTTTCACAGTGTGTATGTTTGTGTGCCTTGTGCATTTAATTCATTGCCATTTGTATCATATCATATCATATCATATCATATCATATCATAATCATGTGTAGGTCATGTACCAACATCAGAGTCATGATGCAGAGTGTTCTCCATCCCCACAGAGATCCCTCCTGTTGCCCTTTTACGACCATCCCCACTTTTCTCCTGCTTGTTAACCCTTCCTCAACCCTTTGAAACCTCGAACCTGGTTTCCATGGCTATAATTTTGCCATTTGAAGAGTGTTATATAAAGGGACACACATCCCATGTAACCTTTTCAGATAGGCTCTGTTCATGCAGCCTCCTTCTTGTGGGATTCATCCAGTTGTTGAGTGTATTTATGATATCTTCTTTTTCACTGCTGAGTAGTGTTTTATGCTGTGGATGGACCATGTTTGTTTAACCATTCACCCACAGAAGGACACCTGATTGTTTCCAGTTTTTAGCTAATATGAACTAAACTGCTATTAACATGTATATGTTGGTTTAATATCAACGTGTGTTTTCACTTCTCTAGGGTGAATACCAGGAGTACAATTACTGAGCCATGCGATAATTGCATGCGTAGTTTTATAAGAAAATGCCAAATGTTTTCCAGAGTGGCTCTGCAGGTTTACCAGAAATATACGAATGATCTGGTTTTGCCACATCCTCACCAGCTTTGGGCGTTGCCACTATTTTTAATTTTAGTCCTTCTGATAGAGCTGTGGTGGTATTTCACGGTGACTTTAATTTGAATTTCCCCAATGGCTAGTGATGTTGAACATCATTTTGTGTTGTTTGACTATTTTGGTCTATAACTCAATTTTAAAACTTTCTCTATCCCCTTCCATTAACTGGGAGTTTTAATAGATAACTATATGTATGAAGCAAGCTGTCAGGGAATCTACAATCTATTATTTGGCAGACGGCACTCTGAAGAAGATAAATAGGTTGTAGTCAAAAGAAATTCATAGGAGCAAGTACCACATGGTCTTTGCTGATGTTTTGCCATGTACAGAGCTGTAATGTAGGCAGTGGGAAAAGTGTGTATACATATATATGTATACACACACACACACACACACACATTTTTGGCTATGTAGTATACATTTTATAGACATATATGTATATACCTTGTCTACATAGTGTACATGGTATATATAGTAAAAATATAATATTATATATAATATATTATAATATATCATATGTAATATGTATATGTAATATATTATAATATATTAGTTTATATATATTAGTTTATATATCATAATTAATATTTATATATTTATATATCATAATTAATATTATATCTATACATAATATAGTTATTATAATATGTAGTGCTAATATTAATTACAATATATTATGTAGTATATTAGCTAATATATTATAAAACATATAATATGCATTATATATTAGTTTATATATAAAAATATATAATATATATATAAACTCAAGAATATTAAGGATGCTATTCATAGTAAAGAGAAATACCTGATGTATTTAGCTTTTGTTTTGTTTTAATATGAGGAAAAAGCTGCTTTGAAATGCTTGTCATCGTATATGGGTCCATGGTGCAATCTGAAAGTTTGTTCATGTTTTTCGGACAATCCTCTAATTACCATCTAGAGTGCAAGGTCAGTGCTCCTTCCCGTTGCGGTCATGAGATAAAAATAGCACCTACTTCACTATAAGGCAAGTCACAGCATGACCTGGAGCCGGTTATGTAGCATCTCTGAGCCCATGTTTCTCCACCGTGACTCAGGAATGACACTATGGATTTCACAGTGTAGTTGTGAGGACAAAATGGGATGACGATGTGTCGGACACAGTGTTAGACACAGGTTTTGCTCATGGTAATTACCCTCCCTCAATGACTTTTCAGTTTCTACTTTTTCTTACTTATGGCTCCCAGCTTTACTTACTGTGAGCCCAGATGTTTCCGCCAACAACAATATCGGCTATACATGTGTGGTTCACCCAGCACCTACTGAAGTCTCTCAAGCATTGGGGATGAGGAGATAAGTCCTCTGCGTATCTGACACACCAGTCAACCTTTTCCTCCAGTACTTTGAAATTATTGTGCAAGTCAGTGAAGCCATTATTTTGGAAGACCAATCCATCTATCTTGCCCCTCTTGTTAGTTCCCTTAAAATGGGAAAGCATTAAAATTAGAATTAAAAACTGGCTACCTCCCTGACACCTGCTACGACAGATTAACCTTGAAGACGCTATGCTTGATCAAATAAGCTGGACACGCAAGGACAAACACTGTACGATTCAATTCATCTGAGGTACTTAGACTAATCAGATTCACAGAGTCGGGAAGTAGGATGGTGGTGGCCAAGGACAGGTGGGAGGAGGGAATAAGGAGTTAGTGTTTAGTGGATGCGGAGTTTCAGTTTTCGAACGAGGAAGAAAATCCGGAGATGGATAGTGTTGATGCACAATGTCAATCTAGTTAAAGGCACCGAACTGTACCCTTCAAAATGATTGAAATGCTGAATTTTATGTTGTGTATGTCTTACCACAACTTTTTTTTTTTAATTCCAGTATAATTAACATACCGTGTTGTATTAACTCCAGGTGTGCCATGTAGGGATTCGTCATTCAACCCATACATTATGCAGTGCTCATCACGGTAAGTGTACTCTTAATTGTCTTCACCTGTTTCACCCATCCCCCCACCTCCCTCCCCTCTGGCAACCACCAGTTTGTTCTCAATATTTAGGAGTCTGTTTTTCATTGCCTCTTTTTTCTTCATTTGTTTGTTTTGTTTCTTGAATTCCACATATGGGTGAAATCATATGGAAATCGTCTTTCATGGACTGACTTATTTCACTTAGCACTATAGGCTCCAGATTCATCCACGTTGTTGCGAACATCAGGACTTCATTCATTTTTATGGCTGAGTAATACTCCATTTGTGTATGTGTGTGTCTATCTATCTATCTATCTATCTATCATCATCCTATAGAGCCCCAAATATCTTAGTTTTATTGTCTCAATCTTGCCTTAGGGAGCTATTGGGTAAAGTAATAATTGTGATCCTTCACATAAAATAACTCAAAATAGATTGTAGACCTAAATGTAAACTGTCAACCTGTGTATCTGTATATCACATCTGTTTTTTTAAAAAAATTTAATGTTTATTTATATTTTGAGACAGAGAGACACAGAGTTTGAGCAAGAGAGGGGAAGAGAGAGAGGGACACACAGAACCCCAAGCAGGCTCCAGGCTCCAAGCTGTCAGCACAGAGCCCGACGCGGGGCTTGAACTCACCAACCGCGAGATCACGACCTGAGCTGAAGTCAGAAGCTCAGTTGACTGAGCCACCCAGGCTCCCCTATTCTCCATTTTTTTTAATGTTTATGTTTGAGAGAGAGACAGAGTGTGAGTGGGGGAGGGGCAGAGAGCTAAGAAGACACAGAATCCGAAGCAGGTCCTAGGCTCCACGCTGTCTGCACAGAGCTCAACACAGAGCTCAACACAGGGTTCAAACCCATGAACCGTGAGATCATGACCTGAGCCAGAGTCAGACACTGAATCAACTGAGCCACCCAGATGCCCCATATGGTATTCTACTTTTAAATACTTGTGATAAGGTTTGGTCTAAGTTGTAACTGCCATACGGCCACCGACAGCATCCTTCTCACGTGAATTGCCTACCTCCAGACCCAGAGTCTATTTGCTGATTCTTAGTTCACTTGTCCACTCCTCCAGCAGTGGCATAAAGCCTTCTACCTGGGCCCAGTGCTGGGCGCTGGGGATGCCTTACTGCTTCTTGCTGTCAGGAGCTGGTGGTATTCTATGAATTAGGTGGAAGAGGCAATGGGCAGCATGAAGCTGATGGTCACGGCAGGCAGGAAGGAGATGTAGTGAGAGAGTGTGGACCAGATGCAGGGATAGTATGGAAGAGGCACGTGATGGGTGATGACAGATCGAGGCTCCAGATAGGCTTCCCAAAGGGGAGACCTCACAAGGGTCTTCGATAATTTTCTCTACTTGTTTGCTTGATCTTTCAGAAGCTGACCTTTGTCTATGTGGAACCTACTTCTTTTCCCCAAAAGGCCTATGGGATGAGTAAACAAGTGGTTACAGGAACAATCTGTGCCCTGATTCAAGGGAATCTT
Source organism: Prionailurus bengalensis (assembly GCF_016509475.1). NCBI lineage: Eukaryota > Metazoa > Chordata > Mammalia > Carnivora > Felidae > Prionailurus > Prionailurus bengalensis. The sequence continues at coordinate 15,786,112 of NC_057355.1, forward strand.
AGGAAGTCTTGAATCTCTTAATTTTTGGGCTCAGTCTTGCCCTTAGGGAGCTATTGGGTAAAGTAATAATTGCGATCCTTCACGTAAAATAACTCAACATAGATCATAGACCTCGTTGAAAAATGTACAGCTATAAAACTCTATGAAGGTAACACAGGAGAAAACATAGACGGGACCTTGGATATGGCCATGACTTTTTAGATACAGCATCAAAGGCACCATCCATGAAAGAAATACTTGACAAGCTGGACTTCACTAAAATTAAAAAACAAAACAAAACAAAACAAGACAAATCAAAAAACCCTTCTGCTCTTCCAAAGACAATGTCAAGAGAATGAGAAGACAAGTCACAGACTGGGAGAAAATATTTGCAAAAGACACGTCTGATCCCGAACTGTTGTTTAAAATACCCAAACAAGGGGCGCCTGGGTGGCCCAGTCAGTTGAACAGCCAAATCTTGATTTCAGCTCAGGTCATGATCCCAGGGTCATGGGATGGAACCCCATGTCAGGTTCCGTTCTGAGTGTGGAGCCTGCTTAAGATACTCTCTATCTCTCTGCCCCTCTCCCCCCCTTGCACACACTCTCTCTCTCTAAACTAAAATAAATACAACACAATAAAATACACAAACGATTCTCATTGTTTTCTCAACAACGAGAAAACAAATAATCTGACGATCTTAACAGACCCCTCTCCAGAGAAGATACACAGATGGCAAGTAAGCATAGGAAAAAATGCTCCGTGTCACGCATCGTCGGAGAAATTCGGTGCAAAACAACAGCGACACACGACTAACACACCTATTAGAAGTGGTCAAAACTTGGAACCCTGACAGCCCCAAATGCTGGCAAAGATGTGAAGTGACAGGAATGTTCATCTGTGGCTGGCGGGCTGCAAAACGGCACAGCCACTTTGTAAGACAGGTTCGCAGTTTCTTGCAAAACCAGACTTCTCCCTACCATGTGGTCCGGGAAACGCACTCCTTGGCATTTCCCCCAAGGAAGTTAAAAACTTACGTCCACACACACACACACACACACACAAAAAAAACCTGCACCCAGATGTTTACAGCAGCTTTATACATATTTACCCAAACCTGGAAGTGACCAAGAGAAACTTCAGTAACTGAATGGATAAACCGTGGCCCATCCAGGCAATGGAATATTATTTAGTACTAAAAAGCAATGAGTGATTAAGCCATGGAAAGACACGGAGGAAACTTAAATGCATATTAATAAATTTTTTTTTTCAATGTTTATTTTTATTTTTGGGACAGAGAGAGACAGAGCATGAACGGGGGAGGGGCAGAGAGAGAGGGAGACACAGAATGGGAAACAGGCTCCAGGCTCTGAGCCATCAGCCCAGAGCCCGACATGGGGCTCGAACTCACGGACCGTGAGATCGTGACCTGGCTGAAGTCGGACGCTTAACCGACTGCGCCACCCAGGCGCCCCTAAATGCATATTAATAAATGAGAGAAGCCCATCTGGAAACGATACATATTGTCTGACTCATTATGTTTACATTACATGAAAAAAACAAAACTACGGGGACAGTAGAGAGATCGGTGGTTGCTAAGGGTTAAGAGAGGGAGAGGAATAAATATTCCCAGGAGAGAGGATTTTTAGGGCAGTGAAAACACTCTGTATGATACCATAATGATGAATACATACCATTATCAAAACCCACAGACTGTATGACGCCAACAGTGAACCCTAATATAAACTGTGGACTTTGGGTGACAAAAAAAATAAATACTAATAATGTGTCAATGTGGGTCTATCAATTGTAACAAATGCACCACTCTAGTGGAGGAGGGTGATCATGGAGGGGTACGCATGTGTGAGAGCAGGGGTGGGTATATGAGAAATCTCAGTGCCTTTCCCCCGATTTTTTTCTGCGAGCCTAAAACTACTCTTAAAAAAGTCTTCGGGGCGCCTGGGTGGCTCAGTCAGTTAAGCGTCCGACTTCAGCTCAGGTCCCGATCCCACGGTTCGTGGGTTGGAGCCCCGCGTCGGGCTCTGGGCTGACGGCTCGGAGCCTGGAGCCTGCTTGGGATTCTGTGTCTCCTTCTCTCTCTGCTCCTCCCCCACTTGTGCTCTGTCTCTCTGTCTCTCTGTCTCTCTCTCTCTCTCAAAAATAAATGAACATTAAAAAAAAAAGTCTTCAAGGGGCACCTGGGTGACCCAGTCGGTTAAGTGTCAGACTCTTGATTTTGGCTCAGGTCATGTTCTCACAGTTCATGAATTCAAGCCCTTAGTTGGGCTCTGTGCAGACAGCAGGGAGCCTGCTTGGGATTCTCTCTCCCTCTCTCCGTCCCTCCCCTCCCTCTCAAAATAAATAAATAAACCAAAAAAAAAAAAAAGAAGAAAACAAAAAACTAAATAGTCTATACTAAATGAACTTTTTCCCAAGAGAAATTTTATCTTTACCGGCTTAGATTTGAGGGTCTAGGTAAACACCCAGTGCACTATGTCACAGAGTCAGCGTGCTGGGACAGAGTTGTCCTGTTCAGGCTGGGGAACAACCCGGACTCAAAGCAGGGCCTGCATTTTGCCAAGTTTCTTTGGAAACTTCTCGATCTTTACCCAAGCCTTGACAAAAACGGGTCTAATCACATGATTTAAAATGGAATAGAAGTAGCCATCCAAAGCTAAAAGAAATCCAGGGAGAGAGAGACAGGAGAGACAGAGAGAGGAGAGAAAGAGAAAGAGGAGAGAGGAGAGACACACAGAGAGAGAGAGAAAGAAAGAGAGAGAGGAGAGACAGGGACAGAGTGAAGAGAGAGAGAGGAGACACACACACACACACACACACACACGGCAGTGGGGAGAGGAGAGACAGCGAGAGAAAGAGGAGAGAGAGAGAGAGGGAATCATTTCATTGTTTTCAGGTTAAGTGAAGTAGGATACACTCCCTTCCATTCTAGAATCATTCTCTCAAAGCTCATTCACAAAGTTACCTCCGATACAGACGGTGGGCATAAAACAATTCTCCTTAAGTGTTCTTCACTGACATGAGTTTGACAGCTTAGCTGGGAATTGCATAGAGAACATAAAGCTCTTGGCTTCTAAGTTTAATAGAAACGAGGCAAGAGTGCTGGTAGCCTTGAAGGAGAATCTTGTCTCTTGACATTTTCTGAGCACCTCTGAAGACTTAAGGGCTGCTTCAAGCTCAAATACAAATCTGGTCTTTGAGATATTTGTCGGCACTGGATTCAATCGAAGGGTTCCCCACCACCTATCCCTGCAGAAGGGTCAGAGGCCTCCACTCTTCTCTTTAGCCATTGGGCTGCTCTTTGATTAGTTTGGAGTTTTATAGCTAGAGTAAATTTCATTTCATATTTTGTTTGAAAATCGCAAAATACAGATATTGAATTTTCTTTTCTTTCGGGCTTTTAGCTCCCCAGTAGACCTTGATTTATTTATTTATTTTCCTGCGCACTGAGCTCTTCCGAGTGAATGCACACACTCAGAAATGTTAAGGGTAAAGCAGCGGCATGTCAATGAACCTTAGGGGTGTTTTTCGAGAATCAGTTAGGAGGTGAGGTCCTCCTTTCGATTCAAATGAGTCCATAATCGTGTGTCCCTCTTCCATGAGAGCTGCTTTTCTTTAGGACTCAAGTAAAAATGCTTTTCTTCGAAGGCGTAGAATATTTGAATGTCGAACACTAGCTCCTTGCCTGGTTCCTGTTGTTTGGCTGGTGTGATATTGTAAAACACATAATGATGCTCTGTGTGGGTAAAGACAGGATATGGGTTTTCCATACTTTCAGCAAGTGGCACTTAAAGTTTTGTAGATGGAACTGGTGCCAGGGTGTCTAGAACACCAAGCTTTCTGACAGTCTAGCTTTTAAGTGCAGCAATTGCCTTTTCATAGCTGGTGACCCTTGGGACCTGTCCACTAACAGCATTGCCTGACGCTGGTGCTGTATGTATTAGGGAATGTCACAGGAAGTCTAAATTAAATGGCAAGTTCCCTCATGTCTTAGGTCTGCTTTTGGCTCTCTGCACAGAGATGGGCCCTCCCAGAAGGAGGAGGAAAAAAACCCCCTTGGGTAGCCAGAAGTCAATAAAGTGCAGAATCTGTACCAAATTGATTATACCCATAGAAAGGCCTTGGCTGCATATATCAATTAGAGTTTTATTAATAGGTACAGTTTGGAAGCTTAGGTTGACATTAATTTTAATGAGGGGTTTATCAATCAAAACTTAGCCCATAGTCATTTACTATTGATTTCGAAATAGGCACCTTTAATAAATTACAATAGCAAACTAGCTTTGATAGAGGACGGTTAGCAATTTTTTTAAAATAAAACGAGGTGGTTTTTTTTTTTGGATTTTGCAATCTTATATTTATATTTGCATGCTTGTTTTGCTCCTAGATTCCAGAGAATGAGAGAGTGGACTGGTGGTCATCTGGAATGATGACACCTCCCAGTGCTGATGTCAACATCGTGTTGTAAACATATAGCGCGAACCTACTTCCCATGCTATGTGAGATATAGTACCCACGAAGACTTCTGGGGAAATGACTGCCCATAAATAACTTAGCATCCAAATAAGGGAGCTTAATGTACAAAGAAACCCCATGAGGAATCAATGTGCAAAGTGAAGGGATTGAAGGTACTGTGAAATATCTCCTGCTTTCCAATCTGCAGACCTGAAAACTCAGATTCTAGATCTAAGGATTCCTACCCTAATTGTTCACCACAATGCCCTAATGCATTTACAAATGTCTCTCTTTCATATCCATCTATGTATGAAATTCTAATTTACCTATTATCTATCATCTATCTAATATCTATATCTCTATCTATCATCTATCTATATACCTATTATCTATCTAGTATCCATATCTATTTATCATCTATATCTATCTATCTATCTATCTATCTATCTATCTATCTATCTAGTATTTATATCTATCTGTCTATCATCTATCTATCTAGCATATCTATCTATCTATCTATCTATCATCCCTCCTATCCTTCCAACTAAAATCAATTGAAATGGTGGACTCCAAGGAGGTCAGAAACTGAGTCCTTTTGTTCCTGGTTGTAGCTCTGTTGCCTGGGACGTTAGTTACACTCAAGAAGGGTTTTCTTTGGGGAGCGCCTGGGTGGCTCAGCCGGTTAAGGGTCCGACTTCAGATCAGGTCATCATCACTTGGTTGGTGAATTCGAGCCCCACGTCGAGCCCCACGTGGGAGCCTACTTGGGATTCTCTGTCTCTCTCTGCCCCTCTCACACGTGCTTTCTCTCGCCTCCCTCCAAATATATACACTTAATTTTTTTTTTGAAAAAAGTGTTCTCTCTGAATGAGTCAATGGGTGCCTTGCTGAGGTTAAGTGTTTACATAGCACCACCTGGCCATCAAACTGAAGCAGGCGATATTTAACAAGCATTTATAGATACAGTCTGTTTTAGCCGCAAGCAAGATGCTTTGACCAGGTCTCTCAGAGGGCGACAACGAAATGGTTAAAAATGGGAAGCCGGAACTCTGGCTTGGAAGATCATCCACTCTGTGACCCTGGAAGGTTGCTTCATCTCCGAGTCTGGCTTTCCTCATCCATTAAAATGGGTTTTATTCGTGATGATGGTACTTGGACTTCTGTCATGATTAAATGAGCAAATATCTACGGAATGTTTACAATAATTGGCACCAAGTAACAGCACCATAAATGTTAGCTGTTATTATTACTGTTGTTGATTTTTCTTTTTGGTTATTGACTTTTTAGGCTATTTTACTCACAGTTATTTGATGCTCAAAATGCAAATTGAAGCAATTCTTAACACGGAAATGGAGGTGACTCAGGACTGCTTTTGCCCCCGAGATGTTTAATGACTACCAGTGAGGAGTTCTGCCTTCTTTGTACAAGACTTCACACGCTTCATTTGCAAAATAGGTGCTTACATACACAAGATTTGCCTTTAAGAGTATTTCCTGGCTCGGTTGCCGTTCGTCTGGTTAACCGACCCTCTCTTTACAGACTTGAAGTCATGAAGTTTATTTTTTGTGACATTCACTCAAGTATGGACACAAGAATTGCCAATGGTTTCCAGCGGCCTTTTATGTCCATCCCATCATGCAAACTTGCAGATGTTGTTTCCATGAAAGACATAGTTGTAGAGAGAAGGTGCTATTGACGGTGACATCTGCTGTAAGGGACAATTCCGAAAAGTGTCGTTAAACCAGTTCCATTGTTTTGCTGGAATTTTCCACAATGTTAGGGCCTTATCCATGAGGATTTAACTCAAATTAGAACATAATTTTTGGTAAGCTTTCTTCTCTTTGACCTGTCTTTCTGAGGTTTAATGCACACAAACATCTAAGCAATCAATAAGTGTAAAACTCCAATATCGGGGTGCCTGGGTGGCTCATCCTTTAAGTGTCCAACTCCGGATTGTAGCTCAGGTCATGATTTCACAGTTTGTGAATCGAGCCCTGCATTGGACTCCGTGCTATCAGCGTGGAGTCTGCTTGGGATTCTCTCTCTGCCCCTCCTCTGCTCTAGCATGCATGCATGCACTCTCTCTCTCTCTCTCTCTCTCTCTCTCAAAATAAGTAAATAAACTTACAAAAAATAAAACCCCAATATCTTCTAAGCACTTAAAACCTTTGAAAGAGGGGCGCCTGGGTGGCGCAGTCGGTTAAGCGTCCGACCTCAGCCAGGTCACAATCTCGCGGTCTGTGAGTTCGAGCCCCGCGTCAGGCTCTGGGCTGATGGCTCAGAGCCTGGAGCCTGTTTCCGATTCTGTGTCTCCCTCTCTCTCTGCCCCTCGCCCGTTCATGCTCTGTCTCTCTCTGTCCCCAAAATGAATAAACGTTGAAAAAAAAAATTAAAAAAAAAAAAAAAAAAACCTTTGAAAGATTTCTAATTATACCTAGGATAAAACCCAAACTTGATCGATGTTCTAGATGATTCTGCAAGATCTGACACTTTCTATTTTTTGCTTTAATTTATGATATACACCATCTCTCTTGCTTTTCCTACTCTGTTCCTCTGGTGGGGTGTTTAATTTTTGTTTCTTTGTTTTTTAATGGAGATAGAATTGATATATAACCTTATATAAGTTTAAGGTGTACAACATACTGATATGTTGATATGATTGATATGTGTCATTGATACGACACATTGATATTGCAATCCAATGGCCACCGTAGCATTAGCTAACATCTCCATTGTGTTACATAATTATCATTTCTGCTACTGCTGGCGACAATTAACATAGCTCATTTTCCATCGTAGAGGTTTACATTCAGTTCTTATCTATCTGGACCACTCCAGATTTTCGCATGGCTTGTTCCTTCTTATCATTTATGCCCTGACTTAAATACTAACTTTTTGGATTTTGTATGGATTTCTCCATACAATACAAAGTAGCGTGCCTCTAAACCAGTCAAATCCTAACACATCTCCCTTAATTTTAACCATTGTTCTTAGCATTGTTGGAAAGTATAAATCCAAAATCAGGTGCACATGGATAGCAAATTTTTAAAATTATCTCTTTATCTGTCTCTCTGATTAAAACGTAAGACCCACAAGACCAGGGTCCTTCTCTGCTGTATCTGCTTCTTCCCTGCTGTACCTCTTGTGCATAGAATCACATTTGGTGGTCAAGTGGATAATCATGTGGATGTGAGGTACTGTGGGGGATACAGAGGAGTTTCAAAGGGGATTTGATCTCTTTAGAAGCCTTCTGTCTAATACGAGAGTTAAGCCACGGGTGTATGAGAAGATAATTTAACAAGCCAGTATAATTAAGTGATGAAAGCCATAAATACTGGGAGATCTGAATACGGTGAAATCACTTTATGCTGATCAAGGGTGGATTGATAACGGAGGTGGGTTTTAAGCTGGGCCATAGCCATAACTTAGCTCTTTATTACACAAATCTAAGCATAAGTCATTTTACTTTAATTGCAACCTAGGTGTATTCAGCAGAGCTCACGTGAATCAAAGGAAGAAAATGCATGCTTGACTTGTTGTTGATGTTGCTGTCCTCCTAGGCTGCACATGAATGAGAAGGTCCTCTAAATTCAGCGCTGCCCACCTTTAAGCTTTCTCACATGCCCCTTGATCCTTGCCACGTATGATGTGAGAAACAAAGACAAATGGAAGACTACATTTCCTTATAACCCACAGCCCATTGGCAAGTCCCTGAGACAGCAGAGTGAGCTTCCTCCAATTGTCTTAATGCTAATGCCTCGCTAGAGGAAGAAGAGGTGGTTAACTGATAGAGATCGTCATGCAGAACGGGAATCTCTATTCGTTTCCAGCTGGCATCGTGATTTGCAAGGACGAAAGCGATTTTATCAATAAGCCAAACTTCTGGAAACCTAGAGATTCAATTTCCTGGGATCCTGGTGCCACCCTTCCTTCCATAGGATGGAAGATCTTCTGTAATCAGTCACCCTTCACAACCCCAGTGCAGCTCTTTCTGCTCCTAGGTCCTGTCCCCATGACTTCAGAAGAGCAACTTTTTGCACCAAAGACATCTCACAAATTCTTTTTTTGGCCATTGGCTCCGGATCCCAACACTCCAAACCACACCCCATATACTCCAGACAGAGTGCTCCTGTGTCCCACCTTAGACTCCCTGGAAAGTACTGTGTTCATCCTTTCTTCTGGATCTTCATTCAGGCTTTTCACAGGGCCCATACTGGTTCCCAGGTGCGCCATGTCACCTGACTAAGGCCTTACCATTCTTCATATTGCAGCTTACAAATCCACTGCTCAGAAGGCCATTCCAGACTAGCGTGGGTCTCCCGCCCAGCCCCTCCCCTTCTCTGTACCTTGCCCAGCACAACTCTTTGTCACTGCCTATAGAACGATCATGATCCCCTTGGCCTAGAGACCACGTGAGGGTGAGAATCCTGCTTCCATCACCTCCACGTCTCATGGCCAGCACAGTGCCTAGCACATCAAAGAAGCTAAATAAAGATTTCCTGAATGGGAGAATGCATGGAGAAAGGTAGAAAGCAGTGGTCCTTAAGTGGGATGTTGGAATGCTGAGCTTAACTTGAAACCTTTCTGAAACCATCTTGACACCAATCATAGAATCTTACTTAATGGAAACCAACATGAAAATGCCAACACTACCTTATTTACGAGGTGCTTTGTTCACTAGAGCTATTAAAGGGCCCGCTTGATGGGAAGTTGTGTATAACTGTAGGTATTATGCCAGAGACCGCTTACTGTAAGGCTGCCAGACCAAAGAGGCAGGCACTGTACTCTGGAGACCTTCACCCAACAGGATTATTAAAAGAATCTGTAAGGGTGAATAGATGGGTGGTAGCTCATTAAAACCAACTCTAAATGCTTTGACCGCAGACTCAGAGTATGGGCCATCCCGAAGGCTGGTGAAGTCTGAAATGCATCCCTCAGACTGTATTGTTAGGCTTGGGAACAGGGTAGACACTTGGAATAGCAGTTAATAGCAAAAATGCCTCATGCTCATTGAGGAACCCTCTCATTGGCCAGGCACTCTCCTGGGTGCTTTAGACATATCATGCCAATCCTTACAGAAAAGTCACAAAGTTTAAGTGTTATCATTTCCATTTGTAGTTGCGAAAATTGAAGAGACTTTGTGGCCATAGGAAACACATGAGTGAAGACTGCCTTTTCCCCTTGAGCCTTGACAATTGACTGGATCCATCCAAATTATTTTTAGGGCGTTCCTTATAAGAAAACTGTGTTGGCTGGCAAGACTTATTCATGTCATTCCCTTGAACCTAAGATATTATGCACGGTAGAATGTGTTTTCGCCTCATGACCTGTTGGGTTGTGGGCAAGTCCCCTAAACTTTCTGTAGGAAGGGGATTATGATGGGATCTCTCTCCGAAGCTTGATAGGTAAGAATCAGAAGAGTTGAGCAAATTGATCAACAGCAAATTGGATCATATCTGCATCTTCAGAAGCACACGGGGCATATCGTTTATCATCCCAAAGCATTTGGGGTGTGTGGCAGTTTGTAGACCTTCATCCATCCCTTTGTTCCACTACCATTAAATGAGTGCCCCATGATGTCCTTGTCCTCTAAGACCTGTGGTGACCTCCCGCGTTTCAAGATCTGTGTTCATGCTTCTGGCTATTTGAACAAAAGTTTTTAAGTTGGGTAGTGTAATATTTTAGCAAATCGCAAACACCTGGATTTCATCTAAATGGTCTCTATTTTTTAAATAATCCATTTCATTTTCTCCCTTAACCTATGTCTTCGGAAGTTTGTTGGCTTTGTATCAAGGTTGGTTGGGCTCTTTTGGCAGAAATAACGTTTTCGGGAAAATTCAGTCTTTCCACCAGCCTCTCTCAACTTGGCAAATGTTGTTTTCTGGTGCGCTGTCCTACTTTTGACAGACAGTTGTCTGTAGACAAGTTACTTTTTCTTTTAATATTGGATCTGGGTGCAATATCTTTGAAGACACATAAAACCTCTACCAGGTATCCCTATTTTAATTAAAATTTGACTCCGTAAGTTATTATGATCTAATGCAGTGGGATAAAAAAATTTCCCTCCTCCCAGGGATGAGGAAAGTGAGAGCTAGCCTGGTCCCTCTCTTGCTCTATTATACTCTAAGATGCCTTGTTAAGTAACTCAGGGTGTTATTTCCATCAACAAAGTCACACTTAAGTGAATGGAAGAGATGTTACTTTCTCAGAACAGATGGAGATCTAAATCTGTACTGGAATAGAGATTTATTTTAGCTACATTAGAAAAGGAAACAGGAAGTCAGGTGAGAGAGACCCAGCTCTGCTTCCTCTTCCTGAGCAATGAGAACAGTGTCCCCCTGACGGCCCACGCTCACCCTGTGATACCTACAGCCACTGAGATCAGGGTTCTCCCTTCCTCCGCCTTGAGGAAAAAGCCAATGGAGGAGGAATGCTTTGGTTTTCAGTGGATTGCCAAGACTAAAGAGGCTGGGGATTGGGGTGCCTACGTGGCTCCATCAGTTAAGCATCCAACTCTTGATTTCGGCTTCATGATCTCATGGTTTGTGTGTTTGAGCCCAGCATTGGGCTCTACATTGGCAGCAAGGAGGCTGCTTGGGATTCTCTGTCTCCATCTCTCTCTGCCTCTACCCTGTTTATGCTCTCTCATTTTTTTCTTTCAAAATCAATCAATAAACTTAAAAAAAAAAACGAGGCTGGGAATAAATCCTCACTGTAAGGGGTGATGTCTCAGAAGAAAAGATGCTATAGTGAGACAGGACTCCGAGTACGGGGAGGCGAGGCTGGGTCCTAGGCTGGTCAGGGATATACTGAGCAGGAGAAGTGCCTTGAGCATCAGGCTGAAGGGCTACACTGAGAAGAAGAAACCTCCAGTTTGTGGAGCTCTTTTGTGCTTGTGCTTCTGGTCTCTGACTTTATATGCATTACGCGTTTAATGTTCTCCATTCCCTGCACAGCCCTGGGTATTGGGTACTCGCTCTGAGGCACAGAAGGGCTTAGGGACACACTTCCCACTGGCAGTTGCGTGCAACTCCAAAACAATACGCCCCCGTAGGAGAGAACTGAGAATTACTTGGTGGGGGGTGGCGGTTTGAGTAGCAGAGAACCATGACAGCAGTGAAATATAATTTACACTTTAAGGATTCGTTCTCAAAATTTCGTCCACAAAACCAGTACAAAACAATGAGTCATTAATTCATTTTCACTCGTCTAAATGTTTTCAGAAGAGGCTAAATATAATTAATGTAAGGTTTGGTATATTCGCTTATTAATAAATGAATCCCCAACAAAACTCTAGCTTAATGTGTTACAAGTATCCATGGGGACGTAAGAAGGTCAGGGCATGATTTAGCCAGGCGGGGCTAGATTTGTTTTTATGTCACATCCTCTCTATATCGGTGTGTTACTTTTATGCTAGATTTCTGAGTCACACTAATCAATAGAATTAGCCCCCACTTTCCCTCTGTGCCTTCATTTAAACATCAAGGTGAAATTCAAAGGCTTGCAGAGACTACTTGGGTCATTCAAAAGAGCTCTGGTCTTATGGGAATCTCCTTAATGTTTGCAGCTCTGCATCGGCTTTTGTTACCCAGGTTTGGGTTGTGTGCTGTCCCCAACCGCCCTCACCATCCACAACATCCACGTTGCCCCTGCCCCCACACCGGTTCAGGAACTGAGCACAGCACCTGCAAACAGTCCTGTAGTTATGGAATAAGGTGGGGAGATAGAAAACAGGTTTTATTTTTTTGTGAGCTATTTCATTGCAGTCATGTGCAGGAACTCTCGAGGATGACCGGGGATTTCATAAAACCTTGTAGCCTCATTCAACAACAGACTACTAATTAGTTCATTTACTTGGGTACTAAACTCATCTAAGAAGAGGAGTAGAACCTAATTAGAGAAATCTCAGAGGATATTAAACCCCAGTTCTTTAAAGTTACAGGGTTTTTTTAAAACCACAAATCCACAAAAGCATACATGCTTGCACACCCACGCACACACCCACACACACATTGAAATCAAGCATGTATATGAACCCGAAACCCAAGTATTTGGGTAGAGCTGCTAATTAGAAAGGACTTCGGTGACTGGTATAAAAGAAGACAAAGTAACATGAACCATCTTCACACTGAACCAAACCATGAATTTTATTTCCCCCAAATCATATATTTCATATCATTGAAAGATATTGTGGGAATTATGGGGTATTCAAAAGGGGAGGTTTGGTGAGCTTTTCTTCCATCGTAATAATTTTTCTTGTATTTTATGGGGTTTAGTATGGACCTCTAATCTTATTTAGGCTGACGCTGGTGTTCTGCAATCCTTTCATTTATTTGTGTAGTAGTTATTTTCCCCATGGCAGGTATTTTCCAGGCATTCTGCTATCTACTTTGGGAGATAACCCAGAAGCAGACCTGAGTCCTATCATTCCAGGAGGAGCTATACGTCAGCTCATTCGACAAATGGTTAATGATTATTTGCAAGTGCAAATATTAAAAAGGGATAGCCTCTTTTAGAAAAGGAGGCCGAAATACAACCGTTATCTAGAAATATGTATATATTCATAATTAATATATGTTAAATTCATATTTCATATAGAACCATGTGCAAATATATTACATTGTGTATATTATATATTTATATTTGCAATGCATATTTATATATATTTATTTTAAACATGTATATTTCATTATATTATCTATTCTTCCACTTAATTATATTCTTTTTTAAATGTTTATTTATTTATTTTGAGAAGGGGGCAGGGGCAGAGGGAGGAGAAAGGGAGTCCCATGTGGGGCTCTATCTCACAAACCCTGAGATCACGTCCCGAGCTGAAATCAAGAGTCTGACGCTTAACCAACTGAGCCACCCAGGTGCCTCTCTACTTAATTATATACTAATTAACATTCTATTTTATGTATATAAAATATATAACATCGATTATAATACAATGTTTTATAGAAATATATAAATTTATATAAATATAAATAATAGTTATATAAAATAATATACTATATTTTAAATACTATATAGTATATAGTGTACTTTATAGTATATTTACTATATAATAATATACTAGTGTATATATATGTGTATATATACGTGTGTATATATATATATATATGTGTGTGTGTGTGTATATATGTATATATGCATTTGGGAACTATCAGAAAGAAGGGAGGGATATGGACTGGGAGGAATCAGGAGGTCTTTGCTAAGGAGGCCTCTTGAGCAGGCAGTTCATCAGAGATAAGTGAGAAAATGTCAGACAAAGGGAGAGGACATCAATTTCATGAAGAGGGGGAAAGAATGGCAAATGATAAGTTTAGTAGGAACTGAAATGCTTTGCTAGGATGATGATGGCGTTTGAGGCGGGGACTGAAGACAAGTATAACATAGGCAACAATAATAGGAACAATGATCGTTAACTTTATTGGGAAAGGTCCATGCAACAAGATTTCATTGAAAGATGCTGCAGTTCTGGCAAATTCTTTTAATAATCTTTTGCAGAGGAATAGTGTTTAATTGCGATGAGGCCCAATTTCAGTTTTCCCTTTTATGGTTGGTGCTTTGATATGAAGTCTCAGCACTCATCCCGAAGATTTTCTGTCATGTTTCCTCCTAAAAACTCTATTGTGTTACATTTTACCACAATTTCCTTTAATCCAGTTTGGTGGGTTGTTAGTTTCTTTTTCAATATAGTTCACTCAAAACTGTAGGATTTTTCTTATCTGATTCCATTTGGCACCATATGTTAGCATGCCCATAGATGTATTAATAATGTTTTGAGACAATCTCCTATTTGCAGATTTCTTTGAATTTGAAATTTCGTACTTCTGTCTCCCTCTATCTATGTCTCTCTCTCTCTCTCTCTCCACTTACTGAGAGAAAACGCTCTGCTGGTCATTGCGTTGGGTACATGGCACACCATATACATGCCATTTAATGGTCACACTATCCTATGGAAAAGACACCATTATAATTATTTCTAATATTTTTTTTTTTTAAGAAAAAAGGAAGGGCCACTTAAGGTTTTAAAGAACTTGCTTTGGACATAAAACTAGCAATGGCGAAGGCATGATACAAATTCATATGGTGTGATTTCAGATCCCCCTTACCCTATATTGATGGGATGTAAAACTATCTATAAGTTACACACGGTAGTCATATTTGTATATAAAACGTTACTGAACCAAATGTGAATGGAAGAGTCTGATCATAATGTATTATCACCCTCGTGGTTTCTCAGATCCCTTTTTCTTCTTTTCCTTCCTGTCTACTGAGGTTAATTACAGCCATGTGAAGACCCAAAGACATAGGAAAGGTATGTGAAGATTGAGGAGAGGTTGGATTGATGCATTTCCAAGCCAAGGAAGGCCCAGAATTTGAGTGAGAAATGGAACAGAGCCCTTCAGAAAGAACCAACCCACCGACACCCTGATCTCAGACTTGCCTGAGAATTGTGAGACGATACATTTCGTGTCTTTTTTTTTTTTAAGCTATCTAGTCTGTTTGAATTTATTATGGTGGCTGTAGGAAGCTAAGACAGCTATGGTTTAAAATGTCTGCCCATATTATACAACCTAACTAACATACAACCTAACGGATTTGCATTATGCGTTTTTAAATGTGAATTTCCTTTTACTCAGTGTGAGTTCTGAAAAACAAGTGGGTAATAAATAGGGGCAAAGGCACATTCGAGACATTAAATAGTATTTTGGTATATCTGAACATCTTTCAGAATTACTTTAAAGGCTGCTCTCGGCGTGTGCATGAAATGGCGCATGCTAAATTCATCAGCTGCTCTCACTGTTAATCAAAGAGGGGGTCAGAGGTCATAATCATCAGCTACACAGGGAAGATCCGTTCCCTTTCCCCACATCCTGAGAACGGACTTCCTGGACTATAGCCAAAGTCAATGTTAAGATGTGAATGGTGTATTTTTGCCCATGTGGAAAGAATAATTTCTGATTATAAAAAGCAATGCCTGCTTTCTGCAAGCAACTCAGAAATAATACAACATGTATATAAAAGAAAATAAAAATCACCTATAATCCCACCGTCCAGAGATACCAACATCAAATGTGTGTATATTACACATACACCAGGTGCGTTCAAGAGTAAAATCAATCCTTATGCATAAGTACCTATCTTTGTATTATAGGGATTGTTCTCTGCCAATAAATTAAATCAAGATCATATTGTTTTAATGTCTGAATGGTATGCCAGCGGAGGGATATAGCATAATTGATTTTAACCATTCTCCTGTTGATGGACATTTAAGCCACTGTAGTAATTTTTGATACTCGGAACCATATGATAATCAACTTTATGCTGACGTATTTGTAAATCTGATTACTTCCATAGAATCAATATTTTTACAGGGAGCTGCTTAAGTTTTGGGGTCCCTGGTTCAATGACAGGAATGCAATACAAGAGGTGAAATGTTAATTCTGGAGGACACGGGCTCTATTTAACCCTGACTGTTTCTCAAACCAGAGTGGCTTCATTAGGTCCGCCCCCCTCCAGATGATATCATTTATGGGAACAGAGCTCTTCAGGGACAAGTAAGATTAGAAGGTATGGCTTCTGCCAGTAAAGAATCTTCTAGCTCAACTATAACATGTGCAGGCAGTGAGTGATTTTTACAAACGGATTTTGAACCACACAGTGCAGACTCGATGAGTAGGAGTGTATGTGCATGTCTGTGGAGTGGAAGGTCCAGGTGACTGATGAGTAACCGATCAAGGTCAGTGTGGGTGGGGCCAAGTGTGAACTTACTGGGATGGAGACACAAGACGTGAGACACCTGACCCAGATGAGCAGGGGCTTAGGGTGGAAGTGAGAGGAGCAATCATGGAGGGGGTAGAGCGGCTTGGATATATACATGGCTCAGCTGCCATGTCTTTCCTTCTGGGAAACCTCCTCTCGCCTCTTTGGAGGGAGGAAGCATTCAATTTAGAATTTCAATTTAGTGAACGGAAGACTAGACTAGAAAGTTGGTGCTCTGTCTCCTCAAGGCTTCTCCCACATATGACTGGGACCCTCTATCTTCTCAGGATTAAATCTCCCCCTAGCTGTGAGAACAATCCTGTCCTTACGAGAAACGCTGGAAGCCCTGATTCAGGAGTCCAGCATCCGGGCATGTGACCTTGTGTCTTACTTCTAGCAACAAAGAGATTGCCTGCCCTCTCCTCTACCCAGATCTGTGGGTGCTTGGATGCACCCATCTTCTCCCCAGGCCTGAGTAAGTCCTTCCAGTGTGAAGCTTCCTGGAGAGCCAGCTCTTCTGGAACCAGGGCTGACCTGCTCTGCTCATTTTCAGCCTAAGGGGCCAACCGAGCAGATGGAGTCTTCTCCCTATTTTGTTCAGTAGCTTTACTGAGGTATAATTAACACACAACAGACTGCATGTATTTTAAACGTGAAATTTGACACATTTTAACCTATGCACACAATCATGAAACTATTACAACAATGAAGAAAATCAACCTATCCATTACCTACAAAAGTTACCTTTTATCCCCGCTAGTCCCTCCCTCGTGCCTCAGGCAACCACTGATCTACTTTCTGTCACTATGCATTCATTGTCCTTTCTAGAATCTTCTATAAATGGCATCCTACACCATGTACTTTTTTTTTTGCCACCCTTCTCTTACACAACATAATTATTTTGAGATTCGTGCCTATAGTTGCAATAAGCTATACTTTTTATTGCAAAGCAGTATTCCATTGTGCTGTGCACCACACTATCTTTATGCACTCACCTGTCCATGAGATATTTTGTATTGTTTACAGTTTTTGGTTATGACCCAAACTTGCTATGAGCATTCATGAACAAGTCTTTGTATGAACATGAGTCCTTGTTTCTCTTGGGCAAATAACTAGTAGAATGGCTGGACCATATGCCAGGTATGTGTTGAATTTTTGGAGACTGCTTCAAATTCTGTGTCTCCCTCTCTCTCTCTCCACCCCTCCCCAACTTGTGCTCTCTTTCTCTCTCTCTCTCAAAAATAAACACACATTAAAACTTTTTTTAAAAAAGAAATTTGTTTTAAAAAAATATTATCTTTTCACCAATGAATTGCCTTTGCACGATAGTCGAAAATTAGTTGCTCATATATGTGTGGATCTTTATCTGGACTCTCTATTCTTTTCCACTGATCTATTTATCGATCTGGACATCAACATTACAGTGTCTTGATAATTAGGCCTTTGTAAAAAATGTCTTGAAATCAGGTAGCTATAGTCTTTCAACTTTCTTCTTTTTTAAAGTCTTGGCTAGTATAGGCCCTTTGAACTACACGTGTATTTTAGCATCAGCTTGTCAATTTCTACCAAAAAAAAAAAAAAAGCATTTTCATTTAGATTGTGTGGAAACCAAGATAATATAGGGAGATAAGTACAATGTGGGATATTCACACAATGGAATATCATTTAGCTATAAAAGGGAATGAAGCACTATGTCATGCTATAAAGGGGATAAGCCTTGAACACATTCTAAATGCGAGAAGCCATTCAAAAGGCTTCGATGGATATGGAGTGTCCAGAATAAGCAAGTCTATAGACATAGAAAGTGGTTGTTCAGGGCTGAGTGATTGGAGGGAAAAAAGGAGTAATTGGAAATGAACATAGGGTTTCTTTTGGTGGAGTGAGCGATTTTAAAATTTGATTCTGATGATGGTGGCACAACCCTATAAATATACTAGAACCATTTAACTGTACAATATTTAATTGCACAAATATTGCATGCACATGAATTATATCTCAATAAAACACTCTGTTGGAAGGATCAATTTCAGGAGAACTGACGTCTTAACAATCTTGAGTCTTTGGTCCATGGACTTTGTGTATATTTTCTTTTATTTAGGTTTTCTTTAGTTTCTCTTAGCGATGTATTATGATTTTCAGGTCTTGCATATCTTTTTTTTCCCCAGATTTCTTCCCAAGTACTTCATATCTTGATGAGATTATAAATTACATTTTTATATCAATTTTCAAATTTGGGTTGCTCGTATGTAGACATAGAACTGATTTTTACGTATTAAGGTTGCATGTTGTGCCTTTCTCAGACGCACTTATTAGTTCTAGCAGCTTTCTGGTAGATCCCATAGAAACAATAACATAGTCTTCGGGGCTCCTGGGTGGCGCAGTCGGTTAAGCGTCCGACTTCAGCCAGGTCACGATCTCGCGGTCCGGGAGTTCGAGCCCTGCGTCAGGCTCTGGGCTGATGGCTCAGAGCCTGGAGCCTGTTTCCGATTTTGTGTCTCCCTCTCTCTCTGCCCCTCCCTCGTTCATGCTCTGTCTCTCTCTGTCCCCAAAATAAATAAAAACGTGGAAAAAAATTATAAAAAACAATAACATAGTCTTCAAATAAATCTCTCTCACCGACACAAATTTCTAATGGTGTCTGTGCTTTGGACCCAGATCTTTCTATTTCTTTTTGCTGTACTCTGATGTCACCGAGAATGATTCCCAGATGCTGACTGCTGACAGAAGCTGTCTGAACATGGGGCATTATACTTTCCTCATGCCAGGGCCTATCTCTTAGGAAAAATGAATTCCCAGGCCAAGTGGCTGGCTCCACGCAGGAGCAATTGACCAACTCTATAAGAGCATTTAGTTCTCAGGTCCTGAAGGTGCCGGGTTTTGCCTGCATCATTGTCTACTGATGGCCTTAAGATTGTACTTTGACAGAGGAACACAGATAGGTGTGTTTCATACTATGGGGTTTTCTTGTGAAGGTTTTTTATTGTTTGTTTTTTGTTTTTTATTTTTTTAGTCTGGGGGAATGCGGGCCCATAAATTAGTATAAATTGCCAACATTTCACAAAAATGGTTGATTGCAAATAAAAATACAAATTTCTGGTTTATCTTGAAAAGTAGAAGGCCCAGGAACACCGGATATATGTTCCCATTTATGATATCCTGTATATGTTATCTTGCTTTGGCAAGATAAATGCTGCTTCTGAGTCTAAATGCTACTGATTTAGGTCATTCACCCAGGGCTTACATATGTATATGAATTCCAGATTCTTCTTTAGTCAGGTAGATTTGCCTACTAAGACACTTTTGCACACTCATTCGTTCATCTAACATTACTCATTGAATACAGTCATTGCATGCCACACACTATGACAGTTGCATTCTAAAGACAAAGAAATAACACACACTCCCTGTTTCCAGAGAGCTCAAATTTTAGGTGAACTAATTGAGACGCTATTATTCAGTCGCCTTTCAGCACATGTTCCAAAATGAGGATAGAATGGGGTGGTGGTGTTCACAAAGTACTTTCCAGAGGAAGCAATATTTGGTCAGAGTCTCCAGAGTACAAAGAATTTCCAGGTAGAGAAGGAAGAGGGAATGGTGTGCTAGGTTGGAGGAACAGCATCTGGGAAGGCACTGTGGCATGAACAGGAAATAGAATTTCTGCAACCTCTAAGGAAATCACTCTGCCTGCAGCTGAACAACGGAGAGGAATTGAAGCTAGAGATAGTCCTCAAACAGAAGTGAGTTAGCAGAGAATACTGCTTGCTGTTAAATAGATTGCCCCTCCCCGTAAGCACAAATAACTTACTTAACCCAAGTGGATAACAACTCTTCAACCAGAAAGAAGATCACTGACTGCCATATTGGATCTATAAGACCCATCTCCACCACATTCTAACTCTTCTGAAGATTTCTGTCATAATGTTGTGTGTGTGTGTGTGTGTGTGTGTGTGCGTGCACAGGTGTTGGTCACACATTCCAATTCACTTTCTTTTTCACATGTTTATTTTCTCCCTTTGTAAAAACAATTCTCTATAACCTCTCCATGAAGTTTAATGTATGGAGTTCTCAGGAAGGAATACACATGATGACACCATAGCACTAGGACCCGAGTCAAATATTTGAGCTCACAAACTTCATACCTCCAACACAGTATACCGATGGGGGGATTTCTTCGCTGCAGAATTTGCGCTGGTTTCATCCTCAGTGAAGCCATTTCCCACCCTACCCCACTCCCTTTCAACTCAAAATTTCTTGGCAATATCCAGGTGAAATACAATACCCATTAACCCTCATTAACCCAGCAGCATCTTCTTTTAAGGGGCGGTGTTTCCCAGTACGATGACAAGGCTTTCGGTAGTGCTGAGGACGCAGTGTTTGTTGGAAAGTCTATCATAGCAAATCTAAGATGGGGGAGGCACGGAGAAAGGGAAAGGAAGCATAAAAGGCAACGACAATGAAAACGCTGCAACACATGTGAATCTATCATGGTTTCCGTTCAGGAAAACAGGAAAACTGTTCCTATCATTTTTTCCTTAATTGCTTGGTTGACCTCAGGGAGGGGAAAGAGAGAGAGAGAGAGAGAGAAGTCCAAGTTAAATGTACAACATTTCTTTTGACAATGTTCATTCCCTGCCCCCAGTTGCCTTTCTGCCGAGTGCCCATGTGGTTTCTGTTCTTCTGAGCAGAGAGAGGCAGAGCTACGCTAATAGCCCTTGAGAAAGTGTTTCAGGAGGTATTTGCAGAGAGCAGGGTGCCAGGCCACAGCCTTGTCTCCTCGACATGCCCCAGATATTGAACCTTCCAGTAACTACAATCACAACCCAAACCACAAAATGTAGATTTACAGATTTGTTTTCAGCAACACCCATTCACATTTACTTATATTTACACTAGAAAAATTAGGGTAAGTGCTACTGTGACCAGAGACACAGACCAGGATCAATAACCAACCAATTCTTGGCTAATAAAGCACTTCTCTAAGGTCTACGGTTGCTCTCTTCTGACTTTGAGGTTGGCCTCTAATGTCTTACCCATTGACTTTTCCCGTAAATATGTCTAATCGAGGCCATGTAGGATTCTAAAGAGAAATGATACACTTGGTTTGGTAAGAATTGCTAATTAACCAAGTATGTAAAACCTGTAGCTGCTATGGCTCACAGTATATCTCCTGGGGTGAAAATTTATACATGACAAGGAACTAAAAGTAACGTGGCAACTTCCATTTTTCCGTGTGTGTGTGTGTGTGTGTGTGTGTGTTAATTCTCTCTCTTCCAAACCCTAATGGTTCCAAAATCACCTTTACAGTGGAATGAAAACAAATGTCTGTGGTAGTGTTTCCTGAAGTTATAAAAACCTTTAACCAGGAAAATAGTGTGCGGGATATTCTCATGTTACACAGGAATTCTTTAATCATGCTTAACCTCAGTTTATACAAAGTTCTCTTTTTTACGGCCACAAAAGATTATACTTCATATTCGAAAGGTCAAGAGAGATTAATTTGGTTGCTTGTACACTTGAATCATTAATTTTGTTCGGGTAACAGAGCGGGATATTTCATCAAACCTAAAGGAAATGAAATACACGACAAGAGAAAGTCAACAGGGAAAGACCTGGAAAGGCTTTCTGAATCTCCATTTCCAGTTGGGAATATCATGCCACAGTGCCTAGTCATGCAAGGGTTTTCCGAAAAAGCCGACGCTGCCCATTGCTTGATATATTGGGAATACCCTCATCCTTAATATCCTTGTTCCTTATGCCAGAGGCAACAATTCTGGCAGTCAGGTGATTGGAGTCTGGGGCAGTGGGGTGAAGCCTGTGATTTCCGTTACCAGAGGGGCCTGTTAGTGTGGCTCTGGCCTAAGTTCATAAACCTGCCCCATTCCCACCTGTCAGGCCTCATAGCACAGGGAGAATCAGTAGTCGTGTGATTCTCTCAGGATAAAGATATCACGGCACTAAGGGAGAATGTGTGCAGAAATGCCTGCCCTGCACGCTGACGCCCAGCTTTATTGGCACCCCAGGACTCTCTTTTTTCCATCAAATTTCTTGCTTTCTTCCAATTAAAAAATTTTTTTAAATGTTTATTTATTTTTGAGAAAGAGAGACAGAGCGTGAGCAGCAGAGGGACAGAGAGAGAGGGAGACACAGAATCGGAAGCAGGCTCCAGGCTCTGAGCCGTCCACACGGACTCTGATATGGGGCTTGAACTCTTGAACTGTGAGATCATGACTTGAGCCGAAGTCGGACACTCAACCAACTGAGCCACCCAGGTTCCCCAGTTTTTCTCCGATTTTTATGGAAAGGGCATATCATAGCAGGTGGGTAGAAGAAAAAGACTTGGCTTACTTAGGTAGAAACTAAATATAGGCTATGCCTGGAGTAGAGTTATGAAGACACTCTTAGGTGGTTTGAACCATAACGATAGCGGCCAAGGGATAGATACCATAGTCTCTGCGTACCTGTGTCCTGATTGGACCAATCTGGAATTGTTACCATATTATATTCTAAATGTGGTAAAACACATTAATACAACTTTATAAAACAAACCAACACAATATCTTTACAGCCAATTACACATTTGATCCTCAAGGCAAACGAGTGAGGGAGGACTTATTTTTATTCCAGGATTACAGATGAGGAATTTGCAAACTTTCATTCTTAGAGTTCATAGTCAAGTAGAGGTAATGCTGTTATATTACTTTATGACAAGGGCTGCCATACAGGTGTTTGGACAGGGGTTAAGTGAGGACTCCCTAGACCAGGGTCAAGGGTAAGGTGTACATTGTTGTAACAAAAATGCATTTAGAGATACAGGGAGCCCTCCATTATGAGGTACCACTGATGAGTCCTCAGACATTTATCTTGAAAATTATGGGGTGCCAGGGTGGCTCAGTCAGTTGAGCAGCTGACTCTTGGTTTCTGCTCTGGTCATGATCGCAGGATCGTGGGACAGAGCCCCACAAGCCCTGCTTGTGCACACACACTCGCGTTCTCTCTCTCCAAAATAAAAAAAATTAGAAAATTACAAAATTTCCTCCCTTAAAGCACCACTTAAAAAATTAAAGGGATAAGCCAGAACCTAGAAAAAGACATTTACAGCTCCTATAAAAGGAAAGCATGAGACTTCAGAATATGAAAAGAACCCCTATAAATAAAAGGAAAAGGTAAATATACCTAATTAATAAATAAACAAAAGATACGAATAGGACTTTTAGAGCAGAGAAAGTGCATACTGATATTAAACATGTGAAACATTCTTCTTCGCTCTATAAGTAATCATGTAAATGTTAATCAAGACCACAAAGAGATATCATTTTATACCACTATATTGGCAACAATCAAAGAAGTCTAAATAAAACACTTACATGTTTCTGGCAGGAGAGCTAATTAGTACAACTACTTTGAAAACAATGTAGAATTCTCTTCACATATCCTAAGAGTCAGCACATGTGCCCCAGGAGATATGTGCATGAATCTTCATAGTGCCATGGCTCATAAGAATAAAATACTAGACACAAACCAAATATCCGTCCATTGGAGACTGAATAAATAAATTGTGGGATAGTAAACAGGACGATACATCTTCAGTAGTAATATTGAATAAACTATAACTACGACATGGGTACATTCTGGAAATACAACTCGGGAAATATAATACTGAATGACAATAGCAACACTCAGAAGACTTCATAGAGTATGATACCTTTATAGTAAATCTCATAAACAATCAATCAAAACCAATGAATCAATATATTTTTCAAACATAATTCATACGCGATAAATAAGGTAAGAAAAGATAAACACAAAGTTTGGGATGATGAGTACTTCTGGAAAGAAGCATGGATGCTGTGAGGAAATAAATGGAACTACTTTTTTAATTTAAATAATTATTTAAAATATGCCCTAAGGATATATGAAGCATGGCATAATAAATATTAAAGCAGAAGACAAGGGATCAAAAAGTGGAAGAAATAAAATGTATTAGTACAAAAGCTCGCTCTTTGGTGGGGGGGGAGATAATTCTTGGGAAATTCAATAAGAAAGAGTGAAAACAAATACCCAGATGATGACAAAGAGAAAAAGACTAACTGAAACAAACTGGACATGAGTAAGAGGTGATGCCTTTACACTCTTTCATTGTTCTATTTTTAAAAATTTTAATGTCTTTTTATTTTTTGAGAATGAGAGAGAGAGAGCACGAGCATGAGGGAGGGTAAGAGAGAGAGAGGGAGACAAAGAATCCAAAGCAGGCTCCAGGTTTCAAAATAATTTATCAAATTATTGTTTGATAATTACAATAGATACTTTAAAAATGAGGATTAAAAACAAAACAGAGCAAGTTATAAAGAATACATGTATCTACATAAATAAAGTCTATAGAAAAAAACAATTTAACGATAATTATTTCTGGGTGATTAAAATTTTCTTCTTTTTGGAGGCTCAGTCGGTTAAGTGTCCGACTTTGGCTCAGGTCATGATCTTTCGGTTTGTGAGTTCAAGCCCCGTGTCGGGCTCTGTGCTGACGGCTCAGAGCCCGGAGCCTGCTTCGGATTCTGTGTCTTCCTCTCTCTCTGCCCCTCCCCCACTCATTCTCTCCTCTCTCTCTCTCTGTCTCCCTCAAAATTAAATACACTTAAAAAAAATTCTTATTTTCTGATCTTCCAAATCTTCTACCATAGAAAGTTAGGAAGTTTATATCTGAGGATATAATTCTAAAACTATTTGGTTTTGTCGCTGATTTTTCTTTTGCATAAAATGTTTAATTTTTTTTTCAGCCTTACCCTCCCAGGGCCCTGATCTCCCGTATGTCATGTGTATGTACCGCCAAAACCCTGTGACCTCTCTCGCCTCCCATTAGAGGATTTTGGCTAAGGGAAATATCCTTAACAGGGTGCTGGTCAGAGAAATGGGCTGGACGGAGAATGGGTGAGGCATAATGGCGTCATTTATGGTTGTGCTCCCACGAGCAGAGTGTAGGGAACATGGGTACAATTATCCGGTGAAATTTATTGCTATAAGGATGTGATCTGTAGAGCCAGACACTGAACAATTGAGGGTTTGGGTCCTCTCGCTATCTTCTGAATTTACCTCCGCATTGAGATCACCTGGGACCCTCCCAGAAGGGTTTCTTCCTTCTATTTGCTACATGCCCCCCCCCAATCTCCTGAATGAGAGGCAAAAACGAACGAACGAAGTAAACCCAAGATGAAGTTGCGAGGCGGCACCTGTTTGGCTCAGTCAGTTGAGCATCGGACTTCGGTTCAGGTCATGATCTCATGGTTTGTGAGTTCGAGCCCCACATCGGCCTCTCTGCTATCAGCACAGGGCCTGCTTGGACTCTGTCCCCCTCACTCTCTTCCCCTCCTCCACTCACACTCATTTTCTTTCTCTCTCTCTCAAAAATAAACATTTAAATTTTTTTTTAAATGAGGAGAGCATGAGGAAGACAGTCCACACATCTCCATTTACCCATGACAACTGATGTACCGGGCTAAGCACTAGTTTTAGGCCTCTTGTCCCAGCATCCAATTGGTTTCGCACCTGTCCATCCCTGACTTTTCATTTTTAAAGCATTATTTTTAACTGCGGCGCCATGGTCTTATCCAGGGCTGTGTGAAACACACTTGCATTGAATGAAGTTCTTGCTCTCATGCTTGGTCAAACGCGAAAGACGCTTGATAACCCTCTTCCGACACTAACCACTAACACCTGCTTTTCAGGGATAATATACAGAAGGCTTCCGGATAAAACAAAGTGCACTGGGCATGTGCTGCTGGGGACAGCGGAGGCCTTGTAACCTGAAGTTCTGGAAGGAGAAGCATCCAACACTATTGGCCCTGCCAGCCCTTGACAATTCTAGTGGTTAGGCTTTTTGGAAAAATTCTAGCGGCTAGGCTTTTTGGAAAACTTGAAAAATTATACATTAGTTATATATGAAATATATGTGTGAAAGAGAGGCTAAGAAGTATTGTAATAAAGTATAGAATGAGAGTAATTTGAACTCTTCACATTGTGGCTTTGTCATGCATAATATGGTGTACATTTATAAGAATTTCTCTTTTGTATCACTGCTATTGTCCTCTTTTGGGGCAATAAACACTTTCAAGAGACAATGGATTTAAAAACAGGAAGTGTAGGGGTGCCTGGGTGGCTAAACAGGTTAAGCATCCAACTTTGGCTCCCATCATGATCTGGCAGGTTCAAGCCCCGCGTCGGGCTCTGTGCTGACAGCTCGGGGCCCGGAGCCTGCTTCGGATTCTGTGTCTCCCTCTCTCTCTGCCCCTCCCCTGCTTGCACTTTGTCTCTCTCTCAAAAACAAATAAACATTTAAAAAAATTAAAAAAAACAAGAAGTCTATATTGGATTAAAAAATCAGGTTCAAGTTCTTTATTTTAATAATTTAAAAAAAGTTTTTTTTTTAACATTTATTCATTTTTGAAAGGCAGAGAGAGACAGAGCGTGAACGGGGAAAGGGGCAGAGAGAGAGGGAGACACAGAATCCGAAGCAGGCTCCAGGCTCCGAGCTGTCAGCACAGAGCCCGACGCAGGGCTCGAACTCACGGACCACGAGATCAAAGACCTGAGCCGAAGTCGGCCGCTTAACCGACTGAGACACCCAGGCGCCCCTTTAATAGATTTTTTAATGTTCATTTGTTTTTGAGAAAGACAGAGGGAGGCAGAGATAGAGAAACAAGCTCTGATAGGCTCTGTGCCCACAGAACAGAGCCTGATGCAGGGCTTGAACTCACAAACCATGCGATCATGACCTGAGCTGAAGTTGGACTCTTAACCAAGTGAGCCACCCAGGCACCCCTCAGGTTCTGAATTTCTACTGGAAACCGTGGTACGTTGATGAATGATTCATTTGACAATATATCAACATTGTCATCCACCATGGGAGCCGTAAAGATATGACGGACCACGTGAAAACCGGAAGACACAAATCTCCCACGAAGCATCAACGTGAAGAGTTTGCAGTGATGTTAAGAAGACTGTGCCAAGATGATGGTTTAACAAACGCATCTACAGAAGATAGATTTATAGATCATTCTGTGGCATATGACTTTCATTGGAATCAAGTAACTTCGCTCCACTGCGTTTGCTCATTTTCAACTGCAAGCTGTGTAACCAAGATGCTCGTACGGTCACAAAAAGTCAAGAGAGAGCTGCTAATATGTCAGCTCCGTTAGCAAAAGAGAAAAACTGCCCTTAATGAGAAGACACCAGTTCTATGTGTCATCAGATGCTTTACGTAGAACTTAGTTACTTCCAATAGTAGTTTATTTTTTGAACCAGTGTTTAGACTCAAAACGAAGCTTTTAAAATAGATTCTGTCACAGATGGAACGTTTGACATTAATATGAAGGTTATAGCTAATTCGGCCAAAAATTCAATGTAGGAGATAAACTTTCTGTTAGTTTTGGGGTGAAAACATGAATAAAATTTGGGGCAACATGATAGGGTAAAGCAATGTTTTACTAATGAAATACATGTATGTGAGGGAATACACTTAGCAAATTATTTAGGAAACCTGTAATGTTCATGATTCATCAAAACACACTCTCATAATGTACCAAAAAAAGAAGCAGTTATTTTCAGAATTAACAAATATTTTGGGGTGCTTAGGTGGCTCAGTCGGTTAAGTGTCCGACTTTGGCTCTGGTCATGACCTTGCGGTCTGTGGGACTGAGCCCTGCATCGGGCTCTGGGCTCTGTGCTGACAGCTCAGAGCCTGGAGCCTGCTTCCGATTCTGTGTTTTCGTCTGTCTCTGCCCCTCCCCCTGCTTGTGCTCTGTCTCTGCCTCTGTCTCTCTCAAAAATAAATAAAAACATTAAAAACATTTAAAAATTAAAAAAAAATAAGAACAAATATATATACACACACACACACACACACACACACATACACACACACACAAAGTAGCTTAACTTCAATTTCTGTGTACGGGTCGAAATTGGTGCTGAATTAAAAAAAAACTCCACCTTGCATGGTAGTATTTGCCTTTTCTCCTTGCTGCCCCCATAACTTGGATTTTAACATGCTTGAGATTCAGAGAAATTTAGTTGTACATAAATAAAGTGATGACCAAAGATAACATTTTTGGAAAAGCCTCGGTTGCATTTTGTTTACTCTCAGTTGAAAATGATAATCAAAATATTCAACAAATAGGGGCACCTGGGTGGTTCAGCTGGTTGAGCATCCAAACTCTTGGTTTCAGCTCAAGTCACGATCTCACGGGTTTGTGAGTTTGAGCCCCGTGTCAGGCTTTGCACTGACAGTGCAGAATCTGCTTGGGATTCTCTCTCCGTCTCTCTGTCTCTCTCTGCCTCTCCCCTTCTCACACTGTCTCTGTGTCTTTCAAAATAAATAAATAAACTTTAAAAACTTCAACAAATAGGCCTCCAGAAGCTTTTTTGAAAACAAAGCGAAAGCAGGAAAATGATGACATTTACCTACAAAATCAAGGGTGAAACTGAACAAAATAAGCATTGAGAGCTGAAAAGGTACGTGGTTTAATTTTGAAAGCTCTAACTGTACTTGGGAATGTCTTCATTTGGGGAAAGTGTTTTAAATTCAGTTCTTATATTCAACTGAATCCATTTCTATTCTGCGCCGGAATGGAATGGAATTGAAAAGGCCTATCATTTTGCAGTATCTAAATTTGGTAAAACATTCAAAAGACTCATAAATGGAGACAATTTATTTGATGAGAGTTGCCTTTGAAAAATAGTTGCTCTAGCACTGAGAAGGGAAGCAAAATGACAGCGTCTGTAAAAATATTTTAGCCTAACGATTTACATATTTTCATACAAAACAAATTAGAAATGAAAATTTCCTTCCTTTAACAAAATTTGCTTTTACTTTACCAGGTACATCTGCACCTGTAAGAAAATATAAAATATTTCTTAATTAAAAATGACATGTTCTACAGGGTACCAACGATAGAACATGTCAACAATTAAAATTATTAACGCACAGTTCATTTCTGTAGAAGACGGGAGGCAATTTTTTTGAAAAAGTGAGATATAATAAAACAATATATGAAACGCCAGTGGCATGACATTAGAGCCAGCTTATAAAAGACTAAAAACCTACCTGTGTAGGGGCACCTGGGTGGCTAAGCCGGTAAAGTCTCCGACTTCGGCTCATGTCATGTTCTTGCAGTTTGTGAGTTCAAGCCCCACATTGGGCTCTGTGCAGACAGCTCCGAGCCTACTGCCCGTGTCTCCGTGGATTCTGTGTCTCCCTCTCTTTCTGTCCCTCCCCCACTTTCACTCGGTCTTTCTCTCTCTCTCAAAAATAAATAAACTTAAAAAAAAAACTTAAAAAATAAAAAAAAAACTGCCTGTGTAACAAGAAAAATTGTTTGTTATTGTAATGTGTGTGTAACCAATATAATACATTTCTAGAATATATACAACTTGATGTTTTCATATTTCAGACAGATTTTTTCAAAAACTTCTATTTTAGACAGAGAGAGAGCAGGGAAGGGGCAGAGAGAAAGGGACAGAGAGAATCTTAAGAAGGCTCCCTGCCCAGCACTGAGTCCGGTGTGGGGCTCCTCCTGGGGCTCGATCTCAGGACCCTGAGAGTATGGCCTGACACAAAACCAAGAGTTGGGCACTTAACCAACTGAGTCGCCCAGGGGCCCCTCAAATAGTTTTTGAATAAGACTGTATTATAGAGCCATCAATATGGTGAAGCCAATCTTTGCCAACACACAAATATTCAAATGTATAATATATATGGTTTTTAGCATTTTCCTGGCACTCAGAGCTCTCCTTCAAGAATACTGGATTAATTCCATGGTCACCCTATGCTTTGAGGTTCCCTAAGGACCTTAGTGCAGCTCAGTGGAGGTTGGGCATGTATGCTGAAGCTATTGAAATAACCACGTAAAGCAACAGTGGAAAAGGTAAAGAAAGAATGATTAGTTACTAAGAGGATATCTCAGATGATGATGCTGGAAGTCCACAGGAAAGTGAGATCACTGTTGCCTGGAGTGGACTTGGAAGGTTTTACAGAGACGTAAACCTTGGGTTATGCTAAGGAACCAAGTAGGGGGGGGGTCTGAAGAGACCCAGGCGGAAAAGGCACAGTTTGAGAGAGAACCTTGCGGATAACCACAGTAAAAATGGTAGTCTGGACACCGAGATGGGCCCTGGAGAGAAAGAATCATCCTGACACCTTCTGAGAGAAAACACGTGCAGGTTCTTGACCTCTTTGGGAGGTTACATTAAAACAATCAGCTCCATGATATTTAGGATATTCCGAACAGTGTTCTGAATTAATTTCCAAATTAATTAGAAAGAAGTTGTTTATTCTTCTTGACAAAAGTTACCATTTTTCCAGAACTTTTCACATGCTGGGTAAGAAAGTTTGGGAGGTGGGACGCCTGGGTGGCTCAGTTAGTTAAGCGACGGACTCTCGATTTTGGTTCAGGTCATGATCTTGGGGTTCGTGAGTTCGAGTCCTGAATCAGGCTCGCACACTAACAGTTCAGAGCCTGCTTGGGATTCTCTCTCTCCACCTTTCTCTCTGCCCCTCCCTTCCTTGCGCTCTTTCTCTCTCTCTCTTGAAATAAGTTAATAATTTTTTTTAAAGTCTGCAAGGCATCAGGAAATTAAAAATAATAACGCTTTGCATTTTTACCCCAGCATGGGCTTATCGACAGCCCACAGTGAAAATTCCATTTACGCTAGTTTTCTGCATGGAAATTTAAGGGGTTCTGATTTATTAAAACACAAATGGGCTGTTCTGTACTGTATACCTTAATTCTAATAACGAATTTTACGCATCCACCCGCCACATCTTTTGCGTATTATTTATATATATATATATATTATATATATATATTATATATATTTTCCTTTATATTTTTAAAGGCTTTCATTCATTTGTTTTATAAATCCTGCTTAGGATTAGTGAGGAAGGAGTAAGAAACAGTTGAAAGAACCAAGGACTCAAAACATCTGTTTGCAATTCTAACAAAGTCTCAGTTTCCCCATCGGTAAAGCAGGGATTGGTTAACCTCACTCATCCACACAGTGATCTTTTATTAAAATCTATTACATAGTAGACAGAATGCACCAGGGCTCAAAGTCCAGAAAATCAGATGAAGTAAATACACCATGACAGCAATGTGGCTCATGTTATGGCAGGTGTTGGTTTAAGGATCTATAGGAGATAAGTAAGAAACGGCTTTATTGTAAAAAGAAACGTGAACATCTGAATGGACTCCTGAAAGTTGCGTTGGATTTTGTCAAAAAACACAAGGGAAGTGTTTCTGGGAAAATGAGAAAGCAATGCAAAAATATTCTAGATTGTTGTTTGATCCAAAATATATCAGCTCCAGGGGTGCCTGGGTGGCTCATTGGTTAAGCATCCGACTCTTGGTTTTGGCTCAGGTCGTGAGCTCATGGTTTGTGGGATCAAGACCCTCACTGGGCTCTGAACTGCCATTGGGGAGCCCGCTTAGGATTCTCTCTCTTCTTCTCTCTCTGCCCCTCCCATGCTCGTGATCTCTCTCTCTCTCTCTCCCTCCCCTCTCAAAATAAATAAATCTTAAAAAAGTATATATCAGCTCTAAAATCATATAGGTACAGTCGTCTTCATTATTTTAGTCATTTCGATAGAGAAGTGCTTTAGGGCAAAGCAGCTATCGATTTTTAAGGAGTTTTAATGTGGGAGCACAGTTTCAGTACCGTGGTTTGGCAAACACTGGCCCCCACTCATCCTGATTTCAGTGAAAAGATGCCATGTCGATTGAAGAGTGTACCTGAGCTATGAATTTCTTTATGGTGCAGGTGCTCTCCAATGGATCACCTTGCGAGGTCGGGGTCCCTCCTCCACGGAATCATTTAAAACTACAACAAATGTCTACCTGCCGAGAATTTCTCAGTATTACTTGGAGTGGAGAACAGAACAGGTGGCCTCCTGAGATGCTTACCAATTACATGCGCCCAAACTGAGAGGCAAAATGAAAATTAATAAAGATGATGGTGGCTTAAAAAGCTTATTCCCTCAAAATCGTTTCACAAGACATCCTTTACTAATTTTCCCTCGGCCCTCTTTAATGTCTGTCTTTCTTAGTCTGTCTGGGTTACGAAAACAAAAAAAACCACCATGGACCGGGTGGCTTAAACAGCACATATTTATTCCTCAGAGTTCCGGTGGCTGAAAGGTTCAAGGTTCAGGGTCTGATGAGGGCAGGCTTCCTGGTTCATAGAAGGGTGTCTTCTGGCTGATCATTGCATGGTGGACGGGGTAAGAGAGCACCCCCAACGTCTCTTTTCTAAGTCGGGGAATCCCATTCCTGAGGCCCTGCCTCCTAATACCAACACATTCCGTTTATAGGAACTTCTATTTTTGCAATTCCTAAATTTGGAGAGAATACACACATTCCGTTTATAGCAACTTCTATTACCCCAAGATCAAATAAAACATGCCATAGCGGTACTTATCATGAGGACCCTCTCCTAGCCTAACACCAGCATCCCCTGGACCAGAAGACTTGGCTTCAGTCAAGCTAATTTATCATTTATCTTCTGTTTCATTTCCCTACCCCACGATGTCCCCAATTCAGATGGACTTCCCTTTCTTTTGGTTTTTTTTTGTTTTGTTTTGTTTTTGTTTTGTTTTTGTTTTGTTTTTCTTAAACCTCTTTGAGACTCGGCTCAAATCCCATAGATATTATCTGAGTGGAGCAAATATAATCTCTCTGAGATTATACTTTTCCTTGCAGTAACGCATTGCACTATGCCAAGAAAAAATTGTTCTTTTGCACACAACCAGCTCTTCCCAGAATGTATATTACTACAAATAGATTATATTTTTTTCACTTTTTGATTGATTTGCCTTCCCTTGGCCAGGGAATATAACCAAGATTGGATAAGTCACCACTCGGGGGGGAGGGTGGCAACATTTTGAATTTTTACCATTTGTTCGTTCACCGAGTACTTTTAAATCCTGAATTATTTACATGCTAAGGGGATTATCTTGCATAAATATTACATACAACATTGACAGTAGGACTTGAGCTCTCCTCATATAACCATTCCTGTTGGCAGGAGGGGGGACATAATGCTCAGACCTTAAAGAGCCACTGTGGTTTTTAAAAGGTCATATTTGGCCAGCCATAATTTATTCTGTGTGTCTTTCAGGAACAGACAAGAGTGATTCAGTTGACAGAACTTGATTATTTTTTCCCATAAAAGGTTTCACAGATCTTCATAAGGAGATATAATTTCCAAACTCCACAGACTTGGAAGAAAAAAAAATCAATACAATGGACTGGAAAATGAAGAAGTACCAAATTGGAGATACTAAACCAGATCAAAAGATAATGACCAAACAGAAGTAAATATACACCTAATTCTCAGTTCAAATGTCTCAAGGGTCTGAAAAATATTTAGTATTTCCCCCTACCCTCCTTTTCATAAACTAATAACCTTAGGAAGTAGAATTATACAGCTTAACACATTTAAGAATAATGTGGTACCAGACAACTTAATTTTTTTTTGCATATGCTTGTTCTAACTCAATCATTTTAAGATAGAAAACAAATACTCTTTTCCTGCACTTAAAATCATTTAGAAAAACAAATAACTTTTTCCTAAAAAATGAAAATAGGTGGACTCTTATTTCCTCTCTTTCTGTATATACATATATTTACTCTAGTTACCTTTTTTGTACTTTGCTTTGTTATTCACAGTTTGGTTTTTCCAGAACTTGATCTAGAGTCTCTAAAGCATATTAAGAAGGCTTTTGGCTTGTTGAAAAACACAGGAGCTTTCTGAAACCTCTTTCTAGAGGTTTATGTAATACATCTTTTGAGCATTTTCTGGTTTTGAAAATATACTATCTTTGTAAAGGTCAAAGGCTATATTTATGGTTATAGGTAATAATATATTATTTCTTTTAAATTCCCAAGTAACTCGCATTTCCTTTTTTATTTATTTAAAAAATTTTTAATGTTTATTTTTGAGAAAGAAAGAGAGACAGAGAGAGACAGCACACACGTATGGGTGAGGGAGGGGCAGAGAGAGAGGGAAATGCAGAATCCAAAACAGGCTCCAGGCTCTGATCTGTCAGCACAGAACCAGAGGCAGGGCTCCAACCAATGAACCATAAGATCATGACCTGAGCCGAAGTCCGATGCCCAACTGACTGAGCCACCCAGGCGTCCCTCACATTTCCTTTTTATTTTTTTTAATTTTTTTTAACGTTTATTTATTTTTGAGACAGAGAGAGACAGAGCATGAACGGGGGAGGAGCAGAGAGAGAGGGAGACACAGAATAGGAAGCAGGCTCCAGGCTCTGAGCCGTCAGCCCAGAGCCCGACGCGGGGCTCAAACTCACGGACTGTGAGATCATGACCTGAGCCGAAGTCAGACGCCCAACCAACCGAGCCACCCAGGAGCCGCTCACATTTCCTTTTTTTAAAAAAAATATGTTTATTTATTTTTGAGAAAAAACATAAGTGGGGAAGGGGCACAGAGAGAGGGGGGCAGAGGATCTGAAGCCGGCTCTGTGCTGACAGCAGCCAGACTGACATGTGGCTGGAACTCACGAACCAGAGACCATGACCTGAACCAAAGTGGGAAGCTCAACCAACTGAGCCACCAGGTGCCCCATCACATTGGCTTTTAAATACGAAAATATACAAATATGGAAAATCTCATACTCTAATTGAACAAATGGCCAAATTTTCACACTGGACCTATGTTTGTAATCAGCACCCATCTAGGGAACAGATGGACTGCAATGGAAAAGATCATAATAAATGCGATCACTTCAATGTGCTCAAATATTTGAATCCTACAACCTCAAGGTCACTCAGGCGTCTTGTACTTCAGGGCACTCACTGGGAGGAGATAAGAAAACAGTGAATTCATAAAATCCGGTGAATTAGTATCTTTAAGGATTTAGAGCCACATTTTTCCTTAAACACCATATCGGAAACAAGCAAGAGCACTGTTTTTCATGGATTACTATTAAAGAAAATTATGCAATTGTTTTCAGCCCAGTGTCTCCAAATAATAGAGCTATAGCTGTATAGAAGCTTTTCTAAATAGAAAGTATGTTTATACTTGCCTCTGATTTTCATTTAGGAGCACTAATGAACAGCCAGGATCAGGTTTTGTAGGTCAAGAACCAGAATAGATTCTTAGTTCCACGTATGGCTTCAAATATGTCCCTGCATACTGCAATCGCTATTTGAAAACCACGGAGGTCCTTACCCTCCTGTTAACTCTACAACCCCCCAGGAGTCCAGTAATTCTGCTGGTTAATCAGTCCATTTGTTACTCAGATAAATTAATTTCCATTTAATCTGGGAGGCTAAGGCAGCCTATTTCAGAGTGTCCTCTCCATGGTCGTTTCCCTTCAACGTGGACAAGATGGCTGCGACCGGCTCTCCTGGAATCCATCTTTACCCTGGGGTCCCACGAGGAGCTTTGTTTTCAGGAAGGACCCAGACTCTTTCTTCTGCCACTGGCTGCCTCTGGCTTGACCTTGCACAAATGCACTCAGGTTCATTCTGACCCCTCTCTGGGTAAGACAGTGTTGCTTCGCTTTTCCAATTATTTTGAAACTGATATTCAACTTGAAGGCCTGAATATATAGTGATGATGGTGGTGGTGATGATATCATTCTATGACCACAATCTTTTCAAGTGTTTGCTTTAGCCAGTAAAAATGAAGAATGCAATAGTTTCCCAAGGTCAGGGGCAACCCCAGAAAACCTGGCTTCTCTAGGACCAAATACCAAGAATATGTTTGTTTGTTTTTTTTTTTACTTCCTTTTGAAACTAACTTGATTCTTTTGGCAGATTAATACTGATTGTACAAGCTAAAATGATACAAACAGTATCCATTATTAACACTTTGATGAACAGCTTTTCAAACATTTCTCTAAGTGTGTCTACCCATGGGCACATACGTCCTTTCTATAAGGAAGATCACACTCTGCATGTTGTGTGGTAATTTGGCTTTTCATTCAACAATATTTAACTGAATTCCCTCCATGCCAACAAATATGGCTGCACGGCATTGCTGTATGATCTGTATTTGTGCATGTAACCATGTTTGACTCAATGCTTCATAGAAGAGCATCCATCTTTTCTTATGAATAACGTCCTAATGAATCTCGTACAGTCATCTTTTCCAGCTTGTATGATTATATCTTAATTGAAATATTATGGTGGTATAGAAGGGTCAGGGCATCCATGCACACGATATTGGATGAATGTGGTAAAACTTCCCTCTAGAAAGATTGTCCTATTGATGTGCTCTACACTTCAAGTGAGAATACATGTTTCCACTCCTACAAAACAAGGAATTTTATTAATGCTCTAAATCTTTGTCTCTATTATTAAAAAAAATAGTGTCATGTGGTTTGAATATCAATGAATTTGACACCTGCTACTACATGCTTACCAGCCATTTGTATCTCTTCATTCAAAGATAGCCTCTTTACCCATCTTCCTTCTGGACCTTTCTTTTTCCCCCTATTGTTATTGATTGTACACATCATTCTGATTTTGTGGCTTGTGTTTCGCTTTCTGTTTTATTTTATTTTGCTCTGGAGAAGTCTTGTCTGGTGTGCATTTGAAGTGGTCAAATGTATCAGCTGTCTTTTTTTGTGATTTTTGATGTTTACCACATGCTTAGGAAGGCCTTGTCCACCATATCAGTAAACTTGCACCTTTTGCTTTTATTGCTCGTCAAATGCTGCCTTAAATTATTTGTCATTCTTTTGATGTATTTTACCCATGTCCCCAAGTAGATTATTGATCGAGGAATGGATATTTTTTCCTGTCCTCTGAGTATTTTGTTCTATTATTTCTTATTGCTTATCTTTTGCTCTGAGAGCCCTGTTACATGGTGATGGGAACAGATGGGTAGAGCCTCTATTTTATATTCTTGTTAATATTTTAATTTCTTTTCATGGTAATAGGAACTTTATTTATTACTTTGCAGATCTCCAAGCCAGAGTGTAGTCAAGTTTATTTTTATAAAACTTATCCAATGAATTTGGGGGTGGGGGCATATTTTATGTCTCCTAGATTTCTTAGTATGTGCTGACTTTAGCCATACTTTCTTGTTTTATTGCTGTAGGACCTAATTTGAGAAGGTGGCCCAGGGCTGGAGGGGTGGCAGGATAAAATGACACATCTAGATGGAAGTTCAACAAGACCCAGTGGGGTCTGGATCTGGGACTCAAGGGAAAGAGAGCTCTCTAGTTTCTTGTCCAAGTTCAGCAAGAGCTCTGGCTTTTCAAATGCATAAAGGACTCGAGCTCACTAGCTTTGGATTATGTAGAGAGTGGCTTAGGGCCTGCTGATCTGCAGGATGCAATAAAAGGCAGCATCTGGTGAACATTCTAGAAAAGTACAGGGAAGGATGATGCAGAGGAGTGGTGCTTACTTTCTGGAAGTAGCCATGTTTTAGCAGGGTGGGGATCTTTTGGGGATAAGGACATGACATTTTAAGTTGAGAGAGAAAACATACGGAAATGGGACATAAGAGAATTGTTCACGGATGATGATGACGATAATGGTGGTGGTGGTGGTGGTGAAGGGATAACGACTCTTATTTACTGAACATCTGCCATGTGCTCAGCACGGAGAACCAGACATGTGCTGTATGCCCAGGCACTGGGAGTAAGTAGATATCAATATCTGATTCCAGTCTCACATCATTCCCGGTCGGTATTATTTTTCTCATCATTTATTCACATAATAAAACCAAGAGTTAGAAAGCAAACACGTAGATAAGAAAGTTGAGATTCAAACTGAGATCTTCCTAGTGTCAATGTTTCTTGCTCTTGGATGCTACTGTCCTTCTTCAAGTCATCCAGCTTGTCTGGATAAAGCAAAGGATGCCTAGACAACATGGTTTCATTGGGAATCTCACCTGGGGGAAGAACAGTAGAGGGCTTTGTAGGCCATGCTCAGGAATGGAAGTTTTATTTATTAGGCATTGGGGAGCCACTAAAAGTTCTTGAGCAGAGAAATGTTATGAACATGGATTATCTGCCTATGTGTACGTTAGCAGATCGGTTTTGGTATAATGGAAAATAAGAAGGTCCATTAGAATGTGTTACATGGTTGATGGAGAAATCGCAAGGCTTAAAGTTGGAATAGTGGCAGCAGGAATAGAGATAAGGGAATCGGATGCATGAAGCCAGTGGAGAAGTTGGAGGGCTTGACTGTCTGGGGTGTCATAAAGTAATAAAAGTGACCTAGAGCCTGGGCAGAGGGTTGGGGATGTCTGGTAATGGGACTTGCCACGTTAAGAAGGGTCCAGAAGGGTCACTGGCCTGAACACTCTTGTGTGAACTGTCTGTCAATGTCTATAATGCCCACTTTGCTAGGCTTAGTAAACACAATTAAAGAACAATTTTCTACAACATTCACATGCAATGATTCCTTAGGAAGTAAAACAAGTAAAAAACTCAAGATATTATAACAGTGTTTTATACCTTAACAGGTTGCATATAAAAGGAACATACCTTAACATAATAAAAACCGTATGTGATAAACCACAGCTAACTCAATGGTGGAAAGTCGAAAGCTTTTTCTCTAAGATCAGGAGGAAGGCAAGGGTTCCCAGCTCTTCACTCTTATTCACCACAGTACTAGGAGTCCTAGCCAGAGTTTTAGAGAAGACAAAGAAATAAACGACATCCAAATTGGGAAGGAAAAAGAAAAATTGACATTATTGGCAGATGACAGGATGTTATATGTAGAAAATCTCACAGACTTACCCAAAGAAATTGTTGGGACTAATCAACAAATTCAGTAAATTTACAGGATATAAAGTCAACATACAAAAATTGGTTGCATTTCCATACTCTAACAATGAGACATCTGAAAAAGGAATAAAGAAAACCATCCCATTCACAAGCATCAAAAACAACAAAATACCTAGAAATAAATGTAGCCAAGGAAGTGAAAGATCTGTACAATGAAAACTACAGGGTTTTGTTGAAAACAAACAAACAAACAAACAAACAAGACACAACCAAATGGAAAGACATACCGGTTTCATGGATCAGAAGAATTAATATTGTTAACACGTCCAATCTCCCCAAAGCCATCTATAGATTTAATGCAGTCTGTGTCAAAATTCCAATGGCATCTTTCACAGACCTAGAAAAGGCGATTCTTAAAACTTGTATGGAACCACAAACGATCCAACTAGCCAAAGCTATCGTGAGAAAGATCAAAGTCAGAGGCATCACCTTGCCCGACTTCAAACTATACTATGAAGCAGAAATAACATAAAGTTATGTTATTGATACAGTATGATACATCGAGTATATTTCAATTAAACGATAACAAAAGCCCACAACAAAATCCACCAGGTTATATAGTGTTTACTTGTGTAATGGATGAGGGTGTCCTTCTCTCTCTAATGTATAATTTTGCCTTACTTGTATAGCACAGATGCTGTGGTTGTTTATGGGACCACCGTTTGGACGATCTGCTTGGTGAGCTCCATTGAAGCCCAAGGAGATAGGAGCATTTTACATGGGTTAGTTTACCTCTCACTCAAAAGAGTCACTCAAAAGACATTGGGTGTGGATTCCTTATATATAGTTTTGACTCAATCAAGTGGCCTCAAGCCCAGCAATACCTACTGCATTCTAGAAGTCCTGGCAACTGGCCACGTTCTGCTCTTTTCTTTCTTGCATGTTGCAGCTGGCCAGCTGCCCCTCCCCCCCCTTTAATTCTGGCAAGATGCATATAAAAGCCGGGAAATAGAAATGGCCAGCCGTCCAGTCACAGCTTTTTTGGAGAAGTCAGTGGAGGAGCGTATGTCCAGGCATCTCATACAGTAGAGAGGAAAAAGCACCCTGATGAGTCTGCTTTCTTATTACCCAGGAAAGGATGACAACAGAGGTCGGGGTAAGGAGAAGAGCCAACCCATTGGAAGCGGACTCTGATTACACCTGCAAATCTGGACCCTTTCGTTTCCCCTCCTCCCCTCTGCTGATGGTCAAGCTTTCCACCACCCACGTCTTTGGGAAGTTGGCAGCCAGCTCCTTGCCCGCACACCCTGTGCACACAGTTACCGCCAGTACTCGAAAGGGGTTTTGACAACACTAGAAGAAGAGGCACCTAGAAATCCTGCTTTCATTGGCATTTTCTTATCAGGATTTTCCCTCACCTTCCGGAATGCAGGATGCCAAGTTGAGGAGTGAGCTGCTTTCCAGGTAAAGCGAAGGGGCTACTACCTTCCCAAGCCTTCATAAAAGTGACCCAGAGACGCAGCGGGACACTTTCTTGAGATATTGAGGACTTTGAACCGGATTTCGCCCCCTGTCAACTTGGTAACGCTTGCAACAATGCAGAGATCTTTTCCCACAATAAACAAAGCAATTAATGTGCCTTTAATTTGCACCTAACCAAACAGAAAAGGGTGCATTTATTCCATGTGACATGTAGACGAGTTTTTCTTTAAAAACAAAGTTTCATGCTGTGACTACAATTAGTGTAATTGTCAGCTCTTCTCTAAAAACAAATATGTATTAAGAGAAACGCCAGCATTGTGCCCTCCTCTGGTGTGAAAATGAGACAATCAAAATCTATTGTAATTACCTCAGTGATATTATAATTAGCAACGATTAAGTTATTCCATGCTGCTTTTTTCCTCTTGGCTACAATTAAAAAAGTATATATCTTTCTGCTGCACATTACTGCTGATCATTTTACCTCAATACATGTCTGGTAAGTGGATAAATTAGAAGTAATTTTAAAGCACAACTCCGTTAAAACATATATCTTTCTATTTAACTGCCTTAACCCTATAGATACATCTGTGTTCCTTGCTGATTGCTGCAAAAAAGTGTTATGCCCCCGGTTTCTTTACCCCTGCACTTTACCCGCCTCAGAAATCAAACAGATTTTTAAACGGACAGTTCTAGATAATGGATTTTTTGGTGGTGGTGGTTTGTTTAATTACAGATGCCCGAATGATATGATTAATCATTCAATTCTTGCCAGGCTTGCCCACCTAGCTCCAAATCCTTGGGCTGGGCAAGAACCAGTTTTTGAAATAAATGGCTGAAAAGCCAGACAGCTGTACCCACACAGTGAGACAAGGTCCTGGGTAGACGGGTTAGGAGAAAAAGTGAAAAAGGCCAAAATTATAAACGTGTCTTTTATTTGTCATGCATATCGTTTTTAATTTCTCACAGATGCTCTCACGCTATCTCTTGCTACTTAATGTTGATGGAAAAAAATGAATTCATAAGAAAATACAGATTTGGGGCGCCTAGCGGGGGTGCTCAGTCGGTTAGGCGTTGACTTTGGCTCAGGTCACGATCTCCCGGTTCGTGGGTTTGAGCCCCGCATCGGGCTCTGCGCTGACAGTATGGAGCCTACTTGGGATTCTCCCTCTCCCTCCCTCTCTTTCTGCCCCCCCACCCCCACTTTCTCTTTCAAAATAAATAAATAAACTTAAAAAAAAAGAAAATGCAGATTTGACTACAATTTGAAGCTTGCCTGGCTTTATGAGGCAAGAGGTAGTTAGTGGTGTGGCCTTATTCGTTGTAAACATTTGAAACCAAATAGACTTTGGTGTCCAGGTATCTTATTATGAGAGTTGCTGTTTTTTTCTATGATCTTTGATTCACAGAGACAAATGCCCAAAGTTTTGTTTTCTTTGAAACCCTTATAACCTTGCTCCAGCAAGGACAAACTCTACCCTTCCAGGGAAATGACAGAAACACATTTTTTTTTTTCCTGTTTTACATTGCTACCGCTAACCAGTTCCTTGCATACTTTGGTTATCCCCCCCCCCCCAACACATATAACATATGTATGATTTTTTAGAGCAGCAGCATCTACAACGAGCCTTTTGGATGTCCAGGAGAACTGACAACGGAAATCCAATGCGGCAGCCTCCGTCCAGATCACAGTGAGCGATCCGGGGGTTTTAGGCATGGGTTGCCATTTTGGCTAAGCATTTGCCATTCCCTGAGGCTGAGGGCAGAAAAAAAAAATATCAGAAAAAGGATTCAGCGTGAAACACTTGTGCTGTTTCACAGGGAAGATAACTGGAGGAGAAATGCACACGGATTTGGTAAAGGACAGATGCACGTAGGCCTTTCCAGAATGCTCTTCCCAGGCGACCTGGGACTTACAAAAGGATAGGAATTGGGAGGAGGGCCGAGGGATGTGGGGGAGGCTCCCCGGACTTCAGAGGGATCTCGCCCACTTGTGAAACCCTTCTGAGCGGCCCCTGATTTGCACAAGATGCCATTTTGGAAAGGGAGGCTAATTTTTAAGAATTGAGTACCCAGTGGGACGTAAAAGAATGTGTGCAGATGCGCTAAATCATGCAAAAGTAAACAGACAAACAAATAAATAAAAACGTATACAGTTGCTTTATAGGAGTTCCAGTGCTTGAATCCTTTCTACAGGGCCAGCTTCATAGGCGTGTGGCCCATGTAGTCCCTTGGAAGGGGACCGTGTTTTTTCAGTGTTTTGCAGTCCTCGTCTTGAAATTGTTTTCCTTTTTTTAATTAAAAAATATTTTTTTAACATTTATTCATGTTTGAGACACAGAGGGCGAGCAGGGGAGGGGCAGAGAGATAGGCAGACACAGAATCCGAGGGGGCTCCAGGCTCTGAGCTGTCAGCACAGAACCCAACGCCAGGCTCGAGCCCACAAACTGTGAGATCATGACCTGAGCCCAAGTTGGATGCTCAACCGACTGAACCGCCCAGGTGCCCCTTGAAATTCTTATTTTTTTAACAAGAGGTCCGACGTTTGCATTTCGCACTAGGTGTTGCAAATTACCGAGCCCATGGTGCCTTCCCATTTCTGTGCCCTTCCTGTATCAGCAGAAGAAGCTTCAGTGGCCAGTGGCCAACGCTGCCTTTCCTCTGGAGGGCTTTGAGTGACGTTGATCAGAACTAGTGTGTTATATCAACCACCCCGGATGACGTGGGCATTCTAGATTTCCATACTTCAGATATTTCTGGAAGATATATTCGCAGGGATCGGGGGTGGGGTGGGGTGGGGTATGTGTAAATGAATCATCTTACTTATTCCAAACACTGTTTCTCACTCTTTTGTCAGACATTCGACTTGTGTACACAAGCTGATTAAACAAAAATTAAAACAGCCTCATGGAGTGTTGTAGTCACGCACACACACACACACACACACACACACCCCGGCAGGGAACAGAGTTTTTTATAGCCCAGACACTGTACAATCTCTCCCACGACGCTAATGACGAGTTTAACTCCTAGAGTGATATGAAGCACTGTTCCCATTAATATCCATTGTCACTTGTTGATGGCATGTGGGAATTGGGAAGCCCCGCACTCCAGGACACCCATCAGTGCCTCTATTTATGAAGTGATGCCCTCAGGAGCGAGCTGCTGGGTCGCTTGACTGGCTCTGAATACCTCGTCACCCCTGCACAGCTCCCTTAGTGTGAGTTGTGTTTAATACTTCTTATTTATTAGCAAGTTGACAGCTATTTTAGTTCATTGGATATTGCTTTGCTAGAAGAAAGGAGATCAGAGCATGGGAAAGGAAACAGTTCTGCCTTCTAGTGTTTTTGCAGTAACGTGAGAGGAGAGGAAAGGCAATGGGTCCGCCAGGGCTGGGCACAGAAAATGAGCCCAACTTATATGGCAGAATTTGGTTTCTCCGGAGCCAGACATTAAGGTTTATGGAGTGAAC
Source organism: Prionailurus bengalensis (assembly GCF_016509475.1). Taxonomy (NCBI): domain Eukaryota; kingdom Metazoa; phylum Chordata; class Mammalia; order Carnivora; family Felidae; genus Prionailurus; species Prionailurus bengalensis. Next base: position 15,830,046 of record NC_057355.1, read on the forward strand.
AGATCGGGCATCATGTTTATGAAACGTCCAGGAAGTATTCTTTCTCCTTCCAGAACTATCCGGTGCCTTCTTTCCGCTTCAGGTATTCCCAGTGAATATCTATATTCCCAGGCTCCATATCCGTTCACCATTCTCTGCAAAAACACCCCTGGCTTCTGTTCTCTGCGCTTTGCTAAGAGCTAAGAACCCTAGGTGTCACTTAAGCACTATATTGAACTGGAATCTCTCACCTGGGGACCCTGGAGTTTACTGAAATAGTAGTTATTTTGTCATTCTAAAGGAAATACTACACCGCTAAAGTCTTCTCTCCTCCGTGACAAATGTTTTCTTGGCTTTAAAGTTGCTACGGTCTGAATGTTTGTGTCCCCTCAATATTCTTATGCTGAAACTTAACCTCCAGGGTGATGGTCTTAGGAGTTGAGCTTTTGAGGATAAAGCCCTCATGGATGGAATTAGTGTCTTCATAAAAGAGACCCCAGAGAGCTTCCTCTCCCCTTCCGCCATGGAGGACAGGGCAAGAATATGGTAGTCTATGAGGAAGCAGATCTCACCAGACACGAAATCTGCCAGTGCCATAATCTTGAACTTCCCAGCCTCCAGAAATGTGAGATGTAAGTGTTTTTGCTTATAAACCAAACAGTTTTCTGTATTTTTTTTTTATTGTAACAGCCCAAGTTTACGCACAATATGATCAAGGCTCTCTGGCTCCATACAAGTCTAGACTGTCTAAATCCATCCAACTTTTTTTTTTTGCTTTGAATATTATATTAAAATATCCTTTTTGGAATGCGACACGATGTGTTAATAAAGGAATGAATGAATGAATTTGAAGGCACCATTCTAGAAGTTTCTGAAAGAATAACAACAGTGTGGGATACTATAGAAGCATAGTAGGACTATTACAGTATGGTCATGTGTGTTTCATATGTGTAAAGCTTTCAGGCCCGAATGCCTAGGTTTTAATCCTGCCTTTACTTTTATTATCACATATGTCCTAGGTTTCCTCAATGATAACAGATAATAATGATACTCATTTCATCGGGATGATTTGGAAACAAATCAGTTAAAATGAATAAACATTTGAATATTCCCTGTCACATAGAAATTAGTCAATAAATATCAGCTATTAATCGCTATGATTTTTTTTTCTTAGTTTTGCAAACTAAGTTATCCAAACAACACCGTTTTGTCCTACTCATTAGCTCATTACTACTTTTTGGGATACTGATTGTCACCCAATCCATAGGTGATCTGCCCTCAGCTTTGGTTAAGTCTAAATTTGATTAGTGTTAAATGTAATTTTTCCTTCCCCTTACATTCTGATGTTTTTGCTTTTACTCACCCTATTAAGTTATTAATAACTTAGTAATCACCAAATATTGCTTTTCATAGTTGTCACTGTGTTTCGTGTGTCCATGACTCCATGACTCCAGACTGCCAAGAATTCGGGAGAATGTTCTTTGCCTCAACTTCCCCACCTGAAGCATGCTGCATATGGATAAGTTTTCACGAGATTTGTGTTGAACCAATGAGCATAAATTCACTTTCATTTTGTCCAAGTAATTCCTTCATCCTTGAGTTTATTTATTCTAAGACACACCCTCATGAGAAACCTTTGATGTGTCCCCCGTTTACGTGATTATTTTACTACAGTCTGGAAGAAAGACTCAAGCATGAGGAAGTACATTTTTTTTAAATTTTTTTTAACGTTTATTTATTTTTGAGACAGAGAGAGACAGAGATGAACGGGGGAGGGTCAGAGAGAGGGAGACACAGAATCTGAAACAGGCTCCGGGCTCTGAGCTGTCAGCACAGAACCCGACGCGGGACTCGAACTCACGGACCGCGAGATCGTGACCTGGCTGAATTCGGAAGCTTAACCGACTGCGCCACCCAGGCGCCCCGAGGAAGTACATTTTTAAAATTTTCTCCATCCTTTGCTTTTAGCAGAGAGAGGGCATATCTCTTCAATTATAATATCCTAGCTCAATCATGAGAGGTATTGAATAAATATTTGCCAAATAAGACATACACATTAATATCAATTAGTGTTCGTTTCACCAAAATGGGATACAACAGTAAAAAATATATTTATGTGAATTTCTAAATATTTCAACATTCATGCTCCATACATGCAACACTAGCCCTGTGACAAAAGACGGGTTCTTGTTTACGTGACCTTGAAGAATCTTTCTTACGCTGCATTCTACCTTCAATCTATTTGAATTCGGCTTCCTTCACCATTTCACCCAACTGTTCTTTCCAAACTCACCAGTGAACATGGAACTTTTCATCTCATACTCCACTCACTTGCTGACATCTCCTGGTCTCTCCCACATAGGTAAATGTCACCAACATCTACACCATCGCTCAAGTCCAAATTCCAGAAGTCATATATTTTTTTCTCTGTCTCTCATCTTCAGTCCATCAGAAAGTCCTTTTTGTTGTTGTTGCTCAAATTCTAAAACCTATTCCTGAAATACTTACCTCTCCCCATCTCCACCACACCCCTGTCCAAGTGCAATCACCGTCCATTGGGTCTCCAGCCCAGCCTTTCAGTTTAATCTCTGTTTTCACCCTCATCTACCATATGACAGGAATGAAAGCCAGTGCGCTTAGAGTCTGTCCCCTTAACGCTCTGCGGCAAAGACTTGCCTCTTGCAGAACAAAGTCCAGTGTCCACAGCCCGACCTTCCTGGACTTCTGCTGACCTTATCGAGCTTTATATTTCCTGCTCCCCAGCACCCCCAATGCACCCATTACTCTCGCGACAGAGATTATGCCAAAGAGTTTCTCAACCCCAGATTCCTCTCACCACCCTTCTCATGCCATCTTTGCATTCACAGGGGCTGCCCCGCTGTCCTTCATGTCACATGCACCTCCTTCATGATGTTTACCTCTTCCCTTCCCAACAGGTTATCAGTTCTTCCTCTGAGTTCCTTCCACCCTCTGCACGTGTCCCTTTTGGGGCGCTCATTACACTCCATGATGGTTATTTCTCGCCTGTTTTTACACTACTCGGAGTTGTTTGGAGAAAAGCACTGTGTCTCATTCATCGAATAGGCAGTGATATACGTCCCGTACCTCCCGCATAGTAAGTGTTCAATAGCGTTCGCTCCTTGTCCTTTCCTCCCTGGTGAGGCAGGGCATCATTTATTGGGAGTCATAGCATCAAATAAAATGCATATTTGCAAGGAAAATTATCGTCCCTTAGCTTTTTAGTAGTAGTAGCTATATACGTTATGTGTCATGACGTTAAACTATATAGTATAACTTTCCAGAAGTAAACACCATCATTAGATATTCGTCCCAATATTCACTTAAAACTGCAATTCTCACGGTGCCTGCATAGCTCAGTTGGATCAGCGTTCGACTCATGATTTCGGTTCAGGTCATGATCCTAGGGTCGTGGGATTGAGCCCTGCATCGGGCTCAATGCTGAGCATGTAGCCTGCTTAAGAGGCTCTGCCTCTCTGCCCCCATTCATGTTCCTTCTCACTCAAATTAAAGAACAACAATAGCAACAAAAACTGCCATTCTCCCACTTTACCACTTTTTAGCTACTGTCTTGCTATCACCACAATCTGTCCCCAAGCCCTATCATTCCACCCTAATCTCAGCTACCTGCGTATCAGTTATAGTGATTTGACGCTTCCGTATGTTACCCAGTGCTCACGGTGATAAACGGAGTTACTAACATCTGTCAACATGCAACATTATTACTATACTGACTATATTCCCTGTGCTGTACTTTTCATCACCCCGGCTCCTTTATTTTACGACTGGAAGTTTGTACCTCTGAATCTTTGTTCGCTCTGTTCCCTCTTTCTCTATGGACTATTCCCTATGCTATACTTTTCACCCCCGTGACTTATCTATTTTCTAACTGGAAGTCTGTTCATGCTACTCCCTCCTTCTGAAATGTCCCGTTTCCCCTTCTCTGATTGTTCGAACTTTCCTCCTTTTTTCAAAGTCCATAGCAGTTCCAGTCCGCCCCTGGGGAGACTCTCCAGTTGTTACTGGACAAACCTAACCATGCTGACCCCTGCATGTCCTTCTGGTATCCATCCACCAGTCTTGTAAGCTTAGTCCTGTCTGACGTAGCTGTGCTTGTCCACTGGGTGATGGGCCCCAGAGGCAAGACTGTCCTATTCATGTGTGTGTCCCCAGCATCTTGAGCAGTGCCTGTTAGTGAAACTACTATGCACCTTCACCTACCATGGAATTCATGTTTGGGGTAGTCAGTGGATTCACTTGACCTTGCCATCACTCCACGGTTATCGGTGGCACGGCTTCCTTCTTCCAATGGATCTTAACTTTCACCTGAAAATTTTTATGAACTATTTCTCTCCCTAACTCTAGTCAGTCCTCATGGTCCTGGATTCCTTTCCTTGGCATATGGACAGAGTGACTCTGGAAAAATTTGTTATTATAAATTAAGAAAGGAAGGAACAAATGAACAAACAAATGAAAAAAAAAAGGAAAGAAAGAAAGAAAAAGAAAGAAAGAGGGGGAGGAAGAAAGGAGAAAGGAAAAAAAGAAAAAAGAAAGAGAAAGAAAGTAAGAAAGGGAGGAAGCAAGAAAGGGAGGAAGAAAGAAAGAAAGGGAGGAAGGAAGGAAGAAAAGAAAGAAAGAAAGAAAGAAAGAAAGAAAGAAAGAAAGAAAGAAAGAAAGAAAGAAAAGGAAAGGAAAAGAAAAAGAAAAGAAAAGAAAAGAAAAGAAAAGAAAAGAAAAGAAAAGAAAAGAAAAGAAAAGAAAAGAAATCAAAACCTAAGGGCAGATAATAGCTGTGTTACTTCTAAATCTTACCTGTTTGGGAACAGTACATTTTACCTTCATGGCTCTTCACAGTTTAGTTCTCAAAATCCTCAGCCTGACTGACCTTGAGTTACATTTAAGCAAATTTTCCTATACGGGACTAAGTTTAAGCTTTGCCCATACCTTGCAATCATAAGGCGTTTGGTTGCCATTCTTGGGACTATGCACTGGCCTTCTTATCATTATTTAAATTGAATTCTGTAATCTGAGTGAAATACTCCCTTTCCAACACTCATATGAGTGTGTAAGATAGATATTAGTTTGGCTGTACTCATTTCACTCAAAGGAAGAAGAAAGAACAAAGAGAGGTAGAAGTAAAAGTGATAAAATTATTCCAATGTGTCATCGGTACCTAGATGTCGGACAAGTTATTCCAGTATCTGTGAGAACAAGAAGTACAGCCGGGAGGAATATTCAGTGAGAAAAAAAAAAATGTCCCTTGTGATTAAGATTTAAAAGAAAAGAAAAAAAACTTTATTCAGTGGCCCGTGCTTTGCTGCTTTTGGTTCATAGGAAAGAGTAATCCCATGAAAAGTAATGACTAGAGATTGATCGCTCCAAGGGCTGCTAATCAGTTAGGTTTGTTCCGGGTGTCATGAGGCTTCCGTTTTCTCTACCTCCTTATAAATTGATGACATAGGTTGAGGAGAGCCCCTGTGAATATAATTCTGATACTTCAAACTTGAAAACATTAATCTTAAGTGTCTTCAGATATAGGGATACATGCAACTAAACACAGAGTTCAATGGCCTTCATGCTTGAAGGAATAGTTGCTAAATTCCAATGATGCTAGAGACCTTATGGCATGACCTCCTTTGATTTTCTCTGTGCGGTAAATTTTAAGATCTCCACAAATGCAGATACATGGTCTCATCTCCTTATCCAAAGTTGTACCAATAGGTATTTGTTAAACAGGGATTTGGATCCAGTTTTTAGACGGTTCCAGAGCCCATGATCTTTCAGTGTTTAAAGGGCCAAAAGTTACTGATAACCAAGTTTGATGGAGATGGCCGGAGATCACACCAGCTGCTGTGGGTTGAATTGTGCCCCTCACCTCTCTAAATTCACACGTTGAAGTCTTAACCTTCAGTAATTCCAATAGTGACCTTATATGGAAATACGGTCATGGCTGATGTAATTTAGTTGGGATGAAGTCATACCGAAGTGGAGTAGGGCCCTAGCCCGATATGACTTGTGTCTCACACAAAGAGGAAATTTGCACATAGACTAACACACAGGGAGAATGCCATGTCGGGATGAAGGCAGAGGTTAGGGCAATGCTTCGAGAGGTCAGCAGAACCAAAGATGGCCCACGAACCATCAGCAGTTGGGGAGAGACTTGGAACAGATTCTCCCTCACAGCCCCTAGAAGCTGCCGACCCTTCCAACACCTTGACCTCAGACGTCTATCCTCCGGAACTGTGAAACAGTAAGTCTTCATCACTTAAGTCACTCAGTTGGTGCTACTCTGTTACAGCAGCCCCAGAAAATTAATATACCAGCTAATAGGGCTTTGTGGCAAAAGCAAAGTGGTACCCGGAAGCTAGCCAGACTGATATCCAAGTATGTCTCAAACACTGTCTCAGAAGCAGATTCCAGGCGTTATATACGTACCTTATCTACGAATATAGAAAAAGACACACTTTACTTGTTGGAGAAAAGAGAATGATGTTTATTATAAAAACATTTTTCTTGCAAAGTTATCCTTGGGACCCTCTTCCTGATAGAATATAGAATAGCTTTGTCTCAAACACATTCTGAATAGAAAATAGAGCTCCCAATTAGAAATCCTCCCCTTCCATAGTGTGGTGGAGAGTTTTCATAGCCCTGACCCTACAGATTTCCCAAAATAGGTTAGTCTGTGAGAAGGCGACTAGGGAGTTTGAGTTTCTTTTTTTGCTAATAAGACTCATAAGTAATAAACCACAGTTCTCGGTTCAAAAGTTGTTAGCCAAATCCGCCTACAGCAGAAATCAATGTGAATGGGGGCTGGGAGAAGGCGGAGGAGGGAGAAATGCACAGCGAAAGGAGAGGGGAAAAAAAAATATAGTCCTATTTTCTGACTCTGACTCTCAGAGTCCTTTTTTCTTTGCTTCTGTCTTTTACCCCAGGACCATATTGTGTTTCTTCTAATCAAGTTTCATGTTGCAAATTGTTTTTCGATCCTTACAGAAATTCAACTGAAGGAGAATATTCTTTCTTCTTTCAAGCCTTGAAGCACACACGCTAACCATCACTAGTTAAAAAAAGAAAAAAAGCGTAAATAAGAGTGCGTCTCCTGACAGCTACATGTTGGCAACTGCTGGTGTCATTCACACGGTATTTGTGCCCCCCAGCATGATAACACCTCCCACAATGCATTGCAAATGTAATTATTATCTCTGGCACCATTTAGGTGATCAGCTCCACAATGGCAAAGACCATATATTTTTCTGTTAAACTCTTTGTTTTTTTGGGTTTGTTTTTTTTGTTTTTTTTTTGTTTTTTCTGTTTTAACTTCTGGAAGTGTGGTCCCTGGATTGGCAGGCTCAGCATCAACTGTGAACTTGTCAGTACAGAATCTTGGGCTGTGTCTCAAGCCTACTGGATCAGAGACCACATTTCACGAGATGGCAGAGGACTCCTCCACAAGAAGGATACTTCGAGAAGCACTGCTTTAACTTCCTTCCCTGACGCTGCCGTGCGAAAAGCGTTCCCTAAGCATTTATTGCACAACCTGAGGTGCAGAGCCTACTGGGGTAGGCTCACTGTGAAAGCTTTCTCCTACTCTTCTCTGGGCTTTAGAAAGCTCCAGGAGAGTCTTGGTGCCTGAGGAATGAAAAGAACCAGGGGGAACTTGGAGCTCTCTGAAAACGGAGCTGTGGGGCGCCTGGGTGGCTCAGTCAGGTAAGCGTCCGACTCTCGGTTTCGGCTCAGGTCGTGATCCCGCAGTTCATGCGTTCGAGCCCCGCATAGGGTGCTACGCTGATACTGTGGAGCCTACTTGGGATTCTCTCTCTGCCTCTCTCTTTCTCTACCCTACCTTGTTCACGCACTGTCTCTCTCTCTCTCTCAAAATGAATAAACTTCAGAGAGAATGGAGCTGTGTCCTCAGGGTTGTATGAACCCTTCACAGCCCCCACTCCACCACCTGCAGGTGTGACAGTCCCCAGAGCTTTCCCCAGTCTGGACTATCCCGCTTTTGAATTCTCGCCCTTCTCTATGGCTCCACCCGCTGGCTCCACTCCGACTGCTTCATGCTGTTCCAGGCCTCTCCGCCTCGGGCAAGATTTACTGTGCTGTTCTTTAATGCTCCGTAAGATGTGGCACCTCTTTAGCCATTATTTAAGGGTACGGCCACTCTCTTACCTGCCATTCTGCCCTACCAAACTCTTTGACGGCAGCTGTGACATCATCTTTATGCCTCGGTCATCCGGGAGCCGTTCGAGCAGGATGCGTTGATGAACAAATACATGCTTTTCTCACCGTCTTTCCTGGAGTCCGTGTCATCTGCTCCTTGCTTGATGGTGGCTACTGCCATGACCACCCCATTTACAACTCTAGGGATAAAAACGGACGAGCGGTCCCTGAATGGCAGGGACTATATAAGGTTCAAATGTTTACCCTTGTACCCAGCAGAAAATCTAGGGCATAGCAGGTGATCAATAAAGGTTCACTGAATTTACATTGTAAAAAAATGTTGAAAAGTAAAATAATAATAATAATAATAGGTCCATTGAATAAATGGGCAAGGTGTAGACTTCTGTATGCATAATCCACACTACAGCCCGATGAAGGAAATGTCACTACTATCATGTCCTTTTTTCTCTGCTAGCTGTCTGTTTGGTTTGGGTTTTACAAAATTTACTAATTAGCAAAGTACCGTAAGCACAGGCTACTTAACTCTGAATAGCACACACTTCTTATCATAGCAGATTATTGCGTGCATGTTCTTTTACTCCTGTGGTCACCGATCACTCTAAATGTAAACACGGACACCCACGATGCGTGTTTCGTAGTATGTTTTCTACGAAATCAATCTTTCTCTGACTTAAATCAATATGTATGCTCAGGTGAGGACACACAGCTACGAAAAGCTTTGGAAACTCAGTCCATTCATTCATAAGCCAACCCTGTGTGTCATTTCTTCAAATGCGTGTTTGTATCTGTGATTAAGAAAGTAAAGAAAACATAACTAGGAAGAGAAATCCTATTCATTGCATGCCCAATAAAAGATCGCTTGCCAGAAGTGATGATGCTGGGCTGTTATGCTTTAATTTGGAATGAAATAGGGGGCAGTCAAATGAGATTTTTTTCCCTACCAATTAGAAAAAAGATTAACCTTGTGTTGACGGAGAACAGATTTGTTCTGTTTCCCTTTTGTTGCACATGCTGGGAACTCCAAAGGAGATGAAACTCCACTGCCTTGAAATTCTGTCATGGGAAGAATTTACCATGTTTTGACTTGACTCGCAAAAACATTGTACCTAACATCTGACCAGGGCTCTGATCTCTTCTAGTATCATAATAATTTCGGTATAATTGGAAACCTTATGACTGAGGATGGCAACTTTTTATTTCTGAGACTTGGGAGAAAATTATATTGAAATGGAAGCAAAAGAGTTAAACTATTCATAAGACAACGGTTTCATTGATGGCGGCATTCAGGGATAGAGAAGAGGAATGGAGCCATCACCCAGCTTAAAACCATTTTGGGAACGTACATTATTGTCTTCATTATTTAAATTCTTATCTGTGCTAAAAAATACACGGACACGGAAGTGTTTCATTCCAATGTGATTTTTTGAACACGTTGAAAATATTATCAATAAAGTGAAAAAAGCAATTGTTTAGAATGAATCGTGTTGTTAGGTCTCTAAACGTGGATTCCTAGTTGTTTTTGGAGACTAGTAGAAAGAATGGACATGTTTTAAAGAGGAAGAAAAGACCTTCTTAAAAGTATCTGCAAAATCAGTGATCTTATTTGCATTCAGGCTTTTATTCTATGTTTGATATTTGTCAAAGCCCAGAGAAAAATGTCAGCAATAAACATGCATTTGGACAAGTAGAGAAACCATGCTTTGCTTAATTACTGCCACATATTATTATTTTTTTAATTCTCCATACTTTGTTATTTCAATTCTTCACATTTTTATATTCTTCTAGGAAATCTGCATTATTTACCTATATTGAAGTATTGTTTTACATGAAGTTAGGATGGAAAAAACAATATAATAATATTATAAAATAGTATTATTTTATAAAACTCTTATTAAATAAATGTTTATTTATTTTTAAGAGACAGACAGAGACACAGCATGAGCAGGGGAGGGGCAGAGAGAGAGGGAGACACAGAATCGGAAGCAGGCTCCAGGCTCTGAACTGTCAGCACAGAGCCTGATGCGGGACTGGAAGTCATGAATGGCGAGACCATGACCTGAGCTGAAGTCGGACACTTAACTGACTGAACCACCCTGGTGCCCCCAAAGCAAACTCTTCTATGTGAGCTGACCATGAACATGTATTTAAATCCATGTTCTTCAAAGAGGGGTGCAAATGCATCAGGGGTGCCAAGAAGGTCTATTCACATGTGGGAGAAATACAATAACATGTGTGATCTTTTTAATTCAATAAAATAAAAAAATAATAATCATTACTACTGTTCTATATGTGGCTTAGCACGAGGGTTCTTACATTTATCAATATATCACATATTCACTCACCAGGTGAGGTAGGTCTCTAAGATGAAATCTGGTTTAGTATTCATTTTTAGTATATCATGAGATACTGCAATTCATGCATTCTTTTTTTAATGTTTATTTCTTTATTTTGAAAGAGAGTGAGAGCATGCACATGTGCACACGTGAGTGGAGGAGAGGCAGAGGGAGAGGGAGAGAGAAAATCCCAAGCAGGCTCTACACTGTCAGCACAGAGCCCGAGGCGGGGCTCAAACGCACAAACCTTGAGATCATGACCTGAGCTGAAATCAAGACTCAGACGCTTAACCAACTGAGCCTCCCAGTTGCCCCAGAATGAGATGGTATTTTGAAAAAGAACGTTCAGAAAAGTTTTCGCTGTTATGTCTTGTATGTCAAATGTTTATCAAATGATATGTGTTCATGTATAAATTTCTGCATGTGCACACCTCACAGACAGACACAAAATCTTGGAGACATCATTTTTCTAATTGTTTTAAAACATTCAAATTACAGCCTCCATGGGTTTTAGCACCATTTATTGAGCACGTAGAAAGGTACCACCTTTTGATTATTTTGCGCGATGAACTGATAGACAAAACAGAGATTCCATTTGTTGGATTCCGATAACAACTTCTGTGCAATTGGTGGATGCTGTTGACAGAATGTGGCAAACTTCCGTGAGGTTTTTTTTTTTTTTTTCAACTATGACAACCATTGTAACTGGTTAATTGGAATAAACCGAACTTAGAAACAGACCTTCAGATTCGCACAGATTTTGAAAGAGGAAGACTCTTTCTGTTTTAGATATCGTATTAGTAATTTTAGTCAATGCAAAAAGTTATTACGACTGTTAATAAACAAAATAAATCCTTTGGCTAATGCGTTTTTTTACTTCGTCGTCCTCTCCTGGTTCTATTGTTTACATAACATGCATAAAATACTGGGAGTTTGTAATCTATTAAAAAGAGTCTATGCATATGTTGTGTTATGCAAACTGATGAGTAAGTTTGAGTGAGTTTGTAGGCCCCTGGAAAGTCTCACAGGCATCAGTATTTGACCCTATGTTGGTCTTGCCTCTCCGTATTTGAGAACACATGATTATGTTTTCATTGCAGTGTGGCACAGTATTGTAAAAGATGATTTATTGATGGCATTAACAAAACAGGTTATAGTGGAAGCATTTGGTCCTGGAAGTGTACTGTGAGTGTGTGTGTGTGTGTGTGTGTGTGTGTGTGTGTGTGTGTAATGATTTATGCTATTGTTTTGCTTAGGAAATACTATATAACCAATACAAAAATATTGTAAAACTAGACCATTTCGGACGAATTAGAAAGAAAAGCCTATCTACTTTAATAATTACAACAGGGTTACAAAATTTATTTTAAAAGCAAGAGAGTGCTATTTTCTGACATGCACAGTGCCTTCTCTGGAAAGAGGGCAGCTTTCATGATTTTCAGTTTGCATATACAAATAATTCCATTATTATATGCAAATACATGTCTCTCAAGTGTTTGAAATTTTCTCCCTAGATAAATATTCTTGCCTACTATTTTGTGTACATTGATAATTTGTCCAGCAAATTATTTTATGCAAAGACTTGCTTGAGCCCCACCTCAGTCTTATTTATTATAAAGTCTAGATTAGCAAGGTACGAATTACTTAAGACTTCGTGGGATTTTAGTCCAATAATTGGAGGATTTAAATCTTGAATCTCTGTTTCCATGTCTCCCCATTTCCTTCATGAGTGTGGCCTTTCTTGCCATAAACATTACTCTTACCATTATAAAAAGTGGGGAACTCGAGCTCTATTTTTCAACTAAACTGTCTCTTTTTTCACCTTAGCAGATTGGTAGCCATGAAGTCAGGAAGTGGAGATCTTAAAAGGTCTCTGAAGGCAATAGGTGTTGAATAAGCTGTTAAACAAGAGAATTGGGAGTCCTTTGTCATCATTCTGAGAGTAGCATTGATTGATGTGAGCAGGGCTCAGTATTGGTTTTAGATAAACAAGATAAAGGCAAAGATTGAGAGTAACTGTTGAGGCTAAGGTTTAGAAAAGGTGATTTAAGAAAAAAAAATACCAACAAAATAACAAGGAACTTTGTTATTTCTGTATTGCCTTTCCTCATGGTCAGGTTCACATCAACCTGTGCACCGAGTTACCTGCTTCACAGGGGTGGTCAAATCCTGCCTGCGTGTGTGGTGTTCATTTCCCCTCCCCATGGGATAGAAGGAAGAAGGCATAGTCATACCCCTAGAGTGTAATGGGATGCACAGGAAATAAAACAAGCTATACAGAGTTTTAGAAAAAAGTTTCTTTTTTCCCCTGGGTATAAAGTTGGCAGTTACCCGGAAGAAAGTCGAGTTCAACCCTGTGAAATTCCATGGAAAGAGCCATTGGAGTCACCAACAGATCATTGCTAGGATGCATAAAGAAGCTGTTGCTCTACACATCAGAGTATTGGTATAAAAACCTTTATTTTTAGTTGGTATAATTTGACCTGTCCTGGTTACAATTTGTAGCCTCTTCTTGGAGAAGAGATAGAAGGAAGTGAAAGTACTCAATTTTTAAAAATTGGCCCAGAGTGGATAAGTTTGCAGCTAGCCCAGGACCAGAAAAAATCATTCTTCGCTTTCAGATGCTCATCTCAACTTTCCCTGGTTGTTGGATGCAGTGAGTGACCGGTCCTGTACCTGGGGACGCCAGCCCTGCGATAGGTGATAAAAGGTCGCAGGTCCAGGGAGGCCATCATTGCAGTTCAGATGCATTCTTCCTAAAATACTGATGGGAACCACTCTTCAGACCAGTATCTGCTGGGCATTGTGTTCCCAGAAGACAGCATGTATTTTGTTTTGTTTTCCTGTATTATCTTATCATTAGCTAGAAAGACTTAAAAAAAATTTTTTTTAAGTTTATTTATTTATTGAGAGAAGAGAGAGAGAGAAAATGAGTGGGAGAAGGGGAGAGAGGGAGAGACAGAGAATCACAGGCAGGTTCCGCGCTCTCAGCATGAAGCTCCATGCAGGGCTCGAACTCACAAGCAGTGAGATCATAACCTGAGCTGAAATCAAGAGTTGGAGGCTGAACCGACTGAGCTGCCCAGGCGCCCGGGAAAGACTTTTCAACATGCAAGTGTGTGTCTTCCAAGAGTTGCCCCAATGTGATCTCAAGGGTCCACAAGAACCCCTTTTCTGGACACTTCCTTTTCCCCGGGACGTATTTTTCTAAGTGTGTGGACTCTCTCACTTGCGAGTCAAACAGTTGATTTCTCATGTCTTCCTACACCCACACTGGAGTGTCATCTCACCTCCTACACTAATCTGGAGCATACCCTTACCCTTAAAAAAAAAAAAAAGTTCCTAATTAGAAAATTCAACTTGCAAGGAAAAAGTAACTGTAGTGAATTTTAAACATCATATAGTAGGCATGAAAAGCCGTTACTGATTGGATGGGATATGGTTAATTTCCAGATTAATAACAATTTATAACACATCTTGTCTCTAATGCGCTTAAACTGAGGAAAGTTAATCAGCAAGAGATAGTGTCTTCTTGAGGCTGGGGAATAAAGTCCAAGTCAGGGCTGAATGCTTTTAAAAAGTTCCGAAAAGAAAGCAGTCAATATCCTGCCTTACTTATTCCCTTTGGCATTTTCCCCAGTGCCTTCACCTTCTGACCTCACTTTCTGCCCTTCATCCTTCACGCTCCCAAAATTCCATGGAGGCTTCTTCACAAACCAAGTGCCATCATCCACTGGAGCCTAACCTACTGGTTGGTTGGAATTTAATGGTTAGCTTCTGAACCAAACAAAATAAATGCCAGCTTGAAATTACCGCACACGCTATAGATTTGTGTCAAGAAAGCAAGTCGGGAGGCTTCTCCAAGTGTTAGCATTAGAGTTCCCTATACCTTTATATTTATGAGTTAGTTTCTGCGTTGATATGGTACACGGCTGTAGCTCTCATAGGCGTTGACTTCAGAACCAACATATAGGAATGGTTTCGTGGGGTTTAGACTCAGATTTGTATTTAAATCATGGTGTTCTACACCTGATATATGTGTGACCTTGAGTAAGCCGTGTAACCTCTCTAAGCTTTAGATTTCTTACCTGTAAGAAGAGGGTAACATATCTTGGCGGAGCTGATGTGATTCGTTAGGATACTTAGTGTAAGAGAATCAGCATATTTCATGGCACAGAATATTATTACGTTTAGGACTATTATTGTGAGGACCTTTCGGGAAGATTCGAAATAATCCTTCTGGTCATTGATGCATTTGGTTATATTCATTCATTCTTTCATGTGTATGTTCATATATACACACTTTTCACCTGATAAGGACATTTTATTGTAGATATTGTATGCCAGGCCCTGTTTAACCCCAGGATAAAAATAAATTGAAGAGCGATGTGAACTGATTTGTGTCCCACAAAATTCGTATCTTGAAACTCTAAACCCCCAGTGTGACTGTTTTTGGATATATGGTTTTTAGGAGGCTATTACGGTTAAAATGGATCATAATGGTGGAATATTAACCTCTCTCTCTCTCTCTCACACACACACACACTCTCTCTCTCTTCTTTCCCTGTGTATGCATTGACAAAAAGCCATGTGAGAATCTAGTGAAAAGGTGGCCCATCCACAGTCCAGGAAAAGAACTCTCAACAGAAACCTAGACCTTGAACTTCCCAGTCTGCTGAATATGAGAAAATGAATTTCTATCGCTTAATCCACCAAGTCTGTAGTATTATATTATGGAAGCTCAAGCAGCTAATACAAGAAGAATCTTGAAATCCTTACAAACTTAAAAAATTCTATAAAAATTATATTTTCTTGGGGCACCTGGGTGGCCCAGTGGGTTGAATGTCTGACTTTGGCTCAGGTGGCCATCTTGCAGTTCTGGAGTTCGAGCACCATGTCGGGCTCTGTGCTGACAGCTTGGAGCCTGGAGCCTGCTTCAGATTCTATGTCTCCCTCTCCGTCTGCTCCTCCCCTACTCACACTATGTCTCTCTCTCTCTCAAAAATAATAAACATAAAAAATTTTTAAAAATTATATTTTCTCTTCTTTTTGAGACACTGCAAAACTGTTGTTTAACTAGTAATGGGTAAAGGTGTTGGAATCGCCAGTGTATTGGTGATGAGGTCTACTCAAGTTAGACAGTTTTTCAATAGGTATTTCAAAGGTCGACAAAACACATGAGAGAAGTCTTTTCTTCCTTGGAATCAAATGATACTTGTAAACTTGCATTTTTCTTAGAAATCATCACTGAATTTTCAGTATATTCCCCGTATACAAAATAGTTAAAAGTTGATGACACTGAGATTTCAATTTCCGGGTAGAGTACACCTAAAATACATTTCTCTATTCCTTCCCTAAATACAACAACACCAGCAAAAATCCACTGATATTATCTACAGAACAAAGCATGACGACTCTGAAAGGTGGAGGGGCCTCTGGGTAGCTCTGTTGGATGAGCATCAGACTCTCGATCTCAGTTCTGGTCTTGATCTCAGGCTCATGAGGGCAAGCCCTGCACTGGGCTCCAACTGAGCGTGGAACCTACTTAAAACAAAACAAAACAAAACAAAACAAAACAAAACTCTGAAAGGTGGAAAGAAGAAAGTGCAGAATAGCTATGGGCCTCAGGACCCAGAGAACAACTTGGTGGTGAACGCCTTGTTTTTTTTTTTTTTTGCCCTTTTTTTGGGGGAGGGGTTGTTTTGTTTGTTTTGTTGTCTCCTGTATCTCAGGGTGGGTGCTAGAAAAACGGGAAATCTTGTTCAGAAGAGTCATTGAAGAAATAAGAAGAATGGAATAAAATAACAAGAAACTAGGAGGAGGAGAGTCTTATTTTTTAAGTGCCACATTTTATTATTTAAAATGTGAACTTTTAAACATATAATTAGGAGACATACAAAAAAAAATCAAGAAAGTATGGCCCATAAATAAGAAGAAAGCAAGTCAGTACAAGCTGTCTCTGAGGGAGTCCAGATGTTAGATTTACATTAGGCATAAAATTTAAATAAGCTCTTATAAATATGCTCAATGAACTAACGGAAACCAAGTCTGAATAATTAAAGGATAGTAGGGGAGCAACATTTTACCAAGTAGAGAATACCGATGGATAAAAGCCATAAAGAGAACCAAGTAGAAATTCTGCAGCTGAAAAGCACAGTAACTGAAGTAATTTTTAAAAACATCACGGGAAGGGCTCCCGTGGAAATCTGAACTGGCATAAGAAAGAATCAGCAAATGTAAGCATGGCTCCAATAGAGATTATGCAACTTAAAACTCAGGGAGACAAAAGAATAGACAAGAAATGAGCAGAGCCTCAGAGAAGTGTAAGAAACCACGAAGCGTATCAACCTGAGCATCGTGGGAGCCCCAGAAAAAGAGGGGAGTAGAAGAGAGCAGAAAAGTGTGCAAAAAGTAATGGCCAAAACCTTCCAAAATCTGGTGAAATATCTTTGCCTACACCTCTACGAAGTTCATAAAATTCCTAGTCGGATCCCGATCGCAGACAGGCCATAGAGAAAATATTGAAGAGAGACTCTTGAAAGCTGCAAAAGAAAAATGACCCATCGTGTGCAGGGGGTCTTCCATAAAACTTAGAGCTGGTTTCTGTCATAACAGAATAACTAGCGAGAGCAACATGATCATCTCAATAGATACAGGAAAAAAAATGGACAAAATCCAATACCCTGTCATGACAAAAAATACTCAACAAATTAGGATTGGGAGAGAACTGTCTCAACTTGAGAAAGTGTGGCCATGAAAAATTCACAACTAACATCATCTGCAGGCTAAGAGGCTGAACAATTTCATCCTTTTTAAAAATTTTTTATTATTTTTTGAAATATTTATTTATTTACTTTGAGAGAGAGAGGTGGAGGGCAAGCAGGGGAGGGGCAGCGGGGGGGGGGGGGGGCGGAGACAGAATCCCAAGCAGGCTCTGCGCCATCAGCACAGAGCCCGATGTGGGGCTCAAACTCATGACCCATGAGATCGTGACCTGAGCCCAAGTTGAGAGTTGGACATTTAACTGACTGAGCCACCCAGGTGCCCCTCATCCTTTTTTTAAGTTTATTTATTTTGAAAGAGAAAGAGCACAAGCAGGGGAGGGGCTGAGAGAGACGGAGAGAGAGGATCTTAAGCAAGCTCCACGCTGTCAGTGTAGAGCCTGATGTGGGGCTCGGACCCATGAACCATGAGATCATGACCTGAGCTGAAACCAAGAGACAAACGCTTAACCAACGGAACCACTCAGGTGTTCCTTGAACAATTTCATCTTAAATTCACACAGAAGACAAAGATGCCTGTTTTATTACATGTATTCAATGTTGCCTTAGAGATTCCATTCAGGGGAATGAGGAAACAAACCAAAAAGAAAAGACTTTCCATTTGGAAAAGAAGTAAAATTGTCTCCACTTCCAGATGAAGTCATCTTTTATACAGAAATTCCTAAGGCACCCACAAAAATACAGTTAGAATCAACAAGGAGTTCAAAAGTTTGCATGATACAAATCAGTATGCAAAAGTCAATTGCATATCGATTTGCTAACAACGAACAATGCAAAAACTAGATTTTGAAAACGATTCCATTTGTTAACATCAAAGAGAATAAAATAATTAGAAATCAGTTTAACAAAGAAAGTGCAAGGCTTGCCTATTGAATACTACAAACACTGTTGAAAGAAATGAAAGAAAACCAATATAAGTGTACTAACATCTCATGTCTATGAATCAGAATATTTCATATTGTCGAGATGGCCATATTCCACAAACATATCTGCAAATTCAGTATAAGCAATCCCTATCAAAATCTCAGCTGCCTGTTTTGCAGAAATTGACAACCCGATCTTAAGACTGAAGGGGCCCATTTTGCCTTTTTTTTTTTTTAAATAAGGACAAAGTTGGAAGACTTATGCTTCTCTATTTACAAGCTCACAGTTCATGAGCTCAAGCTGCACATTGGGTTCTGGGCTGACAGCACAGAGCCTGCTTGGGATTTTCACTCTCTCTCTCTCTCTCCCCCCCTCTCTCTGCCCCTCCTTTGCTGTCTCACTCTCTCTTTCTCTTTCTCAAAATAAATAAATAAACAAACTTACTACAGAGCTACAGTAATCAAAGTAATGTTGTACTAAAATAAAGGTAGACATGCAGAAGGATGGAATAGAAATGAGAAGTAAATAAACATTTATAGTGGATTAATTTTAGACACAGGTGCCATAACAATTAAATGGAGAAGCGAATAGTTTGCAATTGACAATGTTGTTCCAGCTCGATATCCACGTAAATGAAGTTGGCTTTCTGTCTCACACCATATATAAAATTAATGCAAAATGGGTTGTAGACCTAAATGTGAGAGCTAAAATGGTAAAACTCTTAGAATAAAGCATATGAGTAAGTCTTTGCAACTCTGGCTGGGCAACAGTTTCATAGATAACACCTTAAAAGAACAACAAAATTAGATAATTTGACTTCATCAACGTTAAAGACCTCTGTGCTTCAAAGACATCAAGAAAGTGAATAGATGATTAATTTCATGGGAGAGATATTTGAAAATTATATATCTGATAAGGGAATTATACTTTAAAAATAAAAAGAACTTACAAATCATCAATAAAAAGACCAATAAGAACCTTTAAAAGTGGGCAAAGAGTTTGAACAAATATTTCTCCAAATAAGTGATACGAATGGTCAAGTGCATGAAAAAAATGTTAACCGTCAGTGTGACCAGGGGAATGTTAATCAAAACCGCAATGAGATAATATTGTACACCCTTTAAGATAGCTATCGTTAAAAGATATAATGACAAGTGTTGGCATGGATGGGGAGAAACTAGACCTCTCTCACGTTGCTCGTGTGATCGTAAAAATGTGGATTCACTCTTAAAAACAATACGACAGTGCTTCAAAATGTTCGACATTGAGTCACCACAAAATTCAGCAATCCACTCCTAAGTATATAAACTAGAGAATTAAAAACACATGCCCCTGCATATGTAAATATTTTAAAAAGTTAGTATTTGCCGGTGAGTAGGTAGCCTATGGTGGCTTTGGTGGTTCCCAAGGTAGGAGCTTTTCACTGGGGTGATTAAAAGTATTCTAAAATCAGATAGCGATGGTTACATAGTGGTTGCAAAACTCTGTGAATATCCTTAAATTAGCTTGAATTTTTTTATATTTTTATTTATTTATTTTTTTGAAAGAGAGAGACAGAGACAGAGACAGAGACAGACAGAACAAGGCAGGGAAGAGCAGAGAGAGAGAGAGAGGGAGAGAGAAAGAATCCCAAGCAGCCTCCGTGCTGTCAGTGCAGAGCCCAACGTGGAGCTCAAACCCATGAACCGTGAGATCATGACCCGAGCTGAAACCAAGAGTCAGACGTTTACTGACTGAGCCACCTTGGTGCCCCCTAAACTACTTTAAATTGGTGAATGTTATGGTGTGTGAATTACGTGTCAATAATGTTGTTATTTAAAAAAAAGAAAGAAAAAGCTGAGTGCATTGTCAAACAAAATAAACGTGAAGAAATACACAACAGATAGGAGTCAAATTTGTGGAAACTAAAGACAAAGAAGAAATTTCAAAAGAGGGAATAAGGAAACAAACCCTTCTCTATGGGGAAAAATAATTCAGGTAATACTTAGCTTCTCATCAGAAACCAGGAGACAATAAGCGCCATAATGTTTTTTAAGGGGTGAAAGCAACTAACTGTCCATTCATAATTCTCTGCCCAGAGAAAATATCCTTCAGTAATGAAAGGGAAATCAAGACATTCTCAGACGAAGAAAAACTAAGAAAAATTGTTGCCAGCAGACCTACCCTAAAAGAATTGGCAAAAGAGAGTTTGTTACACAGAAAAACAAAAACAAAAACAAAAATAAAACCCTCAAAGAATCTTGGAACATCAGTGTATCAGGTTTCCACCAAAGAAATAGAGCCTGTAGGATATATACAATAGATTTATTTCTAGGAATTGGATTACACTGTTTGAGGGGTGGCCAGGCCAGTCTGAAATTCATAAGGCAGGAAACTCTCAGGCAGGAGCTGGCCTTCCTGTCCACAGGTAAAATTTCTTTTTCTTTAGGAAAATTCGGGGTGCCTGGGTGCCCAGTTGATTAAGCATCCGACTTGGGCTCAGGTCATGATCTCGTGGTTCATGGGTTCCAGCCCCGCGTTGGGCTCTGTGCTGATGGCTCAGAGCCTGGAGCCTGCTTCGTGGATTCTGTCTCCCTCTCTCCCTGCCTCTCCCCTGCTCGTACTCTGTCTCTCTCTCTCTCAAAAATATAAATAATTTTAAAAAATTAAAAAAAAAAAGGAATACCTCAATTCTATTCTTCAGTCCTTTCAACTAATTGGATAAGGCCCACCCATATGATTAGGGATAACCTCCCTTTCCTTAAAGTCAACTGACTGGAGACATTCATAAAATCTACAATGATAGCTTCACAGCAGCAACCAAATTCATGTCTGAATAACTGGGGACTGGAGCCTAGCCAAGTTGACATAGAAAATTGAACATCACAGTCCATGACTTGTTCATTTGGCACAGATACACATCTCCTGAAACCATTCTTAATCTACAAATAGAGATCATAACAAAGTCATACGTCCAGCTAACATGACGTGACTATCCTGAGCACAACTGAAAAGGCACTAACGCCTTCCTCAGAAGAAGAGGCAGCATCCTTGGGTGATGCTTACTTTTCTCTTTGATATCATGTAGCTTAATTACCGCGATGTAAAGTTAACTATTATGAAGCCATCCTATGTCAGGCAACAATAGGATAAGAAGAAAAGAAAGATTTACTATACACGCACATACATACACAAACATATTCATAACTAAATAGGAAGAAATCCTCAGACCATTACTGTTTTCATTTCTGTAACTTAACACATGGTTGTAACTGGTATTTATAACTATGTTCTTCCACTATTCATTCTGTATTTCCTTTGCTCTCAGCAAGTACCTTGGGTTTTTTTTTTTTTTTTTTTTGGTTTTGTTTTTGCTTTTCCTGGTGGAGTTATCCGAATCTATTTTTCAGTCTGAATTCTGTGGAATTCCTGTCTGAATTGAGTTGTTAAAGTTTTCCATTGATTTTAATCACTGTAGATGTTGTAAGAAATCTGCTGCATTTCAGATATATGCCCCCCCATACCTCCATGGTGTAGTGAAAGCCCAGTGTCCCCAAGATGATGACAATAAATCACCCCAGCTAGCACAGTCACTCTCTTCTTTTCCTGTTGATTCAGAGGTATGAGGAGCCCAAAGTTTCCGAGTGGTAGTCTTAAATTTCACTCTAAGGAAACATTATTATGGCTCCTGGTAGACGAATTTCCCCCTTTGGGACAAGGGTCACTGGACCAACAGAGTGTAAGTGATGGAGACAAGAAGCAAATTTTTTTCCCGTGGATTACTAATGATTCCATTCCTATATTCTACCTCTTGATTACTTTTTAAAGTTTATTTATTTATTTTGAGAGAGACAGAGAGTATGAGCAGGGAGAATTGCAAGCAGGTTCTGCACCGTTAGTGCAGAGCCCAACGTGATAGTCAAACTCACGAACCCTGAGATCATGTTCTGAGCCCAAACCAAAAATTGGATGCTTAACTAACCGAGCCACCGGGGGAGGGGGGTTTCCTCTTGATTCTTAAAGCCATGAACCCTGGCTATGAGAGAAATAACACCATACATTGAACAATGAGTTAAAGTAAATAGACCCCGATGGAAGACGTTTCTCCACCCTGAAAGGTAGTGCCACTTACCTGGAACAATAACTGAGTTGTCCAAAGGCCATTCCACCATTTCATCAAGCTGGCTGCTTCAGGCTGATGAGGAAATATGGAAAGACCAGTGAAATCCATAAGCACGGGCCTACTGTTGCATATTATTTGCTGTGAAGCAAGTCCCACAATCAAGCAATGCGCGAGGCATAAACCATTTTGTAATCCACAGATGGTAGTTTTGGCAGAAGCACTGCACGCAGGGAAACGAAATCCATATGCAGAGTATGTGTCTATTCCGGGAAGAACAAAATGCTGCCCTTTCCAATGTAATCAACCTGCTACTAGGTAGCTAGTTGAACATCCCAGGGAGTGGTGCCATATCAGGTACTCAGGACTGGCTTCTCTGCTGGCAGATTGGGCGCTCAGTGTAACCATAGCCAGGTTGGACTTGGCAAGATAAAGTCCGTGTGGCTGATCCCTTGAATAACCTCTATCCTTGCCACCACAACCATTTTGTTCCTGAGCCCACTGGACAGCATTAAGAGTGGCTGAGGAAAGAGGCTGACTAAAATCCACAGAGTAGGTGGTCTTAGATACTTGATTGTTCAACGGAGCTCATTCTTTGGCGAACATTCACAATCATGTTCTTTTTTAAAAATCTCTGACCATCCAGCCAACCCACTGATCAGATCATGAATCGGTGTAGGCTCATACCTCTGGCCGTTTCTTTTTTTTCCAAGCAAAATGTAACAACCAGGTACAATAAGGTGGATTGTCCTTCACTACGGTCCTTCAACGATGTCCAAAAGTGCGATAGCACCATAGCTTCCAATTTCGGGGAAACTACCTTCATTTTTAGTGCAGAACTATCAGTGAACCAGCCCCCAAATTTCTTTTCCTCTCCTCTCCCTCCCACTGATCATAAAGAATGACTCATAAAGTCATTCATGGAGTCGGGGAGAGAAGATAATATAGCAGAAGTAGGTTCCTTGGGTATGTGGACCAATTTCTCATGAAACCTACTTGTGCCTTTAGGGCCTAGTTGAGTCCAAATTCATATATACCGCTTCCAATTCATAACAGAGTGCTATTGAGCATGCCAAATTTTATGGCCTGATGGATCAGACAACAACCAGTTCATGAGGAACAGCGGAAATCACATGGTAATTTGGTGGCCCGTGGCTAAATTTTTAATTAATACTAAGGACCAGTAGCGAGTCAAAAGGTGTTTCGCAGAAGAAGATTAGTTATCTTTAGTGGCGGGCAGGGCTCTGATCCAAATCCTAAGGGACTTCCTGCAATTCACCTACTGGAACATACGAAAGTTCCGAACAGCATTTCTCTGTGGCACTGCCATTTCGAATCTGCTGGGTCTCATGGTCCCGTGTGTCAGAATAGCATGGACAACACCCTGGACCTGTTGCAGAGCCTTTTCTTGTTCTAAGCCCCTCTCAAAACTAACAGATTTGGAAATCGGCTGGTATATGGGCTGGAGGAGATACCCAGTGAAAAATGCATACCCAAATGAACACATACCCAAATGAAACATACGTTGCCTCCAAGATCCAAAAATGCCCACTAAATATGGTGCTTCTTTTCCAGTTGTAGGAAGGACCATCTTCAACAGCTTTCACTTTAGAAGCGATATCTTGACATAGTCCAGGCCACAGAAGCCTTAGAGATTTCAGTGAGGTTAAAAGGTCCCTGCATTTTTATGAGGTCCATTTGCCATCCCTGATACACAAATGTCCTAGCAATATAGCCACACAGTGGTTGCTTCTTGCTCACTATGTCCAATTAGCATAATTTCATCAATGTAATGGATCAGTGCGATGCGTTAGAGGAGGGAAAGGTGAGCACACTAAGTTACAAGACTGGAGGGTTGATATGCCTCTGAGAGAGAAGGGGTAGAGAAATACAAGAAAGAGAAGGTATATTGTTGATCTTGCCAGTTGAAAAAAAAATTGCTCTTGGCGGTCTTTTCCAATAGGTAGTGAGAAAAAAAAGCATTTGCCAGATGAGTCCCCGAATACCAGGCACCAAAGGATGTGTTTGCTAAAACAACAAAATTACCTCTAGAAACAGCAGCTGTAAATATACTTACTACCTGGTTACTTTCACAATAATCCACCGTCATTCTCCAAGATCCATTTGTTTTCTGCATAAGCCAAATAGGTGAGTTTGAATGGGGATGTGGTGGGAATTACCACACGGCACCTTTTAAATCCGCGATGAAAGCACTCATCTCTGTAACCCATCCACGAATGCAGTATTGATCTTAGTTTGCTACTTTTCTAAATAGAGGCAGTTTTAATGTCTTTCATGTGGCCTTTGCTACCATAATAGTATTCCCTCCATGGGTCCAGAAACCCCTATGGGGATTCTGCAAGTTTCAGAGTATGCCTGTTACGTATTCTGGAAATACAGAAATAACTACAAAATGGGATCTGGTACTCAAGTTCCAAAATCCGTCAGGCAGGCCATTGAGAAGGGCATTCTAGAAACTCTCATCCAGGGCTGATGCTGTAGTTTCCAGGTAGAATTTCTTCTTCTTCACTTCTGCTTTTAAGGTCTTTCGTATAATTGGATTACGTTTGCTCAAATTATCAAGGAAAATCTGTTTAAAGTTATATCATTTTCTGGGCAAATAAAATGAAGCAAAAACAAACTCAAGAATTGCCATTCCACAGAGTACGATTCTTAAATTCATATAATCAAACTAAATTAATAGAAGAAAGGTAATAAGAAATTCTTCAAATACACTGAAACTAAAAAATAAAAAGCATATTTCGAATTATCCATAGGTCGAAGAAGATGTCTCCACAGAAATGAAAAAAAGACACATTGAACTTAGGATGAAAATAACACATGTTAAATTTGGGGAGGGGGGGTACGACTCAAGCAGTGTTGAGAGGGAAATTTAAAGCATTAAATGAATGCATTAGAAGGTAAATAGCCTCAGTACTCATCTCAATAATTTAGTGTAAAAAAACCAAAACAATCCCCCAAACAGGAAAAAAAAAAGAAATAATAAAGATAATAGCAAACACAAATAAAATATTAAACAGAAAAACAGTAGAGAAAAAGCAATAGAACAGAGAATGTATTTTTTAAAATCGACAAAACTCTAGTAAGGACTGAAAAACAAAAATATGAAAAGATACAGATTTACAAATTACCAAGAATATAACAGGGGCTATCAATGCAGACCCTGCAGACATAAAGTATAGTAAGGGGATATTACAAATAATTCTGCACATAATTTGACAATTTAGGTGAAATGAAGCCATTCCTCGAAAAACAAACTACCATGTACAACATGAAACAGATAATCTGAATTTTCTTATGACTACTAAGGAAATTAAATTCATAATTTAAAAACTCCCAAAGGTTATTTTCTGGCCCCAATGGTTTCAGTGGAGAAATTTAATAAACTTTAAAGAATTAACCCTAACTCTAGAAATCTCTTCCAGAGAATAGAAGTTATACTTCCTGATTCATTTTATGAAGTTAGTATTACCCTAATTCCAAAATCAGACAAAACAGAAGAAAAAAAAAAACTTTAAAAAAAAAAAGGAAACTGCAAGGGCACCAGTGTGGCTCAGTCGGTTAAGTGAGTAAGTCTTAATCTCAGCTCAGGTCTTGTTCTCAGGGTTGTGAGTTCAAGCCCCGCCTTGGGCTCCACGGTGAGTGTGGAGCCTGATTAAAAAACAAACAAGCAAGCAAAAACAAACACGCAAACAAAAAACGACAGACCAACATTTTTCATGAATTCACTCATAAAAATCCTGAAGAAAATGCCGCAAAGAATCGAGCAATATATAAACACCACATGAAGTTATTCTTGGCATGCAAAGCTGATGTACTATTTGGTTACCAATTGGTGTAAACCACGATATTGACACAGTAAAAGAAGAAAATCACACGACGCTATTAACTAATGCAGAAAAGGCACGTGACGGACTTTGGTACTCAGTCATGATAAAACGCTCAGAAGAATAGGAAGAGAAGAGGGAATTTTCTCAAATTTATAAGGACCATCTGCAAAATATCTACAGGCAACATTATATTTGATAGTCTAAGATTGAGGGGTGCATGGGTGGCTGAAATGGTTAAGTGACCGACTTTTGATTTGGGCTCAGGTCTTGATCTCACGGTTGTGGATCAAGCCCCACATCTGCCTCTGCACTGAGCATGGAGTCTGCTTAAGATTTTCCCTACCCCTCCGTCTGCCCCTCTCCGCAATCGCGTGCTCTCTTTCACTCAATAAATAAATAAACATTAAAAAAAATTCTCTTTCTCCCTCTCCCTCTGCACCCCCCCCCCAAATTCTCTTCTCTCTCTCAAAAAAAAAAAATAGTGGAAGATTGAATGCTACTCTTCTAATATAAGTAACAAGGCAAGGATGTCTGCTCTCACCACTCTCATTCAACCTACTACTGGAAATTTTGGCCATTGTAATAAAACAAGGAAAAGAAACACAATGCATACTGCTCTTAAAGCTGACTACTATTGTCTATAGAGAATCCTAAATACTATACCAAAGAAATAGTCCTAGAACGAATACGCGAGTTCAGTAAGTTTGTAAAATATAAGATGAACGCACAAAAAGCAATGCTATTCTGAGAGATTGTCAATGACTATGTGGGTACCAAAATCTTAAATAACAATACTGTTGGGGCACCTGGGTGGCTTGGTCCGTTGGTTCAGCCACAGACTCTAGATTTTGGTTCAGGTAAGGATCTCATGGTTTGTGAGACTGAGCTCTGCATCTGGCTCTGTGCTGACAGCAACAGAGCGTGCTTGGGATTCTTCTCTCCCTCTCTCCCTGCCCCTCCCCTGCGCTCTCTCTATTTCTTTTTTTCTTTTTTAATTTTTTTTACATTTATTCATTTTTGAGAGACAGAGAGAGACAGAGCACAAGCAGGGGAGGGGCAGAGAGAGAGGGAGACACAGAATCTGAAGCAGGCCCCAGGCTCCCAGCTATCCGCACAGAGCGCAACACGGGGCTCGAACTCACTGTAACCATGGGATCATGAGCCGAGCCGAAGTCGGATGCACAACCAACTGAGCCACCCAGGTGCCCCTCTCTCTATTTCTAAATAAATAAACTTAAAAAAATAAAATAAAAGTACTATTTACTATTGCAAAATTTTTAGTTATTAAATACGAATTACTTTGAATATAACAAACTGTGTATAAGATTTATACGCTGAAAACTATACAATGGTAATGAAAAAAAAGCAAAGATCAAAATGAAGAGAAAGTCATACCGTGTTCCTTCTTTGAAAACTCAACATGGTACAGATCTCAATTATTCTCGAATTGACGCACAGTTTTCTGTGAAATTCCTACTGAAATCCCAGTAGGATTTTTTATAGATGCGGACAAAACTATTTAACAATATTATGGTAAGGCAAAAAAAAATAGCTAAAACAATTAAGAAAAAGAAAAAGACACTGGGACAAATGGTGTCAGAGTCATTATACTTTTGTAAACTAAACAAACAAACAAAAACAAAAAACAAAAAACAAAAAAACACAAAAAAACAAACAAACAAACAAAAAGAACTTTAACCCAGGACTTACACTTTATACAAAATTAATCCAACTGGATCAACTCCAAAGGGATCATGGACTTAAATATAAAATGTAAACATTTGAAAGTATCAGGAAAAAATAGAAAAATCTTCGAGTTCTTGGGCTCGATAACTCCTTATGAAACTTCACACCAAAAGAATACTCTATTGAAGGGAAAGTGGACACGTTGAAAATGAAACACTTTCACTCTATGAAAAACTCTGTTGATGGGATGTAAAGACAATGTAGAGTCCGAGGCACATATATACAAACCAAAAATCTGGCAAAGAACTAGCATGTAGAGTATATAAAGAATTGTCAAAATTCGAGAGTAAAACAAGACAGGTTAATTTGAAAACGGACAAAAGACATGAAGAGATATTTCACGGAAGCGTATACACAGATAGCAAAGTAAGCACATGAAAAGATACCCGGCACGATTCGCCCGTTAGGGCAATGCAAATTAAAAGCACAGAAGATATTCCTATGTACTTGTCAGAATGGTTAAAATAAAAAATAATGCAAACATCAAATGCTGGCAGGGATGTTGTCAAGGAGACCTGCTCATGTATTGCTGGGAGAAACGTAAAATTGTGGAGTTATTCCCCATCAGCACTTTCCAATGAGACTAAGGGTGCAACTATGATACAGCCCAGCAATTGCACTCCTGGGCATTTACACCAGAGTCATAAAAACTTACGTTCACTAAAAACCTGTACAACAACAGCTTTACTTCATAATTGCCATAAACTACAAACAACCCAGATTTGTTTAATGGGTGAATGATGAAAAAAAAAAAAGTTTGGTACATTTATACCAAGAAATACTACTTAGAGATTATTGATCAAATTATTTTATATTTGACATTTAAATCGTGACAACCTGGATGAATCTCCAGGGAAGTATGCTGAGTGAAAAAAATTGTGAATCCCTGAAGGGTACAAACAGCGTGATTCCACGTTATATAACATTTTTGAAATGACGCAATTATACCCGAGGCGTAAGTGGATACCAGGGAGTGAAGCAGGGGTTACAAGCGGGACGAGAGCTGGTGTGCCTATCAATGGGGAACCTTGGGGATTTTGTGGTAATAGAATGATCTATATCCTCATAGTATCAATGTTAACGTCCTGGTTGTACTATTGTCATAGAGTTTTATAACATGGTGCCATTGGGGAAAGCTGGTTAAAGGGTACATAGGGTTTCTTTGTCTTATTTCTGAGAACTCGACGTGAATCTGCAATGATCTCAAAACAAAATATTTAGTTCAAAAATGTGAATGGCATTAAATACTCATTTCGTTCTTGAAGAAGAAACAATGAATTGTGGGCTATGTGGAAGTAATCACTACTGACTTAGTGTTTTAAATATCCCATTACTCTAAAGATGTTAGAGATAATTAACAAAATCAATCATAATTAATTCCTTTAGTGTTCACACTCCAATAGTATATATTTCCTGAGGAATTTTAGTTCAATTGGACATGAATGGAGATGGGAAACAGTAAAATGGTTTGGAATTTATGGAATAATGTACGCTGATCCTACATAATAAGATTTTTCTCTGTTGTTGAGAGGTGTTTGTGGCTTTCTCAAGCAAGATTGGGAAGCTCCAACGGTTCATCAGGGTTATTTTATCCGGGGTTAAATGATGGATTTAACATGAATTGCATAGGACGTAAAATAATAATATTGAGCTATTTTGGTTTTTCTAAGTCTAAGTTGTGATTATATTTCATGAGATTTTACAGGGGATAAGCGTGGTACTGATGTGTCTTTTTTAAAAAAAATTTTTTTAGCATTTATTTATTTTTGAGATACAGAGAGAGACAGAGCACGGGCAGGGGAGGGGCAGAGAAAGGAGACACAGAATCCAAAACAGGTTTCAGGCTCTGAGCAAGCTGTCAGCATAGAGCCCGATGTGGGGCTCGAACTCACGGATCATGAGATCATGACCTGAGCTGAAGTCTGACGCTCAACTTACTGAGCCACCCAGGTGCCCTGATGTATCTTTTTTTTTTTTTAAATCAAGGTTTAAGTTGCATAGAGTGGAATAAATAAATCTGAAGTACCTCTGTGTAGTGCATTCAAGTTTCTAAAGTGTTATTTTTTTTTAATTGGGTTAGTTGAGTTTTAATTTTTGAGTTGTAGAAGTCTATATACTTTATGGATACAAATCTTTTGTGAAATATAAGTAGCCTGTAGTCTCATTAATTGTTTTTAATTTGAATGAAATTCCACTTGTCACTTTTTTTTATTGATTACCAATAATACATGGCTAGTGATTACCAACTCCTTTAAGACCTTCCAAAGATTTCTAGAAAATCGTTGATTATCCTAAAGTTGGGAAATGCTCTCCCATGTTTTCTTCCAGAAACGTTCTCATTTTAACTTTTATGTTTACGTCTATGACCCATCGCAGATTAATAATCTTATACAGTGTGAGAATATTTCAGTTATGTTTCCTTTTTTAATATGAGGTGTGTTGTTTCAGGATATCTTTTTGAGAACAATATTCTGTCCCAAGTGTATTGTTTTGGTACTGACATGTAAACTCAATTGCTCATGTAACTATGATTCTATTTCTAGACTCCCTTCTGTTTCATTTTGTAAGTTTTATTGAGGTATAATCAACATATAGTAAAACATGCATATTTAAACTGTACAATTTTTAAGCTTGTCATATATATATATACTTAGGAAACCATCATGACCATCAAGATATTGAGCATGTCTATTATCCCAAAAGTTCCCTTTTGCAATGCAATAATCCCTCCTTCTCCTCGTGTATTCCCCCACCCCATGTCCTAATAATTACTGATCTGCTTTCTTTCACTGAAGGGTGGTTTATATTTTCCAGAATTTTACACAAACAGAGTAATGCAGAGTGTATTAATTTTTATCTGTTTTGCTCAGCATGATTATCTTGATGTTACAACAGAATATATCATATATAAAAATTAATTCATTCATTTTCATTACTAAGTATTAGACATATAACATTGTTTGCTTATTGAGTCAAATGTTGAAGGACATATGGGTCGTTCTCAGTTTTGACATCAACCAATTAAGCTACTGTGAATATTTGTGTACAAGTCTTTTCAAGGATTCATGCTTTCATTTGTCTATGGTAAACATCTAGAGATGGAATGGCTAGATCATATGGTAAGTGTATGTTTATCTTTTTAAGGACTGTCAATCTCTACAAAGTTAGATATTTGTTTGTTTGAAATGAGAGGACAGCTTTGTTACCTGCCACTTCATGTTTTCTGGAAGTTCAAGTGTCCTGGTCAATGTTGACGCTTGTATATTTGTATAGTACTACGGAAGGAGTCAGCAAACTTAATAACATACTGATAGAGATTATTCAGTCTGAAAAGCGGAGAAAGAAAGTGGAAAATCAACAAAAACTCATCAAAGACACCATTAAATGCACTAATACGTACAAAATGGGAATACCAGAGAGAGGGGAAAGAGAAGAAGGAACAGAAGATTTTTCAAAGAAATAATGCCTGAAAATTTTGCAAATCTGATGGCAAATATTAATTTACTCATCCAAGAAGCTTAACAAACCCTCAGTGAGGAAATGTAAAAAGATCCATAACCCTAAGACATCATAGTCAAAATGTCAAAAGAGGGGGGAAAAGTCACGGTGATTTTAAAGCAGCAAAGAAAAATGATATCTCACATACAAAGGATCCCTTATAAGTTTGGCAAGTTATTCATTTTCAGAAATAATACAAGTCAGAAGGCAATAAGATGACATATTCAAAGTGTAGAAACAAAAAAAGGCCAAAAAGAATTTTTTTATCAAATTATCCTTCAGAAATAAACATCCACAGTTGAATAAAACTGAGAGAATTAATTTATAACATACCTGACTTATAAGATATATTAAGGAAATTTTCAGACTGAAAGTAAGTGCCACCAGAGAGTAATTTAAATCCATGTTAAAAAAGGAACACTAGAAACAATAACTATGTAAGCATTTTAAAAAGACTGTGTAATAACATAATTTCCTTTCCTTTATCCTCATAACTGGCTTAGAAAAGCAAATGAAGGGGAACCTGGGTTGACTCCATTGGTTAAGAGTCCAACTCTTGATCTCAGCTCGGGTCATGATCTTAGTGTTCGTGGGATCAAGCCCCATGTCGGGCTCGCACGGAGCCTACTTGGGATTCTCTCTCTCCCTCTCTCTCTCTGCTTGTCCCTTGCTCATGCCCTGTCTCTTAAAATAAATAAATAAACTTTTAAAAAGGCAAATTAATAAATAAAATGCATTTAATTATATTTGGAGACCTATTACATATATAAATATATTTGACAATAAAAGCACAAAGGATTTGAATGAGAGTAAACCTGTATTGGAGAAAAGAAATAAAACCAGATAGTAAGGTGAATTTGCAGAAATAAATGAAGAGAATCAGAAAGGAAAGATAAGGAAGTTATATGACAAATCTTATAAATACATACTTCTCCTTTCTTGTCTTAGCTTCTTTAAAAAACATAAAATTATACAAAGTGATGGTGATAATTATATCCTGTTGGGTTAATCACAAATATAGAAATAACATATATAAAAATAATTGCAAAATAAAAGAGGAAGGCAAGACTAGAGGTGTTTAGGATGAAGTTTCTGTATCTCACTGGAAATTAATACACATCTGAATTATATTCTATATTAAGATGTATATGGCAAGCGGTATAGCAACCACTAAGAAAATAACTTGAAACTTGAAAAAAGCATGATGTGAATTAAAACGATGCAGCAGAAAATAACCATCTGGTACAGAAGGAGACAAAGAAGGACAAGAAAAATGAAGCGATTGGTACCCAGGCCATCAGAAAACAGCAGATAAGTGAAACCATACTAACAGTTCAAGAAGACTCAGCTATGTGCTATCTACAGAAGCCACATATTCAATTCAACATAGATTAAAAGCAAAGGATGCAGAAAGATATGGCACGGAAATAGTAATCATCACATGTTGGAATAAGTATACCAATCCTGGACGAGCATGAACTTGAAATGAAGAAGAAAACATAAAGCATCACTAGAGATAACGTGGGAACATTTTTAGGGTCAGAAAGATATAAGCACGACAACCATGCGACCACTTAGCAACAGAGTTCCAAAATGCATGATGGAAAAAAAAAACCTCTAAAAATTGAAGGGAAAATAGAAAATGCAACAATAATCCCAGTTGGAGACTTACGTTTACCAATTTAAGGAATAACAAGAAAAAATATCCATATGGAGCTAGAAGACTTGACAGACATTGGAAACCACCTAGACATAACATAAACCTTTATTTAAAGCTTTGCATCCTACAATAGCAGAACATACATTTAGGACACTTGGAGCATTCACTAGGATAGACCAAAACCGAGACGCTAAAGTGAACATCAAAAAATGTGAAAGGATGAAAATCATAACAAGTGTGTTCTTTAACAAAAAGGGAATACCTTTAGAAATCAGTGAGAAGGAATTTCGAGAGATTTACAAGCACGCGGAAACTAAATTACAGTTCTAAAATACCAATGGGTCCAAGGAGAGAAAGCCTAAAATAACTTAAAAAGAGAAAGAAAAACACAACGTACCAAAATTTATGGGATGTACCCAGACCAGCGCTTACAGGAAAAATATAAAGCTTGTAAATACCTCTATTTAAAAAGAAAAAAAGAGGGGCGCCTGGGTGGCTCAGTCGGTTAAGCGTCCGACTTCAGCCCGGGTCACGATCTCACGGTCCGTGAGTTCGAGCCCCGCGTCAGGCTCTGGGCTGATGGCTCAGAGCCTGGAGCCTGCTTCTGATTCTGTGTCTCCCTCTCTCTCTGCCCCTCCCCCGTTCATGCTCTGTCTCTCTCTGTCTCAAAAATAAATAAACATTTAAAAAAAATTAAAAAAAAAAAGAAAAAGAAAAAAGAGGGCCACCTGGGTGGCTTGTTAAGTGTCCCGGTTGGTTAAGCAGCTCTTGATCTTGGCTTAGGTCATGATCTCTCATTTTGTGGAATCAAGCCCCACGTCGGGCTCTGCACAGACGGTGCAGAGCCTGCTTGGGATTCTCTTTCTCCCTCTCTCTCTGTACCCCTCCCCCGCTCGCTCACTCATGCTCTCTCTCTTTCTAAATAAATAAATTGAAAAACAAATGGTTTAACGGGTGCCTGGGTGGCTCAGTCAGTTAAGTCTCCAAGTCTTGATTTCAGCCCAGGTCACCATCTCATGATTTGCAAATTCAAGCCCCATGTCAGGCTCTGTCCTGATGGTGCAAAACCTACTTGGGATTCTCTCTCTCTTCCTTTCTCCTTGCCTCTCTCTCTCTCTCTCTCTCTCAAAATAAATAAAAAAACTTGAAAAATTCATCTTTAAGAAAATAGTCTAAAAAGAAAAGATTTCAGAGTGCTAGACAAAATAATGACCCTCCCCAAAGATGTCCACACACACCTTTAAGTGTATTACCTCTTATACAACAACCACATACACCTACAAGTGTATTATCCCTTATGTAGCAAGAGGGAATTAAATGTGCAGATGGAATCACGCGATTTACTCATTAGCCGACCTTAGTGGAGGGAGATGATTCTAGATTATCAGGTTGACCCAATGTAAACACACAGATCTTTAAAAGTGGAAGAGATAACCAGAAAGGGGAACTCGAGAGTCAGAGAAAGATTCAAAGATTCTTTGCTACTGGTTTTGAAGATGGAGAGAGACCAGAAGCAAAGGGATGCAGGCAGCCTCTGAAAGCTGGACATGGCAAGGGAATGGATTCTCCCATAACACTTCCAGAAGCCCTGCTAAGACCCTAATTTGAATTCGGTTAGATACATGCTTGACTTAAAACTACAGTACTGTAAAATAATGAATTTGTATTATTCAAGCTGTTAAATTTGCCAATTTGTTATAGCAGCCACTGGAAATGATTACGCATTATCAATAGCCATGCTTTTAAAGGCTAGTAAGTTTGGGGCCCCTGGGTGGCTCAGTCGGTTAAGCGGCTGACTCTTGGTTTCAGCTCAGGTCATGATCTCGAAGTTTATGAGTTCAAGCCCCACATCGGGCTCTGCGCTGGCAGAATGGAACCTGCTTGGGATTCTCTGTCTTCCCTTCTCTCTGCCCCTTCCCCACTTGCTTTCTACCTTTTTCTCTCAAAATAAATAAACAAATATTAAAACAAATAAACAAAGGCTAGTGAAGTCTGTGGAAAATAAGCAGAAAGAAGGAAATAATAAAGATTAGAATGAAAATCAAATTAATAAAATGGAGAATAGAAAATCCATAAAGAAAAATCAGTAAGACCAAAAATCAACAAATAAAGAAATCTTTTAAAAGATTAAGACAATTGACTAACCTATAGCTAGACTATGCAAGAAAAGCAGAGAAGATTCAAAGTCCTAAAAGCAGTAATTAAAGACGGGATATCCCTACTGACCTTACAGGATATTTTCTGTAAGGTATTATAAGGGAATACTATGTATATGTATTAAGAGGGAATACTATGAAAATTATGTGCCAACAAGCCCAATGAATTAGATTAAGTACACAATACACAAACCACCTAAAATTACTCAAAAGGAAATACATAACATGAATAGACAAACACCAAGAAAAGGGTTGGTATGGATCACTTAAGGATTTCCCACAAATAAAAGCCAAGCAAAAGACGGATTCACCAGTAAATTCTTCCAAACATTTAAGCACTAACACCAGTGCTTCACAAATTGTTTCAAAAAATAGAGGAAGGGGGATTATTTCCTAAGTCATCCTGAGAGAACAGTGTTATTCTGGTACCCAGCCAGATGAAGATATGGCAGGAAAAGAAAATTACTACCAATATCTTCTATGAATAACAACGTAGAAATCGTCAACAAAATACTAGTGGAAAATGTAGCAACATCTAAACACCAAAAAGAAAAAAGATTAAAACCAAGAGCAAGGGGCGCCTGGGTGGCGCAGTCGGTTAAGCGTCCGACTTCAGCCAGGTCACGATCTCGCGGTCCGGGAGTTCGAGCCCCGCGTCGGGCTCTGGGCTGATGGCTCAGAGCCTGGAGCCTGTTTCCGATTCTGTGTCTCCCTCTCTCTCTGCCCCTCCCCCGTTCATGCTCTGTCTCTCTCTGTCCCAAAAATAAATAAACGTTGAAAAAAAAATTAAAAAAAAAAAAAAAACCAAGAGCAAGTAGCAGGATTCTCAGGAATTCATGATTAGTTTACTATCAAATTTTTTTATCAAATTAATTTATCAAGTTAATCCATGTAACGCATCATATTAATAAAGGTGAAAAGCCACATGATCATTTCAAGGGGTGCAGGAAAATCATTTGACGAAACCTAACAATTCATGCATGGTGAGAACACTGAATAAACTGGGAATTGAAGAGAATGTCCTCACCCTAAAAAGTCGTCTGTGAAAAATACAGTCAAGGTCAGACTTAATAATGAAAGACTGAGAGCTTTTCCTTTAAGATCCTAAAGATGTGGAGGCCCATGCTAAACACTTTTATTCAACATCACTGAGGAGGTTCTAACCAAGGCAATGGGGCAAGAAAAAAAATGATATTCAGATAAGACAGGAAGAAGTAAATGATCTCCATTGGCAGATGGCATGATCATGTATGTGGAAAATATTAGGAATTGACAAAAAGCAAGATTGTGAAATGCAAAATCGATATCCAAAATTCAACTTTAATTCCACACTCTGGGAATCAACATGCCAAAATTGTAATGAACCAATGTCATTTAAAACGATGTCAAAAGGAAGAAAATCGTTAAGAATATATTTAACAGAAGAATGCAAGATTTGTGTGCAGTTTTAGCTGTAAAACATTGTTCAAAGAGATTAAAGAATACCTAAATAAACGGAAGGCATCGGATGTTCATGTATCAGAAATCCTCACGTTGTTAAATGGTAATACTCCTCACATTGACTTATAAATTCAAAGGAGTCTTTATAAAAATCCCAACTATCTTTTTTTCAGAAATTGACAAGCTGGTATGAAAATTCAATGGAAATCCTAGCAGAGTAAAAATTTTGAAAAATTTTCAAAAATGAAATAAAGTTGTGAGCTCACACTTACGATTTTAAAACTTACTACAAAGGTAGATTAATCAGTAAAGGATGGTTCTGATGTAGGTATCAACATATTGATAAATAAAGCCGAGTTATGAGACCAGCATTACTTTAACACCAAAACCAGACACACACCCTACAAGATAAGAAAACTACAGAGCAATACCATGAAGATAGATGCAAAATTCTTCAACATATTATTAGCAAAATTTATTCCAACAATGTTATAAAAATAATTATATACCATGACTAAGTGGGATTTATTCCAGGTAGGCAAAGCTGATTCAACATTTGAAAATCAGTGGATGAAGTCTATCACATCAAAACAGACCAAAAAAGAAACATCCCATGAACATAGCAATGAATGCAGAAAAGGGCTCCTGGGTGGCTCCGTCTCTTGAGCATCTGACTTCGGCTCAGGTCATGATCTTGCCGTCTGTGGGTACAAGCCCCATGTCAGGCTCTGTGCTGACAGCTCAGAGCCTGAAGTCTGCTTCAGATTCTGTGTCTCCCTTTTTTTTCTGCTCCTCCTCAGCTCATTCTCTGTCTCTCTGTCTCCCTCTCTTTCTCAAAAATAAACGAAACATTTTTAAAAAAAGATGCAGAAAAATCATTTGACAAAACCCAACATTCATTTCATGATAAAAAAACTTTCGGCAAACTAGGGATAGAGGGAAATGTTCTCTACTTGATAAAGAATACCTACAAGAAAACAAAACAAAACCCTAGAGCTTAATGGTGAGAAACTGAAAGCTTTCCTACTAAGATCAGACAGAAGTCCATGGGGGAGGGGAAGGAAAAAAAAAAGAGGTTAGAGAGGGAGAAAGCCAAAGCATAAGAGACTCTTAAAAACTGAGAACAAACCGAGGGTTGATGGGGGGTGGGAGGGAGGGGAGGGGAAGGAGGGGAGGGTATTGAGGAGGGCACCTTTTGGGATGAGCACCGGGTGTTGTATGGAAACCAATTTGACAATAAATTACATATTAAAAAAAAAAGATCAGACACAAGACAAGTGTATCTTCCCTCACCACTCCTTTCCACATCGTATTACAAGTTCTAGCCAATTCTGTAAGATAAGAAAAGGAAATAAAAGTCATCCATATTGGGAAGGAGGAACTAAAACCATCTTTGTTCCAGATGATATAATTGTGTATGTAGAAACACAAAAGAATTGACACAAAAATCCTGGAACTACCAAGTGGTTATGGCAAATTTACAGGACACAAGGTTAATACACAAAAGTCAGTTGCTTCCCCATATACCAGCAATCAACAAGTGAAACTTGAAATTAAAAACACAATAACATCTATGTGAGCATCTCCCCTCCCAAATGATATGTGTAGGCACACATGTCATAAAACAGTTACAAGATCTATATGAGGAAAATTACCAAATCAGACAAAGGAAATCAAAGAAAACTAAAAAAATAAAATAAAATAAAGAGATATTCCATGTTTATGATAGGAAGTGTCAATATTGTCAACCTGATACATAGATGCAATACCAATCAAAATCCCAGCAAGTTATTCTGTGAATAACTTGACAAATTGATTCTGAAGTTTAAATGGAGAGGGAAAAGGCCCAGAAAAGCCAACACAATATTACAGAAGAACAAAGCTGGAGTACTGACACTACCTGATTTTAAGACTTACTATAAAGCTACGTTAATCGAGACAGCGTGATATTGGTGAAAGAATGGAGGGGCGCCTGGGTGGCGCAGTCGGTTAAGCGTCTGACTTCAGCCAGGTCACGATTTCGCGGTCCATGAGTTCGAGCCCCGCGTCGGGCTCTGGGCTGATGGCTTGGAGCCTGGAGCCTGTTTCCGACTCTGTGTCTCCCTCTCTCTCTGCCCCTCCCCCGTTCATGCTCTGTCTCTCTCTGTCCCAAAAATAAATAAAAAAAGTTGAAAAAAAATTTTTAAAAAGAATGGAAAAATACAACAATGGAACAAAATGGCTCAGAAATCGACACCCAAAATTACGCCAGTGGATCTTTAACAAAGGAGCAAAGGCAATACAATCAAGCAAAAATAGTCTTCAACAAATAGTGTGGGAACATCTGGACATCCACTATGCGAAAAAAAAAATGAGTCTAGACACAGACCTTACATTCTTCACAGATATTAACTTAAAAGAAATCAGGGACCTAACTATAAAAGGCAAATCTCTAAGACTCCTTAAAGATCACACAGGAGAAAACCTATATGACCTTGGGAATAGCAATGACTTTTTAGATACAACAAAGGTGTGATCTATGAAAGAAGTAGTTGATAAGCTGGAATTCATTAAAATAAAAAACTGCTGCTCTGGAAGAGATAAAATGTCAAGAAAATGAGAAGATAAACC
This sequence comes from Prionailurus bengalensis, assembly GCF_016509475.1. Classification (NCBI taxonomy): domain Eukaryota; kingdom Metazoa; phylum Chordata; class Mammalia; order Carnivora; family Felidae; genus Prionailurus; species Prionailurus bengalensis. Next base: position 15,869,263 of record NC_057355.1, read on the forward strand.
ACAGGCTAAGAGAAAATATTTGCAAAAGACACATCTGATAATGGTTTTCTAAAATACATAAAGAATACTTAACGCTCTCCGATAAAAGAAAAAGTGACTCAAAAAAACGAGCCAAGGACCTTAACATACCTTCCGAAAATATACAGATAACAAACAAGTAAATGAAAAAGATGCTCCACATCATATGTCATTAGGAAAATACAGATCAAAACGATGGGATGCTATGACAGACCTATTAGAATCACCCTTATCTGGAACACAGACAACAGCAAGTACTACTGAGGACGTAAAACAGCAGCGGTTCTCATTCATTGCTGGTGGCAATGCAAAATGGTACAGCCACTCTGGGAGACGGTTTGGGGGTTTCTTACAAAAACACGCTCTTCCCATATGGCGGCAGTCGCACTCCTTGGTATTTACCCAGAGGAGTTGAAAACTGCTGTTCACACAAAAGCCTGTACATGGATGTTTATCTCAGCTTTATTCATAATTGCCCAAACCTGGAAGCAAATACGATGTCCTTCAGTAGGTGAATAGATAAGCAAAGAGTGGTTCGTCCAGAAAATGGAATATTATTTCACGCTAAAAAAGGGGAGAGGGTGGCTGTCAAGCCATGAAAACACACAGAGAAACTTTAAATGGGCATTACTAAGTGAAAGAAGCCAATATGAAAAAGCTACATGCTGCATGATTCCAATCACATGACACTCCAGAAAAGGCACACCATGGAGACAATAAAAAGATCAGTGGCTGCCAGAAAACCTGAGGGAGCAGAAATGGGAATAGGTGGAAGACAGGGGAATTTTAGGGCAGGGAAGATACTCTGTCTGTTACCATAATGATAGGTACCTGTCATTACACGTGTGTCCAAACCCACAAAATGTACAACAGCAAGAATGAATCCTAATGGAAACTATAGAGTGTCTATAATGTGTCCAAATAGGGTCATCCTTGGTAAAACAGTATACCGTCCTTGTAAGTGATGTTGATAATGGGCGAAATTATGTATGTATGAGGACAGGGGATACATGGGAAGGCTCTCTACCTCCCCCTCAATCTTACTGTGAACCTAAAACTTCTCCGGAAAAGTGAAGTCTTCATGAAAACAAACAAACAAACACATAACCGAAGAGTGCAGAAATAAACTCTTACTCTTGAAGGTCAACTGCTTTTTGACAAAGGTGCTGAGACAAAGAATTGAAGAAAGAAGAGTTGTTTTCAAAAAATGGTGGTAGAACTACCAGATATTCACATACAAAAGGATGAGAAGGACACCTTGCTCTCACCATACACAAAAACTAGCTCAAAATCGATCGTAGACATCAATGTCAAAGCTAAAGCTACACAACTCTCAGAAGAAACAACAGGAACAAATTTCGGCGGGTTTGGTACTAGTTTCTCAGCTACGACACCAAAAGTACAAGGATAAGAAGAAAGGAAATGAAATTGGACTACATCAGGTTCCTTCTACACTTTGTTGGAGAATCTCCTCAGGTAAATATCCAAGTTCATCACCTGCAAGCTCTGCTTTCCACATAACTCTAGAACACAACTCAGCGAAGCTTTCTGGCACTCCTTTCCCTCGCGTTTCAAATAACGTGTTCCCCATGTCTTTCCATTTCCCCCACCAGCAGCACCTTTAATGTTGATATTTCCACCAACAGTCTTTTTAGACAATTAGGCATTTTCAAGAGATATAGGCTTTTCCTACCAGGTCCTTATTTCTGTTCAGCCCTCACTAGCAGAGTCATTCGTACTGTAGTTCTTTGGGTTTTTTTCTTTACTTTTCTTTTGCAAGAGAGGTGGGGATAGCCAGAGGGAGAAAGAGAATCTTAAGGATCTCCACTGAGCATGGAGCCTGACGCAGGGCTCGACCCCATGATCCCGGGATCATGACCTGAGCTGATATCAAGAGACGGATGCTCAACTGGCTGAGCCACCCAAGTGCCCCGATACCATATTTCTATTAAGAGTTTGTTTGGCTACTTCATACAGCGTTGGCAGGGACATAAAATGATCGAGTCCCTTTTGGAAAGAGTTTGGCAGCTCCTAAGTTCCTCAAAACGTTAAACATACTGTTGTTTTATGACTCAGCAATTCCACTTCTAGTTATACACCCAAGCAAAATGAAAGCATATGTCCACACACGCAGAAAATTGCACATGAGTGCTTATAGCACTATTATTCATAATAGCAACAAATATGGAACAACCTACATATCCATCAATGTGAAAGGATGAATAAGTTGTTATTTATACGGTGGAATGTGAGTAGGCAATAAAGTGAATGAAGTGGTGATACATGCTATAACATGAAGGAATCTTGAAAGCTTTATGTTAATTCACGAAGCCAGCCACAAAAGACTGTATATTGTTTGAAGCTACTACCATGAAATGGCCTGAATGGGCAAATCTGTACCCAGAAAGTAGATAAGTAATTGTCTGGAAGTGAGTGGAGGGAAGTGGGGGAAAAGAGGAGTGACTGCTGTTGGTCAAAGAGTTTCCTTTTGGGTGATGAAACTGTTCTAATGTTAGACTGTTGTGAAAGGTGCACAACTCTATATACTAAAATTAATTTCATGGTACACTTTAAATTAGTGAGCTCTGTGGTATATCATTCAAATCTTAATAAAGCTGTTTTTTAATTATTTTCATTGTAATTTTTGAGAGAGAGCATGAATGGGGGAAAGGGTCAGAGGGAGAGAGAGAATTCCAAGCAGACTCCACACTCAGCATGGAGTCCAACGCGGGGCAAGACCTCATGACTCTGGGATCAGCCGAGAGTCAGACTCTCAACTGACTGAGCCACCCAAGTGCCCCACAATAAAGCTGTTTTTGAAAATATTTTTAATATGGTGCTTCTCCCCAGCATATTCTATAGATACCACGGCTATTCCTATCAAAGCCCGTAAAGGACTTTTTTGTAGAAATGGACAACCTGAACCCAATATTTTGTAAAAATTCAAAGGACTCAAAATAACTAAAGTAATTATGAAAAAGAAAAATCTTACACTTACTGAACGTACACTAACTGATTTCAACCTTAAACTACAATACTTACGATGGTGTGAAACCAATAAGGAGATAAACATGTACACCAATGGAACAGAACTGAGATTACAGACATAAATTCTGGAATAGTCAATTGATTTTTGACAACGTTGCTAACGTTTCCTTGGGGAAAAGGATACAGTCTTTTTAACTAATGGTTCTGGGAAAAATTGACCAAAAAAACTCCCCAGAAACAAAATACAAAACTAGGGTTGGTATCTCATATAACATACAAATTTTAATTCAAAATGGAACATAGACCCATGTGTCAAACCTCATAAATCACTTTTAGCACAAAGGGGAATAGGATCTTGGCCTAATGTTAGGCAAATTTTCTTAACTATGACAACCAAGCACAATCTTGAAAAGAAAAAAATATGAATGAATCAAACATCAGGGAATAAGAGTGCCGCTCTTCAAAAACATAATTTTTAAAAAATTAATAAAATTTGTCCAGAGTGAGGACAAATATTTGCCAATTATATATTTGATAAAGACTTTCCCCCATGCTATATAAGACACTTTAACAACTCAGTAATTAACACAAACAAAGCCATGGGGCGCCTGGGTGGCACAGTCAGTTAAGCGTCCGACTTCAGCCAGGTCACGATCTCGCGGTCCGTGAGTTCGAGCCCCGCGTCGGGCTCTGGGCTGATGGCTGGGAGCCTGGAGTCTGTTTCCGATTCTGTGTCTCCCTCTCTCTCTGCCCCTCCCCCGTTCATGCTCTGTCTCTCTCTGTCCCAAAAATAAATAAAAAACGTTGAAAAAAAAATTAAAAAAAAAAAAAACAAAAACAGCCTAAGAGGAAAAGGCAAAGTATTTCACCAAAGAAGTATTTCATCAAAGGAGACACACAAATGGCTTGTTAATATATGAAAACATGCCTAATGTCATAAGTAACTAGAGAAATGAAAATTAAAACTACAATTTGATCCTTCTACGCCTCTGCTATAATGGCTACAATCAAATAGCCTGCCAATACCAAATACTGATGAGGATGTAGAGAAACCAAAACCCTCACATATTGCTACTGGGCATGTGAAATGGTACAGATACAGTGAAACACAGTTTAATCATTTCACTATAAAAGTAAATCTTGACAGTGTATCAGCAATACCACTCACAGATTTCTCCTCAGGAAAAAATTTAGAAAATATGTAGTTGCCCAAAGATTTGTACATGAAGGCTCATAGCAGCATCACATAACTATACAATAGCCCCAAACTGGAAATAATTCACCTGTCCATCATCTTGTAAATGGGTAAACCAAATGTGGTACATAGAATTCAGTAATCAAATAGAATGGCATACTAATACGTATTGCATGACATCACTTACGTGCATCCAAATATCATGGCTACTTCACTCTAAGCTGAGAAGTTACTCTTTTGCCTTACCAATTCTGAAATCCAGTGTGTGTGGCAATGTTGAAGCTATAGAACATGTTAGCGAACACACAGTAAAACCTTGGTTTGCAAGCATGATTCGTTCCAGAAACATGCCTGTAATCCAAAGCACTCGTATATCAAAGCAAATTTTCCCATGAGAAATAATGGAAACTCAGACGATTCGTGCCACAACCCAAAAACAGTCATATAAAAATGATTACAATCCTGGAATATAATACGATATGATAAAGAAAACACAGAATGTGAAGGAAAATAAATTACCCTGCCCTTACCTTTGAAAACCTTCGTGGCTGGTGTGAGGGAGACAAGACAGAGGAGAGTCATTGTGTAGGGAGACTTTCACTATCACTAACGGAATCGCTGCTATCTATTGGCTCAATGGAATCTTTTTCTTTTCCTGCAATTTTAACCAGGAACCTATCCGATGACACTTGCTTTTGCCTCCTTTTGAGGATTTGGCGGAAATGTGACTTTGTGTTGTCGCTAAACAGATTCATCCCTCGCACTGCTACAGCCTTCTTCGGGTGGTGCTTTTCTACAAAACTTTGCGCTGTCTCCGACATTTTACACGTCTCCCTAATCTCATCTGAAGTGAGGGGTTCCTCTGCCTTTTTCTCCTTTTCCACTGCAGATGAGATGCAGACTTCTTATACAATCCTGCAGTTTTGGCCACTTGCATACCTCATTTGCACTTCTCGATGATTTCCTTTTTAACTTCCACTGTAATCATCCCCTTCTTCTTCCTGCCTTTCTTTTCAACCTTTTCTGCATGGGGGCCACTGTACATGCTTGCACGGATGTTGACTACAGTACAGTATCAATAAACTCTTGTCATATACTGTATTTAACATAACTGGTAATAAGGTGGTAGAGGAAAGGGTCTATATCTGCAGGCAGCCTGACCTAGAACGAAGCAAAGCATTCTTAAGCTCACTCTTGGATGGAAAAGCAAAGGACTGTCCATACAGGCTTTGAAGTGACAGAAAATACCCTAGTGCCAGTTGTGGGCACCATCCAAGGTTCTGAAAAATCATTGATTCTGCCAAACACCTCAGCCTGAGACTGAGCATCCAAGCATGGGAGACATTCACCCACAATCTTGCAGAGAGAGAGAGAGAGAGAGAGCGAGAGGAGAGAGAGAAGAACCATTGGCTCAGTTGTGATCATGTGACATTCAGTGTCACGTACTACTCGTATTGCAAAACATCGCTCATTTATCAAGTTAAAATTTATTAGAAATGTTTGCTCATCTTGTGGAACGCTCGCAGAACAAGTTACTCGTAATCCAAGGTTTTACTGTGTTTCTTTTATCTTCATAAATTATTAATGTTTCAAGTTATCAGAATTTGTCTAAGTATTAAGATAGTCAATCTAAGGCAAACATCTAAAGTGACTTTCCAAAATTAGAAATAATGTCAAACATAGCATATTTTATTAAATCTAGACTCATCTATTTTAACGTGCATAGGTATTTTACATACACGTAATAAAGAAATCTCTCCTTTAAGTTATGTCACCTCCTCAGTTGTAAGATGGATTACAATGTGAAAAATATAAGTCTTCATATTTATGAGACTTTCATTTATTTTGCATGCCCCAAAATATATTTGTTGCCAATTTTCCAAATGCAAACCATTTGAGTTTGGAGGTGATTGTTACTATTGGCTTCAGAAAGTCAAATTGACAGCAGAGTTTTACATTTGTTAAAAAAAAAGCTTTCTTTAATAGTTTTATAATAAAAAGAGCCATCTTAATCTAGTTTCTGTAAAAGAAAATTGTCTATAATTGTCGCCTTCGTTCATCTATCAATCAACTTAACACTGTAAGAATAGGATTTTTGATGTTACATAAGCGATCCACTCTGTTGGACATATTAAATTGTTATTGGATGTTTGAAATTATTATTTGATTACGGTCAATTCTGTTTCACATATTACTAGTAGGGAATCCTAGAATACTGACAGTCGAAGGTAATTTATTAATCAATCCCATAGCCCCGCTCTGCTAAGCATATTTTACCGATTAAAATGAATTACATAACTAAATCTGGAAGGGAATTTATTTGTAGCAGTAAGAACGAATTTTGAACGTATCTGGAGACTCACGATATTCATGGCTGGCTAATAAAACATTTTCTCGAAGAACGCAGCTTGTTCAGTGAGGAATATTTGGCTTTGTGTTAGTGGTATCTCTGAGTATTATGGCACGTCTTCCCTCCAACCCTGTTTCTCATTCTCCATCCTTCCCTTCCCTCTCATTTTCTTCCATTCTTCCTCCCTCTATTTCTTGTTCTCTGCCTCCATTCTTTCCTTTCTTTCCTTTCTTTGGCATAAGTAAAGGAACCTTTTACTAATCTCTTTTGATTCTTTTCTTTTGGTCCTCCTTAAAATAAATAATAAAAAAGAGTTTTCCAATTGCTCCCATACACACCTTTGGAGGAGATTTATTTATTCAACTAAGAAATAAGAAATATGGTTTACTTCTTAAATCGATAAAAATAGTTTGGAATCGTTGTGGTCACGGTGGAGAGGCAAATTTATCTTTGCTTTTTGGACGCTGGTTATATAAAAAGAACTTCGTCAAATTGACGTATTGGACATAGACCCGTGGGAAAGGACTATGCTGACAAGAGACTTAATATTCCCTGAGATAGTTTAACCAGAGTTACCTATTTTTTAAGTGTTTATTTATTATTTATTTTGAGAGAGAGTGAGAGAGAAAGAGTGTGTGTGCTCCTGTGCAATCAGGGGAGGAGCAGAGAGAGGGGGAGAGAGAATCCCAAGCAGGTTCTGCACTATCAGCTTAGAGTCTGATGTTGGGCTCAGTGTCACAAACTGTGAGATCATGACCGGAGGCGACATCGGGAATTGGATGCTCAAGGAACTGAGCCACCCAGGTGTCCCTGAGTTACTTTTTTTTTTTAATTTTTTTTAACGTTTATTTATTTTTGAGACAGAGAGAGACAGAGCATGAACGGGGGAGGGTCAGAGAGAGGGAGACACAGAATCTGAAACAGGCTCCAGGCTCTGAGCTGTCAGTACAGAGCCGGACGTGGGGCTTGAACTCACAGACCGCGAGATCATGACCTGAGCTGAATTCTGCCACTTAACCGACTGAGCCACCCAGGTGCCCCCCGAGTGACATTTTTACTGTTACCTTAGACATTGTTTCTAAGTGATTGGACACAAGACACATTTTAATAAATTCAAAGCAGACATTGCAAAAGCATGAAAACAAGGTATTGCATTACCTGCTTGTCCTTCTAATCCTCAAAGCCTGTCCTTCAGTCAACCTTCGGATGCCTCCAGGAGAACCCAACCCAGGATCCAAACTGTCCTTTCACCTATGGAGTGTCAAGCAATTCGACTGAAAATGGGGCCACCTCCTCAAATGGACTCCTTTCCTGGAAATTTGGTCCCTGGTGTAAGGTCCGTGGCAGCATAGAATAATGTTTAAAGCCTTCCCCTGTGATCTCGGGCTTTCCTCTTGCCTAGAGAAGGAGAGGTTGGCAGAATGTTTTTCTGTTGAGGGATGCTAGGATCCAGAGACTCCAAACAGTGATAGGAACTCGATGCAGGAAAAATATGCTGCAAGGGCACCGAGGGGGACTCCATCCCTTAAGCTTCGGACTCTTGATTTCGTCTCAGGTCATGACCTCACCTTTCGTCAGACTGAGCCTCACATCAGGCTCCATGCTGACCGCACTGAGCCTACTTGGGATTCCCTCTCTCTCTCCCTGTCTCTCTCTCTCCGCCTCCTCCTTCTCCTCTCTCTCCCTCTCTCTTTCTCTAAGTAAATAGATACAAACTTTAAAAAGAAAAAGAGAAAAATATGCTGCAAATATGTAATTAGAACGAAAAGTGATGGTCGTTGGTATTAGGCACATTAATACTGATGTTTTAGAGAAATGCAAAACGCTCACATACAACAGATGCTGCCTGAAATGTGTCCATTGTGCGGACCCAATGCTTGTCAGCACGGATGTCCAGGCCGAAGATCGAGAAAACTGACTGACGGGTGGGCGTAACTGGGAGCCATGCCCATGGTGACAATCTTATCATCATTATTGACTCATTAAAGAAGGTTCTAGTTCACTGTAGTAGCAAGGGAAATTCCTAATTGTATCTTTTAGCCTTAGAAATGAGTTGGAGTTAAGATCTTCCTAAACATGCGATTTCTCACAGTTTCCACGTTTGCCAATATTTATCAGGTTGAGACTCTGCTGATCAGGTAGAATAGGGCACTGAGCCGATCTTTCAATCAATCAGATAAATGCAGTGAGGAAAATAATACAGTCAGAGCCCCAGGTAAGAACACTGTAAGGCTCAGGCACCATGAGGGGTACAACCTGGCTTGATTTTTAGACAGAAGAAGCAAAAACATTTTGTAGGAAATCCCAAATGGTCACTTATGAGTTGTGAGATTTTGGGAAATGCTCTAGAGTAAGGAGGTCAGTCTCTTTATCACACTAATGGGAATAACATAATCTCTGTTTTCTTTACAAAGTTATTGAAAGCTATTATGGGAATGTTTCTATTAAAATACCATAATCTCTAAAATGTTAAGTTTCACATGGTATTTATGAAATACTAAAAGTAACAATAGGATTAATAATAATTGGGAGAGATACATTTAAATTTATTAACACATTCTGTAAGTTGGGCTTGTTAATATAAAATAGAAGACCATGGGGGAGGTGAAGGGGAAAAAAAAAGTTACAGAGAGGGAGGGAGCCAAACGATAAGAGACTCTTAAAAACCGAGAATAAACTGAGGGTTGATGGGGGGGTAGGGGAGAGGGGAAAGTGGGTGATGGGCATTGAGGAGGGCACCTGTTGAGATGAGCACTGGGTGTTGTATGGAAACCAATTTAACATTAAATTTCATATTAAAAAAAAGTTTTCTTAAATGTTTATTTGTTTTTGAGAGAGAGAGAGAGAGAGAGGGAGAGAAAGAATGAGTGGGGGAGGGGCAGAGAGAGAGGGAGACAGAATTTGAAGCAGGCTGCAGGCTCTGAGCTGTCAGCACAGAGCCCGATGGGGGCTTGAACTCACAGACCACGAGATCATGACCTGAGCCAAGTTGGACGCTTAACCGACTGAACCACCCAGGAGCCCCTAGGTTTGTTAATATAATGTAATTTGGTTCTTGATATTAAGGAGAATTGGAGATCATTGTCAGTAAGAGATGGAAGGAAGGGAAGAACCCAGGGTAGTTAGACTAAAAGCTAAAAAAATACTGTTCAAAAAAAAAAAAACAATTAAAAGTGGGTATCTAAGTATGCAAATTTTAGGAATAGATTTAAGAGTATAAATTGATACAGTTTGATATTACAGTTGGTTAAGAGTTGAATGAGGTGCCCCCTTAATGAGTGGCCCGGTGACAAAGGAGAGGATGTGGGGGGAGGGTAACCTTCCTTTCTTGCTGTGTGGAGTCGAACAGGCATGTGATGCAGGATACATGACATGGGACCAGGTAGTTTCTTTCCACCAGGACATGGTGGGTTTTCGGAGCCAATGTACGGAGTCTATCAGTCGAGAAAATACATGTCTTTACACTACATCCTAGATTCCCCAGGGCGGGTGCAGGGGGAGATCTGAGACAGATCAACCCACACGCCAAAGCGTGTGTTCAAAACTCAATTCGAACCTTATCAGCAGGTTAACATTATCTTTCCAAGAGTTTTTTTGTTTTGTTTTGTTTTTTGAGAGAGAGAGAGAGACAGAGCATGAGCAGGGGAGGAGCAGAGAGAGAGGGAGACACAGAATCTGAAACAGGCTCCAGGCTCTGAGCCTTCAGCACAGAGCCCAACACGGGGGCTCGAACTCACAAACCGTGAGATCATGACCTGAGCCGAAGTCGGACGCTCAACCGACTGAGCCACCCAGGCGCCCTTATCTTCCCAAATTTTACATAGCCTTCAAACGCATCCACTACTACGACGGTCAGGTACAAAAGAGGGCAAAGTAACATATAAGTCTGATCACCAAATGAAATCGAATGCCTCTCTTGGACTTACAGTTCTCCCCAGTCACTGGCTATTTTCTCCAAAGATGTAAGCAAGAGAATTAAAACGAAGACTGAGCAGGATCATAGGGGAGTAACAGATGTTTGTTAAGAGTGAAACGCCACTCCTGATAGAACAGCAGTGTGCAGCTGGAATGCGAAGGACTTTTGCCCCAGGAGGCCCATCTCGATGTCAGATTTTAGCAGGAAATGATGCTTGGGGTGCCTCATACATTATCGCGGGCTGCCGGCGTGAGTTTGGGAAGATCATTTGTGCTCTCGTATTTTGATAACCTAAAATTCTTTCCTCTCACTGGAAACAGCTTCTTTTGGCCTTACTGGAATGGAAGCTTGTAGGGGGCTGGGGGTGGGGGTGAGAGAGAAAGAGACACAGAGACAGAGAGAGAGAGAGAGAGAGAGAGAGAGAGAGAGAAAGAGAATGAGAGCAAGCAAAGGGAGGAGAGAGAAGGAACAGAGAAGGAGAAGGGATTTGAGAATGATTTCTTCTTTGCTTGTGAAGTATCTGTTTTTCCCGACACAAAGGAGAGTGCTTTGTCATTGTTTTCTTTATAACATTGATGAATTTCCTGTGGAGTGGGTATTGGGTTTTAGTTAACCATGACAGGGGCAGAGATTTATAGGCGGTCGCTTCGGAGGCTGTTTGAAAGGCTCCATAATGCCTCAAGGCACAGATGTGTTTTCAGTGCTCACTTCTGGTAAATAACCAACAGCTTCATACACTCCACCCCTTCGCCCTGATTAGAGTGCTCTCCTTGAAAAATGAAGTATACTCAATGAAGCTCAAAGCAAAGGCAGGAAAGAGGGGAGGAGGTGGGTTTGTTTTATTTTGTTATTTCAACTTCATGCATCCTCAGAAAGAACTGAGGTATTCAGCCTGTCCTTGTGGGGTTTTTTTGTGTGGGGGTTATTTTTTGTTCGTTGTTTTTGACACAAGAAAGGCGATATTCTGCACAATGGATTGTATTCTAAATACTATTATGTTTCTCCCCATACTCTGATAGAGCTAATTCTACCAATGGGTGCTAATATATGTATTTCATAAGTAAATGTTTCTTAGTGGAAGCGAAAAAGTGAAAGTAAAGAACACAACCCCCCCCCCACTGTGAACATAAACATATCACTGGATGGTTTCTTTTCTCTGTTTTTCTCTCCTTCACTCATTCTTTCACGTGTGGAATGATCAGTTACAGTTTTTTTTTTCCTAACTCAAAACCCATTGAAAGCTTTTATCTTGTTATTATAAATCTTCATTTAATGACTGTACCACAATTTACTTAACCCTCTGTGTTCAAATTGCCGGTTTTCAATGTTTCACAATTTTGTATAGCACAGAAATGAGCATTTTGCACACAATGCTTTTTTTCTGCAATTAGTACTATTCCTTTAGTCGAGATTCCGGTAAGTGAACTCATTTGGTATTGAATATTTTAAGGACATTTGGTTCATATTGGCAAATGGCTTTTCAAAAAGAATGGATCAATTTACATTTCTATAACAGCCTTTTTGCCATAACCTCCCCAGCAGGAGGTATTTTTCAGATTTTAAAAGTATTTTGCTAATTATTTTTAATGCCTAAAATCTACTAGTAAGTCTGGACAAACCCATTATTATTAATATCTCCCGAATAGTTCACCTTCTATGGCTTTGTGAAATCTCAGAATTTCTATTTAATTCTGAAATTTAGATATATCTCTAGATACTGTCACAATACATTCAAATATTTCTTTCCCAGATTCCCTTTGCCTTCAAGTTTCAATTATTCTGAAGGTGTTCTTTGTTTACAGCTGTATTGACATTGAACAGAAGGATAAGGTTTGGTAGCATATTTTAAAAATGTGTTAGAAGCTCTTGTCTTCAAGGAACGAAAACTAAAGAGCTAAACCATTGCCTGAATGAATGCCAGGGGAAGACAACCGAATAGCCTATGTATATTTGGATACAGAAATAACACTCAGCACAACAGTACCTTCAAATCGCATCTATGATCTTCACGTCCTGCCATATGCCTTTGGGTTCCAAGGGTTAAGTTTGTCAACTGGTGGAGATCAGATAATGGCTCAAGTTTCTCTGGTGCTCTAGAGAATTTTACAGTTTTCCCTTGGACTCTTTAGCCGGAAGTGGAAACGAAAGTGGTGTCTGGTCCACGTGGCCCTGATTAGGAGTGAGAGAACAGAGGAAGCAAGAGACCGTCTCCAGAGCAAGAGAACCACTTCGCTGCCTCCAAAAGCGCGTTTCTTCCTTTTACCTGAGCTTGTCATGAGCCACCTCATCACTAGCGCCAACCCAGATGGTGGGGAAAGGCAGGTAGGTGGTGAACCATGTAAATGGGAGCACATTTCCACCCCGTGCTCACTCGGATGCTGGCATATTCATACAGTCCAGGAACCTGATTGTAGCAGAAACGCCACCCCGAGTTCACAAGAACATCCTCCCACAAACAGCAGGGACATGTGTCAGAAGGAACTAACCGTTTCCTAATTCATCTCTATAAAAGGGTATTTACAATTTAAATAGGAGAAACTTTTTTTTTAATTTTTAAATGTTTATTTATTTTTGAGAGAGAGAGCACGAGCAGGGGAAAGGCAAAGAGAGAGAGAGACACAAAGAATCCAAAGCAGGCTCCAGGCCCCGAGCCATCAGCACAGAGCCCAACGCAGGGCTCAAACTCACAAACCATGAGACCATGGCCTGAGCAGAAGCTGGACGTCCAACTGACTGAGCCACCCTGGCGCCCCATCATATATCTTTTTAATGTTCTTTTTTTCCAAATGCCTAAGATTCTTCTCTTTACATCAGATTATTTAATACAAAAATTATTTAGTACAAAAAAATCAGAAATTCATCAAAACCCTTTGGGAGCATCTTATAAAACTGAATTTTCAGCATGCATTACCTGGAGAGAAATGTCTGGTGTTATGCCAAATTGGTGCTGATTTCATGAGTACACTCACCAAAGCCTCTTTACCTTCTTGGCAGATAACCTTCCCCTCTTGGTCTCCATCTCTAGGCTCAAGCCACCGAGGTACGTGCATCTAGGACAAAGATAGTCTGACTTAGTCTGAGGCAGAAAGGATCCTGCACAGGGGGTGGGTACACATGCAGTATATTCTGGACTTCCAGCTTGATTGACATGTGGCTTTCAGAGCGCTTCGTGACAGCAGGATTTTGTTGATAGGGTTTTCGACAAGCCCTATTTGTTTTGTATTCGACAACAATACAGATTAAACTCTTGGTTGAGAGGTTAAAGAAGTCAAGAACATTCCATACTAGTCATAAGAAAATGACTGTTGGTTATTTGGATACCCGGTTTGGCACAAAAGTGATGTAGTGATTTGATTACCAATCTATTAATTCCCAAGCACTAACACAATTTAGCTCGCTACGTAAGAACAAGGACTTTGGAAGATGGCAGATATTGACTCAAAGTGTGATATTCACTGGGGGCTAGTTTTGTAACATTTTAGAAGCTTCTTGGCCTCTCTAAATCTCTATTTGTCCTGTCTAAAATAGAAATGATACAGCGTCCTTTATCGGGGTATCATGAAGATTAAGCAAGATATTGTGTTCAAGTACATAATGAAAATGCCTGTTTCAACAATCTTTCTTTCTTTTTTTTTTTTTTTGGTAATGACTTTTAAGTATATTAGGTAGTATATATGGCCTTAGCTTTATGTGGGATTGGGGCATTTGTGGATCTCTGGTTGTCTCTGAGCCTCCAGCAAATGCTATCTGTTTGAAAGATCCAAGGTCTTCTACCAGCAGCAGAAAGTGTAAAAGAAGCCAGAGAACAAATATTCTAGACCCGAGAAGAGGTGAAGTAGGACTTTCTACTGATTTCTTGACCTCAAACTCCCCATTGAACGCTGGTCTCCTCTTTGGCTTCCGCTCCCCAAGGACCTCTTTCCGTGCTCTCCTCTCGCTGACTTCCCAGATTCCCAAACTCTGATTTACTCCTGATCTCAAGCCAACCAGAGCCCTAACCCACCCGTGGTCTCCTACTCCAGGGTGCAGCCTGGCCAATGTTGCCTTTCGGAAGCTTGGGCCTGACCTAAATTCTGAACGTGAATCAGTTTGGAGCATGTCCATTTTTACTTCCTTCTTTCTTCGTAGGCAAGAGCCTTCTTCCTGATTCTGATTCGACAGCCTTTCTTCTGATTCTTCCTGATCTTTTCCTTCTGTCTTCTTTTTGAATCGTTTAAGAGAACCTTGGGTGTTCTTATGCAAAGTCATGTAGCCCGGGAATGAGTGGGAAGGAGTGATCAAGTAACTCAGGTTCTCCATGCTTGACAATGAGCATGACCTTTAAAGTAAGTTTGCTGCTGCAGAAAGGATGGGTACAATGGGGTTCATGCCTGAGGAACATAGCGAATGGCTGGGCTGAGAGTCGAGGAAGGCTGAGTCCTTGACAATAATTTGAGCGTCCTAGGAGATTTTCAGAGCCTCCTTTTCAACCACAGAGCTTCCTCACAGAACACCCCACTCAGTGGGCAGTTCAGTTCTCTTCTGCTGTGGATGTGTTTCAGCTCATAGAATTCTGTCCTGTCTGTTGAAGCCAGTTTTGATCTTAACTTTACCATCACAATAACGTGACTCTTCTAATGTCCAGATGGAAGTGCAATGGATTGAAATATGGGGAAAGAGACCTTTTCCTTCTGAACTTGTATATGAAGGGCCCATCCATAGGTGATTGTTTGCTTGTCTTTTGCTGCATATCAAACCACCCTGAAACTTAGTACCTAAAAAAAAATATTGTCTCAGAAATATTCAATTTAGGCAAGACTGGGATGAGGTAGATGGCTTATCTCTGTTCTACCGGACATCAGTTGGGGGGCTCACTAGGACTGAGAGGACCCGCTTTCAAGATGGCTCCCTCATATGACTCGTAAGTTGATGCTGGCTGTCAGCTGGGAGCTCAACCAGAGCTGTGGTTCTTTTTTTGTAAGTTTTTCCCTGGGCTGCTTGGGCTCACAGCATAGCAGCTGTGTTCCAAGACGCAAGAGTAAACGTCTTACGGGAGCAAGGCAGAAGTGCAGGGCATTTATGACTCAGCCTCAGAAGTCACATAGTTACTGACATTCCATTGGTCAAAGCAGTCATGGGTTTAAGAGAAGGGGACGTAGACTCCTCCTCTCAATTGGGGAACGACAAATGTCTAGGGAACTTATGGGATAGGAGATATTGGTGTGGCCGTCTTTGGGAAATCCTGGGGGCCACAGCAATTATTGTGATTTACCTTGAGACAAACTGATAGCACAGACATTCTTGTATTTTTTTATAACTAGAATCAGCAACTAAAACCCACAGCCTCATATTAAAGCATACAGCAATGGATTAAAATGTTCAAAACCTTTTCTTCTCGGGTACTCCTGCCCTCAGAAGAGATAGCAAGAATAAAGTCCCCGAGGGTTCAGTGTTCGTACCCTTGAAAACCTAGACTTGACCTTTCAGCTTGGCTCTTGAGAATGTGCACAGCACGAGGCATGCCGGAGGCCACATGAAAAGTTACCCCTGAGAGATTTCTCCCTTTAAAAAAAAATTACAGTTTTGAGCATTTGTGATCTATGGCCAATCAGTGCTCTCTCGGGATGATTTTTAATTTGCTCTTGTCAAACAATTACACTCAAGTAGTTCAGCTCGGAGTGAAGGATGCAGAATTTAAAGAGGGTTTTGCATCATTCATACTGTTTCAGTGTTATTAGTGTCAGGAAGTGAGTCTGTATCCGTCTGTATCAGTCTGAGCTCTCAACTGCCTGCGATAGACGCCGACCCAGCCCGTTTTAAGCATCAAAGGAATTCTGTATATTGAGTAGGTCATAGAATTTCTGGGAAGGCTATAGCATCGGGCTTATGAAAAGAGGGGCTGGGAAACAGCGAGGATCCTAGTTTATATCACACCACAAAGCAAGGGCAGTGAAGACACCAATGCCATCCCTGCAACTGGAGGATGTCATGACCACTGGGCATGGGAGTCTAGTGCTTGCCTCATGAGGAGAGTTGGTCCCAGAAAAATGCTTGCTGCTGTTTCAAATATTACAGTCTCACCTCTTTTCTCTCTCTGTCTCTTTTTTTTTTAAGTTTATTTATTTACTTTGAGAGAGAGACAGCAGCAGCCAACAGAGAGGAAGAGAGAGATTCCCAAACAGGCTCCGTGCTGTCAGCGTAGAGCCCAATGCAGGGTTCAGTCTCGCGACTGTGAGATCATGACCTGAGCCAAAATCAAGAGTTTGAAGCTTAACCGAATGAGCCCACCCAGGCGCCCCTCTTCTCTTTTTTATCATAACCATTTCGTTTTGAGATAATCCTAGAGTCACATGCAATTGTTAGAACACAGGGGGATCCTGTGTACCCTTCATCCATTTTTCCCTAATGCTAACATCTGCATGATTATAGTACATACAATATCATAAACAGGAAACTGACATTGATATAATCTACTGATCTTACTCAGATTCCATAAGTTTTACAGGTACTTATTTGTTTGTGTGAGTGTGCGTGTGTATTTTGTTCTATGTAATTCCATCACGTGACTATATTCATATATCGCGACTATAGTCAAGATGAGAGCAGTTTACCATGACCAGAATCTCTTTTGCTGCCCTTTTGTAAAAAAATTAAAAACAAAAAACAAAAAACAAAAAAACAGGAAAAACCCTCCCCTCTCCGTCACTAACCTCTGAGAACCACTGATCTGTTCCATGTCCGTAATTTTGTCATTTGGAGAACATTATATAAATTAAACTTTACAGTGTGCAACGTCTTCCGGTTGGCTTTTCACTCAACATCATTTCCTTGGAGTCCATCCAATTGTGACACGTATCGGTTGTTTTTACCTTTTTTTTTATGGCTAAGTAATAACATGGATGCACTACGGTATTTTAATCATTTGCCTATTGAACGGTATTAGTGGTGTTCCCGTTTGAGGCTATTGTGAATAACGCAGTTGTGAACGCTCATGTTAATTTTTTTGTAGAAACACAAGTTTGTATTTCTTTTTGTAGGGTAAAGGTCCTAGATGGCAATGGCTGAGTGGTATGACGATCATGTGTTCGGTTGGCAAGAAATTGCCAACCAGTTTTTTGGAGTGGTTGTACCATTTCATATTCCCCCCCACCCCCCCGGCCCCCAGCGACGGAGGCAGGATCCAGTTTCTCCACATCCTTACCAGCATTTGATATTTTATTATTTTTTCCATTTTAGCTTTTCTGTTAGGCAAATAGTGATATCTCATCGTTTTAATTCTTAGTTCTCTAGTAAGTAAAGATATTTAATGTGTTTTCACTTGCTTATTTGCAATCTGCATTTCCTTTTCAATGAACTGCCCGTTTCATTTCCTAATAGAATTTTTTGGCTTTCTACTCTCCACGTATGATTTCTTTATATATTCTAAATACTAATGTTTTACTGAATATATGGTTTGACAATATATTCTCTCAGTCTGTAGTTTGTCATTTGATCCTTTTCACTGAATCTTTTAACAAAGTTTTTTTTTTCCTTTTGAGGAGATCAGATTTATTAGTTTTTCCTGTTACTGCTTGGGTTTTTGGTATCTTGTCTAAGAAACTCACCATGAAGATTTTCTCCTATGTTTTTTCTAAAAATATTATCATCTCATAGTTTATTACAGTGTCTTTTAACAGGACGGTAAGTTATTCGTTTGTTGTTCATTGTAACTCTCTCAAAACTTTGTTACTTTTCATATCTATTTGATTCCCTTTAGCCTCCTATACCAATAATTATATTAATAGTATTTTTGAGGAGTGCCTGGGTGGCTCAGTTGGTTGAGCATCCAACCAATTTGATTTCTGCTCAGGATGCGATCTCAGGGTGGTGGGATGGAGCCCCACTTCGGGCTCTGTGCTGAGTGTGGAGCCTGCTTGAAACTCTGTCTCTCCCTCTCTCTCTTTCCCTCTGTTCCTCTACCCCACTTATACTCTTGCTGTCTCTCTAAAATATTTTGAGACATAATTCTCATATTTGCAGATTTCTTAGAATCTCACCTCCATGCTTCTCTCTCTCTCTCCCTCCTTTCCTCTCTGCCTTCAACACGTAGTTAGTGAAAAATCCTCTACTGAGCATTGCACTAAATGCATGCCATGTTGAGTGCTTATTTAATATTGGCTATCATCCTATGGAGAAGGAGCTATTTTAATTTTTTTTTTAAGAAAAAGAACTGGAGACCTAGAGAGTTTAAAGAACTTGCTTTGGACATGAAACTAGCAAGTGGTGAAGGCAGGGCGTAAATTCATATAGTCTGAACAATTCCGGTGCCTTGGGACCGGGGGTGGGACCAATGCCCAATCTGAAACTCCGGGACAGCTTCCTGAAGATCACAAGGATTCCAGCATGACTTTGTTTAGTCCTCCAGGGGTTGCCTTGGAGAATGTGCTAAAATCAACACGTAAAGAAACTCTCCAGTTACATTACCAGAGCCATGGAGAGGGTTCTTCTGTTGAAGGAGTCTACGTGCCTGAAACTAGATCTTTTACAATGGAATATTTGTTTTTGAAGTCAAAGGATGATACCTCACAGTTTCTCCCTGACCTTACAACTATAACCCTGAGTGTTCCTGCACATTTAAAAGATAATCTATGGTCCCATTACAATCTTCCCATTTGGTTAAAAGAGAGAGAGAGAGAGAGAGAGAGAGAGAGAGAGAGAGAAGGCTGAAAACGTTTTAAAGAGAAACATGGACCAAGCAACCCAACCCCAATTCAAACAAACAAATGAGCAAATTTTCAATTGTTCGGTTGACCTAACTGAATTCATGCATGCATTCTCCATGTTTCCTGAGTACAATAGAGTCTGAAATGGATTGTATATCCACCTCCTATCAAATTTGCATTCATCTCGGCAAGGTCCTCCTTCTCAGGTCCCCTCCTGTATCTCCCTTAACGTTAGAGTTTCACTGTGGTAAGAGGTACAGCATCTTGTAGACATCACTATAGACAAGAAGACATAAATGAGAGTTAATAACCATCAAATGTGCCTATTTCCTTTTCCTATAAATTAGAGCATGCTTTCCTTCTGAATTTTGCAAGAAGGAAAACAGACTCCCTCCTGCTGATGTGGGGAAGTAATGCTAAATCTCCCTCAAGATTGGCTTTGGCTTCTTCCAGCTGTATGTTAGTACCTTTTTATATGCAATTTTACTTCATTTAGTCTTTAAGGTTGTGCCTGAGGTTAGTTTAAAAGGTTAGTTAAATGTTAATGGATGTTAATGCTGCAATTAAATTGTTAAATCAATCGAAAACTGTGGCTCCATTCTCTATCTGCGTTAGCGCCGGCCTGAGCTGCATTGGCGTATAAATTAAAAGCTGTAAATCTAGTGAAGTCTAATTAGAGACCAAATTTCTCATTTATCTTATTTTCACAGGACTGTAAGCACTGATAGATAATCAACGAAGGGCTAAAACTTTTTAACATTAAAAAACTATTTTATCTATTTCAGGATTCAGGTGACTGATTATAATTCAGATCCAATTACTGTAAAAGGTCATATGTGAAATGAAGTTCTTTTAGGCACTCCAAGTTTTATTTTACAAGTTTGCATACAAGACGGCACCCCCCCCCTCCTCAAAAGCAAATATAAATACATTATTCAAGGCTGGCTTTAATGGCATCTGAGAGTATAACCTCGATGCTACACAGCGTGTTTAATAGACGACTGCCTTGACCAACAAAGAATAACGCTGGATCTGGGGGCTTCGCGGGAGATTCTCGGCAGAGAGCAAAATTCAGCCTTCTTTGGATGTCTAGGGTGACCACTTTTCATCGTTGTTCCAGATTGGCTGTTGCCATCTTTCTTTGCCGATGTCTGAGAAGAGTGACGTGTAAGGAATTCAAACGAAGGGAGTGGTGAAGTTTTAGCCCCTTCAGTTGGCTGTGGCGGAACCACTCTGCTGACATTACTCTGTGTGCGACTCAACCGGGTGCCACTACATTTGATCATCCTTAAGAAAAATAAAAAAAGCCCTATCTCTAAGTTACGGCACTTGATGATGAGATCTAACCAGAGCTTTCTCACGGACCAATGTTGACAGGAAGACGGGTTAATATGCAGTTGAACTGTAAGATCGAAAATTTTCTCTCCAGAAGGTAGGGACATTCAGCTTTTCGTTTGCAAAGCTGTTCCCTTGGTATCGCTCCTATTGCCACTGTCATTACCCTTCCTATTATTTTAAATATCTTATGGAAGACGATCTTTCCTTCCGTGTAATTTACGTAATGAAATCTTTTGCTCAGAAAGAAATATTTTGGGAGAACAAGTTATAAATGTGTATTCGACCAGACAACTTGCTGCTTCCTTAATGTTGTCATGAATTCTGAGCTCCTAAAATTCTTGATCGCAGACGCTGCAGAGAAAATGCCAGAGTAGGTTGCTTGTCCCCTGAAGCAAATGAAAGAGATGTTGCACATTTTCTCACCCTTAAAAGAGCACTGCTTTCCTGACAGCGCGTTTGTTTCTTACTTGCAAACATCTCAAACTCAAGAACGAATTTCCTGTAACCTGCAAAACCAAAATCGGTCTTTTTTTTTTTTTTTTTTTGAATTGCTGTGACTTTCAAAGGCGGTGGGCCAAAAGATCTTAACTAGGGACTTTGAACTTACATTAAAGGGCACATGGCTTTCCACTTAAGCACTTAGTGTGGAACATGGAACCCATCTCTCTCTTAATTTAGCTAGATAGCAAAAGAAGTATCAAAAGACATCATTTTGCCTGTTTTGGGAGGGTATGAACTATCACCCTGCTTGTAGAAAGATGCCAGGGTACTCTTGGGGCGCCTGGGTGGCTCAGTCTTTAAAGCATCCTACTTCAGCTTGGGTCTTGAGCACCCTCCCCACCCCCTCCTCACCCCCGTCTCAAAAATAAGTAAACATCAACAGAAAGATGCTAGGGTATTCTTTAAGCAGAAAAACTACTAGGCTGGAATATTCAGTTTTCTTGATCACCAATATTCGGGGAACAGGATGTTTTACATTCAAGTGTTGACAGGCAGCCATCTACCGACACTACAACACCTATAAAGGCTTTTACTTGATCTCTAAGAATAATCTGCAGCTGAAGCCTAAAATTCTACTCTTGAAAATTAACTTTCTTGGGAGTCACCTGGGTGGCTCAGTCCGTTATGTGTCTGACTCTCGATTTGGGTTTAGGTCATGATCTCACAGTTCCTGGGACGGAGCCCTGTGTTGTTCTCCGAGTGGAGCCTGCTTGGGATTCTCTCTCTCCCTGTCTTTCTGTCCCTCCCCCACTTGCATGCACTCTCTCTGGTGGAGGGCAGGGGTGAGGGTGAGGTGGGGCCTTGACAAAGGATCTCTCCCCCAGTGGTGAGAAGCAGAATAGAGCAGCCTTACAAAGTTTGAGCCCTGGAGGCAACAAGCAACTACATTCAAACCCAGTTCTTTCACACCTGCATTCCAGAGTCTTCCACCGGCTCTTGGCTGGTGTTTTCTTCTCTTTTTCTGGCTCTTCTCCATGTGTATTCCCATGGCTTTAAATCCCACCTGATTTCAGATGATAACTAACTTTATTTTTAGCTTTATTCTGACTCTTGATCCCAAAACAAAGTTACTCAGAAGTTACAGGGACATCTCTACATAGATTCATTCAGTTATTCACTCATTTGTTCATTCATTGTTGAATGTCAGCAATATGGCAGCCACTGAACTGGGCATTAGAGGTTCTATAGTGAGCAACATAAAATACCTGCCCTTTCAGCATTTACAGACTTGAGAGGGACATAAACAATGAACAACAACAACAACAAAAGCAGAAATGTAACATACTTTGGGAAAGGAATATATTCTATGGAAAAACTCAAGGCAGAGCAGAAGCAGAAAGGGATGGAACATTCTATTTGGGATTGATGGGTCAGGAAGCAGAACGCGGAATGAGCTGTCAAAACAGGCCATTATCTAACAAGTATTGTAAGGGAACATGTTGAAAACCACATTGGTGACTCTCTGCCTTCCTAGCTTTCCCTCCCTTCCAAACTTCCTTTTCTCCCCATTTTTCTCATCTCAGTGATGCCACTAGTTACATAAGGATTCAGGTCTAGAAACATAGGAATCTGACTGGATTTTTTTTTAACCCTTACCTACTTCCATCTGAATACTGTTCATCAGTATCTACACTGACCTACAATCCACAAGAAGTAGGCCAACATTAAATCATCATCTTATAGAGGTCTAACTGAGCTCAGTGAAGTTAAATGACTTGCCCAGGGTCCTACAACCAGCCAATGGTGGACCCAAAGGTCGTCTGAAGTCAGACCTTCTGGCATCCATCTTTGCTTCCTGCTCCCAGCCCCTCACACCTGAAGGGGACCGGTGAAAGGGACAAGAAGAGCAGTCAGTTTCATGTATTTGTCCTATTGCCACAGTTTCCCCCCCTTTCCAGCTTTATCACACCTCCCCTGATAATCTCTACTGCCTCCTACAATTACTAAGCCAGTTTGTATTCTGTCGCACACTCTCTTCCACGTGACTTTGCAAGTCCTCCCTCATCAGTTCATGTCTGTCCTGTCTCGTAGCTACATAATAAGGAGCTCCTGAAGGATGGAGGCCAAGTCTGTCTCCATGCATCGACTTGGTGTTTAGAAAATGCTTGCTACAGTTAAACATAGATCCCATCCACTGTTCTCGGAAAAGTTGCAATCTAGCTGGTGCCATAAACAAGGACTTGTGGCAAAATTAAATGATAGAAAATCAAAGTGAGCAACTGAACATTGTAAGCTGGAATACTTCACATACTGGGAAGCCAAAGGAATCACTGGAAAGCTGCAGAATGGGATACATTTTGGGTGATGAGGAGAGGACAAGGGGAGAATGGAGTAAGTACCTCCTTTTTGTTGTTGTTGTTGTTAATTTTGAGAGAGAGCAGGTTGGGGAGAGGCAGAAAGAGAGACAGAGACAGAATCCCAAGCAGGCTCTGCGCTGTCAGCACAGAGCCCGATGCGGAGCTGGAACTCACAAACCGTGAGATCATGACCTCGGCAGAAATCAAGAGCCAGATGCTCAACCGACTGAGCCACCCAGGCGCCCCAACTCTTAAAGATGACAATGAATATGTTATTTTCAGACTGACACGATGACAGCTAAGGGTTCTTTTTATAGATGAATTCATGACTTCAATGTTTATCAAGTACTTACCCGATGTCATGTGCCCTATGGACCCATACAATGGTGACTGAAATGAATATGGTCTTCCCATGTAGTTAGTTGACAGGTTAGTGCCGGAAGACTGAGAAGTTAACCAGGAAGACTGACATGACAGGCCATGTGTGGTGATGGGCGTTCATTCCAGAAGCATCTAACTTTTTCTTTTAGAGAAGGCAAGATCAAGATCAAGAGGGGCTTTTTGAAGGAAATGCCATTTGAGAACTGGAGAATGATTACTGGAAAGTTACATCTAGAAAATCCAGGTTAGATTGCACCGGGTGGTACCTATTACAGCTGCAAACACTGGGCAAAATGGGACACCTAGACAGAGGAAGAGCGGAAGGACAAAAGGAATGGGAGGAGAACCGCAAGGAGGAAGAGGATGGGGGGAGAAGTTCATCTGAGGGTGAAATGAGGCCTTTTGTTTTGAAAGCACTACAGGGACCCAAAGAGGGAATGTTCCTTGAGAATATTTGTTAAAGAGGAATGATCCCAAGGAGGGAGCCCATGTTTGGGCTGCAGATGTGAGAGCCTGGTCTCCACCTCACCCAACCAACTGGCCCTTCCTTCCTTTCTTGCCACTGGCAGCTGTACCACTGTACTCTTCATTTTCCTCCTAATTTTCTATCGTCCCTGTCACTCGCTCCCCCTTCTCCCACCATTCCAAAAAAGAGCAGCATTTCCTCAAGCTGTGCCATTGCGCCTACACTTCCTTAGCAAACTCATCTAAACTCTTATTGTCAGCCATCTTCTTTGTACAAATCCCCCCAACTACTTTCGGGTAGAGGGAAAAGGTGTCGGGCTAAGTGACTCTGCAACGAGTGGAGTCTGTAAAAATAAAGTGAAAAGAGACTGTACGCTATCTGAGACCGTTCTTCCCCGTGGTACAATACAGGCTAACAATTCTGACATTACACACAAAAAATCTACACGCGGTGATGGAGGGACGGCAAAGGGGCATAGGAACCAACAGAAAGGGTTCCCAATGGCTTCAGCGGGAACAATGTGAGCAAGAACACGGTAGTATTGGGTTATAATTTAGGTATAAAATCAATATCCATACGTCAGTACTTATGTAAATAATTGAATTTATATGAATAAATAAATGTGGAAAACAGACAAATGTTTTGTGCTAAAGAATTTCAAATGATTTACATAGGTAATTGACTCTCAAGGGGGTAACATACCTCCCCTCCTTACCTAAGTGACTTCCTTGTATTATTTATTTATTTATTTATTTTTAAATTTATTTATTTTTGAGAGGGAGAGTGTGTGTGTGTGAGTGGGGGCAGGGGCAGAGAGAGAGAGGGGACAGAAGATCTGAAGAAGGCTCTGCGCAGGCAGCACAGAGCCCGACGCGGGGCTCGAACCCACGAACTGTGAGATCACGACCTGAGCCGAAGCCGGACACTTAACCGACTGAGCCACGCAGGTGCCCCAGTAAGCGACTTCCTTTTAAAGAGTACAGAATGGAACGTAGAGGAAAAGGAAAGAGTAAGTTTATCATGGAGGAATCTGACAAACACAACCTCAGCTAAGTCATCGAAGTGAATATCAACAGCGACGGTCATATTAGTAACATGTACCCTTGATATGATGCAGTGAGAACGGCACTGTGGTCTACCTTCCAAAGACACATAACCACAGCATAACCATAATCATGAGAAAAACATCAAACAAGTCTTAATAGAGTGTCATTCAAAATACCTGAGCAACATTCATCAAAACTGTCAAAGTCATCCAAATAAGGAAAGTCCAAGACTCTGTAACAGCCAAGAGGAGCCTAAGGAGACATGATGATTAAATGTAATGTCGTATCCTGATTGTGATTCCACAACAACAACAACAAAAGATTAGAGGCGCCTGGGTGGCTCAGTCGGTTGGACGTCCAACTTCAGCTCAGGTTATGATCTCGCAGTGCGTGGGTTCAGGCCCCGTGTCGGGCTCTGTACTGACAGCTCAGGGCCTGGAGCCTGCTTCGGATTCTGTGTCTTCCTCTCTCTCTGCCCCTCCCCTGCTCCTGCAGTATCTCTCTCTGTCTCTCAAAAAACAACAACAACAAAAAAACCAAAAACAACAACAACAAAAAAACGTTAAAAAAAGAAAAAGAAGAGTAAGTAAAAATTAAGGAAATCTAAGTGAACAAAGGACTTTAGTTAATAATAAAGTATTAATATTAGGTCATTAATGTTAACAAATGTATCAGACTTATGCAAAGTGTTTATGATAGGAGAAATTGGGTGCATGATATATGGAAGCCTTCTATAGTAGCTTCACAATTTTTCTATAAACCTAATAATTTTAATTTTGTTTAAAACTGATATTTTTGATCTCAGCGCCTATCCTGAGCACAGGACCATGTTTCTAATTACCTGCTGAATTGCTCCAATGCAGTCTTCTGTGGGAACCTCAGATCAAATTGTCCAAATCCAAACTCATCATCGTGAGCATCAAATCAGCTAGACTTTCTAATGTGTTTATCCCTGGTATCAGTACCGAACCATTATTTTACTGGTTTACCAGTCTGGAAAGCTGACAGTCACCACCCATTCTTTCCCTTCTCTAATCCAATGGACATCAGTTGCCAAATATGTACCTTATCAGTTGCCTACAGTGACTTTTGGGTTTCTTCCCTCTTTTTGATTATGATTGTCACGCTGTTATTTAGATACTCGTAGAGCTTTTGCGTCATTTCCAAGGGCCTCCAAAATGCCCCTTCTGTTACTTCTCCAAATATATCTCATTGTCTAAGTAGTGTTACTGAAGCATAATTCCTGGGACGCCTGGGTGGCTCAGTCGGTTAAGCGGCCGATTTCGGCTCAGGTCATGATCTCACAGTTTGTGGGTTAGAGCCCCGTGTCAGGCTCTGTGCTGACAGCTCGGAGCCTTGGAGCCTGCTTCAGATTCTGTGACTCCCTCTCTTTCTGACCCTCCCCCACTCACACTCTGCCTCTCTCTCTCTCTCTCTCTCTCAAAAATTAATTAATTAATTAATTAATTAATAAATAAACATTACAAAAAAATTTAAAGCTCACTTTAAAATTCCATCGAAGTTCAGCTTTGCAGGAAATCTGGCCTGTGTTTTTGTTGTTGCTGTTCTAGGCTTTTTCTTCTCCCCTGGTTGAGGCTCCATGGGGTATCATTCCTGTCTCCCGAATGCTGCTTTTCAAATTTACCCCTTTGCCCCATGATTATTCATATTCTTGTTTACAGCATTGAACAATCCTAATTCAACCCATCTGTGTTTTCACTTGCTTCTCTGTATAATGGGATAATGATAATACCTCCCTCAAAGGATTCTTTGAAGATTAAATGGGTTTATGCGTATGCAGTACTTAGAACATGGCCGGACATGTAGTGCTAGCAGGTGATTTTAGTCATTATGACTCTTACTAATCTCATCTGCTAAGAAAGTAAGCAAGGATACTTATTTATCTTTATATTCCCCAAAATGACCTATTTAGTATATTCCCTAAAAAAAAAAAAATGCCCTGTATACAGTAGGTGTTCGATGAAAGCCAGCTAGAGTGTAATCTGATGCTTCCTTGTCTTCCTTCTCTGAGGAGCGAAATATTGGATCAGTCAGAACCAAGGGCCAAGGCCATTGACCTGAATCAGTGTGCCGGCTCTGCGAGGAAGAATGCACGCTCTAGAAGGGTTAGGCAGAAAGAAGAGATACAGGAGGGTGAAATTGCCAGGAGCCAAAGTGCTGAGAACGAACTGTATTAAATAATGCAGTTGTTATTGGTGCCTGATGAATAAATGAACAACACTGATGTCACTTCATGCATACCCAGAGATACGTTCACCTCCAGGGTAAGTTGCTAGAAATGCAGTAGGCTGATGTCCGATATGAGACATGGGGAAAAAAATCCCCTAAAATCGGAGGCCTGAGTGAAATCTTTACGTGAGCTGTGGCTTGTTTGAATGATATGCCTTTTTAACTTGAATGATATTTCTTTTTAACTTGGGTGATTTAAGAAACTCATGTTTAAAAGTTGGACGTACGGATGCCGGTGTGGTTCAGAAACATTATGCAGTAGCCCCGTAATTCCACTTGCAGACGTGAAATATTAGTGATCAACTCCCTGTTGTATAGCAAGAGCTATAGTGGACAGTCCAGACGCATCCCAGGGGATGTGGATTTTCCACCTTCCCCCTTGGTCTTCTCCTCTGTGTGACCTTTGAACAGAGACAAAAACCTAAAACGTGATTGTGCTAAACCTTGTTAGTTAGAACTCTTACACCCACATTGCCTTTTTGGGGGGAAAGAGAAGAAAAGTGTGTCTGAATGATTTTTTTTTTTTTGTCTTCTTAATCAAAATTTGAATTTGGAAGTCGAGATACACTCCTGTGCTTATCATCTCTCCGAGGTTGTTAGGATGTTCCAAATTCAGAGGAAGGACCGAACTATCCCTCAACTGTTTCAGAAGAGGCAGGAACGTGGTCTGCAAACCCCAAACCAGATAAGCAGACTGCCCCGAAAGCGGTGGCCTGAAGAACCCTATTGCTTTTACGGGCTTGACCTGAACCCTCGTAAAACTTTCCTGTGCGAGTTCTCCGGACAATATGAATCCTGGAGACATCCAGAAAGGGAAATGACACCCTTTCCGGCCTGTATTTAAACGCGACCCCGAAGCATGTATGTTTATTGGCCTCGTAAACCCAAGGCAACCGTACGGTTCATGAATCAGGATGAGGGGCTGTGACAAAGGGTAATTTGTCACCGGCGATGACATCATTGTTATCACCTACATCATCCTGGAACATGTCTGGACATCCCTCTGCACGGCCAGCACACCAGCTACTCCAGGGAGCAGCAGACACGTGGCCCCTGTTAGCAGCTCACCGAGGCCCCAGCGGAGGCAAAAGATAAAATTCTTCAGCACTTCTAGGGCCAGCTTTGTGAGGAGCGTGCACTGAACAACGAAATACCAGGGCTCTTA
Organism: Prionailurus bengalensis; assembly: GCF_016509475.1. Taxonomy (NCBI): domain Eukaryota; kingdom Metazoa; phylum Chordata; class Mammalia; order Carnivora; family Felidae; genus Prionailurus; species Prionailurus bengalensis. The sequence continues at coordinate 15,897,855 of NC_057355.1, forward strand.
GACATCAGGCCGTGCTTGTGAGGCGTCACGTTTTCTTCCTCTGTGTAATCCGGCGCTCAGACGTTAGCGAGGCCTACGGGTTTGGTTTTGCAATTCATCTGTAATATCTGAATTCTGGCTTTCCTCCACCTCCGGTTCCATAAAAAGTAGGCGGGGGTCTCGGGGAGGGTGGTGAGTGGGTCTTGGGGAACCACATCAGCCGGGGGGTTAGTTCCCTGCATCGGGGGAGGGGGGAGCGTCATCATTAGCCCCCTCCAACACCCCGTTACCAGAATACAGGGGAGAAGAGGGCAGGGAGGCAGGAGCCCCCAGGAGGCATCGCTCCCTTTGAAAAGTTAGTCCTCCCACTTCCCAGCAAGGCAGCCCATCGCTGGCACCCTCGGAGAGGATTCTGAAGCCAGGTGGGTAGCGATTTCTCTTTCTTCCTCCCTTCCCCGCGCATCCCTTCCCCACCCCCACCCGCACCCCATCTCCCGGTGGTGGCAGCCGGGCCAAGTTTGTTGCTCACAGCAGAAAGACTCAAACGCTTTCGTGATCCGACTGTTTTCAAACAGGCTCGGCTCCTGTGAGCCTTACCAGCTGTGACTAATAGCAAAGAGAAGGGGGGAAGAAGCTTCTCGAGCCTGCAGGCTTCAGACAGGCAGGCTCTGGGGGAAACAAGAGAAAGCCATTAACTAACCACAGTGTTATCTTGATTCTCTCGGAGAAACGAGCTAGGGACGCCTAATGAACTAGCCTTAACGTTTCAAACTGAATGTGCCTCTGGGAACTCTCTCTAGAACAAACAGTGTGACAGATCAATGCTTGGTTCCTATATCAAGAGAAAAGGTTACTCTCTCCTCTAAGGAATTAGAGGATTAGTATATCTCTATGATATATTTTCCCTCCTTTTAAAATTTTAACTTTCCTTAGAATGTTCAGGTATAAGGGGTGGAGCGTGGGTGGGGAGGGCGAACACGTGTCCACATGGTGGTTTTAAAGTTCATTAATAGGGTGGATCCTCCCGTGAGATGTTAAGAGCATTGCTTTTACACTTGCTAGGCAAAGTGTCGGTTTGCCTAGGTGTCTTAGCCAAATTCTCCAAACTGTGCATTTTCCAGGAAGCTTCGCTTGATCAGTTACCTTTTGAAGAATTTCTGGGCAGAAGGCGAAGTAAAATAGAAAATTCTGGTCAGTCAGTAATGACTGGGATTGGAGTGTGCTCTGTAAGCGTGTCCGTTGATCACCAAGGGGAATACTACTTGTATCTTTGTAGAAAACTGGCCTTAGATTCTTGGATTGCACAACAGAAAGAGAGAAAGAAGGAGGGAGGGAGGAAGGGAAGAAGGGAAAAGGAAAAAAAAAAAGGTTCTAACCAATGCCCCAGTTCAAGAAACTGTTGCTTCAGTCAGATTCACCCTTGAATTCCGCTTACCTTTATTCCTACAGAAGATTTTTAGTTGAATTGGGTCACTTTTTTTTTTTTTTGGTGCTAGTTTTCAGCTAATAGTATATCTCCAAATTAAGGTAAATTGGTAATTTGGCTTTGATAAACAAAAGTGAAGGCAGACCACCTCTCCTCCTCAGATCTCAGTACCTCCTAGATTTCCAAGTGTTCTTTGGGCACCTCAGTCCTACCAGGGATCCTTAGTGTGGACGACAGCTGATCTACAAGAAGGTTCTACATAGAGTAGCCGTCTTCTCTGACTCTTGTCCAGCAACTGGCCGCCTGGTAGCGAAAAACTGTAGAGAGGAGTGTAATATCTAGTTAATATTTCTGTGAAAATTTACTCCCTCAAAGCCTGAAGACATTCCTACTTTGATCCAGCCGTTTCAATTTCAATTTCAATACTTTTTTCTGAGAAAAGAGTCAAGGGTATATGTACAGCTTTACCTGAGGGAATGTTTATTGCAACCACAATAGGTAGAATGTGCTTTTCCAAACTCTCTGCGTACCTGTGTTAGAGTCTTCCGGTTTCTTTTTTTCTTTTCTTTGATTGAATACTACGCACTTGCGAAGATAACCAGTTCTTCTTAAGTAAAACTGGGAGATTTAGGTAAATCTGTCTTTAATCATTGCAGTCAGTTGGTCCATTTGAGCTGCTGTAACAAAACACCATAGACTGGGTGCCCTCAACAACAGAATCTATTTCTCACGGGTCTGGAGGATAGACGCCCCAGATCAAGGTGTGGGCAACATAGCTTTGATCCTGAGGCCCCTTGTCTTGGCTGGTGTGCGGCCACCATCTTTCTGTGTACCCGATCACCTCTTCTTTGCATGCATGTAGGGAGAGGGGAGGAGGGAAACATGGGAGAGAGGGGGAGATGGAGGGATAGGGAAAGAGAACTTAAGACAGAGAGAGAGAGACAGACACAGAGAGAGAGAGACAGAGATTTCTTTGGTATCTCTTCTTTTAAGGACACTAATCCTATGATATCAGGATCCCCACCCCATTGACCTCATTCAATCTTAATTAGTTCCTTAGAACCCCCTTCTCCAAATGAGTCACACTGGGGGTTAGGGCTTCAGTATAGGAATTTGGGAGCACAGAAGCATTCGGTTTATAATACAGTATACAGTTTCCTGGTCACTGGAAGTTTTTCTTGGTAAGACATGCGTTAGATAAACATTTCACCGAGTTTCAAATAAGACTGTATAATTAGGCCAAAGAAACTTCACACCAAGAGCTTGAAGCAAGTTCTCCTTGTTGCCTTTCACACATGCAGTCAGAAGGGCTGGACTCTCCCCTTAACTAGAAGCAAGGCCCATAACCTTTCTGGCTCTTGCTGTCTACCTCTTTAAAGAGAGGGGTTTCGACCAGATGTCTTCTCAAGTTTCTTTTAGCTCTGAATTTCACGCATCTGTGACTGTTTCTTGTAGCTCAGTATTCTCACACCTGTGATGCAACTGTCAGAAATTATAACATGGAAAGTAACATATTTTACAGAATGCCTAACTTATAAAAATCGTGTGCACAGATAATTTATGCACGTGTGTTTATTTCCCCACCAGTTTCATTTATACGAATCATTCTGGATTATTGTTGTATTCAACGGAATGAACTGCATCAAATTCTCTTTAACTTGACCCTTGAAGTGGGGAGCAAATGGGATGAAATACAGCTCAAATTTAAGGGAGAAATTGGATCCATATTTGGAATTTCAACCAAACGGGAACAAGGAGGAACAGTCCAGTAAAATAATTCATTTTTATGAGTCGAGTATTAGCAAACATATTTCAAAATTGGAGCCTTATTAATAATTTTTATGAATATTTATTGCCTAGCAATTTCCTCCATATATGCCATAAAACAAAGACAGTTTTGTTTGATGAACTCCTCGTACCGATTATATAAACAAGTTGGGAAGGACATAAAAGAAAAAAGGGAAACGTATAAAATTTGGATTTTACATCAACAGGTCTATAAAAATCTCAAAGGTCAGAGGTTATCAACTCTGGTTTGACTCTTGGGTTATTCCTCAATCAGCTAGATTTATAAAGGAAGAAGCTGCTGATGGGTGTGTTAGAGTTGAAACAATCACCCTTAGAAGGGATTGCAATTCAGTAGTGAGTGAAATCATCCCAGGAGTCAAGAGTGTAGAAAATGTTCCAAGGTTCTTAGAGACCAAAGTTACCATTCAAGTGTTTAGTATTTTAATAGGTAATTACCTTAAAAGACACTCATTAAACAATTTCCATTAATAGACCCCATTGGGCATAGACGGTTCAACTCTCTAGGGTTTTCTGGGTGTGTCTTTCCATATAGTATTTTTTAATGTTTTATAAATCTTTTTCTACATCCCATTTTCCACTACCTCCCCTCATTGGCTTGAATACAAAGATCTAGTCCCAACATACTCCATGCTAGAGCCAAGGTAATTTCTTTTAAATTTTTTATTTACGTTTATTTATTTTTGAGACAGAGAGAGACAGAGCATGAGCGGGGGAGGGGCAGAGAGAGAGGGAGACACAGAATCCGAAACAGGCTCCAGGCTCTGAGCCGTCAGCACAGAACCCGACGCGGGGCTCGAACTCACTGACCACGAGATCATGACCTGAGCTGAAGTCGGACGCCCAACCGACTGAGCCACCCAGGCGCCTCGAGCCAAGGTAAATTTAAGACACACTGGACCAAATTGGATTTTAAGAGAGTAAGAGGTAGAAGCAGTGAGGACGAAAACACAGCCCTACCTTAAATGGGAAAATACGCCCCAATTTTAAGGATGAGGAAACTTTTAGAAATGGTGGTCTCGAGGGAAAGCTATCGCCAAAAGAATTTTAAACTGGACCATTATCCAGAGAAGTGACGCTAGACAGGTGAACGGTTTGGAGGGGCCCAGGCAGATACAGAAAATTTGTAATTTAATTATCTGATTATGCTGTCTGTACACTTTCCATGTATAATTTCCAACTCCCTTTTTGGTTTTATGGTTCGCAAAGCTAGTCATGTGTTATTTCACGATGACCCTATAAAGCGGATTTTGGAAGAAGGATTGGGGCTTTACACTTACACAGAAGTGAGTCCAAATACCCCACATCTTGTACCAGCTGTATTGTTATGGGAGGATTATTTCTGCCGGCTTCTCTAGCACTACTTTTTGTTTCGCGGGCCTCAAGTTAGAGAACCCCAAGTTAAATAACCCAGCAAGGTTAGGTAACCCCGCTTAACCTTAAATAGCTTCCAGTCTCTCTTTATGTGATTCTATTTTATTTTTACCCCTAACCCTCTTACTAGCTGGTATTTCCTTGTTTCTGTCCTTGCCCACTAAGATGTAAATTTTGTAAAAACAAGGCTCTTTTCTGCCTTGTTTACCTCTATTCCTGAGATTGAGAACAGTAACCTGGCACATAGTGCTTTCTATGAACGAATGTGATAACAGATATACTGAATGAATGAATGAACAAATGAATGAACAATATTTCGTTGCCTCATCTCACTTGGGGGTGGCATTGCCTACCTAAAAGCTGTCCTGATCACACACTAGGGGAGTTAATTTTAAATGGTTTGCCTAAGAAGTACCCAGGAAATATTCATTCTTTACCCTTCCCCCTTCCCTTTGTATATTTCCTGATTGCAATTAATGAGAGAAACCAAAGTTTTCATGAGTTCAACTTTTGACCTCCTCTTCTCTTTTCCTTATTGTGAAAACACTAAATACATCTCCAGGAAATAGATATGCCTGGAAGTCCTTGATTTCCAACAAACTCCCACCCGCCTCCTTTCCACAAAACAATCGTTAGGATTTTGTGATTTTTCTTTTTCTATTGGCAGTTCTGTTTACGAGAGAGAGATACCTTTTCAGTTCGTGTTTATGTGTGTTGTTTTTCTTAGTCTTTCCTCCTCCTTTTTTTTTTTCCCCCTAAGAGAAGATAATCAGGTTCTCATGTTACTACTAAGTGTTCTAGCGGATGGAAAAAGGTTGCCACATGAGGTCATTGCTGTGTGGATGAACTTGTAGACACTGACATATCAGAGAGCATCTAAGGGAAATATTATAGGGGCCATCAAGGCTGCTTCAAATTTCCTGATTGCATATATTACAACAGGATAAGCTCCAATTACAGAGGTACTCGCTTCAATATAATGGAGAATTGGAGCTGTGTGTGGATTCTGATCTCTCTAAGCAGCCAAGTGTGTCTGAAAATATGAAAATAAAGTTAACTATCTATAGTTGGAAGATCAGGGCAGCAAAGGAGCCAAGCCATATCATTTTGTGCAAGGAAAAGAAAAAAAAGGTTTTAAGAGTTCACTTTAGGTTTGTGGCTTTTCACCAAATACAGTGTAAACTTGAAATGCATAGCTTCGGATTTCTTCTTCCTGGTGATTAGTCAGATAAGATATGGAAACTTAGCCTTAATGGTTTGAAACCATCCTATCTGTGACCATAAAGTGACCATTTACAAATTGGAATGCTTTCCTGACCTCAGACCCACTTGCTCCTGGACCTGTCACGACAAGTGGGACTTCCAGCTGAAACAACAGCCGACTCCTGCAAAAAGTTTCCCACCGTCTGCCCGAGAGGAGTCTTACTGGAAGACAGCTGCTTAGAACAGCTGTCTACTTACACAGCCATCTTAGGGGAGAGTGATTAATGAACTCACTTGGGCAGCGAGGAGTCCAGTTCACTGATCCATAGTTGCAGCACAGGTATTGATGTGAAACTAATGAGAAATTTGATGCTCAAATTTGAATGTTTATTCCAATTACCCACCAGCAGATCCAAATTTTTTTTTTTTTTTTTTTTACGCTTAAAGCGTTAACCTTTTGTTAGGAATGGGCACCGTCACACTGTGGTTTTACACTGTGTGCTGGAACTTGTGAAACTTTGATAAATGGTACTCCTCTCATGCACACAGCTTTCTTTAAATATCATGTTAAGGTTTTAGCCAAGGAAGGAAGGAGAGAAGGAAGTGCCTGCCGTGTGCCTGTCCTGTTGGCAGCCACGTAGCACTAAACACATGGATGAGATGAAAAGTCCTTCCTAAACCAAATTAATACGACCCTGTACTGAATATGTGTCAGTGTGGAGTCCCGAACAAGGGTGCTGAGATTCCAGGTCTTCTCTGTGCGCACCAGACCCCCACCACCCCCTCAATGCCTATGCTCCACCCTGACTTTCACCCTTGACGAGAGATATTAACCTTTACTCTGGAGAAAGGGAAAGCGTGGCAAAGACTGAAAACAACATAAGAGATTCATCTGGAAGAATGGGGACGATGGTTCCCCCCCCTCCCCCGCCTAACCGTGGTGTCACTTTCCACAGTTTTAATTACCCATGGTCAACTGCGGTCTGGAGGCAGATAATCCTCCTTCTGACGTATCGTCGGAAGGTCAATAGTAGCCTAACGCTACGTCACAATGTCTACCTCGCGTTCCCTCATTGTGTAGGCATTTCATCCTTTCACATCCTCACAAGAAGAAGGATGAGTCTAGTACAATAAGATATTTTGAGAGACAGAGACCACATCTCTATAACTTGAAATATAGTGAAGTATATTGTTATAACTGTTCTAATTTATTATTAGTTACGGTTGTTAATCTCCTACTGTGCCTAGTTTATAAATTAAACTTTATCGTCATGATGTACGTATAGGAACAAAACAGTATACGTAGAGCTGATATGATCTACAGTCTCGGGCATCCACTGGGGGGGTCTGGAAACGCATCCCTCGTGGATGACGGGAGACTACTATATACAAGTTAGAGAAGACTGAACAATGGATGAACCACACAGCGTATTGCAGGTCCACAATATGCACCTATTGAATGTTTCCTGCCCATCTCTGTCTGGCATCCATGGCAGATGCTGTCAATCAAATGAAACTCCTGTCTACACTACCCAGGATGCGACTGATGTCCCAGGCTTGTGTATGGAGATCTAGGCCGCATTACCAACCAATTAGGGCCAACAGGAGAGGTGAAATCCCTTTGCCAACCCAGAGTGGGAGGAATCGGGATACTTGGTATGTCTCCTCCCTCCTTTAGGTCTCTGCTCACATACAACCTTATAAGTAAGGCCTTCCCTGACCACCCGATACGAACGCCCAGCTCCCCTCCTCACCCTGCATGCTCCAGCATTCTCCTCTGCCAAACGTTGTTCCACATGACATTTTACATTTTCACGTATTTGTTTGCCTATCTTCTCCCTCTACACTCAGACCACAATGTGAGTTTCATGAAGGAGAGGACTGTTCACTATGTTTACAGCTGTATCCCCGGCAACGAAATGGGTGCTTGACTCATAGTGGGTGCCCAGTAAGTGGTTGAATACAGGAACGATTTAATTAAAATTTTAGTAAGGATATCTTGAGGGAAAATAATCGGTTCTACTCTATGAGGCCCCCTCGTACAGAAATAGCTTGTGTGGTTAAAGTTTTTGAGGGTTGATTATGGCAAAATATAAGAAAGAAGCTCGTATGAGACCCATCAATTTCAGTAACGGGCTGTTTTCTGACGCGGGAGTTCTTTGACATCCAAAGACTCAGTCCTTGTGTCCGTCCGTCGGAAAAACAATAGAGCAGCTTCGTGAATCATACAGAAAATAAACTTGTCTACCTCTGAGGTCCCTTCCAAATGTCATACCTGTTCCTTCAGAGTTTGAATGTCCTGGTTGAAGATTTACACTTGTTTCACGAAAGCCATTATGCATCACCTATGGGCTTAGAGGGAGTTGTCATAAGATTCATGCCACTGTCCCTTCTTCGGAGAGTGCTAAGAATATTCTTATTACCATTCTTGTTAGGCCCTACTAATGGAAGCATAAGGATGATTTTGGTATATTCTTGCCAGGGATGATTGAGGTTATCACAGTATGTAAGCTATATCCTCAAAGCAAGGATCCTTTCAAAGCTGAGGGAAATATTTCAGACTATTAGAATCTTATTTCGGAAATGGCGACTCTATTGCACGAAATGGGGCCAGGGTGTGCCGTAAGAGTTAAATGTTCTTCCAGAAGAGCCTGACTCTAAGCCAGGATATGGCATTAAGCACAGAGAAAATTGGGCTGAATAATCCCTTCAGACTCTTTAAGGTGCTGAGCTGACATTTTGATATGCTGCAGGTTGGCAAGTCAACGCTTCCTAGTTTATCTTCAAATTCCACATTTTAAAAGTCTTATTTCCCTCTTCCAAAAAGACTATACCTGCAAGCACCTTAAGCCATACCTACACAAAATTGGATATCTTTTTTTTTGTTAGTTCGATAAAGGGAGAATCCAGCATCCCAAATTTTGTGGAAAGAGGCACCGCATTTCTGCTTCAAAGCCGTGCCTTAAATTTCATAGCTGCCACAGAATTTTGTAAGGACAGCAAATTATGAAATGATAGCCAGATGTAAGATAGGACAGTGTCAGTGCTTTTGAAAATAAAAATGTAATATATGAAGTACGAGTGTTAAAATCAGTTGGGGCTCTTTTATGTGGTTTGATTATAGATGTCAAAATATAATTATTTTTCTATTCTTAATCAGACAGGCTCCTGAGAATGTTTCCCTGCTGGGATTTCCAAATTTAATTGAAAGAGAGTTTTCAAATCCAACTAGTGTGGGGGGGGGGGAGCTAAAGGGAGGTAAGTCAGAGTGGGGTGGGAAAAAGAGAATGAGTCTGGAAATTTTTGTAGACACCTATGATAATCACAACAGAAAGTCAGTAAAAATCAGGTCTGTAAGTCACTCATATATTGTCTTCCCTTTTCAGAGAAACATTCCATTCTCCATAAAGCTTCCCATAGTGCTCAGTGTGTTGTCTTCTATGTCCCATCAGTATCTACTGCTTCTTGTGCTGGACACAAGTAGACTTACCTGTCCCATATCGCCATCCTTCCAAGGGTGTGGGCTCCATGAATGCTGGGCTGTGAGCATTGTATTTAAGTGTCTCCAGGGCCCAAAATGAAGCAGAAGCACTGAGCTGAATGTGGGGGGTTAGGCTTGAGCCCTGTTATCAATATCCCCACCCCAACAAATCTCCAGCCTGACTTCAACCCTCCCAACTATGGGAGCTCGTGCTCTGGTCCATGACTTGCTGGGACATGCAAAACTAGTTTTTTGCAACCCAGGAGCGTTGAGTAGATGCAGAAATGAAACATAACAGAAGTGCACAGGACTGTACATAGCACCTCTGATATCTTACAAGAACTTCCAAGAGCTGCTTGACAGTGTAAGGATACTCATCAATCATCAGCTTATGAGCAAGATGGCTTGTGAGGAAGCACAATTGCCTTCAATTTGCAGATGTGAAAAGTTTAGGCCAAGGAGTCTCTGGCCTATTCCAGAACTTGCTAGTGACGCCCATGTCACGCGTTTGTTTTGCTAACTCTGCTCATTAATTAATATGTAAGCATCCAAGGATGCACCATGTAATGAAAGATCACAGCCCTGTGTATCTGTAGCAGAAAGAATCCTCTCAGATAACAAGAATGGAATTTTCTAGCAACATTAATGCCCTACTTTTCATGTATCAAGTAATGATGGAAAGAAACCTGCCTAGACAGACAACCGTAGCTGCAGAATTTCTATCGTATGCAAAAGACGAAGAAACCACAATATTCGCTCTGTTCCTTCAAAGCAATGGAATTCAGTCAAAATAGAACTTTCGAACTGCAGAGTCACTCGTCTTCTCAGTGACTTCTAAGTTGTTTATTTCTGAAAAGATAGTCTCATTTCCATTTCCTATTTTTCTTCTGAGTACACGTGTAGTGTTTCTGGATTTGAAAGGCTTCCTACACACACATGTGCGCACGCACACACACACACACACACACACACCCTTGAAATAAAGTGCCTGATCCCTGCTTTGGTTCCTGCCCCCCCTGGTCGGTCAGGGGTCTCTCTCTGAGGAGTTTCCCTGCAAACCGGCAGTCATGCGGAACCTGTCTCCTGGCATTCAGCGCTGCACTTGAAAGGGAGTGCCATAGAGATGGGCTGACCTTCCTGGCCTAGCGACCAAAAGGGAACCCTGTGGGGAGTACCTGAAGGGGGTGTTCCTCCCGTTGGTCACATCAAGGTTGTTCACTTCAGTGGCTCTGTTTTAACTGTTCCCTCGTATCCTTTACTAACCACTGGAAAAGGCGACTGTTTTCTTGCCCCAGCTTCAGAGGCATTAAACCATTCACCTTGACTTCCCTTACAGCGGCAAAAGGAGGGAAGGAAGAAAAAAGAAGGGCTTGCGAGATACCAGAAAGGCCCTTGATGCTCTGATCACATGGGTAATTACTGTGCTCACGTACATGGCTTGTCTGGAAGGCAGTGGCTTGCCGCACGAGGGGTTGCTCCTCACAACGCATTTTGCACTTTGTATCCGCAGGAAAATTTTAAGCTGCTAGCCATCTCTACCTTGGCAGGTCAGGAATCTTGGTCAACATGTTATTCTTGAAAGCGTGTCCTCTCAACGGGAGGATGACTAAATGACTTTTCAATTATGGATACATTTCCAAAAATCAATGATCTTACTGCCTTTTGTGGGGCGATATGTAAGGGTGCGGGGCTGGCTGAGAGTATGCTTAAAATAGAGATGAATGCTTGAAGTTTTTGATAAAGCAAATACATATTTCAGGCTATTTTTATTTGGCTTTGCGAACTCTGTCAGAGCTTCAAAGGCTGCTCCTAGGAGCTTTACAAGGATTCAATATTAGCCCTCGGACAAAGGATCGAGTATCTTGCATTTCACGTTGGACAATTACAGGCCACATTTCCTTTAAATGTTTCCGAGAGACAAGTTAAATTTTGAAGGGGAAGCTTTCTAGTTGAGCTGCATGAACAAAGGCAAGTTTGTGTACCGGAGGGCGGGCCCAGGGGATTTCTGCTAAGAGAGATTAAAAGATTGTGGTGAAATCAAACCACCTCTGCAGCCTTTTTGTCCAGTTTGGGCCCTCTCCCGGGTGTTCCTTCACCTGGGAAAAAGTCCGGCAGTGGTCAAGCAGGGACTGGATCAAATGAAGCAGGAATGAATGTGCCTGCCAACCTCCAGGGGCCTCGAGGATGATAAAAAAAAAAAAAAAAAAAAAAAGAAAGAAAAAAATAGACAATGCACGGGCAGCTCTTTGAAAACTGCAAGATGTTATTGCTGTTGCAATTATGATTGTTAAGTACAGAAAACGTGTTCATGGGGCGTTTGCCATAGTTCCTCCCCCAACCCCACCAACTCGCACACACAGTTGCTGGAGAAAATAATCAGAGGTGGGACATGTCTCTCCTCTACCTGTATCCTTTGAGCTGAGCTCAACTATGACCACAAAATTATCAAATCCCCTTTTGTTTCAAGAGTCTGAGAGAAGTTGGTGTTTATACAACACACGGTGCAGAAATCGACAAAACCATTATATGATGGCTGTGATGAACTCATACTGATTTTGAAAGACAAAAACACACAGAGCCTTTTTTATACATGACGCGTAAAATCCTTGGCACTTGGGATGTCGCATGTACCCCATTTTACACACCACATACTCCAGGGAGATAACTCCAGGCTGCAGAGGCGGTCCCGGGATAACGATACTGCCGCAGAATTGTTGGGCTAGCTTGCCCAGGGGAGTGATAGACTTGGTGCCGTCTTCCTTAGCGAATGAATATTCTTAACTAGGATGGAAATAATGCCATCGTACCTTAAAATCCAAGTCCAAATATATTTGTGCTTGGATCTAGTTCCACACTAGGATAAATGCCTAGCTAACAGCCTAGTTCCCCAGCTTCTCAGGAGCATCTGGCCAATTTTAACTTGTGGCTGGAGGTTGAAACCATACGAAATCCTGTGGTTACAGTAATTTCCACCAGGAAACCATGAGACACTGAGGGGTATACATATGAATAATTTTCAGCCGAGATTATTCTATTTTTCCGAGTTGGGACTTGAGGTTTGGTAATATACAAGGACAAAAGTGGCAAACTAATTCTACAGGCAGTTCTGGAAGTGGAAATTTTGAAAGTATCTCTTTCCCTGAAAAATGTTCTTTAAAAAAAAAAATGTATTGGTGGAATTTAGTGACTGGGAGAGAGTCTTTCTTTCTAAGAGGAAGCAGAGAGATGATGTTCCTCCCAAACATTTCCCTGATTACTAAGAGCTACCATTTTCCAAGTAGGTTCCTTTATCCCCCTGAATCCGGACCACAGTCTGTGAAATTGGCATTTGCATTCCCATTTAAAGGGTAAATGAGGCTCTGAGTGGATTCCAACAAACACACAAAACTTCAAAAACTCCCAACTTTCTTCCTTGCTAAAATAGAGCTCCGCAGATGGGACCTCAGCTGCCCCCTCCCCCCCTCTCCACTCAGGACATTGTTTTCACTGCTTCAGATCTTGGAGATGTAGCGATTTGGGTAACGGAGAAAACATGTCCTCAGCCCTTCCCCGGCCTGGGCTTAAGTGTGTTCTAATCATCACCCCCAAAGCATTAGCTCTGATGTTGGAACGCCTGGCAAAGGGGGGGGGGGGCTTCTTGGCAACAGTTTGTTCTCAAGGTTGGTGGCCTCCAGTCAGGCTTTATCTGTAAGTTACTTCTCAGGAACGGGGCCAGATCAATACTGTATTCTTTCAGACCTCTCTAAACCCAGCGGGGAAGGCAATCACCATAGTGCCGCTCTCTGCACCTTCTGGAGCAGATCAATACTCTGACAGCGCGGAGCTTTGTTCCCGCCCCAGCTCTGAGATGTTCTGCATGCTCTACATGATTGCTTAAAGGCCTGCGTCCCCTTCCCCCGATGACAACAGGACCCCCGCCCTCCTCTTCCCTAATACCATCACTGTAATTGCCCGGACATGAAATAGCAGCACAAACCCAGAGCCCTGGCTTTGAGGTGTTTTATCTTTTTTTGAACATCTCTATTAGTAAAGGGTGTTGATTTGGCTTTAACATGGAGTCGGAGCTTTAATGGGAACTTGCACTTAACTTACACCGGTCTGGGAAACCTACTGCGATGATTTTACCTATGGGAATGGGATAGGGGACTGTTTCAGGGGGAGGGAAGAGAGAAACTCCTAAGCCCAAGAATATTAGCTTAAACTTGATGTGGCTTGGAGCCCATTCTATCTACCCCATACCGCCACAGCAATTGTCTTAGGAGGGCTCTGTGTCTTGTTCACTATGTAAGCGATGCTGCGTAAAATGAAATATTTATTTTACTGTTTTCGGCCGGCATTCCAGTAAGTGGTAAATAACGCAGAGGCTCAGCACATCTCATTTTCCCAGCGCTTCTTTTTCTGTCGCGCTGGTTGCCTGCTAAACGAAGTTATTGATATGGTCTGAATCTTCATCATACACTTGTCTTCTCCTAATTATCATCGACCTCCCCCAAAAATCCTAACTAACCAATCGCCAAGACAATGAAAATATGTCTGGAAATATGTATTGCCTGATAGTGTTAAAAATAGAAACGTTTAGATGAATACCCACTACTTGGTCTAACGAATAAAGGCCAGTCAGTTCAGTCTCATCCAGCTGGCTTCAAGCCCATCTCTGTGGCCTCTCCTCCCTGGAGAGGCCCCTGGCCCTGGGTCCTGACCTCCATTATGCCCTTTTGATGTTTCGCGTCTTCTCCAGACTGTGCCCTTAGCCCTTCCCCTCGGACACATATTAACTCTTGGCCTTCCTAAATGGTCCCAGCTCTCCAAAGTCCCACGATCATCTTAGCCTTTCCAGTGCCTTTGGAAAGGGTCTTACCCAGTGGGTCACAATGGAACCTCCAATACATTGGTGATGAGTCAGATTATAACGCAGTTGCAACCCCGAACAGTTGAGTTTCCAACATTTGCTAAGGATTTGTTTTTCTAACACGATCATCTGAGTGATACATGCTAATCTGTACCAATTGATCGATTGACATATGAGAGTTCAAGGTTATCCTTAATAATCTTATTCTCTCATCCCACACTGATATCCACTTAATAATAATAGGAAGGAGTGGACCCACACACTCTTCACTGTTCCTCTCTCCGAGCTCATCTTTTAGGGCTCCTGGGTCACTTCTGCCAACTGCTGCATGGTGTTGGGTGTCTAAGACATGACATATCACCTTCCCAAATGGATCATTTTAATTTGCTGGGTCGTCCACAGTCTCACGACCATACCTTATCTATACCGTTAGGTATAGAAAAATTACATATCAATGTGCTGGTTGGTAGGAGTCTCCCTTTAATAGAAACCAAGAATGTCATGTGGACCCTACATGCACAGTGACTATGAAAAAAAGCCATACCAGAGGGAAATAATTCAGAACGTCTCTAGTATTGCAAACTCATTAGATGAATTGTCACTTCTTATGGCAGATACACCATGCAAAGTTGCTTTAGTTAGTAGTTTACTTTAATTTAATGCTCCGTCCATTTCAGGTTGAATATTCAAGTACAGCTCCTGAGCACGTTGGACTGCTAAGATATATAATTAAAAAGTCCAACTGAAATATTCTGATGTTTTAAGCTGTTACATATAGCTGAAAAAAGAAATCAACTTGTCAGACACTTGACTGTCTTAAAAAAAAAAGAAGAATTGGTTTTACCAGCTAAACCTCAGAATGACAGCCAGGTAACAGTGTGATGCCTCAAAATACAACATGTAGCATATAACGTGTAGAGATGAGAGAAAGGAAGGAAGAGCGAATGCGACAGAGTAAATTATTTCCCCTGCATTCATGCAAGTTGATTGCAGGTGAATTAATATGCATTTTCAAGTACCTCGCCTGATAACCACAGAAGGTACAAGCAACACGTACAAGATTTTATGAAATTTATTTTAAAAGCATTTGTCTGAGCTATTGGTGTGGACCATGCAACTAGGAAGGTCAAAACTCATTATATGGGAGAAAGCAGGTTGGTGATGAACCATAGAAACATAGCAGTGTTGAAAGCTGAAAGTAAACTGAAGTTCCATTTTTTTTTTAAATTTTTTTTTTTCAACGTTTATTTATTTTTGGGACAGAGAGAGACAGAGCTTGAACGGGGGAGGGGCGGAGAGAGAGGGAGACACAGAATCGGAAACAGGCTCCAGGCTCTGAGCCATCAGCCCAGAGCCCGACGCGGGGCTCGAACTCCCGGACCGCGAGATCGTGACCTGGCTGAAGTCGGACGCTTAACCGACTGCGCCACCCAGGCGCCCCAGAAGTTCCATTTTTAATTGATAACGTAATAAATTTTGAACAAGGAAAAGGGAAACGTATTTGGAAGGAAATTCCATCCTTCCTCCCCCTTTCTCTCCCCTCCACCCCTCCCCTTCTCTGTCCCTTCTTCCCCTCCCCTCCTCCCTTCCCTCTTCTGTCCCCCGTTCCTTCCCTCCGTCCTTCATTCTACCTCTCCTTCCTTCCCTCTTTCCCTCCTTCCTACCTCTTTTCCTCTCTCCATCCCTATCCCTTCTCTCCCTCTTTCTCTCTGTCTCTCTCTTGAATTCTGTAAGAAGAGTTACCAGACTCCTCAATTCGGGCACCTATATGACATGGTGAGAAAAGGCACTGAACTGGCTAGTTCTGCAGTTTCTGACCTTGGGCATCTATTCTGCTTTACGGATAATTTTCTCTTTCGTATCACAGTGGTGATTGGAACTGTCTACACATATCCTACTCTCACTTGGTGAGAACGTGCTGCACAAAGTCCTTTCAACTTTAAGGTGAAGAGTGCTGAACACCGAAGGAAAAGGATGGCTGATAGTATCATCTTCTCAAGTCTCCCATGTTTCTTGCCTGCAATTTATTGCTATTCCCTGAGCATTCACTATGTGCCAGGCCCGGATTGTTTCCAACACTCTTGGACAGCTAAATACCTCTCTTGATCGACTGTGCTACATTGTTCAGAATGCTGTTTTCAGCATGGCCTTAATATTGTCATTTTAATTTTTTTCCCAAGTCTACTGGGTAAAGTTTACTCATTTTGATGCCAGTAGCAGCATCGGCTTAATATTTAGTGTTTGGCATTTATATTTTTATTTTTATTCATTCATTCATTCATTCATTCATTCACTTATAAATTTTAATTCTAGAGTAGTTGTGTTTGGCATTTTTAAGCCCATAAAATCAAGCTGGCTTAATACGGGCTTTTTTAGGGGCACCTGGGTGGCTCAGTTGTTTGAGCATCCGACTTGGGCTCAGCTTATGATGTCTCAGTTTGTGAATGTTCGTGAGTTCGAGCCCTGCATCAGGCTCTTTGCTGTCAGCACAGAGCCCACTAAGGATTCTCTCTCTCTCTGCCCCTCCCCACCTCTAAAAAGTAATAATAGACATTTGTGTTTAAAAAGGCAGACTTTTTCAATACAAATAACCTAACTTCTGGAAAAAAATTAGCCTAACAATCTAAACGTTCGCCTAACCAGACAATAGGGACGCACAGGCAGTTCTACCGAACATTGTCTTCAGATTATTTGCCCCCCTCCCTAAAAGGAATAAGAACCATCCATCTTTTGAACCAGATTTTTGTTTTGAAAAAAATGAAACTTACGGAAATTTGTAAAACCATAGCGCAGTGCATCTGCAAATGATTTCTACCAGCTACCCACAGCTAGGTCAGACTTCACAGGGTAAGAGCACAATCCTTTACAAAAGTGCTCCCCATCATAAACTGAGAAGTCCTCAGGCCATCCTCACTCCCCGTCAACTATCCTCAAATTCGGAGGTTCCCACTGGCCACTCCGGTTTGATAACCCATTAGACTAACTCATAGAACTCCGGAGAGTGCTCTCTGGATGATTACAGTTTTATTACAGCAAAAAGATACAAATCAGAAACAGCCATGGGCGCGACACATAGGGAAGGGTCTGGGGAATGCCAAATATAAATACAATACCATTGTCTCTGAGGACACGTCAGTCACCCTCTGGCACATTAATGTATGACAATACACGGATTATTTCCAACCAAGAGAGCTCATGCAAGCTTTAGGGTCCATAGTTTTTAAAGGCTTTGTTACGTAGGCACTTGATTGAATCACTGGCTGTATGACTCAATATCCAGCCCCCCTCACCTCTTCCAAGTTTTGGCAGATACCAAGTGGCTCAAAGCCCCAGCCCTGTAATCACACAGTTGGTCTTTCTGGAATTACCACCCTCCATCTTGCATAAGTTTGTTAGCATCCACTATCTAGGGGCCCGCCCTGTACCACCTAGTGAGTATAAGCTCTCAGATGCGGCCCAAGGGTCCCACCGTGAATAACAAGGACAGATACTCCGAAGACAAAAGAAGAGACATTCCCCAAAGACAGAAAATTCCAAGTGTTTAGAATATACTTCCGGAATCCAGGGACAAAGGCCAGTCAAGTTCTTTATTATACAGGACCGTTATTATTTGCTGAGCCATATGACATGAGATCCAATCTCCTAAGCGTTTCCACAGTCTCCTTATGAGAACAATGACATTCTTAGAGTGGAATACAACATTCACAAGACAATTATTCAACCTGGGAACGCTGAACAGAAATAAAATAGTATCATCTAAAATACAGTCCAAATGCAGTTTTCTGTTGTTGTCCAATTCATTTTCTCTTTCAGTTCCGATTTCAGCGGAGAATCACACGCTGCGCTTAGTTGCTACGTCTCTTTACTTTCTGGAAGCAGAAAAAGTTCTTTCAATTTTATTCTTTTCCTTCGTGACATTGACAGGTGGAGCATAGATCGGGTGTTTTATTTAAAATGTTCCCCCAATTTGGGGTTGTCTCATTGTTTCCTCACAATGGGATTCAGGGTATGCATTTGCTGGCAGGTTTTTTTTGCGTTCTTCTCAGGGAACCATATCACGAAGCTCATCATACTCTGATTTGGGTGGCTACCCACTAGTTTTCCTTGATAAAAGTCTCTTTTTTACCTTCGTAATTAATAAGAGATCTACGTGGAGATCTTTAGAGACTACGCAGATACACCATTGCTTAAGAGAAAATTTGGCAACAGTTTTAGTATCCTTTGATGATTCTTGCCTGGATTAATTTTATTACTGTGGTAGTTGCAGAGTGGTGATTTCCTAATTCTGTTGTGCCTCCTGTATTTGTTAGTTAGTATTTTACTATAGAAAAAAAAGCTTTGTCCAAAAAGAAAAAAAAAAAGAAACCAAAAAAAAAAAAGGAGAATGCTTTTCCTCACTCCTTTATATTTATTTGTTTGTTTACCATTGAGTATCTGAGTCATGGATTGTTTTTATGTGATATGCTATTGTAATTCTGTGGACATTTCACATATGGTTTTACATGTCCATCAATAATTGCGAGCAACTATATGTCAAAGGGCATTCTTTAGAGAGTATTGTTTTATATCTCTCACAAGTAAGAAAGCTGTGATTTAGAATTAGGTGCAATGGAAATCTTGTATTGAGTCCTTAACTTTCTAAGCCTTATCATGGAAATATGGATGTTGCAATGAGCAAGGCTCACTTCAGACAAACAAATAAACAAGCAAAGGTACCAAAAACAACAACAACAACAAACCCTCTGTAGTTGTGACTGCACTCTTCCAGAGAATGAGTTTTTGTCCAAATCATCGCACGCACAAAAATGAACTCAGTCTGTACTCCGAAACGCACCCTGTATTAGAAGAGGAACCGAGGACATTCTTCAAGGTCAATTGGTTTTAAATTAAGACCAATCTGCTTCGGTGTGTATTAGAAAGTGATTTGGGTAGGAGGGTGTTGAAACCTGTCATGTACTATGAGGTAAGCAGTGAAGTCTAGAGAACGCCCTCCTGGATGTGAAGTTTGTCACTACCTTCTGACCCATCAAGTCCCTTCTGGGCCCCGTTACCTGACTGTCAACACCTGGAACTCTGCCATCATGTTTTTCTTCCCTGCCATCTCGTCCAGACTTCTCCAGGCATGTATGACATCTCCCTGTTTTGCAGATATGATAGGACGCATCAATTAAAGATTAAATCCTTCCCCGCCCTGAAAGAACACTCACAGAACAGGATTCAGGAAAGAGGGTGGTGGGAACCTGAGGATGCTGGGTGTCATCTGGGAAGGAAGTAATCTATTGGGAGGAGTGAGGAGGCTGAGGCTCCAAGACAATATAGCTTATCTTCTGGAAGGGACACTCTGCTAACGTAGCCACACTTTATGCTTTTTAATGTTTATTTGTTTATTTTGAGACAGAAAGACCATGAGTGGGGCACAGAGCTCCACGTGGGGCTCCATGTCACGAATTGTGAAATCATGACTTGAGCCAAAATCAAGAGCTAGATAGATGCTTAACAACTGAGCCACCCCCGGTGCCCCTAATCTAGCCACACTTTAGTAGATGCTTTCTGGAGACAGTGCCTTACCTCACATCAGGGATGCTTGGCAAGCCATTCAGATAGACACTTCTTCTGACATCTCTGAAAACAGATCACCTAGCTGGCTTTGAACTTCTGGGTTCCATACTCTGCTCTACTCTTCCTTTTGTCCATAGTACTCCTCCCCTTCTAACATATCATATAATTTATTTCTTTACGATGATTTTTGTTCTTCCCTGCCTATCCTCCCAGACAACTTTTACCACTCCCCCCAACTAGAATATAAGCGTCAAGAAGGCAAGTACAGTAAAACCTTGGGTTGCGAGCATAATTCATTCCACAAACATGCTCATAATCCAAAGCACTCGTATATCAAAGCGAATTTCAAGAACCATTGGCTCAGTTGTGATCATGCGAGGTTCGGCATCACATGCTACTTGTATTGATTGCTTTTTTATCATCATCACTCCTTTATCAAGTTAAAACTTATTAGAAATGTTTGCTCGTCTTGCGGAACACTGGCAGAATAAGTTACTTGCCATCGAAGGTTTTACCTTATTTCTATTTTATTCTTCGATATATGTTGGGTACTTCCAACATGGTTGGACCTCAATGTTTGTGCAACAAGCGAATGTCTATATAGCAGATACAGTGCCCCTCTCAAATCCCTGCGACTGTATGATGGGTATGGAAGTTTTGATTTATATCCAATGGCATTCTTTGTTTCTCTTAATTAGAAAAGGGACAAGTAGACACATCCCCAGTCTGCTTATTAATATTAATTTTCTACCTAGACATTTCCTACTGTTTTTGACTATTTTGAAAACCATGTCTATTATTGTTATTATTGGCGTCGTCATTATTATTTACTAAGTTATATATAAGATTCCGAGCTGGATTCTGCTATCGTATAAGCTTCTTCTTAGGGATGAGTTCATGCATCAGGACACCTTTCGGAAATAGAAGATCTAATGCTACTTTCACAGATGACAAATTTACTTACAGGGAGTGTGGTCTAGAGGGTCTCACTTATTCAGAGGCTATGATGCTGTGGCTGGCTGGTTACAGAATGCAGAGTGAGACCAGAGTAGCCTAAAGTTAGGAACAGATGCCTTTTAAAATCACTGTCATCTGCTTATGCATCGGAGCCGAAAAGGACTCCCTACTCTATTAATGGACAAGCAGCTCTATTAATCCCTGTTGGCATGACATTAACACATGACGTGGTATGCATTTCCTGCCCAGGGATCTTCCAGGGAATGGGTATGATTGCTTTGACCTAATGACATGGCATTTGCAACCTGGAAAAGCTGGTTGCAAACCGCCATCTCAAAGAGCAAACTGTAGTTCTTAGACCTTCTGTTGCATGACTTAAAGCCAGCAATGCAAGTCAGAAATTCTATGCAGCTGGAGAGTGAAGAAGCTCACAGCTGTGAAGCCTTCTGTGACTTAGCTGAAGAAACTTTCCAGAAGTTCTACCTTTGCTGGTAACAACCAATTAGGAACTTCTACTGTATGAATAGTAGAATCATTTTAGAGCCTGCACAGAGGTTCTTAACATGACTTCCACTGGTTCCTAGAAGATCTAGTTCCGTGTGTGTGTGTGTGTGTGTGTGTGAAATAGTCTGAAAGAGCTCCAATCTGCTGGTCCACAGCAGAGCTTTCTGAGAATCATTGTCCTCTTCTGTAGAATGGGCTTCATCATATTTGCCTTGTTTACAAGTTTGTTTGGAGGTTCGGGGAGGTCTGTGGAATGTTATTTACAGCTCCTTATTACCTTTGTTACCACCATGCCTAGGATTATGTGGATAATTCCCTATGTGTATATGTGCACATAAAACTACATGAATCAAACTCGCCCGGATGTCATCTATGATTGCTGTGACACTCGAGATCACTAATTGCCTGGATTCCATAACTGAGAAAACATAAACCTTTCCAACGATCACTATAATTTCCCAGGAAGTGTGCATTCTCCAGGAGAGACCCTTCCATCTCTCTGAGGCTTTGTAAGTGTAGTAGGTTTTACTAAACTCCTAGCTTGTTTTGAAAAGGGATGTCTTGCATCACTGATAAACACTATCAACTGCTGTCAACTTATTTTCTCCCTCATTGCCTTTCCCACACATAGTTCCTTCAACTCCTAACATGTTCTCTTCTATTTTTTAAGGCTATGAGAGCAGCAACTGTTGCCAAACCAGAAGAGGCACTGACATTAATAGGATTCACCTTCCTTAGAAGGTGAATACGGTAAGAGATGAAAACACGTATATATATATATATATATATATATATATATATTTATCTAGTTCACCAGTAATTCTGATATAATGTGAGAAGTATTATGAAATAGGCATGCAAAACGTTTTGTAGGATCACATAAACATAAACAATTCATGGTTGGAGAATGTTAAAATCTCGAAGGGAGTAGGGACATTCTGGACAGAAGGTGACGTCCCTTATGCAAGCAATCCTTGAGGGTCTACTCTGTGCCAGGTGCTGATTTCAGTTCTAGGATACCAAGGTCTACACTTTGGTGTAAGGAAGACACAGAGAAAATAAACTCTAAGCAAAAAAAAAAAAATTCCTCCGATAATTTCATACGATAATAACTTCTGAAGATAATGAGAGTAATCTGGTTGGGGCAGAGGTATGCAGAGGGAAAACATTTTATCGGATAGCCCGAGGCCTCTCTGAAGAGGTGATATTTGAGCAGATGCAGAGCAGGTGAAACCCAAGGCAAAAGAGCCTGGAAGCAGGAAGCCGAAGCAAAAGGTCAGTGTTTGAAAAACAGAGAGGTGAGTAACATTGGTTGGGGGGTGAGGGGAGTTCCGTTTGGAAAGTAACCCGTGTCTCTGAATTGTGAACGTTCACTGAAGGGCTTTTATTCAGAAGCTTGTCATAACAAGATTTTAGGTTCCCAAAGAAGAGCAGTAAACACTGTGGTTGAAAGGCAGAGTGGCGAGAAACCAAGGGCCCTCTCTGAAGGACATGACAGCCCTTCCGCAGAAGGAAGGACACGGTGATGGCCGATGGAGATGGAGGAAAGGGGGACAATTCATTATGACTGAGAGTCGCTGAGACTGGAAGCGGTCTTCCAGGGACAGGGAGAGTGACCAAGAGGAATTTCTAGGTTTCCAGCGGGAGGGACGGCATGCAGGATAGCATCAGCATTGGGAACGGGAGCTATGAGCAAAGGATATAATGGGCTTGCATGTGGACATTGAGGTAGGTGGACATACAGGTAAATTTGATACACGGCTTAGAACTAAGGAGGTGAAATACCTCGTGTAGCTGAGATTAGGTACTTTTCAGAACAGTGATTGCGTTAAAATGTAAACTTGAGAGCGAGGATTCTGTTTTCTCCATTGTTGGATCCCTGGTACACAGACAATTGCCAGGCACGTGGTGGGTCCCCGGTGCCTTTCCGCTGAATAAACAAAATAAATGAGGTAGGGAGAAAGGTACATCTATGTCAAATTCTTGGCCTACAGTGCCAACCGGTGTATTTTGCAACATCATGGAATGAATGGATTGACTCTTCCTCAGACTGAAGAGTTTACTTGAGGTCTGTGAAGCCTGAAGTGTTTTTCTTGAAGACATTGGGCCCTTCACGTGTTGCTTCTGGTTTCTTGGGGTCTCCAGTGGTGCTCCCGCCCCGAGTTCTCCTTCAAACCTCTACTACAATCATCAGATTCAAATTAAGAGGTGTTTGTTCATTTTGAGAATAGAACGGTAACGTGTTCACAGAGGACAGACACTTACTGGCAGGGATGAATCACTAAGAGTGAAATTTCAGGCATGTTAGCTGTAAACAGAGTAACGTGTAGTCTACAATCAAAGGCTTTTGGATTTAATTCACATTGTCATGGGAAGGCCATTTAACCTTCTCCTGACTTTGTTCCTTCACCTGCAAATATTATGAATTGTGGCTGCCTTGCTTCTCTTTTCAATGGGATGCGGCCAGAATAAATAGTTGACGTAGCAATCATGTCTTCTAGCTCTCATTTTATCCCTGGAACATTATAAAGTAGCTCTCTGTGCGAGGCAGGCCCTTGATTAGTACTTCTGTGACACCTATTGAAGTATTTCAGGTGAGAGATCAGATAAAAATGGCCCTAATCCATTGTAAAATATTATTCCTACAATTATATACTTGGCAAAATCAGTTCATAGAACTTAGCTGTGATGAGACATATTCAGAATCAGCCCATCTTTAAGACTTCTCCAAGATGATTGACCTACACCTGTGTAAAGTGTGTTATAGGAAACCGTAAGCACGGATCAATATAAACACAAGGTTTTGCTGGGAAGTTCCTTATTTTTTTACTTGGTTTTAGGATTGGTGGCAGAGATATATACTGACTTCTATTCACATTTTTTTTCAAGATCTATCATGTGAGAGTCATGGTACAAAGCCATGTGAATGAAAAAAAATAGTAGTAAGACCTGCTGTCTCCGAGAATTCAGTTGTGTGTGTGTGTGTGTGCGTGTGTGTGCACGCACGCACTTGTGTGCATGTGTGTATGTATTTGGAGGCAGCAAGGAGATCAAGATACAATTATAGTATTGTACTAAACATGCTCTTATTGAAGTGGGCACAAAAAACTGTAACAGTGCAGGAAAGAAGCAATCAATTCTCCAGATGGATCCATGGTCTATGACTATCGTTGCCTGTTCTACGACCTTAAGGTAACAATCAATGTGTTGAAAGGGAGCCATAGAACACTGTCTACTCATGATGAGACCACCCTTTTCTTCCCCCACTTGCCTCCATCTACAGATGTCCAAAGGGAACCCAGAAACTCATCGTTTATGGTGTGAGAAACATGGTAGTGGTTCACTTTGGAGGCTGATAGAGACTGAAAGGGAATTCCAAGGAGGCTGGTGATGCTCTGATCTTTCATTTGAGTACTGGTGACATGGGTGTTTTCAGCTCATACAAACTCATTATTTCTGATGTGTATGAAAAGTTGTAGACTTCTTATGCCAGATTGTCTTGGTTTATTATAGCTAATTCAATGGGGGGAGTATAAAGGATCCCTAAAGCCTCGTGTGTCTGAATAAGACTCCCCTAATCAGCTCTCACAGTGCCACGGACCAGAGTGAAAAGAGGCCCACCACTGTGTCTCCTGAAAGGACACTGAATCTCCTACCCCTTTCTAAAAAGATTCCCACAACGTCACACCATTCTCCTCCTTGACTAATTCGGGGCTAATTATCTACTTCCATTCTCCTGGCTTCCTGCGGTTTCCTTTTCTATCCCACATCCACTGTCTTAAGGGGTAGGTATTTTCTGTCCCACACACCTTTTGTCATTTGGTCTGGGGGGTGGGATAGATGTCTTTCTTGCTCTGCAGGTCCCTCCCACCTTCCCAAACACACTACGTGTAGATCTCTTGTCCTCAAATTTATACAGCCCCTTGAACTCCTGTTTGTAGTCAGCCATAGATTCCTGGGTCCTCCATTTGTCTCTTGGAGATTTTAGCTCCTGCCTCACTGTCCTTCAATTCAACATCATCGTCCTGGTCCTTGATGATTTCATGAGCTGCATTGGCAACCCTCCTATGCACTTGACCTCCTCTTCTGTGGTACGTCTTATCCTCCACCTCATGTCAATCCCTCACTCCCACGGCCCAGGCGTGAATCTCACCATTACCTGTGTCCGTAACAAATCTCTTACCTCAATTTTGAGCCACCCCTCTCAAGCGATTCTTGTCTTTCCGCTCACTCCCAGCTGCCCAACTCCAGCTATCCTTCAGCCACTGGAACCTACAATCCATTGGCACACTTCATTTTCACTCTCTCCTGCTTCCACCTTCCAGACCACACACCTTCAGTTGCATGGTGCATCGTTATCCTTACCCTCTTCCGTTCCTCAGCTGAGGGTCCCAGGTTCCCCTGCTACTGTTGATCCATGGGCCACACAATAAATAGCAGGCTCCAATGTCACTCTTTCATACCTCTTCGCTTCCCTGAAGCCTCTGTCTCTTTCTCCTCCATTCACATCTAGATAAAGCTGAAAAATTAGAAGCGACCAGGGCTGTCAAATACCGTACCTATTTGCTCTACTCCACATGGACCTGCATACTGTGGTTTCTCTGTTTGTATCAGGGATGACCTGGCTGTGATATCTGTCACAGCACCTGTCCCTGGGCACTGAGTTCCGTGCTCTCGCACCAACTAAGCCCATCAGCCCCCGGTTTGTCCTCTCTCCCTTTCATGCTCAACTTTTTTTCTTCTCTGCTAGTTCTCTCCCATTAACATCCGAACATGCTGTTACTTCTCTCTTTGTTGGAAAAAAAAGAAAAGTAATTATTATAATGGTAATGAAGTCTAAAAACTCTCTGGATCCAACTTTCCCCTTCAGTGATTACCACCGTTCTGCTCTCCTTTCCAGCAGGACACCTTGAAAGAGTTGTCTCTATTCACTGTCTCCAATTCATTTAATCCCATTCTTTCTTAGCTTCACCCCAATTTGGCTTCGCTCTCCCCTCAGCCTTTACTCACCAAAACTGCTCTCTTTGAGGTCACCGATGGTCTCTCTGTTGCTGACCCAATGTTAAATCCGCAGCCCTTATCCTTCCAGACCTGAGAGCAACATCCGACATAGTTCACCATTTCATTTTCTTGAAGCAGTTTCTTCACTTGGCTTCCCAAACATCACAATCTCCTCCTTGTTTGCTTTCTTCTTTTTTATACTCAGTAGTCTCAGTCTCCTTTTGTTGACTCTTTCTCATCTCCTTGACTTCTTAAGATTGAAATTCTTTTCGGGTTAATTGCTTACACCTCCACCTTTTCCCATCTATACTCATTTTCCATAGAGTACAGATGCTCTATAGAGACTGTAGATTATAGAGTCTCATGCTTTAACTTCAAACTTTTAATTATATGGTTAACATATAATTTATTGTTTAAACAGAGACATCTGGAGTGTGAAAAATGCCTAAAAGTAATTAAAGCCATATAATTTTCAAATATTTATTTATTATTTACCCATACGCAGAAATGTCCTATGATAGGAGTAGACGCATGAAAGTCTTCCACTCAAAAACTATTTTCAGGAATAAAATTATTTCACAAAAAAAGAAAATGGCATAAGACCATGTGCATATAATTATTAACAGAACTAATTTAATGACATAAGCCAAATAATTGTTCATTTGCTTTAATGGATTTCTTACTTATAGCAGCGTCTAATACCATGCCATTAGTATTCTTATAAAGAGTAAATGATTTTATTATTTTTTAATTTTTTCATGAAATTCCCAGCAGAGGTCATCAAAGTTGCATCTTGTGGTTAAGGGGTTTAAAATCGTTCTCTCTCTTCAATTGACCTTAAAACTTCCAGTTTTGTAATGAATTACATAAATATCTTAAATCACGTGTATTACGATAGAATACTCTGATAATGAGCCAGCAGAAATGTGGAAAGAATATGGGTCTCTGAAGATATTGCCGAACCACTGAATTTAACAATCTTGGAACTGCCCACTTCTGAGATTTCTTATCATTAAACCAGTCAAAGGCATGTTTCTATAGCTTGCCTAGAAAGGATCCTATTAGATAAAGTTTTTGTGTTCTTTTTTCTGTGAAAACCTTCGAGGCTTTCAACTACATCCCTATTTTCTGCCATGTTGATTCTGCTCTTCAGTGTTTCTCAGTGTAAATCATCTTTCTTATCCAACTTCTTTCAATCAGCTCTTTCATTTTAGTAACACAATTTTTATATTATTACCTCTACTATCAAAGAGTTTGTCTATTTCTTATGTTTTATTGTAAACAAAGATGGAATAAACACAAACACACAAACACATATGTATACAACTGTGCATATATATGTAATCTAGCTAATTTGCCCCCAAATTAAGCTCTTTCTCCCTCCGTCTGTTGGGTACTGTCTCCTTCCTTGGTGGTTGTTTTTACTGCCAAATATTTGTAGATGCCTAGGTAGGTTTGTTCTCTTGAAGAAGTAGAGGCTCTCCTGGAATGTTCCGCAGAATGGCCCACTCTTTATACCTTAGAAAGTTCAAGTATAAGGAGTGGGAAGTGGTTTTATTGGCAGGGCACATGGATTGCCTTCTTAGTCCTTCAGTTCCCACATGGGCCCTTTGGAGATCTTCTGCAGTCAGAACTTTCAACTTGCATGTTGTGCAAATCCCTCGGCCCATGACTTGTTCCTCAGCAGCCATTTATTCGTGTGAATATATCGCTCAGCGGAGGGAGCTGCCTGGTTACCCGACTCTGAAAGTTGAGATTTATTTATCGAAAGGCTAAAGCAGTCCACGGTTCTTCCTTTGCCAGCAACAGTGAATGAACAACTGCAGAGATTACCTCTCAAGTAGCTTTTCCAATCTCAATTAGCCGATTTGTTGTTGTTGTTGTTTCTACCTCAGAAAAATGTCTTTTAAAACACAAATTTCTGCCCCTGGCCAGGTTGCCACACCAGAAGTGGTATCTGGTGTGGAAGACTAAGGGACATCCGTGTGCTCAAGCCCACACGGAAAAGCCAGCTCTGAGGATACGTCAGGCCCTGGTAGGGCTTTCCCAACATTTAGCTGAAGGGGTTCATGGGCTTTCCAATCCTGTGTGGCATAGGGTACTTATTGCTACTGAGAACCTGAAGTGTTGCCTAAGAAAAGTTGTCTATAGTGGCCAGAGAAAACAAAACAACAACAACAACAACCAAAAATAAATAAATAAATAAATAAATAATAAAACCTTTGTGTTTCAATGATATAAAATGTAATGTTCTGGAATATAAATATTTCGGTTCAAGCATCAACAGGGCACTGAGGTGATACCTGGTAAGTGAAGAACATGCCGACTGGGGACACCTTTATAGACCCGCTGAGGCACCTGACACGGTCCTTCCTAGCAAGGGCTTTGAAACGAGTGGTGAAGGGAACCATTTGGAGTATACGCGTTTCTGCAAAGGAGCCACACAAATTGTGCTTTCCGAAAACATTCTTGAAATAAAAGACTGAAAACCACCTTCAAAGAAAATGATGCGAGGGCCACCTGGCTGGCGCAGGCTGTTAAGCGTCCGACTCTTAGTTTCGGCTCAGGTTAGGATCTCACAGGTTGGTGACTTCAAGCCCCACATCGGGCCCTGCCCTGATGGCACAGTGCCTGCTTGGGGTTCTCTCTGTCCCTCTCTCTCTGCCCCTCCCCCACTCATGCTGTCTCTGTCTCTCTCA
The DNA here is from genome assembly GCF_016509475.1 of Prionailurus bengalensis. Lineage (NCBI taxonomy): Eukaryota > Metazoa > Chordata > Mammalia > Carnivora > Felidae > Prionailurus > Prionailurus bengalensis. The sequence continues at coordinate 15,926,693 of NC_057355.1, forward strand.
AAAGTAAATAAGTAAACTTAGAAGGAAAAAGGAAAGGATGGGAAATGCGTGGGTCAATGTCTTCCCCTTCAGATAATGGGAGTGTGGGTCCTATATTCGATTCATGAAGAGCTGTAACTCTGTGTTGGGGGTATACACTGAGGGTAGATAGATGGATTATATTTTGCCTCAGACTATGCATCCGTATTGGAAATTCTTCCCGGGATTCCAAAGTTACCTCTGTATTATGGACTGATTTGTATCCCAGCCCCTCCTCCAAATCCTTACGTTGAAACCCTAACTCACTTTATTTGGAAATAGGGCCTTTCAGGAGTTGACTAAGGTTAAATGAAACCACACACACTTATGATTCCTATATATGTATGTATAGAATCATTCGTAACTTTGTTTGTTTTTAAATATCATTCATTTACTCAATTAAAGTTTGTCAGTTAAATTATAGACTCTAATAAAGAAAATGTCTTTTTTCTGGTGCAGAGTTTGGACACGTTTTCTAGCATGCTCCATATAAACGACATACTCTAGCTTGTATTGAGGAAAATATATCACTGGTCGGTGAAAGACGTAATCCATACAATGAATAAAACAGTTGTTACATAATGCCTCAAATAAAATTAACTGGCTCAAATGTCCATGTTCTTGGTAATATCATTAACCATTTCAAACACAGTCATGTTTTTAACTGCTTTCAGCATAAAAATGGACCTTGAATTTAAAACTACAGAGTATCAGGGGTGCCTGGGTGGCTCAGTCAGTTAAGTGTATGACTTCAGCTCAGGCCATCATCTCGTGGTTCATGAGTTCGAGACCCACCTCGGGCTCACTGCTGTCAGCCTGTCAGCTCAGAGCCCACTTCATCAGACCCTGTGTCCCCCTCTCTCTCCGTCCCTCCCCCTGCTTACTCTGTCTCTGAAAAATAAGTAAAAATCATTTAAAAATTAAAAAAAATACAGAGTATCAAGTGTCAGTTTACTCAATTTCAATTTCGATTTCAAGTTGGGAGGTCTAGGGATGCCTGGGTGGCTCAGTTGGTTGAGTGTCTGACTCTTGGTTTCAGCTCAGGTCATGGTCTTTTAGTTCATGAGTTTAAGCCCTACATCAGGCTCTGCCTAGAATTTTCTGTCTCCGTCTCTGCCCCTCCCTTGCTCACTCTTGATCTCTCTCTCTCTCTCTCAAAAATAAATAAAATTTAAAGATGAGAGGTCTGAATAGTCACAATAAATATTTCAAAATGGATTGGCACTTTTGAATAACAGCCACTTCAGGAGACTGTGGGGCATATCAGCAAAATTTCTACACGCAATATATTCAAAATATAGGAAATTGCGCTCATTGGAGTAAAAAGAATTAAAATAATGAGGGCACTCAGTGCATAATATTATCAGGTTAGTGGGTTCATAGAATAGAGATGATTAACTCCTCAAATTTATTCTTCTGTGTGATACTTTTAGAAACACAGGTAAGTCTAGCACTCTATCGAAGCAAAAGTCCCGGCAATTACGACCTTTCATGTCACCTTAATTTCTAACTTTGACTTTTATACGTCAGGAAATACATGAGCATACAGAGTTAAGAAATGGGTAGTTTGTTGCCAAAAATGCTCAAGAGGATAGGTATTGAGGCTAGCAAGAAGTAAGTCCGGCATTAACGATTATAGAAGTTATGGTACATTTCAGGAATATATTACGAAAGTAATAGGGGCCCCTGGGTGGCTCAGTCGGTTGAGCGTCGGACTTCGGCTCAGGTCATCATCTTGTGGTCTGTGAGTTCAAGCCCCGCATCAGGCTCTGTGCTGACAGCTCAGAGCCTGGAGCCTGTTTTGGATTCTTTGTCTCCCTCTCTCTCTCTGCCCCTCCCCTGTTCATGCTCTGTCTCTCTCTGTCTCAAAAACAAATAAAACATTAAAAAAAGTTTTTTTTTAAAAGTAATAGTAATGGACTTAAAACAATTGCTCATATGCTGGTAACAACATTCCTCACTCCACATCTCATCAGCTGTGTGATGATTTGCAAAAGTAGACCTCAGATGGAAATGTGAATTTACCCATACTATTTTCCTCCTCCAGAAATGTTAGCCAAGAACATTCTATTACATAAACGTACACAGTGACCTCATTTTGGGGATTTCAGATAAAATAAATTCTAAACATTTACCCAGGTGCTTACATGTTGTGATCAATTCTACGGAGCAATAAACTTGTGTTTGTTTATCTGATTGTTTTATTTTTGCTCCCCCCTCCCCCAGCCGATATTGGATATTGCTTGAAAAGCAATCGCAAGTTTTGTAAGTACTGTTTCCTATATTCAGGACATCACAGAGGGATTTAGAAAAGGCCTAAGGAAAAATTATAAATTAGAATTCTATATAAATCATACATTTGTATTTTATTTCCAATACAGTGGCAACAGTAACAGCAGTAGCAGGAGATACAAATTTTGAGAGGATATTAACATCCATTGAGTCTCTGTATATTTCGTGAATGGAGTCAGTGATTTTTGCTCCAAGCTATCTTTTCAAAGATTTTAATATAGAAGATGGAAATAGTTTCTCCCTCCAGGGCGAGGAGGGAAGATCTGTTTGCTATTTGTTTGTATAAGAAAGATAATGTCTTCTCCTGGGTCAAGATTCAGATAGGTTTTCTAGCATCCTCTTACAAATTAAATGGTTTTCTAAGTCTGAATTCCTCTGCTGTGATGCTTCACACTGTGTATACAGCATCCTTCTGACTCTGTGCTCCCATTGCCCCCTTGGGATTTGGGGGACGACTGTAACTGACGTGAACATGAAGCTCATCCTGTGAGTAATAACGTCTTTATTCTATGACCCAGGAGTCTCGTGTCTTCTGCCAGCATTTATACAACTTGAGGCAGGTTAACTTGTTAGCATGCAAATAGCAGACCCTTTACGTTCTTCACAAAGATATGACAGCAACAAAAGTGTAATACTATGGGAGTAGCAGTGGTAAGCAGCGACAGGAATAACACCAGGTCTGTTTTGCTTACCAAGTCCTTCCAATTTGCTGTTTCAAGCTAGCGAATGAACTGAAATTTTAAACAGTGCCGAATTATTTTAAAGGGCCAAGTCATATTCTAGTATAGCTTTCTTTGTAATTTTCTTTCCCTGCTTCACTTGTAATATTCTTGGCTTTTGCAATCTGTCTTATTCATTGATCAATCTAGCCTAAATTCATTCTAAGTTTAGTCTTTTCAAAGAATCAAATTTTGGTTGTTTCCAAGCAAAAGTGGAGAAAAATTTCCAAAATGTTAGAGGGAAAAAAAAAATGAATGATGGATGGGAGAAAAAGCAAAAAAAAAAAAAAAAAAGAAAGTTAAAAACAAAAGTACATAAAAATATAAGAAACACATATCAGATGGAGTAAAAAATCAGATATGTCAATAATGATCATTAATAGGCACAAGTTTAAAGGCAAATTATTGTTCGAATTTGGTTTTTTGCTCTTATCTTTTTATTTCCTTCCTTTTAGCATCTCTGTATTTAGTCTGCTAGTTTTTTTATGGTGTTCCTGTCTTTGTGAGGTGGGCACACAGCTTAATTCACATTCTTTCTTGCCTTCTAATATGTGCTTCTCAGACTACCAATTCTCTAGATACCAGTTTCAGCAGCAAGATACAGGCTTTAATAAGTGGGATTTTCACTGTGAATTGAATTCTATATAATTTTAAATGTTAATCATTATTCCTGGATTAACCAATTAATTGTAGTCTGAAAATATGGTCTGATAACAAGAGGATTTAAAAATATTTATTGAGACTTGCCGTGTCTCCGCTCCTGTTCATTTTATTTCTCAGTTCATCTATGTTGATAATTTTTGTGCACTTGGCTTTCAGTTGTGAAAGGGAGATGTTAAAAATCTTATAACATGGTTTACTCGCCCATTTTTCCTTGAGATTCTGTCAATAGTTTTGATGCTTTTTAAGGTTATTTTGATAGATGCACACAGGTGTAAGTTATTTCCCTCATTTCAGAAGATTGACTCTTTTATCAGTATTTAAAGATGCTAAGTCATAACAGAGTTATGACTTTTGCTTACAGTCTACTAAATATTGACATGTAACCTTTCTTTTGGTTAATACATGGTGTTTTAGCTGTACTCTTAAAATTCGCTTACAGTGCATATTTTTTTATTTAAAGAACTAAATCAGGACTTACCACATATAAATTTTAGAATTTAATAAAGTAGCAAATGATAAAACAATCGCTTAAAAATCCTTTTAAAGAGTCCTTTCATTAAAGGTCTTCAAATGACCCAATTTGAATTTACCATATGTTTCCTGAACATATGAAGCCTGACTGATACAGGTACCAGTGCAGGTGTCAACCCAGCTGACGTGATGATGACATAATGTCATAAAGCAATTAACTAGCCAAGGTGTTTTCAAATGCATGAGGATATGCCTTCAAAACCTGCGATTCTTCACACACATTGTCCTGCTTCCAAATATACAACAAATGGGAGTGCGTAATGTGGGCAGCCAAACACATTTTGGAAAGATTCCAAAGTATTTTAATAATAAAGTCTTTCATTAATGTTTCCCTAAGCTAAAGCGATGAGGCTTTTGAGTGATTCCTTGGAACTTGTGCATATATATATATATATACACACACACGTATATACGTGTGTGTGTATATATACACATATATGTATATATACGTATATACGTGTGTATATATACACACGTGTATACACGTGTGTATATATACACACGTATATACACGTGTGTATATATACACACGTATATATAAATATGTATGTATATATACGTATATATGTATATGTATATATATATATATATATATATATATATAACATTTTTTGTTTGTTTCAGAATTAGAGACATCTAGTACTCAGCAGGTTTGACCACATAGAAAGTTTGTTCATGTTGGAGATTAAAACATTTTTTAAATGTGTATTTATTTTTGAGAGACACAGAGAGACAGAGCACAAGCTGGGCAGGGGCAGAGAAAGGGGAGACACAGAATCCGAAGCAGGCTCCAGGCTCCAGAGCTGTCAGCACAGAGCCCGACGCGGGGCTCGAACTCACAAACTGGGAGATCATGACCTGAGCTGAAGCCAGACGCTTAACCGACTGAGCCACCCAGGTGCCCCATGTTGGGATTTTTTTTAAAAAAATGGAATTTGGGAGTTTTAAGAGACACAGAATTAAAGAGAAGCCAGAACCCCCTGTTTTCATATATATATATATATATATATGTATATATGTATATATATATATAATTATATATATTATAAAATATATATATATTTTTTTTATTCTCAAGTTAGTTAACACTCAGTGTAGTCTTGGCTTCAGTAGAATCCAGTGATTCATCACTTACATATAATACCCAGTGCTCATCCCAAAAAGTGTTCTCCTTAATGCCCATCACCTATTGTCCCCACTGCCCCCCAATCAACCCTCAGTTTGCTCTCTGTCTTGAAGAGTCTGTTATGTTTTGCCTCCTTCTCTGTTTTTATGTTACCTTTCCTTCCCTCCCCCATGGGAGAGAGCAGTCAATCATCCCAGACTTAGCAAAGTTGGGGGAGGGGCTGGGCTACAGAAAACATGGGACCAGTGCTCCCTACACACGTGCAGGTACGTGCACACACACACACACACACACACACTCACGCGTGCGCGCGCCCAGGCACATACACTCAGGAAGCACAAAGCTGAGAGACCGTCAAAAGGCCATGAGGAAATCGGGACACTGCAGAGCTACAATTATTGTGTTCTGACGCAAAAGAAATCATCGTGTACCGAAGGGAGTTCTTGCCTTTCCAACTCGCACTGTGTGAACTTTCCCCTTTAGTTAAGCTGGGGCAATATGAATGAAGGACACCCAAAACTCGTTTTTTTCTTTTTTCCCCCTGTAGGTTCACGTCATTCCCTGGCGATGCTTGGGAAGCCTTGGCTCCTGCAGAGAAAGCCCTAGTGCGAAGAGTGTAACTGTACTGGGCTTGAAGGAGCGGGCTGCCCTGGCCAAAGCCTTTCGCCCAGAACCCAACTGCTCCAGGGACCTGTGGAAGAAGTGGCAGCTAGGTTTAGTGGTGACCTGCTCTACCAACCCCCGGGGGAAGGGTCCTATTGCTAACAGTGCTCCTAAGTAGAGACCCTTTGGACTGGATGAGTCAGCTCAGGTGAGCCTTTTGCAAATCAGCCCGATGTATTTTTCTCATTTGAAGCCCAGGCTGTCATACTCCACAATGGTGTCAGGCAAGGTGAACAATCCTGTAACCTGTTAATTTGCTTGAAATAATGACGGCAATAATCTGATCAGGTTTGCCAGACTGTCTCCATTTGGGGTGGACAGTGGTTTCTCCTGTTAAGATTGTGACACATTAAGACAAGTGTGTGATTATCATATCCAGTTATGGCACTTGGGTAACTTGAGACGCCCACTGCTGTGTGAGTAACCCACATTTACCACCCTTTCCATCCATTTGCTGTGATTGGCATATTGGTATGCTTGAACCTGTCTCCAGGTCCCTTATTTTCTTCTGGGACTACATCAATCACAAATTCCTTCAGCTGTGCTCCAGTGTATTTATCAATATGTTAACCCCTCTCTGAAGATAATACAATAGGAGTTATTTCTAGGCTATCCCGTGAAAGCTACTTGAACTCGCCAACTAAGGAGAACAAAGAGACACATCAGAGTGTTGGAGAAGGGTACATATTGAAAGAGTAGGAGTAGGACCTTTGTTTCTTTCTAGTACACGCAGCAGTTTCCCACCTAAATTCTCGAAACATACCATACAATCATCCTCGGTACCCAAAACTGAGTCAAAAGGAGAGTTCAAGAACATTAATTCACTAAAATCATTTCCGTTTAGGTAGATCTATTTTGAAAATTGTTCATATGCAAACTTGCTTAAATTTCTACTATGTCTGATAGACGATAATTTGGGAAATGTCATGTGAGCTCTCCATGAAAATATACTAAGAGCAAATAGGTCAATAATTCAAAGAAGTTGTCATGAGATTTTTTTTTTCCAATAGATTCCTTTCCTCTGAAATAATTACTTAAACTTAATTAGGGTCAGGGTTGCGATATTTTAGCTTCACTTATATTAAGGCCAACCTTAATAAGCTGCTTGTGGTCTTATCTTTTTTTTTTTACTTTCTATTTATTTCTTCTAAGAGGGAAGACAAAGTATTTGATTGTAACAGTAGACAAAATCATGGGTAAAGAAAATTAAAGTCTCATTCTCGTAAGATAATTTAAGAAAATCCTCATTTAAAAACATCACTTCAAGCAAAACATTTTCTAACATTCACGTTTCGAATCTCTGGTCCAGATAAGTAACAATAAAGGCTGCTAAGGGAAGTGTTTGGTCAGATTTGAGAAAACTGGCTTTCACGAGGAGCAAGCTAAAAAAACTAGATATGAGCAAACATCCCAAAGAAAAAAATAAAAATATGAAGAGGGAAGATCTGCAAGGTCTAAAAGATTTGGATTGGAGTCACTGCTCAGGAATATTCTGGAAGTAATTGTTATAATGGTCAAAGAAATCAGCCATGCTAGACAGATTTCATTTACTTGGTGGGTTATTGTTTTGACACTTTCATATCTAGTCCTCCGTCGTTTTGCTCTGCTTTTTATCTTGTCCATTCTTCATTCTGCCCATTGAATTTGTCTTCTCGCCCCTCTTCCAGATCTGATCACGAGCCATGGCATGTGTCAATAGCTCCCTTGTGTTTTTTGAATAAGTGCTAGAAATTCTTGGTATGGAATACAAATGCCACCTTAAGTTGGCCATTTTGCCAAACTTCATGCTGTTCCCAACTCCAACAGCCATCTCTGCCAGGCATCACTTGTTAAATTCCAGGTGATCCTTCAATATCTGACTTGGCCATCATCCTGCAAACTTCCTTTGACCATCTCCTCCCCTTTCTCTAACACAATCAGGTCATTCCCGCCTCTTGTGCCAAAATATAGTGTGCACATGCCTTTATTGAATAGATACAGTAAAAAGTATTGAGATGTAATTTTACATTACATTTATGATGTTTCTCAATAGACTGTGAGCTCCCTGGTGCAGAAACAATCTTGTTGTTTCCCCAAGATAACCTGTAACATAAGAGAGAGAAAGAAAAATTTGTTGTGTTAAGACATTAAGATTTTGGATTTTGAAAATGCTAATTTTCTCCAAAATGGTCTATGGACTCGGTGCATTGCCTATCAGAATTCTAGCATAGATTTTGTAGAAATAGAAAAGCCTTTTTAAAAATGTACATAGGGGCGCCTGGGTGGCGCAGTCGGTTAAGCGTCCAACTTCAGCCAGGTCACGATCTCGCGGTCCATGAGTTCAAGCCCCGCGTCAGGCTCTGGGCTGATGGCTCAGAGCCTGGAGCCTGTTTCCGATTCTGTGTCTCCCTCTCTCTCTGCCCCTCCCCCGTTCATGCTCTGTCTCTCTCTGTCCCAAAAATAAATAAAAAACGTTGAAAAAAAATTTTTTTAATGTACATAAAAATGTGAAGGATCCAGAATAGACAAAGCAAGTTTTGGCAAAGAACAAAATTGGAAGACTTATATTTGCTAATTTCAAAATGTACTAGAAAGCTACAATAATCAACATAATGTAGTTCTGAAATAAGTATATAAGTACAGATCAATACACTAGAATTGAGGATCTGAACATTTGCTCTTATATGTATGGTCAAATGACCTTTCACAAAGAATCAAGAAAGTTCAATGGGGATGCAAATTCTTTTCAACAAATAATTTTGAGATAGTTGGATATTCATATATGAGAAGGTGAATTTAGGCCCTTACCTAGTGTCGTAAACAAGTAGGATCTCAAGATGGGTCAAAGACCCAAACGTAAGAGCTAAAATAATAGAATTTCCTGAAGGAAATACAGGAGAAAAAACTTAGTGACTTTGGATTTGGTAATGGACTTTTAGATAGGAAACAATATAACCCATGAAAGAAAAAATGGTCAGTTTTACTTCATTAAAATTTAAAAACTTCGGGGCGCCTGGGTGGCACAGTCGGTTAAGCGTCCGACTTCAGCCAGGTCATGATCTCGCAGTCCGTGAGTTCGAGCCCCGCGTCAGGCTCTGGGCTGATGGCTCAGAGCCTGGAGGCTGTTTCCAATTCTGTGTCTCCCTCTCTCTCTGCCCCTCACCCGTTCATGCTCTGTCTCTGTCTGTCCCAAAAATAAATAAACGTTGAAAAAAAAATTTTTAAAAAAATTTAAAAACTTCTCTGATCTAAAACCAGATAAGGCCACTATAAGAAAAGAAAATTACAAGCCAATATCCCTGATGAACATAGATGCAAAAGTCCTCAACAAATTATTAACAAACTGAATTCAATGATACATTAAAAGGATCATACAAGATGACCAAGTGGAATTTATCACTGGGGTGCAAAGATGGCTGAACCTTTATAAGTCAATCCGTGTGATACAACACATTAACAAAATGAAGGATATAAATCTTATGATCAAATTAATAGATGCAGAGAAAACACTTGGCAAAATTCAACATTCTTTCATGATAAAAACTCTCAACAAACTGGGTGTAGAGGGAATGTTCTTAACATAATAAAAGTCATATATGGTAAGCCCACAGCCAACCAATCATATTCAATGGTGAGAAGCTAAAAGTTTTTCCTATAAGATCAGGAATAAGACAAGGATGCCCACTCTTGCCATGTTTATTCAACTAGTACTGGAGGTTCTAGCCAGAGCAATTAGGCAAGAAAAAGAAATAGACATCTAAATCAAAAAGGAAGAAGTAACGTTGTCACTATGGAAAGGCCTAAAGTCTTTATTGTTACAATAAACAAATTCAGTAAAGTTTCAGGATATCAAATCAATTGACAAGAATGTTGTATGTCTATACACTAATAGCAAACTATCAGATAGAGAAATTAAGAAAACAGTCCCACTTATAATTGCATCAAAAAGAATAAAATACCTAAGAGCAAATTTAACCAAGGGGGTGAAAAATCTGTTCACTGAAAGCTAAAAGATATTGTTGGAGGAAACTGAAGAAGTCACAAATAAATGGAAAGATATCCCATGCTTATGGATTACAAGAATTAATATTGTTAAATATCCATACTAACCGAACAGTCTATAGATACAATCCAATCTTTATCAGAATCCCAATGGAGTTTTTCACAGAAGTAGAAAAAACAATCTTAAAATTTGTATCATGGGCACCTGGGTGGCTCAGTTGGGTAAGCACCAACTTCGGCTCAAGTCATGATCTTGTGGTTCGTGGGTTTGAGCCCTGCTTTGGGCTCTATGCTGACAGCTCAGAGCCTGGAGCCTACTTGGGATTTTGTGTCTCCCTCTCTCTCTCTGCCCCTCCCCTGCTCATGCTCTGTGTCTCTGTGTCTCTCAAAAATAAATAAATGTTAAAAAAAATTAAAAAAATGTGTGAAACCATAAAAGACCCCAAGTTAGCCAAAGCAGTCTTGAGAAAGAAGAACAAAGCTGGAGGCATTACAGTTCCTGATTTAAGCTATATCACAAAGCTACAGTAATCAAAACAGAATGGTATTGGCATAAAAACAGACAAACAGAGCAACAGAACAGAGCAGAGGTCCCAGAAATAAACCTAAAATGGTCAGTTAATTTATGACAAAAAAGCCAAGAATGTACAATGGAGAAAAGATAGTCTCTTCAATAGAGAATGATAGAAAGGTTATCACCAAAAAAGACAAGAGGGGCACGTGGGTGACTCCGTCAATTAAGCGTCCAACTCTTGGTTTCAGCTCAGGTCATGATCTCATGGTTTGTGGGTTTGAGCCCGACATTGGGCTCTGCACTGACAACACAGAGCCTGCTTGGGATTCTCTCTCTCCATCTCTCTCTGCCCCTTCCCCGCTTGTGCTTTTTCCCTCTCTCTCTCAAAAATAAATAAATAAATAAACTGTTTTATCTCACATTGGTGAGAACGTGGAGGAAAGGAAACCCTTGGGACTCTTACTGGGAATGTGAACTGACGCAGCCACCATGGAAAACAGTATGGAAGTTCCTCAAAAAATTAAAATTATAACTACCTTATGACTCAACAGTTCTACTTCTGGGAGTGAAATCACTATCTCAAAGAGATCTGCACCCTCTCGTTCATTGTGGCATTAATAGCCAAGACATGGGAACAACCTAAGCGTTCACTGACAGAAGAATGGAAAAAGAAAATGTAATAATATATACGAGGGGCATTATCCAGCCATAAAGAAGAAGGAAATCCTGCCATTTGTGACATGGATGAACTTGAAGGAAGTATGCTAAATGAAATATAGAAACGGAAGAAAGAGACTGATGGTTGCCAGGGTGGGGAGGGGGGGAAAGGGGGGAGATGGGTGAAGGTAATCTAATGGTACAAACCTCTACTTTTAAGATAAGTAAGTTTGGGGGATGTAACGTACAGCATGGTAACTAATGTTAATAATAACTATATTACATATTTGTAAGCTGTAAAAAATATAGGTCCTAAAAGTTCTTACCACCAGAAAAAAAATTGTAACTGTGTGAGGTGAGGAAATGTACATCTACTGTGGTAATCATTGATATATGTATATGTAATCATCATTTTGTACATTTTGACCTAACACAATGCTAAATGTCAGTTATCAAAGTGGAAAAAAAAATTCTGTAGACCTTATAAACAGAATTAAATGGCTTTTCATTATTTTTCTCACAGATTGGGAAGTATTTGCAAAACACATTATCTGAGAAAGAATTCGCATTCCAAGTGCTCTTAAAACATAACACCTAGAGAACAAATAACCCACTTGAAAATAGGCAAAAGATCTGAACAGATACCTCACCAAAGAAAATATGTTGATGACAAATGAGTGTATAAAAAGTTGCTAAACGGCTTTTGTCATTAGGGAAGCACAAGTCAAAACAAAAAGAAATACCTTATCAGAATACCTAAACCACAAAAATCTGACAATACTAATTGCCGAGGAAGAATCATAACACGTAGAACTCTGACTCATTGTAGGTAGGAATGTACAATGGCCCCACTACTTTGGAATACAGTTTGATGATTGCTTCCGAAGCCAACAGTCTTAACGGACAATTTCGCTCTATCAGTTGTGCTCTAGGTATTTACCTAAATGTGTTGAAAATCTATGTTCACGGAAAAACCTTCATGCAAAAGATTATAGCTGTTTTATTCATAATCTCCCTAAGCTGTAAGCAAAATGGCTGTCAATACATAAATGGATACACAAGCTCTGGTACATCCATACAATGGAGGACTACTCATCAAGAAAAGGAAATGAACTACAGTTCTTGCAAAACCATGGGCAAATTTTTTTTTAATTTTTTCAAATGTTTATTCATTTTTGAAAGAGAGAGACAGTGCATGAGCTGGGGAGGGGCAGAAAGAGAGGGAGGCACAGAATCCAACGCAGGCTCCAGGCTCTGAGCTGTCAGCACAGAGCCCAACGTGGGGCTCCAACCCACAAGCCGTGAGCTCATGACCTGAGCTGAAGTCAGATGCTTAACCGACTGAGCCACCCGGGCGCCCCAAACCATGGACAAATCTTAGGTGCCACAGGTAAGTTAAGGAAACCAGACAACAAAGACTTTTCCTCCGTCATTTTCTGTTTCTGGAGAGCCTACTATTTGTGTAGTAGATATCCTGGATCTACAGCTCTAGCCTCAATCTTTTAGCTCTTGTCTCATGATTTCTCCTTGTACATGGTTTCTGCGTGCGTTAAGATGTTTCTTGCACTTGACTTCAGGTCGGGAGTGGAGGTTTCACCAGGAAGTAGATTCTTACACAATACATCTGATGCACTGTTTAATTCGGAGAGGTTTTTTTTTTTTTTAGCTCAAAAACAGACTTTTTATTTTATATTGGAATCTCTTCAAGTGTGTGCGTGCGTGTGTGTGTTCAAATAATTCTCTTGCCCTCCATTGTTGCCCAACTGCCTCCTGTTATGGCTGCAGGGCAGCCACTGCTGGAGTACGTTGGAGGAATTTTGTTTTGTCGTTGTTGGTTCACAGGAGCACTGACTTGATCGTTGGCATATCACAAATGCAAACTGTCTCACCCGCCATCGAAACGCTACCTCTGTTGGTAACATATAGGTTTGGAAGGCGGCCAGTTTTCTGCTGAGGCAAGCTACCGTAGACTCCCTGTTCTAGCTTTCTCCTCAGTCCCTTGCCCTTGGGGCAGAGGTACCTGAACCCATCCTTCTTGGCATTTTGAGGCTCAAGGATGGCAGGTGTACACGCTCAGGGCTCGTTAAAGACCCTCTCCGATGGGCATAAATGACTGCATGCTCTTCTCAGAATTCAACAATTTGTAGCCAACTCCCCAAGACGTCTTCTTCCTAGGTTTTTTGTTTGTCTACAATTAGTCACCTTTTTGTCATACTGTACAGTAACTTTTTTGGTAACATTTTTGTGAGGTCTAATTCACATAACCACTTGAAATATACAATTCAGTGGTTTCTAGTATATTCGGAAAATTGTATAACCACTACTACGGTCGTTTATAGAGCATGTTCATCACCTCAAAACATAAACTCCGTACACATTAACTGTCACCTCCCTTCTGCCACTCATACCCTTAGCCCTAGGCAACCACTAATCTGCTTTCTACTTGCACAGATTTACCTATATGTTGTTGAATTTGGTTTGCTAGTATTCTGTCGAGCAGTTTTGCATCTGTGTTCATCATAGGTAAGGGATCTGTAGAGTTCTTATGTCTTTGTCTGGTTTTGTGTTAGGGTTATACTGGACTCATAGAATACATTGGGTAGTGTCTCCTTCTCTTGTATTTTTTTTTTTTTTTTGGAGATTTGTGAAGAATCAGTTGATACTTGAATCACTTAATTGTTTAAATGTATGGTAAAATTCACTGGTAAAGCCATACAGGTTTGCATTTTTCTTTGTTGGCAGTTTCCCCACTACTAATTAAGACCCTTCATTTCTTATATGACTATCACGATTTTCTATTTTTTTCTAGATTCAGTTTTGATGATTTGTGTCTTTCTGAGAATTCATCCCCGCCTCCCAAGTCGTCTTATTTATTGGCACACAATTTTTCTTAGTCCTTTTCATTTTGGTAGAGTTGGTGGTAATATCTGCTCTTTCATTGCTATTTCCTTGTAATGAGCCTCGTATCTTAGGTTCTTGATCAATCTAATTAAAATTTTGTCATTTTGTTGATATTCTCAAAGAACCAACTTTTGTTTTTGTTGATTTTTTTCTATTTTCTATTTCATAAATTTCTCCTCCAATTTATGTTATTTCCTTCTGCCTGACATAATCTTAGTTTTTTGTTTTTTGTTTTTTTAATTTGCAACTTTCTTAAGATGGAGGGTTGGATTATTAATTTGTATTCTTTCTTTTTTGCAATGTAGACATTGAAACCTATAAATGTTCTGAGTACTGCTTTCACTGAATTTCACAATTTTTGGTACACTGTGCCTTCATGTAACTTCAGTAAAGGTAACTTATAGTTTCTCATTTCTTTTTCTGGTCCTTCAGTTACTTAGGAGTGAACTATTTTAATACCCACGTATTTTTGAGTTTCTCCAATTTTTTTCTGTTATTGGCTCCTAACTTCATTCTACTGTGGTTGGAGTGCATAAACATTTATATTCTTTTAACATTTTAAATTACATTCAGTTTTGTTTTAGGACTTGGTGCCTATTCTAGATAATGCTTTTTGCGTACTTGTGAACAGTATACATTGCACTATTCTGGATGGAATGTTCTACTTAGATCTTGTAAGTCTACTTGGTTTATAGTGTTGCTCTAGTTTTCTATTTCCCTGTTGATTTTCTTACTCAGAGGTGTCTATTTGTGTATCTCTTTGTATTATTCTACCTGGATTTTTTTTTTTTTTACCTTCTTGGATCTTTGGATTAAACTTTTTCATGAAATTTGGGAAGTTTTCAACTATTATTTCTTCAGATAGTTTTCTTCTTCATTTCTCCCTACTGTCCTTCTGGAATTGTCATTATGAGTGCATTGGTAAGCTTAATGGTACCCCACATTTCTCGGAGCCTGTCTATTCTTTTTCTATTTTTTTCATTATTGTTTTTTTTTTTATTACTGAGATTGCATTATCTCCATTGATTTATTTTCAGGTTCATTAATTCTTTCTTCTGCCAGTTCAGATTTACTGTTGAAAGCTTCTAGATTTTTCTTTCAATTATTATAATTTTCAGCTTCAAGACTACTATTTTTTAATGTATTTACAATTTATTTTTTAAATTTCTTTAATGTTTTTATTTATTTCTGAGGGGAAGAGAGAGGCAGAGTGCCAGCGGGGGAGGGACAGAGAGAGAGGGAGACACAGAATCCGAAGCAGGCTCCAGGCTCTGAGCTGCCAGCACAGAGCCTGAAGCGGGGCTTGAACTCATGAACTCTGAAATCATGACCTGAGCTGAAGTCAAATGCTTAACCGACTGAGCCACCCAAACGCCCCCCCCCCCTTTTTGTATTTCTTATTTGTTCCCACATTATCATCGTGTCTTTTTTTACTCCTTTCAGCATGGTTTTTCTTTAGTTTTTGAACATATTTATAATAGTTACTTTGAAGTCTCTGCTAAATCTGATGTCTCCTTCCTCTCACAAGCATTTCTGTTTCCCTGTTGCCTGGTTACTTTTTCTGTGTATGTGTCAAGACTCCCTATGTCTTTGCATGAAACAAACATTACATTGGTACAATTGGGGCAATACCATGTTGATACAGTTGTTACAAAATATTTTTTAGGGGCGCCTGGGTGGCTCAGTCGGTTAAGCTTCCGACTTCAGCTCAGGTCACGATCTCGCGGTCCGTGAGTTCGAGCCCTGCGTCGGGCTCTGGGCTGATGGCTCAGAACCTGGAGCCTGCTTCCGATTCTGTGTCTCCCTCTCTCTGACCCTCCCCCGTTCATGCTCTGTCTCTCTCTGTCTCAAAAATAAATAAAACGTTAAAAAATTAAAAAAAATATTTTTTTAAATGTCCAGCCCCCCAACCCCCGCCCCCGCACCCCTCACCCCCCACCCCCACCCCCACCAGTTCAGTTTATTTCTATCTGTTTAGAGGGGGGGCTAAATATTGAAACAATATATTGTAGCAAGTTTGATACCGTCCCCAATCCCATCCCTCTGGGATTGTTATTCTTATGTGTTCATCGTTATTTTAATGACTAGCTGGATTATTTTAGCAAAGTCACCCTTACAATGTGAGCCTCTGGTGTTGCCCCATAAAGGTGAAACCTTGAACGTGAGTGCTATCATCCTGGCATGATGATGGTTCTGGCATGGGTGTTTTGTTTTGTTTTGTTTTGTTTTGTTTTGTTTTGTTTTTGATGTCTCTTGTTTTCATAATATCCTGCCGTTAAGCGCCACTCATTTTTGACTTCTCTGTCATTTTCATCAATGACCTGGGTCATAAACTTCTCCACAAATTTTATCCAATAAAATGCTGGCTCCCTTACAGGGACAGATTTTGAGGTTTGTGTTTGAGATTGTTTTAAGCACAGAAGGGTTCTCCTGAGTTGTCTGTTTCCTGTTATTTCTTTTTTCTGGAAATTTAGTCAGATAATGCTTTACCTTGTATTACTTAGGAATTCTTCAGTTTCCTTTTAATTATTTTTCACCACACCGCCCATTGTTTTGAAAATTATAAGGCTGCACTCTGTTGCCATTAAACCAGTTCCTTGAGAAGAGATTCAGAGCTTTCTGTTTTATGGCCTGCCTCTGCCCGGAGGTAAAATATATGCATCAAGGCTCTAGAGCTGGGGGTGGAGACAATGGAATACTCTTCTCTGATTCGATACCCCCAATAAGGTAGGCATTCGGCCAGGGATGTTGAGTTCTAGACAGGGCTGTACCCTTTGGTCTTCTCCAATTGCTTGTCCCAAACTGGTACAAACAAACTGCAATGGAGGTGATCTGGGTCCCAGTATTCTCAAGGTGCTTCATCCAAGACAGAGCCTCCAACTCACAAGGGGGAACAGGGCAGAAGAACTTGAACCCTCACTCTTTCGCTGTACTTCTTTGGAACACAGTCTCTGCAACAGGTAAGCGGAGCATGAGGAAAAATGTTGATGTCCTGCCTTTCCTGGAAAGATACATAGGCCTTCAACCAGGAGCCTTCGGAGAGGGAGCCCTGTGTTCTTGATTGCACCCATCTGGAATGGGTCCCCATTCCCACTAAGTTCCCAGCCCACTAAGCTGGGATGTGGGATGGGGGAGTGGGTCAGGGTTCAAAGGCCACAGACTCCCTGTTCTCACCAAATATTCATAGGTCTTCCCAATTAAATATCCCTTCATTTGCTGTATGTCCTTAGGACCATTTCTAGAGATTTTTAAATTGTTATTTGTTATCATTTTCACCAACTTCATTTGGGAGCAGGTCTGCATTATTCCTCAGGCTGCCATACCAGAAGTCCTTTGTCATGGCTTTGTAAAACTTAACCCCCCGGGGTGCCTAGGTGGCTCCCTTGGTTAAGTGTCAGACTCTTGATTTGAAGCATCAGACTTTTGATTTCACCTCAGGTCATGATCTCACAGTCCTGAGTTTGAGCCCCATATCTGGCTGCTGGGAATCCTGTCTCCCCTCCCTCTCCCTGTCCCTCCCCTACACACACACACACACACTCTCTCTCTCTCTCTCTCTCAAAATAAATGAATAAAGTTAAAAAAAACCCAAATTGGTCTTCCAAGCTGTCTTGGAGATCTTATAGCAGAGAGAAGAAGGTTCCTACACCGATTCTTTCCTCGGAAGCTCTAACATAGCCTAAGACTTCACCTGAGCCCAGTTTTTTGTATGTCCCTCCACAGCTGTTTGTTTTAGTGAAGTTGGGAGTGAAAGGAAAAGAGGTTGTGTTCGTATCACCATGGTTCAGAAACCTGCCTCTCCATTCTTGTCAGAGCATCACCGTGCAAAAGAAAAAGACACCTATTTAATAACGTGAGGAAACTTTTCCAAAATATTTAGTTCCCTCTATTAAATTTGTCACCATGGTAAGGAATAAAATCCAACTCATTATCTTCAGACCCTAAGTCTAATTCCAGGAAAATCTTCCATAGTGCATATATTCTGCATGAATAATTTCATGCTTCTTTCACTTTGACCTTTGACTACATTAAGCAAAGCAATCATAAGATTTATGAACAAGAAACATAAGAAATATACTGATTTGAGCTTAAAATACATAACGTTTCAAAATAAAAATGAATGTTTCCTAATTTGATCTCAAAAGTATATTGTTTAAATGTATTTTATAATGAAGAAATATAGGAAAATCTAATTAATATGTGTCTGAAAGAAAGGTATTCATGACAATGAACTCTACATCATACATGTTAATGCATCTTAGGGAGTTCTTCAATACATTCAATAATTGAGTCTCCTTGTTAGCAAACATTTTAAATGATATTTTCCATAATTGTTTGTAAAAACATTTATATTTGCCATTTGAAGCATTCTTCATTGTCTTTCTCTGTGCAGATACATTTAAAATAATTTTTGTGTACTCTATTTTGTTCATCTTCAGTGTCTTAATGATTGATATTGACGGTGTTTTTCTTTTTATCAGAAGTGTGGATTTGGTCAGGAACTAACGTGAATACTATAGTTAAACAGAAGTGCATTGGTAAACATAGGGTTAAATGAATTAAATTAATGAATTAAATGGATTAAATGAATTAAAAGGAAGTATCAGGTACCAAAGTCAGGGTAGCCTAAATCTCAATGCTGACTTTAACAAAATAGAGTGTATGTAGTTACCTACCTACTTAACTCTTACAAATACCATTCTCTCTCTGAATGAACCCAAATTCTGTCGGGAGATGGGGCAGAAATTCAATGTGAGAGTTCTGTAGTACCTAAAAACCAGGAGAGAATCTTGTTCTTCTGAGATTCCTGTGAAAAGTAGGACCAGGTTGAGTGTTAACTCAATCCCCGGGGAATAAGAGAATCCAATGGGATTCTGCTTCCTCTGCAAGGTAGGCTCCTGAGCTCAGCTTTGGCCAAAGGTAGAAAAGCCAGTGCGAGAGCAATGACAGGTACCCCTCCCGGACTGTGTGGTACTGGGATAGAGTTCATTTATGAAGAAAATACATTTTGAAAGCAAGAGGCACAAAAAATGGCAAAAATGTTTAAATAGAATACATGGTTTGATTCGTGAATATCTACAGTTAAGATTGGGTTTTCCATGGGAGAGAGATGTGCCCCAGAGTTGCAAAGTCACAAGTCCAAAGTGACACAAGTATCCAGAAATCAGAGGAGAATCTCAGATTCTTTGATGCCTACTCTTGATTACTTTTTATCAGCTCATGTTGCCTCATATCATACTTTGCTTTTGGTAGATTATTTTGGATTTGTTTTGCTGGAATTTAGATATTCATGGTGTCTTTTAATTTCATGGTACTTTGAAATTTGTTTATGGGTTGCCATGTTGAATTTATGTTACTTTGGGGTGTCTGGATCCTATACTCTCATATATACCTATTACTACTCAGGGACAATAAGGCTGAAATGTACTGTCTTACTCTTGGATGAGAACATGGCAGGGGCACCTGGGTGGCTCAGTTGGCTAGGCTTCCGACTTCAGCTCAGGTCATGATCTCGCAGTCCGTGAGTTCGAGCCCTGCATCGGGCTCTGTGCTGACAGCGGAGTCTGGAGCCTGCTTCAGATTCTGTGTCTCCCTCTCTCTGCCCCTCCCTTGCTCACACTCTGTCTCTGTCTCTCAAAAATGAATAAACATTTAAGTTTTTTTTTTAAAGGAACACGGCAGCTACACTGGGAATTACTGTTGTAAAGGGAAATGTGATGTGAAGGTTGTCATAGGCATACAAGCACATGTATTGATCTTATCTTTAGATAGAAGATATACTATTGAAAGATACATATATCTAGAACATTATTATGCCCCCCCATGTAATCAGTTCAGGATTGCAGACTGAAAGTTTCACAGTTCCTCACCCTGATATTCTAGTGCCTTCTCTAATATTTATTAGTAGCATTATTGTTAATCAGGATTTTTTTTTAAGAAAGAGAGCAAGCAGGGGATGGATAGAGGGAGAGGGAGAGAATCTTAAGCAGGCCCCATGTCCAGTGTAGAGCCCAATGTGGGTCTCGATCTCATGACTGTGAGATGATGATATGAGCCAAAATCAAGAGTCGGATGCTTAACCAACTGAGCCACCTAGGCACCCCCATTAATCAGGGAATTCTTAATCAGTCCAGCTGGACATCTATATCTGTGCCCAGTCATTACTGTACCAACACCGATCCAGGGCAAATTGTATTCATTCATTTTCTGTGGCTTCTATAACAACTGATCACAAGCCAGGTGGCTTAAGATAACAGAAATATACTCTCCCACGGTTTTGATGTTGAAAATCCCAAAATTAGTATCACTGGGCTTAAATCAAGGTGTTGCCAGGGCTACACTCCTTCTTGAGGTTTGAAGGGATAATCCCTGCATCTCCCAGCTTCTAGTGTCTTCTGGTATTCTTTGGCTTGTGGCCACATGACTCTATTCGTACATCACGTTATTCTTTGTATGTGTCCAAATATCTCTCTGCTTTGTCTTATATGGACTCTTGTGATCGAATTTAAGGCCAACTAGATAATCCAGGATAATCTTTCCATCTCAAGGTCTCAATTTAATCACATTTGCTTGGTAGTTACCTTTTAAAATAACATAACAGGGATTAGGAACTGATATCTTTGGGGTCTGTTATGCAGTCTACTGCAAAAGTCCTCATTTACATTGCATGGGATATCCAGCCTTTACTTGACAAGTTTAACAGCTTTTGCTGCCTAGAAATTATATGGATAATGAGGAAGAGATTGGAGAGTCATTTTTTTTTAATACATAGTATTAAATTCAAATGAATAACTGCCTTTCCCAGGGGAATGAGAAAGTAAAGAGGCACAAAGCTGAGCCCAGGGCCCTTTTAGCTCACGAGTCAAGGAGATGTTTAGGGTTTGAAACAGTATGGAGAAGGTGGAGCCAGTGGACTAGGGGAAAAGCAGGATAAAGGAGAAGTAAGTTATACCAACTCTGCCATCAACGATATAAATACTGAAATCATCAAGAAATATGGCCTGAGTGGCATTTGTGCAACAGGCAACGGACTGGGGGCAAACTCTTCAAGGAATTGGGGGAATCCCCACAAAGAAGAAGGAGCTACTGTCACAACAAAATCCCCACCTTTTCATTAGATTTCCCTTCGATTTGTGGAGTTCATAAACTTCATTTGTGAACAGCCGTTCAGACCCTAAGTCCCTTTTCTAGTGGATTTTGTGATAAGAACAGAATATTAAAAGAGGACTTCTTGTGCTTCTCTTAGAAAGACATCGTGAAGAAAATGAAAGGAAAGCCACAGACCATGGGGGAGTATTTTGGAAGTCCGTATCCATCAAGTTCTTATATTCAGGTTGCATAAACAGAGCTTACAACTCAAGGAAAGGGACAACAATGCGATAATCCAATTAAAAATAAGACAAAGAATAAGCACATCAAGGGGCGCCTGGGTGGCTCCGTCAGTTAAGTGTCTGACTTTGGCTCAGGTCACGATCTCACAATTTGTGGGTTCAAGCCCCCCGTCAGGCTCTGGCAGAGCCTGTTTGGGATTCTCTCTTTCCCTCTCTCTCTGCCCCTCCCCTGCTCCTCTCTATCTCTCTCCCTCAAAATAAACAGAAAAACATTAAAAAAAAAAAAAAAGGAATAAGCACATCAAGAGGTGCCCATGAAAATCAAAACCACCATGAGATACCACAATATATGTACTAAAATAGTGAGATTGAAGAAAATGGACAATACAAAGGGCTGATAAAGATGTGAAGGCACTGGAACCCCTATATTGCTGATAAGAGTACAAAATCAGGTGGACACTTTAGAAAATAATTGGACAGTTTTACAAAATGAATTACTCATTTACATGACCCAGCAGTCATATCCTTAGATATTAACTAGTGAAGGCATAAGTAGATGCAAAGATATATATGCAAATATTTATAGCAGCTTTATTAATCATAACCCCAAACTAGAGATAAAACTATCTACCAATTATTGAATCATTAAGAAAATGAAAAAACTGGTGATACGTCAAAAATACGGAATACTTCTTTTTTTGTTTTTTATGATTTTATTATTTTTTTAATATGGAATACTTCTTAGCACTAAAAAGAAACAAAGTTGCTATAAATATAACCAAATAGGTGAATATCCAAATAGTGCACCACATGAGAGAAAAAATAAAAGAAAAATGCTATGTAGTTGATCCTTAAGCAACTTGGGGTTCTTTAGGGGCACCAACCCCCTATACAGTCAAAATTCCATGCATAACCTTGGACTCTTGCAAAAACGTGACCACTAATAGCCTACCATTGACAGGAAGCCTTACCGGTAACATAAACTGTTGGTATAGAGTCAACCGCATATTGTATTTTTTTCATTCACATGACTTATGGGTTGAGCTGTGCCCCCCAAAGTTTGTGTGTTGACGTCCTAACCCGTGGTATCTCTGAATATAACCTTATTTCCAGGTAAGAGTCTTTATAGAGGTAGTCAAGTTAAATGAGGTCATTAGGGTGGGTCCCAATCCAATATGACTAGTGTCCCTATTAAAAGGGAAAATCTGGGAACAGACAGACGCATAGAGAAAAAATGACGTGATGATGGCCAAGGAGAAGATGGCCATCTTCAAGTGAAGGAGGGAGGCTTGGACCAAAATGTTCCCTCGCAGCCCTCAGAAGGAAGCCACCCTACAATGCCTTAATCTCAGACTCTTTGCCCCCAGGACTGTGAGACAATAAATTTCTGTTGTTAAGCCCCCCAGTGTGTGGCACTTTGCTACGGCAGCCATTGGAAAATGAATACAGATGACTTGTGGAAAAGGCCAAAATATAGGGACAGAAATCAGACAAATGGGTTCCAGAGGTGAAGGGAAGGAGAGGATACACCTCACAGAGGGATGAAAGGAATGTTCCTGGACTATCAACATTTATTTAGACTTATCTGTCAAAACTCCTCAGACTCTACATCTTAAAAGGATGCATCTTACTCTATGTAAGTTACATCTCAACAAGCCTGACTTTCACATGGTTTGCAACCTTTCCTCAGTTGCTCTGCTGTTGGTCTTTATTGAACCCCCCCATGGCTATTGGTAGAAGTGGATAATGGAAGACAAGACCAGGAGAATAGCCCCACGTGGAGCTTGAGAGGCACAGTGGGAGTGGAAGCAAGAGGTAGGAAGACAGGAGATGAGACGCAGTGAGGCTAAGCACTAGAGGATTATGGGACTTCTGAGGACACAAAGAAACTTACATAGAGGCACAAAGAGTAACTTTGAGGAGAGGACAAGTAGAGCGAATTTTCAGGAAGTGTTACTGTGTGCAACTAAATGAGGTCTTGTCCATCATTATGCCCTCAAGGAAACCATTAGTAAACATCTACATTGCTCACAGTTTTGGGAGTCAGACACAACGGTCATTTTGTACCTAACACTGATGAGCAGAGCCCTCAAGAGGAAGCGGGACCCTGCTTTGCTCAGGTTTCATATTCATTGATTTATTTACATGCCAGCTTCCCCCATAGAGCAGGGATCAGACCTGGTGAATTCACTCTCCCTCTCTCTTGCTTCTTGCCTCTAGCACGATTTCGGGGGCAACCTGATGGCTGACCATCGAATCTACGCTGAAGTACGTGGACTTTTCCATGTCACACACTGATGGCCTTGGCATATGGGCTATAGTAATCCCAGTAAAATAAGCACGTGGTGCCATTGGCACAAACTCTGTGTATTCGCACATAACCTTGCCTATCTACGGATACAATTTTTAACATTTATTTTGAGAGACAGAGAGCGAGTGGGGGAGGGGCAGAGAGAGAGAGAGATTGAGAGGGTGACAGAGTCCTAAGCAGGCTCTGCACTATCAGCACAGACCCCATGTGGGGCTCAAACTCACGAGCTGTGAGATCGTGACCTGAGCCAAAGTTGGACGCTTAACCGACTGAGCCACTCAGGTGCCCCTACATGTCAAATTTTTATAACTACCTGTTTCGTCAGGAGACTCGTACATAACCCTCCTGTTAAATAAGACTAAAATGCACTCTTTGACTTTTCCTATACATCAGAATATGAACAAATTTGGTCTTTGATTTTACACAACAGTTAAGGCAGTGCTTTCTGAGTGTCCCAAGGTGAGTTTGATGTTGCATCCAAAATTATAAACTCTGGGTATTTCAATGGTACCAAGGTCCTATATCGTTTTCTATGTCTGGGTATAGTCAGAGACTGGGAACATTACTCCCCGCCAATACCATTTCGTGGGAAGAAGCATGACTTTTATATTTTATAGAGAATCCATAGATTAAATAATTGTATCAGAAAAGGAATAATGGTGCATCGCAGAGAATATAATGCCCAAACTTTGTAACCTACGACGATTTGGACTTTTTTTTTTTTTTTTAACGTGGAAGAACATTATGGCATGTAAAAAAGAACCTTACAAATGACTGTTTCTTTAGAAGCTGCATCTGAGTGGAGACAAGCACAGATGTCTTTATTAGGCTCTGGTCTAAGTAGCTTCCCTCGAGGGGACCCTGGCGGGTGAGTATTAACAGGCTGATGCCTAATCTGTGCGAATCTCTGGGCTCATTACGGTGCTCATTAGCAGTGGGTGACCTCACAAGGAGGGATGCGGTATTGCGATTTCTCTCATTCTCTGGGCCGTGTGTTTACTCTAGGGGTAAGCATGCGGGCTTTCAGATGCACACCCTTAAAACGAACTATTGTTCACGCACAGATCACGAGCCCGTTTCCACTAAACACCCCTCTTCGGCCTGCAGTTCCCGTACCATGAAGATGACGATGAGGCATTTCCACATGTGGCACTTTTATTTGCATTCATTCTGGCTTCCAGGGAACCACTTTCCTGGGCAAAAAAAAAAAAAAAAAAAAAAAAATCAAGTTGTGAACTTCACTTGTGTGTTTATTGGGGGAAAAATGAAGTTATGAAGGTTTTTTTGTTTTGTTTTTAATTACTGCAATTTTCCTTATCAGAAGCACCTGCCTGCTTTGAGCTCTGGCTGTTGCAGGTATAACTTCTGCTGTAATTTAGGCCACATGAAGGGAAAGCCAACAGCGTTGATCTGCGCTGTGATGAAAATTTAAATATGTGCTGTAGAAAGTGGCAGAAATTGAGACGTCGACTTGATTTTCTTTGCCATAAGCAGTTCGATTTTTGTGAGGGTGCCCGTAATGGATTTTTTCCTTTTTCATGTAAAAATTGAATCTCATTCTACCCCCCCCCCCACACACACACTTTGGCAATAGCTCACAATCTTAGCTGAACTGTCATCATGTCAATTTCTTAATCAAAAGCAAATGTCACACAATTCAACAGTCACTGTTTTAACAATTTTTTTTAAAGATGTTTATTTATTTTTTGAGAGACAGAGAGAAAGAGGGAGAGCGCAAGCTGGGGAGGGGCAGAAAGAGAGGGAGACAGAGGATCTGAAGCGGGCTCTGTGCCCACAGCAGACATTCCAACGCGGGGCTCGAACTCACGAGCCCTGAGATCATGACCTGAGCCGAAGTCAGACGCTAGCCGACCGAGCCACCCAGGCGCCCCTCAACACTGTTTTTATACGATTTCATACTCAATAAAATAATGGTAACACTTTTCGTTAAAGTGCGCTCTTCATGTAAGCACTTAAAACTGGATTCGAATCAGGAACTAGACTTCAGGATCATCTCTGTTGTGTTGGTAACAAGCACAGTCAGAAGGAAAAAAAAGGAAAAAAAAAAGGAGCACCAAATGGACTTTCTTCCCATCTATGACTGAATTGCCATTTCCTCTACATTCATTTGGGAAATTAAAACCAGAAAACTCATTTGAAACTCTTTTTTTTTTTAAATAAGAGAATCCATTACGAACTCAGTGACTTTGCATATTTTCACTGATTTTATGTCCACCTACACAGCAAAGTACTTTTTGTGACTCACTTGGGGGAAAAATAGCCTTGACCCTCGCTTTGAGTCACTTGCTTAATAGAGACTGGCTCAGGAACACTGTAAATGTGGTTAAGCCACAAGTTAATTAAGTTGGACACCATTGCTGGGAGTTGGCAAGGGTGAAGAGAGAATTATAAAGTTAGTACTTTGACACCAGAGAGATTTCTTTTTGTTAAAAAAAATACATATAAAAGTTGTAACCTTACATTAGGGAATTAATTTACAGAAAACCAAGAGACGTTTGTTTAAAACCTTAGTTCTTCACACGTCTCTGATCTTTTGTACATATTCTCATTGCAATCCATTCCGAGTTTTTACATCAAAAACAAATATTTTAAAAGATACACACACACACACACACACACACACACACAGAGGCAGCAATGTACTAAAAGGAGACTGCCCAAATCTTAACTGGAATATGCTCTAAAATAGCCTCAAAATTGGAAAACAGCATGTATTACCCCATAAATAAACTATAAGGATGTGGGGTGCCTGGGTGGCTCAGTTGGTTGGGCATCCGACTTCGGCTCAGGTCATGATCTCACGGTTCGGGCTCTGTGCTGACAGCTTGGAGCCTGCTTCAGATTCTGTGTCTCCCTCTCTCTCTGCCCCTCCTCCACTCATGCTCTGTCTCGCTCTATCAAAAAATGAATAAATGTTAAAAATTTTTTTTTAAATAGAAGGATGTGATTTTAAGCAAACCAGAAAAAGCTATAAAATGCATCAGAAGAGTTTGGAGAATTTTCAGACAAGATTCAAGCACAAGAGATTGAAATGGTGTTTCGAGTTGTGAGATTGTCATGGTGAAGTAAGTGATCTTCTAAAAACTATTCTTTCCCCATTACTGGAGATGTAAAGTAGGCCTCGGTGTAGTTATGTACACGGAAGAGTGAAAGTCTCCCCTTATGCTAGTGGCAGATTTGGAAACATAGCCTCTAGGGCAGGGGAAGGGAGGGCACACTATTTGTCTGAACCTCTCCCATGCACAGGGCATTGCGGTAGTTTACAATGGGCATACGAGGCCCTCAGAGTGACAGCAGAGAACATTCTTCGGGCTACCGCTCCTGTGGCCCATTCACTGTGGGATATCACTTCCTTACTATTGTGACATCTCTCCTTGCTTATATTCAGGACGCATCTCAGCAAGCACAGGGATTTTGAAATAAGGACTTTAATAAAGAGATTTGGTGAAAAAAAAATGCCCAAACTCCTCTCTGACATGCACTAACAGGTTAACGAAGCGTTAATGCATTCGGACGGGTCAGCAAGAGGGAGCAATGCTGAGTAACAAACAGACCCGACTGTAGTTCGGCTCTAGTAACCAGTCTCAAACCCATCTCAACAAGGGAAGATCTACAAGTCTTCATCTGTAATTACAATCTCCTGAAAGGTTTGTTTCCCCATAATTTATTTGGTGACAGAACTTGATGTGCATTGCCACGATGCCTCCAGTGCAGTTTCTATTACCCCTACTCAGCGTGACTAGCCATATATTTCAGTCAGAAATATTGTGGTAGATAATAGTGGGGAGGTGGGGGCTGCCCAGACGACACTGACAACACGAGATAATGTACTTTTCCGAAGTCTGAAAACTGAATTTTTTAAAAAAAATTTCCATAGTCGTAGATTTGATCTGCCGATGTCTTGGCCTGCCTTTCTGCTTTCCGGACCCGGCCTTTCCTCAAGTGGTCCACGCTAGCCAGGCCACTTTCTTGACCCCATGGTGACACTCACTTCCAGGATTTTCGCTCTCTCCCTCATCATTGTGAGTTCAGTCTTCACGGGTTTTTGTACAGAAGTAGGTGGTTTTTCCCACTTTGGTAGGCTTTTGAGATGCTGGCTGCTGAGGAGGTCCAGACCTTCAATTTGGGTGTTGTGGAGAGCTTCATTTTTCTTGGAATGGCTTGTTCTCTCCCTGCTGTTCTTGTGTGAAGAGAAAGATTAAAGGGACACACAGTGAGCTCTGTCTTTTGATAGCAAGTACTATTCCAAAATCCCTTTGGCTCTTCAGATTTTTTTTTTTTTCAGAGAACTTTTCAGGATTATCATAGCCAAGTTCCCCTAGGTCCTATATTCTTGGGTTTTATATTTTACCCCCTCTTATCCATTTGTAAATGAGCCACATTTTCACTTGTGCTAATATTCCCCCAAACCTTGTAAGGTGAGTGTTCTTAAACCCATTTATAGATTTGGTAAATGAAACTCACAAATATTAAGAAACATATCTCAACTCCTCCCGTTCAGAATTTGGTCTGGGGAGCTGGGGGTATATCACTATCGCCCAGATGCAGAATCTCACCCCCCATTCCAGACCTGCTGAGTCAGATTCTGCAATTTAACCATATTCCTGCGTGATTCTTATACGCACTCAAGAATCCAGGCTTCAAACTGGGAAAAAATCAGTTACATTGAAATTTTGACCGTAAAATAGAAAATCATAAAAGTAAATAAGACGTGCAGAGACACTTAGCGTAAAGAGTTGTCCTAAAAACACGATTTATTTTCAGACTCCTAATTGTTTCAACGAACCCTTCCATAGCCTCAAATAACTACTAACGCTGCAACTTTGATAAATGATTGGCAAAGAATAGGACGGTTGATAATGATGAGGCAAATATCTGGTGTGATCGCCCGTGGACTCTTGGAGTGCAGCTGGTGGCTCACTGAGTTGGTGCCTGGCTAATAAGGCCAAAGGTCAGGCCCCCTTCCAGTTGCTGTGTGCATGATGAAAAAGCCAGAACAAGGGGCCTGATCCTTGAAAATTCCTCTTTCTCCAGACCGTCTCAGGAGGGGGATGCAAACCAATTGTGATCCTGAAGTCTTGACTTTTCAATCAGAAGAGAAGTTTGGGGTTTTTTTTGTTTTTTTTGTTTTGTTTTGTTTTTTGTTTTTTTTTCTGTCTGTAAGGCCCATGAGCAGCACAGAGAAAGCACTGTCCTCAGCTGCCCAGCTCCAGAAGGCCCTGGTAGCCTCTGTGCATGGCCAGCACTGCCTCTAGCTTTTCACTCTTTCTCTTCCACTCTCATCTGTGTATCTCTGACTGTGACTGCCATCCAGGCAATACGTAAACCCTGGACACAGGGATTCTGGTGTAATGCCTGAACAACCGACCTGCACCCTATTTATATCCACTCTTCAAACTCTGTAGGTGTTACCGCTCTGCCAAGTCTCGGTGCACCCGCTTTCCCCGCCATTACACAGGAGAAAAGTGGGTCTTAGAAAGGTTCAGTGACAAAAGTCACACGGGTCTGAATGGCAGAGCCAGAATCAAAGTCCAGGTCTATTTGACAACAATTTGGTTGAAGCTCTCATTTCAGAGCTCACTCATCAGCCAGAACCGATCACCAATCAGGAGAATCTTCCTACCATAAAAGAGTATCACGGTGAAAAGTTATTTTGATGAAGGATTCCGTGGTGTGTATTCGGAGCTCTTGGGAGGACCTGGAAAGTGCCATCGGTTCAAAGACATCTTCTCCTAGGGGTAGAAAACTGCTGTTTGAAGGGCTGAATTTAGACCACAGGTCTGGCTGGCCCATTGGTAAATTTCATTGTTATTCTTGTTTTTCTTTTAGCTGCTATTCTTTCATTTTTGAATATCTTTAGGCTTAGCAGTTCTTTCCAGCTGCTGCCGACATCACCCGTGTTTAGCGGTCTACACTCTCTTGGTTCATAATTCATAGATATCGGTCACCTGATCGATTCCACCCAGAAATTTAAATTTATGACTGCTGATTTCTCTTTCACTAACCAAAGCACCGTACTATTTATCCGCTATGTTCAGCCTTACAACCTCACGTGCTGTATTTCCTTGAAAGCCAAACAAAACAAAAGAACGAAAGAATTCCTCCAAAGATACTACCAGTATTTATTTATTTATCCATTTCCTTCACCTGCTACTATAATCCCAGATCCTTCACAGGCTGAAGGGGAGTTGGGTTAGGGCACACGCTTCTGTCTTGACACCTGCTTACCTCGCTTTTTTTCTTTATTTTTATTTTTTAACGTTTATTCATTTTAGACACAGAGAGAGACAGAGCATGAATGGGGGAAGGTCAGAGAGAGAGGGAGACACAGAATCTGAAACAGGCTCCAGGCTCTGAGCGCTCAGCACAGAGCCCGATGCGGGGCTTGAACTCACGGACCGCGAGATCATGACCTGAGCCGAAGTCGGTCGCCCAACCGACTGAGCCACCCAGGCGCCCCTTACCTCGCTTTTAATAGCCGTCACCAATTTCAAGCAGTAGGAAAGCTGCATTACACACGGCATCATTCACATATTTTTGTCGCTGCCCCTCAAGATGAGACATTACTTTGTCTCAGCTCGGTTGGGTGGGATTTGTCCTATTTCAACCAGACTATACAGGGTAAGGGGTGGGGGGGGGGTGGTTACACGCAGTCCTAATATCTCAATGGCTTGAAGCAGCTGCGGTCCCTCTGTTGTGACATAGGTGCTCTACTCTTCGGGGACCCAGACTGACTGAGCATTTCCACTCCAGCCATGGTCAGTCACCACCCCGGAGGGGAAGGGGTCTGGCAGTGAAATGCTTGATCCTGCGGTGACGCCCATCACTTTGCTCGCAGCTCATTGGCCAGAACTTTTCACGTGGCCTGCTCACCAGGGGGCCAAGAATTTCACTCCTACGGTGGCCCTGGGAGGTAGAGACCTCTGTCCGTCCTGTTTACTTCTTTTACCGTGTATATTCCTTTTTCTTAAAGGATTTTTTTTCCCTGAAGTTCACGGACATTTCTTTTTGCCTGAACCTCAAAACAATTCCTAGATCTTTATGGCACCAGTGAATAAAGTTCGGAAATGCAAGCAGTCTAGCCCCGGTACACCAGTAGCCCCCACTTCCAATTCGATGAAGGCCATTATGGACCAGCTATGTCATAAGAAAATCTACTATTATGATATAATTTTCTTCCCTTCATTACTCAGAGACAGCGGTCTTATTTAATTACCCATATTTGTAGACATTCAGTATGTGGTGATTCTTTGGGGATGGTGATTATTTTGCTGTAATACTTCTGAAAGGATCTGGTACCATGCTTTATGAGCAGAAATGAAAGCGATCTATCCATTTAACCCAGAAGAAAAACATCGTTTTAAAATGAAAACATCTCGTTTCATTTCAATTTGTGTAACTGGATTTATAATATTTGTGTTGCAACCTTTTTTTCCACCCCAGGCCCAGTAGTCTTTTAGCATTTAGAACTTGGTTGTTCATCAGATTTCCATCGGATTCTCTTAATGCAGGTGTCTTTTTACTTTCCTCTGGCTAGAACCCACTACTCCCAACTTGATCGCAATGTCTCTGGTGCAGTAAGAAGTCCTCTTGCCAAGGAGCAAAAGACTTATCTTTATATTTCCTAGTGAAACTCCCAGTTTACTGCGTCTCTCTTCCTGTCCCTTAATCACATCGATTTATCTGTAAAAAAAATTGTCATGAGCCCCCCAAACATAATTCATACAGGTCATCTACCCTGTTATTAGCGGCTCTGGGACAAAACACGCACAGGATTTACTAAGGCTGTTCGGTCATTTTAAAAACCTCATACTTCGGCAAGAGTCTATATCCCCATCCTGTTCGGTCAGAGCCCGCCTGCTTGTAGCCAGACTGGGGACAGATAACAGGCACAGGAGAACGTTTCAGACTCTTGATGTCAACACGATAAGCCTGTAAAATTGTATGGACGCAAGTAACGTGGTGTTCTTCTCTAAGCAACTGCGAGAAGCCGGTGGCTCAGAAATTCAGAAAGCCCCTCTCGTGGAGCCAGAGAAGGCGACAGCCACTGGTCACTGGCTCCAGCAGGCCACTCCCTTTGGAGCTTGTCAAGGAGCAGGCAGCTCACGGGGGTCTGTGAAGTCATTCCAGAGAGCTCACCATGGGAACCGAGGGAGAGCTCTGTGCTTTAAGGACACACACAGCTGTGATGTCACAGGCACAAAGATAATAATAAAATGTGGCTAGCGTGGTGTTAGCTACACCTTGGCCCTTTTGTCTTCTTTCCCAGCTCGTATAATTTTGTATCCTTGTGCGAATCGCCTCATTAGGGAAAGAGACTCAAAATTGGGGTCAGAGTATTTAAACCTGACCTGTGCAGAGGCCAGACAAGGCTGGGGCCCACCGAGGTTTCACTTCAGAGCCCCAGACCACCCCCGAGGTGACACCAATTCAAGCCTCATTTTATAAAGGCCTTATTAATTATTGTCCTTATAAGAAGGAGAAGAAGCCTTATAAAGAAATGTGTCATTCTCAGAGTAGGAGTGGGCAGACAAAAAAAGGAAGAGAGAGGGAGAGGGAGAGAGAGAGAGAAAGGAACAGAAGATCAAAAGGGAGCTTTTTTTTCCCTTTTGCTTTTCATACTTCCAAACCTCAAAGGAGGTGGGGGAACAATCAGGCTCAGGGGTCTCGTGTGCTTTCTGGCAATTAGACTCAGCTGATGGGCTGAAAGGGATTGAATGGCAGGGTTCAAGGCCCTTCTCCCGAGCTGCAGACAACAGGCTTTTCCAAAGCAGCCGAGCAGCAGACACCATCGAAATCATTTCAAATGGAGACTTACAGAGAGGATTCATTAATTCACTGGCCTAAACAATTACGGGAACATATAATGTCTCTATAAACACTTTGATAAAGACTGTCATCTTAGACCTTCATTTTCCCTATTTTATTAGAGAGTTTTAATGCCATGTTGGAAAGGCATCTTTTATTTCTCCAATTACTAAATTATAAACCCTTTTGCCGAAAATCATCCACCCCTAAATAGCTAAATATTTCATTTTTAGCATTAGGCTGCCGAATCCGAATGAAAAAAAATATGCAAATATATATATATATATATTCGTGTATATGTATGTGTGTGTGTTTGTATATGTGTGTATAGATACGTATATATTTGTGTGTGTGTGTGTATATATATATATATATATATGTATATATAAATTTTGTACCCTCAAATCTATAAAGCTCAGGTTGTCATCTGGCTCAAGCCAGAGAATATTTGCTCTCCGGTTTGGTCATTCTTGTACAACCTTCTAATAATACTCAGTTTCTTCTCATCTATTTAATTTTTAGTTGATAGAGAAAATAAAGTTTATTGTCAATTTAGTCGAAGTTAGCTAACCAGAGGGGAGGTAGATGTAATAATCTAGTATGGTGTGTGTGTGTGTGTGTGTGTGTGTGTGTGTGTGTAGTGGGGGCTGGTCAGTGATTTTTCTATTTGGAACATTATCTAGATATAAAAAAATAAATAAAGCAAAAAAATAAATAAATAAACGTAGGAGCTATTTGGGCTTCGGGCCGGCTGGACATTTGGAAGCCGAAAGAAAACGCAAGGGTGGGGGCTCAGGCACACACAGCAAGAATGAATGAGGCTGAATCTCGAGTAAGGGGAAGGGGGTTGCATTGATCATGGTGCGTTTGGTCACAACCCAAATGAGACGTAATTTGCAAAAGAGCACCATTAACCAGCCTTTCAGAAGATGGGGCTGGTTTTTAAAAACAGTTTCTGAACCAAGATCAGCTTCGTAATGCCAGTTTTATTTTCTCTACAGGGTTTTTCACCTATAGTACCTGTTAGGCTTTGATTTTTAGGTGGAGCTGACCTCTTGCACACTGCCCCTGAGCAGATATATCTGCTCCTCATTGCTTGCCAGCACAGAGAAAATGTTTATACGTGGGTGATCACGTTGGGCTGCTCAGCAGGGCAAGGGTTAACTACTTACATACTGTCGACCCCTTTCAAGCAGGGACTGAGAACTGCTGCTTCTAGGCAACCACATCAAGCACTTGAGGGCTTTGGTAATCGCTGATGACAAAGTAATAATAAAAAGAAATATGGCCGCTCTTGGAGCATCTTTCATCTACGTATGGTGGGGCACCTGTTGCACAAAAGGCCAGAACTTTGCCTGACGTATTTGGAAACTGAGGTAACTGGCCCCCTTGCCTTTCCCAGAGGCAACCAAGCTGACTGGAAACCAGAGCCAAAGCACTTGACTTGTCTGCCTCACTTGGGAGAGTGGGCTCATCTTGATTCGCAGGAAGATGGCACCTGCTTTGGCCTCCTCAAGTGCTGGAGTGCCCTTGGGGGCCGAGAGGGAAAGACGCGTGGGAGTGGTTATTCAGACAGGCAAAGGCTTAGGCTTCACAGAGAACATCTTCCCTGACACATGATACCCTCAAGGTCTGGACATAAGCACCTCCTGAGAAACAGCATGGTATTAAAAAACTCCCTGGATAAGATACGTTTACCATATCAGCTTTGAATGGTCTCCCTGACTTTCCTGGTGTAAGACCGGAGGTCGCAAGGATTGCCATGGAAGTATAAGACTAGGAGTTTTTGGTCTATTCCCCTGAGATCATCCTTCTAGAAACACAGTATTGTCAAGTAACAAATAGAGACTAGCGTTCGTGCTTTTGATGGATGAGCTTTTATTTTATGGGTTCCAGGTTACTTTTCTTCTCAGGGTGGGTGAAAGAGTTTTAAAAGAGGGCATCGTGTGATCTGGGCGTGATGGTTGCTTCATTCTCTGCTGCAGAACACGAGAGCAACATAGCCAGCTTTGTTTCACCTCACTGCGAACGGCCGAGGGGAGATGGGCCACCCTTGTTGGCCCCCGTGCCTGGCAGAGGGAGGGTGACTGACATTTTCTGAGGGCTATGTGCTGTTTAGCTTTCTAACGGAATCACCTCTCTTCCTTACAGAAGAGAAAGTGAGATTACGGGAGGTGTTGGCCTCGACCCAGGTTTGCAATGCTGGGAATAATGCTGGTCTGAGCCTTCACCAGGTCCTGTCTCCCTCCAAAGTGGAAGTCTTTGCCACTTCATTCACTTGTTTATTAATTTCTTCAGTTACTCATCCATTCATGCCTTCATCCTTTCCTTAACTCACAATGTTTCTGACAACCAAATGTCCGTAGGCCAATGAACGGTTCATCAAAATATGGTGTGTGGGGCACCTGGGTGGCTCAGCCAGTTAAGCATCCGACTTCGGCTCAGGTCATGATCTTGCAATTCATGAGTTCGAGTTCCACATCAGGCTCTGTGCTGACAGCTCGGAGCCTGGAGCCTGCTTCGAATTCTGTATCTCTCTTTCTCTCTGCCCCTGCCCCACTCTTGCCCTGTCTCTCTGTCTCTCTCTCTGTCAAAAATAAATAAACATTAAAAAATTTTTTAAAAAAGTTTTTATTCTGGGGGTGGGGAGCAGAGAGAGGGAGAGAGAGAGAGAATCCCAAGCAGGTTCCATAGCAGATGCAGGGCTCGATCCCATGACTCTGAGATCATCACCTCAGCCAAAATCAAGAGTTGGACACTCAACCGACTGAGCCACATAGGCACCTTTATATTTTACAATTAAAAAAAATGCTTTGAAAACTTATCATATTCTATACACTGCACTAATTCCAGAGAATATGGGGGCTGAATATCAAGACGACTTTTACAATTAAAAAAAAATCTTTCTTAAAATGAAGGCAATTTTTTCTCTCTGGCCCATAGTTATCCCAGGCTTGTCCTTCAAACAGGCTGTGTCTGAGTTAAACAAGATGGCATTCACTGTCTAGGTTAAGGAGGATGAACACGCGTGCGCGCGAACACACACACACACACACACACACACACATACACATTTTCCTGCTTATCCAAAGACGGTGTTAGTTAGACTCAGTTTTAATCATATTTCGATATAAGGGCAGAACTTGCAAAGACTGTAACACTGAATAAAGTAGAGAGGTTTCATTGTCTTCAAGTGTATTCTAATTGTTACTCTGAATGTCCATTGTCCTTTCCTTTTGTCGTTGTCACACTTTATTACAACCGAAGAAGGTGTTCTCATGTAAAATTTAAAAGACGTAAGTCACAACGTTGTTGTTGTTGTTGAGGCATAGAAGTATCTTCTGTCAGCAAAGCAAGCCGATTGCATATTATGTGTCAAAACAGTACTTAATTTCCTTGACACTTACCTCTGTTAATTTCCCCTCAATTCTGCTTTGATCTATATACGTTCTTCCTTTTGTTCTGTGTCAATTAAATGTTGAGCTTGCCAGAGGGCAGTCTCTTCCTTTCCCCTCTTCCTGGTGCGCCCTTTCTCTGAGCACAGGGCTGGGAGAAGTGGAGTTGCTGTCTCGCTGTGTGACACACAAGTGTGCCTCCAGCATCTGAAATATTAATGCCCGGTGTCAGGTAGCACATTACCGGGAGGTGCACCTGCCTGGAGATTTGAATTAGAGTTCTCACCCCTCTCCCCTAGGAGGCTTCGTGCTTGTTGATATTTGGCTCAAATGTACATATTTTGAAATCTGCCGGGTAGATTCAAGAGTTTAATTTCTGAAAGCGCCAAGCTGTTTAAATTTAACCCCACCATCTTTGCGGCAGAGACATGCGTTCTTTATTCATTTCCAGTTATATTGATTACCTGTTTGTTTTACAAAATCTTTCCTTTTTTGTCCGAATGTAAATGGATGCAGAATGCCAGTTTTGAAGGAGGCAAAACGGACATGTGTTGGGCTGGTTGAAGAGGGGGGAGTGTGGGCGGGGGGAGGGTTCTAGAGCCCATCCACATCAGTCTGGTTGACTTCCCCCCAAGATATGCTGTCTCAGCCATTTACGAGGGCACCCCCACTGAACCTTGTTTGAAATGTCAAAGGATTGACTCTCTTCCCAGCCAATCCACTCTTTCCTGGGCACCTCGCAATCGTCTTCTCTTGGAGATGTAGAACCTGACATTACACGTACTTAAAGTGCACATTTTCCTCCATGGCTCGTGGGAGGGCTCATTTTATTCTGCCTTAGCCTCCAGAAGTTTTCTTCACATTTTTCTTCCAGAGAACAACCGCTCGTCTGTTTTGGCCCTGCCCAAATCATCGGACTCAAGCTTATCTCCATCATGATAAATAATCCACATTCCTCTCTCAGTTGGTCACTTAACCATTGAAACTCTGAAGCAAACTCCTGTTCCCAGGGAAAGACTATCTAGACCTCTCAGCATGTTACCATTCGTTCAACAAATATTCACTGAGTTTCTCATTGGGGGTCATCAGAGGTGAATCTCTCACACCCCTCCCTTCAAGAGGCTTGCAGGCAGGGCCTCCTGGGGGACTCGTCAGTCAAGCAGCATCCGACTCTTGGTTTAGGCTCAGGTCATGACCTCCTCCTGGTTCGTGAGTTCTAGCCCTGAGTTGGGCTCTGGACTGACAGTGTGGAGCCTGCTTGGGATTCTCTCTCTCTCTCTCTGCTCCTCCTCGGTGCTTTATCTCTCCCTCAAAAATAAATAAACTTAAAAAAAAAGAGGGAAAGACTTGCAGACAAGTAAGGGGTGAGATGCATATGTTTGTGTATAGAAAGAGGACTATGAAAAAATAATGCTATGGACCAAAGTGCCTGCTGGGTGCCAGGCATTTGCCGTTATTTATTCTGATCATCACCGTAAACCAGCAACATTTTTAACCTTCCTTTTTATCGTATGATGAAACTGAGTTTTCAGAAAGGTTAACTGAATCAGATCTGATCTCAAAGCCCGTGCTTTTTTCTCTCCAGCACATCACCTACGGGCCACTCCACGAAAGACCATCAAGGCCCTCGATGCACTAGGTGACACCTTAGCCACAGTGCTATAGGGTCCTGCTCCTGCATATATGGCTCTTAGGCTCAAAGTAAACAGCACTCATCAGCTCCAAACAGTACTCATCCGGCAACTTCTAGAAGGCCAGACTGGCTTCAGTCAAAACGAAATGAAACCCACGGCACACTTTCTCTTTTCAGCCCAAACCAGGGCAGGGTTCACGGCCTCCTGACCCACGTGAGTGGGAAGAGCCCACATCTGGCTTTCTAATTAACTGATGTCATTCACTAGACGGGTCATTTAAGCATCTCTAGGCGTCAGGACCAGAGCGTGGGAAATGAACGCGAAAACCCCTGCCAGAGGCGTGCACTCTAAAGATTGATTTATGATCCAAAATTATAAAAGTCATACGCGAAGCCTAATCAGTCTCCGGTGGACCCCAAAAGCTCTTCGGAGCAGACTTAAGAATTCCTGTCGCATGAGACGTGCGCCAGAACTTTCGTGGTAGAGACAGATTTTATGGATGCTAGTCAGTGGCGGTAGGTGTTGGCAGGGAGGGAGTTAACTGAACGTGCCCCAGAGCCGTCCAGAATTTTCAGCTAAGAGGGTGTTCACTCTGCTGTGAACCCCAATTAAAAATAAAACCCCTAGCTGGGCGAGCCCGCCCCATCCTTAGGATAAACAAGATTTGATTCACTGCGATTGCACTGTACTGTGTTGTAGAGTAATACAGTATATATGCCTCCTCTAGGGAGGCACAAAAGAGGCGGCTTAATTATCATCTAGCCAGAAGGATGGGGCATAGTTAACACCTTTCTGGGTGGGCTGAAATTAATGACCCCTTCCCCCCACTATTGCCTATCTCCAAGCCCCTTTATAAATGGCTATATAACACAGTAGTTGGTATTCAGATCACAAGAGAGGGCATTTAGTGAAAGCATTTGTCTACAGGGCTTGATCTCTTTTTAATTTTATTCAGATTTACAACTGTGTTATTAAGTAAGATAACTGGATCCTGTCTGAAGTCGATCAGGGCCTTCCTCACTCACATCTGAACATCTGAAGTTGACATTAATTTTCGCGATTGGACGTCATGCTTTTTCCCTAAGTGTTTTCGCAGGCTGCTTTCCCGCGGCCGCCCTGAACCCTCCGTTCTGCCGGGCTGTGTGTGCAGCCTGCCTCCCACTTCAGGCGAGGAGAGTGGGCTTTGGGGACAAAAAGATCGGACTTCTGAAGTGTGCTGGAGAAGCTTTAAAATTTCACAGATGGTCAAATGGCTGGGGAATTTGCTTTCTCTTTGGGCAAAGAGAGAACTGTCACATCGAATAGTGATATGTGAATTTAATGTAGCGTTTTCTTCGTGAAGTATACAGATACGTATGGTATATGCATATGCAGACACATGCACCCACATAATAACGGCATCGTCTCCTGAAATCATGCGTTTGTGGTTCACAAAGTGGTGAGAGCAAGATTGCTGATGTCACGGATGTCATGTGATGTCATTAGGTCATGTGGTAATCCACACGACAGGCTTGAAATAAGGACATTATTAGCCCCACTTTACATTTGAGAAAAGTGACCTTCCAAGCCTAAGTGATTAATTCAAAGCTAATGAGGACGAGAGTAAAGACTCACACCCATTTTTTTTTTTTTTTTGACTCTAAATTCAGTGGCATTCAATTATTTACTCTGCCTTTTCTGGAAGTAAAGTCACGGTTACGAGGAGTCCACCTTCTCATTCTCTCAATTTTCTTTCTCTCAAGTGGCATTCATGGTGCAGCAGTCAGGAACACCGGGTTCGATTTCCACTTGCAAAATCTGTGTGCTGCTCGGGTGAGGTATTTAACCTCTTTCAACTTGGTCCCCGCATGTAAAAATGGGGAGAAAAAAAGTACTATTTAAAGAAAATTTCCCCAGGACAAAATAATGCGAGAAAAGTGCTTAGACTATGTTCTTTTGTCAATAACCTATAAGTAACCTACTCCACTCCTTGGGAGGTTTACATGTATTCTTTTTTTTTTTTAATATTAAAAAATTTTTTTTTTCAACGTTTATTTTTGGGACAGAGAGAGACAGAGCATGAACGGGGGAGGGGCAGAGAGAGAGGGAGACACAGAATCGGAAACAGGCTCCAGGCTCTGAGCCATCAGCCAAGAGCCCGACGCGGGGCTCGAACTCACGGACCGCGAGATCGTGACCTGGCTGAAGTCGGACGCTTAACCGACTGCACCACCCAGGCGCCCCTACATGTATTCTTTATACGACAAAACATTTCATGCTTTGCATACCCACATAGGATCTGCTAGGAATCCTTAGATCTTGGTTCAAAAAAGAAATGTTCATAGGGCACATTTTGAAGATCAAGACTTGAAGTGGGAGATTTCCTAAGTGTGGTTCTGGTGTTCTGCATTAGTGTATTTATTCACCTAGTGAGACAGGAACAGAATCTGTCTCACTTTTGAAGCCCATTTGGGTCACCTTGATGCGACTCTGAGGCCCGTGGAGCGTCAGACCTTTTAAGACCGTAAGAGTGGTAGCCGAAATATTGTAAGTAGATCTAAAGCAAATGATTACAAAGACAATTAGGCCAAGTAGATGTGACCTAGAAGGTCAGGAAAGAGGCAATTAGGTCAGGTTTTGTTGAATGCTTTACTCCCATTTTAGCTGGCTTTAACAGATCTCATGGAGCAGATGGCAGTCCTTGTCTTAGGAAAGCCCAAAGGTTATCACATA
The DNA here is from genome assembly GCF_016509475.1 of Prionailurus bengalensis. Taxonomy (NCBI): domain Eukaryota; kingdom Metazoa; phylum Chordata; class Mammalia; order Carnivora; family Felidae; genus Prionailurus; species Prionailurus bengalensis. The sequence goes on from NC_057355.1 coordinate 15,966,970, forward strand.
AGCTTCTAACAATCAGTATTAATATCTCCTTCTCAAAAGTTAATTTCCTCTTATAATGATGGTTGTACAGAATAATACAGAAGTCCAGAAAATACTTACTTATGTTGGAAAAAAAAAAAAGAAAAAGATCCCCCTTCATTTTTCAAAAAACTTACTCCAGGGTCCCTTCATTTATTCAGAAGATATGTAATAAGTACACACTAGGTGCTAAACATTGGAATCAGTGGTTGGGATTCAGTTGTGAGTGTATGAGTTTTAACGGAGTCTACACTCTAGTGGGGCATCTAGACAGATCATCATCGAATAAGCGCAGTGATGAACACCTAAGAGATTTAGAAGTGAAGTAAAAATGAGTACCAAAAGAGATAGGCAAATGGTTCTATTGAAAGAGATAAGAAAGAAACATGACCTTATTGGGAACAGGGGATTCTACGAAAGGCTTTCCTGAAGCACATGAAGCTTAAGCCTCTTGAGATCTAAAGGATGGGGAAGAAAGAACTAGATGGGATGAGAGGAAGGGTTAGAGAAAGAAGGATGGGCATGTGTAAAATCCTGATGGTGGGAAGAAGAGTAGCTTACGAGAAGTCCAGAAGGAGCCAATGGGGCAGGAGGAAAGAGAATGACGAGGATGGAGACGTAGGACCCAGTTAGAAAGCTAACCAGTGACCAGACCATGCGGTGCTACCATGAAGATTTCGTTCTTCCCTTAAGATTGGTGGGAAACCTTTCCACAGCGCCAAGCAGAGATATCAGAGAATCAGATTTGTTCTTTGAAAAGATTATTTGGACTGCTGTGGGAATAATGGACGCTGGGAGCCAAGAACTGCCAGAAAGAGAGAGTGCCAGCTTGGAGACGGTAGTAGAGATCATGAAAAAAGTAGATAGACTCCAGAAATATTTTGCAGGTGAAGTTGAAAGGATTGGGCAATGGCTTGGCTAGTTCTGGAGGTGAGGGGTGGAGAAGTCAAGGCCAATTCTATAATTGAACACGTGCCAGGGTCATTCATTAAATTAGGCAACCCTGAGAAAGGCTGAATTTTGAGTACATCAAGTGTGAGTGGCATTGGGCCATTCGAACAGACACTAAAGAGAGGAGATGGGATGTCTGGATTTAAAGATATTAGACAATATCTGGATGCACATAGAATACTGTGAGTCGTTGGCATTTGATGCTCTAATAATGGAAGCCCTGGACTTAGCCGAGATCTTTCAGGGGCTCTATTTCTTATAGAGCGACATGAAAAACAGCCAAGATGAGTGACTTCAAACATTAAAGACTAGGTGGATGTGCATTAATCCGCAAAAGACACCGTGCAGGTGCCACAAGAGAAGTAGGAGAATCGGAAGAATGTTGTGTCATGAAAACCAGAGGAAGGGGAAGGAGTGACTAAGAGTATAAAATGCTCTGAGAAGTCAACATGAGCACGAAGAATCATCCACTGCATTTACCAGTGCTGTGGCCACTGTGGCCACGAAAGATCCCTTTTGCCAAGTGAAGGCATATTCACACGGTAGAGGGAGGGACAAGTGGAAGGTTAGCAAACGGAAACTGAGTATGTACAATATTCTTAGGGAATTTGGCCATAAGGACAAAGAGGGTCGCCTCCATTCTCAGGACTGGAGAGACCATCTACACGTTCCTGGCACCCAAATCTGCTATTTCTGGACTTGACGTCCGTCAGGGCTTCAGGTCCTATCCACCTGACCTTTGAAGCTCTTCTGAAAGTCACATATATCTCAACCCCATTAAATGACAAATGGAGCTGGCCCCGCCTGCCCTTGGCCCAGACCTCCTCTTCCAGCAGCAGACTCCACTTCGGCAAATGGCACCTTCCTTCACCCAGCTCACTAAGGCGGAAGCTGGTGTTGTCTTCCCTTCCCCCCTACCCTCAGGCTCCACATTTCAGTAATGACCAACTCTGACCTATACCTCAAGTCTACCCACTTCTCTAACTGACACCTCACACTTGCATGCCCAACTGGGAACCCTTGCTTTGTACCCCCAACATCCTAAAGTTCTCACAACCTTCTCCACCCCACGATGCTTGAGTTCCTCTGGCAGGGGAAACCTCGACATTTTCCTTGACTTCTCTTTCTCTCCCACATTCAGCCAGTGAGAAAACCTGTTGGCTCTTTGGTAGACATTTGTCCATAATGTAACTGCTTCTCGTTGCCATATCTGTTCCCCTGATCAGGCCACCAAGATATATTGCTTGGACTATTACAGTAGCTCTGTTGGTTACGCTTCCGGACATGCTCATTTATATTTCCCCACGTGGAAGGCAAAGCAATCTGTAGAGACTTTTCCTGGCTTCCACATCTAAACTAGCTACTGCACTTTCTTTGTTGCTCACATTGCTTGTTTTATTTCCTTCACAGCACATGCAGTGGTCATTTTGGGGAATGCATATTAACGTTTTCCCTGTTTTTTTTTTCAGTGTCCTTTATGTTTTTTTCCCCATCAGAATGCAAGCTCCGTGAGAAACAGAGATGTTCACCATTGTAGTGTGACTTATACAGTTTCTGGTATATAGTAGAAGCTCATGTAAAAAGGTTTGAATAAATAAGTGTGGGAGTTACTATTAGCCCAGAAATAAGCTAGGACCAGACCTGCTGCTAGAACCCTTCAATAGTTCTGACTATAAAGGGTCATACTCACGGCAGCAGATAAGAGTGAGGATATACACACAGAGAGAGTTATCAGTGAAGTCTCTGTTTACCTGGACTTAGTTGAAGAAATGTCAGATTTTGGTATTTGATGCTATGAATTCTTTTTTTTTAAATTTTTTATTACATTTATTTATTTTTGAGAGACAGAGAGAGACAGAGCACGAGCAGGGGAGGAGCAGAGAGAGAGAGAGACACAGAATCCGAAGCAGGCTCCAGGCTCTGAGCTGTCAGCACAGAGCCCGATGCGGGGGCTCGAACCCACGAACCGTGAGATCGTGACCTGAGCGGAAGTCGGACACTTAACCGACTGAGCCGCCACTCAGGCGCCCCGATGCTATGAATTCTAATTGTCAGTTTTATTATGGAAGAGGTATGAATGGATGGCATCATATAAATATGAACAGCCTTGCTGATCCTCTACTGGTATTTGAAGTCGGCTGTAAATTTCTATTGTTTCAAAGGCAAGTCATTGCTTATTAATGACTTCAATTTCTATCCATGCATTCCCTGAATGAAACATTATTGCCTGACCTAACACAGCAAATCCGTCCCTTTCAAAACCGTAAACATTAGATTGGGATAGAAACAAAGCCGCGATGCTCTACAGGAAGCAAACTTGGTCACATCGGGAAAATTTTCATCCAAATGAGATAAAGAAGTTGATTAGGAGAGACTCACAGAGGAGCAGGTTGTCGTCTGAGCTGGTCTACGGTTAAAAAAGTAATAATACTAATAACAAATAAATAATAAAAAATGAAATAAATCTTGTTTCCTTTCTGCTGTCAAAAGCTCTATATAAAAACAACGACAACAACAAAAAAGCTGGGATTTCCAACTCATAGAACGGGAGATCAGATTTGTAGTTGCAAGAGGTAGGGAGTGGACAAAAGTCAAAGAGAGCAAAACTCTGGTCCTAAGGCAAATAAGCGCTAGGGATGTAAAGTGTAACAGTGTTGATTATAATTAACACTGTGGTGTGGTATAGAGGGAAATTGTTAAAAAAAGCAGATCCTGGGAACCTGTGGGTGGCTCAGTCAGTTGGGAACCCGACTGTGGCTCGGGTCGTCATCTTGTGGTTCGTGGGCTCGTGGGTTTGTGGGTTTGTGAGTTCCAGCCCCACACTGGGCTCTCTGCTGTCAGTGCGGAGCCTGCTTTGGGTCCTATGTCCCCCTCTCTCTGCCCCACCCCGCTTGCTTGCTCTCTGTCTCTCGCTCTCCCTCTCAAAAATAAACATTAAAAAAAGAGAAAGAGTAGATTGTAAGACCTCTTATACAAGAAACAACAACAAAAAAATCTATGTCTATTTGAGATACGGATGTTAAGTGAAATTACTTTGGTTACGATGGCATGACATACGTACGTAACTCAAATCATGATCCCACACACGGCAGACTCGTACAATGCTGTACATAAATTGCATCTCATTAAAACGGGGAAAAAAAGAGTTGGTTCTGAGGACAGCGGTGAAGGAAGGCATAAAGTGAGCGCAAGGAATGGGCCAGCAGAGATTTCCCACAGGTGAAGAGGAACCCGGGAAACAGGGCAGAGAAGGGGGTGAGGAGAGGCATTCAAGAACCTCAAGAAAGTGAGCCTGAAGCTGAGCTGATGAGAGAACCTGGTGCATCTCTGTTGCATTTCTCCAAGTGCCTAACACCCTTCTGAGCAAATCCCTGGTACATTACACCCCTGCCGTTGCAATAAATAATTCATTCACGGTTGTGTGTAGGGAGGAAGGAAACGGCACCATTTTGACTTTCAACGGGGACTTCCACTTCTTCTTCAAGGAAAATAAGTACTTCTCACCTCTGCTAACATCTTCCGATTGCAAGGAAGGCGGTACGCAAATTTCTATACCTGGCTGGCAAACAGCATTATTTGCCTGCCTTTGAATTCAGAAGCTGTCACTTCTGGGTTTCTTTTGTGAGACACAGTTCCCATAACAACATGAGGAGCCAGACCTCTCTGGGACCTCCTGCGGAGCTCTGGAATCTTCTTTGCCTCAGAGGAAGGGAAGAGAATGCCAGCAATCCTGCCCAGGCTTCCTTGTTGACATGCACTTATATTCGGAAGTGGGGCAATCAGCACCACCAAGGGCAAATCCACTCTGCTCCCAGGTTACTGTAAATTACGCAGCATTTCAAATGGCAAAGCTGCATTTTTAAACGTATCAGCTAATGACTGAAAGAAGGAGCTATTATAAAATATTCTCAGAGTCTGAAAAATAGATGTATGTCTCAGGGAAAGCCGGTGATGTTGATAAGGCCTCTCTACATTTCAAAACATTGTATAAATATGTGTGCATGAAAACATTTGCATATATACTTAAATATATACGTAGAGCCCTTAGAAAAGATTAGTCACTTAAATTTTCTAAAGAAGAGTGGTTTAGGGGACAAAATGATATCCACAGAATTTAGGGCAATTAGTACCTTAAGATGCATAACTCTACTAGTAGAGACCCCAAAGCAAACATGTTTAGAATAAAGCTCCAAATTCAGAGGAGTAGCCAGTGAATTACAAAGTAACACAGAAATACCTAGAAATGTCCTATTTTTAATAAATCCACTTCCTAGTTGCTTTTTACTTTTTTAGTAATTTTTGTTATGGTTATTTCTATATTGCGATTAATGACTATATTATCTCTAATTCATTATTAACATTTAGCGAGACCAAAAATGATTGGCTGGGGCATGGTAATATCTCTATAATGTAAGGTGGCAACAATAGATCACTTTCTCTTCACATTATTTTATATCTCTAGACCTGCTGTAATAGTCCCAATGATTCCATTATACAGGTATTTTTTCATAATAATATTAAATTACCTTTACCTCTTCCATAAATTGTACATAGTGATTTGTGCTGTGCCCGTCTTCTTTTCTTCTGCTAGTTGAAATGAGGATTTGCCACGTGATTTTTTAACCCCAGCTCTCCCAAGGACACCCGTTCCGTATTTGAAAAAAATAAAAATAAACAAGATAATGGACAAAAAAAAAAGTATGCTATTGTTAACTGACCAACACTCACAAGATGAGACTAAAGGGGTTCTTCTAAATCAGATGGTCTCAATTTGATTTTTTCCCTTCACCACATTTAAGTTGGTTTGATTTGTTATGTTACACAATATCGTGAAATTTTTCGTAAAATTTTAAGAATTCCGATTTTATAAAGCTACATTCTCTTCCTTCATGTGAGCGGTGACTGAATTAAATTTAACTTTATCTTATCCATACTAAAGGGCAAAAGTATACTTAATAAAATTATTATTTATAGTTGAATTCTTCTTACGCTAATACGACAACGGCGTTTTGTCGAGTAGAATATTTTGCATTTGGGATTTGTGTGATGTTTTCTCATGGTCAGGCTCAGGTTATGCATTTGAATTCAGAATATTACAGAAGAGATGTGCTCTCAACATGCCACGTCTGTACACAGATAATATCTATCACTCAGTCAAGACGTTCTCTGGTTTCCACCTTATATAGTGATGGTTTTTCCCTTGCTGTTATTTAGGGGAGACTTTTCAAAAACGTTCCATAATCTTTCTTCATCAAAATCCATCCCCCCACTTTAGATTTTTTCCATTTTTGTTTTGTTTTGTTTTTGTTTTTGTTTTAGTTTTCGTTTTGTTCTGCTTCACCTTAAGGAGTTGCCATTGTTCGGCTTCACATTGGCATGTCCCTGAAGGAGTGTCTCTTTCCAGATTTGGAAGGGCCATTTGTTCTGTGAACTCAGTTATCAAATGGATTCTTGAAAAGTTGTTAATTTTCTCCATACCGGGTTTTCCTGTCGCAAGGGTAAGAGCTCTGTTTTTTAGCTCTCTACTTCTCCGAGCTGAAATTAGAATTCTCTGTTTCTAGCATTTGAATGTTTAATCCATCTGGGGCTGATTCTTCTATATACAACTAATTTTAGATTACTTATTTATATTTATATTCTTGTACTTTCGTATTTATCTTCGTGTATCATAAGGAAAGATAAAGAGTTTGAAATTGCCCTATCCCTTGGCAGTTGAGTGATTTCACTTTTAGTATGGTGCACCAAAGGGGATAATCGGGATTCTGAAAACAAAGAACTTATGGGGACAACTCATTACCATTTGGAACAGTATAGAAAGAAGCTATCTAGAAGTTACCTTAGACACGTTTATAACATTTCAAGTATCATTCTCTTTAAACCCCAAGGTTATTTCACTAAGAGACTCATTAATGATTCTTTTGCTTTAGACTATTGGAGTCATGCGTTTGGGTCAAATTTCTATCTCAGCCTTTCTCTTATATTTGTTTCTTCTTAGGTCCCATTAGTGTCTTTCCTTGTCTGGTAGCTTTCTTGTGTCTGTAGGAAAGTTTCAGGCTACTGCCTGTAGTGAAAAGGACTTAAGATTTGGAGTCACAACGATCTGGGTTTGAGACCTGGCTGTCAGACATTGGCCCAGTTATTTAATCCTTAAGACACTCAACTTTTACATCCGTGCCACGTACACCACTAGGCTATTTTAATTGTTACTAGCTTAGGACGTTTCTCTCTTTTTTAAAAACATCCTTCTCGGGGCACCTGGGTGGCTCAGTCGGTTGAGCGTCCGACTTCGGTTCAGGTCACGATCTCGCGGTCCGTGAGTTCGAGCCCCGTGTCGGGCTCTGGGCTGATGGCTCAGACCCTGGAGCCTGCTTCCGATTCTGTGTCTCCCTCTCTCTCTGCCCCTCCCCTGTTCATGCTCTGTCTCTCTGTCTCAAAAATAAATAAACGTTAAAAAATATTTTAAAAAAAATCCTTCTCAAACTGGATTCTTCTCTGAGTTCACCTGTACCTCAGTATGGGTCTGTGAATTCCAGTTCCTCACGTGACTGCAGAACCTCACCGAACCCAAATTCTCTCTCCTTAGCTGGTGGCCATGTCTTCAATACCGTGTATGAGCTGATGATTTTCAAATTCTTCCTTCAGTCTTGAACTTCTTTGGTGCCAGCTGGAAGCCAAATGTCTAGGTAGCATCTTTACTTCCTGCCCCAACAGCTGCTTCAAACTTAACGTTTCCAGGATGGACCCTTTGATGTCTACCAGGTAATATGCTTCGCTCTCAACGATCCTCTTTTCAATAAATAGCATCAACCTTTATCTAGCTGTTTTGAACCAAATAATTTGGAGTTATTCTTGATCCCCCTCTTTCTTTATAGCCTGTGTCCAGTTTGTCAGCAAATATACCTCCTGAATCCTTTGAAACATATCCACTATTGCACCCTAGTTACAGCAGCCGCAGCCCTCGCCTGGAAGACGAAAATTCTCTCCTAACTGATACGTCCTGGGAGTCAGGACCTGCACAGTCGGGATTCTATAATAGGCTCTTCTAGCCCCACTGGAACTATTCCCACCACGCACAACCCATGTCTTCTAAACGCTATATATCTGTCTGGTCTCATGAACCTTGCTCATCGTGAAGTTCCCACTTTCTGCACTTTTATTTGCCATATACTTAAAATTTTGAGACATTTATTTGCTATATACTTGACTATCTAACTGTGTCCATTCTGCCAAACACAGACTGAATGCTATCTAGTCCATAGATAGAATGCTATCTAGTCCAAGTGCCTTCTTGGAAATCCCATGATACATTTTTTTTTTACATACATATATTTGTTACCATTTCTCTCAAACTGCCTAGTAATATTTTTAAATTAGAAAAGTAAGATAGATTTGTGTTGAAAATTGAAACAATACAGAGGGATGGATTCTTTTCTTTCTTTCTTTCTTTCTTTCTTTCTTTCTTTCTTTCTTTTTTGGGGAGAGAGTGTGATTGGAAGAGAGGGGCACAGGGACAGAGAGAATCTCAAGCAGGCTCCATACTCAGCATGAAGCCCAGTGTGGGGCTCGATCCTGTGACCCCGAGGGATGGATTTTAAAACAGATATTCCTTTCTCTCCCTTCATCTCACCCCTGATTCCAGGAAGTAACCATTGTTAACAATTTCTCATGTTGAATATATTTTTCTAGGGTTGTCATATGTCTTTTTTAATTTTTATTAAACAAAGTTTTTTAGAGTTTATTTATTTTTGAGAGAGAGAGAGAGAGAGAGAGAGAGAATGTGAGCCGGCGAGGGGCAGATAGAGGGAGACACAGAATCTAAAGCAGGCTCCAGGCTCTGAGCTGTCAGCACAGAGCCCGACGTGGGGCTCAAACCCACAAACCATGAGATCATGACCTGAGTTAAGTTGGGCGCTTAACTGACTGAGCCACCCAGATGGCCCTCATATGCCTTTTCACTTTGCTGTTTATAACATTTACTTGACTGAATGTTTTAAAATGCATCAACTTGGCCAGTCATTTCCTTCTATCCTTATTAGAATGCAATGTCCATAAAGTTATCACAATACCTTGTGCATTGATGATGTGTAGATATTCTATAAAATGGGGGGTAAAAAGTCAGTGATAGAATTTGAAAAAAGCTTCTCATTGAGCACTGTTTTAACTGTAGTACAACCATATTCTATGGCATCTGGTCAGAATTTAAGCATGGATTTCAGTAAGTGTATTTATGTGACCAGAACGGTGATGCCCTACATCACGCCAATATGCTATTCAGCTGATTTATAACAACCATAGCCAACTGCCTTTTTAAGAAACAATTTAATTTAAAAAATCACAGGTATAGAGTTTCTGTCCTTGACCTTCTTACAGATATTACTGAAAAATCAAGCTAAAAATTCTCCAAAATCTCATAAATTACCTCACTCCTGTGGCTTACATCATCCTGCCTCTTCCTTGACAGCTGAATTAATTTTCAGAAGTCCCATGGAGTCATCCTCAGCCATTCATTATCCCAGGCTTGTAGCAGAGCCCCACATAGGCATTTGCCAACTTGTCCTTTTAATGGTCTCCTAATGATAAATTGGCCTTGAGTGAGTCTGTGCTCTGTCCCTGTCCCTTCCCTGACTCCCTTTTCCCTTCCTGGCCATTGTTCCCTCCTCTAGGGACCTTATTGGAAGCCACAGCATCTCAGCAGAAATAAAGACCCACTGACTGATCGCCTGCCTCTGCCATCTAAAACCAAGCATGCCTTCTGCACACAATTCCAACTCTATCAAGCTAGTCGGCATCTCACTTTGCTTCTCTTGTCTCCATTGTCTTACGTTTGCCGTTGTTCGTAGGAAACTGAATGAATCCAGCTAACTTTTCTCCCAGGTCATAAACCCCATATGGAAGGTCTAGCCCTACTCTTTCCTTTCTTAACCATGGCCTTCGCTTGAGCATACCCCCTACTTGACCACACCCACTCTGACTCAAGATTTCTCTACCCTCAACCCTTTGCCTCACCTTCACGGTAGAGCTGACGTTTCAGATGCTTTACACATCACCACCTGACACCTAGGATCCGGTCAGGAAAACAACAGCTCGGCTAGATATGCCAACGGACAGAATTTAATATTCGTCACATAGGTATTGGGAGGCTGGTGTAAAAGAAACGTGAAGCAGCACAGAGATACTAACCGAAGGAGGATACTGTCACCCAGAGGGCAGGGAAGAAAGGGAAAAAGATAGGGTTGGCATAACCTAGGAACAAAGGAGATGCCACAGAACTGGGAGGTACCCTTCTGAGAAGACAGGGCTCCTCACTTGGGGGTTGGCGCCCCTAAGGTGTGGCTGGTTCTGGCTGTGCAGAAAATAGCTGGGCCTTGAATCAAGCGGTGCCGTCATGGTGAAAGGTCACTGCTGGGAGAACCCTGACAAGAACGGGAAGAGGGGAGGGTTCTTCTCTACTTCTCCTGCCCCCTTGTCTCCCCCTAGGGTCCCATGATCAAAACCTAATAGGAAGTCAGCTGACGAAGGGGAAACAAACTGTCTACTCCGTCTTCTCACCGAACAGAATACAGGAAGGTGAATTTGAAGCAAAGAGAAAACAACTTCATAATGAGCACTCCTAATTCCCTAGGTTGGCTTCATCTCAAGCCACCCACCATTATGTTGAAGTTTATTTATTTGTTTTTCGAGGGAGAGAGAGGGAGACAGTGTGAGCAGGGTAGGACACAGAGAGAGGGAGAGAGAGAATCCTGAGCAGGCTCCGTGCTGTCCGCGCAGAGCCCAACTCGGGGCTCGATCCCGCGAACCGCAAGATCATGACCTGAGCCGAGATCAAGAGTCAGGTGCTCAACCGACTGAGCCACCCAGGCGCCCCACCATTATTCTAAATGTCCACACATCCATTTCTCTGCCCCGAGTGCGCTTTCTCTTTATTTCCACCTGCTGAATTCTTCCGTGGTGTGATTTTTTTTCCTGTAACTATTCTTTTCCAATTCTGAGATGAGAAAGGAAAAGAAGTCATTGCTCTCTCAGGGTGCTGTAGCTCTCCATGCACAAGACCGCTAGAGCCCTGGGCAATGTCTGCCTATAGTTATGACGTGTGTCTGTCTACACGGGAGCCAGAGCCCCTTAAGGATGAGGATTGGTATAGCCAACTACTCATACGGTCTCGTTCAAAAAATAATGGTTCAATTTATGTTACGAGGGTGACTTGAGTGAAAGTACGAAGTGGTGCACAACACTTTTTTTCCAATTCCACCGGCCAGCATCCTGCCTTATGACCCGACCTAACTGCAAGGAGGCTGGAAAATGTAGTCTTCTCGTGCCCCCATGTCCCGTAGGAGGATGAGGACAGGGACGGGGATTAATGAGGATCCAGATAGCCTGTGTCATACTGTCCATCTTCAAGTATATTACACCTAGCAAAGGAAGTCATGTAGGGCAATAATCCACCAGGGGACACTCACATGTGCGTGGACCGAATGGCAATACATCATTGTTTATCCAACGCCAGTCATGGAAAAGATTTAAAAGGTGACCGCGTCAGACCAGCATCTTGACACTGCCCTGACACATTTTCACAGACATTGTTGAATTAAGACACTGGACGGTAACTAGACTATGCATCTGCAGAAGGAGACGAAACCATCTAGCTTTACAGACACTGAGTCATGGTACTTTAAATGAATGGAACATTCCACCATTTACATTTTTCCCTGTGTAGGTGGATGGGGGACAGCAACTACAATTAAGAACCATTTGGGGAGGCGCCTGGGTGGCTCGGTCGGTTGGGCATCGGACTTCGGCTCAGTTCATGATCTCACAGTTCGGGAGTTCGAGCCCCGCATCGGGCTCTGTGCTGACAGCTCTGAGCCTGGAGCCTGCTTTCGATTCTGTGTCTCCCTGTCTCCCTCTGCCCCTCCCCCGCTCACGCTCTGTCTCTCTCTACCTCTCAAAAGTAAATAAACATTAAAAAAATTTTTTTTTAAAAGAAGCATTTGGGGCACCTGCATGGCTCAATCGGTTAAACATCTGGCTCTTCATTTTGGCTGAAGTCATGATCTCACAGTTGTGTGATCAAACCCCGTATCAGGCTCTGAGTGTGGAGGCTGCTTGGATTTTCTCTCCCTCCCTTTCTCTGCCTCTCCCCCCTTCAAAATAAATACATAAAAATTAAAAAAAAAAAAAGCACCGGGGTACCTGGGTGGCTCAGTCAGTTAAATGTCTGATTCTTGTTTTCAGCGCAGGTCATGATCTCACGGTTCATGGGTTCCAGCCCTGCATCGGGCTCTGCACTGACAGCTGCAGAGCCTGTCTGGATTCTCTGTCTCCCTCTCTCTCCGCCCCTCCCCTGCTGTCTCTCCATCTCTCTCTTTCTCAAAAGAAAGAAAGAAAGAAACACAGAAAAAAGAACATTATAATCAACTTGGATTTTATCACTGTGGGGGCATTTTATCCAATAGTCCAGTTCACGGATATTAGTGATTTTCTGCATGCATTCTCCCCTCTCTAAGCTGCCATTATTCATATATATCAGATGGCATTTCATGCATTCTCACATTCACAAGCGGGTAAACAAAAGAACTCAATAATTCTGGCAGGTTCAAGAGAAACAGTCATCTTTCACGTGGGATGTAGCTTTTGCGTGAAAGAGACAATGGCGGGTTTGGATGTGTAAACCAGGGACACCAGAGGGTAGAAGGAAAGTTTTGAACACTGGCGTCTGGAAAGTAAAGCTCTGGAAACAGTTGCAGGCATCACGGGGCCGCAGCAATACCGGAAGTCTGGACCCTTGCTCTTTCCTCCCAACCCCCCTTCTTCCCCACTCTCTCCTATCTCAGCGGGGGTTCTGTCCTTCTGGTTACTCAGGTCCAGATTCGTGCAGTGTGTCTGAGACAGTCTTCCTCTCTCACATCCCACCTCCCGTAACTCGGTAAATCCTGGTGTTAGTACCGTGAGAACACAGCCCTCTATCTCACCGCCTCCCCGTGCCGTGCCATCCATTGTCACCCAGCCTATGATAGTTGTCCCCTCATTGATCTCTTGGAATAGGCACTCCACAGCCATTTCTCAACACAACAGCCAGAGTTATTCTTCCAAAACATTCCTTCCCTCCAAGACTACCGCCAAAGTGAAAGCCCAGAGTCTACCCTGTGGCCTCCCATGCATGCCTAGTCTACTCCCTTTTGACCTCCTGGACCTTATCCCTCCCGTCCTTCCATCTTGCCCACATATTGATATTCCTTCACTCGTGCACTGTTTCTGCTCAAGTCTCTTGCCGGTCCTTCCTCTGCTGGGTTAACACTGAAATCCCTTCTTCATCATCCTGCATCTTCCCTGCTTTAGTCTTCTCGAGAGCACTGGCCTCCTTCCTACATATAGCACTCTTCTTTTTTATTTTATCATTTCTGTCTTTCCCCACTGGAAGAAAATTTCCAGGCAAACAGGGACTTTTATCTATCTGTTGTCTGCTGTATCCTCAGTGCTTAGAACAGTGCCTGACACATTGTAGGGAACCAAGAAATACTGGTGTAATGTAGTCCATAAAATGCCAGAGAGGCTAAACAAAACAAAATAACTACTTCACAGGACTCTTCTGAGCTTCCAATGGAATTCGTTTACTTTGCAAATTAAAAGGCACTAGCTACATATATTATCATTAATGTTAATTATAATACCCAAAAGTTATTGAGTTTACTTAAGCTGGATGCTGGGCAAAGTGCTATGCAATTTCTCGTTTAATTCCTATAATGGCTCAGTGGGATCATTGCTGCCCTTATTCCCCCTTTTGGAAAGGAGAAGGTTGAATATTAACAGCTGCCACATATGCCTGCAAATCTAACTCTGCAATTTGCTGTGAAGCTGGCCCAGAGGTGAAAACAAGAGCCGACCTGCTCACTTCTGTCTTTTCTCAGCTTGTCCCAATGTGGCTATTCTTTGGTATATTTCCTTTCAAGATGAGTGAAATGGGTGTGTGTTTTTGTGCAGGAAATCTGCGAAGGTTTAGGCGGGCCTAAACGAAACTGATTTGTGCTGGAGTCATCAGCCAAAAATAGGACAGAAACAATAAAATTCACTTTAGTTATTGCGATGAGATAGTGTGTTTAGAAATAGGGTCTTTTGGGGGGGGGGGTCCTGGGTGGCTCAGTCGGTTAAGCATCTGACTCTTGGTTTTTGGCTCAGGTCATGATTTCCTGGTTTTGTGAGTTCGAACCTGGAGTGCAGAGCCTGCTTGGGATTCTTTCTCCCTCTCTCTGACCCTTTCCTGGATATGCTGTCTTGTCTCTCCCAAATAAATAAATAAACTTAAAAAAACAAACAAACAAGAAATATGATTGTTTAGAACAGGCAGAGTTTCTTCTTTTTAAAATTTTTTTTCTAAATTTTATTTATTTTTGAGAGAGAGCATGAGTGGGGGAGAGGCAGAGAGGGGGACATAGAATCCGAAGCAGCTCCAGGCTCTGAGCTGTTAGCACAGAGCCCGATGCGGGGCTCAAACCTTGAGATCACGACCTAAGCCAAAGTCAGACAGTCAATAGACTGAGCCAGCCAGGTGCCCTGGAACAGGCAGAGTTTCTTTTTTTTTAAATTTTTTTATTAAAAAAAAATTTTTTTTAACATTTATTTATTTTTGAGACAGAGAGAGACAGAGCATGAACGGGGGAGGGGCAGGGAGAGAGGGAGACACAGAATCGGAAACAGGCTCCAGGCTCTGAGCCATCAGCCCAGAGCCTGACGCGGGGCTCGAACTCACGGACCGCGAGATCGTGACCTGAGCTGAAGTCAGACGCTCAACCGACTGAGCCACCCAGGCGCCCCTAGAACAGGCAGAGTTTCTTAAACAGAACACAGAATGTAACCATAAAGGAAAAACCTGATAAATTGGATTATATTGACATCAAGAAGATCTATTCATCAAGGGCCACCAGAAAGTGAATAAAATGAACCCCGAACAGTGTAAGATATTTACAATATATGTATTCCACAAAAACTCATGCCTAGAATATATGTGGAACTCTGAGCGCATCAAGAGGAGAATCAACCCAATGTGAAAGATTGGCACATTAGCTGAACACACATTTAACAAAAGAGGACAACCAAATACCTAATACGTACGTTAAAAAGTTACACAGGTGTTGAGCTCTCGGGGAAATGGAAACTAATCCCGTGTGAGATACAATCTTCTGCAGCAAGTAAGTAGCAAAAATTATAAAAAGGAAATACCAAATATTGGTGACGATGTGGAGCGACCAAGGCCATCAGTAGATACCTTGCGGGTGGGAATTAAAACTGCTCCTTGGGTAAACCGCCCGGCCGTAGTGGCAAAAGCTGGGTGCGTGGCGACCCTCTGGGACAGAGTAATGGCGCTTCTAAGAACATACCCTCTAGAAATACTTCCTCATGGTTGCCCAAAGACAACCCTATTTGCAATGACCAGAAATTGGATACTATCCAGACGCCCAAAACATTAGAACCGATGACAAAGGGTGGTGCACGAATATTGTCATCTGAACGCCGTAAACAAAGGGAACCAACAACCCCGCAGTTACATGCCACGATGTATGTGAATCTTGCAGAGACAGCCGTACGTGCAGGAAGCTAGATACACAAAAGACCGTGGAATGTATGATCCCGCCGGTGTTTGGAGAAGAACGAACTTCAACCCGTGTTGTCTGACGTCAAACAGAGATGAACTTCGGTGGTGGAGGCAGGAAGGAGGAGGCCGGCTGCTTGAGGGCTTGTGTGCTCCTGTTTGTTGATCCGGGTATGTGTAGCTTAAATGCCTCTGACACGTGTGCTCTTCTTTCTGTAGATCGTATTTCAAAGGAAAACACAACCAAAGCAAAGGTAAAGAAGATTCTGCTTGCCACCTGGCTCTACCGTCCTCTGAAATCACGTTCTGCGTATCCATGTGGCATAGCTGCGGAGCGTGCACCCTCTCTTTGTGGACAAACATCACGCGGTTCTCCGAAGGTAAGTCCATATTTCTTTGTGGTTTGTGTGATCATCAAGGTGAGTTGTGGAAGGCGGGCACCCTTCTGCCCTCACAAGAAAAGGACTGGTGGCCACCCGGGCCGGGATCCCTGCAGCCCCCGAACCGACAGGCAGTGCAGAGGAAGGGCAAAGGATGCGAAGGGCAGAGTGGTTGGTTCATGGGTGCTGCGTGGCCAGAGCGATCTGTGTCCCTTCCCCAGGGGCCAGGGAAATGACCCCGACCCTTCGAAAAACACCGCCCCGACTCGGGGTGGCTGCCTAACCAGTGGCTGCGCTGGCCTGCTCCCCGGTTTTCCATCCGCGCTAAACTTTTCATCCATCCCTCTCTCCCTGGGCCAGTTTTGCCAGTGTTTCTCGACATCGCATTAACTTCCCTCCCAGTACAATAATCGACTCCAATCTGCTATTATCACGGAAATAGAAGAGGTAAAGTGCCTGTAATGGGATCCAAATCAAATCACTTTCACTTCAGCCAGCTTTTGCTGTGAAGCCAAGGATTCCCCAGGGAGATTCAATACAGAGAAACACCTGCAGACACAGGCTGAGGCCCGGGCAGTAGATGGAACACGACAGGCCCCGCTCGCCTGTAGCATCTTCTTAGTTACAAGGCGGTCAGCTCGGGAGTAATGACCTCAGGCAGGCTCTGATATGCTTGTGACTCCAAGGCAAAGCCGGGATTTGATTCTCCCTCCATTGGACCCATCCAGAAGCAACATGTTCGTTTCTAATTCTCAGCACCGGGGGCTACGGTAACGTAATGTAGCCCTTCCCGAGGTGTTTGCTGTTGGGAGGGGTTGCCTTTGCGTGAATTTCTGCTGGTTCTTTGAGCAGACCACCGTCAAGGAATAAATTAACATGTACGTCCTAGAGGTTTCTCCCCCTATTGGAAAGTAGCGCCTTCGAAAAGCCGAAATAGTGTAAGCAAAGAAGCAGTTGCCATTAATTTAGATGGAAAAATTTTAAGCATTTCCAGACCGCCCCCCACCCCCCCCCCCAAATTGCCTCTCTTAGGCTTTTCTGATACCTTAGGACATGTCCTGCTAACAGATGCACAAGATAAATGGAGATGAAACACAGATGCTCCCAGACACGGGTCACAGCCCTGGGGGCTGGATGCTAAGATGCTGAGGGTCGTTCCCCGGGAAGGAGCTTGGAGGGGCCGCACTCGCTGCTAGAGAAGAGCGCTGCCCCTTTAACAGCTCGCTGCAAAACGAACGCCATGCTCTTTCCACTTTTGCCTTTTGGGTTTTTTTTTGTAAGAGCAGAAATCCCCTCCAGATTTCTTTAGGTATTCATTAGATCTTTCACAAAAAGGACGCGGCATCACGTGACCTTTCAAAAAGTCGGGGACAGCTGGACTCACTTTTGAGAAAGAAGAAAGGCCAGGGGCGCCTGGGTGGCTCAGATGGCGCAGCACCCGACTCTCGGTTTCGGCCCCGGTCACGATCTCACAGTTCGGGAGTTTGAGCCCTGCATCGGGCTCTGTGCTGACGGTGCGGAGCCTGCTCGGGATCCTCTCTCTCCCTTTCTCTCTGCCCCCCCCCCCCCCCCGGCATGCTCTCACTCTCTCTCTCTCTCTCAATAAATAAACAAATAAATAAATAAACACAGGGCAAAAAAAGAAAGGCCAAAGCAAACCAAATTGAGCATAACTCAGGCCTGGCAGGGGGCGAGGTAGGAAGAGCCCAGCACATCTTTCCTTTGGGTATTTCTGCACAAATATCGCACGCTTTGCCTCTCCTGCTGCCTTCTCCAGATGCGTGCAGGTTAAGATTCTTTAGAGGGAAGCCCTTTCTTTCCATGTGCGAGTCTGTTAGTTCACATCTGTTTTGTTGACTTCTCTTGCACATTACTAGTTCAACAGCAATGTTGTATACACTTGCGATCGTACCGTGACTCCTCATTTGGGCTCCAAATCGGACACAGACTTGGCAGAAAACTCTTCTAGTCGATGCCTACTTGTGTGCCAAAGTCGGAAGGTTTCGGCTGCCCAGACTAATTGATAGTTCCTGTAAGCGAGTTATCAGATAAGCAAAAAGAGCAATTATGGTCTTTATTTCACAGACCTTTTAAGAAGACATCATGGCAGATCTTTCCAAAGCAAATGGAAACGTCGGTGGAGACGTTCTCCAAGGGTCTCCTTCCGTACTCTCATGTAGCTGTGCCCTTGACCTCTGTCTGAAAAGTAGGAAACAAAAAGCTTTGCCTTAAAGTTACACCCCTCAGTAACCATGTGACTTTGGGCAAATGTCTTCATCTCTCTGAACCTTGAGTTCCTCTTCGGAATCCTCCCCTCATTTCCAGCAAGAGGGTCACATGAGGCCGTGTGTTTGAACACACTTTGTTATTTCTAACCCGCTATACTGAGACGCATTATAATTTTTCTGGAAGCGTTATGCCATCAGAACGAAAAAAAGGGTTAAATCACAAAACATTCCGAAAATAAATTTAGAAGGATCAAGAGAAGACACTTCTTGGAGCGTGGGGCACTTCTCAGGAGTGGGTCTGCTGAGAACCGCAGTCAGGTGGCCCAGCCACCAGTGAGTCGGGAAATCCCACTGTCACAAGCACAGGGCTACGTGCACCTGTAATGAATGGTAAGGGGAGCTGCAGCCACCGTGGGGTCTGACCGCACCGACTCTTTGTCCCTAGGGCAACCAAGGCTGAGGGGTTGGAGGAGGCAGCCTGAGGGACTGCAGTGGCCAGATGAGCTTGACAGGGGTGGCTTCAGGCAGGGGTCGCTTGCAGGCATCTTCGGAGACTAGAGGAAGCATTCTCAGTGGAACACTGCAGAAATTCTCCAGGGATGAAGCCATTAGTGGGATTTATGTCTGGGCTTCTGTATGATCTCAGATCCCTTAAATTTTAAGACGTATTGAAGGAAGATAGTTTCACGGTGAATGTGGGTATCAGAGAAGTCGGTTGCTGTTAACACTGACAAGCCTGTCTCCTTTAGAGCCCTTGATGCACCCCGTCCTGGGCTTCCAGACAATATGAGGGTGTGGCAAGGTCACGACTAGGTTGTGTTGCATATGGCAGGGTGATATGGGCACGTATTGTGAAGACGGCCACCTGAAGCCAAGACAGGTCTGATTTTTGTACAATTCATTCACTTCCACGAAGGACTTTCACATAACTACCTCTGGCTTAGTATACATAGCTTTGGGAGGTATTTTATACAGATACATGGAGCTATAAAAAAAAATCACAGCAACCGATCTGAAGTTTGAAAACAATGGTAAGTTTATTCCGTTCATTCAGCAAACGTCTGTTCAGTGCCCAGAGAATCCAGAGGACACGCGGGAGGAGGCATTCTCTGTGTTTCCATGCTGTGTGTGTACAGGTTCAGGGAGGCATGAGGGCAGTTCGCTACAAGAAGCTGATGCACAGGGAGCCTGGGTGGCGCAGTCGGTTAAGCGTCCGACTTCAGCCAGGTCACGATCTCGCGGTCCGTGAGTTCGAGCCCCGCGTCGGGCTCTGTGCTGACAGCTCAGAGCCTGGAGCCTGTTTCCGATTCTGTGTCTCCCTCTCTCTCTGCCCCTCCCCCGTTCATGCTCTGTCTCTCTCTGTCCCCAAAATAAATAAAAAACGTTGAAAAAAATTAAAAAAAAAAAAAGAATCCGAATTTGGTTCAGGTCATGATCTCACGGTTTGTGGGTTCGAGCCCCGCGTCGGGCTCTGTGCTGACAGCTCGGAGCCTGGAGCCTGCTTCGGATTCTGTCTCATTCTCTCTCTGCCCCTTCCCCGCTCATGCTCTGTCTCTCAAAAATAAATAAATGTTAAAAAAATTTTTTTAAGTGGCTAAGGTGTGTGTCCAGGGGGAATGATCCCCAGGAAGAGCAGTCCCACGTGGGCTGCCCTGTGATCCCTGACATGCCTGTTTTTCTTCCACCACCCACCCCCTTCTTAACGATCTCCCCAGTTTGTTGAACATTGAATCTGAGCAAGGCGTTGCCATTCACCTCTTGTGGATACGAAGTCAAGGCTCAGTCGCTTGCTCAATGGCACAGAACCGAATGATTATATGGGGGGGGGGGGACGTGAATCAAAGCTATGGCTGATCCCCAAACCAGGTTCCCAAACCGTTCCTTCAATTTCCTCACTGCATAACGGGCCGAGATCTTACTCATATCCCTTCCAGTGTCTTTTTCTCACTTTTCTTAGAGACAGTCCCGGATCAGGTCTCCATGATGGTGAAGACAAGCAGCGGGGAGAAAATCCAAGTGCCCTCAAGCTCACCGATTTCTGCTGCTTTCTCAAGACTTTCTTTTACACCAGCACATCAGAGGGACCTAGTCGCATTACAAAGGGAAGGCAGCACCCTAAGATGGTTCCCCAAACTGGCTTTCATTTACATTTTGGGAAACTCTGTCCATGATCTCCTCGTACTGGAGACTTCAGTGCATGTAAGCATATTCAAAACCCCGGGAAATTACCAGCAAAGAAATCTGTGCGACTCACTGTTTCTCAGTCTCCTTGGATGTCACTTTGCCTATATACTTCCAATATCCTGGGGCAAGAGAGTCTAAGGAACGCACTTTGGGAAACACCGCCCCACGCCATTACCACTTATTTCTAAAATCTCCACCAACACCACGGCTTCTGCTTGCTTTTTATCCGAGAGGTCCTATATTAGTTTCCTAGGGCTGCCGTAAAAAAAATACCATAGCCTGGGTGGCTTAAATAACAGGCATTTCTTTTCCCACAGGTCTGGAGTCTGGAAGTCCAAGAATAAGGTGCCAGCATGAATGGTTTCTCCTTAGGCCTCTCTTGTTGGCTTGCAAATGGCCATCTTCTCCCTGTGTCCTCACACGGTCTTTCCTCTGTTCTTGTGTGTCTCTGGTATTTCTTCCTCTTGCAAAACACCAGTCGTATTGGATTCGAGTTTACCTTTATTACCTCATTTAAGCTTAAGAACTTCTTTGAAGGCCCTATCTCCAAACACAATCATATTGGGCACCAGGGCAATTAGCATATGAATTTTGAAGGACACAATTCTATCCGTTGGGGCCCCTTTTCCTATGCTGTTCCTACGGCAAAATGTACAGTGTAGTGGGACCAGTTTGTTTTCTGAAATGTACGTGATGTTTATTTCAGTTACAATGGCCTTTTACCTCCTAGAAGACCCATCACGTGCATCATCTAAAATAAGAAAGGAGATGGGGTGCCTGGGTGGCTCAGTCAGTTAAGCGTCCGACCTCAGCTCAGATCATGATCTCGCGGTCCGTGAGTTCGAGCCCCGCGTCGGGCTCTGTGCTGACAGCTCAGAGCCTGGAGCCTGTTTCGGATTCTGTGTCTCCCTCTCTCTCTGCTCCTCCCCCGTTCATGCTCTGTCTCTCTCTGTCTCAAAAATAAATAAACGATAAAAAAAGTTAAAAATAAAATAAAATAAGAAAGGAGAGAAAGGAAGGGAAGGGATGACAGTGGACACTTTTCTTTGTTACCTTTACTGTTATTATCAAAAGACAGAACATTTTGGATCTTACTCTAAATGGTCACATGCTTCTGTGGAAAGAGGAGAGAGGGGTCACCTGGGGCCATTTTACTTCCCAGCAGCAACAAAACAAAACAGGAAGTCAGATGAGAACATCTAGGTTGTACTGGTTCCGTGTTTGCTTTCAGGGCTAGGAGGCTCAACGGTACATCTTCAATTCTATAGTTTTCTTTATCCAAGAGCTCTTGATCTAATTATTTGCCCTATCATTTTGTTACTCAATATTCCAGGTTATCCATTTTTTGTCTCAATATACGTGGTTTTTTTTTTTTTTTGAGACAGAGAGAGAGAGAGACAGAGAGGGTGTGTGTGAGTGAGCAGGAGAAGGGCAGAGGGAGAGAGACCCTTAAGCAGACTCTATGCCAAGCACAGAGCTTGGCACAGGGCTCTGTCTCAGGACCGTGAGATCACAACCTAAGCAGAAGTCAAGAGTCAGAGGCTTAACTGACTGAGCCACCCAGGCACCGCTCAGTATATGTGTTTTTAAAGGTATTGTGTTTCTAAGCTGGCTTTGGGCATTGGAGGTAGGGGTGACAATTGACAGGAAAGCAGGTGAGTGAATCCTTCCTGGTAGGAAGGACTCAGACAACTAGGGAATCAAGTAGACACATGCCCTTGTTTCAATGTGGTTTGGGGCAGAAGCCCCAGAACCCTTTGCTCAAGAGACAGCAGGAGGAATGTCCACCTAAAAGTCTTCCTGTAGCAGGGGATCAGATCCACGTTCAATGACTGAGCTTCAGAAGCATCACATATCTGCAGACTTTTGTAGGTTCATTGGAGCTCCCTCTGTTGTAATCTAAACCCTTGACGTTGCCTCGGTGGGAACTGATATATAGAAAGGCCAAATGACTAGTTTCATTTTATTTTTTTTGCTTCCAAATTTTTATTTCAACTCTAGTTAGTTAACATGCAGTACGACCTTGGTTTCAGGAGTAGAATTCGATGACTCATCACTTCCATACAACACCCAGTGCTCATCCCGACAAGTGCCCTCCTTCCCATCCCCCACCTCGCCCATCCCCCACCCACCTCCCTCCATCATCTTAAAGATAAACCAAACAGCACAGGCATTCACTTTTACCTGTGAAATTGGATAATAATATTGCCTCCACAGATTTTAAGGGCCAAACCAGATGGCACTCACACCAACTCTCAGAAGAAAGCCTGGTGTTCAAATGTTTTCTTGCTTTCCCTTCCTTCCTTCCTTCCTTCCTTCCTTCCTTCCTTCCTTCCTTCCTCTTTCCTGCCTTTCTTTCTTCCCTCTTTTCTGTCCTGTCTTCCCCTTCCACCCACCTTCATGCTCCATTCACATTCTTCAGTCTTTCTGCCACTTCTCAATGGTGCTAGTTGTTTTATGCAGGGTTTAGAGAGATTTAAAAAAAAAAAAGTCTGTGTAAAATTTTGTGAATTATTAAAAAGCAAAATGCACAGAGGAAACCCCGCTGGAGGGTGGAGAGATTGTTGAGGGTAAAGGCCACATACCAAGCTTCGTTTTATTCTTCCCACCCTCTGTGCCATGCACAGAGCTGAGCACAAAGTAGGCAGTAAGTACATAAGCAGTGGAAGAGGAGGTAAAAACCAAGATTTGAAAATTCCGTAAAGGAATAACTGATACTTAAAACTGCAGAATTCGACTCCAGAAAGATGGCTTCTGGCTTCTGTCATTTGCATTAGGACACATGTTATGTAGGAGAGTCCATTTCTGTCTGTTAGGATCTATATATATGCACACATGTTGCATTACATATTCTTGGAGTCATGCGATATAATGATGATTATAAAATAGCTACGATTTATTAAACGCTGATAAACATCAAGGGTTCTAAGTGCTTGACACGAATCGTTTCAATGAGTGTTAAATATGTTAGCAGGTTGTGTAATCTACCATTGTGAATCCGTATACGGCTCGCATTCCTGTCTTTCTAATTTGACTTTCAGAGAGAAAATGTACAGTCCTGTTCGAATGCACAATAATGCAGACTGAGAATGCTTACTTTATTCTTATAAACGTATAGCGGATACATGGATACTTCTATCTGTATTCTTACTCTCTCCTGAAGAAATGTTGGTATTATTTTAATCATTTTATAGGTCCAGAGAATACGCTCTTGGATTTGACCTTGACCCTGTATTTCCTTTGAGAAATGTTCGGACCCGTCCTATCAAGCATGTGGGCACACCCATTCTCAGGGGACAGTCCGTCAGTTTCATTTATGAGAAGCTTAAGGGTTGAGCTCGAGGAAAGAAAAAAAAAAAATCTCCAGAGCATGCTGTAAAATTATAATAGTTACTTTCTTGGATTTTTATAATCTTTTGGCAAAAAGCTTAATGTTTGGCCTAAATACACGGTTAGCTAAGAAGAGATTTTTGCATTTTGTTCGGTAATCGCCAGGTGGATCACTTAAAATAAAAACGTCATTATATCTAGAAAAAAAAAACAACAACCCTGAGTTCTACCTGTGTTCTATGATATTTCTGGGGAAACAATTACATATTGTGGCTCTTTTATGGATAAACAGAAACATTCCCCACATCGCAATACCCGCTGTAGCATATCATTAGAAAATTATAGTGGTGACTGAGAATTTTTGACTAATTAGGTTTCTTGGATAATAAGAGCTTTTTAATAAGGTACATATCATTTACAATATTGCTAATGAAATGTGAAAGCGATTCAGTACCCGGTAAGATAATGGCTAACTTGTTTTAATTGTTAACATTTTTTCCTGCCTTCAATGACACAGTCATTACTTCAAAGCCACCACTTATCATGAAATCCAAGAGGATTAATGGTTTCACTTATACTGGCGAAAATGTTTAAGCTGTCCCGATTATCAGTGCAGTTGGAAAGAATAATGGTTATTTGTCATCACGTTTAGCAGGAGAATGAATTGTCCCCTGGATGGTGGTGCCATTAACCCTTTGAGGAAGGGGTAATGGAGTTTCACAGCAGAGCTGGGGAATGCCAACGTTTAGCACTGGGTGTTTGTTCGAATGCGGCTTCTCCTCCACAACCACCTAGAAGAATTGCTTCCTCTCTGGGCTGAGAAACAAACACCTCAGCTTGCCGCGCAATTTTGGAAATCTGAAAAGAAAACCAGGCAGCGACTGATCCATTCTTGCGATGAATGAACACAGGACTACTCTGAGAAAAATATATAATCAAGAGAAATGCGAATTCTGGAAAAGGAAAAAAAAATATTGGTAAACTCCTTGCATCCTACCTTTTCTGTTAAGGAAACAGAGGAAAATGTGGAAAATGGCACCTTACTGTTTCTCACTTCCAGCCCTGATATCGTTTTAACTCTAATATTACATTTTAAAAATCCTACATCCACTTTAGAGATTTTCATCATACCTCCCTTGCTTAACCATTAAAAGAAAAAAAAAAAACGAGTTAAAGAAATTTTCTCAATTATGGAAGACCAAGATTAGGCCAGTTGCCGATACAAACCGAGAAAGGTCTGCACTTAGGAATCAAGGCTTCTAGGGTGCCTGGGTGGCTCGTCGGTTAAGTGTCTTACTTTGGCTCAGGTCATGATCTCACAGTTCGTGAGTTTGAGCCCCGTGTCGGGCTCTGTGCTGACAGCTCAGAGCCTGGCGCCTGCTTCGGATTCTGTGTCTCCCTCTCTCTGCCCCTCCCCGCTCATGTTCTGTCCCTGTCTCTCTCTCTCTCAAAAATAAACATTAAAAAATTAGATTAAAAAAAAAAAGCAATCAAGCCTTCGACGTAGTACAGATCTCAGTCCAGAAATATACATCTGCTGTGCTCTGCTTGATATTCCAACTTCAGTGAATGCTTTCAGTGGAGGGCTGGCCTCGTAAAACAAAATTGCGGTAGCGAGGAAGAAACAAACGCGGGGCAATAGGGGGAAAGTCAACACTCGCCTTCAGTAAAAAGTAACAAGAGTGTCTCCCTTTCCGGATGATGGCGTTGGTTAGGATGCTGTAAAACGCCTCTCCCATCGTCCGCCCCGGTGCAGGAAATGGCCTTGCCACTTGTGAGGGGCCCTGGCTGGTGCTCCTGAGGCTGAGGCCTCAGGGCAGCTCTGATTCACAAGAGCGGAGTGCAGCCACGAAGCCCATGTGCTTCTTGGGAGGGCATCCGGGGCAGACCTGGGGGAGTCGATCGGGAGGAAGAGGGCAGCAGCAACAAATACAGAGCGTGTTCCAGGAGATACAGCTTGGCCGCCTTATCTTGTTACAGCGAAAACAGTGTCCTGTCTCCTCTGGAGAAGCGGCCATGGCTCAGCCCTGTCAGGCGGTAACGGGGGTCGCTCTGCTCAGCTCTGGAGAGTGAGAAACCTGTTTCCTAAAAACGGAGTTCTGGAGAATTCTGTCGCCTTCGACAGCCTCCAATCTGAAAAAGAGACAGCGGCAAGGAGACCATCATCCCTTTCAGCAGGGCCCATGAGCGCCAACGGTTCCCTTTACAAAAGCCAACTCTGTCGCCAACACATTAATGAGCCAAGTTTTCCAAAATGGAGCAGGATGTTTCTGGAAGTAAAGTGCAGGTAGTTGAGATGTGAATAGAAATTATACCACTCAGCCTGATAGGGGGAAAAACCGCCTCCTCGGGTGCCTTCTCTCCTTGGCATCAAGATGGTCGGCGTATGGAAGCTTCTAGCGTCATCACTATCGTTCTGTGTGATCTATTGACAAACAGATGGTAAACAAGACAATTTCTCAGGGAGCCCCATGAGGTGTACTGAAAGTACACACCCCAGCTATTTAGATGTAAGAGGTCAGGGAAGCAGCGGCCAGTGAATGAAAAGGCGTAAGAACGGAAAGAAAAAAGAAATAAAACAAGGAAAGAAAGACAGGAGGAGAAAAAAAGCAGGGGGTGGGGGTGGTGAGGAAAGGAATAATACGACGGTCCTTGTTTGAATGGCCCAAAGGACAGCGATGCAGCCACGGAGCTACAGATGTGGCTGACACATTACAGAGGGAATCTGGCGAGCCCGATCCAATTCAACGTTTCTGACTGACACAATGAGATTATGGTCCCCTGTGCAGATTGGAGTCTTTGTTTCCACGACACTGTTTTCCCAGTTCCCCCGACTTCCTTTGGTGAAGAGCGAGTCTGGTGGAAAATGAGGCAGAGGGCTAAGGACGATGATTTCCCCGAAAGACAGCACCAGCCAAACACCCTAGGAGAATTTAATTCCCTCGTAATGGAGTTCAGCACCTTCTTAGTTATAAAACAAAATGGCACCATAGCCTTTTTCCAGCCAGCCAGATGCTTGATTTCAAAACAGCACAGGCTAAGATAAAATGTAACTTTTATCCGCGTCTCGGAAATAAATGTGAATGCATTAAGTGGGAGAGGAGACAAAGCTCCCAACCAGGCTGCTCCTTTAAACCCTTGCTGACAGATGGTAAGGTTAAAGAGGGAAGCCCACAGACAGAGGCCCTTGTCCCCAAGCAGGTGAATAGCAGTCTTAAAATCAAAATGATGTATGTGTTTGAAAGATTTTCCTTTGCGATTACCGGCTTCAGAGCCTATCTGCTTTTGCTCGGATTGTTGCAGAATCGAGGGGTGCACCCCTCTCAGGAAGTGCTGAGCGCAAATGCAGTTGGAGAGGTTCTGCTTTTTCGTTCCTCTGCCTTGCGCTCCCGTAAAACTTAGGTACATAAAACAGCTTTCAAAATTCTGGACAAAAAAAAAAAAAAGAAGAAGAAGAAGAAAAATAAGAGATGTTTACTGAACTCTGGGAAGGTAACTGACATCCATAAAGAAAATACAGAGATGGGAGAGAAGGTTCTTTTACAGCAGCCACCGTTGTTACAATCTAACGAAAGCAGAGTTTTTGAGACACGCTGGTCTTGTCGTAGGGCAGTGGCAGCTTGACGGTACTGAAAAGCTGCCTAATCCCAGTTTTTATTTTTCTCAATTAAAAACACCTCTGCCATGCCAGCTGGAAGCCAATATTCGGATTTCCCCCCATTATTTATTATCCTGGAAGCTGTACACACACGCTCCTCCAAAGGGCACATTTTTAATTGACATATTCCCGGAAAGACATTAGGTCAACTTAGCCCAGAAGGTGCCAAACGTACGTGAAATTCTAGCGCTTTCCTACAACAGTTTCTTAAATTGATTGTTTCCATTTTTATCACTGCTCCTCCCGAAAGCACGAGTTACCTGCACAACAACAGAAAGTCTCCTGTTATTTGGTAATTTAACTTCACCAATTCCTATCATGTCTCGCTCCCTTAACAACTAAATGGGACCATCATACATAATTAGGCATCCTTAATGTGCCGGCATTCTGGAGCAGGGTCATCGTTTCACTAAAAATAGCACATGCTCTGGTGTGTAGCAGCCTGAGTGGAAGAGCAGGTGAGTGAAATTCCCTCAAATAATCGGCTCACCTGGTGATAGAAACGATTGCACGGGGGCACAAGGGTGCCATCAAGTGCCCTGGTTAAGACGATACTTCAGATAATACGATAGCACCTTCAGAGGGCAATTGGCCTCGCCTGTCTCACATAGCCAATTGTTCATAGTCGAAACTCTTCCAAAAAACTGTTTCCACCGATTTGGAAAAATCACGGGGATGATGGACCAAGGGGAGGGCGGGGAGGAGAATGAACCTGGCGTAGCTTCATAGACAGAAGAAAGCATGAGTCCTCGGAAAGTAGGGAAGATGAGAACGGTAGGATAGGTGTCTTCCTTACTGACGTTCCCATCCCTGTTTGTTCAACTCTTGACATCTTTAACGGTCTTAATGACCGTTTATTGAGCGCATACTATACACGTATGGGGTCCAAGCCGTCCAATGTGCATAATAATCCTGCAGGGTAAAAACTATTATAACCTCCATTTTACAGAGAGGGTAGCCAAAGCACAGAGAGGTTAAGTAAGTTGCCCAACATCATGCAGCTTGCAAGTGGGAGAACCAATCCTTGATTTCAGATAATCAGAATCCAGTGCCTACGATACCTAACTGTGAGTCAGTACAATTAGCAAGAGTCATTATACACCATGCTTTTACCCTCAGGACGAGGGAGACACCAGTGAGGTTAGCCAAAGGTGATGCCTGGATCCTAAGTTTTTTCATTTGATTTTTCAAGGGAACAAATTATCTGGTTTTTAGGTAGACAGGGTGCATCGTTTTGAGGATGGGATGAATGAAAAGATAATACAGGTTTGGAAAGAGCAAAAGCAATTCTTTCTTCTGAACTTACCAGTCAAATGACCCTATGGAGGGTACTTTGCTTCTCTAAACCCAGTTTCCGTGACATCGCGCTCAGCTCCAAGCTAGATCTGAATATACAAATAAATGGTGGTCTTCTCACCCTTGTTGTTGCTGTTGAGTACCTTGGCTTTCACGAACTCAAGACAATTTGCTCAGCTTCGATTTGGATGTCACGATAACATACTTGGCTTTGTTTTGTGAAGTCCAAAAAAAAAAAAATAGTTAAACCTATTGATGTTTGCAACATTATCGTGCCTTTCAAAATAATTTTTTCCAGTACATTTTCATCTCTAAGGCAATTGTGCTTAATCAACTGAGCCACCCCGGCGCCCCTGTAAGGCAACTGTAAAGGCGTATCAACTCTTGAGGCTTAAACACGGTATTTTGAGACATTGTTTTGCTATTGAAAATTTTTACTAGAGTTTTTACCAGAGTTTTCTTTAACCTGCTGAGAAGCGTCCAAGAGCAGTGTTAAAATTTAAAAAGCAGAGATATTAAAGCACAGAGATAAACCTACAAATAAAAATTCATGTGGTATGTTACTGCAGAAAATTAAAATTCAGATATGCTTTATACATTTTGTCTATCACTCAATTTAGCCGGAGACTAGAGTAGGTGGTTATTAAAATACATCATCCCCTGTCAAGTCACACTATCACATGCCTTTAGAAATTTATGGTGATAACTCTTGTGTTATCTGCTCTGTTCTTTTCCACCATGCCCTTGACTGGTACAGAAACGGGCTCCTTCAGTCAACTTCCTCCTGAGTTGTGCTGAAGTGATACAAACACATTATCCTTGTGTGGGCCCAACAGAGACCTGCTGCTGTTGGCATATCCTTCTAGAATTTTCTTCACGTGAAACTTTTGACTGACAAGTTAGTAAAGAGAGAAAGAGTTGATTCTGAAGTGAGACCTTAGGTCCTCCTAACTCAGCTTATTTTTAGTGTCAGTAGACAGTGCTCTACTAAAAGTGTCAGCTTACTGATGATTATCCTGGGCCTTGTAGGTCCCATTCAAATTGCTTCCTCTTTTTCTTTTTTTAATTGTTTATTTACTTATTTTGAGAGAGACAGAGAGACAGAGAGGCAGGAGCAGAGCGAGAGAGAGGGAGAGAGAATCCTAGGCAGGGCTGTGCACTCTGCAGAGCCCAACATGGGGTTCCATCTCAACGATGACCTAAGCCTAAATTAAGAGTCAGATGCTTAACCAACTGAGCCACCCAGATGCCCCCAAATTGCTTCCTCTTTTTGTCAGTTCATTTTCAGTACCATTGTCCCCAAATATAGGCCTATTGGAGGTGGAGGAAGGAAGGAAGGAAGGAAAGAAGGAAGGAAGGAAGGAAGGAAGGAAGATAGCAAGGACTCAAATAGACAGAAATAAGAAAGAGCAAGGTCATGCCACATATGAGACAAGGTCATTTCCATATGGGACAGTGTGAAACATGGCTTTGGTTTTCTTCAATTTCTTCTATTTATTAATGTTAAAATAATTGCATTTTTTTTTGGTTTAGCTCACACTACAAGATAAATTATGCCCCAAGATTCGCTGATGCACAGACACAGAATTAACAACCCTACCATTTGTCCATTTGCCTTGATGACATAGTCACCAATTTAGGATCGTAAAACCCTGCAACCCTAAGGAATGATTTCTTCTAAGCAGTAGTATTAATTCCAAACAGATTGATGCTAGATTATCTAATTCTTTTCAAGATATGTGGAGGGTTAGGATATATTTTACCGTGGTTGAAGTCGTTATTCCTCGACACCATGCCCCAGGGAGAGATACTTTAGAAAATAAAACTATGAGCGTAGTGAATATTTGTTTTAAAATGACGTGGCAAGTTTCATAAGGTCTTAAAATACCAACTGAATTTTAAAGGAAGAAATGCTTGTTGGAAAAGCTGTGTGACAGAGTGGTAAAAGGATATGATTTTATTGAAGCAGGTTTGCACTTAAATTCTAATGCCAGGTGCTCTAGAACAAATATATGAACATTCTTAATTCCCTCGTTCCTTTTGTATTATGGCCAATATTATTGCTTGCTTGGGGTTTGCTACTGAGATTAAATGAGACAATGCACACAGAGGTCTGTTTTATAGTTCAGAATTTGGTAGATGGTAACACTATTACAGCATGTGTCAGGAAAGAAACGAACGAGCAGGCCACAGACAAGGCTCCCAGTGAACCCCTCCCAGCATTATGCATCTTCCCACAGGGTGGCATAAACTGGGACCATCAAGATCTCTGCACACCGGGCGGCTCATTACCAGAATTGCATGCTTAGTTGTGGGTCAGCAGAGAAGCACTCTGGCATTTAGGAGTGTGTGGGGAGGCTGGTCGGCATCTGCCTGCACGCTTCTGGAGTCCAGATGCTCCTATCTGACTGTCAATAACATGAGCACTTGACTTCATGATATCCCCTTTTTCTCCTACTTCCTCTCTACCTTATAAAATTAAAACACACACACACACGCACACACACACAATAAAAAGCTCAATATCAACACACACACACACACACACACACCCCTGATGAGGTTCCTCCCATGGAACACTGCCCTAGCTGATGCATCTAATATAACAAACAGAGCTGTCGGTTGGTGATTACTCACCACGTAGCTCTGGCCACACATGCTTGTGCAGAGTCACCGCCCCGCATCTAGCATATTATCACTTACCGCATTGTTCTATAAAGTGCTCAGAGATGCAGAGTCTGGAAAGCACCAAGGCGCTCTGGTGCAATTCAATTTAGTCAAATATCAGACATCCGCCTAGTGTAAATGGAACATGAGTGAAGAATCTGATCCAACTGCCTACTGGTATAATTGACTCAACAGAGCCAGCCTGTGTCATTAGTCCTATAAACAGTTGCATTTACAACAATAAAACTGAAAAGCATGGAAATTAAAAGCTGTTAGGATTTTCTCTGGTGTGCATTTATCTTTGAAGAAGTGTGTACGCTCTCTAAACAAAATTTTTAAGCTCTTTGGTAAACTGGCAGCACGGTAACCTGCCTCAGCAACGCCTCACATATCAGATGGGTGATCAGATCTGAAATAGGTGAAATGAGAGTCAAGCTACGGTGGGGCGATGCGCTAACTTAATTGTTCAGTGCGTGGATTCAGTGTTAATTTAATGGCATGGCGTCCAGTTTCTAAACAGTAATCTCGGCTTATGTTTGCCAACTGGACGTCTTTTTGGCGAATGCCGTCAATCATATAGTCATTGCCATACAACATCACGCAACTTAAATAACTACTAGCCTGAAAGTTCATCCTGTGGTTGCTTCATAGTATTTCTCCTCAGTGACTGTACTGTTTGATGGACAAGTGTCCCCCAATAATGCTTGGTTGATTAGCGGGACCCTGTCAAACAGGCAGAAAGCATTCTGTAGAAGCGACCTTTTTACTGACCACTCGCACCACCATCCCCATTAAAATGAGGTTACGAGCATGTCTTCTGCATATTCCCACGTCAAGAATTGAGAACTAGAGTGTCTTTCTATCTCTGGTGACATGCTACTGGACCACTTAACCAAAAATTGAGAGAATGTATCATACGGTTAAAGAACAGAGATCAGGGGTCATTATAATTCTCATTAAAAGACGTTTCTATGCACTGACTATAAGTGAATTAATCAATATTTCTGTCTAAAAATGATCAGGCTGGGTGAGATGGC
This sequence comes from Prionailurus bengalensis, assembly GCF_016509475.1. Lineage (NCBI taxonomy): Eukaryota > Metazoa > Chordata > Mammalia > Carnivora > Felidae > Prionailurus > Prionailurus bengalensis. The sequence goes on from NC_057355.1 coordinate 15,999,303, forward strand.
TTTAATTGGAGAGGAGCTATTCACAGGAGAAGGAGCATATAAGAGTTTTCATGGCCCTGGTCCTCATCAGTTACATGGTTTGTAGCAAGATGTGCCGTGACAATTGAGATGACGTAAGATTTTGACATTTCAGTTCTCCCTAGAGTAAGCAGCTTGGAGAATCTTTAGGGTTGGTCCAGAACTCCTCAAATCCCAGACTGTGACTTGTGGTTTGATACACACATAGATAAAAGGAAGAATGGGTCATGCAAGGTTTGTTCTTGTTGTTTTAATTTAACTTCATGTTTACCCTGAGGGAGAGGAAACACCCAACTCCTTAGTTTTCTGATACATCGTCAAAACTTTCTACCTCTCACATGGATCGCCATTTTTGTGGACACTCAATTACTGAATAGCAAAAGAAAGAAGAGAAAATAAAAGGTATAAATAATAACAAACTCTACTTCTACCCAAAGAGGTTCATGAAAGATTCAGACCCATTACTTTCCTTGGATTTTTTATTAGCAAACATTATCTTAAATCAAATTTCTATGAAGAGTACATCAATAAATTCAAGGGTCAACATGATATAATCTCTTACTTGTAATTGCATAGATCTGTATTGACCAAAAATAAACTTAATTAGAAAATAATCATAAAGAAACACTTTTAAAAACCTAAATGACTTATAAGATCCATGTGCCATATTAACATTGATTTTCAAATCCTGACATTGTAAATATAAGAGAAATTGTGACCTTCTCAATCTACCCAAACTCAATAATAGCTAAACCAAATAATAATAATATAGTCAAGTCAATTAAGGAGCCACCAATTTGATTTGGGTCTAAAAGTTTAAAATTATATATAATAAACTATAGTGTTGTTTATCGAAACCTTGACTGAATTCACCAGTTGATGGCTAAAAAAAGGCTAAAAAGGCTGAAAAAAAAATCTGTCCTCGTATGAGGCACCATTTTGGGAAATGCTAATAACAAGGAATTATGCAATAGCTTACATTCCATGGGGTTATTCACACATATTCTGTAAAGCTTGGGAGTTCATTTCCAAAATGTACTTCTCACAAGTACTTTGAACACTTTTCTGTCTTAACTAAACAGTTTAAATATCCAGGAATGGGAGAGGAAACCCAAAGGCTCAGTCCTTACAGATGTCAGCTTCTTGTCGCCAACATCCACTAAGGGAATTTGAAGGAATTACATTAATGAGAAAGGGAAACCTATTATAATGGAGAAGAGATGGGCATCAACCTTATTTAGAAGTAAAATGTGCCAAGTTAAAAAAAAAAGTGGAAACAGTGCCCAGGTTGGCAAGACCTTGGGAAAAATGGAAATACCAGAACTGTAGAATGTATGATTCAAATACATTTGTCATTTTTGTAGACACAAAACCAGGTGAACACAACACAAGTTGAGCTTGACCAAGACATTTTGAGCTGTCCCAATTTTCCTTGCTTACCATGGCCCCCGGTCGATTAAATGATAAAGCAAAAAGAAAAAAAAAAGAATAGAAAAAAAGAAAGAAGAGACACATACTCGCAACTGGAGAAAGTCACTGGAACACAGGTTCTGTCTGGCTGAAACTTGATGGGGGATCTGTGTACTTTTCATCAGTTTTTTTCCTTCTGTTTTCTGGAACTAGTGACGATAAATGAAGTCATCACACATATACACTGTCTTACGTGTTCTGCCCCTGACTTGGTAGCCTAGAATTGACATTAGTCTACAGGAGTTCAGAATCCTCTCTTTAAGTTGGCTGCACATGGTAACAGTTTGAGGTAACAATTATGACTGGCTTGTAGGGGATGTGAGCATAGAATCAGGAGTAAGTAAAGGTTTTTCGAGAAAAAGGAAAATAGGAAGGCAAGAGGTATTGTGTACCAGTGTTCATGATTGCATCTTGTTATGGACTAAGTTGTGTTCCCCCCTCTCCCCCCAATTCATATGTTGAAGGCTAACCCCCAATGTGACTGTTTTTAAAGATATAACCTAAGGAGGCAATTAGGCTTAAAGGAGTTCAGAGGGTAGAACCTTAATCCAGTATGACTAGTATCCTTATACGAAGAGGAAGAGACACCAGGGGTAAAAGGTCATGTGAGAACACGGGAAGAAGGCAGTCATCTGCTGGCTAAGGAGAAACCAAGCTGCTACCACTTTGATCTTGAACTTCCAGCTCCAGAACTTTGAGAAATGAATTCCTGTAGTTTAAATCATCCAGTCGGTGGTGTTTTGTTAAGGCGACCGTATATATGATTGTACTTTGGCATGCCTTATTTGATATAATTGTCAGAGAGATTGTATGAGATAGATGCTATCGTTTTCACATTTAGATGAGCAAAGGAAGCTCAGTTTCTACCTAATTGATCAAGTTTACAAAGCAGACAAGTGGAGCCTCAGATCTGAACTCAGGTCTTTCTAACTGGTGACCATGATGTTCTTTTTACCCCAGCCCTTTAGGGTAAAGGTTGAATTCATCAAAGAGCTCTGGATTTAAATTCTCACTGTCTGACTTACAGGGGAGTGTATTTGATGAACATATTCAGTCTCTTAGAATGTCATTTTAGCTATTCATGAAAGAATAATGATATCATCAGAGAGAGAGAGAGAGAAAGAGAGAGAGCAGGGGAGGGACAGAGGGAAAGAGAGACAGAGAATCCCAAGCAGATTCTGTGCAACACAGAGCCTGACGCAGGGCTCAGTCTCATGAACCGTGAGATCATGATCTGAGATGAGATCAAGAGTTGGATGCTTAACCAACGGAGCCACACCGGCACCCCTATAATTCATTCTTAATATCCTTGCAATATCTGTCAAATACGTAGTGATGTAATTTTTCTCAGTCTTGATGCTAATAATTGGTCTCTGTTCATTAGTATGGTTAGGCGGTGGACAATTTTATCGATTATTTCCAAATAATCAGTTTTTAGTTTCATCACTTTAGTGTCTTTCTGATTTTTAATACGTTGTCTCTGCTTTCACTTTTATTCTTTCTTTTCTTTTGCTTCCTTTGGTTTTATATCCTTTCCTTCTGGTTTCTTAAGATGGAAGTTTTAGTCAGTGATGTGAGGCCTTTCTTTTTTTTTCTTTTCTACACTAGATATTTAGTGATACAACTTTCTCCGTAAGTACTAACTTACCAATATCCACAAAAATTATGTTGTGTTTGCATTTTCAGTTAATTGAAAATACTTTCAAATTTCCCTTTCCCTTTCTTTTTAACTGTGAGTTATTTAGAAGAGTGTTATTTGCTTTCCAACTATTTGGGTTCTGCTGCAGAGATCTTTTGCTATTTATTTCTGATTCAATTCCATGGTGGTTGGAGAGCATACTTTGTTAGTCTTCAATTATTTTAAACTGATTTAGGCCTTTTTAAGGCCCCACATCTAGTCAACATTGATAAATGTCCTAGGAGTGTTTAAAAATAACGTGCATTGTACTATTGTGAAAATATTCATTAGGACAAAAGAGTTAATCATTTTCTTTCATTGCTATCCTCACTGGTTTTCCGTTACGTGTTCTATTAATGACTGAGAGAGAGTATTGAAATCTCCAACTATCGTTTCAGATTTGTCTATTTCTCCTTTCAGTTTTGTAAGTTTTTACGTTGGTTATTTAATTTTATTATTAACATTTTTTTTTAATTCCAGCGTTGTTAGCATGCAGTGAGCGTTGTATTAGTTTTAGATGTACAATAGAGTGATTCAACAGTACTGATGATTACCCAGTTCTCATCAAAATAAGTATACTCTTAACCCCCCGCTCTGGTTCTTTTAAAACATTATTAAGTGCACAGACATTTAAGATTGTAATGTTTTACTGACAAACTGACCTCTTCATCATTACGGAATGAATTTCTTTTGCTCCCTGGAAATATTCTTTGCTCTGAAGTCAGTTTAATCTGACATTAATGCAATCGTGCCAGATTTCTTTTTATCAGTGTTCGCATAGTGTGTTTCTTTTTTATCTTTTTAGTTTCAAACCGTGTCTTTATGTTTAAAGTGTGTTTCTTACTGTGATCGGTAAGGCTTCCAGTCAACGGTGTGGTATTAGTAGTTAGATTTGGGGGGAGACAAAAGTTACATGCAGATTTTTAACCGTGTGGGGTGGACCTACGGTATTTGAGGGCCAACTGTACTTTTTCTACTACCCATACACTCCTATTGTTTTCTGCATTGTTTCTGAAGAGAAACCTGTTGTTAAAAGTTATTATTCTCGGGGCGCCTGGGTGGCACAGTCGGTTAAGCGTCCGACTTCAGCCAGGTCACGATCTCGCGGTCCGTGAGTTCGAGCCCCGCGTCAGGCTCTGGGCTGATGGCTCAGAGCCTGGAGCCTGTTTCCGATTCTGTGTCTCCCTCTCTCTCTGCCCCTGCCCCGTTCATGCTCTGTCTCTCTCTGTCCCAAAAATAAAAATAAACGTTGAAAAAAAAATTAAAAAAAAAAAAAAAGTTATTATTCTCTGGATACCTTAAGATTTTCTTTCTTTATGGATTTTCAGCCATTTAAATATGGTATTATTTTATGTTTAAATTACTTACGATATACATATTAATATATTATTAATACGACATTTTTATAATAACAAGTACACTTATGATATAAATACTTATTAATAAGTTGTTAATAGTTAATATCATTCTTATGATATTGTCGTTATTTTTCTCCATGCTTCATGAAGTTCTTGGTGTTCATCAAGCTTCTTGAATCTACGGGTTTGTAATTTTCATCACATTTCTAACAAGTTTCTGCCTTTATTTCTTTGGATAGCCCTCTTCCCTAATTCTCTCCTTTAAGGGTCTCCACTTACATGAGTATTAGGCTTCTGGAAATTCACTCAGAGTTAAGAATGCTGTGGATTTATTTTCTTAATTTTCATTATGTTTCTGTATTTCCTTCTGGATTGTTTTTATTACTATGTCTTCAGGTTCATTATTCTTTTCTTCTGCAATGTCTAAACTGTTCTTAATACAACCCAGAACATTTTTAATCCCATTTGTAGTTTCCACCGCTAGAAGTTTGATTTGCGTCTTTTTATATTTTCATGTTTCTGGTTAACCTTCTGAGCATATGGAATACACCAATAATAGCTGTTTTATGTCCTTGTATGTTCATTCTAACATCTACGTCAGTGCCTGGTCAGTTTCAGTTGATTGGCTTTTCTCTTTATTATGTTCTTCTTTGTGTGACGGGTGAATCTTGTTTGGATGCCAGGCATTATGACCTTGACCTTTTTCTGGTGCTTGATATTTTTGCCTTCCTCTATAATTTTTGAGATTTGCTCTGGGATGTAGTTATTTGGAAAGAATTTGGTACTTTTGGTCTTTAACATTTGTTAGGTGGGATCAGAATTTTGTCAGTACGTGCCTATTACCCATTACTGAATAAAGACCTTTCTGAGTACCTTATCCGATGCCCAGTCTGGCTGATGGAAACAGGCACTATTCCCAGCCCTGCATAGGTACCAGGCAGTGTTCCTTCTAATCTCTTGTTATGATTTCTCAGATTTCCTGGGCAGATCAGCATTCTGCTGAATACTCAAGAGGCTCCTTTCCAATACTTGGTCCTATAAAGTCTAGTTGTATTGGTCTTCCTGAACTCTTAGATTCTTCTTCTTAATTCAAGGAATCCACATTCCTATACCATGGCCTAGAAACTCTCTTAAGTCATGCATCCTGAGCAATCCTAGACTCACTTTCTTTGTTTATCATTTCTCAAGGATGAATGTCTTTCGTTGCCTTATGTTCAGTGACTTAAAAACCATTATTTCAAGTAATTAGTATCTATTTGTCTACTTATCTGTTTATTTTTGGTCGTTCGTCCTGAGAGGATCTATCTGGTCTGACTTCCTCCCTCCCGACCGTGAACCTGAATCACAAAATTATTTTATCAAGAAAATAACTTGTAAGAGAGAAAAATGTTACTAGAAAAAGGCTTTATAATTTAAAAGAAATAAATAAAAGCAATTACAAGGGTGATGATAATGATTATATTTGTATGTCTCTTCACAATTTGATATGATCCATTTTATGTTTTTACAAAGGGAGCCTTCTTCTCAGTTAATATTCCCAGGCTTGAATTTGGACATTAGAGTCTATGGAAAGAATGTAGAATTATTTGAACATATGCCCTAAATACCGATGCCTCAGTGTGCATTAAGAGTATTACTTTCTATGAATACTGATTAGCCAACGGAGACCTTAAAGAGATGTCTCTCCCATCCCTACTTTAGGGCAGGTATACATAGACTCTTAGCAAAGTCTCTTATAAGTCCAGTGACTGAAAAACTCAGTATATAAGCCATATTTATTTTTAATGTTTGTTGTTTGTTAATGTTTGTTGTAATGTTGTTGTTAAGAAAAGAGGACTACCAAAACAATTTTTGGTTCTTGAGAACATGAATGCCGTCACAACGTAAACACGAATGGCAAACTGGAAAATATAAAAAAATGCCCTTAAGCAACTCTTTGTTTGCTTCTGGACTCAGAATATCGCCTGCACTACAGCAACCTATTAATAACACTGGCTCCTCATTGGTGCATTATTTTGCCTTATCTAGGTGAGTATGTCTCCATGAAGTTCATTCACTATTTTCCTTTTACTCGTCACAGCGCAGATATTCACATATAAAGCAAGTCCTGGGGATTTCTCCTTTCTCCAAGCGTCATGCTTCGAGCAAAGAACTTTGCTCACAGTATCTGTGTTGTGACGGACAGATTTAGTGTTTCCATTCGCAATATACTGCTTACCAGGAAGGAAGAAATAAGATGTATCCAAGGTTTAAGAATTCCGTAAAAATTAGAAAACCACGGAAGTCCTGAGGAGGACTCACATCACCTATTGTTGTATCCAGGAAAGCAGAACGATACAAGGGGGTGACTCTTGAGTTAGTTGCTTCATTGGTAATGGGCATGTTTCTGTGGTTTTATATTTTGACTTCTTTATGAGATAAAATTGTAGGAAAATGCCAACTACAAGTAAAAATATTTGTGGGACTAGATAGTGAGGTAAAGAACAGTAACTGTCATAAGAACTGGGGATTCACGTGGTCACTTTAGACTGAACTTCAAGGCCTAGTAATGAGTCTACAAATAAGTTGATATATAAGTTTTCCACCAGCTTTGGGGAAGCCTTTCTTGCCTGATACGGTTGCAAAGTAACGTACTACACTTGAATTCCGAATGACCCCTTGAAATCAGAGAAAGATCTAGGGGCGCTTGGTGGCTCAGTCGGTTAAGCGTCTGACTCTTGATCTCGGCTCAGGTCATGATCTCACAGTTCGTGAGTTCGAGCCCTGCGTCAGGCTCTGGGCTCTCAGCACAGAGCCTGCTGACAGCCCAGAGCCTGACGCCTGCTTTGGACTCTGTGTCTCCTTCTCTCTCTGCCTCTCCTCTGCTTGCTCTCTCTCTCTCTCTCTCTCTCTCTCAAAAATAAATAAAATAGTAAAGACATTAAAAAATAAATAAAATTAGAGAAAGATCTAGAAAGAAGATTCCTGAGTACAGAGACACAGAAATCCCCAACATTGCTGGGAAATAGCCAAGAACCCAAAGACAAAAGCAGTCTTGGCTATTAGTTTGTAAATACATGCAACATGGAATTTTGAAACTGTCTTCATACCTTCTTAAGTGAGAAGTAACAAATTTCCTCCAGAGCCACAGGCCTCCATTCTCAGATGCCTCTAAGAAATCCTGATCTTAATGGAATTTTCTTTAGGTTTTAAGAAAAGTTTCTAGCCACATCCCAAGAATAAAGAGTTTTTTGCCTCAACTCTCAGTGGAGCTAAAAGACACAGTTTGACATGAAAAAACAAACAGAAACAAACAAACACACAAAGGTCAGAGAGAAACCCTGCCTGTAATAATAAACCCTGTGAAAAATGTAGTTGTTTTAACCACCACGTTAATGGCTTGCTTTGAAGTTGCAAAACAGAACGAATCCCAGATTGGCTTTTTGCTTTGCCCGCCCTGGTTTACAGGAAGACATGCTTTTAGCACCTCCAGAAATACTGCTAATAGCTGAGCCAGAGAAGGATTGGGTTCGAAATCAGCACCGTGGAGGTGCAGGCTGGGGTGATCTTGTCTGCCGTCAGATCTCCAGGAAACGCACAGGGAGCTGACCTCCCCACTCCCACTGCCGAGCCCCGATCACGCCCACGCTATCCTGGTGAAACCCTGAGACCCCACAGGTGTCAAACTTGCATCCCCAAGAGGAATCTTATTGAAGAAGATGAAGGCAGGAAGCCTCCACACACGTTGGACTGCTTCGATGCGGTGCAAATCTACACGGAGGGGCCTTCTCTTGGGAACCCGGAGACCGTTCTCCTCGAAGAGTGGGGGATCCTGCCCTACGTGTGGCGTTGCCGGCCGCAAAGTGTTTCTTGAACCGCAGGCAATTAAGCACACCCTCCCGAGGGCCAGAGCCCGGACCCTGGGGCCGCGAACACGGAGATTCTCAGTCTTGGGGTCTTTTGGCTGCAGCTTATCAGGCTGAGGGGTGTCACGGGGCTGAAACCCATTCCCAGGCACTGACCTCCATTCTGTTGAAGTGGATTTGTTCTGTCACTTGCAACGAGGACCTCTTCATGGGCCGGGAGCACCCCATAACCTTTGTGCTAATTCCCATGACATCCTCTGTGTCTCACTGTAGGATTCTGTGAACAGGTCTTTCGAAGAGCAGGGAGAACAAAAGATTCTTCGGCACATCTGAAGAGGGCGGCTTGTGTGTGCCTGAATGTAGGGTCATGGTTTGAAAAAGGCTGCGAACCCCCTACCTTGCACTAAAAGGTTTTCAATACACTGAGACACATTTTTTTTTAAATGCACTCCTATAAGCCACGTTAGGCCCAGTTCATTTGTGTGTTCAGTTCAATTGCATCTGAATCGACCGGTGCCCAATTGAGTGAATGCAAAAGATCCTAAGATGTCACTTTCATTGTCGGATGTTCTTCTCTTTTAAAAACTATAAATTAGCTGCCATGGATCAGAACTTTGTTATAGTTCAGAGATTCCAGATGGGAAAAGAGTGTTATGATAAGTCGTTTACAACCCGGGTAGAATTCACGTGCAACCCCCCCCACCCCCCAGTGTTAAAAATTCTCCGTAGGTAATTTCTTTCACTATTTCTCAAGCGTAAACATTTCAGGGATACAGGAGCCATGCACATGTTGGTTGGGACAGTCAGTAGTTTCTTGAACTCACTTCGCATATATTTTCAGGCACTGTAACAACTGTTTGATTGGTATGTTGATGAAGACTTAAACAGAGGAAATGAAGTTGTGTGTGTGTGTGTGTGTGTGTGCGTGAGAGAGAGAGAGAGAGAGAGAGAGAGAGAGAGAGAGAACTGTCCCTATATTGCATTGTAGAAACTAAAGTCTTATGTAAATTGATGATTACCTGACAAGACATACCACATACAACTTTTAACTAAATACAAAAACAGTGTGATGCAGGAAAAATCTATAATGATGTCAATACTAGTATTTGCAAAGATTATTCACTCGCTTCCCTTTTTTTGCCCGGGCGGTAAACACCTGATGGGGTATACTTACCCATTTTCATTGACGGGGCTGAAAAATAGAACCCTATTAAAGTGATAGTCTTCAAAAAGTCCTTGTTAGATAATCATTGCAATAGCTTCATTCTGCAACTTTCATAATTTAAGTAATCCAGATACCTTTGTGTTAAAAGCACATAACATAATCGTCACTAGTGCTTTGTTGATAATCACTAATTATTAAACCGATGGGTCATGATTACTTATTGATAATGTAAATAATTTATCAAACTTCAGCAATTTCAAGTGAGTTTTCCCATTTTAAATATTTAGGAACTTAATTCATCCGATGACACAAGCAGCAATTGGCTGAGTCTCCTCTGTGCCCTGGCCCCGCGCCAGGCACAGCTCACATGTCCTTGCTAAACCTTTCAAAACTCTGTTCTGTGTGCATTACGGTTTGGTCAAAAAGCAACTGAAACTCACACAAGTTAAGTAACTTGCACAAGGGGCACGTGGCTAGAAAGAAGGGTATCCTCGTCTTGACTTTGTTCTGACATCATGTAACAGATCCGGTTTCATGCACTTGGTGGTGACAAGGAAAAACTATAGATCAGTGTTTAAAATAAAACTTACTCCTCTACAACATGAAATACAATACTTTATAAGGAGGCGCTTGTGTCCGTCTTCTTGCTTGGTTACTGCATCAGGGAGTAGCCACTGTAGCTGAGCTCTCCTTCTGGGTCGTCTGCCGTCCTCAGTGTGGAAGGAATTTCCATGTGGGTCTGAAAGTCACAGGAACAGGAAGCCACCTCCACCCAATGCAGATTACAACGGTGACTGTGGCCCTGCAATCCTACTGGTGCCTCTTACTAAGACAGGATATTTATCTCTATGATGTCAGCAGTTGACTCGGTAGATGCAGTGCCCATCAGGACTTCATGTTGGAATAGAATTTTCCTGAGTCATTTGGTTGTGTGTTTCATAATCAAAACGGACATGGCCATTACAGCCTAGTAATTAATGTTGCTGAAAACATATCAAGCTACTTTTGCAAATATTTTTCTCTTAATTCTTGAGCCCATGTGTTCTTTCAGGAATATTCAATCCATATGTTTCCGATGTGTTTGCATTTAACTCACCAGACTGTTGCCTTAAAGAAATTATATTGATGTCCAGAAGGCCTTTAAGCATAATTTTACAAGTGTTTTCCCTTTTAGAACGCTGTCTTGCAAGAAGAGTCAATGAACTAGAAGACAGCGCTGGGTTTTAAGTGCATTTTGCATGAGCAGAACTCCACAACGAACCTCAAACGAGGCCAGCATCTCCCCTGCATTATCAATCAGTGCTACTACTATTGAAATCGAAATTGCTGCCCTATATTAAAATGAAAGAATGCTGTAAAAAAGCATAAAGCATACTAAAACCTCTGGTATATCATTGTTTAAATACGAAATTGTTAGCAGAACACAAAACACATTGTACCTTTATGGAATCAGCAAAACTAGTGTCCTTCCCATCAACTCACTCGTGGGCAAAACTAGTTCCAGCCAAAAAGGAGGGAAAGGCAGGCACGCCCAATTCAGGAGCTTTGTCTACTCCAGTGGGACCTCCCGATCTGTGTTTGGCTCCTGCCTGCCCCAAAGCAATTCTTATTCATGCACAGGGCATAGTGACTGTTTAGGTTTCAGGGAATGCCTTTAATCTGGTGCAAATTAAAAAAAAATTAACACGTAAAAAGAACTCTAGCACTTTCAAAAACCACAGGAAAACAATTTCTGGGCCCATCAGCTCCAGGACAGCATGGTGCCGTCCTTAGGAGGGGAGAGAATTTTAGAGAATATATGATAGATTAGAAAGTGAATGATTATTCACAGCCATGAGGCCAACCCATGTTTCAATAAGACAGATTGCCCTGGAGTGTTCCAGTGGCAACCAATGATAACTCATGATCCTGAGACAGAGTGGGTGAAAATTACAGAGAATTGATGAAAATCAGGAGCAAGAGGACAAATGGCTCTAAAAAGAGGAATCTGTGATTATTATTTCCTAAGCCTTCAGTCTGATAGAGCTTGAATCTATTTCCTTTGAAAAATCTATAGAGCCGTAGACACTATATGTCAGCGTGAAAATGGCTGCATTTGTTTCTTGCCAATGGCAAATGATTTAACTCCTCAGTATGGATGTAGGAATCAGTCCCCAAGGGAAGATGCATTTCCATGGAGATGGCTCATATGGTTTACACTTTTCCCATCGGTCAAGTGCATACTCGGCTATGTAGGGGCTATGGGAACTTCAGCACCTCTATACTATTGTTAAAATAGTAGTCGAGTTCCATGTGTTTGTTTTTAAAGAAACACACACGTTTGTTGTTTGTTTCAGAGCTAGAAATGTTTACTAAATAACAGAACAATAATTGATATTTTATATTTGTTTGTTTTGTTTGTTATTGTAATGAATTGATTTCAAAATGAGAAAAGGCACTGAAAATCCAGATAGGATTCACAGCACCCTGGTGAACACATCATGTATATGAATGAGTCTTCAAAATTGACTTCAAAGAGTTGAAGGCTTGGGAGCACAGTTTAAGTTATTTTCTTGTAATATTGGTATGTTCTGTAGAGTTACCTAAAAATAGTATTTTATAGCAAGGTGCTTCCTGGGATACGTTACTGGGTCACTTAATTTTGCCACCTCAAAATCAATCCTCTGTGTTACTGTCACATTAGATATATTTTTTTACGCCTCCATTCTTCTTCCTTAAACAGTAGATATGACAAATGGCATTGCCTCCGAGTTTTCCTTAACTTTTGAAAAATTGAAAGAAGTACTTAATCTAGCCCTAATTCGTATTTGGCTGTTTATATATCATTGCCATCTGCACAACCTACATTTCATCTAATGGCATCTGATACATTGTCATTCTGAAATTTATTTGTACTTATTGGACTTTAAGTAAACTGGACAAAATTTATGTGTCTTTTTAAAATTGACTCACAGTTTAGGGGCGCCTGGGTGGCTCAGTCGGTTGGGCGGCCGACTTCGGCTCGGGTCATGATCTCACGGTCCGTGAGTTCGAGCCCCGCGTCGGGCTCTATGCTGACAGCTCAGAGCCTGGAGCCTGTTTCGGATTCTGTGTCTCCCTCTCTCTGACCCTCCCCCCGTTCATGCTCTGTCTCTCTCTGTCTCAAAAATAAATAAACGTTAAAAAAAATTAAAATTGACTCACAGTTTAAAGCCACATCATCTATGATATGTGTTTCTAATTCAGTCTCACATCCAGGTGAGTGTAAAATGATCTTAGACAATTTATCATGACACTCAGCTCTAACGTAAGAAACTGGAGGGCTCTATTAGAAAACATTAGTACTTCTGCAATGTCATTTGCTAGGCTTCTAAAAAATGCAAATAAAATAAATAAACCCATCCTGAAAAGGTTTTGAGGAAAGGGTGAAAGTTTTTAGGAAGTCAGAGAAAATCTTAATACTGAAGCAATGCCCAACGCCCCCTTCTCTCCAAATGATGGACGAGACTAGCTCACAGTCCTGCTGAAAGATGTCAGGATGCCCTTGCAATGCCGGGCAAGCCCCTCTCAGGGCAGGCAAGCCCCTCTCAGGGCAAACATAGCCTAAATGTGTCTTGGGGTACTGAGCTGGCCCCTTCCAGAAATCACACATAGTCCGGTGAGCAAAGCTCATTTTAAGACAGATATACCAATGCCCGAAGTGATGAAACTGCCCTGTTAGCCATAGCCCAGTCCCTCCAGATAAGCCTGTGCAGGTGGGGGAGAGAATTCCCAGAATGCTTTGTTGCCCTTCCGTTCCTCTGTATCACCCTCTCTGAGTTCAACGCGTCCCTAACTAGACCTGGAATCTTACCCACTCCTCAGTGCCACACTGTCCTATGAACACACTTCTACTTTGTAGTCATTCCTGTATTACAGTTACTTGTTTGGAAGTCCATCTTTCTAGACTTTGAGCTTCTTGAATCCTGGTCTGCATTTCCTTTTATCCTCCAAAGTATGATTCTGGAAATGTTAAACATAGAGGAAAGTTGAAAGAATTCTAGGGTGAATACCTACATACCCTACTGTGAATCTGCATTTAACATTTTGATGTACTTACTTTGTCATCTATTTCATGCATCTACCGTCGCTCTTTCCATCCATCAACCCACCTGATTATTTTTATGCAGTCAAAGTCAAGTTTCAGATCTGTAAAATTCACCCTGTGCAATTCGTCATGCACAAAAATCACAAGAGCTAAATATTTTTACATTTATCAAAACCCACAAATTTCAAGTATGGCACCTGGTGAGTTCTGCCTAATGCATTTACCTGTGCAAGCAAAACACCTGTGATGCAGAATATTTTCACTAGAGAAATTTCCCTCCGGCTACCTTCCATCACTTCTAGAGAAAACCCCCGTTCTGCTTTTCTTCTCCCACAGCCAACTTTTTTTCTTATGATTTTCTATGTACAATATAATGTCATCTGTGACTAGAGGTAGTTTCCTTCTTCCTTTCCCATTTGGATCCCTTTTAGTTCTTTTCTGGGCAGAATCGTTCTAGCTAGAACCTCAGAACAATGTTGAGCAGAAGTAGAGTAGACAGTCTATTTATTTTTTATTCAAGGGAAAAGCATTCAATCTTTCACCATTAGTATTTATAACGTAATTAATATTATGTTAACTTTTTGTTTCTGTAAAAGCCCTTCATCAGGATGATGTGGTGTTCCCTTCTCTCCTTCAATTGTTGACTGTTTTGCAGTGAAGGGGAGGACTTCATTTTGTCAAATTCTTTACCTATGTCTGTTGAGGTGATTGTGTGGTTTTTGCTCTTTGTTCTATTAAATGACATATTGGATTGATTAAATTTGTATGTTAAACCAACCTTGCATTCCTGTAATAAATTTAACTCAGTCATAGTGTATAATCCATTTTATGTCTTACTTGATTCAGTTTCCTAGTATTTGTTTTGAGTATTTTTTGGTCTGTAATCATGATAGATATTGGTCTATAATTTTCTTATCTTGTGCTATCTTTGTCTGGTTTCAGTGTTAGGGTAATGCTGACTCAGAGAAACAATTTGGAAGTGCTTCGCCATCTTCTGTTTTTTTCAGAGAGTTTGTGAAGGATTTGTATTCTTCTTTTAACATTTGGTAGAATTCACCAGTGAAGCCATTTGTTCTTGGGCTTTTCTTCATGGGAAAGTGTTTTTTTTTCTTGTATATATAATTATTTCAATATATTTACTTTTTAAAGGTCTATTCATAGTTTCTATTTCTTCCTCAGGCAATTTTGGTAGTTATGTCTTTCTAGGAGCTTATCTATTTTATCTGGCTATTTAATTTGATGGTACACAATTGTTTAAAATGTTCCTTTATAACACTCTTGGGATAGGTTATTGTTATAACTTAATGTTTTAAGTTAAAGTTCAGGACTTTAGCGTCTCTCCCTTTTCATTCCTTATTTTTGAGATAGGTTTATATTGTTTCATGCTGCAAGAAGTTTTTTTTTTTCCTTCTACCTTTTTGGAGGGGAAGGTTGAGTAGTTTACTATCGTATATATATACCACAGTTTGCTTTTGCATTCTCTTTTGGTTGGACCCTGGAACTGTTTTTGGCTGTTGTCAAGAAGCAACATATGAACCTTCTTGAAAAACATTTTCCATCATTATAATTTTTTCTCTTGGATGAATAACTAGAAATGGGGTTGATAGGCATAAGATGGATGAATTATAAGAGACCCGCACCCCCCCAAAAAAAAACTAGAATAATCTACTTCAGCAAGATCCCAGGTAAAAAAATCAACATAGCAAACTCAAAGGTATTTCTGTATACTAGCAATGAATAATGCAAAAGTAAATTTATTAAAACAATTTTATTTACAATAGCATAAAAAGGCTAAAATAAACATAAATTTAACAGAAGTGCAATATTTGTACAGTGAAAACTAAAACCATCATTCAAAGACAGTAAAGACCTAAATACGTGGAAAGACATTCCACGCCATAGATTGGAAGGCTCACTCTTGTGAAGATGGCAATTTCCCCTAAATTGCTCTACAAATTCAGTGCAGTTCTTTTCAGAATTCTAGCTGACTATCCTTTTTGCATAAGCTGAAAAGTCATCCCTAAAGTTCGTATGGAAACAAAAAAATACCAAAATAGCCGAAGTAATTTTGAAAAAAGAGCGAAGTTTCTGAAGTACCAATGCTTCCTGCTTTCAAAACGTACCACAAAGCCGTGGTAATCAAGGTAGTATCATCCTGGAATGAGGACAGACATAGAAATCGATGGAGTGAAATTGAGTGTGAAAAATAAAACTTTACTCATTTTTTTAAGTTTTGATTTAAATAAATAAAACTTTAAATTGGCGTTTCAATGGATATCAAGGCAAGTGAAGGGCAGAAGTAGTCTCTTGAATAAGTGGTGGTAGGTCATCTGAATATCCACATGCAGATGATTGAAGCCAAATACCTACTCACATCACATTAAAAAATCAACTCAAAATAGACCATAGACCTCAGTGTAAAAGCAAGACTTAGGAAAACTCATAGAAGAAAACAGACAAGCAAATCCTTGTGGCCTTGAGTTTAGCAATGGTTTCTTAGTTTTCACATCAAAAGCACCAATGACCAATGGGGGGAAAAATAGATAAATCGGCCTTCCTCAAACCTAAATTTTTCTGCTTTAAAGAACATTATAACGAAGGTGAAAAGACAGCCCACAGAATGGCAAAAAAGTATATGGAAATCATATACCTCAAAAGTGGCTTGCATCCAGACTTAAAAACTCTTATAACTCAGATATAACAAGGTAACACAAGTTAAAAATGAGCGAAATACCTGAACAATTACCTGAAGAAGACAAATAAGTGGCCAATGATTCATGAAACAATGGGCAACATCATTAGTAATGAAGTGCAAATCAAAAACACAATGAGATACCACTTGACACTCAGTAGGATGGCTATACACAAAAAGACAGATAATTGGGGCGCCTGGGTGGCTCAGTCAGTTGGGCGACCGACTTCGGCTCAGGTCACGATCTCGCAGTCTGCGAGTTCGAGCCCCGTGTCGGGCTCTGTGCTGACAGCTCAGAGCCCGGAGCCTGCTTCAGATTCTGTGTCTTCCCCCTCTCTCTACCCCACCCCTTCTCATGCTCTGTGTCTCTCAATAATAAATAAATGTTAAAGAAAAAAAAAAGACAGATAATAACAAGTTTTGGGAAAGATGTGAATAATGGGAACCCTCACGCATGGTTGGTGAGAATGTTAACAGTATAATTGCTTTGAAATACATTTTGCTATTTCCTCAAAATGTGAAGCATAGACTTAATACACGAACCAGCAATTTTATTCCTAGCAACTGATGATGTATGAGGAGAATATGAAACATACGGCTACACAAAAAACGTGAATGTTCATAATAGCCACAAGATGGAAACAACTCAAATAGTCATCAACGGATGAATGGGCGAGTAAATTGTAGTATATCCATACAATTGATTTTTTGCCATAAAAAAATAATAACATACTAATACGTGCTACTATAGGGATGACTCTTGAAAACATTATGCTAAGTGGAAGAAGCCACACACACAACGCCACATATTCCATGATTTTATTTCTAGGAAATATCCAGATTTGGCAAATCTGTAGAGACAGAATAGGAGTTTGTGGTTGCCAGGGGCTGGCAAAGGGCAAGAATTGGGAATGACTATTAATGAGCACGAGGTTTGTTATGGGCTGAGTTGTGCTTCCTCTCAAATGTATAGGGTGATGTATAACCCCAGGACCTCAGAATGTGACTGTATTTAGAAGTAAACCTTTTCAAATGTGATAAAGTTAAAATCAGACTGTTAGGGTGGCCCTAATCCAATCTGAGTGGTATCCTTCTGAGAAGAGGGAATTAATGCACACAGAGAGACACTAAGGATGCTTCTGCACAGAGAAAAGACCATATGAGGACACAATGAGAAGGCAGCCACCTGTAAGTAAAGGAGAAAAACCCAGAATAAACGAAGCCTGCTAACAACATCTTGATCTTGGACTTCCAGCTTCCAGAAATATGAGAAAATGAATTTCCGTTGTCCAAGCCTGTGGTATTTTGTTATGGAAGATCTAATACACTAATACAAAGTTTCTTTTTGGAATCATGAGAATGTTCTAAAATGAGGGAGAGATACTGGTGACGTAACTCTGCTTTTCTGAATTCTATACTCTAAGAATTTTATGATATGTGTGTTATCCCAATGAACTTGCTTAAAAAAACAGAACTAGAAATGTAAGTAGGTGTTCTTGCCTTTTTCCAGAACTTAGGCAGAAAGAATTCAAAATCTCACCATTATATGTGATGTCAGCTGTAGGATTTTTGTAGACCAAATCCTATGTAAGCCTGAGAACATTTTCGTTCTTCCTAATTTTATGAGAATTTTTCTCTCGAATGGGTGTCGAATTTTATTAAATATGGTTTCCCATCTATTGAAAATGACATTTTATTGAAAATGATAATTTAGTATTTCACATTTGCTATGGTAATATGTGAAGTTATGTTGATTGATTGCTGAATGTGAGACCAAGCTTTCACTCTTTATATAAAGTCACTCAGTTGTACGGTTGTGGTGTATTATCTTTTTATATTGATGGATTTGATTTGCTAATATTATTAATATTTACATCAATATATGTGAGGCATATTGACTGTATTTTTGGTAATATTTTCGCATAGTTGGATTGGCTATATAGGCTTCATAAAACAACAGAGGAAGTAGTCTTTCCTTATCTATTTTCTGTAAGAGTTTGCATAAGATTCGTGTTTTTCCTTCCTTAGATATTTGATAGAATTCATCAGTGAAACCACCTGGGTCTGAGTATTATTTCATGTTGCAGTTTTGGGAAAGGACTTTGATAACAAATTAACTTTGAAATCCACTTAGAGCTGTTCACATTTGTAATTTTATCTTTTGTCACTATAATAATTTGTATTGTTCAAGTCATTTGTTGTTTTTTGAATTTTATGGTATAAAGTGACATCATTTTACCGCTGTATTATTATACAATGATGTCACTGTTATCATTTTGATGTCTGTGGTATCTGTAGTGATAACTCTATCCATTAATAATTATTCCTTCAGGGGCGCCTGGGTGGCGCAGTCGGTTAAGCGACCGACTTCAGCCAGGTCACGATCTCGCGGTCCGTGAGTTCAAGCCCCGCGTCAGGCTCTGGGCTGATGGCTCGGAGCCTGGAGCCTGTTTCCGATTCTGTGTCTCCCTCTCTCTCTGCCCCTCCCCCGTTCATGCTCTGTCTCTCTCTGTCCCCAAAATAAATAAAAACGCTAAAAAAAAAAATAAAAAATAATTATTCCTTCATATATTTCATTGATCCATTTAGCTAGGATTTTTTTTCAATTTTATTCATATTTTTAAACAAAAACTTCACATTTTTAAACATTTGCTAAATACTTTATGTATGTTCTATTGTTTTTACTTACTTGCTATTATGTGAAGTCTATTTTCTTTCTCATTGATTTCTATTCTATTCATTACTTCCTCTTTTTACCTACTTCAGTTTGACTTTACCTTCTCTATCCCTTCAAGGCGGAACCTGAAGTCATTGATTTTAGATCTGTCTTCTTTTCTAATATAACCATTTATACCTATAAATTTAATCCTAAGCACTGCTTTTGTTGCATCCCAACAACATTTGGTTTGTATGTTTATCAAATTCAGTTTAAAATATTTTATAATTTCCTTTGTGAAGTTTTAAATTTATGAATGACTTAGATATTTATTTTGTTGTTGTTTGGTTTTCGTTTTTTACTTTTCAATACTAGACACTTTCTAGGTAGCTAATTAATACTTAATTTAAGATAATTATAATTATACTGCATATTTTGTATGATTAAATTTATTTGAATATACTTAGACTTGTTTTGTGGTCCAGGATATAGTCCATCTTGTTGAATATACCCTCTGTGCTTAAAAATGTGATACATAAAATATACTTTTTATTTTATTTTGTATATATTTATATATATTTCTAGTTTATATATGTATTTTAATACTTTTTTATGTCTTATTTATTTATTTATTTTTTCAATATATGAAATTTATTGTCAAATTGGTTTCCATACAACACCCAGTGCTTATCCCAAAAGGTGCCCTCCTCAATACCTTCCTCAATGTCTTATTTATTTTTGAGAGCAAGAGAGACAGAGCACAAGCAGGGGAGGGGCAGAAAGAAAGGGAGACACAGGATCTGAAACAGGCTCCAGGCTCTGAACTGTCAGCCCAGAGCCCCACGTGGGGCTCAAACCCGTAGACTGCAAGATCATGACCTGAGCAGAAGTTGGACACTTAACCAACTGAGCCATCCAGGCTCCCCTATGTATTTTAATGTTTAAATATATATACATATTTTACCATTTTCCTGTATAGTATTCTTATGTCATGGCAGGTGATAATGTTGTTCAGAGCTTTTATTTATTTACTGTATTATAGTCTTTCTGTTTTACTGGAAAGAAATTATTAAAAACTAACAATGTGGAATTTGCTGTTTTTTCCATTAATTCTCTCGATTTTTAGTTCAGTATTTTGAAGCTTTGTTGCTGGATGCAAATACGTTTGTGATGATGATATCTTTTTGATAAATTGCCCCTTTTCTCAGTATTGTCTTTAATTTTTTTTTAATGTTCATTCATTTTTGAGAGAGAGACACAGACCGTGAATGGGGGAGGAGCAGAGAGAGAGACATACAGAACTCAGCAGGCTCCAGGCTCTGAGCTGTCAGCACAGGGCTCGAATTCATGAGCCATGAGATCATGACCTGAGCATCAGACTCTTAACTGACGGAGCCACCCAGGTGCCCCGACCCTTTTCTAGGTATTAAATGTACTACTTTATCTCTGAGGACCCATTTTGTCTTGAAATCAACTTTAATCAATAATATATATTGCCACTCCAACATCCCTATGCTAATTGTTTAGATTGCATGTTTTCTTTTTTTTCCTTCCTTGACATATTTTTATTTATTTTTTAATATAATTTATTGCCAGATTAGCTAACATACAGTGTGCTCAGTGCATATCTTCCATCCATTTACTTTCAATCTATCTGTGTCTTTAGACTTAGCGCATTTAGGGGCACCTGGGTGGCTCAGTCGGTTGAGCCTCTGACCTCGGCTCAGTTCATGATCTCAAGCATCCTGAGTTCAAGCCGAGCTGACACCTCTGAGCCTGGAGCCTCCTTCAGATTCTGTGTCTCCCTCTCTTTCTGTCCCTCCCCACTTGTGCTCTCTCTCTTTCTCTCTGTCTCTCTCTCAAAAATAAATAAACATTAAAAAAAACTAGAGTTAGCACATTTATTGTTGAGAACATTTAGGTAGGTCTCAATTTTCTATCCATTTTAGTTAGATAGTTTGATCCATTATCTTTTAAGGAAATATTTGATGTTGTTTTTCTGTTTGTTTTCCGTTGCGTCCAATAATGATTTTAATCGTGATTATAGCTCTGTTCTTATTTACTGTTTTATTTTGGAAATGTTTGGTCAATATTTCTTTGATTTGGGGAAAAGCTCCATTTTCTCTCTCTCTCTCTTTTTTTTCCTCTACTATGTCCATATGTTTAACTTTTCAATATTGTCCCATAGGTCTCTATCACTTTATTAAACATTTCTTTATCTCTGTTTCTTCAACCTTCTTTCATGTGAATAATTTCTGTTGATCTAAGGGCAAGTGCAGCGAGGTTTTTTTTTAATTTTGTTTTGTCTTGCCATTTCCATTCTGCTGTTGAGACCACCCAGGATATAGATAGATACATTAATACAGACATGTAGCTATATAAATATATAGATGTTTTAATTTATGGTTTTAGAATTTCCATTAGGGTCTCTTTTGTGGATTTTATTTGTCCATTGAAATATGATCTCTTTTCCTTTATGGTGGCATACGTTTTTAACTCATCAAACATTATCATAACAGCTAATCTAAAATCCCTCCATAATTTGAGTATCTGGGCCATCTCAGGGTTTGTTTCTATTGATTGTCTTTTCTCTTAAGGATAAGTTAAATTGTGTGCCTATGTTTGTATTTCCTGTAGTTTTGTATTGCATACCACATTGTGATGGACATTTTGTGGAAGTTCTATATTTTCATACATTCTTTTGAAGAGGACATTTTTTTTTCTAATTTAAGCAACCTATTAATTGGATTGAAGTGAAACCCCGATGTTTGTTTTCTCTGAGGAGAATACAAGTCAAAACTAAGCATAGTTCTTTTAGACATAGCTGAAGTGCTTAGATTCTAGCCTGCACATGTAAGCTTCAGGTGTCAGCTAAAGATTGGAACAGAGTTGAGGCAGAAACTATGGTGCTTATCCAGATTCTCCAAGATTCCTCATTGCAATTAAGCTAAGGTGTTGGCCAGCACCCTAGTCCCTGTTCCCTGGGTTATCAGAGCACCAGGATTGTGATTTTCCCATTGGAGTTTTAGCTACCTCATGTGGTATAGACAGAAACCTTTTGCTGGGAAAACGTACAGATAAAAAAATCACGCTGTTTTGCTCCCTTACTCTAAGTATCCACTCTCCTCATAGTTCTGCCTCCTTCTCTTCAATCATTAGTGCCTACATGTAGTTGTTTTTAAAATAGTTTCTCTAGAATCAAATGTATCTGTTGGAGCTGCTTAACCATATTGGAGGCAAAAATAACTGGTTCTCCTTAAAGTTTGTGTTCTAAATTCCGAATACAGTGCAGAGAGAGGCCATAGATATTTGATGAATTGATGAATAAATTAAATAACTGACAATTAAATGAAGGATTAAAGAAATTCATCAACCAGAACGTTAACCTGTGTCCATTGGCATTTAAAATCATCTTGCAATATCATATATTGTTATTTTCATCTTTTTTGCATCCTGCTCGTCTCAACTCTGATTGCATACCTCCACTCATCTAATCCACAGAGAAGAGAACATTATCCATCTAATGTGGGAACTGGAGGCAGAAAACAAATAACATAAATTGGGAATACGGCAAATCTCACAATCATGACGTTTTCTTCGGTTTACAAAACCCTCATATCCTAGGCTAGGCAGTTTCTACAAGTTACAGGAGAGTTGGAGTCCTGTTACTGAAAATAGTAAAATTAGACAGACTTTGAAAAATTAATAAGAAGGAGCACCTGGGTGGCTCAGCTGGTTAAGTGTCAGACTCTTGATCTCAGCTCAGGTCATGATATTGTGGTTGGTGAGTTCGAGCCCCACACGGGGCTGACAGCACAGAGCTTGCCTGGGATTTTCTCTCTCTTCCTCTCTCTCTCCCTGCCTCTCCCACACTCTCGCTCTCAAAATAAATAAAGTTTTAAAAAATGAATAAGAATTGTTCAAGGAATCATCCCATTGTTTTAAAAATAAATTCTGAAATGTTGTATTTAAAAACAAAAACAAAAAAATTTGTGGGCCACTTGGGTGCCTCAGTTGGTTAAGCGACTGACTTCAGCTCAGGTCATGATCTCACGTTTCATGAGTTCAAGCCCCACATCCGGCTCTGTGCTGACAGCTCAGAGCCTGGAGCCTGCTTCGGATTCTGTGTCTCACTCTCTCTATCTTCCCCTCCCCTGCTTGCACACCGTCTCTCTCTCTCTCTCTCTCTCTCTCTCAAAAATAAATAAATACATAAAAAAAGAAACAAAGAATATATTTTGAAAATCATTACACGTCATTTGTAAAGAAGTCCTTGCCTAAAAGCCATTTTTGTAAATATGATCCTTATTCTTATCTCCTGTCATATTCAATTAAAGGAGATTAAAGGAGAGCCTGTATAGACACAATGATTTGATTTGATCAGATATCTGGTCAAAAAAGAAAAACTCAATTAGAGTACAAAATAACTTTAAAAGTGCAGAAAAACTCAATTAAGTACAAAATAACTTTATTTTTTTTTTTTCTGAAATTTATTGACAAATTGGTTTCCATTCCAACAACAGTGCTCATCCCAAAAGGTGCCCTCCTCAATACCCATCACCCACCCTCTCCTCCCTCCCACCCCCCATCAACCCTCAGTTTGTTCTCAGTTTTTAACAGTCTCTTATGCTTTGGCTCTCTCCCATTCTAACCTCTTTTTTTTTTTTTTCCTTCCCCTCCCCCATGGGTTCCTGTTAAGTTTCTCAGGATCCACATAAGAGTGAGACCATATGGTATCTGTCTTTCTCTGTATGGCTTATTTCACTTAGCATCACACTCTCCAGTTCCATCCACGAAATAACTTTAAAAGTGCTATTAAATTGGGATTTTTTCCCCAAATGGCAGAAAAAGCAGAATCAATTAAAATACTACTTTTTAGGGGCACCTGGGTGGCTCAGTGGGTTAAGCGTCCTACTTTGGCTCAGGTCGTGATCTCACAATTTGTGAGTTTCAGCCCCGCGTTAGGCTCTGTGCTGACAGCTCAGAGCCTGGAGCCTGCTTTGGATTCTGTGTGTGTCTCTCTCCCTATCCCTCTCCTGCTTGTGTGCTCTCTCTCTCTCTCAAAAATAAATAAACATTAAAAAAATTAAAAAAAAAGTTTTTGGAGGTGCTCTGTAGTTGATGCTTCTCACACTGTGCTGGGGCCCATGATCCAGGATGGTCACTTGATTTCCCAGAATATATTATTCACTCCTTATACCATTTCAGTCTCCCTCCCTGTCACTAAGGTAATGGTGTTGAAACCCAAACCATATAATATCTTGCCCCTTTGTAAGGACCTACAATGGTTTCTGCTATGTAAAGAACACAATCTTAGTGAATTATATTGGCATGCAATATTGTTCACAGTGTTACCCTGATTTGCCTCTTCACATGGTCCAGTCATATACATAATCTCAAATACTTTTCTTTTGATATCTACACCTTCTTTTGACCATTAAAGCACTCACCATATTGCAGTGAGGAAACTTTTCCATGATTTTCCGTCCCCCCTGTGAAAAGTTTTGCTGTTGTTATTTGTTTATATGTTTGCTTGTATTTAATCTTTCTGGCTTAGCACTGGATCCAGTGTTGGGACGCAATCATCAAAACGTGATTTCTTTTTTTTCTCAGAAACCAATATTATTTGGAAGGTGTCAATCATTTTTTCAATCATGCTGTCCCCCATCTTGGCTAGGTGTTGAACTTAGTATTTTGGGGTGAGAGAAATCTGACCAAAAAAGACCTTAGAGATAACGTGGGGACCAGTAGGATATGAGCACTATTGTTTATTAGAAACCCTGATAATGGAGATAATGGAATTTGCAACATAAAAGAATGGCCCTTTAATAGTACATGACTTCTAGAAGCAGTTAGTTTAGGGATATTCCTCTGAATCTCCGTATGGTTGAGAATGATACAATTCTTACTTCCAGAGGTTTATCCAGGTCTTACCCAGTCTTAAGCTTATAAAATTTGGAAGACTCCTTTTAAGAAAAAATAATCTAAAATCATGAATTGGGGCACCTGGGTGGCTCAGTCGATTGAGCGTCCAACTTCGGCTCAGGTCATGACCTCACAGTCCGTGGGTTCGAGCCCCATGTTGGGCTCTGTGCTGACAGCTCAGAGCCTGGAGCCTGCTTTGGATTCTGTGTCTCCCTCTCTCTCTGCCCCTCCCCTGCTCGTACTCTGTCTCTCTCGGTCTCAAAAGTAAATAAAAACATTTTTAAAAATTATGAATGAAGATAGGTGCAAAATTGAATATTTGTTTCACATCAAAAAAAACTGTAACAGATTATGAATTTTAAATAGCTGAGAAATACCAAAGACACCACAAAATCAAATCAATAACAGAACATTTGTATTAACTGATCTTTTAGCACACCTATATAGTATGCTTTTGCTCCATATTTCATTGCATTTTCTTTTATGGTTTCTTTTTTTTTTTTTTAATTTTTTTTTTCAACGTTTATTTATTTTTGGGACAGAGAGAGACAGAGCATGAACGGGGGAGGGGCAGAGAGAGAGGGAGACACAGAATCAGAAACAGGCTCCAGGCTCTGAGCCATCAGCCCAGAGCCTGACGTGGGGCTCGAACTCCCGGACCGCGAGATCGTGACCTGGCTGAAGTCGGACGCCTAACCGACTGCGCCACCCAGGCGCCCCTCTTTTATGGTTTCTTAATATGGCCACAAATTCTGTAATGTTTTTTGCAAAGAAAATAGATAAATCACACTTTCCTTTAGCAGGACGCTTGATGAACAATTTTGTGTTGTGCCATGGCTTAGAAAGTTCCTTCCAGGCTTGCGGATTGTTTTTGTTGAGTCACATCATGTTTAGGGCTGTTGCCAAAATGGGAAAAACTCTACCAAGTTCATCTCATGTATGTGTTGTCATGGATTTCCCCATCATGGTACTGCCACAGATCTACGTGCTACAAACACAGGGGTTCTGGCACATGCCATTTTGTAAAAATCTTATTCAAAAAGACCAAAAAAAGGAACAGAAAAAATCTTTACTGCATTGATCTTTAAGTGCACTATATTCTCAATTATCTACTTGACAGAATAAAAATTTTGTTCTGACTATGCACTGATAAGAAAACAATCCATTGCTTGTGGGTTTATATGTTTATCGATTTAAAGAATTGCTCATATCTAATTTCTGGTTTCATATACTTCAAACCTTGTGCCCTTGCTCTAGCCACGTATTTTTTTTAATGTTTATTTATTTGTGAGAGAGAGAGACAGAGCGTGAGCGGGGGAAAGAGAGAGGGAGACACAGAATCTGAAGCAGGCTCCAGGCTCTGAGCTGTCAGCACAGAGCCTGACACAGGGCTCGAACTCACGGACTGTGAGATCATGACCTGAGCCGATGCTCAACCGACTGAGCCACCCAGGTGCCCCTCTAGCCACGTATTTTAGGTGCCATAAGGCATGTTCATACCAAGATAAGTTCTCTGGACTGAACTCTGTGTCACAAAGCTGGGTGAATTGGCAAAATGGGATATAGAAGTGCCCTTGGAAACCATTCCTATAATAGCACACTGACGCCTAAGCAAAGAGGTAACTGCAAAATTATACATATTTTTAAACAAATGAAATATATACATATACATATATATTTGAATATAAATATATATATACCTATATCCAAATATGTGTACATATATATATTTCCTATTAGACTCAATCTAACTGAACCCATCATGCAAGTTTCCTTTAATCAAATCCCTAAAATGCCGAAAGTCTCCTCAGTGACTTAACAGCTATGAGGAAATATAATAGAGACAGGATGTAATGGAAAGTAATAGTCCATTGCAATTGAAATTTCTTTTGCAAATTACAAAAGGGAGTGGTCCCACAGACCATTCGCTCTGAAATTTGCATGTGTTTTAATTTTTTTAATGTTCATTAATTATTGAGAGACCGAGAAACAGAATGTGAGCAAGGGAGGGGCAGGGAGAGAGAGGGATTCACAGAATTGGAAGCTGGCTCCAGGCTCTGAGCTCTCAGCACAGACCCCCACTTGAGGTTCGAACCCACAAACCTTGGGATCATGACCTGAGCCGAAGTCAGACGCTTAGCGGACTGAGCCACCCAGGTGCCTCTGAAATGTGTGTTTATTTTTGTTTGTTTGTTTGTTGAGCTCCATGGTAAATCCACCTCTGCTTATGTTATCTTTTTTGGTGCTAGTAAGTTTCCAGTCTCATTAGAGAAAGAAGACAGCCCTTAGTATGTTCTCATCGAAGTCTGTTTAATAATCAATCCATCAATTGAAGCTTAGCTACATTTTGTCATGTTCATGGACTCCAATCTCTCCTTACTGTGATTTTATATTCAGGATGTTGTGCATGTTTCTCTCTATGCGTTCTGGAGATAAAGAAGGTTCTTTCCTGCCTCCTCTCCAAAATAATTTTTAAAAAGTCATTAGACTCACAAATGAAAATGTGAAGAGGCCATCATGAGGCTCTGAACGTCAACGCGTTTCTGCTCTTTGATTACGAACAATGAGAAAAGGCAAGAAAGACCGCGGAGTTTCATTATCTCTGTCTTTGTGTATCACTCGTCTCACTCGTCATTCTGCACCCATGTCAGTTTATAAGCTCTCGCCCAAATAGGGAAACAGCAAAGAGAAAGAATACTGAGGGCTGCGGTGGCTGTGATTAAATCTAAACCCTCCCCGCAGTCCCTCGTTTCAGTGTGTACCCACATCACATCTTGTGCGGAGCGCTGCCGGTTAGATGGGAATAAACTCTGCTTTACCCATTTCTTCAACTTAACTCCATGTTGAGCACCCGCGCCTCCCTACTTGGATGTGTGATAAAAACTCTTACCTACTAAGGAATGGAACGTCCCCCCACTGGGGCACAGTAGCCACAGAGATTGCTTCTAAATTGCCACCATTTTTACCAAATCACCTTCCGGGTACCATCTCTCCAGTCTGGCGCCAGAAGATATTAAGCAAGGAAGCAAAATGAGTCAATGTATCTCCCTGGCGGCCAGGTCACCAGGCCTGATGCAGTGAGCTGAATTCAGCTGCTGTCAACTCTGGAGACCTTCTGGAAAGCATGGCTGTGAGGGAGCTGATAGCATACATCCGGGCTTGGTGAGTGTAGAAATGCCTTCCGCTGTCGTGGATGTGAATGACTCTGTCAAAGCAACCACGTCTATAAAGTGACTCAAATGGTGCTGTTACTTTTTTGGTGCTGTTTAAAAGCATAACTGATCACAGTTTTCAGATACATAATATTTAAGGGTGAAAGCTTATTTTGTGGGCTTACCTGGAGGCAACCAACTTGAGTCCGAGACCAGTTCGTAAGTGTAAAACCTTAAGAAAACTGTTGATAACATTCAGATTTCATGTCCCCATGTTATAAAACGTGGGCTACCTAGTTCAAAACTAAGGTGTCATTGCAGACCTTATTTAAAACGGGATCGGTTTAGGAGACCCGTTACTGTAGCTAACACAGTAGGTTGGCTCTGGTTTCCAAGAAGGGCTTGCTACTTTCTTAGTTGAAACTTTCTGAGTCTCAGATCCCTCGTCTTTATTGTTTTAATGTTTATTTATTTATTTTGAGATGGGGGTGGGCGAGGGGCAGAGACAAAAGAGAGAGAATCCCAAGCAGGCTCCGCGCCGTAAGCACAAAGCCTGATGTGAGCCTTGAACGCACGAACCGTGAGCTCATGACCTGAGCCCAAATCAAGAGTCAGGTGCTTAACCGATTGAGCCACCCAGGCTTCAGATCCCTCTGAAGTCTTTAAAATGGCTGAGTACTCGCTTCCCTGGGTCATTAGGAAAAGGAGAGTACACGCAAAGTGCTTCGCGCAGTGTTTGAAATAAGAGCACAATTTTGTCCTCCTTCTCCACAGCTTTGCCAAATGACTTTGTTGAGTAAGGCTGCTTTAATGCATTATATCAACGACTCTAAAAACTGGGCGTGAGCAATTATGCGCGCAAAAACTTACCCGTAAAAGAGCACTCTCCATCTTTCTTCCCAAGTGTGAGTACACATACACGTATGCAAACATTCCAAACTCCTTCCCACTTTCTTGGATTCACCGTTGCCTTAATTCCTTCTTATTCCAGTACCTACTTCAGTCATTTAAATCACATTTGGTTGGTATGCAGGCTTGTTTTGTCTTGTTTTGTTTTGTTTTGTTTGTTTGTTTATTTAGTTTAGTTTAATTTCAGTGTAGTTGACACACAGAGTTGTATTAGTTGCAGATGTACAGTATGGTGATATACCATACCTGTATAGCAATATATGCTAATATATTACGCCGTGAGCTATCAAGCCACGAAAAGATATGGAAGGAACTTCTGTGCATTTTACCCAGGGAAAGAAACCAGGTCAGGAAACCTACAGACTATATGATTCTCACTGTATGACATTTCGGAAAAAGACAAAACTACAGAGACAATGAAAAATCAGTGGTTGCCAGGGGGCTTGGGGAGGGAGAGGAGAGGGATGGATAGATGAGGAACAGTGAATTTTGGGGGTGATGAAACTATTACGTACGATACCATAACCATGGGTCCATGTCGTTACGCATTTGTCGAGACTCACAGAAGCGTGCAGCACAGAGAACCTTAATGTGAACTAAGGATGCTAGTTAATAATGATGTATATACAATACTTGTAACAAACGCACCACCGGGATGCAAGTTGTTCGGAATAGGGACAATGGTGTGCTGAGATGGGGGAGTGGGGGTGATGGAACTCTCCAGTATCTGCTCAATTTTTCTGTAACACTAAAACTGTACTAAAATTATTTTGAAAAATACACAAAGATAAAAACAAAACCCAAAACACCCCACCTCTGCTTTGGTCTTCTAATTGTATTTGACGTGAAAGAAAAACACAACTGTGATGTACTTATAGTGAATAACATAAATAGACTTGGAGAATCATATATGGCTTGATAAATGGGGTATCTCCCCTGACTAGAAAGACACGTTTGTTACCTAGAAAGAAATACAGTTATGGTTTTTCATAGGAAAGCAATGCATGGAGTTGACAGTCAACTTACGTTTGCCTCTCTCGGACTTCAAGCTCCTGTAAGTTGAAGCTGGGGACGATAAATGTGATGGAAAAAGAACAGTGCTTTAGGGTGTAATGTCTAGATCCAGAGGCTTGGTTCTCCCACTCACTGCCTTTCTGACCTTGAGAAACGTTGATTAACTCCTCCGTGTTCCAGTTTCCTCTTGCCTTAAAGGGAATAATAATAGTACCCCCCCCCCATCAGGGTTGTTTAAGTGTTAAATGAGATGGTGATGTGAAGAGCCTCGAAAGGTCCTGGCTATGTCAAGGTTAGCTGTTTTTCTTCCAGCTGTGATTATACCCCTTCTCATTAATCTTCTCTCACAGACACACCAGCAAACAACAGACCGCCAAGCAAAATAGACTTGATCGTTTGAAATCTAAAGTTTCCTTCTCGATATTTTGTTTTGTCAGAGTAAACAGGTTGTTCTATTCAACATCCCAGACAAAGGCTTATTAAGCAGAACAAGAGAGAATTTCAAACAAAAATTTAGGTGGGCAACTGCAACTCGAATTTACTGAGGGATATGAAAGGGCAACACTAACTTAGATTATTAAATAAGTGTTTAACTATGATTTAGATTTAATAAAACAATTATGTCCATTAACTTATAATTGATCATTATTAAATGTATAATTAGTGAGATTGAATAACCCAGGAAAAGATAAAAGTCTATCTATCATCCATTGTTCATTCTCAATATGCAAGATTCTAATAATCATTGGCATATAATATAATTATGAAGTTATAAATATAAATTAGATTACATGAAGGATGGATTTAAAATCCTTATGCGTTTTATCTAATCACTATAAATTTGATTATGGATAAATAGCTAAACTATAATATGGTATTTGAGAGTAAAGCTTTTCTGACTGAAACCTTGAATGCTAATCTCAAGCTGTTCAATTTCATGACGCTGGAACGGTTGATGGCCAAAAATTACAGAGTATGACAAAAATGTAAATAATAGATCATGGCTAAATTTGAGTTTCCAGGCAGGAAGATAAAAACTCTGGAAAGATAAGATTTGGTGGAAAACTGCAAGAGTCTTGTGAAGTTGAACTATTTTTTTATTTTATGAAGGCTCTTGATGGGTTGCTCCTATCAGCTACCTCCTCTTTATAATGAAACTGGTGGGGCGCCTGGGTGGCGCAGTCGGTTGAGCGTCTGACTTCAGCCAGGTCACGATCTCGCGGTCTGTGAGTTCGAGCCCCGCGTCGGGCTCTGGGCTGACGGCTCGGAGCCTGGAGCCTGTTTCTGATTCTGTGTCTCCCTCTCTCTCTGCCCCTCCCCCGTTCATGCTCTGTCTCTCTCTGTCCCAAAAATAAATAAACGTTGAAAAAAAAAATTTTATAATGAAACTGGTAATATTTCTTGTCACAGTAATGCCTGAAAATAAAGCAGCGTGACTGAGGATACAACCCACACCGTAGCACATGCAGAGACAAGTTCAACATCGCTTGATCATCTAAGGGCTCCACAAATACAGTATGCACTTTCCCCCTTGGTACTGAACCCCTCATCTCTCAGTGCCCAGAGAGAACGCGTAAGAGACTGTAATGAAGAACAAAGACTTCACGGTAATTTGAGTTATTTTCATTTCAAGTATTTTTTTCCCCATGCATAGGAAAAAACGTAAAATTTGTTTTAGGTGAGTAATCTGACTCGTAGTTAAAAACCTGTGATCAGAATAGGAATAATGGAAAAGTTTTCACTTCCCTCTAGTAAACTGATCTGCTACTCAAAGGGAGGCGATGGATGAGGAACTCTTACCTGCACCAATCAACGCAATGGTTTTCAGTGGGAAAGATTGTAGACACTGTGGAAGGCCATTCTCTGCCATCTACCCTAACTGGGGAAATAGTAACTCTCCTATTTGTGTTGTAGGTAGCAAATCAAGTATGTACTTCAAGCTCTTAACACAGTTATTGGCACATACAATTACCCTTTTAAGAGCCCTTTGTGGGGCTCTCTGCTCTCAGCTTTCTGATCTCTGCTCTGATCCTGTCTCCCTCTCCCTCTCTCTCTCTCTCTCTCTGCCCCTCCTCTACTCATGTGCACTCTCTCTCTGAAAAAGAGATACGTATTTTTTTCTACTTCCGATCTATCCCATTTAATAAATTCTGCTGCCATTCCTATTTGCAATAGTATACTGTCTTGATTACAATAATTTTACAATGTTTTGCATTGTAGTAGAACAATTTATTACTCTTTTTTATTACTGTCATGTCTGCTTTCAGTCTTCTATATTTTCAATATAAATATTTGAATCCATTTACAGATGAAGTTCTATGTACATGCACACACGCACACACACCCTGTTAGTATTTGACTAGAATTTAACTGAACCTATAGAACAATTTAGTAACAGTTATATATTTACAATAGTGAGACTTCCAATACATGACTAGGTTCTATTACACATTCATGTCATATTTTTATGTATGTTTTACAGTTTTCTTTGTAGGTGAATGCACATTTTTTATTAGAATCATTTCTTGCAATTTAATATTTTGATGCTATTATAAATCATATCTTTAAAAAAATCTCCATTTCTAAAATAGTACAAGAAATCACATTTTATGTTTGTGTATTGAGTTTATTCCTAGAAAACTACTAATACAATATCCATATTTTTAATTATCATGTAAATATATGTATATTCACATAATAATATAGATAAACGGATTATTTTGGCCGTAATTAGATCAACAGCAAATTATGACTTTTTTTCCCTCTTGTACTTTAACCTAGCACTGGCTAGGTCTTTCAGTATGATGTTTAAGAGATATGGAGATCATAAGCATTCTTGTTCTTTACCCTGGATCCAGAGGGAAATTATTAACATTTTATCATTAACTATACATTTTTTTGCAGGTTCCAATAACATCAGTAAGATTTGTAGAGGGCCTTTCTATGCCCAGATTGTGAATGATTTTTATAATGAATGGATCTTAACTTTTTCTAAATATTTTTACTGAATTTTGAGGGAGTGACCGTATGAGATTTATTTCTTTTTTTCTCTTGTTGAGGTCAACTACAGTGAACAGTTTAAAACTGTTAAACCATCCTTGCATTCCAGAAAAAAAGTCAACTTGGTCTTGTATACATATCTCATGGGTTGAATTTGCCAATATTTGGTTTTGCCTTCATGATGACTCACTATGAATTTTCTCATTTTGACTGTCCTCAGGTTTGGAATTAAGCTTATAGAAAAAGGAGTCTCATTGTATAAGTTAGATAATGCATCCTTATTTCTACTTTCTGGAAGATTTACTGAAAGACTGGCATTAAAGAGTTCTAGGAACGTTAAAATTCTATCTGAAATTAATTAGCCATTTGTACATTTTACTTCTAAGATTGTGTGTATAGCTTTGGCTCATTAGTTTTTCCCTGTGGGAGAGTTTACTATTTCTTGATGTTAGTAAATAAAATGTATGTTTCATATATTAGCATAAATAGACATTGCATAGATTTTTATAATTTCTGCTTATATATTAGAATGAACAGCTCTAATGCGATCATGTATATACATTTATTTTCCAATTTTGCTTTTCTTAAATTTAATACCAATTACGTGAAAACATAAAAATGTAAACAAAATTACTTTAAAGGAAAAAAAATCACATTTATTGAGTAATCTACATTTCTTCAGGGATCTTATATGCCACTTTTATTATGCTTTAGATTTCCACGTATGATTATTTTCCTTCAGGGCTATCTCTTTCCACAGGGGAAGATGTCTATTCCTGAACTATGACTGAGGTGTGGTGATAGGATGACATTTTAGTGTGTTTGAAATTATGTTAGTGGAGGTTTATCATCCTTACTATCCTTTTTCAGGCTATTGTTGTGTATTTCC
This sequence comes from Prionailurus bengalensis, assembly GCF_016509475.1. Taxonomy (NCBI): domain Eukaryota; kingdom Metazoa; phylum Chordata; class Mammalia; order Carnivora; family Felidae; genus Prionailurus; species Prionailurus bengalensis. Next base: position 16,033,140 of record NC_057355.1, read on the forward strand.
ATTATTTGTTCATCTGAGAGAACTTTAGATTTATTTTGTCAAAGTATCCAGAATTTTCAGTTAGCATTTTAATTGCAATTGTATTGAAATGATCAAGTTTGTAAAGGACTGCCTTTTTTAAAAATGTTACTTGTAATTTGAAGTTCTTATTTTTTCCTTCTTTTCTTTTTTTTTTAATGTTTATTTATTTTTGAGAGAGAGAGACAGAGAATGCACATGAGTGGGGTTGGGGCAGAGAGAGAGGGAGACCACAGAATCAGAAGCAGAGTCCATGTTCTGAACTTTCAGCACAGAGCCTGACATGGGGCTCAAAACCACGAACCGCTAGATCATGACCTGAGTTTATGTCATGCGTTCAACCAGTGGAACCACCCAGGCACCCCTCCCTTATTATCTTAATTAAAATCTTCCCGTTATCCTTGTATCTCTTGCAGATACTTTCTAAGTTCTCTAGTTAAATGCTTTATTCATGTAAAATATTTCTTTTTTTTTTTTTAATAATTAACATATTTAATATTATCATTTACATGTTTTGGTTCCAATGTACTTTTGGATCATTTTAGCTCTGATTTTTTTTTCTTTTTTTAACTCTGCAGATGTAGGTTTAATATACTCCTGATTTGTTAGATGTTTAGAAAATTTTCTTCAATTTAAATATTTGAAAGGTTGTAATTTGGGGGTCAGAAGAAAGTTATCGGTTTCTAGTTTTCTTTTCTTTTATAATGCATTCATCTGAATTTCCCTGTACAATTTTTACTTTGTGCTTTCTGAAATTGACAGACCTGAGTTTAAAATATCACCATAGCTTTTGTTAGTTACCTGACCCAGGGAAAATGATCTCTCAAGCCTCAGTTTTGCTTTGTTTTGTTTTGTTGTTTTTCATATGTCAAACATAAAAGAAATAATGCTCTCAAATTGTTATGAACACCACCTTGAATAACCCACACAAACACTCACTGAGAAGGCTCAGGCAATCTTAGTGATCATTTGTATAGGATAATAAGGAATAATACATAGATATTAAATCAACCTTAGTATATATATGATATATACTATATAGTAATATATAATACTATATAATATATTATATATTGTATTTATATTTAAGATGTCATCTACAATGGCAATAAAAACAATAAACAATCATAAGCCAAAATATAAATCCGTTATCAGAAATATAAGGTAAGTGAACAGAAGCTTACTTATTGTGGGAGATGCTGAGACACATTTTTAGGTATTTCAAAAATAGACACCCCCAAAAGACAGATATATAGAAAATATATATACTATATTTATATGTATACACTATATACAAATATACTATAAATACAGTATAAATATTTATAAATATAAATATAGTATAGTTAGTATATATAGAAATATATAGTATAGTATAGTATAAATATAGTATATTTATAAATGTAAATATAGTATATATAAATATATATTATATAAATATATGTATTTATATACTATATTTGTAGTATATATATTTTCTATATATCTGTGTCTTTATATATACATATATACACATATATACATACACACACACACATATATATACATATATATGTAGTATAACCATAGAATGCTACAGTGACCACCATAATATGTATATATATATTTTTAAAAAGACGTTGAGATAGGAAATATTCCTGGAAACAAAAGAAGACATTTTATTTTGATAAAAGTTTAATGCATCAGGAAACATACCAGTTAAAATACATGAAACAAATCTGACAAAATTCAATGAAAATAGTGTCACTTCTTCATGAATCGTTGGAGACTTGAATACTCAACTCAAAGTAATTGATAGACTACCAAGGGATTAAAACAAATACAGAAGACTTGACCAGAAATTTCAACCAATCCGACCAAGGTGATATATACAGAAAGCTCTCCAAAGGGACCATAAAATACACAATTTTTTGTGTGTACAACTGGAACATTTTCTAGGATATACCATACACTAGTTCACAAAGCAATTTTTTTTTCTTTAGGTTTCTATTTTTTATTTTTCTACACCTAAAGTGGGTCTCAAACTCATGACCCTGAGATAGAGAGTCACATGCTCTTTGGACTGAGTCAGCAAGGCACCCCCAAAATAATTACTTTTTTAAAAAAATTTAATGTTTATTCATTTTTTGAGAGGGAGAAAGAGCATGAGTTGGGGAGGGGCAGAGAGAGTGGGAGACACAGAATCAGAAGCAAACTCCAGGCTCTGACCTGTCAGCACAGAGCCCAACATGGGGCTCGAACCTATGGACCAGGAGATCATGACCTGAGCTGAAGTTGGACGCTTAACCAACTGAGCCACCCAGGCTCCCCTGCCCAAAATAATTCTTAATAAATTCACATAAAATTTGTTATCTGATCACAGTGGAATTAGAAATTTAAGAAAAGGGGTGCCTAAGTGGCTCAGTCGGTTAAGGGTCCAACCTCAGCCCAGGTCATGATCTCACAGTTCTTGAGTTCAGGCCCCACATTGGGCTCTATGCTGACAGCTTAGAGCCTGGAACCTGCTTCAGATCTGTGTCTCCCTCTCTCTCTGCCCCTCCCCGCTGATGCTCTTTCTCTCAAACATAAATAAACATTTAAAAAAAATTTTAAAGCAGAAATAAAACAACAGAAAGAAATCTAGAATATCTCCAAATATTTGGAAAGGTACACACTTCTAAGCAACCCTCGGATTAAAGAAAAAAGCACAAACAAATAGGAAATACTTTTAACTGGGTGAAAATGAATGTACAATATATGAAAAATTTCCATAAATGCACCTAAAAACAGCAGTTAGCTAGAAATTTTAGTTTCAAATGCCAATTTTAGACAAGAAGCAAAGTTTCATTATCATGATCTAAGATTCTACTTTAAATAATTGGAAAAAGAAGGGCAAACTAAACCCCAGATAAGCAAAATAGTGAGAGAGCTTAGAATAGAAGTCAGGAAAACAGAAAAGGGAATAAAATAATCAGTGAACTCAAAAGTTGGTTTGTTAACAAGGTCAAAAAATTGACAATCCTTGAATACCTTTTAGCTAAATCAACAGAAAAAAAAAAGGGACAAGATGTAAATTTTCAAAATCAGGAATGAAAGAATAGACATTAGCACCGACCCTACAAAATTAATATGATTACAAAAAATATCACGAGTATCTATATGTCAAAAAATTAGACAATGCAGATGAAACTGCCATATTCCTAAAAAGATACAAATTACCAAAATTGAATCATGAAAAAATAAATTAAATAAATTGAGTATTCAATTAAGGAGTGTGCTGGTGATGAGCACTGGGTGTCATATGGAAATGTTGAATCACTATATTGTACACCTGAAGCTAATTATCATATACTGTATGATAACTAACTGGAATTTGAATAAAACCTTTAAAATATATATAAACATTTCCAAAAAGAAAATTCCAGGCTCATAGGATTTCTTGGGTGAATACGATAAAGTATTTGAAGAACACCAATTTTTCTTTTTTTTTAATATGAAATTTATTGTCAAATTGGTTTCCATACAACACCCAGTGCTCATCCCAACAGGTGCCCTCCTCAATACCCATCACCCACCCTCCCCTCCCTCCCACCCCCATCAGCCCTCAGTTTGTTCTCAGTTTTTAAGAGTCTCTTATGCTTTGGCTCCCTCCCTCTCTAACCTCTTTTTTTTCTTCCCCTCCCCCATGGTCTTCTGTTAAGTTTCCCAGAATCCACATAAGTGTGAAAACATATGGTATCTGTCTTTCTCTGTATGACTTATTTCACTTAGCATAACACTGTCCAGTTCCATCCATGTTGCTACAAAAGGCCAGATTTGATTCTTTCTCATTGTCACGTAGTATTCCATTGTGTATATAAACCACAATTTCTTTATCCATTCATCAGTTGGACATTTTGGCTCTTTCCATAATTTGGCTATTGTTGAAAGTGCTGCTGTAAACATTGGGGTACAAGTGTCCCTACGCATCAGCACTCCTGTCTCCCTTGGGTAAATTCCTAGCAGTACTATTGCTGGGTCATAGGGTAGATCTATTTTTAATTTTTTGAGGAACCTCCACACTGTTTTCCAGAGCGGCTGCAATAACACCAATTTTTCAAAAGCTCTTTCATAAAACAGAGGGAAAAAAAAAAACATGGCCTACCTCATTCGAGAAGGCATTATTACTCTGAAAGTGAGAGCTATCAACGAATCACAAGAAAACTACAGACCAGTGTCCCTCACGAACAGTGAAAGGAATATATTTAACAAAATATTATTAGTAAACTGAATTCAGCAACATATAAAAAGCCTGAAACATCGGGACAAGTGGGGTTTATTACAGGAATGCAAGCTTCAATTAACAAACCAATGAATACATGGCACCATATTGATAGAATAAAGAGCAAAAAATAGTACCACCTCAATAGATGCAGAAAATGCACTTTACAAAGTTCATCACACATTTGTGATGAAATATCTCGGAAGACTGAGAATAAAATAGATTGTCCCAATTTTATGAAGAGACACAACAAAACACAACCAAAACCAAACAAAACCAGAGCTAACATCAAGCTTAATAAAGATGGAATCATTTACCTCTAAGGTGGGAACATGGCAAGGATATCAACTCTCACCACTTGTATTCAACCTTTTCCTTGAGACTGAAGAAAGTGCAATAAGGAAAAGAAAATAAAAAGTAAAGACCTTGGATTTGGAAAAGAGAAGTAAAACTGTCATTATTTGCACATGACTGAGTCTTGTACATAGAAAATCCTAAGCAATCCATCCAAAATCACTAGAATTAATGAACATACTTGGCAAGTGCAGAGAAGACAAGCATAATATACAGAAACCAACAGCATTTTTGTAGAAGCAAGGAGCCATTCAAAACTGAAATTAAGAAAATAATTCCATTGATAATACCATCCAAAGACGTCAAAAGGTTTAGGAATAAATTTAATACAAGTATTGTTAAGATTTTTATATTAGAAAAAGATGACTAAGAGGAAGGAATTTTAAAATACTTAAATGAATATATATTTGAAATCCATCAGTTTGAAGAATTAATTATATTAAGATGCTAATTCTACTCAAGATGACCCACCAATTCAATGTAATCCTGTGGAATTTAACAGGTCAGCCCTAAAATGTATATGGAAATGTAAAATATTTAGATCTTCTAAAACACTTTTGAAAAAGATAAGCAAAGTTGGAAGAGTTACACTATCATTGTTAGTTGTTTTTGTTTGTTTGTTTGTTTGTTTGTTGGGCATTGAGAGGGGCATTTGTTGGGATGAGCATTGGGTATTGTATGTAGGTGATGAACCATTGGAATCTACCCCAAAAACCAAGAGCACACTTTACACACTGTGTCAGCCAATTTGATGATAAATTATATTTAAAAAAAGAAATTATCATAAACTTAGATAGTAAAAGAAAAAAAGCCATTTAGTAGCTCACAGCTCTATACATCAGAAGTCTATGGGGCGCCTAGGTGGCTCAGTCAGGTGAGTGTCCAACTCTTGATTTTAGCTCAGGTCATGATCCCAGGATTGTAGGACTGAACCCCACATCAGGCTCTGTGCTGAGTGTGGAGCCTGTTTAAGAGTCTCTCTCTCCTTCTGCCCTTCTTCCCCACTCACAGGCTCTCTTTCTCTCTCTCTCTCTCTCTCAAAAAAAAAAAAAAAGTCTAGCATCCATGACATGGCTGGGTTCTCCATTCAATATTTCATGAGGCTGAATTCGAAGTGTTGGCCAGTTTTGTTCTCAACTGGACCTCAAAGTCCTCCTCAAAGCTCATTTCCAGTTCTTGGAGAGATTTACCTTCTTCCTGCTATAGAACTGAAGTGCTGTCATTACATTGGCTGTCACTCAGGGGCCCCTCAGTCCTTCTAGAACCCATCTGTATTTCTTGTCTTATGGCCTCCTCCATCCTTAGGAACAACAGTGTGCCACATCTTTGCCACCTGTGAAGTCTCTCTTAGATGTTTTCTTCTACTATCTTTCAGAGAAAGCTCTGTGATCTTAAAGCAGTACATGATTAGAATAGGCTCACCCTTTTGATTAATTTAGATTCAACTGATTAGTAACCTTAATCACATAAGCAGAGCCACATTTTCCATGTGATATAACATAATCAAGGTTTGATATTTTATTGTATTCACAGCCCCAGGGATTAGAGCAGGAAATCTTGGCCATGTTAGGGCTCTGACGACCACACTACCTTATAAAAAAGATTCTTATAAAGGCAGAAAAATCAAGACAGTGCCATGATTATGCAATCATAAGCATTTAGATTAATGGCACAAATTTGAAATTTAATAAAGAAATCTTTACATCTATGGTCAATAATTTTTATTTGACAAAGATACCAAGGTATTTCAGTCAGGAAAGGATAATTTTTTCAACAAGTAGTATTAGGACAAGTAGATACTGGAATCCAAACTTCACACAAAAGAAAGTACTAAATTTAAAATTTTTAATTCACACAAAAATGAACACAAAATGGATCATAGGCCTAAATCCAAGAGCTAAACAATAAAACTTCTAGTTTTCAACTTGATCTGTAATATCTTTCTGCCCCTCAAATGCACAAAAAGTTCTTAGATCATATACCAAAATCTTAATACATAGAAGAATAATTTGATAAATTTGACTTCATTAAAATTCAAAGGTTCTGCTTCAAAGGACACTAAGAGAGAATGAAAAAGAGAAACCAGAGCCTGAAAGAAAATACTTTTAAATCATATATCTGATAAGCAAACAAGCAAGCAAATCCAAAAACAAAAAAACTTAGATCTAAAATATGTGTTATATGTATGTAATTATATAATATTATACATATGTTATATTACTTTTTAGTAATAAGAAGATAAACTCTTAATTTAAAATAAATGGTCAAATATTTCAACAAACACTTAACAAAGGCTTAATAAAAACCCTGGGAAAAGGTACCCAACATCATTGGTCATTAGGGAAATACAAATCTAAACCACAATGAGAGATCACTACATTCCCAACGGAATCATTACAATCAAAAAGTCAGATAATAGGGGTGCCTGGATGGCTCAATCTGTTGAGCATCTGACTTTGGCTCAGGTCATGATCTTATGGTTCCTGAGTTCCAGCCTGGCTTGGGTTCACTGCTGTCAGTGCAGAGCCTGCTTAGAATCCTCTGTCCCCATCGCTTCTTGGCCTTTTGGCTAAGATCTAGTGTGAATCCTCTGTCCCCTTCTCTGTACTCCTCCCCCAATCCTCTGTCCCTCTCTCTTTGCGCCTGCCCTGCTCACACATGTATGTATGCCCCTATTCTCTCTCTCTCAAAAATAAGCATTAAAAAAAAAGTCAGATAATAACAAATGTTGGTACGAATGTGGAGAAACTAGAATCCCTATCCATTGCTGCTGGGAGTGTAAAATGACACAGCCACTTTTGAAAACTGGGTCATGAAATGCAACTCCTAGATATCTATCTACCCAAGACAAATGAAAGAATATATGCACGCAATGACCTGTATCCAAATATTCATAGCAACATAATCATAATAGCCAATAAAATGAGAAAATAGTCTGTAAAATTTTTAAAAATGTATAATGTACGGCTTTACTGACATACGCTTGAACTCTGAATGTCCAATATAGTAGCCCCAGCCACGTGTGACCACTGAGTAGTTGAAAACTAGCTACTCCCAACTGAAATGTGCCACAAATGTAAAGTGTACAAGACTTTGAAGACTTAGAATAAAGTGCAGAATTTAAAATATCTCAATAATAACATTTTATATAAGTCACTGTTTGAAACTTTAGTATATAGGATAAGCTGATTAAATATACTAGTCAAGGTGATCTCACCTGTTTCTACTTTTTCCTACTAGAAAACTTAAAATTGGGGCACCTGGGTGGCTCAGTCAGTGAAGTATCTGATTCTTGATTTTGACCCAGGTCATGATGTGAATAAGGTTACATTCACAGCTTACACTCATGGACTCATCTCATATTTCTATCGCACAGCACTGCAAGAACTTGAATTAGTGGGCTGTGATATGTCCAGTATCAAATGGTAAATATTCAAGAAACTACCATCGTGCATTCAGTGACTGACTTTGAACGTATTTGCACAGCTAAATCAAGCTGCAATGATCAGTATTGCTCTTCGAAAGCAAAACTAATCATTGTAACAATTTAAACTGGAGGAATGACTATACACTACATGCAAAGACATCTCAAGAATTTATAAATAGGTGAGAAAATGGCATTGAAGAAAGAGATTAGGCAGATTTAAGTGTTTTGGATAACAGTTTCTCTGCATAAAAATTCGGTGATTAAATATGTAACCCAATTATTGGACTTCCTTAAGATTAAAGAAAGCATGGTCCTCCAAAAGCAAAACTAGCCAGATTTATGACCATGAGCATGTGAAGGAAAAATCCTTTCCCTAATCTTTCTTTCCCTACATATTTCCTTCTTTCCCTCATGTCCTTCTTTCGTGTCTTCCTTCCTTACCCCTCCTCTCTCACCTTTCATGTCCTTCTTTTCTCTTTAAAACTAATCACAACAATTTGCTACATATTATTCTGAAACAAGAAACTAAAATATTATAAGGCTTTAATTTTCAAACTAATTCCTTAAAGCCAATGCATTTTTTATATAATTTTTCAGCAACATCCCTGAAATAGCTCATGAATTCAAAGATAGAAACGTCTACCTTTAATTATCAAGGAATGGATAATAGATGAGATCCTTTTTTTGAAAAAGTTTATTTATTTTTGAGAGAGAGAGAGAGAGAGTGTGTGTGTGAGCAGGGGAGGGGGAGAGAGAAAAGGAGACATAGAACCCGAAGCAGGCTCCAGGCTCTGAGCTGTCAGCACAATGTGGAGCTTGAACCCACAAGCAGCGAGATCAGGATCTGAGCCGAAGTCAGATGCTCAACTGACCCAGCCACCCAGGCGCCCCTACATGAGATCATTTTAAAGTGGCAGATAAAGACCTATACCAAGCTGGGTGGATGATGAGTAATAAATTACTCTTTAGAACCAAATGGCTTTATTACGATTTTGCTGATGTGAAAATGGAGGCACAAGAAACAGAAACATTTTTCTCTGTTTACTTTTGTCGATGGACTCACCACCATGAGTGCCATTGTGGCACAAGGTCAAAATCATGGAAGTACCAATGGAAGAGTACTGAGGCTTCTGTCCTGACTCTGTCAAGCACTAGCTTTACCTGTAGGCCAATCACACCCCCGTTCTGGCCCAGGCCTTGAAGAAGGTGGCAGAGCCGCTCAATGAGCTTTAAAATAGTTTCGTGATTTGCCTCATTAGAGACATCCGATGCCTTAGGTACAGGTAATAACAAGTCACCCTTGAAATGTCGGTAACTTCCAATGTCTGTTATCCATAGTGGCCATGTAAGTACTGGTTCGTAATGGGACGCTTTTGAGAGAGAACGGGACGCTGTGACAATTATAGTGAAAAGACAGGCTTTTGCACAAGACTGTCTGGGTGCTAACTGGGACATATGGTCACCTTGCCCATCCATGACCATGGACTCTCACACACTCGGCGTGAAATCCGGGCTTGCCATTGAACCACTAGAATGGTAAAATGCAAACGACAACAATAGCGACATTAATAATAATAAGGAGAAGAGCTATTTGATAGAATATTGCCAGGGTTAGCTGGTTGGGTTGATGGGTTAATTACAAAATTGGGCAACTGTTTCCAAGGACTGTTTTTCCATCTTCTGGATATGAACACATGTGCGGTGTGTGCGTAAAGATTCGTACGTGTATGAATGATGGGTGGGTGTAGCCATGTATTTCTCATGGGTTCCGTGGGGAACCAGCTTTCTGAATCTATGCTGTATCCCAAGTTCCGTTCTGCCTGCTTTCCTGTGGGTGGTCAACAGCCTCTTTCTGGGGGCAGTTTTTGTCCAGCTGATCTCTGAAGGCTTTGTCTTTCCGGAGATTAGTGTAGAGAATACTTCATTTCCTTAAATGGGATGTGCTGCTTGCCTCTTTATTCCACACACAGCTCTGGGGGAGGTGTGGGACTCGCTGAATCAGCCTGTCAGGTAGAACATTATCTCTACACCAGCAATCCAAATGTGGGACTCCGCCTAAGTGCTTCAGTTTCTTCATTCGAGAAACAATAATCTCTCGTCTCATGCGGCTGTCATGAGTTTTAGCTCATGCCAGCAATTATTAAAGGAAAAAAAAAAGGGAATGTAAACTTTGTTAAACTGTTCCACACAGCGCACTAATCTTGAACCCCAGCCTTGGCATCCTGCAACGTTACATGGGTACATTGTTTTAAACACTTTCTTGATTTTGGAATTTTGAACCGAAATTCCTTGAGGATATTTTGTTAACACGTTCCTGAATGCACTTGGAACACAAACGTGAGGAAGATAGGACTCCGTGACAAAGGTGTGACTTTTATCATCTCGGGCCATATAAAATCTGGTCTCCATCCCTTTGGAGATGACTCTCCTAAAATGGAACTAAATAGTAACAAACAAATAACTGCATATTATCTAAATATATTTAGGGCCCTACTCTCTTAGGAAGGAAAGAAAGAAGAAAGGGAGGAGGGGACAAAAAAGAAGGAAGGGAGGAATGAAGGAAGGGCACCTTTGATATAGACATGTGATAATGATTAAAAGGAAAAGAAAGAAAGAAAGAAAGAAAGAAAGAAAGAAAGAAAGAAAACAAAAATCATGGTTAAAAAGTAAAACCAGAAGAAGCAGGCTCAACCTTTCCCTGTCTACATCGTTCTCTGCCCGACTGATTTAGCTCAAGCAGTTGCCACAGAAGCTATTTATTGGTAGGGGAAGCCACAGAGAAAGCAGTCTGGGCCAGGGGAATTTCAGCTCCTGCTTAATTTCTAGTCAGAAGTCCGAGTTGTGGCAGGTGGGGAATGAAAAACCCACACATGTTTCACTTTAAGCGATGTGAAGTGGTCTCCCCAAACTGCTTCCCCTCCAGGAATCCCCTCTTCGATGCATATTTAAAAAGAGGAGGCCTGGGCAACATTGGTCTCCAATTTTATCTGCTTAGAAGGAAATTCTGTGCACCTGCACACGGACAAAAAGTTCTTCCCTGCCTTCTTGGAATGATAAATAATTCAAGTGTTGTGCTCCAGAGAGGGCCACAAATGAGTTTCCTATCTTGTTGCAGCAAAGATATTTTCCTAATCTGGAGACATCTAAAAAGGTTCTTGAAATATGTGTTTATGGATTATTTTGAAACAAAACGAGTATCTGTGTGAGTGTATGTCTTGTATTATAAGCTTCTGGAAGATAGGAATCAAGCCGGTTTGCTCTGCTTTTTAGGGTACATTACACATTTGGGGTAGCTTTTAGGGAAAATCAGAGTTTTCTAAAGCTTACCTTCTCACACAAACACCAGTATGTTTGCGTAGTTGTAGTCTCCTCTCGTCTCCATAAAAGGCATACGTAACATTACGAATGGGCTCCTTCTTCTCTGTGTCATCGTATGATTGTGCTTTTATCAACTTGAGGGCTCCCTGCCACTGGACCCTTTGAAATCGAGCCTGAAGTCTAGAGACGCCGCTACTATTCTCCCTTCGAAAAGGATTTCCCATCCACCGAGTCGAAGAAAAAACCGAGTTTTTCACATGTGAGTCATTTTCACCAACACGAATTTCCCTGCGTAGGAAAACAGGGCTAATACAGCAATCTGAAAGCCCATGTGATGAAAGCCTGTGTCACCATGTGCAAAGTGTGAAATGTAATTGAAAGTAAAATGTTTAATTAAAATGGACATTTCTGAGCCTGGTTCTGGCAGCAGCCATCTTGCTGAAAAATTATATTTGTTACACCAGCAACCTGGGAGAACAGTTCAAGAGACTGTGAGTGCCAGCTTCCATCGAAGAGTAAATGGGGTGAAAACCAGAAGGAGAGCTTCAGTGCGGATCCTTGGTCGCTGTGCATGTCCCCAACACGGGTGCCCCGGTGCAGACCGGTCCGAACAAGCAGACCAGCCACATGGAGCTGTTCTGAAGTCAATATTAATTATAACGAAGCATCTCCTTCCCTCCAAAGAATCGTCCCTTTCTCTCATGTCAGCAAGTTTTCCTTAACAACCGGGCTTTCAGATGCTATGCTGAGTTTTTGCAGCCTGAAATGTGAGGCAACTCATCGTTTCTAAAGTTATTTCTCCTTTGAGACCACGGAGATCTTTTTTTTCTCCCCTCATAAAAGCCACTGATCCCAGATAATCCTCAGACTTGAGTGGGGATGAGCTTCACTGACTTTCCCAGTTCAAATGTGAGAACAGAATTTGAAAACGAGATTCTGTCTGGCATCCCAAAGGACAGCTTCTCCTCCCTGAAGTCTGGGTCCGTTCAACAGTCAATCTGGTTGTGGAGCACCCCGCCTGAACTGGGCGGGTTTGGTCATCCGATAAGTGAGTGTCGCGGTCTCAGAAAGTGTCCTTGTTGGAGAAGAATTTCTTTGGCATTTTGTAAAGGGCAAGTGAAATAGAGCTTTTGTTTTTGTTTTTGTTTTTGTTTTTTGTTTTTTGTTTTTTGTTTTTTTTTTGCCTCTCTTGTGCCACCCTGTAAAACCATGGTGGCCAATTGTAGATCCAAAGCGTGCAGCAAAATTTGTGGATCCCTTCCTAAAAGGCAAAAGTTCCAATTTGTCACTCCCTGGTTTTCAATGTCGTTAGGCTTACTTGCGCCTTCTCGCGCATTTACCTCCTCTGGAGCCCGGTTACCATCCCTAGATATCTAACAGTGAAGGCACAGACCAACAAATACACCCATAAATAAAAGATCCGTAAATGTAAAACTCATTAACAATGTCAACCGCAAAGCATCGCCGGGGAAAGAATTCAGAAGATCGGAGCACGGTCCCGCAATTCACGATTTGGGTGTTAAAACCACTCTCATTGTCTAGATCCAGCAGCCATGACATTTGATCATTTTTTTCCTACCTGACCTTGTTTAGTGAGCTCTTTCTCTATAATATGTTCTTTATTGCCCAAGGAATGCTCTTTGAATTTACTTTCTTTACGGTGTGATTATAAATCTTCATGACATCCCTAATGATTCATCTCTTTTGGCACTGGGCAGAAGGATAACCATTTCTATAATGCGCACATTTCATTTAAGGTGTAACCAGAAGGAGATTGATCCATCAGTACAGGGTGTGTAGGCATTGGCCGAACTCTGTCCCTGAAACCATTTTTCCCTCCCCATAAACACATTTATTTTTAGGGTGCTTTCTGCCTTCAATGACCCATACTCCTCTAAATAAGAGGTTGTTTTGAATCTGTACACGATCTAAACCACTGTCCTTGACTTCTGATGTAACTTTTAATCTTCGCTGTAATATGGAAATAGTTAATGTTGAAACAGCCACCAGATTATTTCACGTGTCTTAAACAAGATAGCCTGCTTGATTGGAACTCTGATTGGTGTCTGTTTTCCGGGCTTTGCACTTCCCACTAAAAGTAATAGAGCTACATTATTTTAGGGGAACTAAAGGAGCATGGTCTTTATTTGGGGGTGCACTGCAGAGAGCCAAGCGCCTCATCCTATAGGCGTTCCTGACCATGTCTCTGAGCTCTGGCTGCTAGCAAAGTGTTCTAGCAAAGTGTTCCTCACGAATGAACCCCCCCCCCCAATCCCTCTCCTAAAAGATTTCTGGGATTGAAATGTTTCCCCCCGGCGCTATACGATTTTTGTGAGTCAGCGGTGTTTGCTTCAATCCAACATTCTACGTCCACCGTCTCATGAAAACAGAAAAAAAAAAAAAAACTACGTGAGCTACAGGAGAAGCCCCCAACAGGGGGAAAGAAACTTCTACAAAAATACTGTTTTCACTTCAGAGGACACAGGCTTGGTCTGCAGAGCTGGAAGAAATGGAAGATGTTTCTTTCTTCCTTCCTTCCTTTCTTTTTTTTTTTTTAATAGACATATGTACAACATTTGTTTCCGTTTTATTTCTGCTGTCATAATATGATGGTTTTATTCAGTTTTTCAACCTGCTTCAGCTGGAAACACTACATCTTTAAATCAGGCAACCCTGGCGTCTGTGTGAATTCCCTTGCTGTGCTCCCTCACCTTACCCAGGTGCATGTTAAATCAGTATTAATGACAATATCATTCTTGTGCAGTCATCTCCTGCCTGCAATTTGGTTTTAATTACCCGCCACGTTGTCTTTCCCCCTCACTGACAGCCATTAAATAGGGAATGACACCAGAGCCATGGCTGTGTGGAATATTCACTTCGCCAGATTTTTGTCCCCGTCATAAAGCAGGCGGCAGTGCCTCCTAGTGGCGGAGACCAGACAGGGCCGTAACTGCGATTGCAGGCTTTCCGTGCACTTTCCAGGTTGATTTGGAAACGCGGGCAGATTGGGAGCCGCACTATTTTTAAAGAAAAACAAAACAAAACAAAACAAAATTAAAATCACCGATCGGCTCAGGAAAAATTGATTTCGGTAAAGTTTTGTTTTTGTTTGTTTTCTCCCCGCTGAAACATAACAATAAATCGACCCGCTGTTTAAAGCCTTGTCTTGCCGTCTACAGCGGAGGCTCTTTGACAAGGAACTTTTCACATAAAATGTAACTGACCAAAGTTCTTGAAGCAAATCGTTCCACCCCTCCACGAATTCGAATTTCAACTCCTTCTCCTCCAGTGGGCAATTGTCCTCCCATGCCACAGAGAGGGCGGTTTCTTTTCTTTCTTCTTCCCCTCTTTCTTCCCTATTTTATCTTTTCCTTTCCTTTTTTTTTTTTTCCATTTGACAAACTCTCTTTATTTTAACACGAGCCAAAAACACCCTGTAAGCCACTAGTGTGTAAATACACGGAGATGACACCCACCTTTCTGTGCAATTACACAGTTTTCAAGTATTTTTTTAAACCAAGTTCTCCCTTCCACAGGAGTTTAAAATGGAAGTGGTTAGTCCGAATGTTCACATGAGACACAGTGCAGATGCTCCGGACTGAAGATGGCCCGATAATGGCTAGCACATCGTGCGTGTTTCAAAATTTTTTTGCTTAAAGTGAACCTGCAGGCATGTGCATTCCCCAGGAAGGATGTTGGACCTCTGGCACTAGAAATTAAAAACACGGCTCGTAAACAATACAGCACGGCACACTGGCAGAGGGAGCACCCGGGAGGAGCCGGGTTCAGTCTCTACCGTGTGATTTCTCTTCCACCAACTTCTCTGTGGTTGGAAGGTTGCGGCCCCACGGATTGCTGTATCACAGTTGTTTCCTAGCTTCTTTCAACAAGCATAATTACTCATCTTACGTGCTGCTAAATGAGAGTCGTTGCTAACTGCTTTAATTAGAATTTTAAGCATACATAGTATATGCAATAACGCGCACATACATTTATGGGGTGCATTTGCGCTTGTATGCCGGTGTTTATAAAAACTCAGACATGAGCTGGAGAGGCCGATAATGACAGCCGATCTCTCTTCTTCATTCTCCCCACCAGCACGGCAGGGCTATGCATAAATTCATGTGTGCTTACTGCTGCTTCTTTGAAGAATAACTCTTCGTATTCCCATTAAAAAAAATTAACATGAAGCTCTGAGTATTTTGATGCAAAAAGTGAAAGTACCGAACAGAAACATGAAATACTGTTAAAAGGGTATTATCGGTTAGAACCTGATCTCAAGTTCAAAACCAAACGCACACACAAACAAAACACACAACCTTGGAGCGAGAACTTTTTTGCTAAATGAGAAACTTTAAATCGCCTCATAAACTGGTTTTCAGCGCTCCCGATAACATCAACAAAAGAATTTAAAAAAAAAAAGATGTTGTCTTTAAAACTTAGGAAATTAACGTATTTTTAAAGGGGAAATGTGCTCGCTTGATGCATGGCTTTCCTTCAGAGGAAATATTTGATCTTTTGAATGTTGCCTGAATTGACTCGATGTATTATTTTAAGGAATATTTCCCATCATTAAATAACAGCTAGGAAAATTGTTAATCTTTCCAGACTGAAATGGGAAGCTTGTAAATGCAATGATGAAGGCTTAATCTCTGATACAGCTTACATATATTGGTTTACAGCTATATTGAGCCCAGTTAGACTGATTTTTTTTTTCCGTTCCTAATATGAAACTTGATGCTGGGAAATCTGATAAGTGAGTTTCATTACCCTGGAAATTTATTGCTTCTCTATCCAAGTGCAAAGAAATAGCACGAGTAAAAACAATGAGGAGTCTGTATGCAAGGCATTAATGATGGCTACTATTTTCTCGGGAAGATTCTGCATTGGGAACAAGGGGTGTTTGCTATCCCAATGACAAGGCACGCTATTCCTTTTAGGACGGGTCACCATTCCCGTTGCCTGGTGGGTGTAATATCACATCAACGTGTTCTTCGGGCATGTCAGATCAGCAAGAGGAAACCCCGTGGAAGACAGGAGGGTATCTGCAAGCCGTTTTCCCGGCGTTTGGGCAGAGAAGCAGCCGAGTGCCCTGTGGCACCGGGCAGGTGCTAAGCGCTCAAAACCTTCTGCGGGCCGACCCCCACCTCGACTCAGCCCTCTCCCCGCACCGCTGCTGTCTCGCCCCTGCAACAGGCTTTGCACATTCTGAGCTCCACTCGGTTGCCTATGCCTCCTGCTCACCACATTACAGATGGGAGAACAGAAGCTGAAGAACTTTGCAGGGAGCAAACAGTATCATTACATTAATTAAGCCAGTGACTAAAATCGTCCCCTGACTAGGGAGACCCAATGCTGGGCAACACGGGAGCGAGACAACAACCATGTGAACGGTATTTGTGGAGTGCTCTCTGTGTGCCACGTACAGCACATGAAATACCTAACTTTATTCTGGTAGCAAATCCACAAGCGATGTTCTGAGGGCAGCACCGGGGCTCAGAGGGCGATGGCTTAGCTCAAGTCTACCACCGGGAAGAATCCAAGTGGGCTGTGAGGCCTCATTCATCTGCCCGACTACACAGCTGATACTTTTTTTTGTTTGTTTCACTAGACAGTGGCTGCTGATTTCCAGAAACTTCTACTCACAATGGGGATTGGTAAAAGATGCTAATGTGACGCCAGACGTAAAATGGCAGGTAAGCATAGAGAAGCGGAAGCTGAATGTATCCTGATAGGGAGAAGGTCATTATCAGCTTAGCCCTGATAGGAGAGTCTCCCAGGAGGAGACGGAAAGACACAGTTGTGTTGTGTCAGGGTGCTAGTGAACAGCATCCCTGGGTGGGGGGGGGAGGGAGGGGTCAGCATGAGAAAACAGGCACATGCAAGCTTGCACAGATACACCCAGAGAAAGGAAATAAGGGTAGGTGAGTGTTATTTGGAAGGACAATAGCCACCGGTGTCGCCAAAGAAATTTTTCCTTTCATGAAGACGGTGTCTCTCTGATTGGTGGGGTGCAAAAGGCTCCTTTAATGCAGGACTTTTCAGAAACTTGCACATGTTACAGGAAAATATGAATGAGAGAGAAACTTGGAGAATACCTATTTCTCAAACTCATTTGTCCTCAAATATGAATTCTTTATAGTGCCTCTGTCAGGAAAGGGCTGCGGACACACTGTAGAAAAATATTGTTACAAGGGGCGGGGGTGGGGGGGAAACTGAGCTGATGGACAGGGACCCTTAAATGCCTGATTAAGACAGGCTTTATCCTGGAGGCAGAGAAGAGCCACCAAGGGTCTTTGCACGGGGAGCCGATGTCTACTGTTACGTTAATGATAGTTCCAATCTCCAAGGTTGAGACAGCAAGAGTAGCATATTCTCAAACACCGTGGGGCCGAACTTGTCAAAACAAATACTATACGCTTCCTTCTTGGTTTACATCGTAAGTGAGCATGTGCCTTGCGGTGTTGACTTACTGGAATTAGTCCAAACGCTGTGGTTGGAAATAACCCACGCTTTACAGGTTTTATAGAGTACTGGGTTGATATTTTAATCTTGCTGAGCATTAAGGATAGTAAAGAAAAGAAGCCGGTGGAGATCACTAAGCAAAGCCTCTCAAAGGTTTTTGACTACATATGGCATCTCCCAAGAAGGAGACAGCAAGAAATATGAGCCCAAATGAAAACCAGGGCCGCGTTCGGGGATGTTCAGACATTTGTCGCCCTTGTTTCAATACGTAACTGTTCTGAATTCTGACGGATCCAGAATTTTCTCAACATTGCCAATTTTCCTGCGAGTTTCTAGAAGTTTTCATGAGCACAGAAGTACAGCATGGACTTTTATCCTAATGATGTTCTCAGCTGTGGAGCCGTCGTAAAACTTCTTGATGTAAGTGAATAATAAAAGGTAATGTTTACGGAGCCCAAGTCTGTCTCCGGCACTTAAACGTATTTATGCCTTTAATTCTATAACAACCTCAGAATAAATGCTACCATTTCCTCGTTTTTCTAATTAGAAAACAACAGCAGGCAGAGGTTGCCGAGATCTTGCAACCAGATTAGTGAGAGAGTTGGAGTGAGTTAGGGTGAGGCTCAGATCTTTCACTCTTGTACTGTGTTTTTCAGCCACTTTCTACCTAACGGTGTGGTTTACAAGGACTTCCCTTCTGGCTCAGGAACATAACAGTAATAACAGCCAACAGATTTCACCACACACCAGGCACTCTAGTAAACCATGTGCATTGTTTATCTCCTTTCATTCTTGCAAATGTTCGGCAGGACAGGCAGACTTAATAACCCCATTAGAATACGTGAGAACAGTGGGGCCCGGAAGGGATGAGTCCTATGTTCAAGGTCACACAGCTAGTCACAGGTAAGTCTGCAATACAAACCCGGGTCTGACTCCAGAGACGGTTGACATAAAGGCCATTTCTGTTTAACCATATCATCAGGAAGTTTGTCACGTTAAGTAAATTACAGTTGAAAATTACAAATCGGATCTCGTGTTGGGTCCTTTTCATTTTCTTCTTCCAATTAAAAAAAAAAGTGTGTGGAAAAATATTTATTACTCTCCGATCCCATGCTTTTGCAAGCCGTGTTTATTTTACACAGACTGGTGTATCTATTATGCATCCACAAAACTCATTACGACCTTTTAAAATGGCTCTTTTTTTCATTCTTTTCTTTAAAAAAATGTTCTAAAAAAATCATACATGAGTGTTTTTCCTGAAAGTCAAACACTAATGAAGCTCAACTGCCCTATTTATAGCATTTTTTCCTGTATTGATCAAAGCAATTGGAAGAAAATGGATGTGCAAGAATGGCAGGTTATATATAATAATACCCTAGTTGACTATTTTAAAAATTGAGAGTTGAAAACACCACGATCAAAATGAAAGATTTTTACACCCAAATGATTTCTTGTGTTGTCATCTTTCTTTGAAGAAATCAATTGAATATTTCTTTATGAACTCTTTGGTATAAAAAAAGGAATGGCTTATAAATAAATACCATGTGTAATTTCCTTTTTTAATTAAATACATAAGCAATATATAATGGGGTGTCTCATGTTCTTTCCGTCTTTTATAACATTTTATCCAAATCACGGGGAATGTTGGAATGTGGTTCTCAGATTCTTACTTTTCTGCCTGTGATCTGGATGCAATGTTTATTTCCCAATGAAATCCTACCATTAAGTCGGGAGGTCCAAGATGGCAGTGGAGGAAGATCCTGAACTCACCGCCTCCCATCATGGATCTACATCTACATGTAGAACAATTCTTCCTGAATGAGAAACGAAGGCTGATACCTGCACACCCAGTGACAGAGGGACCACATAGAGAAGGGTAGGAGAGATGGAGTGGCAGTGATGATGGGAACCCCACCCAGAATATGGCAGCTTGCAGGAGGGAGGCCATCCCCGAGGAGCCCACATACAGACTGACCTACCTTAGGGAAGAGCAACAAAACAGCAGTTTAAAAAACAACCAGACTCTAAGTAATGGAAACCCTCATACTAACCCTTAAGCATCTACCAAACAAGTGGGCAACTGCAGGAGTTCTTTCTGGGATTGGAAGTCCCAGCAAGCACCACGTTTTACATCCCCCCGCCCCCTGCCACCTTGATAGCAAAGTTGGGAGCAGAGTCCAGGCACTCTAGCCAGCCTACTAGATTGACCCCAGTGTACCCTGAGGTCCAGACCCCTGTCAGCTCCAGCCAGCCCCCAAAGCTAGCCCTGGCAGATCATGCCCAGAGATCCCCCATTGGAACCCAGCTTAGCTCTACCTATCCCACGAAATCTCAGACCTGTAACAGTGTGCCTGGGAACCCCAAGCCAGTGCCCACTCCAGCTTCAAAGCTGTGAGGCACATGTACATCTGAAATGCTCCTACTCAAAGCTACCCCTACAAGACTGAGGGGTAACAGTTCTCCTTTTTCATAAAAACAAACAGAAAGTCAAACAAAATGAGGAGACGGAGAAGTGTGTTTCAAATAAAAGACCAAGAGAAAACCCTAACGGGGCGGGGGGGGGGGGGACTAATGAAAAGAGGTAAGTAAGCAATTTATGTAATAAAATTTTTCATAGTAATCATCATAAAGCTGTTCATCACACTTGGGAGAATAATGGAGGAACACAGTGAGAACTTCCAAAAAGAGTTAGAAAACATAAGAAAGAACCAATCAGAGCTGAAGAATACAATAACTGAAATGAGAAATAAACTAGAGGGAATCAATAGTAGATTGGGTGACACAGAAGAATGGATCAGCAAACGAGAAGGCAGAATAGTGGAAATCACCCCATCAGAACAGTAAAAAGAAAAAAAAAGAATTTAAAAATGAGTATAGTTTAAGGGACCACTAATCTAACATCAAGTGTAATCATATTCACATTATAGGAGCCCCAGAAGGAGAAAGGAGAGAAAAGGGGGAGGAACAAATTATTTGAATAAATAATGGCTGAAAACTTTCTTAACCTGGGGAAGGAAGCAGATATCCAAGTCTAGTAAACAGAGAGTCTTAAACAAGATCAACCCGAAGAGGGCCACACCAAGACCTTTAATAATTAAAATGGCAAAAGTTAAAGACAAAGACAGCGTCTTATAGGCAGAAACAAAACAAAACAAAACAAAACAAAACAAAAAAACAATAGTCACATTTGAGGGAAACTCCATATGATTGTCAGCCTATTTTGTAGCAGAAACTTTATGGGCCAAAAGAAGTGGAAAGACACATGTAAAGTATCAAAAGGGAAAAACTTACAAACATCGACACTTTTCCTGGCAAAATTGTCACTCAACATTGAATGAGAGGTAAATATTTTCCCAGCTAAGCAAAAAGCAAAAAAGTTTATAACCATCAAACTGGCCTTGCAAGAAATGTTAAAGGATCTTATTTAAGTGGAAAAGAGAAGGCTGTAACTAGAAACAAGAACATTATGAAAGAAAAATCTCACTGGTAAAGACAAACATATAGTAAAGGCAGTGGACCAGCCATTTGAAAAGCTAGTAAGAAGGTTAGAAGGAAAAAAGAGTAAAATCAATTATAAATACAAAACGTTGTTAAGGGAGATACAAAATAAAATGCTATAAAAAAAAAACATCGGGGGAGTAAAAATGTAATGCTATAGGAATGCATTTGACCATAAGAAAACTCTCAGGTTATCATGGAGTGGATACATAAATACATATCAATACATATCAATACATATGAACTTCATGGTAACAAAAAAGCAAAGACCTACAATGGATACACTAAAAATAAAGAAAAAGGGCCCCAAACATAACACTAAAGAAAACCATCAAATCACAAAGGAAGAGACCAGATAAAAAGGAACAGATAAAACGTACAAAAATAACAAAATGACAAGAAATACATACCTGTCAGTAATTACTTTAAATGTAAATGGACTAAATAATCAAAAGGTATAGGGTGACAGAATGGGTAAACAACAACAATAACAAAACAAGACCCATCCATATGCTCCCTACAAGAGACTCACTTCAGATCTAGACACACACGGACTTAACGTGAAGAGAGGGAAAAATATATTCCATGCAAATGGAAATGAAAAGGAACCTGGAGAAGCAACACTCGTCACAGACAAAATAGATTTTAAAACAAAGACTAACAAAAGACAAAGAAGGGCATTACATAATAATAAAGGAGCCAATCAAAACAGAGGATATAACCTTCATAAATACTTATGCACCTGACACAGGAGCACCTAAATATATAAGTAAATATGAATAAACATACAAGGAGAAATTATCAGTAATACAATAATAGCACAGGACTTTAATACTTGCATCAACAGATAGATCATTCAGACAGAAAATCAACACAGAAATATTGGCCTTATATAACACATTAGACCAGACGAATTTAGTAGATATATGAAGAACGTTCTACCCCCAAACTGCAGAATACATATTATTTTCCAAGTGTACATGGAACATTCTCCAGGATAGATCACATGTTAGGCCACAAAACACATCTCAATACATTTAAGAATATTCAAATTATATCAAGCATCTTTTTCTTTTTTTTTTTTCAACGTTTATTTATTTTTGGGACAGAGAGAGACAGAGCATGAACGGGGGAGGTGCAGAGAGAGAGGGAGACACAGAATCGGAAACAGGCTCCAGGCTCCGAGCCATCAGCCCAGAGCCCGACGCGGGGCTCGAACTCACGGACTGCGAGATCGTGACCTGGCTGAAGTCGGACGCTTAACCGACTGCGCCACCCAGGCGCCCCAAGCATCTTTTTCTTTTTGACCACAGTGGTATAAAATCAGAATTCAATTACAAGAAGGAAACGAAAAAACATAAACATGGAGACTAAGCAACATGTTACTAAACAACCAGTGTACCAATGAGGAAATCAAAGAAGAAATTAAAAAACAAACAAAAAAAAACCTTAAGATAAATTAATATGGAAACACAACTTTCCAAATCTATGGGACATAGCAAAAGCAGTTGTAAAAAAAGTTTATATAGTGATAGAGTCTTACCTCAAGAAACAAGAACACCTCCCCCGAAAAAGTCTAACTCTATTTCTAAACAAACTAGAAAAAGAAGACCAAACAAAGCCCAAAGTTAGTAGGAGGAAAGAAATAATAAATCTTAGAGGAGCAATACAGGAAATATAGGCTAAAGAAACAATAGGAAAAAACCAATAAAATTAAAAGCTATTTCTTCAAAAAAATAATGAACCTCTAGCCGGAGTCATCATGAAAAAAAAAAAATAGAGAAGGCCCAAATAAAATCAAAAATGAAAAAGAAGTTACAACTGACACCACAGAAATACAGAGTCGTAAGAGACTACCATGAACAACTATACACCAACAAATTGGAAAATCTGGAAGAAATGGGTGAATTCTTAGAAACACACAACTTTCCAGGACTGTATCATGAAGAAATAGAAAATTTGAATGGACAAATTACAAGTAATGAAATTGTCAGTAATTTAAAAATACCCCTAAAATAAAAGTTTAGGACCAGATGGCTTCACAGGTGAATTCTACTAAATGCTTAAAAGACTTCACACCTATCCTTCTCAAATTATACTGAAGAATTTAAGAGGGAGGAATGTTTCCAAACTCATTTTATGAAGCCAGCATTTTTCAGATACCAAAATCAGGCAAAGCCTACACACAAAAAGGTCAATATCCCTGATGAATATAGATCCAAAATTCCTCAACAAAATACTAGCAAACTGACTTCAGCAATATGTTAAAAGGATCATACATCATGATCAAGTGGGATTTATCCCAGGGATGCAAAGGTGATTCAACATTTGCAAATTGATCAAGGTTGTAAGCCACATTAATAAAACAAAAGATAAAAATCATATAATCATCTTAATAGATGCAGAGAAAGCATTTGACAAAATTCAGTATCCATTTATAATAAAAACGCTCAACAAAGTGGGTGTAGAAGGAACATACCTCAACATAGTAAGTGCCATATATGACAAATGCATAGCTAACATCATATTTAAGGGGGAAAACCTGTATGCTTTTCCTCTAACATAAGAAACAAGAATGCCCAGTCTCACATCCAAACTGGAAAGGAAAAAGTAAAACATTTTTTTTAATTTTTGAAAAAAATTAACTATCAGAAAAAAAACATTTGTGATTGCATCATAAAGAATAAAACATAGGAATCAATTTAACCAAGGAAGTGGAAGGCCTGTACTCTGAATGCTATAAAACATTGATGAAAGAAATTGAAGATAACACAAATAAATGGAAAGACACCATGCTGATGGATTGGAAGAGTTAATACTGTTAAAAATTTGATATTACTCAAAATATTCTACCATGCAATGTAATCCACATAAAAATACCAATGGCGGGGCGCCTGGGTGGCGCAGTCGGTTAAGTGTCCGACTTCAGCCACGTCACGATCTCGCGGTCCGTGAGTTCGAGCCCCGCGTCAGGCTCTGGGCTGGTGGCTCGGAGCCTGGAGCCTGTTTCCGATTCTGTGTCTCCCTCTCTCTCTGCCCCTCCCCCGTTCATGCTCTGTCTCTCTCTGTCCCAAAAATAAATAAAAAATGTTGAAAAAAAATTTAAAAAAAAATACCAATGGCATTTTTCGCAGAACTAAAACAAAGAATTCTAAAATTTGTAGGGAAGCGCAGAAGACCCTGAATAGCCAAAGCAATTTAGAGAAAGAGCAGAGCTGGAAGCATTATACATTCTGATTTCAAACTATACTACAAACTACAAAACAGTATGGTACTAACATGAAAACAGACACATAGATCAATGGAATAAAAGAGAAAGCCAAGAAATAAATCCACACATATAGGGTAGATCAATCTGTGACCAAAAAGACCAAAATACACAAAGGGAAAAAGAGTCTCTTCCATATATGGCTTTGGGAGCACTGGACAGCTCCATGTAAAACAATAAAACTGGCCACTAACTTATACCACAAACAAGTACAATTTTAAAATGAATTAAAGACTTGATCTGAAATCATAAAATTTCTAGCTGAAAACATAGGCAGTAAGCTCTTTGATACCAGTCTTAGAAATATTTGGCGGGGGGACAGTCTCCTCTGGCAACCGCTACAAAAGCTAAAATAAATAAATGGGATTACATCGAACTAAAAAACTTCTGCACAGTGAAGGAACTCAACAACCAAACCAAAAGGCAACCTACTGAATGGGAGAAGATATTTGCACATCATGCATCTGTTAAGGGAGTAAATCCAAAATACATAAAGAATGTACGCAACTCAATGTGCATTAAACACGACCGAAAAAAATAGGGAGAGGACTTGAACGGACATTTTTCCAGGAAAGACATACAGAAGGTCAGCAGGCATGTGTGAAGATGCTCAACGTGACTCATCATTAGGGAAAGGCAAATGAAAACCAGAATGAGATATCACCTTACACCTGTCGGCTGGCTATTGTCAAAAGACCAAAAATGCAAGTGTTCGCAAGGATGTGGGGAGAAGGGGACCCTTGTACACTGTTGGTGGGAATGGAAGTTGGTGTAGCCACTGTGGAATGTGGTATGGAGGCTCCTCCCCAAAATTAAAAATACAAATAACAATGTAGCAATCTCACTTCTCCATATTTGGTGAAAATGAAAACACTATTCACTGTAACGTTCTTTGCAGCATTATTTACGGTCACCAAAGTATGAAAACCACCTCCATGTCCACTAATAGGTGAATGATGTGGCATCAGGAAGAAGATGTGGCATATATATGGCATATATATTCCATTATATATAGAATATATATATATCTATACATGTATGTATGTATATATGTATGTATATGTATATACGTATATATGTATGTATATGGAATGTCACTCAGCCATAAAAAACAATAAAATCTTGCCATTTGTGGCATTGCTGATGGACCTGGGTGATATTAAGCTAGTGAAATAAGCCAGAAAAAGAAAGACAAGTGCCATATAATTTTATTTATATGTAGACTCTAAAAACAAAAATGAACAAATGAAACAAACTGAAATAGACTCATCAATACAGGAAATAAACTGTTGATTATCAGTTGGGGAGGGGTTGGGGTAAACGAAACAGGTGAAGGGGAATACGAGGTACAAACTTCCACTTATAAAATAAATGTTATGGGAAGAAATGTAATGTACAGCATAGGGAATATAGTCAATAATTTTTAATAATTGTGTATCGTGACAGATGGTAAGCAGGCTTATCATGGAAATCATTTCATAATGTAAAACATATCAAATCACTATGATTTACACCTAAAACGAATAGGATATTACATATCAGTTATACTTCAGTTAAAGAAAACACTGTCATTAATGAAATATCAATACTTTTTCTTCCCCATAAACTTGTAAAACTATGTTTGGAAGTCTGTTGAATACCAGCAAATACCTTTACTGATTGCAGAAAATCTCAGTGTTTTTTTTTAGTGATCTTTGTGATTCTGTAAAGGGAGCTGTAGGTGCTACATTTTGAAACTTTTCTTTGGGACATTTTCAATATGAAATATCTATTAACAGTCCTAATGTAACACGCACACACGCATATAATACCTGTGCCTTCAAACATTTGGAAACATCTATACACTTGTTGGATGATAACTATAATTAGTTCTAGATGTTTGAGGGTAATGGAGGTAAATATAATGTGTGTTCAGTTTTGACTAGTACTATAAAAAACTCATCTCAGGAAAGAAAATTATGTTCTACAGACACATGTAATTGACAACAATGGCAATTTGTAATCTACACAAAGTTGTTCACGCTAAATGGTTGGGAATATGTACTGTTCAATCTTTCAAACCATAGTGTCCATTTGCTCCAAAAGAGAGTATGGATGTATGAGATTTCTATGCAGGAAATAGAAACTCAGCATTTTAAGCAGAAAGAGATTTTTTTTTTTAGATTTTTTTTTTCAACGTTTATTTATTTTTGGGACAGAGAGAGACAGAGCATGAACAGGGGAGGGGCAGAGAGAGAGGGAGTCACAGAATCGGAAGCAGGCTCCAGGCTCTGAGCCATCAGCCCAGAGCCCGACGCGGGGCTCGAACTCACAGACCGCGAGATCGTGACCTGGCTGAAGTCGGGCGCTTAACCGACTGCGCCACCCAGGCACCCCTAAGCAGAAAGAGATTTAAGAGAGGGGATTAGGTACTTTTAAATGTTTTATTTATTTTTGAGAGAAGGAGCGTGCAGGCGGAAGAGGGGCACAGAATCTGGAGCAGCCTCTCTGTGCTGACAGCAGTGAGCTTTACATGGGGCCCGAACTCACAAACCACAAGACCGTGACCTTCCCGAACTCACGAACCATGAGATCCTGACCTGAGCCAAAGTCAGATACTTAATGGACTGAGCCACCCAGGTGCCCCAAGGGGATCAGGTACTTTTAAAGGGCTGGAGGAGTGAGCTTTCAAGGATGACTCTGAGCACTTTGCAAACTTGATACACCGGGGAAGTTACACATCTCTGCAGGAAACAGGAAGGTGGCGATTACAGATGTCGCATCGGGACATTATGTACGGCCAAAATGCACAGTGAATGCTCGAACCTAGGAACGACACAGATGCCACTATTCCCATGGCAACTGCCACGGCTGGAGCTGCCCCTGGACAACACGGAAGCTGAACACTGATCCCTGGATTGTGGTGTCAGGAAAAGCAACAACCACCCCACTCCCTTGCCCATAACCTTGCTTTGGCAGGAAGAGCCAAAAATCACCAGGAGTTGAACTCTGCCTGATAAGCTTCTTCAAAATCATAAGGGAAAAAAAAAAAGTGCATTTTATTGGTGTGATCTAATTTGTATCTTAGACAGTAAGAAATGTTGTGTTAGTTTTCCAGCCTCTCTAGTTTAGGAAGGCACACTCAAAAGAGTTGGTATTAACAAGGGTCAGTCTACCATATTGAACACTTTTTGAAAGATGGGTCATTAGATTCAAAAGACTGGGTGGTACTTATCCACTCTAGGGCTGAGTAGACCACAGATACTCCGTGATGATGGCATGCTTCTGAGTCAAAAAGTAACACT
Organism: Prionailurus bengalensis; assembly: GCF_016509475.1. Lineage (NCBI taxonomy): Eukaryota > Metazoa > Chordata > Mammalia > Carnivora > Felidae > Prionailurus > Prionailurus bengalensis. The sequence goes on from NC_057355.1 coordinate 16,061,012, forward strand.
AAACATGAGACATGGGAAGGGAGAGTTTACAGGAAACAATGCTTCGGAGGAAGACACTTTATCCAGAGTTTTACACAATGTTCTATACTCGAAGTTTTTTTTTTTTTTTTCATTTGCAGGATTCTGATTTAATTCAATAGCATTTTTAACCTAAATGACCTCCTCCAATCATTCCAAATCTTTAAACATAGTTTAATTTAAAAAAAATCAAACCTTGTTTTGCACTCTTATCAGCTGTGAAAGAATTCACTCTCGGTGTGTGAGAATTCCCTTGAAATTACAGTTAAGGAGGGACAAAAGTTGTGGAACTAACATTTACACTTGTGGCCTTAATTTATTTTCCTCCTTCCTTCCTTCCCTCCTTCCCTCCTTCCCTCCTCCCTTCCCTCTTTCCTTCCCTCCTCTTTTCCCTCTTCCCTTCCCTCCTTCCCTCCTTCCTTCACTCCTCTTTTCCCTCCTCCCTTTCCTCCTTCTCTCCTCCCTTCCTCCCTTCCCTCCTTCCTTCCCACCTTCTTTCCTTCCTTCCTTCCTTCTTTCCTATCTTTTCTTACACAAATTTATGACATTTGAAAAGATATTGCACATTCTTTATTTTATCCAAACTCTCTCTCTCTCTCTCTCTCTGTCTCTCTCTCTCAACACACACACACCCACACAGAAGTATATTTATATATGCATATTTTTCCTTTCCTTTCTTTTTTTTCTTTACTTTAAGTTCGAAGATGGTTATTTACTTTAAGTTACTGCTTATATACATGTATTTTTAAACTTTTTCAGAAAAAAAATATTTACTTTATAAATTGACTTTAAACATATTCCCCGAATAGAAACTTTAAAACCTACTCTATACTTCTTCATCTCATAGAAATTCATTTTATCTTCTTTTGGGAATCTAGTTTAAGCATAAACTGAGTTAAATACAGAGAATGTCCTTACCTTAATTCATCAAATTTAGTGAAGACAACCAAAATGCCCCTCCTTGAGGAGTACTTTAGGTCACACTAAATATTCTGTGAGGATGAATCCAATTTAAAAATACTGTACTTATGGGCCACTGGAGTGGCTCAGTCAGTTAGGCATCTGATTCTTGATTTTGGCTCAGGTCATGATCTTGTGGCTCATGGGTTCGAGCTCCACATTGGGTTCATGCTGACCGTGTGGAGCCTGCTTAGGATTCTCTCTTCCCCTCCCTCTGTGCTCCTCCCACAGGCTTGCTCGCTCCCTCTCTCTCTCAGAATAAATAAACTTAAAAAAATACTGTACTTACTGTTAAAAATAACACCTTGGGATGCTTGGGTGGCTCAGTTGGTTAAGCATCCAACTCTTGGTTTTGGCTCGTGATCTCATGGTTTGTGGGTTTGAGCTCTACGTTGGGGCTCTGTGCTGACAGCACTGAGCCTGACTGGGATTTTCTCTCTCCCTCTCTCTCCCTTTCTCTGCACCTCCCCTGATCACTTGTTCTCTCCCCCACCCCCCGTCTCTCTCTCTCTCTCAAAATAAATAAATAAAATAAAAGCATTAAAAAAAATAAAGCAACATCTCAGTAAACAAATGTGTCGAGCAGATAGAATTGAATAAAAAATTGTTCAGATCACTCACCTTTGCAGCCTTAATTTTCTCTCTTGGAAAACAGGTATTGTATAATATCTGATTGCATTTTCAGTGCTAAGTTCAAGCATTACACATAGACATTAATTTGAAAGTGCTTTGTGCAAGGGTGACAGAGGAGTGACATCCTGAAATGCACTATGAGGCACCAGAGGAATGCGAAGAAAATGGCTAAGAAAACGACATCATCACTGTGAAGTCAGATGGGTTACAGCACGTAGAGGAAAGCCAGTTCCACGAGCACATGAAGAATGCAAGCAAACTTCTCTATGACCGAGGAAATTTCTGCACCACCGTATTGGACAACCTCAGGGGACGCTATTTCCATAGAATACAATGTCAACGGTGCCTTTTGCATTTGTACACATCTTGGCTCTGAAGCTCTAAACATATCTGGTGGAATTTGGAAAGGGGTTGTCGGGCTGAGTCGGCCAGGTATCCCGAGTGGCTAACACGAATGCCAATGAGGACACGAGGCTGTAAGAGGCATGGCGGTTAGGTGGAGACCCTCAGGTCAAAGATAGTTTGAGTAGGCATTTCGGAGAGACTGATGGAACAAAGAGATCATGGGCTTTCATATAATTTTGCTTTCTTGGTGGGGTCTTGATTACACCAAAACTCTGGATTCTGGTAGAAGTCTTGGTATGAGAATTTCAGATGTGCAGGTTGTTACAAAATGTGTGATGAGGTCTATCCTGCAGGAAATACGGAATGATCAATGATTTGGGGGCTGAGAATTACCATGATCATACTGTTGTTTCAGACGAATCATTCTGTAAATGTAGAATCAGTTACAGTGGAACAAATGTTGACTACAGTTGCAGGTTATTTAAGAGGTTTAGAAAAGAGACGTTTAGCATTTCACAACGGTTTATGAAAATTAAAAGAATAAAACATTGTACAACCAAAGACCCAGAAATAAGATTCAACAGGACTTGATCACTATGAAGTTCATTTCAAATTTGGATGATTAGAAGAATGATAATGCTATCCACAGAAATGGAATCATGGTGTGCGGGGTTGGACATAGTAGAAAAATTGCTCTAATATTATCATTGTTAAAGACCTATCTGTTGCAAATTTCCGTTGGTACATTCTCTCTCTAATTTACAAAGTTATGTATTCAAAATCATCATAAGGAAAATAATGCTATGAATGTTTGTATTTACCGTCTATTGTGTGACAAATTATCCAAAAACTTAGTGGCTTAAAAAACAACCATCTATTACTTCTCATAAATCTGTAGGTCAGTTGTAGTTCTACTGATCTGGATTGGGCTCACTTGACCTCAGTTTGGCTCACTTGTGTGTCCATGGGTGATTGGAGTCAGCTGGGACTGGCCTGGCTACATTGGCCTCAATTGCCATGACCGACCTTGCCCACTTACTTCTCATGCCCTTCTACCCGCGAAGTCTGAGCATGTCCTCATGACATCCACAGAAGATCCAGAGAAGGAGTACAGATGCAGAAGTATTTCTGAAACTTCTCAAGTGTACTAAGGCCCTGTCATCACAAGACACATAGCCAAGCCCAGAGTCAGTGTGGGGAGGCCTTACGAAAGAATGAAATGGAGGCATTGTTGAGAATATACGTAACAGAAAGGCTTTCAGAGTCCCCTCCATGGGGTGTTGCTAAAGAAGATGAAGCATCAGATAGTTGTCATTATGATAACACAGCAGAGGTCCCTGGAATTGGCTTGACGATTTTTCGAGGATATGGCCACAACCTTCTCCTTGCAATTTGGAAAACTGCCCTAGTCTTCTTGAGTTTCTTCCACTGACACCCCCAAGTCAATGCCAGAGACAAACCGAAATGGAATGAAAATATTAGGGGCGCCTGGGTGGCGCAGTCGGTTAAGCGTCCGACTTCAGCCAGGTCACGATCTCGCAGTCCGTGAGTTCGAGCCCCGTGTCGGGCTCTGGGCTGATGGCTCAGATCCTGGAGCTTGTTTCCGATTCTGTGTCTCCCTCTCTCTCTGCCCCTCCCCCGTTCATGCTCTGTCTCTCTCTGTCTCAAAAATAAATAAATATTAAAAAAAAATATTAGAGGTTTCCCCTGCTCATTTTTGCTACTTCACGTTATTTACATGGTTGATTTACGTTATTTACATGGGTTGATGCGCATATTTAAGATACCTTTATTTTATTTCAAATGGTCAGACTATTTTTTTCAGTGACGATCTTTCTTCTTCTAGCTTAAATAGCCGATGTGTAAACAATGTGTTATTTTGAAAGTGTTGGCATTTTCCTTTTAATCCTCAATTTTTTTTCCCCAGAGATCAATGTCATTTTTAATACTGCGACCAATGCTTTGGAAAAGCCTTTCCACAGCCATGTTCAGGTGTGGGATACCATGCGGACAAAATATAACATTCCATTCTGTACCTTTCAGTTTTCACTCAAATATCAGTTTCAAATGAGCAAATACCCAACCTTCTACCGGGGCTTCTGCCCTAGTCGCAGGTCCCCCAAAGTGTGAGAGATATGTTGACTTTCTAGGTTAGGAGAGCATTCCGGAAGATGGGTAATATTACCTTTATTTCCTACCCCATCTTGTTCAGCTGTTGTTTAAGAGATTGAATCACTTTGAAATGTGTAACTTGAACACTTTAAGTGATTTTAGCGCCTGAATGCAACTTTTTAAAAGTTCTCACTAGTGTTTCTTAATTAGACAAAATCTTTCTTATCTTCCCTTTATGGTCTATCCCAAAAAACCTATTAGCTGGCCATTTTTCTGTAATTTTACTGGTTGGTCTCACCAATATATATGTACCAGGGTTGAAGACAAAGTAAATGAACTTGATGATAATTAGTAGTAGTAGTATATTATTATATAGGAAAAACACTTATGAAAATTCTAACAAAGGGGTATAGATGAAGTAGTGGGGTAAAAAGGGCCGTCAGCATCCCAACACCCGAGTTTATTATTCTTTCTCTTCCCATGTGGTTTCCATCTGTTGCCTGTGAAAAATTTCACTGAGGTCCAGTTCACAGTAGGGCTAGCTGAGCCTGACCTTCAACTGAGCATTTGGGTCTAAGGTGTAAGTCTTGGATCTGATTATGTCTCCAATGCTGGCCCAGTTCAGGAAATTAGAACCTGACCAGCTGCGTTTCCAAGTTTGTGGGTTGGAGGCTGTTACCTGGCCCTTTCTCGTTCAGCTTGCTGTCTTTTACTTGGGAGTAGACACAGATGTGTCCACTAAACCAGTTTTCCCCAATGTTCAATCATGATTTTGCCCTATCAAGCACATTTTTTTGTATTTACTTAACAGTTGGAGTGTGTGATATTGAGCCACTTTCTAAAACATTTAAATATGTTTTAAATAAAATGCTGTGTGACTAATACAATGGAAGACAATTACCATTATCTTAGCTAGAAAGTAGGTAACCATTAAAAAAAAAAAAACTGTAGTGAAATCAAAGCAAAGTTTCTTAATTTGAGCTCTCTATATTTTGGCAGGCCGAAACTCTGAGGCTGTGATCTCCATATGCGAAAAAGAAAAACAAACGATCAAGTGTGTAAAAGATGAGCATCAAACAGAGCCCTCCTTCTTGATACGGCCAGAAAGATGCAAACGTCTTTGAGAGGAGATTTGCCTTTTTACCTAGTGTACTGTCATTTATTTAGGGTCTTACTGGACTACCATTTCTGATCACTTTCTAGAGCTCCAGTGTCTGTTTCCTACGTATTGGAAAATACCGTGTTAATCCAATTACAGCCCAAGAAGGCATCGCCGACTTCATTCGGCTGGTGATGTTTGGCGTCCTGCAGGGAAGAGAGGCATCATGAAATGAAGCTTCTGCCCCTCCATGAACTTCTTTGCCACCCTTCCCTCTCCAATCACAGATTCCAACGTTTATTTTTTTTTCCTGCACTGTTTTTATTTAGAGCCCTCTCCATGACCTTGTTCCAAGCCAAATGATATTCCTTTCTTTACGAACTAGTTCTGGACCCTGGCTCCTCCTATGTTTAAGACCCTCTATAACCTAGTATATTCAATTCCTTGGTGGCTAATTTAGCTCTGAGAGGTTAGCAACTGGTGAGGCTGAGGCCGTTGTGTACCGTATCCGGTGATGAGTAAAGTGCAGCTTAATTTGTGAGATAGAGCTCATCCACCTTTTTTCCCTTTGGCTTTAAGGTTTATTTAGAATTCATGAAGTTGTGTCTGCACTAAAAAGCTTTGAACCATTAAAGAGAATTATTTAACAAAATCTCTAAAAATGCCAGTGCAAATTGGTTTGTCTTGAGTTTCTGGCGCTTTGTTATTTTGCCACCGAGAAAAAAAGCTTAAAAAAAAAGCTTGAGGGAGAATATGAATGTAATAAATATTTCATTTTTGTAGCACATCGTGCATTGTTCTTCAGTTTCAGACCTTGCCAGCAGTCAACACAGTAGTAAATTTCAGCACCTGTGGACCTGTTTCAGTAATTTATGATTTCCATTAGATTTCCATTAGAGTTGGGCAGAAACAGTTCAGGCAAGTTCATGCACCCCAGTCGTGAGCATGGTTGGCCTGAAGGATTGTTTGCATGTGGGTATTTGGCAGCCTGTATGGTCTTTGTTGTCTTTTGTTGTCCTTGTTATTGGTTGGGGGCTGCTCAGAACACGGGGAGATGCTATCCACCATTTAGGATTCCTCAGCCGCCCCAATCTGTGCCTGTTTTCTTGATTCATTTAACAAATATTTAGTGAGCACTTGTTGAGCACTGGGTCCTGTGTCACTGGAGGTATGCAGATGAGGAGGAGATGGCCCCTGATATAGGGGTTTCCACAGGAAGAACAATTCATTGAAAATAAATGCACTTAAATACTGCATCATTTACTAAGTCCAACTAAACAAGTAGAGTAAATGGCAAGTACCACTAGAGACTTCTGGAAAGAACTCTTAAAAGAAATAGCAAGTGGACAGATAGAGGCAACACTGAAGCCAGGTGGGGGCGGCAAGTTTTTCTTGGCAGGAGAACTGGTGTTGAGCAAATACTCAAAGACCAGAAGTATCATTAATCTGCAGGAGAGGCAACGGACTTCTGGAACATGGATTGGCAAGATAAACCAGGAGCTTAAGGAGCCATGAGTATTCCTAGAGAGCATGTGCAGGGTTGACTATATTGATGGTAATATTTTGAAACTATAATTATAATGGGATTTCCTTTCATGAAGTTTTGCATACTATACTTTTTTCCATCATTAGTTCAAGCTATCTGTCAGCCTGGTAGTGAAAGAGAACTGGAATTGTTAAAGTAGGAATGAGAGGGAAAGCAGAGTTCCTCTTCCTTCTCTGATGTCCAAAAGGCAGGGGGGGGGGGTGCCTTCAAAACAAGGCAATGTCCGAACTTTGTCAAAGGTGACAAAAAATGATGTTCCATTTTCTCCATCTTGACCCTGACCATTGATCTTAGAATTTTTAAAACTTTTTTAAAATTTGAATTCTAGTTAGTTAACATACCATGCAATATTGGTTTCAGGAGTAGAATTCAGTGATGTCATCACTTCCATACAGCACCCAGTGCTCATCACAGCAAGTGCCCTCCTTAATCCCCATCACCCACCTAGCTCTTCTCCTTTTACTGGATGCTCGGAGTGGGAGAATTACAGTACATGGCAGAGGAAGTGAACGTCCGTAAGAAACCCATAAGTTCTGAGCTAGAGGACTGTGGGCAAAAGAAGGGAAAACATAGGAAGTTAGGAAATGAGAATATTGGTTCTTATTTTCCTTCTAAACCTCACTGCATGGAGCTCCGAAAGAAGAATCGTGCTTGGACTTCAACACCTGTGTGTGGAACATATTTGTATAGGAGCACTATAGAAGAAGGCTATATTTTCATTTTAGGGGATTCCTCAGATGCAGCTACCTCCTAGGATATAGAAATGGCGGCAGCAGGTGGTTAGATAACAGGTTGGGAGCTGAGCTCAGGGCAATGCCCCCATTCCCTCAAGGACTGTTCTTGGCATGAAGAAAAGGCCAAGCTTGCAAGTGGCCCAGTAGAGGCCTGGGATCCAAGGAAAGAAGCCATAGGCTGTAGGAATTTTTACAATAAGAACCAAAAGATTGAGTCTGTAGACATCAGCATGTGGCTCTGAAAAGCTAAGCAGAACAAATGTCCCTGGTGCCCAGGCTAAGAAGTAGCCCAGACCAGCCATTCAGGAGCCCAGTGAAAATCCACAGGGCTTACCCTGACCTTCCTTTCCCCAGCTTCTGGCCACCAAGAGGTCACATAAGTCTGATTCCCCTAAATACAACCTGGAGAGAGCATGAGAAAAGAGAGAACAATCTAAGAATATGAACATTTTACATCCATGACTGAGTATGAGCTAGAGGACTAGTTAAACATTTACACTGGGCTCCATTTGCCAGCTTGAACTAAGATTTGTTTATTTTCTGACTCTTCTCATCGAATCTAGGTTTATTAGGAAACAGAGTTCAGTTATTTTAAAAATACTACATTATATGTGTCTATCAACCCTCCTGTAACGTCCAGTGAGCAAACATACTATCATTTGTAAGATGCATAGCATAGTTTGATTTAATCTCTTTTTTTATCCATAGTCTGACAAAGTTTTGGCAACTGGTCAAGAACAATTCTAAAAAACTTCCTGGCATAAAGATGTTCACTAAAGCATTATTTATAATGACAAAAAAATAGCACCGACACTATCTTGAACCTTAGAAAATTGATTATGCACACCATAGCCCAAACACAAAATGGAAGATTACATAGTTATTAAAAGGCTTATGAAGAATTTTTATATTATAGCTTTAGGAAATTTGTATTTACATCATTAATTAATTTTTTTTCAAAATGTATTTATTTATTTTGACAGAGAGTAGGGGAGGGGCAGAGAGAAGGGGAGAGAGAAAAGCCCAAGCAGGCTCCACACTGTTAGCACAGATCGCAATATGGAGCTCAAACCTACGAACTGTGAGATCATGACCTGAGCTGAAACCCAACGCTTAACCGACTGAGCCATCCAGGCTCCCCTACATCATTAATTTAAATATAGAAGACACATGTGGAAATAAGTTTCGGCTCGATTAAAAAAAAATTGCAGACCATTAGTAGGAAATACACCGAAATATCAAAAACGTTTACTGCTGAGCATAGATTTATAACTGGTTGTTTTACACTGAAGAATTAAAAACTTAATTGTATCGTAGAGTGCCCACTTGCCGTTTTTGTAACTGAAAATCCTAATATCAACTTAGCTTCTATAAACAAAAAGTGAACAAGGAGGCAAGAGGTGCAGACATGGCATAAGAGAGATCAGAGGACTGGATCTTTTATCCCCATTCTTCTCTACACGTTGATACAAGGAAATCTAACAGGTGGAAACATGTATCCCTGATATAGCTAAAGTTAGTCCCAGGAAGCTGGGACCTCTCCCCAAACGGACGAATCCTGCAGAACTGAACTGATACAGTTAAGCCTACCATTTTTGCTGCCTTTCAAGTGTCCTCTGTCTCTGCTTCTAAACTTTTAATTTAGCATAAATCGGAATCATTTACTTCTATCTTTTGATGTACCTTTCCCACTAGTCCTGGAAACAGATAAAATTGGAAAGACAATTCCTTTCGCCTAATGATTGTCAACCCTCCATGAGTAAATGATAAAGGCATATTGCTGTGGTTTTCAAGAGCTTGGATGTACATTAGATATCAGTTTTCTCTACCGTTTCCAAGCTGTGTCCTGCGCAGGAGATTAGCAAGCTTTCTGTGGTCAGATGACTTTGGGAAGCTCTATGTGACACAGAGTTAGGTCACTTTATGGGAGGATTTCTCAAAGTCTGTATCTTGCTCGGGCAAGCGTTTTTGAGGGAGAACTAAGTATATAGCTTGTCCTAATTTTATTTGAGCCAATGCTTTACTTATCCCTCAACAAAAGAGCCACCAAACATTGACAAGAGTATTGCTTCCATCAGAACATTAGTAAAATACCCAGTGCAGGGTTATCTCCAGCAGAAAGGGGAGAGAACTGGAAATTCCAGAGAAGTATCTGGGAGAGAGAATAGATAATCCCAGAGGCCAGGCTAAAGGATAGGGGTTAACCAAGAGGCTGGAGGTATGTGTGTGCCATGACTCGCAGAGGAATATGGGAGCAGGGATGGCCGCCTCGTCAGCTTCGGCCATCCCCCGATTTCCCCAGCGCCCCCAGGCCTTCTAGTCATCTCGATATCAGTATGCGAAAGGGCAACACGATCCGGGTAGCAAGGTTTGGCCACATCTACAAATTGCCCAGAATGCATTGCGTGCCTCAGAACTTTGGTGTCACCAAAGATGGGGCATCAGTTTCCCAGATCCTGTCAGTTTCAAGTCTCTTCAGACCTAACAGGCAACGTGGTTTATATCCTTTTCTGGTCAGCTACGCTGGATCAATGGCAGATTCTTCTCCTGCATGGATTTTGTGACACGATCCTGGTTCTAGAATTGACCATTTCTTTGAGAAAGTTCATTATCCCTTTAAAATGTCAATTCTATCATTTCTAAGATAAAAAAAACTATATCCATTTATGTGCCGTAAGGTTTTCTGAGGACTAAGTGACATGATATTTATAAAGTGGTCAGAGGAGAGCCTGTCACTTTTCAAGTGGTTAATAAACAGTTGCTATTAGCATTGTCATTATAGTGCTTAATACACAGCTGTTATTTATGCTGGTGTTGCTATTAACTTTATATATTTGTAGCACTTTAAACCTGAGAGGGACATTCGAAATTACCACAATATTGAATGGACCACGAAAAAGGGATCATTTAAATAACAGAGCTTTTGGCATGAGTCGTCATTTTCATCTTATTCTCTTTTGGCTTCCTAATTCCTTAAACATACAATAAGATATAAACACAAAAATGCACAGCTCTAAGTAGTTCTCATCGGCCACAGACTACAGAGACTATTTGAGTAACTTTTCATGGGTCGTTGTTTTGACATTGTCAAGAACCACTTCTCAATTTCAGTTTCCAAATATTAAAGTTCAAATATGGCAGTCCCACATCATGCAAAAGCCCCCTCACGAAGCTTTATTTCACTGCGGAGTAATTTAAGTCTGTGGCTGTGAAAACAAAGCGAACCATCGAAATATCTGCCGGTGAGACTCTGTCATAAAGCTTACGTGTGTTTCCTCCTGACCAGCTTCCCTGAATTGGCAGCCATTTTAGCCAAATGCTGCTCTCAACTTCTCCTACATGGATTACAGAGGGTGAGGGACCCCTTCACACAGCTTCTACTAAATTCAAACATCCCCTCACCACTCACCGTGACCATTGTCATAATATTCTCCCCGTTTGTCCAGTTAGCTGCCCACTTTAATCGTTCGGAAGCACCAGGGGAGTCATTGTCCTGGAAAAATGCTCTGATGAGGCCATTCTGAGGCATCTGAAATTCCAAAACCCCTTTGGTTCTGAAGATAGTAACCATGACTTGAACATCCAGCCCCAGGCCCTCCTCTTTCCGTGTCCTATGCTCCAGCCAAATAGAATTCCTTCTGTTTCCTGTAAATGTCCTGGGCTTCCCCTTTACACTCAGGCCCAAAGTGCCCTTTCCTGTATCTCCACGTGAGCAAATCCCAACTGTCTTTCCAGGCTCAGGACAAAAGTCTCCCCTGACTCCTTCCCTGTCAACAATAATTTATACTTCCTTGACTTCACCTGGCGTGGTACCCCTTATGCATTTACACCTTTGGGAACACACACACACACACACACGCATGCACACTTAGCCTGTTTTAGTGTGTATGGTACTAATGAATAGTGTTGTATAGTTTCTATCATCAGTGCAAGAAGGCAATTGAAATTATATGATGCTTGTGTGTTTCTCCATTAGGAAACAAACACCCAAGTGAAATGGACTCAGAGTCTTTTAATTATATAGCTCAATTCACTCTAATTTTCCTATTTTGGATCAGTTGTGGTCTTTCATCCATAAGGATACTTACAATGCTGTCCACCTCCCTCAAGCCCTTAGTTATTCCATTCCCTACATCTGTGCTTTAGTACATAGGGTTTGCTTAAGGAAAAATTACTCTCGTTTCACTCTGTCTTACAGAGATGTTCAGCCATAATGTATGACCTCCTTTGTGGTGGTTGCTGTTTTAACCTTTCTGCCACTTTCTATGCATACAAGTGTGAGGGTACTGGGGAAATAATGTGAGGCCTATCATATTCTTGAGAACGAACACTCCGGATACCATAGCAAGTTGGGAATTGCTATATTTAAGTACAGACATTTTGGGGCACCCAGTGGCTCAGTAGGTTGACTCTTGATTTCGACACCGGTTATGATCTCAGGTTTGTGGGAGCGAGCCCGGCATTGAGCTCTGAGCTGAGAGTGTGGCGCCTGCTTGGGGATTCTCTCCCTATGCCTCTCTCTCTGCCCCTCCCCCACTTGTGTACCCTCTCCATAAACAAACAAGCATTTAAAAATAAAATGAGTGCAAACGTTCTGCTCCTCCCATGCTCCCCTTGGGCTGCTTTCCAGAATCTATCATTGAGACTGCGGGCCACTCTAGGGCATGTACGTTACTGTCACAATGTCTCACTGCAAGTGTATTTTACCATGATTTTCAACCACCTGAAAGGTGACATTTTCCCGGTAGGATGTCCAATCATCGCCTTCCAGAGGGGAACCTCGCCCCGAAGGTCTGTATAGCTGTAGTTGACAGCAATGTTTTAGCCACTAAGACAGCAAATTTAGAGAGGCGTAGGAGTGAGAGCTACAAGTGTCCAAAACGTATCACTCACATCAGATAAAAAGTGGGAGCAGTCGACACGCTGGTGCGTTTCCTCCTAGGAACGTTGAAGAACTTAGCGAGGTTTGTTTACGTTAATTCCTGTGCCGCACAATCGGAGAATAAAACAAATTGATATTCTCTATATTTCCTCGCATAACTTAAAGAACAAAAAGCGATGGATAGATGAGATAGATAGACAGATAGACTTAAAGCATTTGATTTGGTGACTATTTCAAATGTACATGATTTGCTTTGAAAATGTTGCTGGTGACAACATCTCCGTGTCTATAAAGGATGTGAGTGTGTTCATATATTCTTAGGCAGGAACATATCCATTAATTAGTTAATTTTACAAATTTTTATGCGATGCCAGGTACATCCAAAACCCCCTCGCACTCTGAGCTTTGTAGGCAAAATGATTTATTAGACACAGGTCTTCCCTTAGAGACTTCGAGCTGAGGTTTGCTGTGAGCGTTCCCCATTTTAGGGAGCCCACGTTGGACGGGGTTTGGAATCAGGACCTGCTCTGCGTCCCAGCGTCCCAGTTCGTAATTCTCAGCCTGTCCATTTTCGATCCCATGCCTTCTGGCTGCTCTGATCCATCCCACCTGCCAGCTCTTTGTCGACTCCCTTGTGTTGTTGACTCTCTTGTATTTACCCCTGCCTCCCTTCCCCCAAGTTGGAATCCCTTTAAAACCTGGAAAACGGACCCAAACAGATGCGTTTCATGATATGCTTTCCTTCTTCCTCCATCCAATTACAACTACTGGAGTTTTACACTTGTTTATTTAATCACATACCAAGCATGTCTACGGTATCTTTTCAGATTTAGATATTTTATCAGGGACATAATTGAAGATAATTACAGAAGTCTGGGGTTTGTTTTGTTTTTTTTTTAATTGCCACTTTGAGGTTCCTTTTCTCCCCCCGCCGGTTTTTATTTATTTATTTTGAGAGAGAAAGCCAGCATGAGTAGGTGAGGGGCAGAGAAAGAGGGAAAGAGAGAAAAATCCCAGGCAGGCTCCACACTCTCAGCACAGATCCCCAAGCCGGGCTTGAACTCAAGAACGGTGAGGTCGTGACCGGAGTGAAAATGGAATGCTTAACAGACTGAGCCACCCAGGTGCTTCAGAAGTACGGAGTTTTTATGTCTTCAAGGCATTTAAATGCAGACTGGGAGGGAAGATTTGCACAGTTCAACATTTAAAGAACTAGAGATATTGCGACTCATGTTTTCATTATATGTATATAACAAAGGACTAGGAAGATGTCCAGTCAGTACTCCACATGGCTCAAAGGAACCTTAAAATTAATATATGGAAAACTAAATGCCTGCTTCGTTCGCTCCCATGTTCCCCATCCGGTTGCCCAAGCCATACAAGAATATTAATTAACACTCTGGCTTCTTTGACTCCCTACCTCTGATTTATTGCTGAGACTTCTCCAAATTCATAGTCTTTTTTCCATCTTCATCACAAAGACTCTAGCCCATCTACACTTGTCCAGTCCATGCAAATACCTCTTGCTAGCACTGACTTTTGCTTCCTGCCAATCCATTTTCCACAAGCAATAGTGATATTTGTTTATTTATTTACTTATTTATTGTTATGTTTTTAAACCTTTTGTAATGTTTATTGATTTTTGAGATAGAGAGCCAGAGAGTGAGCAGGGGAGGGGCAGAGAGAGAGAGAGAGGGCGACACCGAATCTGAAGCAGGCTCTGGGCTCTGAGCTGTCAGCATAGAGCCCAACATGGGGCTCAAACTCACCAACCCTGCGATCATGATCTAAACCGAAGTTGGGCACTTAATTGACTAAACTCTCTAGGCACCCCACTTATTTATTATTGAAGTATAATTATCAAGACTATACTTTCGGGGATCATTTCTATAGTTCATTATTGAAGTATAATTAATATACAGTGTTATATTAGCTTTAGGTGTACAATAGAATGATTCAACATTTCTATACATTACTCAGTAATGTATCTATTTCATGTATGCCACCCCCTCCAATCTCCCCTTTGGCAATCACCAGTCTGTTCTCTCTGTGTAAGAGTCTGGGGTCTTTTTTTGTTTGCTCCTTTTTTTGTTTGTTTGTTCATTTGCTTTGTTTCTTAAATTCCACATAGGAGTGAAATTGTATGGTATTTGTCCTTCTCTGACTCGTTTCACTTAGCATTATATCCTCTAGACCCATTCACATTGTTGCAGATGGCAAGATCTCATTCTTTTTCTTACAGCCAAGTAATATTCCATCATATATATATATATGAATATATGTGTATATTCATATATATACACACACACACACATGTGCGTGTTTATATGTCTGTGTATACACACACACACACACACACACACACACACACACTATATCTTCTTTATTCATTCATCTATCAGTGGACACTTGGGTAGCTTCCATAGCTTCACTATTGTTAATAATGCTGCAATAAACTTAGGGGTGCATAAATCTTTTTGGAATTAAAGTTTTTGTTTTCTCTGGATAAATCCCCAATAGTGGGATTACTAGATCATATGACAATTCTATTTTTTAATTTTTTTTTAATGTGTATTCATTTTGAGGAGAGAGAAGGAGAGAGAGAGAAGGAGAGAGAGAGAGAGAGCTACAGAGAGAGGAAGTGAGAGAATCCCAAACAGGCTCTGTCACTGTCAGTGTGGAGCCCAACACGGGGCTCAGTCCCATGAAACGTGGCATCACGACCCGAGCCAAAATCGAGAGTCGGACACTCAAACAACGGAACCATCGAGGCGCCCCTCCATTTTTTAAAAATTTGAAGGAACCTCCATACTGTTTTCTGCAGTGGCTGCACCAATTTGCATTACCACCAACAGTGCATAAGGGTTCCTTTGTTTCCACACCCTGATATTGAGAAAACGTAAACCTGATGACTTAAAACCCTTAAAGAGCTTCTCTTCAATAAAGATACAATTCCTTAACATGACTTCTAAGGCCTGCTTGGGCTTCTCCTACCCAGCTTTCTCCTTCTCCAACATCAACTAGCTTCCCCATTTACCCTGGCTTTCTTTCGATCCTTCTTATTAAGCCTGCTTTCTTTGCCCCCCGACCTTAGTGTATGCCGCCCTGCTGGAGTACTTCCCATTTCTCCATTTGTCTAGAGAGTTCCTTTTCATTCATCAAATCTCAGATTAACCACTGCTTCTGTAATGCATCCTTCCCTGACTGCCAAGATCGCTCAGGACTATTACTATCACTGTAGCCTGTTCATTTCTTCCGAGCTATCAACAAAGTTCCAATTCTATATTTAGTTTATTTCATTTAACGTGTCTTTATTACTGAAATCTAAACTCTATTAATATATATTTGTTGAATGAGTAAGCAAAGAGAATTCGATAAAATCGATCTCTGTACTAATTGTGACGCAGACTAAGCTACCATACAAAGAGATCCAAATATGGACTGTCTTCAATGAGATAGAAGCTGATTTTTTTTTCTCCCCAAATAACCTCCACGGCAGCCATTCATGGCTGGAGGGATGTCTGCTCTGCTCCAAAAGGCCCGTCTTATTTCTCTGCCATCTCCTCAAGTTGTCCCTGTGGTTAAGACTGAAGCTGGGCTTCCTGCCAAATCCTTGCTACCTACTTGGTGAAGTATCCTTTTAAGACTTGTGCCCTTCCTCCAATTTAATTGATTTCTTACTGCCGACCTCAAAAGTTGTTTATTTATTCTGGAAACACGTCATTGGTCAGATATTGCAAATTTCATCTCCCAGTATGTAGTTTATCTTTTCATTCTCTTAAGAATGTCATTTATACAGCAAAAGTTTTAAATTTCAGGGCACCTGGGTGGCTCAGTCCATTAAGCGTCCAACTCTTGATTTAGGCTCAGGTCATGATCTCACAGTCATCAAATTGAGTCCCATTGGGCTCCCCGCTGAGTGTGGAGCCTGCTTAATATTCTCGCTCTCTCCCTCTCTCTGCTGCTTCCCCCGCTAAAAGAATTTTACATTGCAACGTAGTCCCATTTAACAATTGTATACTTTTAAGAACTCTGTTTTGGATGTCATGCTTAAGAATCTCTCAGCTGCCTTTAAATCACAAAGATTTTCTCTTGTTTACTTCCAAAAGTTTAGATCTATGATACATTTTTGAATAAGTTGTTGTAAACAGTTTGAGGTTTAGGTCGAGGTTAATTTGTTTGCCAATGGATGTCCATTTTCTCCAAGCCCATAAGTTGAAGACTGCTTTCTTCACTGAATTGATTTTGCAACTCTGTAAAAAAAAAATCAGGAGGCTCTCTTTATGTGGGTCTATTTTTAGCTTTCTGTTCTTTTCTATTCTTTGATCTGCACATCTCTCCTTCCATTAATGCCAATCTCTCTTGTAGATACACAGAAAGTCTTAAACATAAGTATTATTTTTCCCTCAATTTTGTTATTCTAATTCCTTTGTCTTGCATATATATTTCAGAATGAGCCTTACAATATCTACCAAAAAATCATTGTTTGATTTAGGAAGGGCATTAAACTGATTCGGGGAGAATTGACATGATACTATATTTAATCTTGAAAACCATGAATATCATATATCTCTCAATTTATTTAGATTTCCCTTTATTTCTTCCATAAGTATTTGTAGCTTTTAGCATACAGATGTCGTTTATGTTTTGTTAGATTTATATCAAAGGATTTCATGATTTTTGGAACTATTATAAAATGTATGCTGTTTTCCTATTTTTGTGTCTACATATTTATTATTAGTATATGGAAATAAAATTGATGTTTGTGTGTTGACCTTGTATCCTATGACCTTGCTGAACTTACTTATTAATTTTAGGAGGTTTTATTGGTAGATTTCTTGTTACTTTCTACATAGAAAATCATGTCTCTTTGAAGAAGAGACCAGTTTTATGTTTTTCATTCTAATCCGTACGTCTCTGATTTTCTTTCCTTGCTTTTTCTTACACCTGCTAGGATTCTCAGTACTATGTTGAATAAGAGTGGTGAGAGAAAACATCTCAGCCTGACTCCTGATCTTAGTGGGGAGGGGAAAGAGTCAATTTTTCACCGTCAAGTACAGTATTACCTATAAATTCTTAAAATCCTCTTTGTGAAGTTGAGAAAGTTTCCCCACTATTCACCATGTGTAAGACTTTTTATCCCATATGGTGGTTGAATTTTGTCCAAGATGATAATATTATTTTTCTTCTTTAAACTATTAATACGGTTGTACATACTGCTGGATTTTCAAATGCTTATCACTACTCCATTCCAAAAACAAGTATCTCTTGGTTGCCACACACTGTTCTTGTTATATATTGTTAAATCCAGCTTGTTCAGATTTTATTTTGGATTTTGTGTCTATATTGACACAGAATTTTAGCTTATATTTTTCTCTTTCTTTTGTACTGTCTTTGGCTTCCATGTCAAGTAAATTCTGGCCCCATTAGTTGAGTTATCTCTTCTGTTTCCTGGACGATATTGTGTAGGATTCATATTATTTCTTTAAATATTTGCTTGCATTTTATAAGTGAAGTCATCTAGAGCCGAAGATTCTTATTTAGGTTTGTAATAATAAATTCCATGTCTTTATTAGTCTTGGGGGTAGTCAGTTTATCTATTTCGTCTTCACTGAATTATGATAATTTGTGGTTTCCCAGGAATTTATCCATTTTACATAATTTCTTGCATTTATGTGTGTAGAAGGTATTTTTTATATTCTTTTATTATTCTGCTGATATCTTAGCTTCTGTGAGGATAACCTATCTTTCGTTCTTGATATTTGTGACTCATAAGTTCCTTCTCCTCCTGGGTCATTCTTGATAAGATACTATGAATATCTTACTGGTATATGAAATATATCAGCTTTTGGTTTGATGTATTTTCTCTATTTTTCTTGTTGTTGCTTTTTAAATTCTACTTTGATTTCTACTATAAGTTTATTTTTTTTCCTTCTACTCGCTTGGGATTTATTTTGATCATTTTTTTTTTAATTTCTTGAGGTGGAAGTTCAAATTATTGGTTTGAGACTTTCTTCTGTTTTAACATAAGAGTATCTACTAAAAATTTCCCTCAAAGCACAGCTTTCACTGCATCACATGGATTTTGACGTGCGGTATTTTCATTTCCATCCCATTAACTTTGTGTGTGTGTGTGTGTGTGTGTGTGTGTGTGTGTGTACTTTTAAGTTTTATGTGAATTTACTATGGGCTCACAGTAAGCTGCAAAAATAATACATAGAATCCCTTGAACCCTTCTGCCATGTTCACCTAATGGCGGTATCTTGTATAACACCTATTCCTGGTATAATATCAAAACAAGAAATTTACATTGGTACAGTCCTGTCGACTAGACTACAGATCTTATTCTGTTTTTGTAAGTATTTATATACTTATTTCTGTGTGTGTGTGTGTGTGTGTGTGTGTGTGTGTAGTTCTATGTAATTTACCACATGTATGTTTAATATATTTTTTCTAACTATTCTTAAGACCTTTTTCTTGGCCCATGAATTACTTAGAAGTATGTTGATTAATTTCCATATATTTGGATGTTTTCCTGTTTTCTTTTTCTTTAATTGATTTCTAGTTTAATGCCATTACAGTCAGAGAACATACTTTATATGATTTGAGTTCTTTTTAATGTAATAAGGTTTCTTATGAGCCAGATACGGTCTATCTTGTTTAAAATTGCATATAGACTTGAAAATAGCATGTACTTACCAAGACTGTTAAGATCATCCCAAATGAGGAATGTCTGAGAAATTGTCACAGTCTAAGGGAGCTCCAAAGGCATGATTCCTGTATGTAACATAGTATCCGAGCAAGGATAGGAAGAGGTCATTAGGGGGAAAAAATAACCCAGATATAATCTGAATAAATTATGAGCTTTAGTCGATAATAATGTATCCATATTTATTTTTTTTTGACAAATGCACCATAGTAATATAAGATGTTAATAATAGGAAAACTGAGTGTGGGTTATATGGAGATTTTGCAGTATCATTGCATGTTCTCTGTGAATATGCAACTATTATAAAATGAAAATATTACTCAAATATATTTTTAAAACTAAAAAATACTACTAAGTAGGAGAATATTTGTTAGATTATGTTTCTGTGTTCCTTCAAAGGAAAGATATAAGAACAATAGACAGATGCCAAAAGGAAGCACATTTTCGTTCTGTAAAAGAACATCTTTTTAAATAATTCAAGCCGTCCTCTGGGGGTGACTCAGCAGTGGAAGTCATAAAGTCGTAGTTGGAGGAACATTTGCTAGAGATTTTGAGCAGTGGGTTAAACTAGAAGCGTTAAGCTAGACAATAATAAAGGTAACACTTATTGAACAGTGTCCTGTTCTTCGTATCATTTAATCCTCCTAACACCTCCACTTAACAGATGAAGAAACAGACTTCCTAGGAATGCCAGGGACTTGAGGCTACCAAGAAAGTATACAGACAAGATAGAGACCATTGTTGTCTCAATCCAAAGTCCATGGCCTTTTCCCTCACTGGGATGTCTTCTGGGGTGAGTTTCCAAGATGTGACTAAGAAGAAAGATTGGCTGGAGAAGAAAGAATCTCATGGAAAGAGAAAATGACAAAGGGGCAGTCTAAAGAGCGAGAGAAGACACTCAGGACCAGGGAGGAAACTAGGAAAGTGATTTATGATGGATTCCAAGTTAAGAGTAGAGTAAAAGGAAAATAATATTCTTGTGAAGATACTTGATCAATTTTAAATAGTTCTGATTTTCCTCTGTCACTAAATATCACTAGTTGGTAGGAGAGACAGACATTTATCCAAATAAAATACATTGGATTTTCATCTATATTTTTCATAGTATGGGCATAACCATGTGTGCTTAATGAACACTGCAGGACAGTCTGTCCCAGAAACAAGAAAAAAGAAGGCTCACACTGGAGACATTTCCTGCTGTGACGACTGGTATTTATCAGAAGAGGATGTGTTGTGGTCAACTAATTCTATGGGGGAAAAATACACATGATAGACTTCCTAAGATTTTACAGTGTATATGTTCTCTTTGAGAAAATTGCCCAGGGCTTATGGAACACACTTATCTTAATCTCCTCCACCGCCAGGTTCTCCTGCAATTAATCAGTAGGCAGAAAATAAAAAGCAGAAAAGAAATAGAATTACCCACATTACCGACTTAGAGATGTGAGTGTTTCTTTTGTAAAGGGTCAGTCGTTCTCAGAGTCTGGAAGTCTGTTCTGGGTGACTGTGGGCTATTGATCCCCCTATTGTGGAATGTGTCCTAGCTGAAGGTTAACCAGGGATGCTCACAATGGTCTTTCTGCAGGCTAGCCGCCTTCCTCTGTTCCTGATGAAACTGTTTAATTCATAAAGCTTTGAGGCTTAAACTGCTTCTGACCTTCTGTGAGCTCTTCAAAGGGGAAAATTAGCTGCCTAAAAAAATATAATGACCTAAATCCAGCAATTTGGGACATCCATATTATAGTCTGTTGAATTCGTGTTGACCATTTATACTGTTTCTTTGGGGGAACAGATTGTCTTGGGGGCCTATAATTGGAAAAAGGTGCTAATTTGAAGAGTTTGGAAATGACTAGGTATTGATCTCTTATTTGAGTGTCATTCCTATCAGGGTCTTAGCTCAGAGGCAAGATGATAGAAGCTGTACATAAAGGTTGTTTCTCTGTATTTGGTCTTTATTCTCGGCTTTCGCAAAAGTGAAATGACGCTCATGATAACGTACAAAGCTGCATCTATGAAGTTTTTCTTTTTTCTTCTGATTTGATTTTTTGTTTTCCCTCTTTCTTTAATTAATAAATTTTATTTTTAGGACAGTTTTAGATTCACAGTAAAATTGAGAGGAAGGTTCCCATATACCCTCTGTCTCCACGTATACACAATGTCCCCCACTGTCAACATCCCACACCATGGTGGTGCATTTGTTACAATCAATGAACCTTACAACGGCACATCATTATCACTCAAAGTCCATAGTTTACACGGGGTTCACTCTTGGTGTCATATATTCTATGGCTTTTGACGAATGTTCTCAGCATTGTAACATCCTACATACTAGTTTAACTGCCCTAAGAATCCTCTGTCGCTGCCACGCGCCCCCCCCCCCCCAATTCATTCCTGTCTCGTCCATAACCCCTGAGAAGTACAAATCTCTTTACTGGCTTCGTAGTTTGCCTTTTCCCAAAATATCAGATAATTAGATCATAAAGAATGTAGTCTCTTCAGGTTGGCTTCTTTCACTTAGTAATATACATTTAAGTTTCTTCTATGTCTTTTTACTGACTGATAGCTCATTTTTTAGTGCTAAATAATATTCCATTTTCTGGATGTACCACAGTCTATTTGCCACTCACCTACTGAAGACCATTGTGGTTTTTTCCAAGCTCTGGTGATCATGAACACCTTTTCAAGTAAAGTTTTTGTACAGACATATTTTCAATTCATTTGGGTAAATTGTAATTGTTGAGTTATATAGTAAGAATATAATTAGCTTTGTAAGAAACTACCAAACTGTCTTCTAAACTATAATTCCAAAGTATCTCATTTTGCATTCTCACCAGGTGTGAATGACAGTTCCTCTTGCCTGTATTTGGAGTTGTCAGTGATTTAAATTTTTGCTATTCTAATATGTATGTATTTTTTTCTGTTTTAATTTGTAATGCCCTGATGACATATGAGGCTGTTTTTTGTATGCTTATATCCCATAGGTATATCTTATTTGGTGAGATGTCTGTTCAAGTTTACTGCCTATTTTTAATTGGTTCTTCATTTTCTTATTTTTTAGTTTTAAGAGTTCTTTGTATATTTTGAGTAACAGTCCTTATCTGATGTGTGTCTGGAAAGTATTTTCTGCTAGTCTGTTATCTGTTTTCCCATTCTCTTGACATTGTACTACACAAAGTGGAGGTTTTTAATTTTAATAAAGCCCAGCTTATAAATTATTTCTTTCATGGATTGTGAGTTTGGTGTTGTATATAAAAAGTCATGACCATACCCAAGGTCATCTAGATTTCCTCCTGTGTTATCTTCCAGGAGTTTTATAGTTTCACATTTTATATTTAGACCTATGATTAATTTTGAGTTAATTCTTATGAGGGGTGTAAGATCTTCATTTTTTTCTTTTTTGGTATGTGGATGTCCACTTGTTCCAACACCATTTGTTGAAAAGATTATTTATGCCCCACTGTATAGCTTTTGTTCTCTTGTTAATGATCTATTGAGTATATTTATGTAGGCCTATTTCTGGGCTCACCATTTTTGTTCTGTTTATCTATTTGTCTATTCTTTTCCCAATACCACACTATCTTCTTTACCGTAGTTTGTATTTAGTCTTAAAGTTGGATTTTGTCAGTTTTTTCTTCCCCTTCAATAACGGCATGATACTGTGGGTCTTTTGCTCCTCCTTATAAGCTTTAGAATCAGTGTATTGAAATCCACGAAATAAATTGCCAGGGTTTTGATTCGTATTGTGTTGAATCTATAGACCGTCTTGGAAAGAACTGTCATACTGATAATATTGAATCTTCCTATACATAGACTGGAGTGTCTCAATTTATTTGCTTCTTTGATTTCATTCATTAGAGTTGTATAGTTTTCCTCATACAGATTTTGCACATATTTTGTTAGAATTATACCTAAGTATTTCATTTTCAGGGATTCTAAAGTAAATGGTAATGTTTTTTAATTTTAAATTCCACTTGTTCATTGATGACGTATAAAAAAGTGATTTATTTTGTCTATTAGCCTTGTATTTATCAACCATGCCATAATCATTCATTAGTTCCAGGTGGGATATTTTTGTCAATTCCTTTAGATTTTCTACGGATACAATCATGTCATCTGTATAGAGTTTTACTTCTTGCTTCCCAACTGTCTGTCTACATTTTATCTACTTTTCTTGTCTTACTGTATTTAATGGAACTTCTAATATTTGAAAAGCAGAGATGGGAAGGGACACCTTTGTCTTTATCCTTATCTTAGCAGGAAAGATTCAAGTTTCTTGCCATTGAGTATGATGTTAACGGTAGATTTTTTCGTAGATGTTCTTTATTAAGTTAAGGAAGTTCTCCTCTATTCCTAAGTTGCTGAAAGTTTTTCTCACAAATGAGTTTTGGATTGTGTCACACACTTTTTATGCATCTGTCAAGATGATCATGTAATTTTCCTTTAGCCTGCCAGTGTGATGATTTACATTAATTGATTTTCAAATATTGAAACAAACTTGCTGAGATAAATCCCACTTGATCGTACTGTATAGTTCTTTATAGATATAGTAGGATTTGATTTGCTATATTCTGCTAAGCATTTTTCCATCTATGTTCATGACAGATATTGATCTGTACTTTTCTTTTTTTTTTTTTTTTAAATTTTTTTTTTTCAATGTTTATTTAATTTTGGGACAGAGAGAGACAGAGCATGAACGGGGGAGGGGCAGAGAGAGAGGGAGACACAGAATCGGAAACAGGCTCCAGGCTCTGAGCCATCAGCCCAGAGCCCGACGCGGGGCTCGAACTCACGGACCGCAAGATCGTGACCTGGCTGAAGTCGGACGCTTAACCGACTGCGCCACCCAGGCGCCCCGATCTGTACTTTTCTTACAATGTCTTTGTATGGGTTTTGGTTCTAGGATAATGCTAGCCTTGCAGAATGAGTTACGAAGTATTGCCTCTGTTCCCACATTCTGGAAAAGATTGTAGAGGATGGGTATAGTTTCTTCCTTAAGTGTTTGATATTCATCAGTGAACATACCAGGGCTTACGTTTTTGTTTTTCTCTTTGTTTTTTAAAACTGTTAATGATTTAATTTCTTTAATATATAGCACTTATTTAGATTATCTAATTTTTTCTTGTGTGAGTTTCAGAAGATTGTGTTTTTAATGAATTGGTCCATTTCATCTAGGTTATCAAATTTGTGGTACTGCATTGTTCATAGTATTGCATAATTATCTTTTAATGCCCAGGGGATCTATACTGACATCCTGTCTTTCATTTCTGATATTGGTAATTTATGCCATCTTTTTTTTCTTAATTAGCCTGGTGAGAGGTTGGTGATTTTATTGATCACGTCAAAGAATCAGTTTTAATTTCATTGATATTCTCTATTAATTTCTTATTTTCATTTTACTGATTTACACTCCAATTGTTATGACTTCTTTTCATCTGTTTACTTAGGACTTAATTTGCTCTTCATTTTCTGGTTTCCTAAAGTAGAAGCTTCGATTATTGATCTTAGATGATTCTTCTTTCCTAATACATATGTTCACTGTTGTAAGTTTCTCTCTAGGCACTGTTTTTGTGGCATTCTGCAAATTTTAATGTTACATTTTTATTTTTCCCCACAATTTTTATTTTTTTTAAACTTTATTTATTTTGAGAGAGAGAGAGAGAGAGAGAGAGAAAGTGGGGAAGGGGCAGAGAGAGGGAGAAAGAGAATCCCAAGAAGGCTCCATGCTGTCAGCATGGGGCTGGAACTCACAAAACATGAGATCATGACCTGTGCAGAAATCAAGACTCAGACACTCAACCAACTGAATCACTCGTGGGTATAATTCTTATCTTTGCTCCTCTATAGATAAGATATTTATCCCCACTCTGGCATCTTCAGTATTTATTTTTCTTTATCTTGGATCTTATGTAGTTAGAATATAGAATGCCTAAGTGTACATTTTTTGACATTTATCCTGGTTAGTGAGTGTTCTGTGAGTTTCCTTGATCTTCGGTTTGGTGTTTGACATTAAATTGGGGAATTATTTTGGTCAATAATTATTGTTTCAAATTAAAACTTTTGAAGTTATCCTAAAGTTTGTTGGTATTTGATTCTTTAAAACAATTTTTTTTCTTTGCTTTTTAGTTTTGGAAGTTTCTATAGTCATATTGAAAGTTCAAAGATTCTTTCCTCAGCTGTCTAGTCTACTAATGAAACCATCAAAGGCATTCTCTATTTTAATTACAGATTTTTATCTCTTGCATTTCATTTTGATTCTTTCTTAGGATTTCCATTTCTCTGCTTGTATTACCCATATTTTCTTGCATTGTGTCTCTTTTCTCCATTAAATACCTAAACGTATTAATCTGTTTCTTTAAATGCCTGGTCAGATAATTCCAACATTCCTGCCATATCTTACTTTGGTTCCTATGCTTGTTCAGTTTCTTTGAACAGTGTTTTTTTTTTCTCTTTTAATGTGCCTTGCTATTTTTTGCTGAGAGATAGTCATTCCGTATCAGGTAAAATGAACTGCAGTAAATCGGTCTTAATAATGTAGTGGTAAGGACCTATTCTATAGTACTATAATTATATCTCAGACTTTTGGTGAGCTTGTGCTTCTGGATTGCTCTTCAACAGCTCTTTTCCATTTTTTTCCTCTCCTTATGTGGGACAGGATGCTTAGAGGGGTTGACGTTGTGTATTTCTCTTACCCCGCAGGAGGGCTAGAGAAAGCTGAAGTTAATATTTCCCTTCTTCCATGTAGAAGGCTAGTGCTGGCTGGAATTGAGTATTTCACTTCCCCCAGATATATTAGGCTCTGATAAAACCCCAGCAGGTTTGCTCTACTCAAATAGTTTCTTCTGAAGTAAGACCTCCTAAGAACAGAACGTTCTGGTGTATTTCAAAATAGTTCCTTTTTCCTACCCCCTACGTGAAGCACAAGAGGGTTTTTCTCTGGTATTTGCTGTGAGGACCTGGTAGAGCTCCTAGTAGGAAGATTGACAAAAGTGCAGGCTTCTCTTTGACTGCCCCCTTGAATTTTTTAACTCTCACACTTGTCTACAATAAGCCTCCAGCAATTATTCAATTACAGTTTAGATTTTCCTATGCTCCAGTAAGTCATGATTTTTTGTATCTGCCTGTCTGTCTTACAGTTTGTGGGTCAGTGGTGTGTCCTGTGACCTCCTTTCTCTGATGGATCTAGGAATTGTTCACTTTTCAATTCGTTCAGCTTTTTATTTCTTGCTAGAATGGAGTGGAAACTTCCACACTCTTTGTATGCCGTACTGGAAAACTGAACTCAAGCCATGAATCAGGTTAGAGGCCTGTTCAGAGATGCTCTTACTTTTAGCATAGTTTTAAAGCAGTAATTGCCCTCAATACTCCTAACATATGAATTTAATTTTAAATTAACTTTATACATTATATATAAGATACTGTGCATTATATATCATATGATATATATATATCATATACCTATGCAAATTTTCCATATTAATTACTGAATAATTTCTTGACAAAGACAAAATTCAGACTAATGAACGGTTGCCAGGCATAAAAATTAGGACACAACTTATAAACCACTAATCCAAATCTTAGAATTCTGGGATAGAAACCAACAGGATTTTTACCATGAAAAGAAACAAGAGGAAAAATATGTCAGTAAAAAATACAATATACACAGATGGGCAAAACTGAATGTCCACAATCCCAGATTATCATGGTGTGCATGTGATCACCTACAATGATCAAGAGGCTTAAGTAATAGGTAGGAAATAATTAATGGCATCATATGTTACAGAGTCCCCAGGACAGTCCCGGTCCACACCTATTTCCTGGGCATAATAATTAATAGTATCCCTAACTTGATTTATGCATTAAATTTCACTGTCGCCCTAATAATTGCTGGCAACTGCAAAGAAATTTCTAGCATCATGATACTGATTTTTATGAGAGAGCGAGAAAGAAAGTAGATGTTATTATGTTAGAGAAGTCACTGATTCTCCAGGCTAAGGGAGCATGTTTTGGGAGTGATTTCAAGATACTCATCAACTGAAGTACCTTTGTCTGCTGAATGAACCCATCATTTTTGAGCTACAGATCCAGTGTTCTGGTTGCTTCCTGGACATTTCTACATTGATGTGCTAAGGCATTCCTGACACATTCCCAAAGAAATATTTTCTTCCCCACATTTGCCTTCCTTATTACTATTCGTTTTATTGTCATTCATCACTTGTCTAAGCCATCATGCTGTGGCATCTGGACTTCTTTCTGTCCTTCATCTGTTAGAGCAAAGGGATCACCACACTCTAGTGATTATACTCTAAAAGACCTCGAAACTTCTTTAATATAGATTCTCTTTTTCCTTGGTCTCAAAATATAGACCGGTCTTTACCCACAATTCCATGTACTCCGTACATCTCTAAAATAGATTATATCATTATACTTTTTAAAATTGTGCATGTTTCCTCATTGCCTTCGGCATAGTAAGCCGCCTGAGAAGAGCACAGAAGGTGCTTCACAATATGGCCCCAATCGCTTTTCATCATGAAGCTCCTCTCGTTCCCACCCCCAGCGTCATGACAGAACTACAGCCAATTCCACGGAAAGGACACTTATATCTTCATGTTCATGCCTCTGTCCACAGAAAATGGGTCCTAAATGTCCCCCTTTTTCCAACCCCTAAATGTTAAGTCATCCACCTAATATATTCTTTGTGATGATTCTCAACTACTGCAAACTTTACCTCTTCCTTGTATGTGTCCTGTTAGACCGGCATTCGTAGCCTTAGCATACCTGTTAGCTCACTGTGTTGCATTTACTTTTTCAGTCCTCATTCTCTTCAGTGAGCAAGTTAGCTACACAAGTGATGTGAGATTCATTTTTACCTTCTGCAATTGACATAGTATATGATCATGAGAAGCTTTTCAATTAGAACATTTTCTTGTATAAATTAAACTCCATTTTTTAATGTTTATTTTGTGTGTGTGTGGCGGGGGGGAGATGACAAGGGGAGGTTCAAAGAGAGAGGGAGACACAGAATCCAAAGTAGGCTCTGAGCTGTCAGCACAGAACCTGATGCAGGGCTCGAATTAACGAACCGTGAGATCATGACTTGAGCTGAAGTCCGATGCTTAACTGACTGAGCCACCCAGGAGCCCCAAATTCCATTTTAATTCATTGTTTGCTCTAATAACTTAAAATGGAAATGATAGGACAGTTGTTGGAAGGGTAAGGGGATATGCATACTAACTTTTAAAAAGACTCACACCGCCCCATCCCCCACCCCCTTTACAAGGAAAGAATCAGGAGAAAGTTTTAAGTCATTGATAAGCAGCAGAAAATCAGGATTCCTGCTATTCCTTGGATGATGGTGAGGTTATAGTTAGTTTGTGTAACATGATATCTAGGCACTTCATGGCAGCCAAAGAAAAAACTGTTAAAAATCAGAATCTAAGTTAAGTCCTTGATTATCACCACATATGATTTTCAAATTATTCTTTTAGCTGAGTGATGTAAATTATTAAAAATTTAATGCCATAACAAAAAACTGAAAATGAATCAAACACAAAACTTTTAGGATATAATCTAGGGTTAGTATGTATGTATGTATGTATAATGTTTTAAGTTAATTTTTTTAGTTTTAAGAGAGAATGTGTGAGTGAGGGAGGGACAGAGGAGGGGAGAGAATCCTAAGCAGGCCCCACACTGTCAGCATCAGAGCCAGTGTGGGGCTCCAACCCACAAACTATGAGATCATGATCTGAGCCGAAATCAAGAGTCAGATGCTTAAGGACTGAGCCACCCAGGTGCCCCAAGCATTAGTATATATTTAGCTAGGTCTGTCTCCTCTAACCACAGAGCCTTTAATATCTCTATAATGCTATATGCTAACTAAAGTGCATGCACGTAAAAGACATGCATTGACACTTCTCCAAAGAAGACATCCAGATGGCCAACAGACACATGAAAAGATGCTCAATGTCACTCACATCAGGGAAATACAAATCAAAATCACAGTGAGGTACCACCTCACACCTGTCAGAATGGCTCACATTAACAACTCAGGCAACAACGGATGTTGGCCAGGATGCGGAGAAAGGGGAACACTTTTGCGCCTTTGGTGGGAATGCAAACTGGTGTGGCCACTCTGGAAAACAGTATGGAGGTCCCTCAAAAAATTAAAAATAGAACTGCACTATAACTCAGAAATTCCACTAGTAGGTATTTATCCAAAGGAGGAAAAAATGCTGATTCGAAGGGGCACATGCAACCCAATGTTTATAGCAGCACTTATCAACAATAGCCAAGTATGGAAAGAGACAAAATGTCTACTGACTGATGAACGGATAAAGAAGATGTGGGATATATATATACAATGGAATATTACTCGTCGAGCTAAAAGATTGAAATCTGGCCATTTGCAACAACATGGATGGAACTAGAGTGTATTATGCTAAGCGACATAAGTCACGCAGAGAAAGACAAATATCGTATGATTTCACTCATATGTGAAGTTCAAGAAACAAAACAGACGAACATAAGGGAAGAGAAGGAAAAATAAGATAAAAACAGAGAGGGAGGCAAACCATAAGAGACTCTTAAATACGGAGAACAAACTGAGGGTTTCTGGAGGTGAGGTGGCTGGGGGGATGAATTAAATGGGTGATGGGCATTAAGGAGGGCACTGTTAGGATGAGCACTGGCTGTTATATGTAAGCGATGAATCACTAAATTCTATTACTGAAAAAATTCTTACACCATATGTTAACTAACTTGTTTTTAAATTTAAAAATACAACCAATAGTTTTTTTTTTTTTCAAATCCTCCTCCAAAAATAAAGTGTACGCACGTTCCTTTACAAACACAAACTTCATAGTTCTGGAAGGTGGGTGGGACAAGTACTACTCTCTTACCTTACAGAGAGGAGAGAACTGAGTTACAAGATGGGAACTGGTCAAGGTATGGAGGGAGCCATTGACATCTATGGAAAAAGCCTGTGTCTTCTATTCCTCTTCCTTTCCTCTACTAAATGTTATTTCCTTCAGAATAAAAAATAAGCTTTTTGTAAAATGATTGGTTATTTTTAAGAAGCTCTGCTTTTTATCTGCCCTATATCCCCCCCGCAAGAAAGGTGGGGTAATACATGCAACATGGGTTTAAGCCATAGGTGTGTTAAAGCTAGAAGACATTTTGGAGGGTTCTCAGTTGAACTGCACATTCAATTAAACTCACCTATTCTGGTTGATCGTTTTTATTTTACTTTTTTATTGTTACAGTAATAACAACTGTAATAAAACCTGACCTTGAATTTCCACAGTGCCTTTCCTTTCCAGAACTCAAAATACCATCACGAAGATGATCCCATGCACTTGCGGCGGACCTGAGAGAGTTTGTCTTGAAAACACCCATTCAGAGTGTGCTTGCTTGCTATATGACCCTTAAAATGAAGATGTTGATGAATCTGCATTAAGGTTCATTCACTATTATGCTCAGCAGCAACCTTCATATTCACGCACTTAATTCATTTGGTATTCTAAGTATATCATATGCTATACAATTTATTTTATAAAAAGAAGTATATAACCCTACACTATGTCTCATTTTCCCACCAATGTAATACAAAGGTCAAGAATATCCTTGATATGTGTAATGCAAAAGTTGGTTGTAAGTAAATGCTTTAGTTAGAAAATAATATTTAGAGACGAAAACGCTTAATGTACTAAGGGTAACCTTGCTCCCTGAGATACTAATTGCAGACAAGCCTTTTTTTTTCTTAACCCCACAACTAATTTTCCTTGTCCCCAGTTCAGCCCAAGGGAGCATATTAATCACTTTAATTCATCATAAGCCAATGCCTGTGAATAAATAATAAACCTACTTTCCTCCAGAAAAAAAAATGTAACTTCTCTTTCAAGTCTTCCCAAGATGAAGGTTCACATCCTCTCCTTAGCTGGAGACGCAAACCCCTCGACTTCAATGGAAGATCCTAGCGTAATAAGTACATTGTGTTCATTGACTTGCTCAATCAATGGAACAATGCTTCACATTCATGGGCAATAAGGAAGTCACCCCACACTTGGCCCGTGGCAGAATATGGGCGATAGCAAACCTGGCTTCTGGGGGGACTTGTATGGGTGTTACAGATGGTTTGTGTTTTGCTTCAGTTTCATCTCACTACTCTAGCTTGGAGGTCAACTCCTGAGTCAATTGAATTACTTTTGCAAAGTCACAGAACGCGTAGGAATTTTTTTCTCAAGATTCAAGATACCATTGTCTATTGAGTAGCTAAGAAATAAATAAGTAAATTGCATTAACAATAAGAAATTGAAAGTGGGGGTTGGGGGATGAGTAAGGTATGCAGGTGAATAATCAGGCATTTGAGCAACAATTAATACGATAGCACGGCCTATCGACATTCTCATTTCGTTCTATTTTATTGCGACCATTAACTATATTTTCATTATAATGGAATATGTGCATAATGGAAATGCATATGCATTTAAACATTTGACATGTTTGAAATGAAATCGAATGAGATTTCACAGCATGCTTCACGATATCAGATTCTGAGGCTTTGGAAGAGTATCCTTGTGGGAAAGTGGCCTGTGTAACATTCTTGTTTAAATTGTAAAATGTGACGGTTCCTTGATGAAATGACAGCTAAAACTCTGAACAGACTTCAGAATTCTTGGCAGGGATATTCAACTGGAATAAGCCTTGGAAGTTCCCTTGATGGTGAAAATTGTGCGATATGGTTGACTTACTAGGTGTTTGAGGTATATTTGCTGAGAGTTATTGTTTCTAATGACAATAATATCAGGGTACTGCAAATGTATAACTAGGCTAACTTTTAGAATCAGAAAGACCTGGAAGTCATCAAAAATCATTGCCCGTGACCAATTTCAAGATGAACTTGTTTCAAATTCCCTCCTGTGTTAATCATTAAAAAGAAAGAGGAGGGAAGGGGAGGAAAGACCAGGGAAAGAGAGAAAAGAACCTCAAGCCAGAAATTTACTCATAAATGTGATTTCCTGTTTTACAGCCCTATTGTTGCTTCCCTGAAAGGTTAAAAATCAAGGTTACAAATGAAGGAAATTCCTCTCCTTGTGCTCTATAGTTCAGTAGCCTAAATTTTGACTTTTCCAGTTTGTATCTATTATTATTCTTTAACCTCAAGTCAACCATAGTTCCAAGTTTGAAGAATATTGCTTCACTGACAATGATTTTTTTATCATCATCATCATCATCATCATCTGTGGGGAATAAGCTTAGGAAATTCCTGAGCCTGCACCAATGGGTTAACAAGGCATAAAGAATTCCAAAGCCATAGGATGCTCATATCCAAGTTTGGGTAAACAAGATTAGGTAAATAGGTATAGAGAGGGCGGAGCAAAAGCTCCAGTATAGAGAAGGTGAGGCAGAGGCTCCAGTTATGTTTTGTATTAACCCAAACCCCTAACCCCACCTATCTTTAAGACCCCCTTTCCCTCACTCCCATAAGTTAATGTTCACAGTTTCATTGTCTCTTTGTGCACATCCGTGAACGTGTCTGTAAGCCTTCTGATCCTAATAAAAATGGGGCAAGGACACTTACTGGGGAGTCTTGTCTCTTTCTGGACATTAGCCATCTCTCACATTTTAATCCTGTGTCCCTCTTTCTTGCTCAACAAAAGAGAACTCTAGACCAAGAGTCTAGGACCATCATCATCATCATCATCATCTTGTAATTGGTGAGATGGAGGAGGTAACACGCCTACAAAGACATCTCTTGATGATTTCTACTCCAGTTAGGCAGATATTTAATAAACTGGACTAGCATATACAAATAGGAATCACATTCTTCTGAAGACACCAAGAAGGAAATTTCTCATTAACCTACTTTATGCCAATTACTGTTTATCAAGTTACATATGGAGTAATACTGTTTCCATCACTTATACTCAGCCACAGGCTGGGTTGGCCCCTCCTGTGAACTTGCACAGTTGGAAACCGTTGTGGCCTTTTTGTTGTTGGTGTGATAAACCTATTCTCTGTCCCTTGCCTTTGTCTTTAAAGTGAATAGCTAAATGCTTTGTTTATTAATTTTGTTTACTTATGCTATGCGGTATTAATGTGTATACACACATACAAAATAGGCTGATCTATGAAAACTAAACTGTATCTTAAAAGGTCATATATCTATATGGAATAAAATTAAAAAGGTGAAAAAGAGTATTTACTAGAAAATAAGTCTCTTTTGGGGCACTTGAGTTGCTCAGTCGGCTAGGCTCCAGACTCTTGGTTTCGACTCAGTTTATGATCTTGTGGTTTGGGGTATCCAGCCCCGTGTTGAGCTCTGTGCTGACAGCATAGAGCTTCCTTGGGATCCTCTCTCTCTCTTCCTGTCTTTCTGCCCCTCGTCCACTTGTGTTGCATCTCTGACAATAAATAAACTGAAAAACATATTTTAAAAAAAGAAGTCTCCTTTAACCTTTATCCATGAGGCTTCAGGCTGTTCTTGGGTATCTAGATTCAGTCACTGATTCATTTCAATCAATATATTTTTTTGGTGATTTTTGATAAATTTTCAATGCATTTGTAAGCATAAATTGTACATGGGTATATCTGTGTGCGTGTATGCTTAATGTTGGCCAACATTTCTGTTTTCAGTAATATATTTGTGTGTGTGTGTGTGTGTGTGTGTGTTGTGTGTAACCATAAACATATAGTTTGGGGATAATTCCTTACAATACTCTATAGACCTGTCTCATTCTTTTCAGCGTTGTTACAGCATTCCACTGTATAAGATGATCTTATTATTTTGTAGTGCTCTCATTTATCCCACTGAATTATTTTTGCCCTAAATTCAACCATTTTAAAATTAAGATGATAACTCTGTTGTTTGACTTGTATTTATAAAACATTTTCCCTAAAATTTTATGATGAATTAATAATTATAGTTTTTTTTCTTAACTTTAAGTTTTATTAAGAAATAGCTTTTGTGCTGTTGATGATCTATTCAACAACCATCCTTTCTTAATTTCTGATAGAAACAGAAAATTCTAGCTACTCCCCTCTTTCCTCCCTTGGGGAGAGGATTATCTGTGTGCACCAGCTATTTTAAAGAATGTTGGCGGGGCGCCTGGGTGGCGCAGTCGGTTAAGCGTCCGACTTCAGCCAGGTCACGATCTTGCGGTCCGGGAGTTAGAGCCCCATGTCAGGCTCTGGGCTGATGGCTCAGAGCCTGGAGCCTGTTTCCGATTCTGTGTCTCCCTCTCTCTCTGCCCCTCCCCCATTCATGCTCTGTCTCTCTCTGTCCCAAAAATAAATAAACATTGAAAAAAAATTTAAAAAAAAAAAATAAGAATGTTGGCCAGGAGTTTTCTGGGAGGAGTATCCTTTCAGAAAGCAAAAAAATATTTGCATGAAGAAGACCTATGCTGGTCTTCCTTTGAAACATGACTGTATGGGGACGAAATGCTTGGAACCTCCTTGAATTCTTAATGTGACAAGGTTGTAGACAACATGACAAGGGTGGGTGTGTGAAAAGAGGGGAAAAGTTGTATCTGAGCCACAATCCCACACTTAGTTGATTTAACTCTAGATTTTTTTCTTATGTGTGAAAACCTTTATTTATTTTAGGTTTATTTTATTTTTATTTATTGTGTGTGTGTGTGTGTGTGTGTGTGTGTGTGGAGAGAGAAAGAGAGAGAGCAGAGAGAAAGAAGAGAGAGATAGAGGGGGAAAGAGAATCCCAAGCAGACTCTGTGCTGCCTTTGTAGAGCCTGAGGTGGGGCTTGATCTCAGTAACCATGAGATCATGACCTGAGCTGAAATCAAGAGTCAGATGCTTAACCTACTGAGCCATCCAGGTTCCCCAAAGCCTTATTTTTTAAAAAAAAATTTTTTTTCAACGTTTATTTATTTTTGGGACAGAGAGAGACAGAGCATGAACGGGGGAGGGGCAGAGAGAGAGGGAGACACAGAATCAGAAACAGGCTCCAGGCTCCGAGCCATCAGCCCAGAGCCTGACGCGGGGCTCCAACTCCCGGACCGCGAGATCGTGACCTGGCTGAAGTCGGACGCTTAACCGACTGCGCCACCCAGGCACCCCCCCCCCCCAAAGCCTTATTTTTACATGACTTTTGTCACTAGCAATTGAGCTAACAGAGACTCCAACATATGGCCAGGGACCAAGCACACAAGAACAAACAGATAACCCTTTCCCCCCCCCATATAAGGCAGACGTTTTGTCTTTCTGTATCAGGGTTCTAGTTTTTCACTTGTTGACTAACCCATATCTGTGCCAGAATCTATGCTGGAAACTATTTTGTTTGGTTATTCTGGATTATAAGCTCCAGCAAACGGTATTTACTTTCAGACTGCGATAAAATGTAGACAGCGATAATTGGCAATGCTACAAATGACATCTTCTTCATGGGTTTTCAATTCATAAATGTGTTTTTGGAAGGTAATAAAATATTATGACATAAAATCTCATTTTAACATAATCTTTATTTCTTGGCAAAAAAAAAAATGCTGATTTCACTTATGAAATGAAAGTGGCTACCAAAAAAAAGAAAAAGACCTTAAGAGCATATGAGTTTTTACGTTGTGGTTTGTGATGCTAATATGTTAATGAGCACAGTAGAAGGTGCTCTTATGGATTTTACTGTAGTACTTTGGAGAAAAAAACGTCATGAAAGGTCAGTGATATCACTTTGGTCTATATAAGGGAATAACGGGATGTATTTTATGTGAGGTTTTTTCCTCAAGGAAAAGAATGAAGGTAATAGGAAAAATGTGGTTTCAGTAAAAGTGTATTTGAGTCTGACTTTATGCTACTTTATCAAATAGTACATGCACTTGAAGAAATGGAACAGAACGAGGTGTTTCAGTCGGTTGAGTGACCGACTCTTGATTCCCACTCAGGTCAGGATCCCAGGGTCACGGGATCGAGCCCTGCGTCAGGCTCCGAGTTGAACATGGGGCCTGCTTAAGATTTTCTCTCTCCCTCTGCCCCTCTTCCCTGCTTGCTCTCTCTCTCTCTCTCTCTCTCTCTTTCTCTCTCCAAAAAAAAAAAAAAGAACGAAATGAAACAAAACATAAGAAACTATACCAAATCATATAATAAGAGTTAAAGTGATTAGATGTTCTAGAAGTTCCATTTCATAAGGAAATATGTGCCAGTCTCTTTACCTTAGTGAAAGATCACAGGCTTGTCAGATTAAAAGTACCACTGAAGGTTTCTTTTTATTTCTTTTTTTTTTAATGTTTTATTTACTTTTTGACAGAGAGAATGCACAAGCAGGGGAGGGGCAGAAGATTCCAAGCAGGCTCTGCCCTGACAGGTTGACAGCAGAAAGCCCGATGTGGGGCTCGAATTTAGGAACCTTGAGATCATGACCTGAGCTGAAGTCGGACGTTCAACCGTCTGAGCCACACAGGTGCCAGCCACCGAAGATTTCTAAAGGAAAGGATTATATGGGACTAACACAGTCACTTCCTATTTATTTGAAGCTCTAAAATTCATTGAGAAAAAAATGCAATTAATTATGTGGCAATATAATTAAAATAGCTATTAAATTTTAGAGCCATAAATATTTTTGCTGCCACAACTAGATGGTGAAAAAGAATTGCTACTTTTCGATGGCATCCTTCAATGTTAATCTGCAGGATCCTGTTTTATAATGCATTTACCACAGCGTAATCTCATCTCTACTATGTAAATCGAGTTAGATTCCTTTTTCGTTCATTTGCAGCACATTTTCCTGGTGGTGGCTAGATAAATGTTTCAGTGAAGGATAATTTGGTTGCCCTCCAGCACGTGAACGTCTGGTATTGCAAAATCAAGGAATCGGTGTCACATTAAGGCAATTCTTATAATATAATCAAAGTTCTCATGTTGTACTCTCCTTTAGATGAAACAAACTAATGAAATGTATTGACCCTCCTCACGCACTTCTGAAGCAAAATGACTAAGCAGTATTGAGACTACATGAAATACATTGACATTGATTGTGAAGTCGGCTTTTCTCAGTCACATTGGTGGCTGATTAAAGTGTCACATTGACAATATAGCCCCTTTTGAACAGGAAATTAATACCAGCTTGGTCGCAAAGAGAATCATCTTCCACAAGGAAACTCGTATCATCTTTAATCCTTCTTAGGAAAAAAAAAAAAAGGTCACATCGTTTGCACTAGAACAAGCTTGAGTTTTCTTGTTATGAGAGAAAAATCAGAAGTGTCAACACTTTAATTATTTTGAAAAATAAGATGCCTGTGGTAGTTCATGCTTATTTATGAATAACTCTCAAAACTCAGGAGACAAAGAGTAAGAAATTTTTGAACCTTTCACTATCTCACATGAATGGGAATTTACTTTAAATATTGAAAGGTGAAGGTATTACATAAATGTTTAGCATCATTCGTTTCTTATACATGAAAAAAGAAAAGAAACAGCGTAATTCTTCAATTCTAGTTGTTCGATATTATACTCAAACATATACAATAAAACCTTCGATGGTGAGTAATTTGTTCTGCGAGCGTTCTGCAAGACGAGAAAACATTTCTAATAAATTTTAACTTGATAAACGAATAATGTCTTGCAACGCGACACTGAATGTCACAGGATCACAACTGAGCCCATTGAAATTCACTTTGATATGCGAGTACTGCGGATTACAAGCACGTTTCCGGAATGAATCATGCTCGAAAACCAAGGTTTTACTGTAATTCCATCCGCAGTAAATTTCTTTTTGTAGAAGCTACCATGTGCCACTCTTTTAGGATTCCAAATGTGAAAGAACCTGCAAGATAAGGGATCAAAGTGTGGGCACATTTCATATGCCAACCCCTAATGTCCTGGTCCCTCTTGTCATGGAGGGAGGAAACGAACACTCTAAATTTCACGCTTTCCATTATTTCATTAATTTCCCTTTAAATCTTGCTTCATAATTCACTCAGTTAGATAATACAATATTGATATTCCTCATCTTCATTAAGGATCAACATCTGCTTCTGCAAGACAGGCCTTATCACTAGATTTCCTCCAGCAGAAGAGGAATGAGGTGGATACAGAAGGTGAGGGAAGGGATGGTGATGTCATTAGGGCTATCTTTTTAAAAATTCAACCATGACAGGATCAAGGGTAAGATCACATGCAGACCTGAGTTCTTGCTGTATGTAGAACCCAAGTTCTTCACTGTTCTCCCATGATTTGCCATTCCCCTTTTCCTAGCTTTCACTTCCATGGGGTTCGCCGCACTGCTCTCCTGAAAAGTTGGACACTTTCCACGTGTGGCTGTTACTCTCTTTCCCACCTGCCTGCTGGAATATCTTTGGTTACGATTTGATAGGTTGTAGTCACACTGTGTTATAACGAAAGACAAGTGTTTTCACAATCAAGATTTCTGTTCCCCTTGTCTACTTCCCCAACTTCCCTAACCTCCCAGCCTACCCCAGTTACAGTGTCTCAGCCTTGAGTAGCTTTTGCTTGGGCCAAGTTGCTTTTCTTCTTAATCACTTGCTCATTAAAGCTCACTAGCTTTTTGAGCAAGTAGTTAAGTAGTAATGAAGTAACATAGTAACAATGTCTCCTCTATTTCCAAATGCAGGCCTAGGAGCTCAGAGAGCTGTTTCCTTTATCTGCCCATTTGTAACACTAGAAAGCAAATGCAAAAAGAAGGAAAAAAAAAGAAAAAAGAAAAAAAAAACACCCTCAAAGGAAACATAGTTTCTCACTCTAGACATGCTTTGAATACTTCTGTGTTCAAAGTTCAGAGTCTGCCAGCATCGGTTCAGGCTTCCTAGCCTGAGTTGAGTGAAAAACAGTTTAAAAGGCTGAGGAGTTGACAACTGCTGTGGAGGATAATATGCAAATGTTCTGACAATCACCCTTGGTCCAATACTTGAAACACTATTGTTGAGTATTAGGAGTTCAGCGTTTATTTCACATTTCAGTCTCTTTTCAGGTGTGTGATTTGCAAGTATTTTCTCCCATTCTGTGGACTGGATTTTGACTCTATTGATAGTGATGTTTTGATGCACAAAAGTTTCATATTTTAATGAAATCCAGCTTTACTGTTTCTTTTGTGGTGAAGCTTTCAGTGTCATAAAAAAAAAAATCATTGCCAAATCCAACGCGATGAAGATTTTCTTCCACATTTTCTTCTAAGAATTTCAGTTTTAGTTCTGACATTTAGGTCTTTGATCCATTTTCAGTTAGTTTTTGTGGGCAAAGGACTGGAATAGACATTTCTCTGAAGAGAGGCTAATGGCCAAAAAGCATGTGAAAAGAAGCTTATCATTAGTAATCATGAAGGAAATGCAAACCACAATGAGATACCACTTCTCACCTGTCAGGATGGCTATTGACAAAACAAACAAAAAGCAAATAATAACAAGTGCTGGCAAGGATGAGGAGAAAGTGGAAACATTGTGCACTGCTGGTGGAAATTCAAAATGGTGCCCCTACAGTGAAACCAGCATGGTGTTGGCTCAGAATTAAAAACCGAATTGCCATATGATCCAGCCATTTCACTTTTGGGTATATACCCCCAAAGAATCTAAAGCAAGGAACCAAAGAAATATTAGACACCCGTGTTTATAGCAGCATTGTTCACACTACCCAAGTGTCCATTGATGGGGGTGCGTGGATAAATAAAATGGAGTGTACATACAATGAAAAGAAATTCTGAAATGGATGAAACTTGAAGACATTATGTAAGTGAAATAAGTTGATCACAAAAGAACACATGTCATATGATTCCACTCAAATGAAGTACTCTTACTAGTAAAACTCATAAAGACTCAAAGTTGAGTGTTGGTGGCCAGAGCATGGGGGGCAGAGGCATTGGAGAGTTAGTGTTTAATGGGTAGAAATTCATTTTGCAATATGCAAAACGTTCCATGCGGAGACGGTGGTGATGACTGTATGGCAATGTGAATGTACTTAATAACCCTGAATGGCACACTTAGAAATAACTAAAATGGTAAATTTTACGTAATGCATATTTACCACAATTTTAAAAGGTTATTTAAAAAAACACATTTTAGATTTTGAAAAATTCTAGAACAGACAAAGGATTAGATAGCTGGTTAATCAACCAATTCATTCCATACTCATTAAGTCCTTTCACTTTTATATACGCTAAACTCCACTAATTTTTAAAATATGAGATAAAATTACTGTCTTCTAGGATCTTACAGTCCAAAGAAGAATCACATAAAGAAGCGTTACTAAATGTAAAAATTGAAAACTGGAGTATACATATCCCCAGGGTAAGATGATCTGTTGAGATATTTTAATAAGGAATTCTAACTCTGTAACCTTTTTTAAAAAAATAGTTGCTTTATTGAGATATCATGCAAGATGCAATTCATCCATTTAAAGTGTACAACTCAATATTTTTTAGTATATTCACAGAGTTGGCAACCAAAACCCCAATCAATTTTAGAACCTTTTCATCGGCCACAAAACAATTTTGCTCTCCATTCACACTCTCCATTTTCCCGATTTTTCTATCCTGACCAAACCTAGGTTACTTCTAATCTATTTTCTGTTTGTATCTACCTTTTTCTTTTTTAAAAATGGTTATCGGGGCGCCTGGGTGGCGCAGTCGGTTAAGCGTCCGACTTCAGCCAGGTCACGATCTCGCGGTCTGGGAGTTGGAGCCCCGCGTCGGGCTCTGGGCTGATGGCTCAGAGCCTGGAGCCTGTTTCCGATTCTGTGTCTCCCTCTCTCTCTGCCCCTCCCTCGTTCATGCTCTGTCTCTCTCTGTCCCAAAAATAAATAAACGTTGAAAAAAAATAAATAAAAAATAAAAATGGTTATCTATTTATTTTGAGAGAGAGAGAGAGAGAGAGAGAGAGAACATGAGTGGACGAGGGGCAGACAGAGAGGGAGAAAGAGTATCCCAAGCAAGCTCCATGCTGTCAGCGTGGAACCCAACACAGGGCTCAATCCCACAAACAAGGAGACCATGACCTGAGCCAAAATCAAGGGTTTGATGCTTCACCAACTGAGCCACCTGGGCGCCCCTGTCTGTATCTACTTTCTTTCTCTATGGATTTGCCTATACGGACATTCAGTATGAATGAAATAACACACTATGTAATTTTCCATGCCCGATGGCTTTCTCTTAGCATAATATTTCAAGGTTCATTCATTTTGTAGGATGAATTAATACTTCATCTTTTTTATTGTTAAATAGTTTTCTATTATATGGTTATACATTTTTTATCCACTCATCAATTGATGGACATATAGGTTCCCTCCACTTTGGGGCTATTATTAATAATACTGTTATGAACATTCACATACATGATTTCTTGCATTGCCCATGTATGTTTCACTTCTCACATGTGTATATATAGGAATGAGAAATCTGTATTCAACTTTTGAGGAACTTCAGGTTATCGTCCAAAGTAAGTACATCATTTTACATTCCCACAAACAATGTATGAAAGTTCCAATTTCTCCACATCTTCAACAATAATTGCAATTAACTGTCTTTTTTTTAAGCCAAACTAATATAGGTGAAGTGCTACCTCATTATGCTTTTGATGTGTATTTTCCTGATGGGCATCTCCCTTTATTTTAATAGTCTTTAGCATTTATATTTTTGTGGATGTTTTTAATTAAATGGAATACTTTGAGAGAGTAATAAACATGTGTTTGTTGGTTTTATAGGAGATGCATGGTTAAAATTCTTCATGGATGGTTTGGATGATAAGAAAATGTGGAGAATTGAGGAACTTAATAAATGCTCAATTATAAGGAAGCAAAGTGCGTAGTGAGAGCCGAAATAAGGCAGTTCTCAGGGGAAGGGATCTTGCAGTTGACTCTTTAGACATGGATAGCTGTGGACCTGTTGGGCTTGTGGAGCGGGACAAGGCATCATAGGGCAGAGAGTAACATTTTAAAACATCCACAGAAGCGTCAGGGAATTTATCAATCTTGGTGAGTCTCGAATTTTCTGAAATTATTTGCAAGTGCAAAATGCCCTTAAGGGAATGACAAAATGTGGTTCAGCAATGGAAGGCAAGGACCAATAGTGGAAGTGTTCTTATGTTCTGCTCATCTTATGTGCAAAGGGGAGTCATAGAAGATTTTGAGGCTGAGAATAACCCTATTTGCTTAAAAAAAAGATTATCCCCACAACTATATCAGAAATAATGTATGGTGGTTAGTCCATAACTAGAGATACCAGTTCAGATGAGGAATGATTAGGACCCAAAGCTTGCTAGTGATTTATTAATATCTGAGGTTTGAGTTCATACCTATTAAAAATGTTCATTCTTACCTTTGTTCACTTCTCGGGTATTTGCCACATATTTGAAACATATTAATAGTAATAGGTTTTAGTATTAATTTAAATACAAAATATATCCTTCTGGAAAGTATACTTCAAAGCAAGAGATTTTCCATAATGCTTATTTTATAGAAATGGAATTCTTAGCCAGGGGCTTGGGGATCCCCAGGGAGTTAATGAGTGGGTACCAGGGAGTCTATATACTCTCTGACATTGTATGAAAATGTGTTTCTCTGTGTGTGTGTTTGTGTGTGTGTGTCTGCGTGTCTGTGTATGCGTGTGTGTGTGTGTGTGTGTGTGTGTGCATGTGTGTGTACCCACGTGACATTTTCCTGGGCAAAGCACTATAACCTCTATCTAATTCTCAAAGGGGCCTTCAGCATTGATAAAGACCAGGAAGCTTTATCACTCTCCTACAAACTGAGGAAACAGGGTCCAGAGTTAGGTTAGAAGTAAGAATGCTGAGCACTGGTCTGGGATTTCGAAAGAGTTTACGATGTTCTCATCCTCAGAGGACTTTAAGAAAAGAAAAGCTAATTCCACACATGTACCAATTTATAAGTAGTAAGGCACTTGCTGTTAAACCCAGGGTTTTCAGCCTGTTATGTAGATTTCTGTGTAGACTTTGCGTAGAATGACTGTTTCCAATGGACTTGCCCAGAATCAAGTGCTTTTTTGCTTCTGTAAAATGGACAAGCATCAAAAGACTTGCTGGAGAGTTAGGGTAGGAAAGAGATAAAGGGTACTGTATTCTTGTGAAGAAGCAAACATCTGGACATAGAAGAAGGGTTTTTTTAAATTATTTTATACACAAAAGCAGATAGCAGGCTTATGGTTTGTAGATAAAATACAACAAAAGTTTAGGGGACCTCACAGATAATGCTCACTTTTTTTTTCTACTACTGAGCGTGAAATAAAGAAAGCATTCTTAAGTTGTTCTGGTAGTGAAGTGTCCCCTAGTATGACAGGTGTAAAATATAATTTCAGTCTAGAATAATCCTTTTCTGGAATGGGGTATGGATGGGAGAGGTAGACCCATAGTTTCCTAGAGGAGAGTTTCAGTGGGTATTTTTGTTTGGCTTTTAAGACGCAATTATTGCCTTTCACTATAGCATGGGTAATTCAGTGGTCAAAGGCAATATTTGTGAAATATACACGTCAGCATGTGACGTCAAACCCCGGAACTGGCATTACAGCCATAGATCCAGGTGATGGAACTGGGCCATATGGCTTCTGGCTATTTATAACATTCCCGAAAAGGTGGCTGTTTCATCCAAATGAGCCTTCACTTATTACAGTGTCCAAGTTTCATGGAAGGGGCCTGCTAACATTACCCGATAGCTCTTGTAAGCAATGCTTAAATCAACGGATCTTTTGTAGTTCTCTTTAATGGAGTCTGGATGATGAATTTACATCTATATATCAGAAACATTGTCTTCTGCCCTACATTACTAATGTCAGAAAATTGCCTCTATATAATTCATCAAAGTATTTCTATAGAGTCACTCTTTTATTATCTTTTCTCTTGCAAACTGTATAATTCCCCTTCATTCCACGTCAGGGAAGACCTTTAATCTTGCCTGGCTGCATTCTGTGGGTCTTTTTACATTAAAGGACTCGAGCA
This sequence comes from Prionailurus bengalensis, assembly GCF_016509475.1. Classification (NCBI taxonomy): domain Eukaryota; kingdom Metazoa; phylum Chordata; class Mammalia; order Carnivora; family Felidae; genus Prionailurus; species Prionailurus bengalensis. Next base: position 16,104,950 of record NC_057355.1, read on the forward strand.
GGTGCCGCTGCAGGCAGTAAAAATGGGAACAAGCAGTGATGGGGATAGTCTTATGGCAATGACTTAAAAACACAGCGAGATAGGAAACATTTTCCAATTGGTGGCAGCCTTAAAACTGGTTTTAAATGTCTGTTTGACAGAAATTAAGATATCGCTCATGTTTCCACACTTCTTTATTTTTCTTCCAGATTTCCCACCCTATCGTATTAATGTATCCTCCTGGCCCACCCCCAACACACACACTTTAATTCTTTGTCCTCTTTAATAACAAAGACTAAAAAGAGTGAAAATCTGACAATGTAGTGAGTGCATTTCCATCCGAGTAATATAATGGAACCCTTGGACATGACAGACAAGCTTATATGGTTCATAATCCCAAACCTTTGATATTTATTCCATTCTTATTCCATTTTCCAGTTGTGTGTGAAGGGAAAGGAGACCCTTAGCAGACCCTTTCCTGAAGGGCAGACGTACTACTGGCAAGTGTATTAGGAACAATGATAATACTAAGAAACACCCTAAAAGGGTAAAGTCAATGATATTTTTAGATGAAATAAAAACACACGCATTTAAAATATGAGTTTAAAACCCGAACAAAGATCCCAAAGATACCCCATGGTTAGCTACACCGTGGGGAGTTTTATTTCTGCAACCAAGCAGATGCACCTTGCACAAGAAACAAAGATCATTTGACTTGTTCACGTTCTCAAGATGTGAGGGTTGGGCTCGATGGCAATAAAGATTTTCCGAAAATTGTATGGAAAATTTGCCTTTTTCCTTTTTTTTGTTTCAAGTTTTTATTCAGATGTTAGTTAGTTAACATATAGTGTAATATTGATCTCAGGAGGAGAATTTAGTGATTCATCACTTACACACGGCACCCAGGACCCATCACAACAAGTGCCCTCCTTAACCCCCAGTACCCATTTAGCCCATTCCCCTGGCCACCTCCCTTCCAGCCACCCTCAGTTTGTTGTCTCTAGTTAAGAGTCTCTTATGGTTTAGCTGTGAAAAGTAATGAAATACACTGTCCAAAGAATAACTGAGAAAAATCGAGAGCTGTAACCGAGACTGATTTGTATTTATTTTTGTTTCTCCAAGCACTCATCAAAATACCTGATACATAGTAATTGTTCAATAAATGGCTTTGGGATTGAGAGGGGACTTCTGCAAATTAGTGGGTATCCTTGGGTTTTATTTTCTTCATCTCTAAATTGAATGTACAGTGGAGGTTAGGAACTAAGTTTGTGGAGTCATCCAGTTGAGAGAGGACTAATCCTAACTGTACCGTATGTCTAAAATACAAGCAGGGGCACCTGGGTGGCTCAGTCGGTTAAGCGGCCTACTTCGGCTCAGGTCATGATCTCGCGGTCCGTGAGTTCGAGCCCCGCATCCGGCTCTGTGCTGACAGCTCAGAGCCTGGAGCATGTTTCAGATTCTGTGTCCCCCTCTCTCTGACCCTCCCCTGTTCATGCTCTGTCTCTCCCTGTCTCAAAAATAAATAAAACGTTAAAAAAATTTAAAAAAATATATAAATAAAATAAAATACAAGCAGAGTGGGGAGAGGGTTTCCCAAGGTTCTCTTCCTGTGTGCCTGTATTAGAGTTGGTCTTTAGAGATTTGTGCATGAGATTTTTTAAAATTTTTTTATTTTTTAATTTTTTTAATGTTTATTCATTTTTGAAAGACAGAGAGACAGAGCACAGGCAGGGGTGGGGCGGAGAGAGAGGGGGGGACAGAACCTGAAGCAGGCTCCAGGCTCTGAGCTGTCAGCACAGAGCCCAACGTGGGGCTCGAAGTCACAGACTGTGAGATCATGACCTGAGCTGAAGTCGGACGCTCAACCGACTGAGCCACACAGGCACCCCTTTTTAAATCTTTTTTAAATGTTTATTTATTTTTGAGAGATAGACAGTGTATGAGCTGGAGAGGGCCAGAGAGAGATGGAGACAGATTTTGAAGCAGGCTCCAGGCTCTGAGCTGTCAGCACAGAGCCCGACGCGGGGCTTGAACCCACAAACAGTGAGATCATGACCTGAGCCAAAGTTGGACACTTAACCAACTGAACCACCCAGGAGCCTCTAGAAATTTAGAAAGTGGAAGTGAAGGATCAGCCAATACATATGGGAGATCAATTCAAGACCCCAGAGGTCATCATTGGACTGTTCATTATCCCTGATCTGCCACTGACCATGGGTTTGAGGCAGTAATCAGTTTCCTCCTGACAGATAGGCTTCCTCAACTTCCTTAAGTCCTACACAGACATTTTTTATGGGAAAAAGAAGGACATCATGCGGGCCACCTGGATCATCAGGTGTAGACATGGGTCTACTTTGTTGTCTCAGGTTCCAGATTATTCTTGCTTTGCATCCAGTTTTCTTCCCACTCATCCATCTTCTCTCCTGAGGACATTCCATGACCAGGGGACCACCACCAGATGCAAAAGCAAAAGTCTTCCCTAGACCCCTTTAACACCCTCCTTTTATGGTTTCTGATTAGTGACTTTTCTCTCATTCTCCATCTACTTTCAGAACTTTACGACCCCAGCTCCTTCCACAATTGTTTAAATTCTAGCCTCTATAGTACACCCCATTCGCCAAATGGGAGAACACCTGGGCACACCCAAACTAATATAATTATTAGTATTGGTACGAGAAGAGGTTGCATATAGGCTTTCCAAATTGGTTCTGGTATATCTGAAATTGGTTTTCTGATTTGATTCATTTTAAAGGAATCAGTGGCCCTATCTCCAGTGGTAAAAGGACACTGATTGTTCAGGCCAGGGAGTAGCACATTTCTTATCACCTGTGTACACGTAAAATCAAGTGGCTATGGAAGACCCAACTTGGAGTTATCAAGAAAGTAGCTGTTGTCATTGTACATTTCTTTTACAATAAGGAGGTTGAAGGTTTGGTTGACTACTTTTAAGTGCAGTACAGAACTTGAGGGTTCTGAAACCAGATTTATCTCTTCCTGTGGGTTGCTGATTACATTTCAAATGGAATTCATACCCACGCAAAGTCTTTTATTTTGTCATTAGGGCACTGATGGAATGCGATGGAGACCCTGAAAACTAGGATGAGGTCATAAGGGCAGATTCCCGTTGAAGCTGGGGTCCTTAACTCTCTAGAGTCTGAAAAGCTTCCTTGCCAGTACAAGCAGCCTTACTCTCCCAACTGAAGGGATCGTCCCCACTTTTCTTGAAGAGACGGTAGTGGCCTCTTTTGTGGTACGTGTCTTATAGGGGACTACTGAACTCTTCAATGTCTAACCCAATCATTCTCATTGTATCTAATCCAATAACCAGACAAGTTTTGGAAGACACTAAGGGAACAAAAAAGTTGCATGGTTTTCTAGTTTATATTGGCAGATCCTGCCTGGAATACATATATGGGAATGGATGGATGGGAATTTGGATAAGAATAAAATGAAAATAATGTTGTTTTGAATCAAATGTGCAGATGTGGCGAGGAGTAGCTTAACATTTTGCTTCCTTGGTTGGTTGAAATATGGAGCCATACTCAGTACTGAATGAAGAGGAAATACCAGTAGGTTTTTTTTTATGTGAGACCTGATTACTCGTTCCCTAAGTATGTCTTCCAAAAGAGGCCAGAGAATGCTTCCTTTATCACAATTTTCAGAATACACTGGTAAGCAGAGTACCAGCATCCTTATGAACTCTGTGGTGGCTATTTCCTGTAAGCCAAATATAAGAGAGGGATGTGCTTCCATCAAACTGGATTCCCTGGATTCAATATTAACGAGAGAAACTTGGGGTTGGAGAAATTGGGTGGAAGCATGTAATCACCAGAAGCAGGATGTGTGTGGTAACCATGGGGAGAACAGAGCCATAGTACTAATCAGAAGGATTTGACACCCAGAGATCTTTGGCATTTCTGGTGTTCTTCTAAATTAAGTAGATGTGCATCCTACTAATATCTTACTTTGGGTGTATGAGTGGAAAATCCCTCTGTGTGGTGAAAAGAAGTACGGATGAATCACCACAGTAGAGAGACATGGGCCTTCAACAAACTCCCAGATTTGAGCCAGTTCACAGTCCCAGAGCAAACTCGCGTAAGACGGGAGGAGGGAATGAAGCTCACTTTAGGAATGACTGCACTACCAAAAACTTATACCATAATTCTTCCTCCTAGCCTCCCCCAGAGGGACCTGCAAGTATTTATCAGGGCGACGTGTGCCAAGAAAGAAGAAATAACCCAACCTTCCAGAGATAGCTAGTCGTTGACTCTGCACCCACATTAATTACTGAAACCTAAAACACCACTGTGGTCCACCAGTCAGTATGGGTTGATCAGGTGATCCATGGCATTTTGACTTGCGTCCATCTCACAGTGGGCTGGGGCCTGGATCCACTCTGTGCTTATTTTCCCAGATTCAGAACGCATAGTTGGAGTAGACATACTTAGTAATTGGCAAAGTCTCTATATTGGGTCCCCGGCCTGTGGAGTGAAGATAGTTATGACAGGAAGGACCAGGAAGGCAGTAGAGCTGCTTTTAGCTACCAAAGTAACAATGATAAATAAATCAACGTAGTTCTGGAGAGAAGGCAGAGATTACTGATATGATCAAGGATCTGAGATATGCAAGATTGTGATGCTTACCTCACCCTCTTCAACTCACCTATTCAGTTGGTGCAGAAGACACTACTCTTCAGTGTCCCACTTCAGGGCCTTGTCAAGCTTTCAGTTCTTTTTCCTATATCTAATTAGGGATCTTGACCACTTCTTCATTCCCTAGGGCATTATCTTGTCCTATTACACTGATACCGTGCTGCTTAGAGCTGATGAGTGGGAAGTCACAACTCTCTAAACAATTTGCTAAGGCATATGAATGCCAAAAGAGTGGGCATATGTGCTACAAGAATTCAAGGGACTACTAGATCAGTGAAGCTCCTAGGGTTCTACTTGTTTGAGACTTGCTGAACCATCCCTTTCGAGGTAAAGGACAAGCGTTTGCATCTGTCTCCTACTACAAGAGACACAATACCTCGTAGACCTTTCTGAATTTTGGAAGCAACATACATCTCACTTGGGTGTGCTATTCAAACCTACTTACCAAGTGACCCAAAGGTTCTGGGTTGGGCCTAGAAGAAGAGACGGTCCGCAACAGATTCAAACGTCTCCGTACTAAGATCAAATGACCAAGAAAATCTGCCGGAAATTAATGGGATACTCTGGCAGTCAGGGATACTATATGGCAGGTATCTATATGTGAATGCCAATGCACACCTTTTAGATTTTGGAGTTCAGCTATATAACTCCGCAAATAAATCCTCTTCATCTGAGGAATAGCTTCTGGCTTACAGAAGACTAAATGCCTCACTATAGGCTGCCAAGCCATCATGTAACAGGAACTGCCCATCATGAGCTGGAGGTTGTGTGACTCACAAGTTATAAAGTTTATCTTATAAAGCAGCATTCTATCAGCCAGAAGTAGCATGTATGAGAGCAGACACTCACTTTATATGAGAACAAACTCCTATTCCTACTACATTGCCTGCTCTCCGTCAACCCATACAAGTGATCTTACACGAAGGCACCTATGTGCAGTTGACTAAAAAAGAAAAAAAGAGAAAAGGGCTTCATTTATAACTGGTTCTTTTACAATATGCCAGCCTCGCCTGAAGACTGATAGCCTGTACAATGTCTCCAGTTCCAGCCTAGGGGGGCCCTGAAAGATAGTGGTAAAGCAAAATGTTCCTAGTGAGTAGAGCTTCAAAGAATTCACCATATTATTTATTGAGTCTAGAATGAGACATCGTGGTGGCCAATGACTAAGAGTTGGTAGTAGGGTCCTAGAAACAACAAATCTGGAGAATTAGTTTTAAGGACGTCTGGGGAAAGTTTGCAGACAGACTTTTGTTTAACTGGGTGCAAAGTGAAGCTCTTGTTTCATGTGACTGTCCACCAAATGGAAAGCTCAGCATGTGACTGTCCACCAAACGGAAAGCTCAGAGGGAGAGTATCTTCATAAACAGATGGACAAGATAATCATTTCTATAGTTGTCCCTCAGTCTCTTTATGCAGTCATTCTTTCCTTTGCTTAATGGGTTAATGAACAAATTAACCAAGGTGGCCGGAATAGAAGTTTATGCATGGGCTCAACAACAAGGATTTCCACTCCCCAAAGATGAGTTGCTACAGCAACTACCTACTGTCCAACCTGCTAGCAGCAGAGACCAACCCTAAGCTCCTCATGTAGAACCATTCCCCAGAGGGATCAACCAATAGCTTGCTAACGGGTGGATATGTTGAACCTCTTCCATCATGAGAGAGGAAGGGTTTTGTTCTCACGGGAGTACACACATATTTTAGATGTGGAATTGCCTTTCCTGCCCACAATGCCTCTGTCCAAATAACATCTATATATGTACAGAATGGCCTATGAAACTTCACAGTATACCCCAAAGTGTCGACATTCATTTTATAGCAAATAAAGTTAACAATGGACTTATGTTCATAAAACTCACTGGCCTTACCGAGTTTCTTATCATGCTGAAGCAGCTAGCCCAAGAGAATGGTGAAATCACCATGTAATGCCAGCTGGCCTCATCCTGCAGGGTTGGGATTATGTTCTCCATAAAGTGTTCTATGCTGTATGTCCGTGGTGAAATTATGATGCTATTTCTTCCATAGTGAGGACTCTTGGGTTGGGAGTCAAGGCATGGGTCTGAGAGCTTCTCTTCTAACTCTTACTGCCAATGAACCATTAGTGATTTTTTTTTGTTTGTTTCTTTCTCCTGTAACTTTAAACCAGTGATTTAGAGATCTTAGTTTCCAAGGGAGGAATATTTCAACAGAGTTTATGGGATAGATTTCATTGAAAAGAAAAGTGAGAGACCTCCTTGGCCACTTTGTGCTCCTGATACTAATGAATGGGGAGGGGATGGTTGAGGTTATTGCATAAACTGCCATGATTCAACCGACTGTCAGGGAGGATCTGGGGTGGGTTACCATAGAGGGCACACGGTGAAGTACACCTGGGATGCAGGAGGTCCCTAAGGTACCTCTTCGTATTCTTATGTCTTCCGATAAAAGTTACTGGAAAATTAAACAATTGGATACATGTAGGCCCACTAATGGACCAGTCAGGAATAAAGGTTGAGGTCATTCCACCAGACAAGAAACCATATTCTCCCAAGTTTCTTGCTGAAAGCAAAGGGAATATGCAAGAGATAGTAAAAGAAGGATACTCTAAATATCAACCACATCCATTGGACCGTTACAGAGAGTATCTCTGCCTTACCCTAGTGTAATGATATTTGAATATGTATTAACTAATTCCTTTTCCCTGTTCAAAACTGACTTTATATGTTATCGAACGGGGAGTGTGGCTCAGCTTCAATAGGAATAAATATCACCCAAAGATGGGTGAACTGAAATTTGGGCTTTGCATCCTTTCCTGGGAAAAGGTCAGTATATTTTCAGTTGTAAAAGGGGTGAGTGAATGATCTTAGGTGGAAGCATGATTTTGCTATTGTCTTTTTTGGAAGTTAAATATAGTCAGAAGAGCATACGAGTGCCAAATTGACATAAGGTGAATGGTGTTGTTCTGTATTGTGTAAATTTGGCTAAGCTGAAACAGTATATCCCAGAATTCTCTTCCATGTATCGTTCTGGGTTTGGTGGAACACAAGCGAAATTAGCACAAGTGTTGGGGGGGGTAGAGTCAAGCAGCAGCCACTATGCTTTGGGGTTCAGTAGAGGGCCCAGATGCTGCTGTGGTTTGACCAGAGCAATCCACTCACTCACTCCATTGGGGTGGGGAAGCCAATGGACCCAGAGTCATGGGTCTTCTCCTTATGCTTCTTTGAATCCTGGGCCATGAATGAATCACTGTGTAAATGGGAAACTGCCCCTTCTGAAGGTCACCAGGTGTTGGAGTTTAAGTCAGGGAGGAACAGTTGTAGCCTCTGGTTTGTATTTGTCCTTCCTCTTTGTGCCTCAATCCTTCCTTCCTGCCTGCACAGTTTGCTGACCTCTGGAGAGGTCAGTCTCACCATCAGACTCCAATGTTTCCCCAGCCTTTTTCACAAGCTTCTTAAGTCTTAACTCTTCTTAACTTTCCTGCTTAGTGATATTCTTTCTGACTCTCCGATGGATGCCTTATGGATCTGTATTTTCTGAGCTTCCTGAATAATTGTGTATGGTCAAATAATCATAAGAAACCATTTTTTTTTAAATGTTTTTTTTCAACGTTTATTTATTTTTAGGACAGAGAGAGACAGAGCATGAACGGGGGAGGGGCAGAGAGAGAAGGAGACACAGAATCGGAAACAGGCTCCAGGCTCTGAGCCATCAGCCCAGAGCCTGACGCGGGGCTTGAACTCACGGACTGTGAGATCGTGACCTGGCTGAAGTCGGACGCTTAACCGACTGCGCCACCCAGGCGCCCCAAGAAACCATTTTTTAAAAGCAGTTTCATTTATATAATTCCAGCTTCCCTGACCAAACCTCAACCGATACAAACTTTGAGTCTGAACCGTTTATTAAATGAGGCATCTGATGGCGTCCAGCATGGCCATCTCGTATCATTCACCTTTAGATTCCTTGACCGGGTGTCATGGTGACAGAATGCGGGCACGGTTCTTGGAGCCCCGTTGTTACTGTGATTAGCCTGGGGATGAAACTTACCACTTTTGCTATTTTGCCCATGTTTTATTTTGCACAAATCCATTTATCTTTCTGTGTTTATATTCTCTGCACTTTGTGCCTTGAGAGGGGATTGAGTTTTGAGAACTGTTGCAAAGGGAATGAAAGGGCTGGGTCAAAACAGCATTCAACAAAAGATAACTGCCTGACACTAGAAAGATTGAAGGCTTTTCCATCATTTTTATTTATATTGTTGTATATTACTTGTCCTTGATCTCAATATTCAGAACCCTGAGGTCTCATTAGCATAAGCTGCTATTGCACCTGCAACCTGCAATGGAAGATCCCCTTGTTTTCCTAACTCTCCTTAACTGCCCCTGACAATGGACTCTTACACCCAAGTGGAAGGCCAGATTAGCTGGTTTGGGTTACTTCTGCTCCGTTTTTGTGGATTTTACTTGTTTTGAGGACTCAAGACACAGATTAGCAAGGGTGGAAAATTATCTTCTGGGACCAGTTGAAGATTATTTCGAGTGCATGTGAACAGGGGAGGGGCAGAGGGAGGGAGGAAAGAGAATCCCAAGCAGGCTTCACACCCAGCGTGGAGTCTGATGCGAGGATAATTCTCACAAGTGGGAGATGATGGTCTGAGCAGAAATCAAGAATCGGATGTTTAACCGACTTGACTTGAGATCCACAAGTGAAATATAGGAGTTCTTTTTCTTTTTTTTTTTTAACAATGTTTATTTATTTATTTGACAGAGAAAGAGAGCAGGGAAGGAGCAGAGAGAGAAGGAGAGAGAAAATCCCAAGCAGGCTCTGTGCTGTCAGCACTGAGCCCAACGATCCCATGAACCATGATATCCTGACCTGAGCTGAAACCAAGAGTTGGCCCCTTAACCCGATTGAGCCATCCAGGTACCCCTGGAATACAAGAGTTCTATGAACCCCCTGAATAATATGCAAAATGCTACATGTAAATGCATATATGGTTTTTCTGGAGGAGGAGTTCCATATTATTTATTAGATTTCCAGAAGGGCTCATAATTCAAAAGTTCTAAAGCTATAGCTCTACCTGAATCCGTATTTAACTACCTCCAGCAGGTAGATGAGTGGCATGTCTATTTTAGGAGTCACCGTTTTTATCCTAAAACTATGCCCTCCCAAAATTATTCCTTCCCATTGCTTCAGTTATAAATGATTTTAAACATTCCAACCACCAATATGACTAAAATGAGTACGACTCTCATTTGTAACCAAACACATGAAAATAACTTAAACCCATCAGCAAAATGAAAGTATTAACACCTTATATGAAGTAAAACATAAGAAATCAAGTTCATCCTAGATTTGCAGAGAAGTAGAGATAAAATACAGATAGAATGCTTCTTGTCTTGCTGTTCCCCTTAGATGGCTTAATTCACCTCCCTGGCTTCAACTGCAGCTCAACGCAAGCGACTCCAACATCTACCTCCAGGTCAGGGTCATGAGGACGCTCTACTGATGGCCCCTGAGAGGTGAGATTCCAAGAATGGAAGCCGGTGTTCACAGAGGAAGCCTCTTCACATGGAACCACAATTAGAAAACAAATAACTGTAGATGTGCAGGCATGCATGCATAAAGAATTGGCAGAAATTGTCTTCCCTAAAATTTCCAGCATGGTCTTGGGCATGGATGCGTAATGTATGGATGTGAAATGTATTGCACTGTTTCCACCAGCAAAGTCCAATTTTAACACACAACTGCCTTTCAGTGCCTTAGTATAAGGGAAATCTATGTCCATGCTTTGCTTATAGGAAAATACATTGCTTTTTGGTCTTGCAATGAATTACACAGGTTTGCTCATTCCATTTCCTGGCTTGCTTCTGGCTTGTTGCTCTGGTACCTACGAGCCATAAAGCAAGTATATCATTTAAAAAACATCAACTGGCAAGGATAAATGTGCTCTGAGCCCAGGCACCAAATACTGGGGGAAAGAAGAGGAGAAGAAGAAGAAGAAGAAGAAGAAGAAGAAGAAGAAACAAATTAAAAAGGATAAGAGCTTTTCAATCAATTTGATAAAAAAAATTTAAGTTAATTAAAAGAAGACTCTATTTTTCCCTAGAAGGCGACACTGATCTTTATTATTAATGCATACCAGTGTTCCATAGCTGTGCATAATGATGGCCTATAACATCAGGAGCGGTTTCATCTGGGGCCTAATTTGTTAGAAAATCTTTTCTAGTATTCTTAAAGTGTGGCCTCTGCTACTGCCTCCCTCCTGTTTCTGGGCTAGTTTTGAACTCTGAATGTCTTCCTTTTTACCTTCACCTGAGAATTAATTTACAAGATTGTGTTTAGCTTGAAAGTAGTTTCCCAACCCCCCCCCCCAAAAAAAAAATCACTTATAACATTTTTCACTTTGCTTTCTTTCTTTTTTTTTTCTGGATGTGCTATAAATAGAAACTATTGTTAGAACGTCACGCACATGCAATCTTCTCTTGTGTAAGAACAGCCCTAGCAGAGAGAGCCAAGGGAAAGGTGATTATAGGATGTTACATTTTATTTTATTTATTTTTTTCAATATATGAAATTTATTGTCAAATGGGTTTCCATACAACACCCAGTGCTCATCCCAAAAGGTGCCCTCCTCAATACCCATCACCCACCCTCCCCTCCTTCCCACCCCCCATCAACCCTCAGTTTGTTCTCAGTTTTTAAGAGTCTCTTATGCTTTGGCTCTCTCCCTCTCTAACCTCTTTTTTTTTTTTTTCCTTCCCCTCCTCCATGGATTTCTGTTAAGTTTCTCAGAATCCACATAAGAGTGAACACATATGGTATCTGTCTTTCTCTGTATGGCTTATTTCACTTAGCATCACACTCTCCAGTTCCATCCATGTTGCTACAAAGGGCCATATTTCGTTCTTTCTCCGTGCCACATAGTATTCCATTGTGTATATAAACCACAATTTCTTTATCCATTCATCAGTTGATGGACATTTAGGCTCTTTCCATAATTTGGCTATTATTGAGAGTGCTGCTATAAACATTGGGGTACAAGTGCCCCTATGCATCAGTACTCCTGTATCTCTTGGGTAAATTCCTAGCAGTGCTATTGCTGGGTCATAGGGTAGGTCTATTTTTAATTTTCTGAGGAACCTCCACACTGTTTTCCAGAGTGGCTGCACCAATTTGCATTCCCACCAACAGTGCAAGAGGGTTCCCATTTCTCCACACAGGATGTTACATTTTAATTCAAATATTGGAGTTAGGGAAGATTAAGATATTCCCAAAATAAGTGTATCAAGTTTAAGGAGTCATTCACGCTTACGTTTATTCATGTGACTAAATATTTTTTGGGCACTTTCTAATATCAGGCACTGTATTCTATACTGGGATAGATAAAGATGTTTAAAATAGTTCCTGCAACTGATGGGATTATGGTATCTACTGCCTCATCTTGTGTCCTAGATACCACAAGAATAAAAGGAAAATTAAGTCACTACTTTCAAGGGATTACAATTTCATACAAATGCACAAAGTATAGCCCAGTACAGAACAGTGTTCCAGGGGCGCCTGGGTGGCTCATTCGGTTGAGCGTCCGACTTCGGCTCAGGTCACGATCTCGCGGTCCGTGAGTTCGAGCCCCGTGTCGGGCTCTGGGCTGATGGCTCAGACCCTGGAGCCTGCGTCCGATTCTGTGTCTCCCTCTCTCTCTGACCTTCCCCCGTTCATGCTCTGTCTCTGTCTCAAAAATAAATAAACGTTAAAAAAATTAAAATAAATATAAGTAAATAAATAAATAAATAAATACATAAATAGAACAGTGTTCCAGACCATGTGTGTAAAAGGTGTCAGATGTGAAAGTCCATGTGAGCTAAAGGGTTTGAAAGAAAGTCTGTGAAGGAGATAATCTTTAAGTTGGATCAGGAAGGAGAAGCTTAAATTATGGCACATCAGTACTATATAACATTCTGCAGTTACTTAAAAGAATGATAAAGTGTTGAGTAAGAAAAAGGGAGATGTAGATAAATATATATGGTATGATTCATTGCTGATAAAAATAAAAATTAAAGTCTCAAAAATTAAAAACAAGGAAAAAAAAAGAGTGGTCTGAATTTGGGCAGATGGTGAGAAAGAAAAGACATGATAGACAGTAAATGTCTTCAAAAGCCACATGGTATTCAGTATTCAGGGATGAAAATACTGGGCTGTCTGCAATACATGTGGAGCATGGAGAAACCATCCTAATAGAGACGTACGACAATGTGGAAAGAGATTTATGTTCTATGTTGTAATCTGCAAAGCACGAGCCAAATCAATTGCAGCATCTTCTCTTGCACAAGACAAAACCCAGGAGTGGTACAGGACTGACCGGGGATGCCTAAGGCCTCGAAATTTACCTACCTACTCTGTAAAGAAAACTCTGGAGAAAATGGCCAGCTACCAGAAGAAACTAATCCAGGAGATAAAATGTACATAGCGTGTACCTATGGTCATATATAACAGGAAGTTATCCGGAGATTAAATACATATGTACAACGATGTACAAATATTATTTTGAAAATTATAGATAGGAAATTTATTTATATTTGACAGTACAAAGCAGAAGAGGGAGAAAAAATGATACAGAATTGGATCTAATACCCAGAAAGAGAAGAGAGAGAAAGCTGACCAACCAAACCGGTTTCGATAAGTGGGAGGGGAAGGGGTAGAATGGAAATCAAATGAACTTCGAAGTAATTATTTGCCTGTGCTAGCTCTTAGGGGTGACGGGCCCCCTCCAGTCTGCTGGGAGAGAGCAGAGGGAAGTGCCAAAGCAGAATTTGTCCCATTACAATTCTCTCGTCTATTTAATTTTGTGAAAGGAAGATCTGGTAGAAAGGTAGAAATTAAATACCCAGAATCCTCAGTTTTCCCTGTACTGGCTCATTAGTACCATGGGCCAGGATTCTCAAACTTGGCTAATCCTCAGTAGTTGTAACCTAGGAGGGAGGTAAGAGAAGTCGAAGGGGTTGAACTGTAAGGATCACTGAGGCAGCAAACTCTTGCTTAAGGCTCACAATACATTGACATTGTACTTTGTCTATGGGTTAGTTCCTAAATTAAGCATCTGAGGTGCAAACTATGTGTACTCAAAAGGAGCCTTTATATGGTTTAGAGTACAGACTAAGATGTTGTAAAAAAAAAAAAAGAAACTGTGAAATAACGATACTCTCAAGCAACAGTCCAGGTGAAGGGGGTGGGCAGGACAGTATAGCCTAGTTGCTCCGCTACAAGAGATCACTCAGGCTCCCGGGTTCTTTCCCTCTCATGTTCCTGTCTATGATCAATGCAGGATCAAAAAAAGTGGAAAAAATATCAATTTATTTCTAAATAAGCTATATGCAATTTGGTCCCATCACCTCTGCTTATGTGTCACTGATGAGAATTGGACTCATGGCCATATCGAGCCTCAAGGGACGAGGGGTATATAACCTCTAGCTGACTGGCCATGGCCACCCTAAGCACAAAGTGAAAAATTAGAGAGAAAGCTCAGGAACTGAAATTTGAATGAAAACCAGGCTTTTACCCTGGTCTGCCTTTCATAGTCAATCAAACCATGTACCCCCTTCTTGACGGATATTTACCTCCACTCAAGGAGAAAACTTCAGCATCTCATTCACTAACTGTAACCAGTTCAAAGCCCCAGGCCCATGGATGATGTGGATTTCCCTTCATCAAGGCTAGCTATGGTTTCTTGCAGTTCAGCAATCTATAAACTAATAGATAAGTTATCTCTCCTTCACTCCAATCCAGTATATCGCGGTGAAAGAAGAATATGATAACCTCAACCAAAATTCCCATCAGGAAAAGGGGAAAGTGGAAAACACAAAGAAATCAGTGATTCACAGTAGTTGCCATATCCAGCTAGGCAGGTGTTGTAAACAATCTTGACTTGGCAGCAAAGTTCCTGATTCATGATCTGTGAGGAGCTCTCTCGTCCATTATGTTCCAGGAGTCCTGGCTTCACCATTAGAGAGTTTCTTCTTTTCCTCTACCTTTTGGGACCACAACGGAAGAAGATGAGAAAAAATTTTCAATTCCTGGAGAGTTTTGTAACTGTTAAAGGCATAAGAGGAACATTGTTTCAGGGATTGAAAAATCACAGGCATTTGTAAAGTTGGTTTATAGTCTCTTTGGCAATACGATTACCCCAGACTTAGTAGACATTTAGTCTACATGCTTCTAGCCAGTTCTATGTGCAAGAAAACACTTGAGACTTTCTTCTAGACATAAGTCTGAAGACTCTTTGTTCAATTTTGGTTTCTTGCTTCTGTGTTTGGATTATTTCTCTCTCCTTTATTTTAATCATGATTCTTTCAGGTCCTCTGAAGCAGCAAGCTTGAATGAAAAGACCCATCATTTGGTCTTTATTTGGACAAACCTTTAAGTTATATATTCTGGCTGACAAATATTAATGACATATACTTGAGAAAAGTCTAGAACCTCATTACTTGCTGTTTTGTCTATAGAAGCAGCGAAGGTCTTCCATCCCAAAGGCTCCCAAATTTTGAATTTCCATTTGGTTTAAATTTAAGGCATTCTTTAATCCCCAGAGCTCAATTTCATTCCATTTTGCCTGTGCATGGGCTCATTCTTGCTCAAGTTTTCTCTCTTCTAAGATTTTCCTAGAAGTAACAAGGAACATCCAAAACACAAAATCATTCCGAGTTTTGTCTAACTAGTTTCTTTGGAGCACAGTCTCAAAAAATCTCATGGTCTTCCTTGAAGGTTATGACTAAAATATTTGACATTAGTATCCCAAGCTGTAATATATATTTTGCCTCCAAACACCAAACCATTAAGAAAATACAAAACCTGGTGTGATATATGCAAAATGTTGAAAGGAAAAAACTTACAACCAAGAATATTCTATCCAGCAAGGTGATCACTAGAATCGAAGGGAAGATAAAGAGTGTCTGAGACAAGCAAAAGCAAAGGTGCTTATCACCACAAAATGAGTTTACAAGAAGTGTTAAAGGGACTTATTTAAGTAGAAAGGAAAGGATAAAACCAGAAATAAGAAAATATAATAAATAAAAATTCTCACTGGTAAAGGCAAACAGAGCAAATCAACTACTTATGAACCACAAGAGTTAAAACACAAAAGTAGTAAAGTGAACTATATCTACTATAATTAGTTAAGGGATATACAAAAGAAAAATGTGTAAAAGATGTCATCAAAAGGATAAAATATGGTAGAGGTGAATGTGTAGTGCTTTTAGAACGTGTTCACACTTAACCAACAACTTAAAACAGACTGCTATATACATAGGATGTTATATATGAACTTCCCAGTAACCAAAAACCAAAACCCTACAAAAGATGATAATAGATGCACCAAAAATTAAGAGAAAGGAATCTAACGTGGCACTAAAGAGGGCCATCAAATCACAAGGAAAGAGAGCAGGAGAAGAAGAAAGGAACACAGAAGAACAACAAAACTCACCAGGAAACAATGAACAAACTGGCAATAAATACGTAGCTATCAATAATTACTTTAGAGGCACTCGGGTGACTCAGTCGGTTAAGCGTCCAACTTTGGCTCAGGTCATGATCTCGCGGTTCGTGAGTTCGAGCTCCCTGTCGGGCTCAGAGCTCATAGCTCATAGCCTGGAGCCTGCTTCTGATTCTGTGTCTCCCTCTTTCTCTGCCCCTCCCCCACTTGCACTCTGTCTTTGTCTCTTAAAAATGGATACACATTAAAAATTATTTTAAAAATTACTTTAAATATAAATGGACTAAATGCTCCAATCACAAATCATAGAGTGGCTGAATGAATTAACAACAACAAAAAAGACCCATCTATATGCTGCCTTCAAGGGACTCACTTTAGATCTAAAGGCATCCGCAGGCTGAAAATGAAGGGATGGAAAAAGATATCCCATGCAAATGGAAATGAAAAGAAAGTGGGAGTAGCAGTATTTATATCAGGCAAATGGCTTTAAAATAAAGCCTATAACAGGTGCGCCTGGGTGGCGCAGTCGGTTAAGCGTCCGACATCAGCCAGGTCATGATCTCGCGGTCCGTGAGTTCGAGCCCCGCGTCGGGCTCTGGGCTGATGGCTCGGAGCCTGGAGCCTGTTTCCGATTCTGTGTCTCCCTCTCTCTCTGCCCCTCCCCCGTTCATGCTCTGTCTCTCTCTGTCCCAAAAAAAAAAAAAAAAAAAAAAAGCCTATAACAAAGGACAAAGAAGGACATTACATGATGATAAAGGGACAATCCAGCAAGTTGATAAAACACTAGTACCCAACACAGAAGCACCTAAATATATAAAGCAAATATTAACAGGCACAAAGGGAGAAATTGATAGTAATACAATAGTAGGGGGTTTTAACACCTCGCTTACATCAATGGATAGTTCGTCCAGATAGGGAATTAATAGGAAAACAATGACCTTGAGCAACACCTTAATCCAAATGGACTTAATAGATATATACAGAACATTTCATCCAAAAAGCAGAAAGCACATTCTTCTCAAGTGTACCTGGAACATCCCTCAAGATATATTACATGTCAGGCCACACAACAAGTCTCAATAAATTTAAGAAGACAGAAATCATATCAAGTATCTTTTCTGACCACAACAATATGAAGCTGGAAGTCAATTATGAGAAGGAAACTGGAAAAAACACAAATGTGGAGACTGAACATGTTACAAAACAACAAAAGTGTCAGTGAAGAACTCAAAGGGGAAACAAATACACACACACATATATTTATATTTGAATATATATAGTATATATATATGGAATGTATAGTACATATATAGAATATATACTGGAGGGGGCAGATTGACAAATTGGCTCACGTAATTATTATGGAGGCTAAGAAGTCCCACAATCTGCCATCTGAAACTGGAGATTCAGCGAAGATGGGTTAATTCCAGTTCCAGTCTAAAGGCCTGAAAATCAGAGGAGCCAATGATGTCTACAGTCCAGTCAAGGACAAGAGAAGACTGATGTCCTAGCGCGTGCAAGCAGACAGGAAAAAAGGGTGAATTTCTCTTTCCTCTTCCTTTTTTTTCTGTTCAGGCCCTCAACTGATGATGGGCATCCACACTCCTGACCCTGGAGAGGGCAATCTAGCTTACTGACCACCAACTCAAATGCTGATCTTATCTGGAAACACCCGCACAAAATACAACCAGAAATAATCTTTGCCCTGGGCCCTCTGCAGTGCAGCGGTGACGACACATACAATGAAGCATCCCAGGAACTATTCCCTTTTTCCAAGTGTCAGCTCTTGCCCATTATCTCTTTTATTCACCTCCCGGTACCTTTAGGAAGTTTCTTTTTATGTTTTGCCCAGAGTTTATGGTTGTTCTCTCTTAGAAGTTTGGTCCAACAGGATCTATTTTCTGTTACTAGAAGCAGTTCCCACCTACCCAACCCCGTTGCTTGCATATCAGATAATGGCTGCATTGCTTCATCTTGCATTGAAGACTCCATGATCTGGCCATGCTTCGGCTTTAACCTTTGTCATCCACTTCACCTTCAGGTAGATCGCCCACCCCCCCACCCCTTCCCCATTACACATTGCATCTCATCTATTCGTTAAGCAAGAGGCTTTGAGCTCTTTCCATGTATCAGACAGATGGGGACAAACCCAATATTGCTCTGGCCATCTTGAAGCAGATAGCATAGAGGTCTTGCCAATGTGCTTGGTCGTTACTGCTTGGAGTCTTTGCCGACGCTTGGATACTTCCTCTGTATTTTAATTCCCTCAACTATTCTCTTTTTCTCTTTTACGTAGCAAATACTATCCATCCCCCAATTCTGTTTCATCAGACCCTATATTAGCTCTAATTATTTCATTTTTTCTCTTCTTGAGTGAATTAAGGAAATACTGTCAGTAATTCAATTCACTTTCTTCGGGTTGCGGTGTTCAGTCCACTGTTGGTGTATGGAAATGCTTAGTAAATGAATTAATGATATTAACTTCTTCGGCACTCGATTTGTAAACCATCACAATATTGAACATGCAGGTTTGTTGTGAATGAAGGAAAGAATTATGTTAAAGGCCACAAGTTTTTTTTTTTAATTGGAAAATGAAAAGTAGATTTGATAATAACCTTCAAAGTCTTTCGATGTTTTTATGCATTGGAAATCGGTTTCCTGCATACTTTTCATACTAATCTGTATCATCGGTGTATCTACCAAGGATAGAATCATCAGAATTCCAAACACAAACATGTTTCACTGTTAATTAAGTTGTTTGGTTCCCGATGTCATGATAATTTTTGAAATGCTTTTGCAGTAACTTTTATGTTCTTTCAACCCAGGAGTAAATCAAGAGAATCTGAAGGTCATAGGAACACATTCTCTTTATTTTGCCTGTTTGCATTCATCAATTTATCTTTCCTCCCATCTGCCAGCCGAGAGTGGCCTGAGCAGTTAGTGGCGCAATGGGAGCTATTCATGTCAAATAGGCTGGTTGAGGTCCAAAAGAGGTCCGGAGAAAAGTTTTTGATACTTGAAACCATAAGTCTTTACTTAGAATTTACTGCATATGCATTAGTGCTTTTCTCTTTAAAAAAAAAAAAAAGAAACACATATGTGCATGTTCAGATAAAAGCTAGATCACTGTTATCCATCCTATGGGAATCTATCTCTTGAACCACAAATCAAAATGCTGACAAAGGTTTCCGCACCACTGCTGAGTGTAAGGGGATGTATGTGAGGTGTAGGTTACAGAGTGAAATGCCAGAATTTCAGAATAATACGGTGACTAACAGAGCTGAGTAATAGGAATCAGAACCGTCCTGAAAAACCCTAGGCTTACGACCCTCAGAGGTTTTCCTTTTAATGCAGAAATGGTGACCCCTGTCATGTGTGCTATCAAGATGCGGAGTTTCTTGATGGAAAGTCTGTATCTTATTTTGGATCCGTCATTGTACATTGCGCGGTCCTGGGAGCACACAGGCAGGGCCGACATTCAGCAACGTGCTTCAGTTTGGCCAAAATAATGGTTGAGCTATCATCTATTCTGTCATTGGCCATACCATGTCAGTTGTTAAATATGATCACAATAGTCTGTCTCTCTCCTTCTTATGAAGGTGTTTTATTTGGGAGCACCGATATTCTTTAGAGGGAGAGACAAACGCTGCAGAAGGGAGGTAAGACCATAGGTTTTTGCATATCAACAATATGTTTCTTCTCCATTTTGTAGGGAGGCATGTATACATATGTAGGTATATATATATATATATATACACACATGTATGTATATATACACATGTATGTATATATGTATGTATATATGTATATGTGTATATGTGTATGTGTATATACATGTATATATTACATACACATAGTTGTATATATGTATATATGTACATAAATGTATATATATGTACGTGTGTATACATATGTGTAGATATTTGTGTAGATATGTGTGTAGATATATACACATGTGTGTGCATTCTATAGAGCATATGCACATACATGTAACATGCGCATGTATACTTCCATATACATATACATCAACTCCCTATAAAATGTAGAAAAAGCGTATTGAGTCCGTGCACAAAAATATACGGTCTTACCTCCTTTCCACAGCGCATTCCATTTCTTCTGATGAAAACCCACAGTTTGAAATACAACACATGTGTTTTTATAAATAATAAAAACATAATGCTAGACGCCCATCACGCTTGAAGGTATGGTTCTGCACAACTCAAATCCCCTGTGCCGACTTCCACAACTGTGGCTTGGCTCAGGGAGGTTCCAAGCCATTTATCCAGGAGGCTGGATTGCGTGCTGGGCTGTGGATGGGACAGAGTGGTGAGTGAAGAGCAGTGAATGGGAAGAAGAAAGGGAACCGGAAGCAAACAGCAGCAGCAGCAGCTATCAAGTGCCCATGTAGAGGCCATAATAGTACCAATCAGGGGAGGAAGGGAAGAAGGTGTATAGGCAGCTTCAGCTTTAGAATCAGAGCTGCGTGTGAGTCTCGGTCCACCAGTTTACAAACCCATCTGTTCTGTGCCCACAGCACTGCCTCACAGTTGTACGACATTGTGTTTCTAGTAAACAGACTCTCCTGCTTTTAAACAGGACTAGGCCATATCAACTGTTTCTCATTCTTGTCAAGCCCTCGACTTGTTGCCTCCTCAACTCATTCTATGATTTATAGATGAAAAAGAAGACGCCCACTGGAGGAGAACCTTCCTCAAAACTCCGAAGTCTTCCTGTGCCCTTCTTTCCTCTGTCTTCCTACCGTGGTGGGGGAGGGGTGTCTCCTCCAACCGCGGGCCACTCTCCCCACGTGGGCTCCCCTTCCTGTCCTCTCCTGCCTCCTCAGGAATCTTTTCTGGAAATGTTGGTGTGATCGGCTCTTTATCCTTTGATACTTACCATGGTTCTACACAACAGTGATCAGGAGATGATCCCCATAGTTTAATCTTCAACCGCATCTCTGGGTTCTAGATTCAGGCCAAATATTTGACTTAGTACCTCAGCTTGGGTGCCAGATAGACATCTGAAACTTAATGTAACCAAATACTTGATTTTTTAAAAAAATATTTGTACTCTCTCTGGCTTCCCCATTGTAATTTGTAGAGCATTTGCTCAGGAAAATACATAGGGTCACTGTGGTCTTGATCTCTCTCATAGGTACCTTCTTAAAAAGTCTCAGACCCCAGACAAACTAAGATTGGTTTATTATCTACATTGGCAAGTGGAGGCTCAAACAGATTTTGCTATAAAAAAAGGAAAAAAGAAAAAAAGGGAAATGTGACATTCACAAAACTAGTGTGAAACAATACTCAATAGTACTTAAAAGTTTTAAGTTATATAAACCATGCAGCAATAAGTGAAAAGGAAATTATGATTGCCTGTATACCAGCCATGCAGCATAGTAAATCAAATAATCGAAGAGTATGTTTCTTATAGTCCTCTTTCCCCACGAGAATTAACCCTGTTCTTAATTTGTTATCATTCCTCTGCATCCTTCTGAACTTTTATGAAAAATTAACAGATTAATTAATAATAGGGAGAGGTTTTTTTTATATGGGGTAAAAGGGTTTATAAATGATATTATATACACTCTTGGGAAATTTGCATTTTTTCCTCTTTTTCAGCATTTTCTATCTGAGATGCAATCATATTACCACCTGTGACTCTAGTTCACTTCCATGGATGAAAGTATTCTATTCTGTGAACATATTACAACACTTTCCCATTCTTCTGCTGATGGCTGTGATACTATTTTTAAGTTTGTGATTTTATAAGCAATGCTTCTCAGAATATTCTTTTTCATGTCCTCCAGTATATATGTAAAAGAGTTTCTCCATGATATATAGTGAGAAATGAAAATTGCTAGGTGATAAAATACAGACATCTTTGACTTAACCGGATATTGTTAAATCTTTTTCCAACTAGTTTCAGTCAGCCGTATCACTAGCAATCGGTAAGAGTTCTTTTGTTCATATCCTTGCCAACACTTGGAATTGTCAAACATATAACATTCCCCAATCTGATGGGAGTAAAAATGTATCTCATTAAAATTTTATTTTGCGGCGCCTGGTGGTTCAGTCAGGGAAGCATCCCACTCTTGATTTCGACTCAGGTCATGATCTCATGGTGGCTTTGGGCTCCGCACTGGACACTGAACCTGCTTAAGATTCTCTCTCTCCATCTCCCTCTGCCTCTCCTCTTCTTTCCCTCTCTAAATAATAATAATAATAATAATTATTATTATTATTATTATCACTATTATTATTATTTTGTTTTAGTAATATAATTGAGAATATTTGATATATTTATTGCCCATTCAGGTTTCCTCCTCTGTAAATTACTTGTTCAAATCCTCTGTTCAATTTTATGCAGTGTTTTTGCTCTCTTCCTTAGAAGGCTATTTTTCCCCGAAGAGTCTACCAAAAGAAAACAGTTGAAAAGATGTCTCTTTCATGAATAAAAAAAGAATATATGTGAACTTGGACTTGGCCACTAGATACGTTTTTGTTCTCCGAAAAGTTAAAAACAAAAAAGACTAAGCTAAGCGTTATCGGTGGACCATAATAGTACTTGGAGTCTCATTAGGTTACAAGTCAGGCATTGAGAAGTGTTTCTTGGCAGAATTGTACTGGAAGGGTTGGTTGCCTTGATCATGATGGCCTTCTGGTCTGGAGAGGAATGTAATATAGTAATGGAGAGTGCCTTGGATATGTCCAGGGAATACACTGCAAAGGGCCTGAGTCCCTCCCACCTTTACTTACTCGGATTTATCTCACTTACTATAGAATGAGAGCACTGTCCAGATCCTACTGGCTCTTCTAAACAGATGTGTGCAGGTGGCCTGCAATCTTAAGTGCTCCTCTATAAATAAAATTTATTAGAGGATTAAGCGATCACTTGCCAGTCTTGAAAGGAGTAGATTGGACCCCTGAGTCTGACCGCTCAAAGATCTGAGGGATGCCCCCTGGCATCTCCTTGTCCATGGAAGCTTTCTTTTCTAGATCTGCCTAGGTCTGTGTACCTCTAGAGACTTTAGAGCATTTTTTTACACCAAATACACAGCCCATAAGCAATGTAATGTAGTCGATTATATAGGGCATAATAAAGCCTTCATGTTTTTCTCCCTCAACGGATAGAAAACAGATGTGTTTCTGAAGCAGTTCAGAAAGTGAAGGTGTAAGGTAGGAAAAATCATATTTTGCAGCCAAGAAAATGAAAGAACTATATTTCAGATTAGGGTCATGCTGTGCCTACGGGCTCACCTCCACACCTGGGTAAGGTCATTTGTCGATTTAAAAAGGGGGAGAAGTGAGGGATCCATTTGAGTATAAGTTATCTGTGCCTGATATTCATAGTCACATTGAGATGCCCATACAAATTAATGACAACAATAACAAGGCAAAAAAAAAACCTTCAATAAATTGAAGTTTCAGCTTATTGAGTGCAGTTGAGAGGATGGAGTCGTCTTCTGCAGATTTTATAGAGCATATCACAGTGAGAGGTTGAATTAACATTTGAATCTCAGTTTCCAATAACATAGGGATGCTACCATAATGGTTGAGCCCAGGTCCTTGTCTTAGAAATCAAGTATATATAAAGTATATACACAATTTTATGCCGCCATTTTAACAATGGAAAATTACTAAGACCCCGGGTGCTTTTTGGCTTTTCCCATGCTTATACAGCTAGTAAGTCAGAAGTCAGATTCAAACCACACCCTAAATCCAGGGTTATTTCTGGTAATATTCTTAGCTTCTCCTCTTGGTACCATCAAGTTTGACGGTCAAATGAAGCAAGGGTTGTGAAAGCGTTTTGAAAAACTAAGCTTGTAGTCACTAAATGAATAACAGTATTAGTTCTCAGAGACAGGGGCAGGGAGGGGGAGAGAGAGGGAAGAGAGGTATTCTGATTCAGCCTCTGTCAATCAATTAAAAATAAATTGCACAGAAAATCATTACAGTCAGCGCTCAGGGTGGAGAGCAGTGTCTCCCAACCTTGGCACTATTGATATTTTGAGTTGGATAAATCTTTCTTGGGGGTTTCCCAGTATGTTACAGGATGCTGAGCAACATCCTTGGCCTCTACACACTAGATGCCAGTAGCAACCATCCCCTACATGTTCCAGTTGTGATGACCAAAAATGTCTCCAGAGGTTGTAAAATGTCCCCCACCCCAAACATCAATTGGGAAATCCTGGTGTAGAGACGTGGAGTGTGGGACTTGTCTAAAGAATATGTGCAGGATAGAATAGAGGGTTAATGTTTAGACTCAAGGGAAGTTTCTTACATGTGTGTAGTAAATACTAAAGCTGGGCAGATTAGTATTGGACACATCATAGAAGGTTTTGCATGGAGCACCAGAGAGTTTTGTTTATGTTTTTGTTTTTAGATTTTTACTCCATCAGTATGAATGACAACAAAGACTCCCATGATGGAAGAAGCACTAAATTTTAGAAATAAGGAAACCTTGACCTTTCCTTCACTATGGAGTATGTATCATAAGAGGTCAGTCTTTGATGATAGTGTATGTCCAACGTTACCATAAATTAACAAATAAGCACCATAAATTGCATGCTCTGCTAAAATCCAAAGAGCAACAACCACGTACTCGTTGAAAAGATAAGATTAGCTTTGAGTCTCTCATTTTATCTGAATTTTTTCCCTTGTTCTTGCTATTTCATTGCTTATGCATCTTTATCCATCGATCAAACTAATTTTTGTTGTTGTTGTTTGGTATATTTGTCTAAACATTTGTGTTCCTCCTTTAGGAAGTGCACTGATTATCACTACACCAGATCATCTCTTCTCAGATAATCAATTTTATCTCTTTGTTTCTAATTTTTTGTTTGTTTCTCAGGCCTGCCATCCATGTCTATGGCTTTGCTGGTGGCATATCTTTTCTGCTTCTTATTCCTTAGCATATGCTTTTTCATTTCCATAATAACATTTTGTCCAAGTCTTCTGAGACATTTGGGGACATGTTGGAGGAAGAAAGATCAGAAGTTGGTAAGAGACTAGTGAACCAAGGAAGAAGAGTCAAAGAGGGGGGGATCAAGATTGAAGACCAAAAGCCATTTAACCTGGGAGACCACAGACAGAGGGAGGAGGGGCTGGGGAGGCAGCACGTGAAGAAATCACTTGTGCTTGTGCTAAATTTGAGCCCATGCCACAATTGCTAAATGGCACTCCCAGTGCAGTTAAATGGATGTACAGCATAAACAAGAATATTGGAATTAAATTAGTGCAGGGTAGGAAGGAACAGAGGACAACATAGGGTGGTTGTATTAGTCATTCCATAGAAACAGGATATAAAGAGATTTACAATAAAGAATGGCTCACAAGCCTGACACATACTTGAAGGCTGAAAAAAAACATCACATATTGGGCAGGCTAAAATTTCTACCTTAAGGACTGAGATTTAAAAGTACCTATACATATGGCAAAGAAAGTTTAGATGCCCCCTAACTATAGTATTCTATGCATGTCCCTGGATTTACCCCCAAATCCTAAAATAGTATCCCTCTTTTATGTCCCTACCTCTAAATAGTCCACCTATACTAAGCTAGGAGTTAACCAATTAACTGCAATAGCAATAAAAAATATTGCAGGTAGAGTAGCAAATGCACATCTCGCAAACCAGAAGAATTTACATTTTAGAATAGTCAACATAATTACACTATTGATTGAGAAAAAAAAACATTAAATGCTAAAATAAATCACTGGAGTTAAGTACACAAATCACCAGTGCTTTAATTATTCTCTTCTCCAGGTTTTTCAGTGAAACACAGTAAAAATCCAGAGCCCAGGTTAAGCACATAATCAACAAAACCCAAGCATATTATATTTTAATGAGTTCCAATTATAATTAAATAAGTCACTTTGACTCTCTGTGAGAGCGGAGAGCAGAGATGCTTCTAGAAGAACCTGCTATAGGGCACTACCAATGGTATCTGCACGTAGAGGGCAGGGCTAGCTTGCAGGGAGGTACAGAGAAAACCAGTCATGATTTGAGGTCCTGGAAAAAAAGGCTCAGGGTGTCATCCTACCTGAACCCACTGAGCTCTCTGAGCACTTACTGTGTGGCAAGATTTTATACATTAATGCATTTACATATATGGACGTATCATATCAACAACTCCAAAAGTTACCCATGGTTGTTTCCACCCTCTTGCAGATGAGGACATTGAAGCATGAAGTACGAAGCCCAAAGCTTCATACGTGGCTGAGAAGTCACAGGCAAGGACTCAAATGCAGATGCCTGTCACCAGAGCTCAATTTCTTCACCTCTTTGTATGGCCTCTATGGCAAAGATGGGAGCTCTGTTCGGCTGTTCCTACCATGACACAAGAGTCTGGAACCATCAAATTTTAATCACATACACTGGCAGAAATCTCTGTTATCTTCAACATTTCAGAAATCCTCAATGTGATGTTCCCTTACTAGAATTTTGGTTAACTAAGGGGAGAAGCCAATAAAGGGTCAGGAAAAGGAGTTGTCAGGGAAGTAAGTAGAGAGGCAGGAAGAAACCTCATGGGGGATTTGTCTCAGTGAATATATTTTGAGTACTTACCATTTCTCAGGTGCTGTGGTCCGTGAGCCAGTTAGCAAACACTGCAGCCCCATGGAATCAATCTTATAGACCCAGTTAGTGATGAAGCTTTAGAAGTCATCGCTCCAGAGTCTTGTCCAAAAGGTCAGACTGAGGGGAATCTGGGTGGCTTAGTCAGTTGAGTGTTTGACTCTTGAGTTTGGCGCAGGTCATGCTCCTAGGGTTGTGGGATCAATCCCTGTATCAAGCTCCATGCTGAGCATGACTCCTGCTTGGGATTCTCTCTCTCCTTCTGTCCCTGTCCCCTGCTCACACTTTCTTTGTCTAAAATAAAAATTAAAAAGCAACAACAATCAACAAAGAACAACAACAACAACAACGGCAAAAACAAAGGACCAGACTGAGGGCGCACTTGAGCCAGCTCAAGCCAAGTCCTCTGAAGCCACGATTGTAACATTTTTCTAGCTAACCAGAAAGTCTGGGTCAGAACACCAGAGCAGACGGAGCAGGGGAAATGAACTTCAAGTTTAGCTAAAGACCTGATAATAAATTCAAATACTGTAAAGAATGTTCAGACTAGAGATTTGATTTGAGAATGAGAGAGCCACTTGCTTTTCCTGTTTTCCTACCATAGATGCCACTGCCTCCTTTCTTGATGGGTCCTCCAAGTGGATGCTGTCACTCTAGGAGAGACCTCAGCTCTCTCTGGAGGTAAAATTTAGATGAGTGAACAGTTAGTAGTGCTGTTCACGTTCACAATGGTCGTTGGTGCTTTTATTTTAGATTAATGGTATCATTGAGCATTACCTGGGCACTAGACTCCCCCACCCAGAGGGGCCCTCCATTCTGAAATATACAGACAAGAAGCTAAGAGGCATCTGTGCAGGCCCTCCTAAGTACAGGTTTTGAATCACATGGAGAGTTTAACTTTTTAAAGTTTATGTCGAGGTAAATAGAAAGTGCGAGCGGGGAGGGGGCAGAGAGAGAGGGAGAAAGAATCCCAAGCAGGCTCTCTGTGCTGCCAGTGCAGAGCTCTGCATGGGGCTTGAGCCCACGAACCATGAGATCGTGACCCGAGCCAAAACCAAGAGTCAGACGCTCAACTGACTGAGCCTCCCAGGTGCCCCGAAAAGTTTAATTTTTAATGAAAGTATGTTATTATGGCAATGTCCCTCAGAAGATTCTGGGATAAAGCTTCTCTTCTAATGGCCTGGAGCTGGAAACAGTAGACTGGGTGTGGTATGACCGACCTTCCTGGTTGCCCAGGACTAATAGAGTTCCCAGAACATGGGGACTTTTAGTTTTAAAACAAGGAATGTCCTGGGAAAGGAGAGAAAGACTAATATGAAAGAGAGAGAGAGAGAGAGAGAGAGAGAGAGAGAGAGAGAGAAAGTAAGGCAAGGGCCAACAGATGAAAGCACTTGCCTCGTGAATGCGGAAAGGCATATCTGGAGAGGGAATAATTCTGCAGTCAAACAGCGAATGAAAGGTCTGAATAGTTCCTTAGAAAGGTGAATAAATGGTATGATCAAGTTTACCTCCCTCTTATGCATCTATTTGCAGAAAGCTCATTTTTTAAACACACATTTTTCCCAGTTTTATTGAGATACAATTGATATATAACATGGTGTAAATTTCAGGTATACAGCATAACGATTTGACATATGTGTATATTGTAAAATGAATCCCACAGTGAGGTTAGTTAATAGCCATCACCTCGCCTAGTTACAGTTGTCTTTCCCTGTGATGAGAACTTTTAAGATCTCTCGTAACAGCTTTAAAAGACACCATACAGTAGTGTGAACTGTGCTCACCATGCTGTATATTGCCTCTCCGGAACTTCTTTATCTTACAACTAGAAATTTGTGCCTTTTGGTCACCTCCATCCAATTCCACCCCTCCCCCCATCTCTGATAACCACAACTCGGATCTCTATTTCTATAAGCTTGGTCTTCTTGTTTTTTTAAAGATTCCACATGTAAGTGAGATCATATGGCCATTGTCATTCTCTGAGTTATCTCACTTAGCATCATACCTTCAAGAGGCCCATCTATGTTGTCACAAATGGCACCGTTTCCTTCTTTTATGGTTGAAGAGTATTCATATCTAGGTACGGTTTATGTGTCTACATATATCATAGTTTCTTTACCTGTTCGTGCATTGATGGACTCAAGTTGTTCTCATCCCTTGACTATTGTAGCTACTGCTGCAGCGAACATGGGATTCACCATAATGGGATTCCATGGGATTCCATATAATGATGTTACTTCCTTCAGATATAGGCCCGGAGGTAGAAATGCTGGATCACATGCTTCTTCTACTTCTAATTTTTTTAAAAATTTTTTAAACGTTTATTTTTGAGAGAGAGACAGTGTGAGCGGGGGAGAGGCAGAGAGCGAGGGAGACACAGAATCTGAAACAGGCTCCAGGCTATGAGCCAACAGCACAGAGCCTGACACGGGGCTCGAACTCACGAACTGCGAGCTCATGACCTGAGCCAAAGTCGGACACTTAACCGGCTGAGCCATCCACGTGTCCCTCTATTTTTTTAATTTTTTGAGGATCCTCCATACTGCTTCCCATAGGGGCCACACCAAGCAGTGCGTAAGGGCTCCCTTTTTTCCACATCCTCGCCAACACTTGTTATCTCTTGTTTTTCTGATGATGGTCAATACACCCTTCATTAATCATTCATTTCTGATGATAGTCAATACATTCATTAATCCCTTCAGACGCACTGGCCAAAGTTGTATTATCCCAGAGTGTATTCTGAACAACAACGACAAGAACCAAGAGCCAACTCAAGGCGTCACCTAAAAATGCTGAGAAGGCTTCTTTGACTAGCCCACAAACCGAGTCCCAGGAAGGAGGACCACACCAACCTTCGGAGTCCAGTTTCCCGAGTGGCAGTAGTGAGATGCGACCTTGTCATAGGAAGTCTTCTTGGGTAATTCGGCATTTTGCCGAACACCAAAGACTCAGTGGGGCCACGACTCAAGTCGCTTCGCGCAACAGGATTCTGTTTTGCTTGCATGAGTTGGCAAAGCTCCTGTGCGAGGACCCGGGAATCTCTGCAGTTTCGGCAGGAGGCCTGCTGTCAGAGGGAGGATAGGGAGCCGGGGGGCTGCTGGTTGGCAGCCTGTGAGCATGCCTTCGGGTGGACACCGCGTCCCAAACACAGCCCTGGGAGAGCTGACGTCTCCTGGAAGGGCTGCCAAAATATTCCCACACAAATATGGAAGCTGGAGCCTCTCTTAAGCAGTTTACAGCTTCTGTTTTAGCAAACACAACCCACTGCTGCGAAGATCCCCACCATGTCTTAAAAGAGTTGCAGAGAAAATGTTTTGGGGAATCCTCATTCCAGTGGAGAAGTCAACTAGGTTGCTACCACTATCCCAACTGGGAAACCAAGCTGGAAAAAAACAGGCAGTAGGTGTGTACATGAGAGAGGGAGAGAGAGACAGAGGGAGAGAGGGAGGAAGGGAGAAATCAACATCTAACACACCATGATATTTAAAAAAATATTAGCTTCCTTGATTTAGGAAGGAAAATCTAAGTGGAATTAGCTTGTCAATGTGAAAGCATTGCTGGTTATAATTTATTTCAGGACGTGGAAGGTATTGGGGGCAGGGAATCACCCTCGGCCGGTAATTTGCAATATTCTGTACCCAGCTAATGACCTTTTCCATCTGGACTTGAGCAGACTCCGTGGGTACGATAGATTTCCAGTGTCCCAGTGGGTCGGGCCTAATTGATATCATTAGAGCCCCGGTCCTTTTGCACGTGGTCTTGGAGATGTCGGTGTTACCAAGAAAGCTGCTTTTGATTTATTTTGCTTTTCTTCTTCATTCTTTACCTCTTTTCTTTCTTCCTTTCTCAAGTTCTGCTCAAAGGCCAAACTTGTGAAGGTTAAAAACCCACAATCCAACTGCAGGGCTGGAACATTCTGGCTTGCAAATCTGTTTCTAAAGTCAGGACTTCTAACGAGATGCCCTTGGCATGTCTAACGGGTAGTGAGGGAGTCTTTTTTTTTTTTTAAGGGTGCAGACTATGTGTAAAACACACTAAAACATTTCATTCACTTCTCAGATGTCTCTTGTTCCTGTTGGAAGAAAAGTATCTTCTTGCCCCAGCTGCAGAAAAAAAAAAAAAAAAAAAAAAAACCATGTGCTCTCTAAATGATCTACGTATAAAACTTTTCTCTGTTCAGGTTCAAGTTCTGTGTCCCCTTAGCTCTGAAACAAGTTTTCATCCTCAGCCTGAAGCTTACAATGGAAATGTTATAGTAATTGACTCGTGTAAAAAGTCTTTAGGTTTGACTTCTTTTTTCTTTAAGCTAAAACAAACCAATAAATATGTTCAGATTGATTGTGGTAAGTAAGCTTATGTGTTTTAGATTATTTTCGAATCTCTCCATCTGTCAGGAAAAGAGATACTGAAAGCCATCAGCCAGAGATTATGAATTTCAGTTGATTCTGGAAGTAGCCAATGTTCAATTGTTCCATCTTTTTCTTTTAAGTTAATTTATTTATTTGTTTTGAGGGAGAGCGTGGGGGCATGCGCGTGCACGTGCGTGAGTGGGGGAGGGGCAGAGAGAGAGGGAGAGAGGGAGAATCCCAAGCAGATTCGGGGCTCGAACTCACGAGACCACAAGATCATGACCTGAGCTGAAATCAAAAGTCAGACGCTTAACCCACTGAGCCACCCAGGCGCCCCTCACCTCCTGCCTTCTGTAGCAGACATTCATCTGTGCACTTTGGTCAAAATACAGTAGAACTGTTTGGGAATAAGGAAGTCATAGAAAGAAGCTGACACTGCAAAGGGATTGAGATTATGTCAAGAAATATAATTCGCCCCAGTGTCCATATCTAGTCGGTCATTGCACGTGAGAGCTTCTGAAGCAGAAAGGTCTTACGAACAAATCTTAAAAACAGATCAGTGGCAATGACCAGCGCTAATTTTACAAACGGACTGGTCTGTATAAAACAATGTAATCTATGTGATTAAGCTGTATATAGCCAAGCACACACAAACATCCTGCTTGAGCCACTATTAAGGAAAGTTTTTTTTTTTTCTTTTATGACACACATTTTAAAGAACGTTAGTACCTCCAAAGTCTTACAAGGGTCAGAGTCTGACCCTTGGTGAATTTCTGGGAGCCCAGAATAAGTGGAAGAATGGTCTAACACAGTGAGTGATCACAGAGAAGAGAAACGGTATCTTCAGACTTGGCATTCCCTAACACTTCAGGGTTCCTTGGCTTCACACAGGGCAGACCCTAGTGCACACAATGCTTTAATGCCAATTAGAAAAGGAAGATGCATCCTGCTGGGCAGAAAACAAGCTCATAGCTAAGGAATTCCTTCTTCCGGGAAAGCTCAGCCCTCTTCAGGGTGGACAGCTTGGTGAGCAGAACTCAGGTGGGATCCCAGCCCCCACCTGCCAAGAGTGTCCTAATGCAGTGAACTCCCTGCACCACCAGACAGGAGCACTGGCTGTGGAGAACCCCCCCCCCTTGTCTCTCCTGCTTCCCTCAAAATATGATGGGTCATGCTTGGTCAGGGAACACAGCACCATTAGGGACCATTACCATCTAATACATTTTTATGGGCAAGGAGTGGCCTTCTATAGACTTCCCCCTTGGGTGCAGATCATATAACTATAAATCTCCCAGAGAGCTTTCAATTTCTTTGTTTGATGATGCTCCATCCCGTCTCCACCCCATCGATTCTGTTCCTTGCAATTCTTTTCCTTATTCATCAGGCTTCCCTCCGTCCTACCTCTCTTTGGGCTTATGCACTCTGACCTTCACGACCCCCGCACATATGTACTCTACAAAGAGTTCCCCAGCCACGATCAACAATAAATAAATCCCAGAGGCAGCATTGAATTACATGAGTTTTATTTCCGCCATCATTCTCTCTTGCCTTTCCCCCCTGCTCCCTCGAAGTGAAAAGAGCCTTGATGTTATTGGGAAACCAGAGGAACGGGTTCGGTCAGCAGAGATCTAATGCTTATACTGTTTCTTTGGAAGATCCAAGGGCTCCGGAATACAGCCTAGCCTCTCTTTTGGGTCAAGGAGGAGGGCACCTTAACTATTGGCTTTAAAGGGTATTGTTGAGGATTAATCAAAATGAAACACAGGTTTTTCCTTCTCTCGGGGAGAGGAGGGCAACCTCAGACTAAATCTTGTGTGAGCGCGAGCGGGAGAGCTCCCCCTGCCGCTCAGCATCCTCACCTGCAAAATGGGATTGACAGCGCCCCCTGCTGGCCGTGTTTCGGAAAGAAATCGAGGATGGCAGAGTCCTTTCCCTGCTCTGTCCAGTCTCTAAGTCTTGCCTCTTATTTCTTCCTCTTCGTCCATCTTTCTCCCTGGCACCTCCCTTCTTTGCCCCTCTTCTTTCTCTTCCTCTTCTCCCACCTTCCCCAAAGAGAATGGTATCTTTGTTTCCACCTTGTTCTTTAGAGGATTTTTCTTCTGCAGGATGATGTCACAGACCTTCCCTCCTGTGAATAGAACCATTTTGATCAAGACAAAGCCACCCTGGGAGCCTAGGAAAGGTCGCCTGGAGCCTCCGTGTGTAGAACCAGCCCCGCAAAGAGACCGCCCTTCGCGAAGAACTTTTGAATTGAAAAGAATGTTTCTATTCACCACGACATCTTTCCAACTTAACAAGGGGAAGTTAAAAGACTCGCTCCTGAACTCAAGGAGCATCAAACTTTACATATGTTGCTTCACCATAACCCTAGAACAGTGAACTATTCCCGGAAAAAAGGCTTTCATGGCCATTTCAAGAGAAAACACCCTGCGACTGATTAAGGAGCTGACCCAGCTGTAAAGCAAGGGACAGACCTTTTTGGGGTGACTTTTCCCCCCGAGGTTATATTGTCCCTGGGTCAGTAAGAAGGCATCTATGTCTTATAACTTTATGCTGATTAAAAGCAAATAGGATTGTAGCCCTCTACCCTGGTCTCTATCCAAAACCATTTGGGGCTAACTCAAACGTGACAGGTAAATGAATTTAGTATTTCTTCAGAGCATTAAAAAAGAAAGAAAGAAAGAAAAAAAAAAAAAGAAAGAAAGAAAGAAAAGAAAAGAAAAGAAAAGAAAAAAACCTCTTTGCTTGCAATTAAAAATTTATATTTCTATATCTATAGATAGGTAGGTAGGTAGATAGATTGATAGATAAAGAAAGAAAGAAAGAAAGAAAGAGAGAGAGAAAGCTATTTCCCTGGTTGAGTATTTAAATATTATGTAGGCCCCCGAATATGTCAAGGTTGAGTTGGGAATAAATATTCATTGTTTCCACTTCTTTCTCTCTCCTGTTTTCTCTTCTCTTTCTGCCCTATACCTCTCCTCCTTCCCAGCCTCACCAGATACCCTGACTTGTGGTAAACACTTCCGACAAAGCCCAAGCCAAACCCAACTGTCTTTCCAAGGACCAGTCCCTTCCTATGAATTCATGTGTCAATTCAGTTAAACTGTTAACTTCCAACCACTTTAACTCAAAAGCCATTTACTCAGATGTATTTATAAAGCAAACACCGAAACCACCCACTGTCAGATGTTCCCACATATGCACACTTAGACACCTCGACAGCTCATGCCGACCTGACAGTAAGCACGGCTGCTATATTTTATGCTTTCTGAAATGCAATAATTAGCATCTTTAACAGGAGAGGAAAAAGGAGTCGCTACCTCCCAACAAATTACTGGAATCAGTATGTCCAATTCTTTCAGGACTCGGCGCTGAAAGGAAAATCCCTGGGTAAGGGAGTGTGATGTGGCTGTCATGACCGCACTCGCCAGCACTGTGATATCAGCAAATGGTTTTCAGTCTTTCTAGAACGGGGAGACAGTCTTCATTGGAACCTAGGAGGGAGCTGAGCTAGAAAACCGTCTCAGATTTGAATCATCTGCTTCCTAGGTTTTGAGGCTTACATTTCCTTTTCTGGTTCAATTTACTTATCTGTTCCTGTTTTGATCACAGCCAACGATGCAGTCATCTATCGGGATTAAGCCGTCTCCTTTCTCCTTCCCGGCAGATGTTCGTTTCAATCCGTTCCCGTCGCTTCTGTAAACTTGCATCCACTGATGTGTACATTAGGATGCAGATAGCCTTCTCTTATTTTTCATGAGAACGAAGCAACACTCAAAGTGGCTGTCACTTCCAAATACGGAGGATGGCTTCCTGAAGAGACCAGGCTGGATTCCCCAGCCTCTACCCAAATTCTCCCTTTGAGTTACCCACATGGTTTTATAAAAGTTTTTTTTTTTTTTTTTTTAATGTGTCAAAATAACGTAGTCCTGGCAGACAGTGAACCCAATCCTGGAGTCCTAACTGCGCAATTTCAATTGACAGTGGTGGGAATTCTTTATACACAAGAGTCAATTAAAATTATGAAATTGGGCCCAGGGTAAGTTCAGGGGCATTAACATTCAGAAACACTTTGACATTTGCAACAGAAACGGGCCAGGCACTCCCTTCAGGACACCTCTGAGTCCATCATTTAAACTTGCGTCTTTTCTCCGGGTTTCAAAATAAGGACCTCGGTGCCTTCACTTCATCTTGCGGGGCCGATTAGCTGGCTAATGGACCATCTTTCCGTGGTTTGAGTCTTCTCATATTTCATTAAATGCACAAGACTTTTGTATGGCCAGTCACTCTCCAGAGAACCCTAGTTTCTCGGTTGTTCCTTCAAAAACACAACGGTACTTACGTCTCTTCTCTGTTTTTCAGAAATTGCGTAACTTCGTCAGTCCCCTAGTAACTGACAAATGTCTCGTCCTTCACCGTGACGCTCGCTGCACTTTACTTCCTCATCTCCCCAGATCCTCACCTGGTGCAAAGCTCTGTGCCAGGGACCTGTGGGATTCCGTGCCTCTGACGCCACAAGTCTCCCTGGCCTCCAGCGACACTTTCCAATGCTGTGCCAGACAGAGGGCACTGTTCTAACACCCAAATGGAAAACTTCACTGGATGCCTTCTTATCATCTGTGTTTTTAATGTTTATTTATTTATTCTGAGAGAGAAAGAGAAAGAGAGAGCAGGGGAGGGGCAGACACAGAGGGAGAGAGAGAATCCCAAGCCGACTCTACACCGTCAGCACAGAGCCCGATGTGGGGCTCACACTCACGAACTGTGAGCTCATGACCTGAGCTGAAACCAAGAGTCAGACGCTTAACCGACTGAGCCGCCCAGGTGCCCCGTTCACCATTGTATTAATACAAATCATTCCATATTTCATGGAACGTGTATTTGAAGCTAGGGGTGGGGGAGAAAGAGTAGTTTTTTGTTGTTGTTGTTGTTGTTGTTTTTCCCTCCTCTTTTGTAATCCTTGAAGCTGAGTTCATTGTGACTATTTCATGTAGAGGAAGTTGAGAAGTTTTGAGAAGTTGTCAAGAAAACCAGTGTAGGGGCGCCTGGGTGGTGCAGTCGGTTAAGCGTGGACTTCAGCCAGGTCACGATCTCGCGGTCCGTGAGTTCGAGCCCCGCGTCGGGCTCTGGGCTCATGGCTCAGAGCCTGGAGCCTGTTTCCGATTCTGTGTCTCCCTCTCTCTCTGCCCCTCCCCCGTTCATGCTCTGTCTCTCTCTGTCCCAAAAATAAATAAACGTTGAAAAAAGAAAAAGAAAACCAGTGTAAATGAAAATGTAAAGACCAACCAAAAGCCAGTGTGTGTGTGTGTGTGTGTGTGTGTGTGTATGCACCTGCATGCACGTGTGTATGATTTACTCAGCAGCAGCTATTTATTGAGCATGTGTGATTTGGACCAAGCATAATGATGTGTAAAACATGTCTCGGACCTCCAGGATTTTAGAATTCGTTTCTAGGGAGGAATCTCACTTAAGGCCGGATATTTTTCTGGTTCCAAAGCAATGAGTAGCATATCACCCAAATTTAAAAAGTTTAGAAAAATTTGGAAAAAAAAAAACTTCGTGTCATCAGAGATAAGAAGGGATGTATGGCTATTTCTTTTTGTTTGTTTGTTTGTTTGTTTGTTTATTTATTTTTGGGACAGAGAGAGACAGAGCATGAACGGGGGAGGGGCAGAGAGAGAGGGAGACACAGAATCGGAAACAGGCTCCAGGCTCTGAGCCATCAGCCCAGAGCCCGACGCGGGGCTCAAACGCACGGACCGCGAGATCGTGACCTGGCTGAAGTCGGACGCTCAACCGACTGCGCCACCCAGGCACCCCAGTGTATGGCTATTTCTTAGAAAATGACTCACTGCCTTCTCAAGGCAAATAGCAATATGGTTAAAATTAGAAAAAAAAATGTGAGTAAGTAAAACCACAGACTTTTTTAAAAAAATGTTTATTTTTTTGAGAAAGAGAGAAAGAGAGAGAATGCATGTAAGCAGGGGAGGGGCAGAGAGTGTGGGGGGTGGGGGGCAGAGGATACCAAGCAGGCTCTGCACTGACAGCAGAGAGTCTCATGCGGGGCTCAAACTCACGAACCATGAGACCATGAGATGAGCTATGAGATCCTGACCTGAGCTGAACTCAGATGCTTAACCGACTGAGCCACCCAGGCGCCCCAAACCTTAGTCTTAAAGACATCAAAGTCATGAAAGGTTGGTAAGCTAAGTACCTGAGTTAGTGATTTTAGTACTTTCCTGCCATTGGGGAGATTCATGTATTCCAGTGGGTAATAGAAGAGAAACTCCTCTCTCTCCTTTAATATTAATTTATATGTATAAATTAATATCATTTATTATATTATATATAATACAATTGATATATAAATATATAATATATAATAATATAACATTATAAATTTATTATATTACATATTACAGTATATAATTACATCATATGTGTCAAATAATTGTATGTGTAACATATAAAATTGTGTATGTAAATATTTAAGATAATACCTGTTATAGTAGAAGTTTTGAAAAACCATAAAACCTATAAAGAAAACTCGTAAATCACCTGATCTTTTCACTACATATTCAGAAACAAACATACAAACCAAATGACCCTGGAAACTAGTAGCTAATAGCTAAGCTGTAAAGTGTTCTGCTGAAGGTAAACATTCCAGGGAAAGTAAATAATAATTAGACAAGGTCACTCTGAGACTGTGATACAATCTGACAAAAGCAAGGCCACTCAGTAATCATGCCTGAATATAAGGGAAAGACAAGGACGTCACACAGCCACAAAAGTAACCAGCGGCGCCCGGGTGGCTCAGTCGGTTGAGCGTCCGACTTGGGCACAGGTCATGATCTTGTCGTTCTTGGGCTCTAGTCCCGTGTGTCTGGCTTTGTGCTGACAGCACAGAGCCTGCTATGGATTCTCCGCTGCTTCTTCTCTCTCTGCCCCTCCCCTGCTCATGCTCTCTCTCTATCTCAAAAATAAACATTAAAAAAATATTTAAAAATAACCAAACATCTTCTTCTGTTGGCTAAAGTTAGTAACTAGGACATCAATGGCAGCTTTTTCCCTGCTTCATTTCTTTCAGATCTTCCAATAGAAACCATCAGTTGGGGCACCTGGGTGACTCAGTCGGCTGAGATCTGTCTCTTGATTTCAGCTCAGGTCATGATCACGTGCTTGGCGACACGGAGCCCTGTGTGTCTGGGTCTGAGCTGTCAGCACAGAGCCTGCTTGGGAATCTCTCTCTCTCTCTCTCTCTTTCTGCCCTTCACCCTCCTCTCAAAATAAATAAATAACCTTTAAAAAAAAATCAATATACTCAACCCTCAAATGCCCCCATTTCAGGAGAGCACCCAAGATCAAAATCAACCTTTTACCTCCTTAAGCTTTCCCTGAGACCACCCAGAATGAGCCCAAACCCTATACACAAACCCATTTCAACACCCTCTTACTGAGGAGTACCTCGTGTGTGTTTTCCTGTGTTCCAACAAGTTACTATAACTTTGCCTTATACCTTGATGTCCTTTGGGGCATTAAAAAAATAGCACGGTGTCCAAGAGCTTTTTTTTTTTTCCTTAACATAATAAGGATTATAAGTAAGCCTTATTTTTTAAACAATTCTCATTAGCCTTTGTAAGGATGATTTTATTTAAAAAAAATTTTTTTAACATTTACTTATTTTTGAGACAGGGAGAGACAGCATGAACGGGGGAGGGTCAGAGAGAGAGGGAGACACAGAATTTGAAACAGGCTGCAGGCTCTGAGCTGTCAGCACAGAGCCTGATGCGGGGCTTGAACTCATGGACCGCGAGATCATGACCTGAGCTGAAGTCAGATGCTTAACCGACTGAGCCACCCAGGCGCCCCACGTAAGGATGATTTTAAACGTCTGCTTCGGATTCTATTCTAAAGATGTTCTTCCCTTTGATAAATATATAAAATGTAAGAATTACACACAAATTCTATGCTTGGCAATTTACAAAGCAGTCACAAAATTTTCCCTTTTTTCCCCTAGTTTTACTGAAATGTTAATACAAAACGTATGCAAGTTTGTGGGGTACCGTGTGACAATTTTATACATGTATATATTGCAAAACGATGTCCAAAATAAGGTTAGTGAACACATCCATCGTCTTACAAATTAGCATGTGTGTGTGTATGTGTGTGTGTGTTGATAACATTTGAGATCCTGCTTAACAATTTTTAAGTATGTAATACAATACTGTTAATTATAGCCCCCAAGATATGCGTTAGATTTCTGGAACTTATTCGCCTGATAGCAGGAAGGTACCTGATTGTACCCTTTGATCAATGTCTCCCCAACTACCCCACCCCTAGCAAGCATCATTCTACTCCATTTCTTGGAGTTGGCTTTCATAGATTCCACACATAAGTGAGGATCTGTAGCATCACAGATTTTTCTTATTATAATTGGTGTCCATAAAACAACTCTGCGGGGCGAGTTAGAGCATTTTGCTCATTTGATTTATTTTAAAATATGTTTTGAAGTTTATCTATTTTTGAGAGAGAGAGAGAAACAGAGTGTGGGCGGGGGGAGGGGCAGAGAGAGAGGGAGACACAGAATCCAAAGCAGGCTCCAAGCTCTGAGCCCGGACACGGGGCTTGAACCCATGATCCGCGAAATCATGTCCTGGGCCAAAGTCAGAGGCTTAACTAAGCCACCCCGGCGTCCCAATACTTTGCTCATCTTAAAGATGAGAGAATTAGGGGCGCCTGGGTGGCTCAGTCGGCTCAGTCGGTTAAGCGTCCGACTTCGACTTCGGCTCAGGTCATGATCTCACCGTTTGTGGGTTCGAGCACTGTATGGGGCTCTGTGCTGACAGCTCAGAGCCTGGAGCCTGCTTCGGATTCTGTGTCTCCCTCTCTCTGTTCCTTCCCCATTCACACTCTGTCTCTCTCTCTCAAAAATAAATACACATTAAAAACATATTTTTTAAAGATGAGAGAATTAAAATTCAGTTAAAAAAATCCACCACAGCAGTAAATGACAAGGCTGGAATTCTCTTCCATGGAATTTAGTGTCATTTTTTGCTACACACTCTGACGGTGCTTCCAACTTCAAAAGTCCTCAGGGTCTAGCTTGTCTTTTCATACATGGTACATATTAAAATCTGATATTTATATTGTTGTGCTTTCACTGATGGATGTATCTGTGCTTCGTAAATCTGTTACCAGATTTAAAATTCTTTTGCCATGGTTTATGACTTCAAGTGTGGCAAGACGATTTATTGCATCGTATGAACAGTGCAGAAGTTAAGGGACCAAACTTGGTTGCCAGGAGCCTGGGATGGAATCATGGCTTCATCACTTAATTGCTTGGTTGGCTTCCGGCAATTTATTTAACATATTTGTGCCTCAGTTATTCATATAGGAAAAATATATATATATAGTCGTTTTTCACAAGATTGTTGCCATATTGATTTTTTTAAAAAAAAATCCATGCCTATTTTATAAGCTAAAAATTTCCATTCTGCAACAACTCCCTCCCTCCCTCCTTCCTTCCTTCTTTCCTTCCTTCCTTCCTCTCATTTCTTTCATTTTCTTTCTTCCTTTCTTTCTTTACTTCCTTTCTTTCTTTTCTTTCTTTCTTTCTTTCTTTCTTTCTTTCTTTCTTTCTTTCTTTCCTTTTTCTCTGGAGAAAGAGAGAGAGATCCAGGGAGGGGTGGATGGAGAGGAAGAGAGAGAATCTTAAGCAGGCTGTAGGCTCAGTGCAGAGCCGGACATGAGGCTCGATCTCATTGATCTCACAACAGTGGGATCAAGACCTGAGCTGAAAACAAGAGTCAGACCGCTTAACCCCCTGAGCCACCCAGGCGCCCCACAACTTCCATTTTTAAAGACATTGTGAATAGTCTCATCTCCAACAGACAGTCTAGTCTAATGGTCCGAACACTGCAACTGGAATGACATGTTTTGTCCTTGTTGCCGATCTTTCCATGACCATTAGCAAATGACATGGCTACTCTGCAAGTTCATTCCTCTATCCCCAGAGGGAATACAAAGGCCCACATGCCACAGGGCAGGAGTCACATTGTTCCTGGGACCCCAGAGCCTGCACAGATCCTGAATGCGATTGCCAAAATATGGGGCTCTTTGGTGAGTCCAAGGCCCTTCTGCTGTAGGTTCAGTACAGGGATACAACTTGGGAATTTGGAGACAGATACCTTTTATTTATTTATTTTTCAATTTTAATTCCGTGGGAGTTAACGGGGTTATGTTAGTTTCGGGTAGTGATTCAACAGTTCCGTATATTACTAGTGTCCGTCAAGATGAATGTACTCTTAACCCCCCCCACACTTATTTCACTCACCATCAGGGAAATGCAAATCAAAACTCCAATGAGATATCACCTCACACCTGTCAGAATGACTAAAACCAAAAACTCAAGAAATAACAGGTGTTGGCAAGGATGTGGGGAGAAAGGAAGCCCCGCACACTTTGGATGGGAATGCAAACTGGTGCAGCCCCTGGGGAACACAGTATGGAAGTTGCTCAAAAAATTAAAAATTCATCTGCTCTGGAATCCAGTAATCGCACTACTGGACCCTTACCCAAATAATATGAAGACCCAGATGCCAGTGTGGCTCTGTCATTTGGGGCTGTATGTTTTTGAACAAGTTCTTCAGTTGCCCCATCTGCAAAATTAAGAAACCCATGCCAACCAGACAGTGTGGTAAGGTGCATAAATCAAGAAAACATAAAATGACATCATCGAAATAAAAATTCTCAGCATAATATTGGGCACCAGTAGATGCTCAACAAAAAGTGATTATTAAAAGAATTGTTTATTTGGCATAGAAGCCATTATGACAATAAATGATTGCACCAAACGCATTGTTAGCTTTGACCTCACAGGATAATCTGCATGGTCAACCCGTTG
Organism: Prionailurus bengalensis; assembly: GCF_016509475.1. NCBI lineage: Eukaryota > Metazoa > Chordata > Mammalia > Carnivora > Felidae > Prionailurus > Prionailurus bengalensis. Next base: position 16,146,869 of record NC_057355.1, read on the forward strand.
TTCATGTATTCTAATAAGATATCCTAATGAGATCAAGCTAATTCCATTTCACATCTACCTCTCTTGTACAGCCTCACCACAAAAAGAAGAAGAAGAAGAAGAAGAAGAAGAAGAAAGAGAAAAACTACAACAAAATAAAATAAAGTACCTTGGTAGGTAAACACAAGGTGTTCTCCATGTTTTCTGGTTATATGTTGTAAAGAAAAGTCAAAAGTACATTGTCAAAATTCACCCAGGGCACCTGGCTGGCTCAGTCTGTTGAGCGTCTGACTCTTGATTTCAGCTCAGGTCGTGATCCCAGGGTGGTAGGATCGAGCCTCGAGTTGGGCTCTTATGCTGATCACGGAACCTGCTTGGGATTCTCCCTTTCTCTCCCCTTCTGCCCCTCTCCCCCACTCATGGGCTCTCTCAAACAAACAAACAAAACATTCAGCAAGAATCCAAAATCCCCAATTCACTATATCAACTTGCTGACATTGTCACCAAGAGGATGTGGGATGACCCATCACCAGGTGAGCTCAACTGAGAGCGGGAAGGAGATGACATCAAGTCAACATTTTTGAAAGGGAAAATGTCTTTTACACCAGATAAACTTTGAACTCTCTCTCTCTCTCTCTTGCTCTCTCTCTCTCTCTCTCTCTCATCCACCCACACACAGGGAAAAAGATGGGAAAGTACAGGTATAATCATGGTTACTGCTTGCTTTATGCTATAGGATGCAGCGCCAGGACCAATCATCAGGTCTTAGAGCGAAGTTTCTAGTCACCGTGGATGACGCATTCAGTTGGCCGTGGTGACAGATTGTTGGTATCAGTGGTCCTGAGTGTGATTAATAAGGCTGCTCTGTCTGTGACGGAGTGGGAATGGCACCACTAAAAGTGAATGGAGGCGATCCTACTAAAATGTGTTAGGGAAGCTCCTTGGGGGTAAAATGGTACAAAGGAAGTACCCAGAGTAGAAGTCAGTTCGCCAGCTGTAGCCATATAGACCAAAGCACGATGGCAAAGTCCCATTAACCAGAAGAGCCTTTGGCTTCTCTACCGGGCTTCTTTGCAATAAACAAGTCTGGATGCCTCCCCTCCTTCTACAGAGGTATATATCTTATAAAGTAGCATCATGTATCAAATTTGTGTGACCTGTTATCTGTGTAGATAAGAGGAAAACCCCAAAATGATAATACATTTGCTATTGAGTACATTTTTGTTTGAAAATTTGTTAACTGTCAGGCTTGAAAAAAAAAGAGAGAGCATGAGCATGAGAGAGGGGGTCAATCCTTGGTCTATTAACAGATGTGTTTAGCATTTAGACTAGAGCCAGGGTTTTATATGACCCAAAATGAAAATATACTGTCTTAAGGCAGTATATCTCTCATCACCATTGCAACCTAATAAAACTGTATGATGGAAAAAAAAAGGAACTATTTGAAAAGTTGGGTGAAGCTGTGTCATACATTAAGAGTTAGTGTAAGAGAGTTATGTTTCTAGTTAAGCTGCATCAGGAGACTTAAAGAGAGTGAAATATTCCTTTGCCCATCTCTCGGAGCTACAGAAATTGGGATGTGTGCTTCTGAAATCAAAGACAACTGTGCTTATTGATAGCCTATCTGGAAGGACTGATAGCACAGAGCTTGCTACTTCGCTAGTGGGCCAAGCAGCAAGGGCTTACAAGGTGTTGTTGCTAATCAATTGCCTTGTATGATCAATGTGGGCTTTTCAATACCGTATTGAGAAATGTCAATACTGCCTCAACATAATTGCCTCTTAAGGGTGGTGGAGTCTTGTAGAACAAAACCTTTAGTGACAACATTATCAACATAATGAGGATCAGCGCGATGCCAGTTGAGCTTCTATTTGTTCTAGATAAAACTCTCTGCCTTCAATAAATACAACTGTATTGGTCTGGAGCTTTAGGCTTCAGTAGACACTGCAGGATCATTCCTTGTACAGTGATTCTTACTTTACTGTGTTCCCTTAATCGTTCTTTTTCCTAGTTAGAGTTAGGATAATTTAGCAATGGAAATAATCGATACCTTTGTGACACCTTACAGTTTGAAAAGCAATCTGTATCTGTGATTTCATGCGGACCTCATAACTTTTTGAAATATGCTGGGCTTCTCCAATAGATGTTCTTCTTCTTCTTTTTCTTTTCTTTTCTTTTCTTTTCTTTTCTTTTCTTTTCTTTTCCTAACAGGGTTATTCAAGTCTGGGAGAAGGAACACAGAAAACTGGAGACTTCTCACGCCCAGCAGAGGCAGAGACGCTCTGAGATTAGGAAGTTGCTCAGGGGCAGGTTAAATGAAAGGGCAAGTCAAGTGTTAATGCTGCATGTTTTCACCTTCCAACTGAATGGTCCAGCACCTTACGGATGAAATTCCTATTTTGCTTAAATGACGGAGTTCTGACGCTCGCTCATTTTTACCAGGCGTAATCGTAATTTCCTCAGAGATCTGGAGCGTGTTTAATAACATTCTGAGACACATTTTCCATTTGTTTGTGCATTTCTTTTTAAACATAATTAAAAACCTCATCCTTGTCAGATACAACCCTCCCCAACGAAGATAGCTCAAACCTACAAGACAGAAACATGCAGGTGGTTTTTATTAAATACTAGTTTCTAAAGGTATCAGCAGATTCTGCCAAAAAGCTGTCCCTGTTGCAAACTCAGGTATGCACTCGATTATTATAAACACATTTATGTGTTTTAAGTTCGAAATAGTTGACATCTATTTAATGTTTCAAGTGATGGAAATGTAAAGAACTTACCTTAAAATTTTTAAATGAATACAAGGTTTGTGACTGCATGTGATTCTAAAAAACAAAAACAAAACCAGCAACTACCTACCACGCATCAATCGGGGTCTCTGTGTAGACATTAAATGTGTCTGTGTCCGTGTGATCACTGAAGGCTCATGCATTTTTACACTACAGTTACCAGTGAAGGCGCCCTACCCGTGCTGACACTTGGGGAAGTACAGCTCAGGGATTTCACAACAATAGAAGCAGAATACAGAACGTGCCTTGAAGGACACACCAGGGAATCTCACCTTGACCCCATTCCATGGACTCAGCATGGATGGCCCAGACATGGCAAAGTGGGACGCCGTGTGAGAGTGAGGACAGAGGGGACTTGGTCCCGGTGTCCAAGGTGGTCAGTGTGTTCAGTTCCATCTAGGTGGGTCTGTCTGGGGTGTCCGCCTTCACCACAGTATTGGCCATCTATTTCTCTGGAATGTCTCTTGGATAAAGTACTAATCGTCAAAGAAAGACCAGCTAGTACAGACGGAGGTAGGGCAGGTAGTGGGAAACGGGCTTTTTCAAGTCACCTAGACCCTTTGGACCTCCTTCCTCATCTGTAAACAAGACAGAGATAGCAATAATATGTGTGTTATTTTGTCAGAGAAAATAAGTAGAGTGTTTTAAAATAAGTAAACTCTCGAGGCGCCTGGGTGGCTCAGTCGGTTAAGCATCCGACTCTTGATTTTGGCTCAGGTCATGATCTCGTGGTTTGTGAGATCGAGCCCCACATCAGGCTCTATGCTGATGAGCCGGCTTGAGATTGTCTCCCTCTCTCTGCCCCTATCCCCCACTCGGGCTCTCTCTCTCTTTCAAAGTAAATAAACTTTAAAGAAATGAGTTAAAGCTCAATAAAATTGAAGCTATTAACTTAAGTCATTATTAGCATGAATCTATAAAATGTGTGTGTGTGTGTGTGTATATATACATATATATATGTGTGTGTATATATACAAAAGCTAGTCAATTATTTTTTTCTCTACTGGATATTTGATGTTTAGTGAATGGAGCTAACACTTAATAAACATGCATAAATAAATGTTGGGGGAGTGGGGAAGAGAATACCTATTCTAGCTGTAACAAAGGAATACATAGCAAGATACCTCACGCAGATACATTTGTATTGATTATAATTCAGTCACTCCCCTCTGCTATTCGGAAGGAGTTTTATACCGTGCAGTAGGTGATAGAACCAATGCTTTTCATTGACTCTAAGTTTAACCAAGGCCTATTTATTTCTCTTATGGAATGGCATCATTCTACTAATTATGTTGCTACTGTTGCAACTGTTTGTTGGATTTCTTAGGTCTTTGTTTCGCTGCTGATATTATGAGACCCAATATGGGTAACAAGAAAGCCTCTGTAAGGTGTTATTTTTGTAACATGTGGACAGGAATAATGTCTTAGCTCCATTGAAAGGACTATAGCAATCCTGCTGAAATAGCGTTCGGAGTCCTGTATATCATGGCTGTCTTCCATAAATACTGGCAGTAGAATAGTCAGGCTGCACTTTTTTAATCTGGCCAGCCTGGGGCAGAATCAGGAGGAAGATATAAAAGTCCTGGCTTTTTAGTCCCTTAAACCTCCGTAGCTGTTTTAACCATAACAGTTAAAGGGTTTTCAGGGAGAGCCATAATGAGGTCACGGTAACTCATTCCAAATGTCATATATGGCAATATGTGGCATGCCACAGAATTAATTTTCTTCTATGGGAGTCATCATTGGTTTTCTTCTCTGCACACTCAAGCTTGGCCAAGTTTTTATCTGAACTGGTAATAGGACCCCTTCTCACTGTCTCGCTAGACCGGAAATGTTTATAATCAACAAGACATTGCCTTCTTCCGAGACCTGTGGACTATAGTTGATAAGTTCCCTCAAGGGCTCACTTTGTTCAAAGAATGGAGATCACTTTTAATCTTCGTGGAGAAGATCAGGTCACCCCTCACTTGTATATTGCTCATTCTTGATACTACCCAGTATCAGGAATTGTCAGCAAAAGGGAAAAAAAATATAACTGTCGTTAACAGAGACTAAAGAAAAAAAATCTGTCAAAATTTCAAAAACGGACATGAATCATCCCTGAAGGATTAGTTAGGGTGAGTCTTGGGCCAGAAGAAATTGAATGAAAAAGGGAAAGAGGGGGCCCCGAAATGTCCATACTTAGGTTAAGGCAAAGACATACAGGAAAAGGTGGGGGTGGGGGGGGTGGGGCGGGTAATCTGTTGTAACTATGAGCTCCAAACAGTCAAATTGAGTAAGAAGAGAAAATTACTATGAAACTTCCTCAGGTATGATTAATGATTGTCAAAAACTTTTCTGGAATAATCCATTGGGCAGATGAACACATGAAGCCATTTTGGAAAATTTGTTACTTTGCAAGCTTCCTTTAGGGAAGCCGGTGCTAATTTGCCAAAGCTGCACATAAAACAATTGCTTACGTAGACATACGGGACATAGTAGGAGCTAAATACGTGTTGAGAGCATAAATATTGAAAGCTTGAGTGATCTTAGGTTTTTTTCTTTGTCTTTTGTCATCGTGTGCTTTAGATCACTGACTTCAAGTAAAAGGGTGACACAAAAATAAAGAAAAGCTTGTAAAAAAAAAGGGGGGGGGGCGGGGGGAGAAAGTTCCCTCTCCAAGGCAAGGGACCAGAAGTGTGACATCCTTCAGGGCAAGTTTTAACAGAGAGGGTGAAGGCATCGTTAGGTTGGCTTGCCATACACAAACCCAGTAGTGCTGGCCGGAACAAGTTAACATGGGCCGCCAGTTGAGTTGAACACTAAGCTTTAAATCCCCTCAGAGTTCCAAAGGGTCTGAAACAGGGAGCCAGAAGGAATTGTTAGAAACAAAGAGTTGAGGCTGAGGTGAGAGAAAGAAAGGAACAAGTGAAATAAGATGGGCCAAGCGCAAAGTGGGCAGGAGGGAATGGCTTGGGGCAGCCTCTGTCGTTACCGGTGAAAACAAACGAAGAAACAACCCCTAAAAATGTTGATTCAAGTCTAGGGGGGCATACTATCTGTGTAATGGAGTCATTTACTCAAACTGCTTTTCAAATGTAGATTAAGACCTTCAATGAAAGGGGTGCCTGGGTGGCTCCAGTGGTTAAGCTTCCGACTCTTGGATTCAGTTCAGGCCATGATCTCATGGTTTGTGAGTTCAAGGCCCACCTTGGGCTCAGCTCCGATGGGCACAGAACTGCAGAGACTGCTTAGGATTCTCTCTCTCCCTCACTCTCTGCCTCCCTCCCCCCCCCCCCCCCTCTCTCTCTCTCTCTCTCTCAAAATAAATAAATAATCTTAAAAAAAAAAGATTCAACAAAGAATAGTTTTCTAGTGGCCTTTTGAAGCACCCGGTTCTCCTTCCTGTATTGAAGTAGAATGTGCAAACACAAGATAGTGAATTATAGTGAGTTACAATTCTTACTGCTTCTGGGCTTCCGAGCAGAACTTGGCATTAATGGAGGTGCTTGGGCTAAGACTTGGGATAACATCATCTTCAGGTGTCAATAGGTTCCATGACGCATAAAAGAACAGTGGACAATTCTTTGTTGTTGTTGTTGTTGTTGTTTCAAAATAGCAGTGCTAAAGAACAACAAGACCATGTCCAACCAGCTTTTGACACAGTGAATTTTCTGGAATGAAATCAAAGACCAGATTGGGTCTTTCATCTTTTTCTTTTTTGAGGGAATTGCATGTTGTAGCTGTTTTACGACGCAATCCAATGCTGAATCGTGAAAAGGGCAAAAGGCATTGTATACTTATTAGGAATACTTTGTTGTTAGGGAAATCTATTGCGAGGCTATTTGAGCATTGATGAATTTCCAGCACAGGAATAACTAATATTTATTGAGGTCTCACTCTAGTTCATGACCTAGCTCACGCTGAGGATTATACATCGATAATGCCATTTATTTATCATAACATCTTTCTGAGTTGGCTGTTATCCTCATTTTACAGATTTGATAGGTGAAATAATTTTCCGAGTTTATACAGGTAGTAAGTACGATACCCTGGATGTATTCCTCTATCAAGATCAGCTTTTTAAAATTTTATTGGTAGACTTTGGTTTTTTTTTTTTTTTTTTTAGAAAACTGGTAGGTATACAGAAAAGTTGAGCAGAAAATACAGGGTTCCTGTATGCTCCCTCCTTCCATTATTACTGTAAGGCATTACGGTAGTACATTGGTTACAATTGATGGAATAATACTGACACACTATTATTAACTAATGTCCAAAGTTTACATTGGGGTTTACTCTTGGTCTTGTATGTAGTTCTTTGGGTTTTCACAAATGTATAATTACATGTATCCACCATTACGGTATTATACAGAATGGTTTCACAGCCCTAAAAATACCCTGTGCTCCACCTAATAATTCTTCCCCACCTACTCCCTAACCCCAGTAACCACTCATCTTTGTACTGTTTTCATAGTTTTGCCTTTTCCAGAATGCCGTGTAGTTGAAACCACTCAGGCTATCTATCCCTTAGATATCCTTCATTTTCACTAAAATACGCATTTAAGGTTCTCCACGTCTTTTCGTTGCTGGATCTTATTTCTTTTTAGTGCTGAATAATATTCCAGTATATGGATATATCATAGTTTATTTATTCCATTCATTGGACCGATGGGCACCTTGGTTGCTTCCAAATTTTGGCAGTTTATGAATTATATTTCAGAATTAACGACATGGCTTTCAGCATTCAAGATTTTTCAGCCTAGGATATGAGGAATTGAACTGACATATGCAGAAAATTAGATGGCCAAATAAAAACATCCAAGTAGTTCTTAAATTTTCAAAAAAAAATATACAGGTTAAAAGTGCATGGAAAATTATCTTTTGGTAATGAAAGAAATCTATGTTAAAAGTATTTAATCTCATGGTATAATACTATAAAAAGTAACAACAAAAATACTTATTTTTTTTCTAGTCATGAAATTAATTGCTAATGAGCATAAGAATCAAGGGTAACATTTACCTCTTTTCCAAGGAATACTTAGATATTAAAGGAGATGTAGCTTGACAAATTTGGGAAAAGATGAGGAAATTTGAGGTAGAAGGAAAGGAAGTAATATACATAAAGTAGTTCGTGTTTATAATATCAGAATAATTACAAAAGTCTTCTTTGTGTATGGTATCTTTAATATATTAGAGACTTAGATGCCTTACAAACAGCACCTCTTTTAGGTAATGAGACAAGGATGTTATCTTATTAATTAAAAACAAACTGGTGCATAAGGGAATACATGATTTGTTCTTGGGAAAAAACTTTTTTCTGATGCTGCTGCTTCTCATGGAGATCAAAAGCCAAAGCAAACAAACAAAACAAAAACAATCACACAGGCACAACAGGGGAGACTGGAATCCAATGATTTGTAGACAACAGTAGTAGGTCCCTCACAAAATGGCTGGAAATGTTTTTCTTCGGGTAATCTATTTTCTACGATAGGAATAACACATTCCCAGTGTTTACAGAAATAAGCAATGTTTATAGAAATAAGAAAAGAACATATAGATGCATATCTCCAGTAGAATCAGAAGGATAATAATATTAAACCAAGTCCAAAATATACTCAAAGTATTTTCCTTCACATTCTAGTCAGTCAAAGTGATTATCTGGAGATATCATCCAAATCAAGTTCATACATAATTAGATCAAAATTAGGAAGTAAAGTAATATTTTTTGCACCCATTTCCCCTTTACCAGGAAAATAATGCTCTGTGCTTTGCTCATCACTGTTTTCCTTGTGCCTAGATAAGCGCTTGGCATGAAATCAGCTCTTACTCGACAAGGAATTAATTGATTCCTTCTCTGCTACTACAATTCCTGGGGGCGGGAGGGCGGGGGAAACTCTAAGCCAAATCCCAGAATCATGGAAACAGCCTAGTGGATACCCAGCAGCCTGTCCTGAGGCTTCAAATTAGAAGTATCATATAATGTTGCAGAGTATTGGCTTATAAAATCATTGGTAAATATTCAATCTGTCCTGGCTATCACAAATGTGAATAAATGATGTGCAGCCTGCCTAAGCTGGTAAAAAAAAAAATAATCCAAAATTATAGACTAATGGATATTGTCCTTGCTGCTCGCTGCTTTCCAAATGCAGATCTTGGCTAAAGCCCATGTGTACATATGATAATCATATGCCCACACAAAAATGACATCCAATTTCTAGTATAAGCACTCACACAGTAGCATCTGTCATTAGAAGAGATAGCGTCAGGGGAGGGGGGAAACACAATGTAACCACACTGAAGTGGATGGGAACCTTTGACCCAGTGTCCTATGGCTGTGTTATCATGCTCTCTCCATTTCTCTCTCTCTCTTACACTCCCTGTCTCTGGGGATCGAGACCAATTCACAGAGTGGTACTGGCTTTGGGGGAAAAAAAAATCAATGACCTATTCTCTTGGTCAGAGCATGAAGTGTTGTGAAGGCAGTCAGCACAGCAGGAGATGGAGAGGAAAATGAAATAAAAGGATGCTATATCAAGGGGTGGGGGATATAATTATGCTTGCAGAAAAGTACGTTCAATAAGCAGATTGCTGGGGAGTGGCAGGGATGGGACTGGCTTTTCATAAATATGAAATTGGAATTGGGTTGAAACATTAGGACACTAGAGCTCTTTCTCTGAGTAAGGAAGGCATGATAATAGAGGTTATTTCCATTTCATTGCTACCTGCCATTTGTCAATCACCTAATTATACTTGGTAGAGGGGACTACGGCTAAAGTTCTCCATTGTGTTAAAAGCCTGGGGTGAGGAGCCTAGCTTGCTTTGTTTCATATTGTTTGTTGTTTGTTTGTTTTTGATGTGAAACTGGTTTTCCGGAAGCTGAGGATGAAAGGGGAAGGAAGGAAGGAGAGGAGGGAGGAAAGAAGGAAGGGGAGGAAGGAGGTGGGAAGGAAGGAAGGAAGCAAGGAAGGAAGGAAGGAAAGAGGCAAGGAAGGAAGGAGGGAGGGCAAGGGAAGGCAAGGGAGGAAAGGAAGACAGGAAGAAGAGGGAGAAGGAAAGAAGAACAAGGAGAAAGAAGAAAGCAAGGGAATGACCAGAACAGGCTATTCATGTCTGTGAAGAAAGGTACATCTGGCCCAGCGGGAGCTTTGGGAACTTGGCCACTCCCCTTTAGTCATTACAGAAAGAGACCTGCCAAGATGAGAAATTGCCACAGGAGGGGTTGGATATTAGGATTAATTGTCTTGAACCAGAGCAGTGGAGCAGGTATGCAAGGCGAGGTGGAGATAATGACGCCAATGAGCAGCCCTCCTGCCTTTTTTTTTTTCCTTTTTCCTAAAGAAAAGTAAAAATTTAAGTAATGGCTCCAACATTCTCACCGCAAGTGACAAGTTTCAGAAATGTTAAGACAAGATCCTGGCTTTTCAGTTTGTTACTAATTTGCATTAAAAGAAGTCACCTCCGTGAACAGTCGGAAATGTCCTTAAATTAATTGTGGGCCATGTTTCCTTTTTCTCTTTCTTATTTCTTTCTTTCTTTCTTTCTTTCTTTCTTTCTTTCTTTCTTTCTTTTTCCCCCCTTGGCCTCTACCGAGTTGGTTTAATGTTCTGGTATTTATATTGACCACTGACCTATTCCTTTTCAAATTTAGGTTCCTTTAAATTATTCTAACCAACAATTTCAGGAAATTACTTATGGACCAAGCGATACTTAACAGTTATTGATATTAAGGCTAGGGGATGATCCTGGATGTGTTCGTCTGTAAAATGTTACTCCGTTGAAAGTCATTAATTTACAAATGATACACTGCTCCCTTGGAACTGAACTGAAAAACAAAGGGCTTCAGGTGACGCGCGTGTTTTGTTGCGGCATCTACTTTTACAAAAGGTAATTGCGAAATCCTCTGTAGCCATTGTCTTAACGTGTGGCTGTCCCCCAGATCCCTTTGCTCCTTTTCCTGATTTTTCTCGTCTGGAGTCGAGAGTCATGGTTGAGATGGTCAAGTCACCCTTGTGCTGTTTTCCGTCTATTTTATTCACGTTATTCGTGGACAACCTGGATACTTCACAATCAGATTGGCGGTCGATTTTCTTCTTCGCATGAACTATCAGCAATGTCTTCCAATTCAGTGCATGCTGATAATTCATCTCTGGAAGTCTAGCAGAAATGAAATATTTGCTGATGGCACTCCTTGTCTACCTGTATGAGTTTTCTACTGCCGCTGTCAGAAAATACCACACTTAGTGGCTTCAAACGAAGCAAGTTTATTATCCGACAGTTCTGATGAACAGAAGTCTAAAACAATTTGGCAGTGCTCTGTCTTTCTGAAGGTCCTGGGGGAGAAGCCACTCCCTGCTTCTTCCACCTTCTGGAGGTGACCCTCATTCCTTGACTCGTGCCCCACACCACTCACACTTCTGCTTTCATCACCATACCTTCTCCTCTCTGACCCTCCTGTCTCCACGCATAATGATACTTGTGATGATATTGGGCCCACACTAATAACTCAAGACAATATCATCCAAAAGTATTTAATTAACTAATTTTTTTTTAATTTTTTGTGTTTTAAGTTTATTTATTTATTTTGAGAAAGATAGAAAGAGACAGAGAGAGGTAAGGAGAGAGAGACAAGGAGAGAGACATCCGCGTAGGCTCTGTGCGGACACAGGAGAGCCCTATGCAGGGCTTGAACTCACAAACCGTGAGATCATGACCTGAGCCGAAATCAGGAGTCAGGCACTTAACCAACTCAACCGCCCAAGTACCCCCACCCCCCACCGAAAGATTTAATTTAATCGTACCTGCGAAATCTCTTTTGCCATGTACCACGTTCACGGGTTAGCACTTAGACACCTGTGGAGGGCCACTATTCCATCTAGCATAGCACTCAAAATTAAAATAAATAAAGGAGTTCATTCTTCTTATTTTAGCACATCTGTTAAAAGAGAAAGAGAGAGAGACTTTGCTTTCTTTGAAGTGCACATGAAAACATAGTTCAGTTTTGGTTGAGTGTGTTAAAAATAGGAATGTGACTTTTTAAAGACATAACTTTTAGTACATCAGAAGCCATTCGTTCACCGCCTCTGATGTACCCTGAGGAGCTCAGGATTGGGACTAGGACTGGTTTGCTCCCCAGGAGTCTTTGTGGCTTCCTAGGGCTTTGATTTTCTAAGCTTATATTAGCACTTATTAACATTTAAATATATGCAAGGGAAAACACACTTTATCTTTTTCTCTGTGCTCTCTAAGGAACTGACTTTCTGTTGCCGTATTTCTAGTGTTTAATGCAGTATCTGTCATACAGTAGATTTGCAGCCAGTGTTTTCATTAATACGTTAATGAGTTAATCATTGGTATCTTGGCTCATTTCCCTATGGTCATCCCAAAATTCTTTTTTTTATGATTGGGTGAAGAGAAAGATGGCAAGGCTTTAAAATTATTGGTGTCCTTTGATGGATCCCTGGAGTGGGAGAGTCCTGGGGATGAAGGAGCCCAGACTTTGTTAAAGGGATCTCTGGTGAGTGGCAACTCCCTGAAGCAGGTGGGCATTGCCAGTTGGTGGCCCCATTCGCAAGAGAAGCTCAGTGAGTACCTGGGATTGGAACTCAAGAAAAAGGAGCTGCCAAAATCAGGGTGGCAACCAAATAGGATTGGGCTCTTGCTTCCACGTAGAGCAGGACACTGAATGGGGAAGCAAGGCTGGGGCTCAGCAGAATCGATGGAAACATTACGGGGAGGGAAAGGGAAGATGATATCTCAGTAAGCGCCAGGTGGCAACAGGGATCTTATATCATCTCTGGAGGGCCTGGAGGTCAAGGTAGGGTTGAGTCTGTAGGTTGAATTACTACATAACACTGAGATCAACTGCGGAAGGCAGAAGTTGACATGACCATTTGGGAAGTATTTTTAAATTGCAACAATGACCCTCAAAGAACGTATGCCTTCACCTCTTTGGAAAAGGTAATTTAGCAATGGAATAGCCTCAAAACAACTGACGAAGCCTGCTGGGTACTCATGGTATCATCAGCGGACAGACGGTCACAGTCCAAGGGCTGGATGTGAGTACACATTCAATTCTCCCAGAACGTTTGTTTCCCTATGTGAGGAGCGGTTGTTGGAAGGAGTGATTTGCATATATCCTCAAAGTCTCTTTCCTGGATCTTAAGTCACTGTTTCTTCAAACAGGCAACGTGGGTTTGCGTTGTGCCCAACAGACAGCAGAGGCCCTGTCTAATTTGGAAAAGTGCAGGCGTCCTTGTTGAAGCCAGGAGAAGCACCAATCGGATTCTCCGTCAGAGCCTGACCCTGTCAATCAGAGTGGCCTGTGGTCACAATTTTCTGGGAAACGTGGAAAATCAGCATCTACGGTAAATCTGCTGCCTGCCTTGTCTACATATCATCTACATTTTAGTTAAAATTTGGGTTCCAGTCTTCTATTGCTTTTGTGTCTTTAAACTTTGATTAACAACACCTCGTTGAAAAGTAGCCAATCTGACTATGGCTGAAAAATCCCTCTAAAGGAGCATGATTTTTAAGTTTTAATCTTTTGGAGGGGTTTTTTTTTTTTTTGAGTAAAAATTGTTGCAGTAAATCAACACTTCATAATCCTCAAAAGACTTCCCATGTGCAAGAACAATATTGAGACGATGACAAGCATGGAGACACAGTCCTAGCCTCAAGGGTCTCTCGATATTGCTGGAAAGACAGTGACGTTTTTAAATACACTGCTAGGGTTTGACAAGAAGAGAAATCCTGAGGACCGAGGGAGGAGAGGACATTTTCTAGTCATATGTTGTGCACGGGCGGAGGTGTGGAGGGTAGAGAAGACAGGATCCCTTTAGATATGAACGAGCAGCCTGGCGCGGTTATAGCCAGGAATGCCAGCCAGCAGGAAGCATCATGGAAGACTGGGAAGGTAGGTTGGGATCAGATCGCAAAGGGCTTAGAGTGTCTTGGGGCTGGAGGAGATAGGGCTAAGTGAAAAATGAACCCGAGGATAAACTAGAGGATGAGGAACTATTGATGTCCTGTGACTCCTGCCTTATTGGCCCTGGCAGGGCACTTTCTCTTGGAAGTGGACACACACTCATTGTTTTAGGATAGATGATGCCCGTGGCTGTTGAACAGACTCTTAGGATCAGACAGCTCCTCAGAATATCAAATAATCCAATTCACTCTACTATAATTCAGACCACTATCTCTATGGTGTCCTGACTAAAGAGTCAGCCAGCTCTTGTCAGAACAGATGTACCTCATAATATGCCCTAAGTCAATGGTCTGATGATGGCCAAGTTCTCCCGAATGTTGAACTAAATCTGCCTGGGTAGAGTTTCCCTACCGGGCCTCAGTCTGGTTTTCTGAGATCACATGAATAGTTCTCAACTTTCGTGGATCTGCAATTATTTTTACAAAACCGTCAGTCCCTTGGATGTATTCTCTCTTCCATGCCAGTGCTCACAGGACGTGATCCCTTTTTATCTTCCATCAAGTTCCTTTTTTCTTTTTTTAAAAATTTTTTTTTACATTTATTTTTGAGAGAGTGAGACAGAGCATGAGCAGGGGAGGGGCAGAGAGAGAGGGGGAACACAGAATCAGAAGCAGGCTCCAGGCTCCGAGCTGTCAGCGCAGAGCCCGGTGGGGGCTTGAACTCACAGACTGCGAGATCATGACGTGAAGTTGGACGCTTAACCGACTGAGCCACCCAGGCTTCCCATCAGGTTTCTTTTTTCTTAAAGAATGGACCCTAGAAATGAAAATGTATGTATATCTAGTTGTGCCCTGATGAAAGAGAGTAGAAGGTAAGTAATTCTCCCTGTCCTCTGCCCCCCGGTGATATGTATTTCTATAAGAACCCACATGCTATGAATGATTGAGCCAACATCCTAGGAAAAGCCTCAAATCACTCACTTACAAGTATGACTATTTTTAAATTGAGTGCCAGGAAGGCCATATAACTGGCCTAAACTCATGCACATAGCAAATGATGGAGTAAAAATTGAAATCCAAGCCAGACTCACTTCAAGGTCTACCTCTTTTCATTATGCCATGATGTCTTTCATTAGCCTGCCACCGTACCTTGGCAGGCCTCTGTGAAATGAATGTGGGCACATCTAAGAGTGAACTGTTCAACTACAAATATAAAGGGATAATCAAAGCCTCTCAATCTAGTTCAGCTTCTTACTATAGCATGAATTGTAAATAGTCCTAGGACATAAGCAGTCTTGGTATATGAAATACACTAATGGTTTTCAGAATGTGATAATGTCCAGAAAAGCACTGGGCTTCAACAGATTGAAAAGTTGTAAGAGGAAATGGGGCAATGGGAGGCCCTTGCCAATTAAGGCACTAAAGTGGTTTAATTTTCATTTCCAGAAGTATCTAGAAAATGTGTGAGTTGTTGTCCCAGACAAGTTTCCTTGAGCTACAATGGTCTCAAGTAGTGACTGGTGTCTTTTGACAAGGCCAGTGTGACTCACAATAGACTTTGTGGGGTCCTTCAACATCCTACCAGCCATGTGCATTTTGTTCTTGTAAATTTGACCTTAGAAGCTACTGTTAGCATATAAGGAGATGACAGTCTCTCTATTCAGTAGTGATAGAAGTGATATAAACTTATTTCTTAATATGCTAAGAAAAATTTTAATAATATAAAATCATGTTGGCATTGGCATGAGAGAGCAAAGGCATCACCAGTGTTATAAGCAAATTACGGGAACCTTCGATGGAACATATTTAAGCCATTTTGGAAAATATCCTTTTATCTGTGACCAATCCAAACCTTTGGGTAATGAGTCATGCTACGATGCATGCTACTCAGCCAGAAAGCATTTTTCTTATCTACTAGACCAAACTAGTAAATTTGTCTTTTTTTAACTTCTACTTACAATTTCAGAAAACACTATTTTCCATATTTTCAATATTGCACATATCTATTGTTGCAGCCTATATGTTAGTGAATATCTGCGGCCACAATAATTTCCATGGATTCATTTTGGCCTCAGAGCATTAACATAATTGATTATAGCAGGAGAAAACTTTGTATTAGATAACATGATCCTGTATTGTGTCTGGGAATTCCAACATTCGGCTGACTATTGCCAGGGATACAAAATTCCATTTCAAAATAAATTTTAGAGAATTTTAAGAAAATAGCATATGATTTCTATGGTCATTTTAACTGTCACTTTGAGAACTATGCCCTGGGGCGCCCAGGGTGGCCCATCGGTTAAGTATCTCCACTCTTGATTTCAGCTCTGGTCATGGTCTCAGGATTCTTTTTTTTTTTTTTTTAACTTTTTAAAATCTTTATTTATTTTTGAGAAAGAGACAGAGACAGAGTGTGAGCAGGTGAGGGACACACAGAGAGGGAGACACAGAACCTGAGGTGGGCTCGAGGCTCTGAGCTGTCAGCACAGAGCATGATGCGGGGCTCAAACTCACAAACCGGGAGATCATGACTGAGCCGAAGTAGGACGCTTAACCAACTGAGCCACTTAGGTGCCCCATGGTCTCAGGATTCTTGAGTTTGACCCCCACATGAGATTCTCTGTCTCCCTCTCTTTCTGCCTCTCTCTCTCTCTCTCTCTCTCTCAAAACAAATAAATAAACTTTAAAAAATTAAGGAAAAAAAAAAACTAATGCCTGAAAAACATGGTGAGTCTTTGGGCTAAGTCAATATAAGGAAACTTGAGAGTCAGGAATTTTGCTACGTTGGATATAATTCTTACTTAATTTTTAGCCAGTGTATGAAAAAAAATGAAATTCTAACATAGGCTTTTTTTTTAATTTTGTATTTTAAAGATTTGTTTAATGTTTTTAATTTATTTTGAGAGAGACCGTGTGAGTAGTGGGGTGCAAAGAGAGAGAGAGAGAGAGAGAGAGAATCTCAAGCAGGCTCTATGCTGTCAGCACAGAGCCCAGGGAACCATGAGATCATGACCTGAGCCGAAATCAAGAGTCGGATGCTTAAGCCACTCAGGTGCCCCTCTTTTTTGTATTTTAGATATAATATATACTTCTAATAAATGCAAACATCGTTTAATTAATTGATGATTGGGCATTCGAGGTGGTGGTGTCTCATTGCTGTTTTTCATTGGTGGTACGTTGATAATCAATGGCATTTTTATGTCATGCAAATACAGTGGGATAAGTGAGGGACAGAAGTGCTGACTCCATTGTGAGCAAGGTGGCTTTGCAAATTGAGACAGTCTGGAATGCTTTTCTCCTTATGTATTTCAACTAGATCTGAATATTACCATTCACTCTCGTGAGAGGTATGTTTTTGTGTGTTTCTAACAGTTACTGAGTGTGACTTGAAAGAATAATGAGGTGTATACTTAGGTTCTTCTGGTGAAGGACCTAGAAAGAGGTGCCATTAGAAGTCTACCACCATGGGACATTATTAACATTAGGAAAATGTATGGTTCATATAGTGTCTTTGCAGCAAAAACTCAATCTGGGGAAGGGCATATAGCAAAATGTTTGCCTTGGAAATAGAGAGAGAACGGCTAATGTGTGTGCTACCTGCAGGGACCATCTAGAAAGAAAGGTAGCCAGGGGCGGATCCTGGCCCTTGCTTCTAAATAATCACATGAGTCCAAATGGACTCAGTTTTGACCCTGAAAACACCCTTGCCATACAATAAGGACAACCTTCAGATGAATACTGAACCTTCATTAATAGTATTAGGGATCCTGGAGGGATACATTGTTCAAGAGTAGATGTTTCAGACAAAGGAAAGAATAAGGGAGGGTATCTATGTGGTTTTGTTTAGTTCACCAGAGTGACCCAACACTCAAATATGCCTGAGTAGTGCTAGGAGAGTTTTGACCTTGGAAAATAGTGTCTACTAACACCCTCTGACACCAATGTTTTTTTTTTTTTTTTAAACATTAACTGGCTTATCAGAGAAAGAGAAAGATCCGCCATTTGTGACTCATAAGTTCCGTAAAAGACACTCTGTCTATCCATATCAGCCTTGCTGAACTGTTTCTCATTTTCTGGATTTCTCAGGATATTTCTCTCTCCTGTGTCTTTACATATAGCCATTTCCAGAATATCTGTCCCTAAATTCTGCCCGACCAGCTTTTAATGGTCCATCAAGATTTTGCTCAAATATCACCCGCTGTATGCTGCTGTCCCAGACCTTCTGAAAAAGAAACACCCTCCTTTGTTCCTCTCTCTCAGCACCTATGCCATCGCTTTCTTAACGATAGTTATTTCCTTATATGCATATTCTCACCTGATATCATGAGTAGATAAACCATATGGTAATATTTTCCATCCTTAGAGCCTAAGCTTGTAGTTGCCACTGCCATTTGGTAAATGCTTACGAACAAATAAATGCACATGTCCCTTAACACAGGTCACCTTCACTGTATTAGAACACGAGGAAAATTGGGCTTTGAAGTAGCCACACACTTAGATGTCTTAAGGTGATAATGATAAACTCCCTTCCTTCCTTCCTTCCTTCCTCCCTCCCTCCCACCCTCCCTCTTTTCCTTCATACCTCCCTCCTTTCCTTCCTTCCTTCCTTCCTCCCTTCCTTCCTTCCTTCCTTCCCTCTTTCCTTCCTTCCTAGTAATTTTTTTTCCAAATCTTCATTGGATGGTTATTCTGTGTCAGGCATTGTGTCAGAGAGTGAGTATAAAAGGGACTTAAAAGTGGTGCCTTAGAGGGGCGCCTGGGCGGCTCAGTGAGCAGACAACTTCGGCTCAGGTTACGATGTCACAGTTCGTAAGTTCGAGCCCCACGTCGGGCTCTGTGCTGACACCTCAGAGCCTGGAGCCTGCTTCGGATTCTGTGTCTCCCTCTCTCTCTACTCCTCCCCTGCTCACACTCTGTCTCTCTCTCAAAAATAAGTAAAGATTAAAAAAAAATTAACAATGGTGTCTGAGAGCAACCACAATCTAGTAGGATTGGCCTGAGATACAAAGAGATAATCGGAAGATGCTGTAGTAATTTCAGAAGGTATTGAAGAGTATAGAGGATGGGAAGATAGCCTGGCACACGATAGAGGTGATACACCATTAGATATCATGGAGAACATGGTGGACATGACATGTGCAATGTACTCCAGAAGGTGAGTAAGCATGTATTAGAATAAAACAAGGAAAAAAGAACAACTGGGCAGCTAGTAAAGAGAAAAAACAGGAAGACGTAAACAAATAATCAAAAAGTCTTGTGCGTATGCACAGGAAAATATAAGTTGTTCATTGTGTTACAATACAAGCAGTGAGTCATGGAGTAATAAAATATAATGCTGGCAATGTCGAAAGGAACAACATTGTGAAGAATATGTTCTGCCATCTCGCAGGCTTTTATTTATTTCTTCCATCAATAACTTCTAAGCAAGGACTCAACATAGTAAATTTGTGTTTGCTCAGTGAACGGTTAACTTGGTGTGTAGGACAGAAGCAGTTATAACCATTCATAAGAGAAATGGGGGTGTACAGTAGAATGGAAGAATTAGGAATTACAATCCAGATTAAAAGCACTCAGAACATAAATGTTTGAAGACCGGTTGTTTTATTAGATGGAAGGAAAGAGAAAGAACAATCCATGATGATCTCTAGTGGTACAGCTTGGATGGCAGTAGATTTTGGTGGCGCCATAATTAAGTTAGGAAAAGAAGCAAGGGCTGATTTTGAGAATGTGAGATGTTAAACTGGGCGTGCCGAAGTTGAGTGTCTGTGGTCTGTCGAAACGGAGAAATCTAGAATCAGGGAGATGTATAGGTCTGCTGATGAGGGGAACGGTTTAGACTACAGTGACAGGTGTGAGGGGAATCGGCATCTTTATGGTAACCAGACCTTTGAGGGTGGATGGAATTAGCTAAATAAATGCAGGACTGAGAAGAGCAATTGAATAAACCAATTATAGAGGATACCGACATTTCAAGCTGATACATAAGGAAGGAATGGAGAAAGTTTGGTCAACGTTTCAAACGCTACAGGGAGAAATCCAAGAGGTCCAGAAGGTTAATTTAAAAAATATATTCATTACATTTGGCAATTTACTATAATGTAAGGTTCAAGAGAGTTGAGATATTAGGCTTCTGAACTTTTTTTTTCTCATTGTTGTATCCCAAGTTAGTATCTAGAAAAATGCCAGGCAGGTAGTCACCTCTCAGGATGTTAGGAAGTCACTTATAGCCTTAGGGGTGAGAATTTCAATACAACAATGAGGTCAAATGCCAAGATGAGTCTGAAAGAAAATATATGGTGAAGCATTCACAACCCTAGCAGTATAGACTCTTCTTCCAAGAATTTTAGAAGGTAATTGGAAGAGAGAGAAGAACATCGAGGGGACATGAAATGAAGCAAATGTTTCTATTTTAAGGAGGGGGGGACTTGGAATTACAGTAGTCCCCCCTTTCCTGTGAAAGATAAGTTCCAAGATCCCCAGCGGATGGCTGAAGCCAACGATAGCACCAAAACCCCGTATATTTTTCCTATACATCCACACCTATGATACAGTTTAATTTATAAAGTAGGTGCAGTAAGAAATTAGCAACAATCAACTAATAATAAAAGGGGACAATTATAACAATACACTGTAACAAAATTTATGTGAATGTGGTCTCTCCCTCTCTCAAAATATCTTTTTTTTTTAAATTTTTTTTCAACATTTATTTATTTTTGGGACAGAGAGAGACAGAGCATGAACGGGGGAGGGGCAGAGAGAGAGGGAGACACAGAATCGGAAACAGGCTCCAGGCTCCGAGCCATCAGCCCAGAGCCTGACGCGGGGCTCGAACTCCCGGACCGCGAGATCGTGACCTGGCTGAAGTCGGACGCTTAACCGACTGCGCCACCCAGGCGCCCCTCAAAATATCTTATTATACTGTACTCATCCTTCTTGTAATGACATAATAAAATGTCCACTTCATCTCATGAAGTGAATGATGAAGTGAAGTGAATGCCATGGCATTGAGACGTAGCATTAGGCTCCCACTGGCCTGCCGGATATACGTCAGAAGGAGCATCTGCTTCCAGACCATGGTTGACCCCGGGTAACTGCAACCACAGAGAGTAAAACTGTGGATACGAGGGCACCATCGTATTTATAGACAGATAAATCAGAGAGTCTGGAGGCAGGGAGCCTATGTACAAAAGCACAGTCCCAGAAGAATTGGCAGAGAATAAAATCAAGGTCTCAAATAAGTGAATTTTTAGCAGGGAGGGAAGACTACCTCATCATTTGAGAAATCAGAAGGGAAGGACACGATAAAGGGTAAATGTGTTGGTGGAGGAATGCTGTGCAGCGTTGAGGACTCTTTTGAGGGCCTCTCTCTTTTCAACGATCAGGCTGAGAAAAAGGGGAATAAAGTCAAGGACAGTGCGTGAGAGTCGTCAAGCTTCATGGTAGACTTTGAAGGAGGTGACCAATAAATGGGACTATTAGCGAGGCGAACCAATGTCAGAAGCCATATACATTTATTTGGTTCCAAGCTGCAAAGTGCATGATTTGCTTTAATGACCCAGCGCATTCCAGGTAAAGTGCATAAAGGCATATTTTAAGAGCGTTTTTTTTTTTGTTGGAGGTTTGGCTGGTTGCATTGGACATAAAGAAAGGGATAGACAGAGATAGAGCATTCTCAGCAGCTATGTGGACCACACAAGGAAGAATAAAAATAGAGGCAAAACATGCTGAGGCCAATAAGAACAATTAGTGGAAATGAGGTTGTAAGAAAAATGACATCCATCCCTCGTCATTCAATTGGCCATTGAAATTTAAAGGTCTGAGATGAATCTGCTGTAGGAGATGACAAATTTTGCAGTGTGGCTTCGGTAGTGGAACAGAGGGGGTGTGAAGTCAAATGGTGACTGATGTATGTGGAGTTAGCCAGCCCAACTCAAAAAGAGAGAGAGAGACCAATGATAAGTGCATTGCATAGACATTTTTGCTAATTTGGTGGATTACTGAATACAACCCATTTGAAAGAAGACAGCAGAGAGTGTGAAAAGAGGGCTAAGCCCGAGGGAAAACCAAAATACCTTTCTCCAGCAGACCGGAAGTGAGTTTCTAGCTCTTTGTGTCTACACACGTGGATAAAAACATTAGCAGTTGGGTCTGAGCAGCATAAGCCATCATCTGGAGAGCACTTGCCTCTAAGTAGAATTGAATCCCCCCCAACCACCCGCCCTACAAAAGAGATCACATAACCTCGTTAAGTAACCTCATGTCCATTTTTAGACCCTGGGCATGCACAGGTGGATTTAAGAAAGTGGTGCCTTTTTCCATGACGATATTATCTAACCTCTAGAGTCCTCAATACTTTTGCATGATGCCAGGAGCCTTCCTTGTTCCCCTCAGTTTTATCTTTCTGAGGCAATTTATACGGAACAGCCTCTTAGCGTTAGGAATCCTTCCAGGTTTCTTGAGGCACTGAGGTCTATGAAGCATTCAAAATTAGTCTGTGATGGGAGCTATTTTAACCCCGTAAGATATGCCCTCAGGTTTTCCTCCCCATTTTTTCCCTTTAAAAAAACACTGGCCATAAAAATGTTTAATTGGCCGGAAGTCTCTCTAGAGGCACGGTGTTTCATTAACTCAAGGAGACATCAGAGACATTTTAAGAGATAAATCTGACCTGACGAACGCCAACATTTTGTAAGATTAGAAGCCTAGACTATAAAAGCGGTTTGCCAGGACATACATTTATAGCTTTTTTCTTGATGGACTTCTATCTTCTCCTTCAATGGGTTAAGTCTTTTCCTACCCTCATAGGAGCAACATGAAAAATGTAAAGAATGAAAAGTGAAGAGGGATCCTATCCCACGTTTCTGAGAAATCCGTTGAAGGAGTTGTTGAACTTGCCATTTTAGCTTATGGATGCCCTGAAATCTAACACTGTCTTTAATGTCAGCAGCATGTGAGGGTTTCTGTAGAAAGGTGACCAAAAGGACTCTCCTGGCTCAGGTGCCCTTTGTCTCAGAGGAAGGTGATCCACAGCATCTGGAGATGATGGAACGCATGATTAACATTACCACAGAGAATGATTAATATCTTCTTAAAGCACCTACTTCCAGATTATCCATCATTTCATTAGAGTAAAAAAAAGTTCCCTGTGAAAAGGGGCTGGCCCTCTGAACCATGAATAACTCACCCACCCCTTGACATGTTTACTAATTGAGTAGCAGAGCGGGCTTAATACTTTAATATATTTATACTAAGCAAATTACGACTTTTTTTTCCAATACTCAGGGTGAGTTCAGGATTGTAGAGAAATAACAAAGTGCTTTTGTTTGGCAATTAAAGGTCATTTTATGATTAATACTAAACTTAACCCTTATTCTTGACAGAAAGCATTAATTTTTTTGTCATAAACCATTGACCAGATTTCTTCTGAGGGATTTTTGTTATGCAATATTGGTTAATTTGCACTGTAGATGTGACATTTAAAAGATTCCTCATTAACCAGGGCCTTTGAAAGCATCTAGTTTTAGCGTGGGTCTTGAGTCCATGAATTTATTTAGTGTTTTACTTAGAGAGAGATTATGTATTCAGGAGAAGAAACGTGCAAGGATGATGTCAGATTTTCTGTGTTTTCCTCATTCCCGCTGGAGAATGAAATATCTCCTGAAGGTAGGGGCAATGCCTCCAAATACTGAGCTCTCTTCAAGAGTCCTAAAAATATAATAGTAATGCTCTAGTGAAAGCCATTTCAATACGTGTGGCTTTTTAAGGTAGAGAATCAAGGCAATTATTTGTGCAAGTCAGATAACACATCACTCTTTTGTTTACTGAACTCAAAGTATTTATTTCTGTTTCTGTCTCAATCGCTTGATAATAGGCCCTTTTCCTTTATTTTGCTTCGATAAAAGTTGTAGAAAAATGCCAAATCCGTATGTTGTCAGGAATCACGTCCATCCCGCTGAATTCCCAACGCTATGGATTGGCTCAAGATTTTGCTTTCCCACCAGGGTTTTCGATCATCAGAACATGTCAAAGCATAGGGAGAAGCGTTCTTAGTAAGAAGCCATTGAGCAACTTCAGGAACCAGTCAGTATGGGCAGTGGTATGTTCGTGGTGCCTAAAGGTGAGTGGCCAAGGTTGAGGCACCTTTTGGCATCAAGATGAGGGTTTAGGTCAATGTTGCTCTGCTCATTAGCTGTGTGCCTTTGAGCGTGTCACATCCACACCTGTAAACTGAAAGCCTAGGCTAAATGATCACTTGATTAATCACACAGATTCACTGCACAATTCTGATAATTTTGGCATAATTTTCTATAGTAAATCTTGGATCAGAGTAAATCAATTCTTCTTACCTTTCCAAAATGATAACTCATTCTGGCGTCATGCTAACCAAATATTACATACCATTTATGTGATGTGCTCATGGATGTATGATAAAGCCTCAATTCTCAGAAACTAAATTGCCTTACCCTTTAATTTAGAGTGTCTCTTAAACATTTTATCTATGTTTTATGGAATGAACCAACTGATTAGAAACACATTTTTGTTCAGGGGAGGGTCAGAAAAGAAAATACTAGGGGACACATTTTCTCTCTCATCTCTGCAAATAAAATGTTTTGTTACTGCAATAACTTAAAAGGGATGATGCATTATTAAAACCAAATTCAAGTGCGCCTACTACACAGCCCTATACTCACCCCAACTTGGGAATTTAGCCAATGACATAAGACCCATTTCTTAAATAATTGTCTGTCAAATACTAGTCTGCGGGACTTTGGGAAACATGAATTGAAAGGAACAAGCAAAGAGACAAACCCAAATACTTGTTAGAAATGCCAAACTACACAACGTTGAATCAATTTCTTTATGACAGGAGCTTTCAGATCCTTGTGAATTTTCGAGGAGGCAATAAGATTCATAATGCTTCCCAAACTAATCTGGCAATAAAATGTATGGATGTATTTATTTATTTCTATTTTTCAGACCAATGCTAAAGGGAAATAGGTGCCTATACACAAATATGCATAAACGTGCATATAAATATATGACTCTATATCTGTTTCTCTCTATAGCATAGTCATTGATAATGATCAGTATTATTTAAAGATTATGACTAGAACAGAGACTGTTGAAATATCTTTTGTTGGGGCGCCTGGGTGGCTCAGTTGGTTAAGCGGCCGACTTCGGCTCAGGTCATGATCTCACGGTCCGCGAGTTCGAGCCCCGCGTCAGGCTCTGTGCTGACAGCTCAGAGCCTGGAGCCCGTTTCAGATTCTGTGTCTCCCTCTCTCTCTGCCCCTTCCCCTGTTCATGCTCTGTGTCTCTCTGTCTCAAAAATAAATAAACATTAAAATAAATTTTTAAAAAAAGATCTTTTGTAAGTGTGAAGAAATGAATGACCCAATGATAGATGTAAAATCCGACAAGAGCGGCCGTGACACAAAATGGAGAAGTAATGTAGGGTTGCTTGAGCGATTCATTGTATACAGCTACATCCTTTGACTGTCTACTGTATACAAATATATCTGACTGAGCCTAGGATAAGAAAATGAGGTGCAACTTTGGCCATTGGCTTTACCTTTAGCGAGCATATTCTAGCGACCTAGTGGAGTGGTGGCTTCAAAGTCATGTCAACACAGACTTCTTTTCGTGTTTTGGCAAAGCTTCAGAAGATGGTGGGAGGAGGTACTATGAAACCGTTAGAAAAAGGGGGTATGGACAGCTATACTGTGGCCAGATTAGGTGGTCTTGTCACCATCTTCTCGACTATGCCAGTAAACATTTCTACTCTAAACATCTGTTTCTGTGGCCAGGAGAAACCACTCTGATATACAGATGGCTGGTCCTACATGTCCGGTTCTATCTATAACCAGGGTATTTCATTCAAACAAATTATGTCTATGGATACCTCAAGAATTTCTCCCTTTCATCCTACAATGGCCCAAAATGTCTATAGAGGCACAACATTTTACTAACTCAGAGGTCTCCAAGGTCTTAGGAAGAGGTCAGTCTGCCCTGAGATGAAGCATCACTTCCGAAACTTAGTTTTTTTACTTCTGTAATCAATATCACAGCTCTTTGGAGATTGAGTGCTCAATACTCAGGTGACAGGCAATGATGTACAGCAGATGTATGGGTTTTGTGGCCAAGCATCCCTGAGTTCACATTCTGGCCCTGCCACCCACCACACATGTATTTGGTCAATTTCACCCCCTAAGATATATGATTGAACACTGGTACTCAAAATGTGGTCTAGGAATCAGTGGCATTGACATCAGCTGGGAGCTTGTTACAAACACAGGAGCTGAGACCCGACTCAAGATGTACTAAACAAGAATCAGCATTTTAACAAGATACCAAGTGATTCGTGTGTACATCAGTGTATGAGAAGCCCTTTTGGAGATGATAATAATGAAAATATTCAGGAAGTCATATGTTAAAGGCTCTGGAAAAGCATAGCCTATAATACACAAGAAACACATTGTTTTAATGGTTTGGATTACTGAGATCAACTTGAAGATCTTTAGACTATTAGATCATGTTGTCTGTCCAATATCCTTTCATTTGCTCAGGAACAGGGCACCCTTATCACCACCTATGGGATTCTACTATCAGCATTATAACTCGGCACTCTTCTGCTCCGTCTTACCTTCTGATGTTGCATCCCATTCTTTGGGATTCATCACATCCTCATAAGGTACAATATGGGTAACCATCCTGATTAATTTTCACTTTACAATATTTTCAAAATTTACATATATTTCTTCACTTTTTCTTTTCCGTTCTAGAATTCAATGTTAAGTTTTATAAAAATGACTTTCCATCCACCATGTTTAAAATCAATACCCAATAAACCAATAACTATAGTTTTGGATAGATCTTCCTTTGGTAATCCTTTTAGCATCATTATGGGGCTATAGCATGCTAGGAAGACATTTTTGTTGGCCTTATGAACATTGTAGTGGGGGAAGGAACCATCTGATAAAGCAAATGTGACAGTATTGTATTTGTCTCAGGGCAGAAAGTCCTGCCACTAGTGAAGGAGACATTAGAACATAACAATTTGCTTTTCATTACGGGCCGCCATTGTGTGTGTGTGTGTGTGTGTGTGTGTGTGTGTGTGTAACAGAATTACAGATAGGGGTGTTTGAAAATCCTTTGTTGAGATCCTAGTGTATGAGGAAAGAGAAAATCAGAAAAAAAAAAAAGCAAACAAGAAAAATCTGGCCAAAATCTTTTGAAGGAAGGGACAAAGAGACGTTGAATGGGAACTAGAGTAAATAGTCAGGGGCAAACTCTTATCTAAAGTTATTTCTTTGCAGGGGGGCGGTGCCTGGGTGGCTCAGTTGGTTGAGCATCCAACTCTTGATTTCAGCTCTGCTTGTGGTCTCATGGTTCGTGAGTCTGAGCCCAGCGCTGGGCTCTGTGCTGACAGTGCGGAGCCTGCTTGAGATTCTCTCTCTCCCTCTCTGTCTACCCTTCCCCGCTCTCCCTCTCAAAATAAATTAAATAAACATTTTTCTAAAGTTGTTTCTTTGTTTTTGTCTTTTATAATCACTGAGGGACCAGTCTGGTTTGGTGAGAAGAACGGAGGTTCACGAATCCTGGACCCCCGTGCCACCCATCAGCTACGTAACTGTGAGCAACTTAACGAAACTTCCCTGGCCCTCAGTCTCCCCATATGAAGGAGAGGAAATTAACCCCCATTACCTCCTGCTGATCTGTGACTAGTAAATAAAGTTCTGTGTTCATCACACAGCGGCCATGCCATACAGACCACAATTCTTCAAGATCACTCACGGCTTCCGGAGTGGCGTATCTATATATCCTTCAAAGACTCAACTTTAGCTTGTCTCTGCCGCTTAAGATCATGGCCGCTGGGGCTCAGGTGCAGGAGCACAGAAGGCTCTAAGCGTTACTTAAGCTGCCGTTTAGGAAGACCGCCGGCCAGCTCAGACTCCTCCCCACATGTCGGGCTCAGCACTCTCCCTCGGGTGGCTCTTCGTCCTCCTCTTTGCCCTCTCTGCTCCGTTGCAATCGTCCCGGATTTTCCCCTCTCTGCAACTGCTGTCCAGACCAGCTGCACCCACTACATCTTCAGCAGTGGACCGAGAAGGGTATTAATCATATTTTTGAGGAGGACACTGTGCTATTTATCTCCCTGACACCTCCAGCGATGGGCCGCCAGGCCTGCCCACAGTCCATTGACTGGTGAGATTACACATTACCTTGCTCCATTGCCTCGCCCTACCCTCCCCATTGACTGGCTGTTCAACAGAGAAGTTGTGTTTGTTCAATCAGACATAATTTATACATTTTTTTGTTGTTGCTCTTTCTGGAGACCGCATGTTAATTTTTAGTTGAAGGGCAGCGTTTTTGGTCTAATTTCAGGTTAAACAAAACTGAGAAAAAAAAGAGGTGAAAAATTCATCCATCGCTCTCCCCTATCAGCTACCACGGGAATTATGGTGACATGGGAGCATTCACCATCAGCTGTGTCCGCTGAAAATACAATTGGGTTTCCAAGCTCCCATGTTTTGTTATAAATTGTGTACAGATGTGCAGTTATACGTAGCATCTACCTCGGAGTTTAGATCTCAGCAGAGAAGTAGCCCACCCTTTGCACACCTCCGTGTACTTTTTTGCTTCCTTTGTGCCAAATGTCTCATTACAAGGCCCTGTGGTTTGTTTTCTTACGCATCCCATAACTGAATTTGCCACTTATCTGCTCACCTCTTAACTGTCTTATTTTATTTTAAAACGCAAAGGAAGGGGGAGAGTAGCCGGGCTGCTTCATGGCCGCAATAATCCAAATGTGTAAATAGCATTAATAATTGAAGTAATTACTGATTAGCTAATCAGTAAGCTCAATAATAAACTGGCTGAAGGGGGGACAAAAGGCTCTGCCACTTTACCCCAAAGCGACGCGGTTTTTTGTGTTCAAAAGCATTGTTCTCTTGAATGCATTCCCATTTCCATCGCTAATAATTGGCTCAAAATCTGCCCAATTATGCTGACTAGGCAAGTTACAGAAAAGAAAGGAAACATTCCATCAAGAGTTCTCTGAATTGTTCTTGCATTTATTTCAGCAAGGAATTGCGATGTCCCTACTACGTGCCAAGTGCCGTGCAAGTGGCTGAATTTATTTCGGTTTTACACATATGCATGCATGTGCACACACACACACACACACACACACATATACACACACGGTTTCATTGAGTTATTTGCTTACCTACTGTAGAATGGCACAATGGTTTTTGATCTTTTTTTAAATTATTGTTTTAAGGGGACAGAGGGAGAACAGGAGAGAAAGAGAGGATCCCAAGCAGGCTCTATGCTCAACGAGGAGCCTGACGTGAGGCTCAAGCCCACAACCCTGGGATCATGACATGAGTTGAAGTCAAGAGTCAGATGCCCGACCAACTGAGCCACGCAGGTGCCCCGCAATGGTTTGCAATCTATTCTAAATATGGAAATGCAAAGCTTCCAAACTCACTTCTTATTGCATTGCATGGCTGGTATGTCATACATTGGAAAGTAGACAATTCCATGAGGCACCTGTGACTCAGTCAGTATGAGCATCTGACTTTGGCTTAGGTCATGACATCATGGTTCGTGAGCTCGAACCCCACGTCAGGCTCTGGGCTAATAGCTCATAACCTGGAGCCTGCCTCGGATTCTGTGTCTCCCTCTCTCTCTGCTCCTCTCCCACTCACTCTCTCTCTCTCTCTCTCTCTGTCTCTCAAAAATAAATAAACATTTAAAAAAATAAAAAAAAAGAAAGAAAGCAGACAATTCCATCATTTGGCTAGTGCATAGAGGCACTGAAAATAGTTGAGGAATAATGGACAAAGCACCAGATTGAGAGTCAGAGCTGATCATGTCAGAATCCTGACTCTGCATAATAGATATGTGCTTTGGGTTCCCCAATCGCTGTGAACCTCAGTTCCCATTTCTAAAAACTAGGGATAATACTAACGAGTTATTGGATTGTAATGAGAGTAGATTAAAATAAATGTTTACAGAGTTGGGCATATAGAGAAGTCATTCATTCAACTCACGTCAATTTGGGGTTATTACAACCTTTATTCGTGAACGGAAACTGATCTATCTTCAAAGAAACATTTGATTATACACACACTATCAAGGATGCTTATTTTACAGAAAACCTTGGGAAATGTGCTTTGTCATGTAGAAATGCTGAGCAAAGTTGACATTGGTCTCTGATGTGCCCAACGTCTCTGCATTGAAGCATCTTGAGGGGTTCAGCTAGGTAGATTGCATCCTTGTCTGCGACAGTCCCCTCTGGGCATCATCCATGGCTCCCTCATTGTTTTGTGAATTAACCCTTCTTGCTTTCAGGCTCCATACTGTGTCAAAATTGTTTTTCTTCTGATGGCCCCTCCAACTTCACATTTTATTTGCAATTCTATCTATATCATGGCATACCTACTCTCCTTCATGCACACATCCTTGGTATGTGATTTCGATGAATTTTTGAAGCTTCAGGTTTTTCTCATATGCAAACAAAATAGAAATGTCAGTTCTGCTTTTCATTGTCGTGAGGAGTGAATGAAGTAACATGTAAAAGCACCTGGCAGGTAGTAGGGCTCCCTAAGTGCTATTTTCTCTTCCTCTTCTTCTTCCCTCCCTTTCTCCCTTCTTTCCTTTCTTCCTTTTTCTCTTGCCTTTGTTACTGTAGTGAAACGACATTGGGTACTGAAAAGACTGAGATTTAGAAGTGGACATTTTTGTCTTTAAATCTTGTGTTCGCCAATTACTTTGGACAAATTTGACACTCCTCATCTCAGTTTTCCTATCTCTAGTATGGGTATACTTGCACCTTTTTCTGAAGTTATGTGAAAATTCAATCTGATGACGATAGGGACATGCATCATGTTCCCTGGAGGGAATTACTATGTTGTCTCTATTTTCTTTCTCTATTTCTCAGGAGGAAATGTGAAGAGAGCTTCCACTCCTATCTTGTTTCTTAGTTACCCACTGAAGTAGTCAAACATCTTAAAAGTGGAAGTTCTGTTGAGCAAACTCACACGAGAGGGGTAGAGTATCATAAGAGCATCTTCTACATTGTTTCTTCAGAGATCTTAGTGGATGGGAGGGCATATAATAAAGAGTGGATGGGCCTTCACACAACATAGCTGGAAAGACAAGACCTGGCCTCTCAGGGTCCATTCACATCTCTGGATTTCCCCCACAGCGGCCCA
Organism: Prionailurus bengalensis; assembly: GCF_016509475.1. NCBI lineage: Eukaryota > Metazoa > Chordata > Mammalia > Carnivora > Felidae > Prionailurus > Prionailurus bengalensis. The sequence continues at coordinate 16,177,764 of NC_057355.1, forward strand.
TTCTGTTTTCTCTCTTGCATATGTACAGCTTACCAGGCCTCAATCTGCATACGGACTGCTCAGCTGCCCCCAAGTCTGTCTACTTCCTCTTGCGTCTTGTAATTCAAACTTCCAAAGAAGAAAATCTGATTGACATCACTCCTCACCTTTCAGGAAGAGCTCTACGTGACCTGAGGCTTTTGCCAGCTTATTAATGAGCTCACACAGGAGTTGGGTAGGCCCATCAGCGAACATCCTTTTCAGCAGACACCAGTCAGAAAGGTTCTCTGTCCAGGGGTGCCTGGGTGGTTCAGTCCATTAAGCGTCTGTCGCTTGGTTTTAGCTCAGGTCATAAATCTCATGGCTCATGAGATCGAGTCCCAGATTGGGCTCTGCGCTGACAGAGCAGAGCCTGCTTGGGATGCTCTCTCTCCCTCTCTCTCTGCCTCTCCCTTGTGTGCGTGCAGTCTCCTCTCTCTCTCTCTCTCTCTCAAAATAAAAATATAAACTGAAAAAAAGAAGAAGAAGATTCTCTGTTCAAGGGAGAGTGTGACAATTTAAACCAGAAGTGAAAGCTGAGATTGACATCCAGCCACTCCAGCCACTTGGATATTTTTCACAAATGAAATAAATTGACCTCTGTCCTGTTTTCGTGTGTTTGAAAACTCTCATATAGGTGGATCAAGGTAACTAGAGAAAGTTGAGAGAGAAAAGAAAAGAGTGAGAAATTAAAATATATATATATATATTAAAATATATATAAATATATATAATATAAATATATATATATTCCTATATAAACCCAAAGAAAATCTTTTGACGGTGTCTCCTAATTTTCTCTAGAGCACCAGCAGGTTCTCTGCCAATTAACTTTAGCTTAGAAGAAATTTTCCAGACTCTATTATAGGTAATTTCTCTGCTAGCAGAGATAACATCTAAATAGCCCACTGAGTCTTTTCCACCCTAATTGTAATAAGGTTTTGAACTCAACAAAGGAGTTTGACAGAGGTGAGAAGATACCCCCTGTGAGCATGCTGGGGGGTGACCATGTGGCCCAGGCAATCTCTGGGAGGTTGGCATGTCAGTGCCACCCTCGTTAGGGCCCGTTAGCTACTGAACCCAGTCCTGGACCACAGATTCTCCACGGAGAGGCAGGGACCTCAGAAGGACACAGTAAAGGTGGAGAGAAGATCCCAGAAGGCAGTAGGGATATTTGAAGAAAAGAGTGAGAATCAAAGTCTCCGGTGAATTCAACAGCTGAAAATATTTATTCTCTGGTCCACTGCAAAGTAGGTTTCAAAGCCGAATCTCCCCCATTCAGCAGGTAATTTCAAAATGACGAGTTCTTTAGATGCTATGAATTACCAGCAATATTCAAAAAACACCCATGTTTAAGGAAGACCTTTCTGCCTCTTGGCATTCTTGGTAGATTTCTCTTTTCTCAGGACTTAATGATGGAAAGCTGCTAACAGATGGGTACAAATAGCCCTTTAAAGTTAAGGGTTTTCGGTTTTCAGCAGGGACTAAAAAAGGGGAAATACACACATTGCCACGGATGATGAGAATTTTGCCTGGCTGAATTCAAAACTACTAACATTGGACTCCCTCAGAGTGTGTAAAAGCTGTGTGTAGTTCCCTTTAATAGTCCCTCATTAATGTTTGTCCATAATGTCTCTTAAATAAAGGGAATTTCTTTTCATCCGTTTGCAAATTTGGAGATCAGAGATGGCCTGGCTCAGGTGAGGGTAGAGTCAATTGCGGATAAATGGCCTTAAAATGTTTCTGTCACATGATTTCATAAGATGCTTTCTCTCGGAAGGCTTTCAGTTCCAGAATTATGCGCTGTGATCATAGGCCAGATGCTTGGGTATTCCATTTCTAGAGTAGGCCAGATAGGAAAAGAGCGGTGCATTGATAACTTTCCCTGGTTTGTCTGACAGCGTCTGTATCTATGATTAAAATCTCACTACAGACCCAATGCTTCAACTCGTCCAGGGCCTTGAATTCAGTGTTTGCAAACAGGCAATAGAGAGATAGAAAGATTGGAGCCGAGTCTGTTACTTAGCCCACTTGGTTTGGAACATTTTGCGTCAGGCATCAGAATAAACCTACTTTCCCAAGGAAAACTGTGTCTTCCTCATGTTGCATGGCGACACCGAGGGACTGACGTCAAAAGCAGCACTTGAGATTTCATTGGAGAAAAACAGACTTCAAACTCATGAACAGGACTGGCTACATCTTTGTGGAGTCTGGCGCAGAATGAAAGGGCAGAGCCCCTTTGTTCCAAAGATATGAATAATTTCAAGATGGTAACAATGGAACATTAGGCCAAGCATGGGATTTTTATGAACCTGGGGCACGTCCACCCTTCTTCGGACGAATCTGTGATGTGATTAAATGTAGCAATTGTTCTTGAGTGTTTTCTGAAGGCCCATCTATGATTATTTTATGTGACTGATTTCTTTTTAAATGTTTTTAACGTTTATTTTTGAGAGAGAGAGAGAGAGAGTGCAAGTGGGGAGGGGCAGAGAGAGATTGACACAGAATCCAAAGTAAGATCTAGGCTCCAAGGTGTCAGCATAGAACCCGACGCCAGGCTTGAACTCCTGAACCGCGAGATCGTGACCTGAGCTGAATTTAGACGCTTCACTGACTGAACCACCCAGGGGTCCCTATGAGACTGATTAATAAAAACAGCTAGCAGAGTGAAAATTTCAGAATCCACTAAGTAAGCGGACCTCACCTTGCTGTTTGTGTATCCCAAGACATGCGGGAAATACCTTCTTACTGGTATGGTGGAGAATGCGAGGGAACATTAGAACTCTTTCCTTTAGGAATAAGATAATGCCTATTCTCCACTGTGGGTACAATGTCCCACAGGGACACCGTGCAGTGTTATAGTGTTACATCGGTTATGCCAAGAGTCCTAGCAGAGGCACTCGTTAGTAACCTTGTACTTCTGAACTGAGGTATTCAGTCCACAGAAAGCAGGAAGAACCTTACATGCATGGAGTTAAATTAAGGCTGGATCATCCCAGAGGCGGACACATCCCAGATGCAGCTGGAAATGGTTTTCTCATCTAAGGGCAATACGAATATTCGTTGCATCGGTTTTTGAACAGTTCCCAAAAGCTAATGCATGGAAAGAGGTTAGCACAGAGCTGCCATAGAATAAGGCCTCAGTAGGGGCGCCTGGGTGGCTCAGTCTGTTGAGCGTCCCACTTCAGCTCAGGTCATGATCTCGTGGTCCGTGAGTTCCAGCCCCGCATGGGGCTCTGTGCTGACAGCTCAGAGCCTGGAGCCTGCTTCAGATTCTGTGTCTCCCTCTCTCTCTGCTCCTCCCCTGCTCATGCTCTCTCTCTCTCTCTCTCTCTCTCTCTCTCTCACTCTCTGTCAAAAATAAATAAACTTCAAAAAAAATATCTTTAAAAAAAAGAATAAGGCTTCCGTGAATGCTAGTCCTTCTTCTTCCAAAACAGGAATCCTGAATATCTATTTTCACTTACGTTTCCATAAAAAATGTGGAGAATGTCAAAACTGTCTTAGGAAATGTGATTTTTGTTTGGACCATTCTGTTGCATCTGAGAAGTCTTTGAACAAAAAAAAAGGATATTGGCCTGATTGGAGGTTTGGCCATTCAAGGGTCCCTGGAGGTTGAGATAATTTCATGGCCATGACTTTGGGGCAGAAAGGGGCATTTTTTTCTTTAAATAAACATTTAAGGGGCACCTGAGTGGTTCAGTTGGTTAAGCGTCTGACTTCGGCTCAGGTCATGATCTCACGGTTCGTGAGTTCGAGCCCGCATTGGGTTCTGGGCTGACAGCTCAGAGCCTGGAGCTTGCTTCGGATTCTGTGTCTCCCTCTGTCTGCCCCTATGCTGCCTGCTCTCCGTCTCTTTCATTGTCTCAAAAATAAATAAACATTAAAAAAAATTTTAATAAAATATAATACACGTTTAAAGTGTAAAAGTTGCTGATCTACAGAAAAAAAAATGCAAAGTTAGTATAGGGAGTTCCCATATACTCCACATCCAGTTTTCTCTGTTACTAAAAACTCTTAAATTAGTCTAGCCACAGTGTAAAACTTAATGAACCTAATATGACACGTTGTTAGGAACTACAGAAATAAATTAAAATTAAAAGACTATAGTTTATTCAGGTTTCTTTAGTTTTTATCTATTGTTCTTGTTGTTTTGTTTGCGTTTTCTTTTTTAGTATCGTGTTTAGGATTTCACATTGCATTTAGGGGTCATGTCTCCCGAAGTCCCTCTTGGCTGTGAGAAAGTCCTCAGATCTCTCTCATTTCTGAAGACTTTTACAATTATTTTTTTTAATATTTGTTTATTTATTTTGAGAGAGAGGGAGAGAGAGAGCATGTGCACAAGCATGGGAGGGGCAGAGACAGGGAAAGAGAAAGAGAATCCTTAGCAGGCTCCACACTGTCAGTAAATGGCCCAACACTGGGCTCCATCTCATGAACCCATGAGATCATGACCTGAGCAGAAATCAAGAGTCAAATCCGCATGGCCAACAGGCACATGAAAAGATGCTCAACGTCGCTCCTTATCAGGGAAATACAAATCAAAACCACACTCAGATATCACCTCACGCCAGTCAGAGTGGCCAAAATGAACAAATCAGGAGACTATAGATGCTGGCGAGGATGTGGGGAAATGGGAACCCTCTTGCACTGTTGGTGGGAATGCAAATTGGTGCAGCCACTCTGGAAAGCAGTGTGAAGGTTCCTCAGAAAATTAAAAATAGACCTACCCTATGACCCAGCAATAGCACTGCTAGGAATTTATCCAAGGGATACAGGAGTACTGATGCATAGGGGCACTTGTACCCCAATGTTTATAGCAGCACTCTCAACAATAGCCAAATTATGGAAAGAGACTAAATGTCCATCAACTGATGAATGGATAAAGAAATTGTGGTTTATATACACAATGGAGTACTACGTGGCAATGAGAAAGAATGAAATATGGCCCTTTGTAGCAACGTGGATGGAACTGGAGAGTGTGATGCTAAGTGAAATAAGCCATACGGAGAAAGACAGATACCATATGTTTTCACTCTTATGTGGATCCTGAGAAACTTAACAGAAACCCATGGAGGAGGGGAAGGAAAAAAAAAAAAAGAGGTTAGAGTGGGAGAGAGCCAAAGCATAAGAGACTCTTAAAAACTGAGAACAAACTGAGGGTTAATGGGGGGTGGGAGGTAGGGGAGGGTGGGTGATGGGTATTGAGGAGGGCACCTTTTGGGATGAGCACTGGGTGTTGTATGGAAACCAATTTGACAATAAATTTCATATTTTGAAAAAAAAAAAAAAGAAATCAAGAGTCAAATGCTTAACCCACTGGTCCACCCAGGTGCCCCCATTTTGAAAAATACTGGTGAGCTAATTTGCATAAAATCCCTTTGTTGGGATTTGCCTGATGATTGTCTCATGATTGAACTAGAGCTGAGGGCTTTTGCGAAGAGGAACACAGACGTAATGTGCCTTTCTCATTCTACCTTATGAAAAGTAACATGTTGTCAACAGGACTCATCATGGATGATATTAACCTTGGTCACCTGGCTAAAGTAGCATTTGTCAGCTTTTCTACTGTCAAGTTAGCCTTTTTTCTTTCTTTCCTTCTTTCTTCATCCCTCCCCCATCCCTCTCTCCTCTCTCCCTCTTTTCCATTTCTTTCTTTCTTTCTTTCTTTCTTTCTTTCTTTCTTTCTTTCTTTCCCTTTCTTTTTCTTTCTTTATCTTCCTTCCTTCCTTCCTTTCTTTTCCTTTCTTTATCTTTCCTTCTTTCCTTCTTTCTTTTGTTCTTTCTTTCTTTCTTTCTTTCTTACAATGGGAAAGGGAGACTTTTAAGAGTTAAGAGTTCAAGATTCCTGACAAGCATAATACAATAGTATCCCTGAGTGTAGGGTCCTTGCCAGTCTGTAGGCAGGTAAGTCTAGTTCATCTCTTGTGGAATCTAGCCTCTAGAAGGCACCAGACAAGTGTTTGACGGGTCCATGATGGGGGAAGTGGTCCAGGAATGTCACTCTCTGGCGAACTCTATTAGTTTTAAAATTCATGTAGCATAGTTATCAGACTATGTCCACCCATGTGAAATAAGTCATCCAAGCAACAGACTAACAAGAGGTCAGTCTTCAAACCCAAGCAATCTGGGTCCAGAGTCCAAGTTCTTAAAGACCGTAGCATTTCCACTGTTCTTGTTGAAGGTAGGGACACCCTGCTTGAATTGATCTCTTTAGGAAAGACTTAAATCACATTAAGAGAAACCCTTTCATCAGAGGATATTTTTACTGAAAAAAAAATGAGAAAACAATTAAAACCTGGCTTTTTGTAAGTGCTAATACTCTCTCAATTGCTAAATAATCATGTAGATATATATTATTTCAAAGGATTTAGCCAGGGGTTCCTTCAGTGAAGCTTCAGCTGCTATCTACTTTTAAAAGATCCATTAGAGGGGGTGCCTGGGTGGCTCAGTCAGTTAAGGATAAGATTTTGGCTCAGGTCATGATCTCATGGTTCGTGGGTTCAAGCCCTGCATCAGGTTCTGTGCTGACAGCTCAGAGCCTGGAGCTTGGAGCCTGCTTCGGTTCTGTGTCTCCCTCTCTCTCTTCCCCTCCGCCGGTTGTGTTCTGTCTCTGTTTCTGTCTCTCTCTCTCAGAAAAAAATAAAATATTAAAAAATCAGTCAATCAATCAATCAATCATTAGAGTACCCATCTGAGTATAAATCTGACTGGAATTTGGTGAAAATGGGATCAAATGAGCCAAAAAACAAAACAGAGAGAGAGAGAGAGACAGACAGAGAAAAGATCACTCATAATAACATTATTTTAGAAATAGGATATCAACTCCCACACATATTTGGTTACACTTGGCCCCAAATTTATAACCGTAAATAATAGTTTTTCAAGATAACACAAATTCAATCATTGGATAGCAGAAGTTTTTCCTAACTTGTCTTTTTGTGTTTTTTTTTTTTTTTGTAATTCTGCAAATAATCAGGGCATGAAGCACATCTTAAGTAGATGCCACATACCCCCACCCCCCAACCACACACACACACGCATTAAAGATATCTTACGTATGATAGCAACATTCATGCAGTGATAAGCCCTGAATTTCTCTAGCTCCAGGTAATACCGATACATCTCTCCATGGTGTTGGCAGGTTCTGTATATATTAGCACATTTTGACATTTTCCTTCTTCAGCTTTACAAATCAATCAAGTTGTATTAAATCCTAATCAGAAAGTACTATTCTTTTTTCAAGCTCATAAAGCTCAAACGTAAGCAATGGCACTTACCTAGCATATTTTAAGAACAGATTTTGCTTTCAAACATGGACTTGGGGTTATTCTTTAGGGACAAAATGATTTTCAAGAGCAAATTTGGCAAACTAAAAATGTCTGAGTCTTAATGTTTACACACACGTGTAGTATGAAATTTCATACAAACTTTTATCCTCCTTTTTTCTCATTTATTTATGGATTTTTTACATAAATTGTATATATCTTAGGTATACAACTCGATGATTTGATATACAAATAGTGAGATGATTATTATAACCAAGCTTATTGACATATTAACTCCTCACGGAATTACCACTTTTGGTGTGCAATGAATGCACCTGAAATCTCCTCTCTTAGTATATTTCCAGTGTTCAATACAGTATTATTAAATATTAGTCATCATGCCTGTACATTATATATCAAGATGTATTTTATCTTATGTAATTATAACTCTGTGCCCTTGGACCAACATCTCCCCGTTTCTACACTCCCCACCACCCAGCCTCTCTCTGGTAACTACCATTCTATTCTCTGCCTCTATGAGGCTTTTGTTTTTTAATTCCACATATAAGTGATATCATACAATATTTGTCTTTCTCCATTTTTGTTTTCACTTAGTATAATGTCCTCAAGTTTCAACCATTTTCTTTTCACAGACAGGATCTCCTTTTTTTCTCGTGGCTGAAAAATATTCAGTTCCCCACTCACATATATATTTAATATAATGAAATTATAATGTGATACATATATATCACATTATATATATATATCACATTATATATATATATATCACATTATAATATATCACATTATAATATATATATATCACATTATAATTTCATTATATTAAATATATATGTATATATATGTGTGTGTGTGTGTATATATATATATATATATATATATATAAAGAGAGAGGGAGATCCTCTTTATCCATTCTTCTTCCTTATCCATTCATCTGTCAATAGACATTTGGATTGTTTCCATATCTTGACTCTGGTGAATAATGCTGCAATAAATGTGAGACTGCAGGCATCTCTTTGAGATAATGGTTTCATTTCCTTTGGATATATACCTAGAATTGGGATTGCCAGATCATATATTAGTTCTATTTTTAATTTTTTGAGGAAACTCCATACTGTACTCCACAATCACTGCACCAATTTACATTCCCACCAACAGTGCACAAGAATTCCCTTGTCCCCACATCCTTGCCAATGTTCTTTTCTTTTGTCTTTTTGATTATAGTCATTCTAAAAGGCAGAAGGTGATATCTCATTATGATCTCGACTTGTATTTCCTTGATGACGAATGACGTGGGCCATTTGTATGTTTTCTTTTGAGAAATATCTATGCAGGTGCCTTGCCCATTGTTTTTAGTAGGGTTATTTGTTTTCTTGCTATCGAATTGTTCGAGTGTCTTGTATATTTGGGATATTAACCTCTATCATATGCAGGATTTGCAAATATTTTCTCCCATTCCACAGGTTATCTCTTCACTTTCTTGATTGTTTCTTTTGCTGTACAGAGTTACTTTTGTTTCAGGCAATCCCATTTTTCTAGTTTTGGTTCTGTTGATTGTGCTTTGGGATTATATTCAAAATTAATTCTCCAGAGCAATATCAAAAGTTTGCCCTCTGTGTTTTTTTCTTATAGTTTTATGGTTTCAGATCTCATATTTAAAACTTTAATTCATTTTGAGTTGATTTTGTGTGTATGGAGTGGGATAAGGGCCTTATTTTATTAAAACAAAGACTAGAAAAACAAAACTTCAATGAAATTAAGAGTTGGTTTCTTGAAAAGACAAACAAATTTGACAAAACTTAAGCTAGATGAACTATGAAAAAGAGCAAAATTCAAAAAAATAAAATTATAAATGAAAGAGAAGACATTATAACTGATGCCACAGAAATAGAGATCATAACAGACTCCTGCAATCAACTGTAAACTAACAAGTTGTATAATGTAGAAGAGAAGGATAAATTCCTAGAAATATATAATATAATATACGAAGACTGATTCATGAAGAAATAGAAAATCTGAACAAACCAATAATGAATAAGGAGATTGACTCACTAATCAAAGTACAGGTCTGATTCTTCACTGGTGCATTCTACCAAACATTTAAGAACAGATTAATATCAGTCTCTCTTAAACTCTTCCAAAATTTTGCAGAGAAGGTAACATTTCCAAACTCATTTTATGAGGCCAACATTACCCTTATTCCAAAGCTAGATAAGGACACAATAAGAAAAGATAATTAAGGCCGATACTCAAGGACAATATTTTTGATGAACACAAATGCAAAAAATCCTCAACAAAATCCTAGCAAATGGAATTCACCAGCACATCAAAATGATCATACACCATGATCAAGTGGGATTTATCCCTAAATTCAAGGATAATTCAACATACACAAATCAATAAGTGTGATATACCACATTAACAGAACAGATAACAAAAAATGTGTGGTCATTTCAATAGATGTAGAAAAAGCACTTGACAAAAATCAACATCCAGTCTTGATAAAAACTCTTAACTAATTAGGAATAAAATGAATGTAACTCAACATAATAAAGACCCTATAGGACAAGCCCACAATGAGCACCATTCTCAATGGTGAAAAGATCAGGAACAACACAGGGAAGCCCACTCTCACCACTCTAATTCAAGGTGGTACTGGAAGTCCTGGCCAGATAATTAGACAAGAAAAAGAAATAAAAAGCATCCAAATCATAAAGGAAGAAGTAAAATTGTCTCTGTTTGCAGCGTACTTTATATAGAACACTTTAAAGATTCTGCCAAAAAACTGTTAGATCTTAAAAGCTAACTCAGTAAAGTTTCAGGATACAAAATCAACAGAAAAGTATCAATTGAATTTTATATACACTAACAGCAAAACATCCAAAAAAAAAAAAAAAGAAAAAAAAATCCCATTTACAATAGCATCAAAAAGAAAAAAAATACTTATTAAAAATATTTAACAGAAGAGGTGAAATATCCATACACTCTAAGCTATAAAACATTGATGAAAGACATTGAAGAAGACACAAACAGAAAGATATCCCATGTTCATGAACTAGGAGAATTAATAGTTTTAAATGTCCATACTATCCAAAATAATTTAAAGGATCAATGCAATCTTTATTAAAATTACATTGGCATGTTTCACAGAAATAGAAGAGATAGCCCTAAAATTCATATGAAACCACAAAAGACTGTGAATAATAGCCAAAGTACTCTTGAGTAAAAAGAACAAAGTTTGAAGCATCATACGACCCAATTTCAAAATTTACTACCAAGATATAATAAACAAAACAGCATAGTACTGGCATAAAAATAGGAGTATAAAACAACGGAACAGAATAAATAGTCCAGACTATTTCCTTATAAATAAACTATTTCATAATGTCTGATTTAGTGAAGACCAGTACTTTAAAAAAATATTCCAAGACAATAACATTATTTCAATATGATTTAAAATAGCACCCTTGACATTGGACAAAGGGCTCAGTCAAATCCTTTCTCTGCCACTAGCCATGTATTCCCTGCTTGGCTTTCCTCATCTGTAGAATGTTTTAAGGATTTGATAAGAGTACTTAAGCAAATAGTAAAATAACTATGAGGGTGTAAATACTCAACTACTAGAAGTAAGTATATTATAAATTATGATTTCAAAAGTGAGTCCATCAGATAATCAGATGTTTACTGGAGTGCATTCTGTGCAATGCCCTTGACACAATGCACAAAGTATTACTGACTCTGATCATTTGGGGAAATGCTGGAGTAGTTTATTAGAAACTTCTAATACCCTACTGTCTGTACTATAGAAAGTCATTTAACACTGTTTAACCCAAATGTCTCAAATGTATTTCACCAAGGCATTCTTTCTAAAGTGCCCCCCCCCCCAGTTATCCAAATGATTCATGTGTTCTTTGCACCATGCTTTGAAAAACTCCTGAGATGGTCTAATTTTAACAATCTATTGATATTTAAGAAGTAAGAGAAAACCTATGATTTGAATATAGGAAATTTAATAAAAATTTATGGGTTTTTTGCAAATTATAACTTTTGTTTTAAATGTTTATTTTTTTTTAATTTATTTATTTTTGAGACAGAGAGAGACAGAGCATGAAACGGGGGAGGGTCAGAGAGAGAGGGAGACACAGAATCGGAAGCAGGCTCCAGGCTGTGAGCCATCAGCCCAGAGCCCGACGTGGGGCTCGAACTCACAGACCGCGAGATTGTGACCTGATCCGAAGTCGGTCGCTCAACCGACTGAGCCACCCAGGCGCCCCATAACTTTTTAAATGTTTATTTATTTTGGAGAAAAAGTAAGTGGGAGGAGGGCAGAGAGAGAGGGAGACAGAGATTCCCAAGCAGACAACACCCTGTCAGGTCAGAGCCCGATGTGGGCCTTGACCTCACAAACCGTGAGGTCATGACCTGAGCAGAAATAGAAAGTCAGAGGCTTTACCGACGGAGCCACGGCAGGCACCCCTTCAAATTCTAATTTTAAACCAAAAGTATTTTTGTTAAGGAGAGGCTAGACCTCTTGGAAATCGGAGTAATTGAATTTGTAATGGCTAAGGAACATCCAGACTGAATCACCCACGACACACTCACATATGTCACACGTGAAACAAAATGGAACAAGGCGGGGAGTAAGGAAAGATCTCTAGGTTCCGAAAGGCTGGGAGGCCCCCCGTCTGTGGGGCAGGAGCCACACCTCTTGCGACATCCTTGCCCGTACAGTGCGAAGGGGTCAATTGGCACAGGCTTCAAAATGTTAGACGGTTAACATTTTGGCTGACATGGTCCAGTTAACACAGGACTTGATTAACAAACATACATTAAAAAATCTACAGGGGATTAACGGTAACATTTTTGTTTACAATTCTCTTGTACAGGTTTTGAGGAGAAAGGATAGGGCAAGGTCCGTCCAAATGTATAGTTGATTGGTGCATACAAATACCACGCTCTTATCCAGTCCCTCTGATTATGTAGTTTGGCATATTTACATAGAGCGTGTATACAGTCGCACATTTCCTATATACCAGTGAATGTATGCACACATATATAGAATGTGTACACATATACATGTAATACAGTATGTTACTGCGTTCTCAAATCCCACCATCATTCAATGTCTTGCCAAATAGCATTACAGGCAAAGCGCCAGATCTTTTCACTTCCCCACTGAAGCCACTTGGAACGTATCTGAACGTGGCAAAATACGTTTGCCAAGTTATGTGCATAAAAACATCCTTTGATCTTTCAGCGTCATAAATATGTAATAAACTACATGATTGCCCTACTGATCTGTCCAACATCAATCTTACCTTCCCTTTTTATGGGTTCATCAAAATAAGATACGATCAAGGTACAAAAGAGTTAAAGAAGCTATTTATTTTAATGTTTCCTTGGAGAGCTTGCTTGTTATTGTGAGTACAAATTATATATGTAATATTTCACGAATGATGTTGAAGCATTAAAAATCACCCTTGCTCTTGAAGTTAACACAAAACTCTGGCTCTCTGCCAGCACTTCCCTGGTCCCCTTATGGCCCTACTACAAGATGCAGTGTCATTTTTCCAAGATGATACTGAAGTGCTTCTCAAAATTCTATTTTTAAGCTGTAGACTGGATTCTTAACATAATTCCCTTTTTTCATGTCCAGGAAATGGCACCCTGGGCAACTATTTGGTTGGAGCTAAAGAGTGTTCATCAAAATTAGGAATTATTCAAACATTAACAGATGCCAAAATAAAGTTTATGGACAAAAATAAGGGGGAGTAGGGATAACAGAAAGGGATTATGGTAGCAAAGGACAAGACATTTTGTTGTTGTTTAATTTTTCAAAGTGCATATCTCTGGTTTCTATGCCCATTTGCGGTTTATTGAGTGTTTTTAACTTCAAGCTGCAAACATAGGCTCCGTCAGGTCAGGAGATCTTTAAATTGACTAGTATGAAATATAGTAGGAAAGCAGAAAAATTATGCAAGCCATAAACTAAGTGAATGATGGAGTGAGGAGTAAAATCCACATTTTTTCTCACAAGGGACAAATAAGATTGAACTAAGTGTTTCAGTCGTTAGAAGGATATAAGTTTTACCTTAAAGTTGAACAAAGTAATTATCTGAGTTTATTCTGATATATATAAGTCAGTGAAAATGGATGACGTATGTCAAAGGACACATTTTCACAAGTGTGAGTTGTAAACTTTGTTCATGGTAACATAAAATGGACTGAGTGTTAGTGTATGATTAGTAATAAACCAGGAAATTTTCTCCAATGCACATCATTTTTTTAAGTGGATACAAGCTGCTAGTCTTTAATGTTTATTTATTTTTGAGAGAGAGAGAGAGAGACAGAGTGCCAGCGGGGGAGGGGCAGAAAGAGAGGGAGACACAGAATCCAAAGCAGGCTCCAGGCTCCTAGCTGTCAGCACAGAGCCCGACGCAGGGCTCGAACTCACCAACCTGGAACCATGGCCTGAGCCAAAGTCGGATGCTTAACCGACTGAGTCACCCAGGTATGCCTCCAATGCACATAATCATTCAACCAGAGAAGGAAGGAAAGATTCTAAAACAATTCATTGGAACTGAATAACATGAACACGTATCATGGGATTTTAATCTCACTGTCAGTTGTGCAACTCATTATAAATGTGAATGTAATAAAGAAAAAGGAGGGGCACCTGGGTGGCTCAGTCGGTTAAGCATCTTGACTCTCGATGTCGGCTCAGGTCATCATTTCATGGTTCGTGAGTTCAAGCTCCCCATCAGGCTCTGTGCTGACAGCACAGAACCTGCTTGGGCTTCTGTCTCCCTCTCTCTCTGCTCCTCCCCCACTCTCTCTCTCACTCACTCTCTCTCAAAAAAAAAAAAAAAAAAAGAGAAGAATTAAAGAAATTAAAAAAGAAGGTAAAAAATAAAAAAATAAATGCCCCCTTCCATTCAAGATTACTTTTTGTGCCTCCCAGAGTATAAAGGGAGCCCATGGCACTCCTGCACTGGGTGTTCATGCTGTTCTGCTCTGAAGGCCATCTGTCATCTTTCATTATTCTGTCATCCAAATCTGGTTTTTCCCTCAGTCTGGGCTGTTTCAAACACATTTAAGCTCCAACCCCTCCTTTTCCAGGCTTGTTAACAACTAATGAAGTCGCCTCCTTGGTAAAGAAGTAAAGACCAAGATCTTGAACTTCATAAAGCCTGTATTTCCAGCATTTCTTTTATTCTAATGGACCCCCAAACCCTCTATTACTTCTTCTCCATGGAAAATACATCATTTTCATGGCTTGTTTCCTGAAATAAACACTTAGTGAGGCTTTTCCTGTTTCAGGATCTGAATTAGACTCATTTGGGGAGAAGATGTGCAAAGCATAGCCCTTGACCTCAAGGGGATACTGTTATAATGTGGGGGGATTATACTCTGCATCAAAGTAATTATTTTTAAGTGTTTATTTAATTATTTTTTACAGGGAGGGGGAGAATCAGAGAGAGAAAGAGAGAGAGAACCTCAAGCAGGCTCCGCACTGTCGGTACAAAGCCTGACATGGGGCTCAAACTCACGAACAGTGAGATCATGACCTGAGCTGAAATCAAGAGTTGGATGATTAACCGACAAAGCCACCGAGGAACCCCTCTGCATAGAAGTAATTAATAATAGAGGAATCCTTAAGGGATTTCCATGTGGTGTGATAGGAAGCTATCTAGGTTTAAGAAGAGGATGGTTTCTTTCTTTCTTCTTTCTTTTTCTTTCTTTCTTTCTTTCTTTCTTTCTTTCTTTCTTTCTTTCTTTCTTGCTTTCTTTTTTAGAAGAGGATGGTTTCTAGAGAAAAGAGAGAAATGTTGAGTTGTCTTCACCCATGCCAGCCTCAAAATGAAAGACAAGGCTTTAAAGGCAGGCAAGTGTCAAAGGGGTGAGCCGTAAACTTGGACTGGGAGTATAGACCTAATTCGGAAGGCAGTGGGAAGATTTTGTCTTGGGGTTTTTATGTTGTGCTGTATTTTAAAATTTCTCTTTTGACAAAAATTTTCTCTTCCTGAGACCAAGTCCCAGTGTGACAGAATGAGAAGGTCAACAAAACCTGTCCTGAAAGACGATTATAAACCTGGACGAGCCTGTCAACAACAACCTTTTTAGCAATCTGGAATTAAATCAAAGGCATGGAATGAACAGAGAACTGTGTGCTCATGAAAATTACTGAACCTCTTGGAGGAAGAGTGAGAAGCTGGGACAGTTTTGGCTGCGGCTGCTCCCACCCTCCATCCCAAATTCCCACACTGTCAGTGCTCTCATTTAAACAGGGTGAGAAGGCTGGGAAAACAGTAAATTCCCCCCCCCCCCAACTGATAAAGGAGGCCCACTGGACTTGGAGTGTTATCAGTAAAAGCAGTTATATTGGTGGAAAGGAAATAAGAAAGGCCAGAGGCTCCATTTCCCTGAGATTTCAGGATGACGTGACTTCAGGATGTAGCAAGTAGTTTTGGAAGACAGTCAAATGGCTCTTGATATGGTATCCATATATCCTGGGCTAGCTGAGGGCTTATCCATGCACAGCCAGTCAAGCCACACATATTTGGCCAATAGCATCTAAACAGAAGATATGTGAAAGAACTTGGTTGCACTTAAAAGCAAGCACACAATGGAAAATAGCCTGAAATTTGAATGACCCTTTCAACAATACCGTGAAAAACTGACTTCTCATCAGACACAATGAAGGCCAGAGGCAGTGGAAAACCATAGTCTGAATGCTAAGAGGAAAAAAAAAAAGTCAACCATAGATTCTATTTCTAGCAAAACTATCTTTGGAAAATGAAAGCAAAACAAATACATTGGCAGATAAATAAAACCTGAGATAATTCTTGACTAGCTGACTTGCTGAAAAAGAAACACAAAAGATAAGCCTACGTTTTGAAGGGAAATACCAGGGCCACTTAGCTCCACATTAAAAAAAAAAATGAGAACTCCAGAATTGATGAATATGTGATTGAATGTAAAAGATTCCATAAATGTAGTTTTTCTCATTTCTTTTCATGACTCTTACAAACTACATAGGTTGGAGGAACCTGGGTGGCTCAGTTGGTTAAGCATCTGACTTCAGCTCAGGTCATGATCTCACAGTTCGTGAGTTCGAGCCTCACGTCGGGCTCTGTGTTGATAACTTGGAGCCTGGAGCCTGGAGTCTGCTCCAGATTCCATGTCTCCTTCTCTCTCTACCCCTCCCCAACTTGTGCTCTCGCTCCCTCAAAAAGTAAAAACAGAAATCAAAACTACATAGGTTGGTATAAAATGGCCATTATAAAGACTGTTTTATTGGGTGTTGTTATAAATAGCAACAAAAAAGAAGAAGAACAAAAAGGAGACACAGTGGGGCAAAGGTACTATATTTTACTATATGTAAATTAGTATTATTTCAAAGTAGACTTTGATGTATATTAATTGGAAAACAACCACAAAGTGTGATTCAAAATAATGTATAAAAAATAACACGGGAAAGGAAAGAGCAGTGACAAGGTAGAACACGGGATTTTTTAAGGTGGTATAACTATTCTGTATAATACTATACTAGTGGATACATAACATGCTATTTGTCAAAACCCATAGAACTATACAGCACACACTATGGAAAACTATGGGCTTTAATTAATAATTAATAATCGTGCATTAATATTGTATGACCAATTGTAACAGATGTGCCACACAATGCACGATGTTAACGATGGAGGGAATTGTGTATGTGTGAGGGAGGAGAGGGAGTGTATAGGAACTCTACTTATTTATTTTATTTTATTTTATTTTTTTAACATTTATTTATTTTTGAGACAGAGAGAGACAGAGCATGAACGGGGGGAGGGCCAGAGAGAGAGGGAGACACAGAATCTGAAGCAGGCTCCAGGCTCTGAGCTGTCAGCACAGAGCCTGATGCGGGGCTCGAACTCACGGACGGTGAGATCGTGACCTGAGCGAAGTCAGACGCTCAACCGACTGAGCCACCCAGGCGCCCCTAGGAACTCTACTTAAAAAAATTTTTTTTTTAATGTTTACTTATTTTTGAGAGACAGAGAGATACAGAGCATGAGCCGGGGAGGAGCAGAGAGAGGCAGACACAGAACCCGAAGCAGGCTCCAGGCTCTGAGTTGTCAGCAGAACCCGACGGGGGGCTTGAACTCACAAACTGTGAGATCATGACCTGAACCAAAGTCCGATGCTCAGTCAACTGAGCCACCCAGGTGCCCCTGAAAACTTTACATTCTAGTCATTTCTTCTGTAAATCTAAAACTGCTCTGTGAAATAAAGTTTATTAATTTGAAGACAAAAACACAAGAGAAGTAAAAATAATGTGTTTATTTACTCCATAAGAAGGCATTAAAGGATAAATTAAAGGATAAAAACAATGTTATTCAAACGGAAAACAAAGAAAACTTGCATAGAAAAATTCAATCATATAAAACGTGATAATAAATGTGAATAGATCTTTACTCAACAAGCAGAAATCACCATGTTGAATTTTTTTTTTAATTTTTTTTAACCTTTATTTTTGAGACAGAGAGAGACAGAGCATGAACGGGGGAGGGTCAGAGAGAGAGGGAGACACAGAATCGGAAGCAGGCTCCAGGCTCTGAGCCATCAGTCCAGAGCCCGACATGGGGCTCGAACTCACGGACCGCGAGATGGTGACCTGAGCCGAAGTCGGACGCTCGAATTTTTAAAAAAAAGAAGAAAAGAACTAATTCTATAATTCCAATAAAATACATGCTTTACATTCAAAATATAGTTGAAATTTTAAAAATTTCCAAAGACAAAGGGAAATTACAGTACATCAATAATTCAAAAACAACTATAAATATAGGTACATGTTTAGCAATAGACACCCAAACACAGAAAATAAGACACTAACAAATTAAAGGAGGATATCAAGCATTCAATAATTGCCAGAAATATCAGTTGTTCATTGTCAATTATTGAGAAGACAAATAAGTGGAAATTCAGGAAGAAAACTTGAGCAAGACCATCAGACAATTTAACTTTACTGACAAACCAGTGTTTCACTCAACTGCTACAGAATGGACATGGACAGTATTTTTAAGCATACACGAAGCATTGTTCATGACAGAGCATATGACGGACCACAATGCATCTTAGTAAATTAAAATATATATTTACATATGTTAAATACACATATAATATACAAATATGTTATATATATGTTCCCTTATCATAATGGAATTAAATTAGAATTATCAACAAATAAAAATCTTAGAGAGCCATCTCCCCCAATATAAAGAAATTGAAAACTACTTTTCTAAATAACCGATGTTTAATGAGAAAAGCGAAAGGGAATTTTTAAAAATATTGAAATCAATGAGAATGAAATTACAATATATCAAAAGTTATTTAGTATGTTTAAACCAGTGCTTAGAGAAAAATCCATAGCATTCGATATCTATACCAGAAAATCAGAAAGTTCTAAAAACAGTGACTTAAACTTTAATCTTAGAGAAGTAAAAAAAGATATAAAACCTAAACCCAGCATGCCTGGAATGAACAAAAGACTAAAAACTAAAAAAGGAGAAACAATTATAAAAACAAAAAATGTATCAAAGAAATCAAATTAAAGAAATCAAAAGTTGCTTTTGGAGATCAAAATTTAAAATGAGACTGTCTGTCTCAGTCAATGGAACATGCAACTCTTGATCTCGGGCTTGTGGGTTTGAGTCCCACTTTGGGTGTAGAGATTGCTTAAAAATAAAATTTTTCAGAGGCACCTAGGTGGCTCAGTCAGTTAAGTGTCCGACTTCTCCTCGGGTCATGATCTCACAGTTCGTGAGTTCAAGCCCCACGTCAGGCTCTATGCTGACAGCTTGGAGCCTGGAGCCTGCTTCGGATTCTGTGTCTCTCTCTCTGTCTCTGCCCCTCCCCTGCTTTCACTCTGTCTCTCTCTCTCAAAAATAAATAAACATTAAAAAAATTTTTTTAATAAAAGTAAAATTTAAAAAAATAATAAAATGAAAGAAACTTTTACTAAACTGACAAATAATAGGACACAAATTACCAAAATCAGGAATAAAATAGGAAACATTCCTACCAGGAAATTAAAAGTATTGTAACATATTATGCAAAACTATATACCAAAACATTAAATATTTTATATTAAATGAAGCTTAACCAAGATAACCAAATAACCAAACAAATAACCAAAACCTATTTAAAAGAAATCGAAAACCTAAATCTATAAATGATGTATTTTTAAAATGTTTAATGGGGCACGTGGGTGGCTCAGTTGGTGGAGGCTCAGGTCATGATCTTGCTGTTCAAGAGTTCGAGCCCCACGTCAGGCTCTGTGCTGACAGCTCAGAGCCTGGAGCCTGCTTTGGATTCTGTGTCTCCCTCTCTCTCTGCCCCTCCCCCACTTGTGCTCTCTCTCTCGAAAGTAAATAAACATTAAAAAATTAAATATTTATTTATGTTGAGAGAGAGAAAGCGTGTGTGAGCACACAAGCTGGGGAGGGGCAGAGAGATCGAGAATCCTAAGCAGGCTCCAGACCACAAGCCCAGAGCCCAACACCAGGCTCATCTCATGAACAGAGAGATCATGCCCAGAGAGAAAATCAAGAATAAGATGCTTAACCAACTGTGTCACCCAGGCACCCCTAGAAAACCTACATATAAATCTAACAAGTAAAGAAATAACACTAGTAATCAAAAATCTCCCCATGAAGGAAAACCCAGACCCATATGGCTTCGGTGATGAAATCCATAAAATACGTTAAGGATCAGCAGTACAAATCTTCATAAACTCAGAAAATAGAGGAAGGGACACTTCACAACTCTTCCAATAAATCTAGCTTTTTTTTTTTTTCTGCCACCAAAGCCAGAGAAAGACATCATAAGAAAATAAAACCGTAAACCAATATCCCTGATGCGTATAGATGCGAAATCCTTAATTAATTTTCACACACTGAATTGAGCAACACCTTAAACCATCGTGTGCCATTGATGCACAGCATGTATATCATATTAATAAAACAGAGATGAAAATTATGTGTTCTTTTCGTAGGCTTAGAAAAAGCATTTGACAAAATGCAATGCCTCTTTATGATGAAAAGTCTCAGGACACTAAAAGTCGAAAGGAGCTTCCTCAACCTGATAAACAGAACCGATAAAAAACCTACAGTTTGTATTAAGCTTAATCGTGAAAGACTGAATACTTTTCCCCTTAAAATCGGGGATAAGGCAAGAGTGTCCACTCTTACATTTCTACTTAACATTGTAACAGTGCTTGTAAAAAAAACAAATCTAGGGGCGCCTGGGTGGCGCAGTCGGTTAAGCATCCGACTTCAGCCAGGTCACGATCTCGCGGTCCGTGAGTTCGAGCCCCGCGTCAGGCTCTGGGCTGATGGCTCAGAGTCTGGAGCCTGTTTCCGATTCTGTGTCTCCCTCTCTCTCTGCCCCTCCCCTATTCATGCTCTGTCTCTCTCTGTCCCAAAAATAAATAAACGTTGGAAAAAAAAATTAAAAAAAAAAACAAATCTAGATTGGTAAGGAGGAAGTAAAACTGTTGTTACCTACAGATGACATGCTTCTATATTTAGAAGCTCTTAAGAAATATACTATTAAATTAGTAGAAGTAATAAACTAGTTTAACAAAGTCAGCAGATCGAAAGTATATTGATGTACAATATCAATGGTATATACAATTCTATATACTAACAGTTTGAAATTGGAATTAAGAAATAATCCAATCACAGTAGCACCAAAGATAAAATATTTAGGAACAAATCAAATAATAATACATACATACATAATAAAACAAATAAAATTACGCAATATTGTTTGCAACAATTCTAAATGGGATCAAAACAAATGAAGAGAAGACCCATGCTCATAGAATGGAAGAATAAATACTGCTTAAATGGCAATTCTTTCCAAATTGTTTTACAAATTCAATACAATCTCTATAAAAATCCTAGCAAGATTTTTTTTTGGCAGAACTTGTTAAGCTGATCCTAACATTGATGTGGAAATGGAAATGACTCAAGGTCGCCTAAACAATTTTGAGAGGGAAGAAAATGTAGAAGGGCTTACACTATCTGATTTTAAATCCTGTCATGAAGCTACAATAATCAAAGTGTGGTTGTGTTATCAACCATCAACCATGGTGATGTATACACATGGACAACAACGGAGAGATCAGAAATCAACACTTACATTTATAGTTGATTACTTTTAGAGAAAAGCTCCATGACAGTTCATTGGTGAAAAGACAGACTTTGGCTCGGGTCATGATCTCACAGTTTGTGAGTTCGAGCCCCGCATCGGGCTCTGTGCTGACAGTTCAGAACCTGGAGCCTGCTTTGGATTCTGTATCTCCCTCTCTCTCTGCCCCTTCCCCACTCACGCTCTTTCTCTTTCTCTCTAAAAAATAAATAAACATTTAAAAAAATGTAAAGTACTTCCACTGACAAATGCATGAACAAAATATGGTATATCTATACAATGAAATTACTACTGAGAAGAAACTCCTGAGACCTGCTGGATTATGGGTGAGCTTCGAATGCGTTATGCTAAGTGCAGAGGCTGGACAAAGATGGTAACATGTTGTATGGTTCCATTTATATAAATTGTTCAGAAAAGACAAGCATAGGGAGACAAGAGCAAATAATTGATTTCCTGAGCCTGAGTTTCGTAAGAGGGAGTGACAACAAATGGGATCCTGCAGCTTTAGAGAGTGATGGAAAAGTCCTTACACATGGGTTGCCAGAGAACCTACTTTACATGATTTAGTTATTTTCGTTTGTAAACGTTTGTTTGATGATGCAGGGCGCGTTCCATGTGTAGCTAAGAAGAATCTGCATTCCGTTGTTCTTTGGTGGAATGTCTCTTCGTGTCAACTCCAGTTCATTGATGACGTTATTTATCATTTAGGTCTTTGGTAGTCCTGCTGGTTTTCTGTCTCCTAGTTCTGCTACTGAGAGAGGTGTGTTAAAGTCACTAACGACGATTTTGTATATGTCTATTCCTCCTTTTAGTCCTATTAGATTTTGCTTCATGGGTTTTAAAGCGGAGCTGATAGGTACATAGGCATTCAGGGTCGCTGTATATTTGTCATTAACTGTCCATTTTATCAATAGGTAACAACCCCTTTTTATCTCTGGCAATTTTCTTTTTTTACTGTGAAGTCTACTTTTCCTGATAATAAATTTAAATAAAGTTACTCCAGCTTTCTTTGGATTAGTGTTGAAAAGGTACATATATTTCCATCCTTTTACTTTTAATCAACCTATATAAAAGTGGAAGTGAGTTACTTAGAGACAACATATAGTTGGTTCATGTTATGGTGTCCACTCTAACAATCTCTGTGTTCTAAGTGGTGTATTTAGATCCTAGAATGTAATTCCCGATGTGTGTGGAATTATATACATCTTCTCATTTATTTTTTTTTTGTTTATTTCCTCTGCCTTTGTTTTCTCTTTCCCTTTCCCTTTAGTCAAGGGAATAAAACATACCACAGACTGGGTGGTTTATAAACAATAGAAATTTATTTCTCACAGTTCTGGAGGCTGAAAATCTAAGATCAGGGTGCCAGCACTGTGTGGTTCTGATGAGGGCTCTCCTCCAAGTTTCAGATTGCTGACTTCTTCCTTTGCCCTCACCTGGAAAAAAGTATGAGAGAGGTCCCTGAGGTCCCTTCTATAAGGGTACTAATCCCAGTTGTGAGGGCTCCTGCCTCATAGCTTAATCACCTCTCATGGGCTCCGTCTCCTAATATCATTACCTTACCCATTAGCTTCTCAACTATGAATTTGAGGGGACACAAACATTCAGACCATAAAACCACCTTTTTTTTTCTTTTTAAGGAGGATCATTAGAACAATTTTTAGTGTTCAATGGTAAGTTAGCTATTGTGATTATTACCTGGTTGCTGTATGTATGACAATATACATGGTTAACTTCTCAGTCTATCCAGAATCAGTATTTTACCCCTTCAAGGGGAATACAGAAAATCTACCATAATCAAAGTCTGTTGACCCTTCCCTTGTATGTTTTGGGGTGATAGAAGTATTCTGATTCCTGATGTAATGATGGGGACACAACCCTATACTCATGTTTAAATAGATGAACCTGCATGCCAAAAATTAATACATTTTACTCTATGATAATTAAAAAGAGAACAGTGTCACTGAACAAGAGAAAAATTAAAAATAAACAGCGATGGTTGAACAACTTTAAAATTGCTGAATTGTACGTTTACAATGAGTTAAGTTTATCGTAAGTGATACTTCAATCAAGGTACTAAAGTATCAGTAAAGATATTCAGAGCTCTGGATCCTGGAGTTTGTGTCTCCTGGATTATTGAATGAATGGGGTGGGTCTACTGAATTGTCATGTGCAACAAAATGTGTCCTAAATAGGGGCGCCTGGGTGGCGCAGTTGGTTAAGCGTCCGACGTCAGCCAGGTCACGATCTCGCGGTCCATGAGTTCGAGCCCCGCGTCAGGCTCTGGGCTGATCGCTCGGAGCCTGGAGCCTGTTTCCGATGCTGTGTCTCCCTCTCTCTCTGCCCCTCCCCCATTCATGCTCTGTTTCTCTCTGTCCCAAAAATAAATAAAAAACGTTGAAAAAAAAATTAAAAAAAAAATGTGTCCTAAACAGATGAAAGATTAGAAAGAAAATGTAAAAACATAAAAAAAAAACACTAGAAGAAAATATAAGAGAAGTCTTTCACAAATATCTCCATCTGGTCAGGCATCATAATTGAGAATGAATTATAAATGGATCCACAATTTAAATGTAAGAAATAAAAAACACTCTAAGTAAATATCGGGAAATTGTGTTATATATCTGGGATGCAGAACAGCTTTCTTAACTATGACTCAAAATCCAAGTCATAAACTTAAATAAATCTTCTGTATGGGAGTATTTCCATTTATATAACTGACAAAAAGGCCAATCCTACTATAGCAAAACCCACAGATATTGACAATCCAGTAGAAAATGGTCAACTGATACAAAATAAATAGAAAGAAAGACACACAACTCCACTTTACCGTAATGAAATATGAATTACTGTTGGGTGAAATATAGAACCTGAGCTATTCTGAGGATCCAAGGTGCAGAAACTAGTGGAGAATTTCTCTAGGTCTCCCCAGAATAAATCCTTTTCAACGCACTGCAGTAAAGCTTTGAAAACTCTCTGAAAAGTAGTTTGACAATATGTACCAAGATCTTAGAAATGTTTTATATCTGTTACCCAGCAATCTCATTTCCAGGAATCTGCCCTAAAGAATAATAGTCGGATTTATGTACCAAGGTAATTGTGACATTGATGCTTATTAACAGTGAACCTGATTGGACTTGGCTTAGATCCAGGGCCATCCCTTGGCCAAGGGAATGAGTGAGAGCCATATGAAGTCAGAATGCAAGAGACAGATGTTGTCTATTAATTTAACAAATAATGCATAGCGTTTATTATGTGTCAGAGAATTGCCTTTGCAATTAGAGTAACTGCTCAATTAATCCTCATAATATACCCATCATGTGTGAACTAGTATTATACCCATTTTACAGACGATTAGTGATAAGCAGAGAGATAGGAAGTGACTTGTGCAGGGTCACACAGCAAATAAGCACCTGGGTCAAGATTCAGAAAGGCCCCGTGACTCCAAAGCCCATGCATTACATAGTTCTCCCAGGGAATCAAGGTGCTATTTCCAAAAGAAGGGGAATGGTTTGTGTTCTGGCAAAACCATAAAGTCTACCACCGTCAGTGGTGTTTTACTATGCAAAGTCGATCCCCTTTCATGGATTCCCATATGTCCCAGGGGCTATGCCTCTCCAAATGCTTACAGCACTGCACTTAACTACCTTGAGTATATCCATCTACTCTGAAAGATCCTGTGCAGCATCCATAACACAAGGTACCAAGAGCTGACTGAAAATTAATAAGCCCTGTTGCATGGTGTTGAAGAGAGTCAGGAGGGCAAGTATTCTTTCCCGATTTTCACCTTGAAGTTTGTGGTAGGCTGAATCTGTGAAGGAAATGCAAACCTGTGAATAACTATGGCTCAAACATATGCGAAGTTTCAACCTAGGGTTTCATTCATTTATATTCCATTACACAGTGATCTCTCCTTATCTCTGGTTTTGCTTTCTGTGGTTTCAGTTAGCCCCGGTCAACAGCGACCCAGAAGCACATGACCCACGGCAGCAGGTGAGTAGTAGCCTAATGGTACGTCCTGGTGCCTGTCGTTCGACTCACTACATCTCATCAAGTGCATATTTCAATACCTCAGTCATCACAAGACGAAAGATGAGTAGTGCATCTCTCGAGATACTTTGAGAGAGAAAGAGGGACCACACCCTCGTAACTTTTGTTACAGTACATTGTTACAATCGTTTTGTTTTATTCTCAGTCATCGATACACTCTTCCTGTGCCAGTTGATAAATTAAACTTTATCCTAGGTATGTTTCTGCAGGTTCAGGCATCCACTGGGGGCTCCCGAGGGTGTTCCCCCCATTGAGAAGGGGTAACTACTGTCATAACAGATTGGTATGAATTCATCACGCCGTCTGATATAATAGCAGCAGAGACTAAGAAATTTTAAGGTACTCGAGGTGCTTGTTTCAAAGTTGAAATAGTAAACATATGATAAGTATTTGATATACAGTAATAAATCCCTGAAATTTATTTGTTCAACAAATAGAGCCAGTCGCAGACCTGGGCTCTAAGCACCTTTCTAAGCCATGTTGCTGTCTGTAATTTGATTACTGAGGAAAAGCAGTAGTCGTGGTGATACCTGTTGATTTAGCCACTTGAATCAAATAGTTTGCAATATATTTTGTAAGCAAATACGGTAAATTTTGTGCTTGGCTTAAATATGAGTCAATTCAGTTAAAACTAATCAAGCCAGTGGCCCAGATGTACTGTGACAACATACCTTATTTACATATAGATGCTCAGAGTAGTGAAGCCACCTCGATGGGACCTCATGTCACTGGCTGTTGTTACGTAAGTATGGCAAATAAATAGAAATTATACACCAGATCTGATTCATACTGGTCAAGAATTGGTACAATTCTGACATGAGAACACTTCGTTTCACCTCTCAGTAAATGAATGGATTTTAATTCATTTTTGAAAATTTTAGACATACGCAAGATCGGTCAATTGTATACCAACTTTTCTATTCATAAGGATATAAGTCATTGTGTAAGCTTTAGAGTTTGGGCCAAGGTTTAAAGAAAATCACAATTCTGCACAAAATTCTGTATCCAGTTTCCTAGGATGTTGAAATGTTTTCAAAATTATTTTATTCAACGTAATATTCCCCACCTCTATTCATATTATTAATAGTCATCATAGGGCACTTGTGTGGCTCAGTTGGTTAAGCACCTGACTCTTGATTTTAGCTCAGGTCATGATCTCATGGTCATGAGATCTGAGACCAAGTCGTGTGATGGGCTCCACACTGGGGGTGGAGACTGCTTAAGATTCTCTCTCTCCCTCTCCCTCTGCCCCTCCCCTGCTTGTGCATACACAAACATACCTGTGCACCCATTCATGCATTCTCTCTCTCTCTCTCTCTTTCTCTCTATCTCTCTCTCAAAAAATAAAACTAAATAAACAAGTAAATCATCATCACTAATACAATTATTCTAGTACATATCTAATAATTATTCTTAGATTAGATTCCCTTTAGTGGACTTTCCAGGACAAAGGATATAAGAATTTTAAAGATCTTGCTACGTGTTGTCAAACTGTTTTTTGGAGTTTCTGTTACTTTTAACTGAAAGCTTAAGCAAAGTGAACAGAAGTGTCAGATTTATGGCATTGTTCCGACTCTCGTTGTCTTCTAAACCATTAGCATGCTTTATTCAATGGGAGAAAAATGACACTTCCTGTTTTAATTTGCATGCTTTCAAAAAGTATTTGTCGCACCCTTACCGTGTTGCATGCACTGTGCTAGATACACTGACATTAGAAATGTTGGCAAGGACGCTCGTGTCATCATAAAGAACATCAACATGTGAAATTAGGAGACAGAAAGCAGGAATAAGAGACTCTCTGAGGAAAGCAGAAAACATGGGATTTTAAAAGAAAGGACAGATATTATCTTAAGCAAAAGGCATTTTGAATGCATTCAGCAGAAACTTGGGCTATCAAACAAGAGCATTAACAAAAATGCCTGCTTGGGGTGCCTGGGTGGCGCAGTCGGTTAAGCGTCTGACTTCAGCCAGGTCACGATCTCGCGGTCTGTGGGTTCGAACCCCGCGTCGGGCTCTGGGCTGATGGCTCAGAGCCTGGAGCCTGTTTCCGATTCTGTGTCTCCCTCTCTCTCTGCCCCTCCCCCGTTCATTCTCTGTCTCTCTCTGTCCCCAAAATAAATAAACGTTAAAAAAAAAATTTTAAAAAATGCCTGCTCATGTTTTTGCCAAGTAAACTGTTATTCCTGAACATGTTACTGATACATGTATTCACGGGATGCACCTGCCCAAGTGCCCTGCAAGATAATGCAATAGCATACTGTAGTTATCGTGCCTTTACTCATACTGAGAGCCTTGCATTTTAACTAAAAGAATTACGAACAAAAAAAACTAGGCTTACCAACTCACCTATTGTCTTACCTTCCTCTTGCGGTTGTAAGGAATTCCCATAAACATAATGATCTAAAGCAACACACATTTTTTTTTTTTATCTTATGATTCTGGAGGTAAGAAGTCTGAAATGGGTTTTGTTGGGTCAAAATCTAGGTGTTGGCAAGACTGCATTCCTTCTGAGGCTCAAAAGGAGAATTCGCTTGTCTTTTCCAGCTCCTGGAAGCTTCTTACATTCCTTGGCTCGTGGCCATTCCCTCCACCGCCAAAGCCAGGTGCTGGTTGAAAACTCTGACTGCTTCCATGGTCACCTCTTTTCTGATTCTTTCACGGACCTTTGTATAGATATTGGGTGCACCCAGGCACCCCAAGATCATCGCCCCATCTCAGTGTCCTTAACCTAATCGCATCTGCAAATTCCCTTTGCCACACAGGCCTATATTATTCATAGTTGTGTGAATTGGGACCTGCTCATCTTTGGAAGCTACTCTTCTGCTTATATCACCTATATTCTGGGAAACTGTGAGGTTTTGTGCCAAATTGTATTTAAGATGTGATAAATGCCAATGTGTCCACTTTGTAAACATTCCTTGAATTTTGTTATAGTTTGTGACATAGTTAAAATACACCGTATCCTTTGCGATGAACCGGGGGAATATGTTTTTCCTCTCCTTAATCACTTGTTACTCTGAGTTTTCTCATTTCAGACTAAGGTTAGTGCTTTAACAAAATATACTTATTAGCTAATGAGAATAAGCAAGTTAGCCTACTTTGTATATTAATAATTTTTCTTTATGCATAATGCATTTTATGCCACGGGCAAAAGGGACTACACAAATGAGAAAACTAAGTATCAATGCTCAGTACACATCCCATAAATTAGGTGACTGTATTTGCTATGTGTAAGAAAATACACATTTTTTTTCTTTTTTTTTTTACTTTATTTTTTTTAATTTTTTTTTCAACGTTTATTTATTTTTGGGACACAGAGAGACAGAATATGAATGGGGGAGGGGCAGAGAGAGAGGGAGACACAGAATCGGAAACAGGCTCCAGGCTCTGAGCCATCAGCCCAGAGCCTGACGCGGGGCTCAAACTCCCGGACGCGAGATCGTGACCTGGCTGAAGTCGGACGCTTAACCGACTGCGCCACCCAGGCGCCCCGAAAATACACATTTTAACTATCTCATTTTCCCCTCTTACTATGTGACTTTAATAATAACATGGGATAATCAAAGTAGCAGCCAAAGGCTTTCGGATCAGAACTCACAAAGTTCGAATTCTGACTTTTCTACTTACCAAATATTTGCATTTTGGCATTAAAAAAAATGTTTCTGGACTTTTGAAAAGTGGATATTATAAGTCTTTGGGGGTATTATAAATCTTAACACACTGGGATATTTGTAAAAATTAGGTAAAGTTGGAAAAAAATTAAGTAAAATAAATTATGTATGAATATGATTTAGCATGTTACATGCCCTCAAAACTGTTAGCCTCCTTTACTATCTTTAACAATTATTATATTCTATTTATTTATATAATTTTGTCTTTATACTAATAAATAAAATCTTTAAAAATATTTTGTTCTACTAATTGAAAAGAAAAAGACAACTGGTCTTTTCAAGAAGACCAGACCTAAAAGGTCTTCCCTTTTAATAAAATCTGTTTCAGGGCACCTGGGAGGCTCAGTCGGTTGAGCGTCCGACTTCGGCTCAGGTCATGATCTCTCAGTTGTGAGTTCGGGCCCCACATCTGGCTCTGTGCTGAGAGCTCAGAGTCTGGAAACTGCTTCAGATTCTGTGTCTCCCTCTCTCTCTGCCCCTCCCCCATTTGTGCTCTGTCTTTTACCGTCTCTCAAAAATAAATAAACTTTAACAAATTTAGTAAAATCAGTTACCCTGCATGGTGGAAAAATTCATGTGACACTGCACTTGTTTATGGCCAGGGAAAAGGCATCCTGTTAGTGTTAATGTATGTTCGTCTATATCCTACTTGTCATCGGGTACCTTGAGGTACACTGATCTGTTTCAGATCATATTCTGGATAAATGATAGAATTGATAGACTCTCACTCATCGGAGCTCAGCAATGGAGAGCTTATTGGGTCAATAGAGCTAGAGATCATTAATAAAGGATACACATTCTACATGGAATTGTGTGGTCTGTGTAAATAGGCAACTGATGACCCTAATTTTGAATGCCAGTAGAACCTTCCGAAGCAAGACAAGCCTCTTGCTATAGTCTAGCCTCTCTGGGAAAGAAGAATTGCACCTTCACATTAACTTCTTCCTTGTACATCTTCAGCAAATTCAGCTCCCGCTGGAAATGTCATCTCAAAATAAATTGTAGGGCACGGTTATTATATTAACTGATGATTGCATACTTATTAAATGTTTAAAAGATGTTAGTGTTTTAATTTACTTACTTTTATAATATCAGATGGGTTTTCAGGAACATAACCCTGGCTCATAGCACCACCTTTTGGGGCGCCTGAGCTTGATTTCAGCTCAGGTCATAATCTCGCAGTTCATGAGTTGAACCCTGAGCCCTGTGTTCATGAGCCCTGTGTTGGGCTCTGCGCTAACAGTGTAGAGTCTGGTTGGGATTCTATCTCTCTCCATCTCTCTGCCCTCTCCTGCTCTCTCTCTCTCGCTCTCTCTCTCTGAAAAATAAATAAACTAAAAAAAATAAGTAAATAAAATAACATTGCATCGTTTGTATATAAGATTTGGTTTAGGTGTCCATATAATCATCATTCAGGTGGGGGCAGGTGTATAAAGATCAGTGAATCACCTAAATTTTAGGAATTCATATGGCATAGAAGTCATTACAGTCTGTGAATTGAGATGGGCAGCAAGATTTTTAATAGAAATTAAACTAATCTATAGTTGCAGATTCTAAAACTTTTGAAAAGCTGCAGGGTAACCTCATTCTAAACATGAACTTTTTATCAAATGGAACAATCAATTAAACACTGAGGAACTGAAAAGCAATATATCGAAACACATTTCATCCTTTCTGGGATTCCATTTTGAGTTGTCAACCGATGTCTGAACGATTTTTCTTTTCTTATTTGAATGTGTTTTCTCATCGTTCAAATCGACAAGAATTAGGAATCAATTGTCTATATTTCCAAAACATTCCATTTTCTCTCATCTCTTTTTAATTGTCATTGGAAGAATAAAAAGAAATAGGCAGAAATCGATGACAAAACTAAAGGAATAACCACCCTCCTACTATCACTGGTCATTTTTAAAGTATCTATATTTATTTTTGTATTTTGAGAGAGAGAGAAAGAGAAAGAGAGAGAGAGAACAAGTGAGGAGAGGACAAGAGAGAGGGAGACAGAGAATCTTAAGCAGGCTCACTTCTGTCAGCGCAGAGCCCAACACAGGACTCGAATCCATGAACTCCAGCATCACGACCTGAGCCAAAACCAAGAGTCAGATGCTTAATTGACTAAGCCACCCAGGCGCCCCATTATTGCTCATTTTTAAGTCAGAAAAGGGATCATCTTACATGCCCAGCAGATTACTGAATCTTAGGGAGTCTGCTGGGAGTAGAAGATGGTTACACATCTAAACCCAATCCTTCAGTTGAAGTTGCTCAGATTTAGCTATCTGAATCTTTTCACAGAAGTTAAAATTATTATTTTGTTGCAATTATTTTGTTGCAAGTCATATTGATGGTTTGTCATCAACAGGTTTGTAAGAAGAGTATTGCATAGCATCATAGGAAGAGTTGAACAAACCTTTAGATAAACCAAAGGGCCAGAGCAAATCCAGGAACCTCAGGAATACTTCTTTGTGGATGTTCCTTCTGTCTCCCATGAGCATTTGGCTGACCCTCAGTTCCCTGACTATCGAGGATTTGATTGGCTTAAATTATGTGTCTAGGTTTTAACTCAGGACCAATAAGCCAGGAAGCAAGGTCTTGCAATGGCAAATGGCATCTAAAAACCCACTTTGGGGGTGCCTGGGTGGCTCAGTCAGTTCAGTATCTGACTCTTGATTTCAGCTAATCAGCTCCATGGGATTGAACCCCACTTCAGGTCCTGTGTTGGCCGCACAAAGCCTGCTTGGAATTCTCTCTCTCCTTCTGTCATCTCCCCCTCTCTCTTTTGCCCTCTCAAAATAAATAAATTAACATTTTTTTTAAAAAAATCCCACTTTGTCAATGAAGTTTGGAATATCAGAAACATTACGTTGTAAAGCCAACCAACTAGATATCTTTTCATTAGTATTTGGAGTAGAGGTAATAGTTTTTTTTTTTTCTAAGTATCCTAACTTGTTCTTATAACCAAGAACTTACTGCTGTATTTCCCACATTTTGAGTTATGAAGGGGTTATTTCTCACAAGTTTTAATACATTGGTGGTTGATCATGATAACCATAGTGGTAAAAACTAATAATTTAAGTCCCAGATGATGTAGAGAAAAAATAATCTGCCTTTTGCAGAAAGAAAAAGAGGGAAAAAAGAAAGAGAGAGGGGGGTGGGTGGGGAGGGAGAAAGCAATGCCTAGGTGGCTCAGTCAGCTAAGCACACGACTCTTGATTTCCACTCCGGTCGTGATCTTACGGTTTTTGAGTTTGAGCCCCGAGGCGGGCTCTGTGCGGACAGCTCAGACCCTGCTTGGGATTCTCTTCTCTCCCCCTCTCTCTGCCATCCCCCTGCTCACTCTCTCTCTCTCTCTCTCAAAATAAATAAACTTAAAAAAAAAGAACCAACAAATCCTGGAAATGCTCCATTAAGAAATAAATATTTGAAACTTTCGGAAACTTCCGATGTCAATTTTGGTTTCTTCTCTCACGGCGAGCTCAAAATGTCTTTATTGCAAAAGAACCTTCCAAAGTTAGGGGATTGGCTTTGGCATTCTACGCAGACTTCAGAGACACATCCAGGAGGCTGTAATTGAGGGAGACAGTGCTGTCAGTACCTGCACCCAGAGAGTTCGAAAGCCCAAGAGTAGAGCATTCATCACTATGATTCCACCTGACACTTGACTGAAAGCATTTTGCACTAATTTGCTTTGTGCCTGTCCAGACAGTCTAAAAAGAAAGGATGAGGGGGCAATAGGTGTCTATTAAACAGAATAAACAGCTCCTGGAAAATGAATGCATTTACACACTTGTGGCTTTGGGAGGGTTGGAGACTGCACTGAGGGGCAGGGAAAATGGAGGAGGCGGGAAGGATTAGCATTCTCTCCAGCAGCCAGGGCCTGCATTTCTGGGTCTCAGGTCTCGTGGCTCTGGATGGCCCGCAGCCACAGGAGCCTGGAGACTCCTGGCCGCAGTGCAGATGGGGGATGTAGCCAGCGCTTTACCACCAGACCAAAAAACTACTTGGTAATCACTTCCAAATCTCTGATGAGATAGAGTTGAGAGTCTTTTCCCAGACTGTATTTCAATATTCTACCTCTACCTACACATAACTGCTGTGGGTGGTTTTAAGCCTCTGCTTATGGTTCAGTTAAAAACAAACCAAAAAAAAGGAAGGGGAAAAAAAAAAAAGCTTTCAGCTTATTGTCACCGTTGTCCAGATTTGCTGATGGTATGTAAGAAAGACTCAGGTTACGACACAGGGAATTCAAAGAACTCACTCTGGGCCCTCTGAGCTGAAATCCTGTTTTTCGCTGAAGAGTCAGGAGGAAGGCAAAGGAGTAAGAAGATGGTCTAACAAGAAACACATGGTTTGTTGAAAGCTAAACACAGCTGGGGCACAAACAATGTTCTACTCACTGTCCTCGCCTTCTGTCTCTTGAGGATCGCATTATCATTGCTGGTAGGTATGATTATCTGTTTGGACTATCGTTAGGATATGCGGCAACATTTAAGAGAGAATAGATATGAATCCAATTTCTAGGGCTGTGGTTAATCAGAAAAGTCAATCACACTTTTCAAAGACCAAAACAATGGGTTTTATTAATAATCTTGTTTCTTTAGACATCTTAAGTCACGGGATGTTTTTTTAAGCCGCTTGCAGGCTGACCTTTCCTCATTGGACTTTCTAAATAAATAATGTGATTCGAGGATTCTTTAGGTCTCTTAGAAAAATGGTAAGATCATAGGGGCACCTGGGTGGCGCAGTCGGTTAAGCGTCCGACTTCAGCCAGGTCACGATCTCGCGGTCCGTGAGTACGAGCCCCGCGTCAGGCTCTGGGCTGATGGCTCAGAGCCTGGAGCCTGTTTCCGATTCTGTGTCTCCCTCTCTCTCTGACCCTCCGCCGTTCATGCTCTGTCTCTCTCTGTCCCAAAAATAAATAAACGTTGAAAAAAAAATTAAAAAAAAAAAGAAAAATGGTAAGATTAGAATAGTGAGTCTTCAACTCATGACCCGATTCCTTCCCTTTTTGTTGGCAAAGGGATATAGGAGTTGAGCAACAGATCATATTTATGTCCATAAATATTTTCCTCATTTGCTCTGTAGCATTCTGCACTCCTTTGGATGGGGTCGTAACAGAAATGTTTTCTAGAATGTGTAACATAATAAGACAATAGGCTAGACAGTAATGCCTTGGCAGAAATATCATAGCGAATCAGCACCGGACCGATCGAGAGAGAAACATTTTTATCCTGGGGAAAGTGTGGGAAACCACAGAACATGGTGCCCCAGGTGGGATTCTTACACTAATAGATTTTTTAAAAAAAATCTACACCATTCCCCAGTTCAGAGTCCTAATGTAAGAGAAAGAATTCATAGAGGAGAGGTGGATTTTGTCAGCTTTACAATTTTCCCTAAGCCAGATAAGTCGACTGCAATCTGTTTTAAAATTACTTTGCTTCCTTTAGTTCAGAATTTTGTTTTTTAAGTGTTACTACGGGTCTTTCAGCATTTTTGTTTTTTCACATATATCATCCAAAATCTTCTTAGGGCTTATGAATAATGAGTTAATTCATTTTTTTTTTCAATGACTTTATTTGACTTCAGTGACATCATTATTCTAACAAAGGCAATAACAAGCATATCACCAAAAATAGGAAAAGAAAAGAAAAATTTTTAAAAATCTGCCTACGTAGAAAGAGCCACCATTGACATCAGGGATGTTACTCCACACATTTTAATTCATGTGAGTACATCCAAATATAAATATGAATTCGAAATGTAAAAATTAACATGAATATAAACCAACAGAGAGAGACACTAAATGGGTAGAAAAATGGATGAATGTGTGTGGACAAAGTGAATATTAAAAAATGTCATCAATTGCATTTTTACGATTTTTAAGTTTGAGAGCATTTAAACTTTTTTGAAGTTCACAGAGGGAATAGAAATTGTGATGTAACAGATAAAATCACTCGATCTTAGAGAAAGTCCTGTCACCTCAAGAACTCTTAGTTCCTAAAGATTTTAAAGATTATAGAAATAAATAGCTATTAAAATTAAACACACTGGAATCATTCTGTTTTTCGGAAACAAAATATTTCAATTTTAGTCAATACCCATTGAACTCAAACCACGAAAAATTAGAAAGTTAGCACACTTCTTCACATCTAATCCCCTTGCTTCAACATCTATTTTCACCTCAAGTTTGCCGATGTTTTTATATTATATCTTCAACTCTATTCTATTTGTTTCAATAATCGCCATAACTACTGTTGCTAGTTGTTTTTTTTTTTTTAATATGGCTCACCTATTTCTGACTTTGTTAATTTTTTGTCTCTGTGTGGGTTCTTGACTGGCTCGATGCTGTTGTTATTATTTTCATTACTTAAGTATTTATTTATTTTGACCTTGTTTCCCGGACAAGATAGTTTCTAAATTCTTGCATGCTTGAGAATGTGTGGTGCCTCTCTGCTAATGGGATAATTCATGTATAAAAGGTACATCACCCACATTTCCTTTTCCCTGGTACATTCTGTTCTCTGGCATTGAATGCTGCACTCATCTTTTTATGAGGGTTTGTTCATTCTTCCTTTGAATGATTACATTTCCTTAAGTTTTGTACGAGTGGGTTTAGGGGCACAGAAGTCCCGGGGGGTCTTGTATTCTGTCAGTTCTTTAATGGATTAGGCTACCTGTCACCCCCATAGTTGAAGGACAGCTTGGTTAGGGATCAGTATTATTGAGGTCAGTTATTATTACATTGCCTGGCATTGAAAGTTGTGGAAAAATTTGAGACTAGCTCAGTTTTTTTGCCACACTATAAATGGCTCCCATTTTCTTCTTTCTTATGGAAGTTTAGGATTTTAAATAATATACCTCTTGCTCTGTTTCAAGTTTTCCTGGAATATGGCATACTGTTCTAGTTGACAATACTATTCTTTTTTTTTATAAAAAGAAAATTTCTATACATTTTGTTCTCTAGTATAAGAATAGTAAATGCTCATGTCATCAAAACATCTGTGTATGTTTTCCAATACCTACTTGCTTTTCTCTATTTCTTAAAATCACTTTCCATTTGCTCTGCAATTATGATGATCTCAAACCTTTTGTCTATGCCAACAATTTGATTCTCCACCGTATGTGTGCTGTCTCTGGTTCTTTGTAACTTATCTAATAACAAAGATGAGGTTGCTCTGTTGGGTTTTGTTTCATAATCTCCAGTCATTTCTTTAGCTCTGCAATGTTCACATTTATCATTTTAGGTTAGCTGATCTTCGTGCCTCCGAAATGTTTAATTTTAGTTCATCCTCTCCTTAGTGATTTTTGTGGTGTATGGCCCTTTTTTCTATATTTTCTTCAGTTATGTTTTCTTCCAAAGTGTGTTTTATGGTTCTTTTCTTCTCGGTGTTTACATAGACAACAATGTATTTTTCCCTCGCCTTATTCGTACGTCATGTAATTGTCTCTATTTCGGCGTTAGCATATTCTATAATTTGTTGGGCAACTTCAGCTCCCCCCTTTTGTCTAAGGCAGAGTGGGCAAACTTTCTCTACAAAGAGCCAGATAGGAAATATGTTAAGTTCTATGAACCTACGGTCTCTGTTGCAACTCATTTACTCTGCTCTTGTGGCATGCAGGCAGCAATAGACGATAAATAAACAAATGGGCAGAGCTGTGTTCTAATAAAGCTTTATTTGTAAAGCAGGGGGCACGCCCACAGGCCAAAGTTTGGCTGATCCCTGTATCTAAGAGATGGTTTAATGTCTTCTAAGAGAGTTCACTCTACTCTGTGGCTGCTACCTAGAGGTATGCCTGCAAAATTCAGATAAGTGCTCTAATTTCCCATAGATCTGGAAACAAAATGAATCCCTTCAGCCTCCACCAACATGTTGCGGGAATAGATAGGTTGTCCACCATAACTAGAATCATTCCCTGCCTTTACCTAGGGTTAAATGTTCGTTCTTAATTAGATTGTTTCCTAATTGTAGGATATTCATAAGAACTCTCAGAATTTTGTTGACTCATTTTTTTTTTCCCGCTGCCATTTCTTAGGAAGGGAGAAGTAACTAAAGCTTTGACCAAGATTTTTTTTTTAATTCCCCTTGGCTATGACTTTTAGAAGTTTATCACCGAAGCCATAACCTTTTTCATCTTAGTTCTTGCTGGCAAACATTTTGCTTAGTTGTTCTATTATGTTTGTGGCATCCAGACAGAGAAATTTGGGGAACTGATTTGCTCTGCAATTTTTACCTGGAAGTATTCATATTTATTAAGTATTGATCACACTCAATATTGAGAGTGATCACATATGATCATTCTCCTCCTCCAATATTTCCCAGCCATTTCCGAGAACTTCCTAGAAGACAGTCAATGATAGCCTCCCCGGGACTCCTCTCCTTTGGCTCTTTATTGTGCCACCCGGCAGCTAACAGTGAGACTCCTTAGAATTATCTACACTTTTCCATTGTCATCACCCATCTGGTGTGTAGGTGAAGGGTAGGCAGCCATGATGGAGATCTCTGTTCCCCAAACTTCTCCCTAGGGAGGACAAGACCTTCAAAGGGTAGAGAAAGCCTACAAATACTCTACTAACAATACCAGAACAATTTGGACTGTCATATGAGGCAAGCCCCAGCTTACCCACCACCACCAGGAAAGCTTGGAAAGTCTCAGTGTCTCAGGGCACAGCAACAAACTTCCAATTATATAGGAGAAACTTCTTTCGTTAAATCTAAGATCTACGTATCAAGTCCCGATAGATTAACACTGAGTTTTCTCACAACTTTCAGAGAACATGCTGCCTAAACCAAGGTGGAATCTTGATGAGGATAGCCCGTGGTAGGTTGCCTAGTGTGTATAATGTCAAATAACGCCACAAGTCGGTCATCAGTAGAAACCCGGGTGGCCCTGCGTCAGTCCCAACTCATTACTTTTTCTCAGATTCTACTGCTGTGGCACCTTGTTCTGAAGCACCAGCCACAACCGTTCAAACAATAACCCAACTCTCAAAATACACATATTAATGAACTCTCAAAGAGCAGGTGTGAAGGGTGACTGAAAACCATTACTTACAAATCATATTTTCACCAGAAACCTGCATAAGCTTAGGTCCGCTGAAAGATGCGTGCAATTAACTTGACCATGCAACCCAAGCTCAAAAGTTCAAGTTTCTTCCGGAAAATAAAATTAAAAATCAAAGTT
This sequence comes from Prionailurus bengalensis, assembly GCF_016509475.1. Taxonomy (NCBI): domain Eukaryota; kingdom Metazoa; phylum Chordata; class Mammalia; order Carnivora; family Felidae; genus Prionailurus; species Prionailurus bengalensis. The sequence continues at coordinate 16,216,174 of NC_057355.1, forward strand.
GTAGTCAAGTGTGAAAGTCAGAAGATACCTATGAAGAGGTAAGAGATTTAAGGGCTTCACGGAATGAATACGTCAGCTGTTGCGCGTATGCCAAAGAATCTGCTTACACGTGGTTTTCGCCCAACATCCACATGCCAATGGAGGCAATCAAAAACATCATCAGCTAGTTCGCCCTCCTTAGCTTCACCAAGTAGACCTTGCCTCTGGCTCTGTTCCAAAGAAGGAAGTGTTCATCCAGTGGTGCGGAGTTGCCAATGCTGGAGAAAAGTGACTTCATGTATCATTTGACTGCCTTCACACAACTGAATTTACAGGTGTGAACATCGCCCTTTGCTGAAGGAAAGGGCTGATTTTCGATGCACGCGTTTTCTTCTAATTTTTAAGGTAAGTATACAAGCGATCTTGTTTTCCCTCTCTAGCTCTGGCAAGAAATTATCTCAACTCATTTTCATATCTTTCCTCAGCCCTTTCTGACCAGAAACGGAAAGAGCTTGTTCTTGGGAATATTTGAGGCTTAATCTGTGCCTTACACCTGCAATTGCATTGCATCAGTGCAACTTTGAGTGACTGTCCTTGAAATTAATTGTATGGAACTTGAATTGCCTTTAATTAAGGCAGAATAAAGGAAAACCTAGCAGTAGCCATCACTGCTTACTAAGCAAGGAGATTAAACTACATGTATGTGTTAGGACCAGATATATACAAATGATTTTTTCTCTTTCAAGCAAGGTAGCAGAGTAGAAAAGTCCCACATGAAAGGTTTTCCCTCACTCTCGACCTATCCTGTCAGAAAATGGAGTTGAAATAGCTAATGCTGCTATTAAGAGGGTTTCAGCATCAAGAGGTGGGCAGAGGGGACTTCAAAAGCCAGAGCAGCTGTGGTCTTAAACCATTTGCTACGAAACCTGGACTCCAAGTCGCATTTTCTCTCCTTTGAAGAATTCTAATTGGGGAAGAAAAAATCAAGCATTTTTGATGAGACCTCTGCCAAAGAAAATTATGGAAGGCACAGATGAAAAGGAACGTGTGCTGATTGTCCTGTTACTTAAAAGTCCCCACAGTGAGAGTATCATTGCAATCACCGATGCCAAGAAGGTCCATCAGGGATGATTCCCGTGGGAGACCAGCCGAAGTGGGAGCCTGATGTGGAGGAAGTGTATTTTCTTCCCCAAGAATAATGGAGCAGGTGCTTAGGGGAGATTATATTTCAAGTTTAAAAAAAAAGTTTCAAAAGAACTTAAGATAAACGTGTTGTCAAACAATCTAAACAGTTACTTTTTGATACTAGGAGCATAGTCCAATAACCTTAGGGTTTGTGAAATCTTTGAAGCAGTACGCCTAGGAATGGTGACGCGTGCTTTCGTTTTTTCTGAAATCATCTTATCACCTCAAATTTCACTTGCTAGATTAGTTTAGAAAGGAGTAAGTTTAATGCACAAAACAAACACAAAGCAAGAAACGAATAATAATAAAAAACAAACAAAAGCCAAAACACAACCAACAAATATCACGCACCCCTGTGAAGACAACCGTCCCTGTATCGAACCTGGTCCAACATCAAATGTGAAAAATACAATATACTGGGACACCTGGGTGGCTCAGTCAATTAAGCGTCCTACTTTGGCTCAGGTCGTGATCTCACAGTTTGTGAGTTCAAGCCCCCCGTTGGGCTCTGTGCTGACAGCTCAGAGCCTGAAGCCTGCTTCGGATTCCTTGTCTCTCTTTTTCTCTGCCCCTCCCCTGTTCACACACTGTCTCTCTCTCTCTCAAAAATAAATAAATATTTTTTAAAAAAGAAAAATACAATGTATTTTGACAATCATTACACATGTCATTTGTAAAGAAGTCCTTGCCTAAAAGCCATTTTTGTAAATAGGGTCCTTATTCTTAACTCCTGTCATATTCAGTTAAAGGAGATTAAAGGAGAGCCTGTAGAGACACAATGATTTGATTTGATCAGATATCTGGTCAAAAAAAGAAAAACTCAATTAAGTACAAAATAACTTTAAAAGTGCTATTAAAATGGGATTTTTTCCCAAATGGCAGAAAAACCATAATCAATTAAAATACAACTTTTCAGGGGCACCTGGGTGGCGCAGTCGGTTAAGCGTCCGACTTCAGCCAGGTCACGATCTCGCGGTCCGGGAGTTCGAGCCCCGCGTCAGGCTCTGGGCTGATGGCTCAGAGCCTGGAGCCTGTTTCCGATTCTGTGTCTCCCTCTCTCTCTGCCCCTCCCCCGTTCATGCTCTGTCTCTCTCTGTCCCCAAAATAAATAAACGTTGAAAAAAAAATTTAAAAAAAAAAAAAAAATACAACTTTTCAGGGGTGCGTGGGCGGCTCAGTGGGTTAAGCGTCCTATTTCGCTCAGGTCATGATCTCGCGGTCCGTAACTCCGAGCACCATGTCGGGCTCTGTGCTGACAGCTCAGAGCCTTTCAGCCTGCTTCGGATTCTGTCTCCCTCGCTCTCTGTCCCTCCCCTGCTCATGCTCTATCTCTGTCTCTCAAAAAATAAATAAACATAAAAAAAATTTTTTTAAATACAACTTTTCCTATTTTTTCAGTAGTCTGACAAGGAGTGTTTGACGCGTATTTCAGACGTGACTAAAAATAACCTGAAGCTGCTTCGTGAAAAAACAAAAGTGTTTAGGTTAAATGTAAACTTTCAAAATCACACTGGTTTGGGAAGAAGTTCCGCTCTATGACGTCACAGTGACTCGCTTGATAATGCGTGTCTTCACCAATCACCGGACGCTGTCTTCTGAAGAGTTGATTCGATAAGCGAGAATGTAGAGCTTGCAGAAATCCTTCTTTCAGAGGCCTGAGACATCTGAACCCAGTTTTCTCTCCGTCGATGCCAGCTCCTCTTACCCGCCCCTCATCTGCATCTTCTAGGTGGGGGCAGGCAGCATATGAAGGGCAGTGCTGAGAGAAGAAGGCACATGATTTTATTTTTGCTAATTTGGAAAGATTCTCTAGGACAGCATGTCGCCAAACAGGCCACTTCTGGCAACATGACTTGAAACTGGCACCTGGGTATCATAATAGCCTTGTTCAAAGGCTATTATCTTCCTCAGGTGGGGATCCTTAAAATTCAAAGCCACAGAATTTTTAGAATGACGAGGAAACTTATTTTAATCTAGCTTCAACCCCCCTCCGTTCTTTCAAGACTCTTATAAGATCACAACGAAAGTCCATATTATCAAATCCAATGGACATTTTTGCCCCCCTGGTATTTTACCTCTTCAGAAGCGCTCAAGATTGTTAAGATGTGCCCTTTATCATCTTAGACTCTGTGGCCCCATCCCCTCCCATTTTTCTGGCTAACTCTGACCACTCTTCTCCAGAAGAGTGGCATATTTAACCCTCCTAATCGCCAAATGGTGGCATCCCTCCTGGCTTTGGCGTAGAACTCTGTCCTACCCCTTTGTACCCTCAATCTAGATATTGTCACATGTGAACATAATTTTCAATATCTATCTATCTATCATCAGCTGTATTTTTTAAGTAGCCTCCACGCCTAGCGTGGAACCCAATTTGGAGCTTGAACTTGACCCTGAAATCAAGACCTGAGCTGCTGAGATCAAGAGTCAGATGTTTAACCAACTGAGCCACCCAGGCCTCTATGTATGGGTGACTAATAAATCTTAAGACATGGTTTAGGCCTCTTGCTAAACCCTAGTCCCAATTATCTATGAGCCATCAATGTCTACACTTAGATGTTTTCGACACATTCAAAACAACAGAATCTAGAACAAATTGCCTGGATTCCAATCCTCAATCCACAACTTGCCAGCTGTGGGTCTCTGCACATTACTTCACCTCACTGTGCCTCAGGGTTTTTTAGAGCTGAAAAGAATAATAGCACCCCCCGTCCCCCATGCACCGTTATTACAAGGATAAAATGAGGAACTGTACGAAAATCCTTCCCCAAATGCAACCTGATCAGGTCCTTGCCCTGCTAAAACCTCTTCGAGGGCTTCCCTTAACTCTGGATAAAGACATAAAACCTGAAGCAGCCCAGGAAACCGTAGAATTTCCATGCAGTGTTGAGTGACCTTTGATCATGAATTGAAAGTAAAACCGATCTGACCAGGAATGGAATAGTAATAGTGAAAAGGTGGGTTTACCTGAACCACAGAGATGCTAACGGACGTGTCTGTGATCATGTAGACAGCAAAGGTGGAGTCTGGTCTCCTAAATTTACTTCTACCCTGCTCTGCACCCCTCTACATTTCTAGAAGCTGTTTGCCTCAGCTTCTCTGATATGACGACTTCATTAAGGTCCTTATTAACCGATTTCTTTAACAGATTGAATTATTGACTTTGTATAACGTGCTTGGTATCAGAAATACAAATAAAATAAGGTAAGTTTTCAATAAATATTTATAGAGAGTTCTGTGGTCAAAACTGTGTTTAAATTTGTTAATTTTGGTTAATCTGGGAAATAGGGAGACAATATCTTTTAGATTCAATTTTAACTTTTCTAAAACAAAATAATTAACGAAGACCCTACATATACAAAACCAAATGCTTGCTGTACCAACTGTTTAAACGTTAATATTCTGCTATAGTGTTGCCCCTTACCTGTAGGGGATTCATTCCAAGACCCCCAGGGAATGCCTGAAACCCAGCCTTATGTGCCCTGTGTTTTTTTTCCGATGCATACACATCTATGACAAAGTTTAATTTATAAATCAGGCACCGTAAGAGCTTAACAATAACTAATAATAAGAGAGAACAATTATAGCAATACACTGTAATAAAAGTTGTGTGCATGTGGTCTTTATTTCTCTCTCAAAATATGTGATTGTTACTACACTCATCCTTCTTCTTGGGATGATGTGAGCTGATAAATGCCCACATGATGAGACGAAGCGCGATGAATGATGTAGGCACCGTAATGTAGCATTGACCGGACAGTACATCAGGTGGATTAGCATCTGCTTCTGGACCACAGTCGACCGCAGGTAACTGAAACCATGGAAAGCGAAACCAAAGTAAGAGGGGTCCACGGTACTTGGTAGATGCTTTATTTTATATGCCACATCAGTTATATTAGCAACCTGAATTCTGCAGCATGTTAATGCTCCTACATGTTTTTCACAACTATCTGAAATGTGCACTGTTCCCCCTTTTCTTTTAAAAAGTAATTAACAACAACAAGAAAAAAGTAACTAACAGACGTTCGCATTTCTAAAACAAACATTGCATGATTTCTTCCCATCATGAGGAGTGCTTACAAAAGCTTTGAGTCAACAGGAAGCACTTTTGGCCATTGAACTTCCAAACCTGTAAAATAGATAAATAAAAATAAGAGCTAAGCGAGGGGAGGGCGCCTGAATGGCTCAGTCAAGCATCAGACTTGACTCTCAATTTTGGCTCAGGTCATTATCTCACAGTTGGTGGGATGGAGTCCCATGTTGGGCTCTGTGCTGACAGCTCAGAACTTGCTTAAGAATTTCTCTCACCTTCTCTCTCTGCCTCTCTTACACACACTGTCTCTCTTTATTTCAAAATAAACAACCCTACATAAAAGAAAACCAAGAATCATTTCTGCTAATGAAAGCCAGAAGTCTATGATGGAGGTGAGGAAAAGCTTGTTTCTGGCTTGATTTTGAACTTTAAGCAAATTAAGGCTTGCAGGAATCAGTCTGGATTCACAAAACTCCCTCACCCTCTCTACTGAGTATCTTGGATCTACTAAGATATCTTCACCTGCTTTGACCCCTTATCAAAGTTACCTTCCCTGAAGCAAAAATGCCTTTCCTTTTCCTTGGGGCAATTTGTTACACTGACATCTAAGAGAAGTCACCCTCTTTTTCCAGTTTGCCTTCTCCTTTTTCCCCTACTTAGAGTCTCCTTGCATACCCTAGGGCTCACAGTGGATATTCCCAGTGGCTGAGGGAGATAATGGCTAGAGTAAGAGTGCGGGCACCAACCCCTGTGAAAAGAGCACACAGAATCGCTCTGGTTTTGAGATACAGGTAAAGAACCAATCTGGACTGCACTATTTTTAACTACTTGCAGAAACTGGAGGTGAAAGCATGCTCAACACCGAAGAGGTTTTGCATTGCAGTGAAGATGTGTGAAGGTTGTTGCAGGTGACAGATGCACAGGGCTTTGGCCGAAGTAGATACAAGATAATCAAATGTTAAAAAAAAAATAAGGTAGATAAGCACATAATAAAACAAAAGAACACGCCTGAAGGAAATGAACAATGTTTGGCCCCACAGAAGAAAGCATGGGAACACTGCAGTGAGACTGTAGTTTCTCAATTTCCTGCTGATGAAGCAGACAGTGCTAGTTGCAAATTTCATGCACGTAAATGCACAAACCGACCCTGCCCTTTCTAGGTCTTTGATGTAGTGAATTCTGTCTATTTAACCGATTATTTATATTTAGTCTTAGGACTTGGGTTAGCCCCAAATCCTCTGACAAATAATAATAATAAAATAATGATATTAATAACAATAATAGGTTCTAAATTGATCACCTATACCAGGTACTCTTGAAATTGATCTGGGCGGCACCTGGGTGGCTCAGTCTGGTTAAGCAGTGATTCGTGATTTCAGCTCAGGTCATGATCTCGTGGTTCGTGAGTCTGAGCCCCATGCCGGGTTCTGCGATGGCCAGTCAGAGCCTGTTTGGAATCCTCTCTCTTCTTCTCTCTCTGCCCCTCCCCTGCCCACACTCTCTGTCAAAATAAATAAATAAACTGTAAAAAAAAAATAATCTGAAAGTTATCCTCATCTCACTTTTAGTGGTGCGAAAAATAATTTTCAAGGAGAATAAGTAACTAGCCTAGAATTATTTATTCTGTGGGCTGTGCTTTTAAATCTGGGTTTGCAAACACCCCATGATCACTAGTCTGCTATTCCCATTGCCGTCTTACTAAGGAGATGATGATGCCATAAATTGGCTTCTCTGAAAAGGTGCCACCAGGGAAAAGTTAAATGGATATCTTTTGAGCTCATTCTTCTTGCAGACTAAGTTGCTCCCAAGTGGAGAAGACCAACTGTTATCCCTCAGAGAATCTAGAATATATTTGTGGCGGACACTTTTTTTACCTAACTAGTAGTCATTTATCTTTTTATCAGACTTTAACCTTTTGTCTAACTCTAACTGGAAGCACAGAGAATCCTATTTCTCTTTGCCTGCAATCGGTTTAGAATGGACATGTGACACCGTACTGGCCAATAGGATTTCAGAACGTGGAAAGAGGGGTGCTTGGGTGGCTCACTCTGTTTGCATTCCACTCTTGACTTCGGCTAAGGTCCTGATCTCGCGGTTTATGAGACAGAGCAGGGCATGGGGCTCTGCGCTGACAGCAAGGAGCCTGCTTGGGATTCTCTGTCTCTCTCCTTCTCTCTCTGCCTCTGTCTCTCTCTTTCTCAAAATCAATAAATAAACTTTTGAAAAAGGCGTCTTTTAAAAAAAAGTCAATGTGATGTTTGGAACAGCAACAGTTATCGCTTGTGTGTATTAAATGTGTATATATATATATATATACATATACACACACACACACGCACGTGTGTATATACATATATACACATTGAATATATATATATATAGTTCTTCTTTCCTTTCTCTGTTTCTTTTTCCCTGTTCTTACCTCAATATTTTATAATTGTCTGCTTTTCTGTCTCCCCTTCCTACCAATCTATAAACTCATCCAGGACAAGGATGTGTATTCCCGTGGTCTAAGCACAGTGGTTACTTTGTAACAGGTCCTCACCAATCATCTGCTGAATAAATCAGCGAATGCCTAAATGACCGCAATGTAATTACAGGGAGACTGTAAGAAATAAAAGACTGGTGGTCCTTTGTGACGCTCTGGAATGAAACATACACACTGAGGGCAAAAGAAGGTAACATACAGAATTACTCTGCATCACAAGGCTGCATAGACCTCTAAACAGGTGGTGCAGCTCAGAGGAGGGAAAAGGCCTTCAGAAAGTGACGGATCGTGACATCTAATACAGTTCAGTGAAGACGAGTAGCAGGACGTCCTGAGTAAGAGGAACTGTATGAGTGGTACCATGGACGCAGAATACTTAGGATGTAAAAGAACGGGAGAGAGCCAGGCTAACTGTAAGGTAAGTGGAAGTAAGGATACACGCTTTAAAACCTAGATTGGGGGTATTAGCAATTCCTTTTGTCAATTAATAGAAATTCCTGAGTACAGCCTATGTGCCAGGCACACTTTTGTAGGTTTGGGGCCAGCACAACTATGGCAAATCATATGGTCTGTTAAAGGTGACAGGTGCTTGGGGCGCCTGGGTGGCTCAGTCAGTTGAGCGGCCGACTTCGGCTCAGGTCATGATCTCGTGGTCCGTGAGTTCGAGCCCCGCGTCGGGCTCTGTGCTGACAGCTCAGAGCCTGGAGCCTGTTTCAGATTCTGTGTCTCCCTCTCTCTGACCCTCCCCTGTTCATGCTCTGTCTCTCCCTGTCTCAAAAATAAATAAAACGTTAAAATTTTTTTTTTAAATAAATAAAAAAAAAGGTGACAGGTGCCATAGGGAAAACAGAACAGTTTAGGGGGCATGAAAGAAGCTTTTAGGTAGGGAGGTGGTGTGCTATTTGAGTAGGGTGGAAAGAGACTTTGGAGCACAGGTTCGAAAACATGGACAGACACATGGGAAGCATGTCCAGCAGAAGGACTAGTATGTGCAAAGGCCCTAAGGTGACAGCACGGCTGGCATGTTCCCACTGCAGCAAAGAGGCCAGAACAGCTCAGTAGACTGGATATGGAGAGAACAGGAGGACAGAGCAACCCTCTAGGAGCTTCCCGAGTGTAATCCAAAACCAACCCCTATGCTGACAGCGTGGGGAAAGACCTCCGTATTGGTAGGTGAGAGTTTAAACAAGCAATGGGAACTTACATAAGATACTTGCCTTGGGCAGCAGCAGGACAGATTGGATCCCCACACTACTCTGCCAGATTTTAAGTTTATATGGAGGCCTTAACTGGATTCAGTCGTGTATACCGTGCAGGTGCTCTCAACACTATACCCCTCTATCATGGCTACGTCCTTGGCACAGCCTCTGGGAGTGGACACATCAAGCAGAACCCATACTCCAAAGACAGGGAAAGGGTGCAGAGCCCCTGATCGCCCAGCTCCAGCTCACGGGTTAACTGGCTAATGCATCCTTCCGATGACTTTCCCCAGCAGGAGGAGAGAGCAGAAAACTAATGGGTGAGGAAGACGGGGGCCTTGTGGGCCATAATGAAGACTTTGACTTATATTCTGAAATTATGTTAATAGTGGGGAAATGAGAAGAATAAAGAAAAAATAGTGTCAGGTAGCTCCTATGTGTCTCCTGCTGTGCTAAGGACTTCAGGTCATAAAGATGCCAGAATACAGAACTGTGAGCACAAAAAGCACACAATCAGAGCTACGGATTACCTACTTTTCCCTTCCTCGTAGAACTTCTGAAATTTGTACTCAAGCGCTATTTACGCATGACCTTCGTACACGAACTTGACATAAGCAGAGCCAGTCTGGTGAGTAGGCGAGCTGAAACCCACATATAATATAAGTCGAATATAATAAAAGCTCCAATTTGTGAACATTATCAATAAAATGTGGACAACAGCAATGATAGTAACGCAAACATTGGATTAAAGAACGACAGTAGGTGCTTAGGCGGTAGTTATGTGAACTGATGAGCATGAAACACTTTAGCGAAGGGAAGGAAGGAATAAACTTTGACTAGAGTCACAGAGAAGGCACTCCAGAAGAGGTAGAATTTCCCATGAGTCCCCAAATGATGAATCTGCCACGGAAGGACTATCAGATAGGGAGATACCCATCGCCAACGGTTAAGTGGGTTGTGTCACCTGCAAGAGCCCACGCTGCATGAGAATGTTCTGGGTAGGACAGAGCAGGAGCTTGGCAGAACGACACAAATTGGGGCGGTGGGTTGGGGCTTACTCTGCACTCGGAGCTACAAGGATAGAAAGGGAATGGCCCCCTTTGGTACTGAAGACGAATTTGGTTGCGATCGACAGAAACCGACCTGGCTCAGGCCAAAAAGAGATTCTTTGTTTTGAATCATGTGACTAAAACATCCTAAGAAATATCTCAGGCGTGGCTGTTTTCAAGTGATCGAGGCATTAAAGATTCCTTCCATCTCTCTCCCTAGCTGGCTTCAGTCTAGATCAAGGGATCCTTCCATGGCGTCAGGCCAACAGCATCACGCTGGTCATCCGTGCCGTCTGTAACCTCGCAGACAGTCTGTCCTTTGGTCCTTACCAATGGTTTACTCAGGAGTGTGAGGAATAATTTTCATTGGAGCAACAATGGACAGTGCCCCCATCACTAATCATCACGTGGCCAGGCCGGAGTCAAACCCCAAGAGCCGGGGCAGATGAGGCATAAGACCAGCGTCCCTGTTTCCCCCAGAACCACCAGACTGAGGAGCTGTGATAGTTCTTCAAACAAAATGGGAAGTGCTTTTCCCACTAACTGACCATCAAAGACATTACTTTTCCAAACTCTCAAATGTCCACTCTACGCAGTAACCAAAAAAAAATATATATATATTTTTTGGACTTTTTAACTGTCTTGGTAACTCATTCTGCTCATTCTTCCTAGTACCATTTTTTAACATTATATTAGCATATAAATACATTTTATTTCCAAGGACAGTAATAAATTGTGAATACAAATGGTTTTAGTATCTATAGGAACATACCATCAAAAGGGAGACAAAAAAGTAACGTTTCATCTCTTGAATTATTTAACAGGTGGACTTTATCAAGCATCATGCTGCTATGTTTTTAATTATATCTTCACGAACTTAAACTATCTTTTGCAAGCTCATCAGTAAAGTTCTACAGAGCTCTCCTGGCTCACCAAGTTCAAAGCTACACTCTAGGTCGATTTTATTTAAAGTCTACCGACAGCATGCAGTGGGGAAACATTAAGTACCACTTAAATCTGTTACTGAATACCTCATCAGGAATATACTGGAAAAATACTCCAACTCTGACTTCATCGTGATCCATTACAAACTCCCGTTGGCCCAATTTTCACACAGATGCCTAACCGTAACATGAAAAATCCCTAGCTTTTAAGATGATGAATGGCGATCCTTCTTTCTGACCCTCATCAATTAGCATTCAAATCTAAAATCAACAGAATATTAACTTCTGTAAGGCCACAGTTTAAAGCTGAATCTCCCTAGATCCTTCACATGAGTGTGGAAGACATGACTCAAGGAAATCCAAGGGGACTTTTAGACCAGAATGTTCCAGTAAGAGCATGTAAACATTAAAGGATTATTTGGTATGAGGTCAGTTTAAGGAAAGATTTAAGTATCTAAGTGGTAACTCCTTCAGGTTGAGTAAAAAATGAAGATTTGTAAGAAAACTCCTCCCCATGAAAATTTTCATGTTCCCCCACAGATCTTGAGTCCGTCCCTACTTTGTAGCAAACAGTCTAATATACTTAATTCTTTGCAGCAGACATAGTGAGCAAAACCTACCAATTAGTCCCCTGGGCCCTGCCATGGTTACGAGCTTGAGCTCTGGTCAGGTAGATGCTTGGCTTCAAATTCCAGCTCAACGGGGGAGCTTTTTTTTCAGCTCTCCAGATCTCAGTTTTGCCCAGCAGAATGGGATTAAAATGATACCATCCCAAAGGCTCACCGCAAGAATTGAATGATAAACTGTAATGAAAGCATTCATCACCCAGCCCCACGTCGCTCAAGTGCTCAAGAAACCAAAGTGATATGAAAGAAAAAAGAGATTTAAGAGTGAACATATGTTACAAGATAGTTACACATGAAATGTTTGCAGGTGATCATTCTTCCTTAGGAAATTTGTAGTTTAATGGCTGCCTATTTAGGAGAAAGGTAATCTCACCCCTTGGTGTCTGCTAACTCAGACACAGCCAGGGTATCTCTTTTTGGTGTCTGTCTTATTTTGTTAAGTATCCCCTCCCCCCGCCCCCTCCCCGAGCTACTTCTGGGCAATTAAGTCCTATTTTTTTTAATTTTTTTAATCTTTATTTATTTTTGAGAGAGAGACAGAGCGTGAGCAGGGAAGGAGCAGAGAGAGAGGGAGACACAGAATCCGAAGCAGGCTCCAGGCCCTGAGCTGTCTGCACAGAGCTGGATGTGGGGCTCGAACTCGCAAACCGTGAGATCATGACCGGGAGCCGAAGTCGAAGGCTCAACCGACTGCGCCGCCCAGGTGCCCCAAGGCAATTATGTGCTATTTTATCTGAAGGTCTGTAAATTCTTTTCATTTCAATCACAACTAAATGCCATCCCTATTTTTGCTCTGTACAAAAACTAGAGCCACCCTCTTATTGGGAGGAGAGTATTGGCAGTGAGTACGCTATGAATTATACTGTAAGGCATTATTTCTCATTGTGACCACTCTGTGCATAAAAAAGTATTGATTAAAATGGGTCAATATATGTAACCCACATAAACAAGACTGAAAACACCAGGCAAGAGGATAAGGAACTATGGTCAATGAGGAATTAAAAAAATAGGGGTGCCTGGGGTGGCTCAGTTGCTTAAGCATTCAGCTTCAGCTCAGGTCATGATCTCGCTGTTCGTGAGTTGAAGCCCCACATTGGGCTCTGTGCTGACGGCTCAGAGCCTGGAGCCTGCTTCGGAATCTGTGTCTCCCCCTCTCACTGCCCTTCCCCTGCTCATACTCTGCCTCTCTCTGTCTCTCAATAATGAATAAACATTTTTTAAAAATTTTAAAAAGTTCTGTGATCAGCAGCTAAAGAAAAAATGCACTTGCGGGGCGCCTGGGTGGCGCAGTCGGTTAAGCGTCCGACTTCAGCCAGGTCACCATCTCGCGGCCCGTGAGTTCGAGCCCCGCGTCGGGCTCTGGGCTAATGGCTCAGAGCCTGGAGCCTGTTTCCGATTCTGTGTCTCCCTCTCTCTCTGCCCCTCCCCCGTTCATGCTCTGTCTCTCTCTGTCCCAAAAATAAAAATAAACGTTGAAAAAAAAATGCACTTGCTTTGTTTTATGCTAGTATGTGGTTTTTTTGTTTTGTTTTGTTTTGTTTGTTTTTTAATGTATGAAACTGAATCAATAGACCTTACGGGAGTGTTTTCTGGCTGGAGATATTAACGTTCTCAATATGCTTCAGACTTTTTCACCAGTGCCATCCCCAAAAGACATTCCATGGGGCATAGAAGGATCTCAAAAGATGCATTTCATGCAAACCATGATACTTTCTTCAATGAATAATTAACCTGTTTAGTGGTATCCACCTGGTTTTCAAATACTTCACCTTTTGGGGGAATATTTTGTATATAAGAAACCAACACGGCTAACATTAGCAGGAAATTGGAGAGTTACCATGGGCTATAGAGGCTCCATTATGTTTCTTACAAAGAGGCCATTCTTATTAACAGAAAAGAAAATTCCTACTTGCGATGAATAAATATAAATTACAAAGCATTGATAATAATTTTAGAACTTAATACATAGATACATCCTGGGATAAAAAGTAGCGAACAAGTAATGCCTAGTATGTTCCACATTCTGGAGCCTGAGGACATATATACAGGGAAACGCAATTCATACCAAATCGTTATCCAAGTGTGAATATTCGGCTAGCCTCGAGCAAGAGCTCTTCGCAATCACAGAGCAGAAGCAGCACCCCAACATAAAACTTGCACCCCGCATCCCTCTGGAAGCCCAATCCCGTGTGTTACAATGCTCTCCATCACAAACGGGCCCTTCCCCTAAACGGTTGATGCTCCGAGGCCAGCATTTGAAATCTGCTACATGTTTTTGGCTCAAACCCAAGTCCTCTCTTAGTCAATAGGCAGAATTCATTCAAATGAATTTTCTGCATCCAAGTAAAGTAAAGGTGAGAAAATACAGAAAGGCCAGGGATTGAAATAAAAGAAACTCTATCCCAGAGAATGGTCTCATAATTATAATAGCTCATTTTAATCACTGTGATTGTTTAATATATCATGAACACAGAGCTTTAAGGATAATAATTGTCTTATCAGTCACAATCTCTTTGTTATAGCCAGTGCTCATTTGGGATTTAGCACCACACAGCTCCCTCTTCCCCGTCCACTTCCCTCACATATCAAGTGGCCTTAATTACGTGGGCAGTCAGACACTCTCTGGAGACAAATCTGGAGATGACGAAACATCAGGTTAAGAAGAGATGCTCGCTCCTTCCTCCTTTGTCTCTGCTCAGTCCCCTGTCGCTAGCATTGCCTCCACAGCTTTCTCCATCTTGGAGATACTTTAAATGTGAAACAAGTAATTCAGCTGAAAATTTTCAGTTATTTTTTTGTGTGTGTGTGCATGCTTCATATGCTGGGTTAAAACCATTAGCATATAACAAAAATCTGAACAGATGCAACGCAACAGATTCCTTAAGGGAATCCATATTTTTACATATTTTGTAATAAGGAAACTGTCAGTCCCAGATGGTGTCAAGCTAATACCGGTGGTTTGCTTGCTGATAACATACTAAAAAATAAAATTAATTGTATTCTATTTGGTGACAATGAAGTCATTATCATATATACTGCACTCTTAAAGGAAACGGATCCAAAAGATCGGCTTCCTGGATGATTAGGTTTATTTAGTTTCTTGGCCTGGCCAGAAAAAAAAAAAAAAAAAAAAAATCCAACTTGGATCTTAAGAGTTGGAATTCCCTCACACCTGGCACGAAAATGCACTACGCATTATAAATGTGGTGAATTAGGGGAAAAAAAGAAAAAAAAATACCACTATGCTGAATTTCTAACAATATTAGTGAGAAGCCTGGTGGTATAAATACACGTCAGACACTTCCAATTCTACCTCCCAAAGAGTTACGTGAATTACTGAAATCGTTCTTGGCTAATTCGTGGTGAAGCCATCTTCCATATTTCAAGTCCTGGTTGGTAGCGTTGGCCAATCGTTTCAAGTCACGCTTACGCGGAAGTGTAAGCCTTGAATAGAAAATCTAATATTGGCATGCATTTTCGGAATACTTGCACAGTTATATTTCAAAAGCAGTGCATTTTCTTGATGTATCTTTTTATCTGCAATCCACTTCGAGTAGTTCCTTTCGTATATAACCTCATTATTTAATACTTATGATAATCATACAATAAAATGTCTCCTGGGGCTCCTGGGTGGCTCGGTAGGTTAAGCGTCCGACTTCAGCTCAGGTCATGATTTCACGGTTCACGAGTTTGAGCCCCGCATCAGGTTTGGTGCTGACAGCTCAGAACCTGGAGCCTGCTTCAGATCCTGGGTCTCCCTCTCTCTCTCTGCCCCTTCCCAGCTCTTTCTCTGCCTCTCTCTCTCTCTCTATCAAAAATAAACATTAAAAATTTTTTTAATGTCTCTTTTCATTCTCCTATTTTAACCACAACTCTTTCTAGATACTACATTGGAAATCATTTTTACAGGTAATATGCTCTTACCTTGTATTATAGGTTACATACTTTTATCCAAGAAAAAAACAAAAGGGACAAAAAAAAGTTATGACCCTGTACTAGCTATCTGTGTATCTATCTACCTATCTACCTCACTACCCATGAATTTTGCTGTGCCCCAAATCAGTACATTATGCTGGGATGTTTTCGTTGATGATGAGCTGAGATTATAACACCATATGCTATGTAACATTGGTTATGGTATTATTTTCCAAGTTAAGATTTATTCTTTGTATAATGGCATAAAGAGCATGTCCCCCCCCCCAATTGGACAGGACTCACTTGTAGCATAATATAGAAAAATAACCATAGTAAATATGGCTCCTTCTTTGGAAGGTTGGAAAGCCTGACAGTCCACTGACCAGGTCTTCAGAGATCATGAGCAAAATAAAAAATATATATTTATAAAAATCCATGAGCAGCCCAAAGTCTATAAATAATAGAATAGATTCACATACATTGAATCTATATATCATAAATGTTTTAACAGAAACACAATTTTTAACCCTGAATCGATACCATTTTTGATAGTCAGAGGCTACTTAGTTAACACCCAGCTATTTAGCTTGTCAGAATCTAAATTGCAGTAGATGATAATGGCTGTATAAATATCTATATGCAGGTTAGAATTTATTGGAAACTTATTTGTGGTAACATAAATAGAGCTGATTATGTTCTTTCAAATCACATAGGTGTTAGATGTCCTCCCTTAAACAAGATTCCCTGAAAGACTAACCCTTGGCATCGGGTGAGTTGATATATATTCAGTGTGCTAGTCTATGAAATAGCCATGGTTACTCTATGGGAGAGCAATGCTGTCAAACAAAACTTACAGACATGGAAAGTTTACAGAGACCTTAGCGGTCGCCATTTTTTTTTTTTCCCCTTCTGCTGGTAAGAAACTCAAGGGACAGGCCACACAATACAGACCTGGGACAAGGGGTTTCTAACGGTTTAATTTCAATTGTTGAAATGTGTATGCCTGTGATTTTCAATAGGAGATAGTAAAAGTCTGATAAAATGTGATTCGTGAGCAACAAATCAGCAACCAGATCAAAAAGGATCTCAAAATTTCAATTAATTTTGAGCGGCCTAACCCATAGCAGGGTGGCCATTTTAGGAGTGATAATTTCAAGGTGATGTCTCTCCATTCCTGGGCTTATTAGGATGCTTTTTTTTTGTTTCATTTTCTCAAAATCACCGACACATACACGAGGAGAAGAGGAAACAGACAAAACAGAAACATAGTAATTATCATCACCACTAACACCATAATTATCATATAATTTTATATATATATTTGATATATACATATATTTATGTGTGTACATATATACACACATATATATAAATGTAAAGTTTGCTACATATATTATGTAAAGTTTGCTATCATATAAAATGAGATCTGGACATTTTTCTGATATGTCAGTGATCCCAATCCATCCCAGATCTCAAGGTATCATATACCAACTAATTTGACTTTAAAGTCAGTGGCAGTATGGTGTAACTGAATGGTTCAGGGTTCGGATCCCAATATCATAGCTTGGGTTTTAGCTCAGCTTTAATGGGCAAGACTGTCAATGCCCATGAACCTCAGTGTTTTCAGCTCTTAAATGGAGATAAAAATGTCTGTTGTACTTACTTTTGCTGGGCCGCTGGAGGTCTCCGAGGACATAATTTACCTGGCCATGATTAGAACACTGGTAACGTTCTAGATCCGGTAGGGCTTGTGAAAATGACAAGTAGGCAGGTTTGATGAGAGGGTTTGGGGGTCCAGGCAGGCGACACAAAATCTCAGCGCTCTTTCTCCTCGGTCACGGGAAGCAGCGGCTTGCATTCTCCAGTTTGGAAGGCACAGGCTTGTCAAGCAAGATTTTAGCAGACTGTCTGGCACCGGGTAGAATTCTCCCAAAGACCTGGCAGGGGAATTAGTTTAAGTAATAGTACGTCAAATACTCACCCAGACAAATATTAGTTGAAGTTTCAAACGAATTAGGATTTCCTGTGCAGTGTTAGAAAGACACCAAGTTTGTCGTTGGAGGTTGATTTGTGCGAGGTCTGCCACGTCTTTCTGGAACATAAATATCATACTTTGCAGATTTCCTTGGGTAGGAATATATGGCCTTAGAAGCAAACAACACCTTGAAGGTCATTCCACGTCATAGTTAAATTGGATTCGGTGGTGTTCCATTGCAGTGCCACAAGTTTTATTAATGACACTCTTGGTTAGGAACGCTGGTCTAGACTTTATCGTTTCTGTTTACATTTCAGTCCCTCAAGACCTACCCCGTAGTGCTTAGTAGGTACCCCAAGCACATAAATAAACCAGCAAGTCCCGAAGTGCATTTGTTTGCATCGTAAATAACCTTGCCCTTGATGTAGCAGGTGCTGGAGCGGCTCAGGAAGAACCCGTTTTACATTTGATTATGTCATTTATTGTGAGGGTACCAAGTTTTCAAACATATCCCCAGTCTTTCATTCCAGTTCGGCCTGTGTAAAGCCTGAGCTTTCTGTCGAAAAGTCATTTTCAAGGGTGCCAGTGTATTGCCCGAGAAACGCTGTAATTCTGGACTAGCTATTACAAAACTTGAGTGGTCACATGGCACCGTGGCCTGGCAGGGAAACACCTGCGCTGTGCCCCAGAAGGAACACTTACCTGCTTTAATTCCCAATTCGCAGGCATTCACGGGCAAGAGGAAGAGGGAGAAAGAGTGACTAAAAGTGGCAAAATGTAGCCTATTGAATACCTCCATCGCCTTGTAATTGCTCTGGTCTAGGTACTTATTCTTGTAAATGGGATTTTAGGACCCTAAATTGGTGGGTGATGTGCTTGGTAATGTTTTGTGAGGGGTATAAAACCGGTTGAGTGCTTTAGGGGTTTAAAATATATACTTCGTCCTAAGGAGATTGAATTTTGGAAAGGATATTTTCTTGTTCATGCTAGTGAATTATGCTATTTGTCTAAGTAAAAGAATGTTTGGTTCAACAATTTTGACTTGGCGTTAAAATGGTTCTACGAGAATTCGCCAAGACCCCATAAATAAACATTAACGTGCTATGTGTGTATGCAACTACGATCCTCAGGGCAGATTCCTTTTCAATATAAACGCACAGCTGGAGTTAAAAAGATACCCCATCTTAAGAGGGTTCTTGCTTGCTATAGCCAGTAAGTTAAAAAAAAAATTTAAAGAACTGTTTCCTTTTACAAATCTTTCTTCTAATGGGTGCATTTATATGCACAATCCATAGCTGTGTTAAAGTAGCAGATTTCAATAGGAAAAGGACTTAGGAAGAAAGCCCATAGATTCAAAATAACGTAATCTCTTTGTATACTCTTTTGTATGTTTCAAGGTAATTTGATATGCATTATATAATGTCAGGATTCACAAAAACCCTTCAAATCAGATAGTACTTTACCGGGTAATAAGGCAAGAGAGGTAAATTGACAGGTACTTATTTCAGACGGCATCTAATCTTGTGGCTTTAAGACCACTGCTTGCTTAGCATAGCATAGCACTGAGCCATGCCCATATGAACAGTGGTTTGGATCAAAAAGATCTTTTTGCTTAACCCTTCTGATATCCTGGCTGTCCTCTCTCACTCTGGCAGCTCAAGCATGAATACTATTTTCAATATGGGGTGTGGTTATTCCCTTTGTAGGAACAGATCAGCCTGACAGGTGGTGAGACTTTTCAAAAACATCATTATTAATATGATTAATATTTACTTGAAAGACATCATCACTAGTCATTTCAAGAAGGTGAGGAACATGTTTATTCCTGATTTGTTCACTGCTAAATCCACAACACAGAGACAGTTCTCAGTACTTAGCTGTGAACCGTCAATAAAATGTTCCTGAAAGAAAAAATTCGCAACTGAATCCTGTAAAAGGCTCTGAGCTCCACATGGAAATGATGATTCTCTGAACCTTCGAGTTTGTGCCTTCAGATCTTGAGACTTCTTCTCCCTGCTTATTTACAACATTGGCACTGAGTCAAGATAGTTTATCAATAAATAATTTGCATTTATCTTGTTCCCTATAGTTGAACTGCTGCGTAAATCTTCTTTCCATTTGATGTTTTACTTTGGAGTGGTGATAATTCATTCCCATCAGGCTTCTGATCTAACAGTTATAGCTTCCCAAATACGTGGAAAAAGACACAAGGTAATTTACTAGACAGAACTCTCTCTGATGAGCTTCCCGGGTCACATTCAAAGTAGCTCATTTCTTTGATTAGCCGTATCTTTGTTTTCTCACCCCAAAAGGTGAAGTGCAAATAAGAACACTCTGGCCAGGAATAGTGTATGGACAGTCATAGTTTTATTCTCAAGGAGTCAGTGCTGGTTTATTTAAAGCTGTCCTTTATTTGAAGTGCCATTTTGTTATTACAAGCTTATATAATACTACCTGGCTTCCTGTTAAAAAATAAGTATTTTATTAATCCCATTGCTTGGGTTTATTTGTATTTCTGGTAAGAATAATATGTAATTTATTTCTCCCCACAAATAATATGTGAATATGGTCTCTTTGTAAAAATAAACAAACAAAACAATTACAAATAACACCCAAGTGCCCTTTACATAATCGCCACGACCACTTTCCTCCAGGCCACCAATCGCCACTTTTTCCTCAAGAGAAACAAACACTCACATTAATGGAGTTTGGGTAGGCCTCAGGTCTTTTTCCGTGTGCATGCACACAACCCATCTGGATTCACGCAAACTACGTAATACTGTTTTGTGGCTGGGTTTTATCTTTCATTTGTTTTTTCTTTAAAAATATTTTGGAGGACACCTGGCTGGCTCAGTCAGAAGAGCACGTGACTCTTGATCTCAGGGTGGTGGCTCCGAGCCCCATGTTGGGTGTAGAAGTCACTTAAATAAATAGAACTTAAAATATCTTTGGTGATTTTGTCTGTGGCTGTACCTGTAGCACAACTTCAATTTCTTCATGCCTATGACCTTGATTGCTTCATAATATTTCTTGGTATGGATACACCATCTATGTATGCCATGTAATTATCTGGCTACCAACAAACATTTAGATTGGTAATCAATTCTTTCCATTATTACCAATAATGCTGCCATGAATGCCCATAGATACTATCCTTACGGTTACCAGATTTATCAACTCAAAAAAAAAAAAGGAACATATGTATCCAAAAGAAAAAAAAACATTGTTTATCTGAAATTCATATTTAATGAGCACCCTGTATCTTATCCGGAAACTTTATTTTGTATGCAGATGTGCAAGTGCATTTTAGACTAGATATCAAGAATTAGGATGGCTAGGAAAATGTTAATGGACACCCTTTACATTAATTTTCATAATTTTTGCCTTCTGTTCCCCTAAATTGACATCGGTGATACTTTTGTTGTAGTTTTCCCAGACTCTAGAGGTGAAAGCTAGTTAAATTTACTTTTTAATTGCTTTTTTAGTGATATTTGTATATAAAAATGAGCATGGATGTCTTAAGAGCATGGCTTTGTTTTGCTCCACAAATTGAACATGCCTGTGAAACGAACCCACAGATGGAGAAATAGAATATTACCAGAGATTCCCACCCCCAGGTCCTTCTTCCCACACGCACAGCACGAAGAAAATCCAGTATTGTGACTTCTAATAGCTTAGGTTATTGTTATTGTTTTGTTGGGTTTATTCTTTACAAGAATGGAATCATAGCACATGTAATGTGTCCAACTTTTTCTGCTCAACATTTTGTTTGTGAGATTCATCCATGTTCATAATTTCCAATCATGCATTTTCATTGCTGTATGGTTTTAGCTAATTTTAAGACTATGACTTTTCCTCTGAGTACCACTTTGGCCCCATTCCAAAGGTTCGTGTCAGGTAATGTTCACGTTCTTTATAACACAGTTCTAAACTATGTTTCATATATCATTATTAATCCAATTATCACTTAGAATCAAATATCTGTGGGGAACCTGGGTGGCTAAGTAGATAAAGCAACCGACTTTGGCTCAGATCATGATCTTGCAGTTCACCCTGCTGTCAGGCTCTTCACTGACAGCTCAGAGCCTGAAGACTCCTTTGGATTTCGTCCCTCTCTCTCTTTCTCTCTGTCTCTCTCTCTCTTTCTCTCTCCAAACTAAATAAAAACATTAAAAAGAAATTTAAAAAATTGAATATCTTTTAATAAATGGGCTTTACACTCCCTTCTTTCTCCTTTTGGTTGATCAATACCTTATTTTTCTTGGCACATTGTTCCTTCCATCAGCTCAAAATATTGCTTCTTTTCTCTTTCAAAACCATGAATTCTATTTTTTTATGAAGTAAATATTGCTACTCCTATGCTGTTTATTTGCTAGGTATATATCCCTCCTCTCTCCCCCATTGCTTTGTTTAGGTGACTGTAAATAGCTGTTTGGTGTAGGGCTGGATTTTTTTCATCACCAAACCTTAAACCCTGCTTCCAAATAGGCAAATTTAGCCCATTCTCTCAATTTATAAGGACTGATTTAGAATGATTTTTTCTATTTTTAATTATTACCCGGAAATTTAAGAAATAAATATATTTCTACGCAAACTTTAGAGTTAGTCTAGCAAAATCTTCTTCCTGAGTCAATCAGGACTCGGCCTAATTTTCTATGCTGAATTACTATTTCTGCTCTCCTGAGGTTCTTTCAGATTATAATCACTTTCTCTTCAAAAAATCAATATTTACTTGCACTTAGATTTTTTTTTTATATCCATGGCTTTCTATATATTCTCTATTCTCACCATGTGCCATGTAAGTTCTTATTGATTATGCCTTCCAGTATTCCTTTCAAAGAAAGACTACAGATATATTATCCTGGACACCCATATTCCTGGTATTGTCTCATTTTACATTGCAGGCGTATCTGAGAAATTATCTGGCAGAGCATAGAATAATAAGCTCCAAACTATAATCCTTAAAGACTTTGAAGATACTTATCAATTCTATTACAGTTTTTAGTAGTGCCAATTAAAGTATGATGTCAAGCAAATTCCTATTTCACTTTAAGACCCTTTGTTTTGTATTTGTGTGTTTGACTTAGTGAAATGTTTAGCTTTGTTTTTTGTTTGTTTGATTGATTAGTACTCTGAAACTTCACCCAAATTTATTTAGGTTTTATATATTTTTGTTATGTATTTTTGTTTGTTTGGGAGAGAATTACTTATTCATTTGGCTTGGCACTCAATGCCCCTTTTCAAACTGGAGATTCATGTAGTGCTTCTATTCTGGATCAATTTTTCTATCATTATTTTACCATCTCCTTATTTTAATTCTCCCTAGGTTCTCTTACTGCAATTCCTATTGGATGGATGTCAGATATACTAGAACTATTCTCCATAACTTTTATGTTGTCTTTTGTATTTCCCATCTTGTAAACTTCTGTTGGCTGCTTTTAAAGAGATTCAAAGGGATACATGCACCCCAATATTTATAGCAGCATTATTAACAATAGCCAAATTATGGAAAGAGCCCAAATGTCCATCGAATGGAAGAATGGATAAAGAAGATGTGGTATATATACACAATGGAATATTATTCAACCATAAAAGAATGAAATCTTGCCTTTTGCAATGATGTGGACAGAGCTAGAAAGTATTATGCCAAGCAAAATAAATCAGTCAGAGAAAGACAAATACCATACGATTTCACTCATATGTGGAATTTAAGACACAAAAAAATGAGCAAAAAGGGGTGGGAAAGAGAGGGAAACCAAGAAACAGACTCTTAACTCTTGAGAACAAACTGATGGTTACCAGAGGGAAGATGGTGGGGGTGGGGGAGAGGGATGGGGTAAATGGGTGATGGTTATTGACGGCACGTGCTGTGATGAGTACCAGGTGTTGTATATAAGCGATGAATCACTAAATTCTATACCTGAAACTAATATTACACTGTATGTTAAAGAACTGAAATTTAAATAAAAAACTTGGAGAAAAAAATACGGCAAATTAGCTCAGCTCTGTATTGAAAGTACAAGTTAATCCTGAGATTAGTTGCTGTGATTATTTCAAGGTTCGCATTTTCATTTCTGAGATCTATTGTTGTTATTTTAGTGGTACATATGTTGTTATTTAGTGGTACAGTTTCTCCTGTAAAGTCTATTTCACCTGCTTTTCTGAAACTCTATTCTCTTAAATGTAAGTTCTTCCGCTTGTTGAATTATTTTCTTCTTTTCTACACATGCTATATACATTTTTTTAACCCATGTTTAGTGTTTTGGCTTAGTCCTTATTCTGGTTTCTGCCAGTTTTTGCAGACAGCACGGGAAGTTTGCGACTTGCTGAACTATTCCGTTTGAAATTAATAATTATTTTATGATAACTATCGTTGTGTTTGATGAGCTTAGAGCTTCAAGATCTGAAACGTATGTAAAGTGGTCACATCTGAATAATTATCTTACCCATTTAAAAAGAAGTCATGAACCTTCATTTTGCATGCTGCAATTTAAAGCTCTTTCTTTGTGCTGGGGTTGGATAAGAATTTAGTCATTCTCTGTCTTTTAGTGAGGAATCCTTAGACGACACGTGTTTTGATTTTCTGGGGTGGGTTGTCCTAAATATGTCTCCTGGGTCCCTTGGAAAAGCTACTAATTCCCTGGCACATCTCTTGGAGATTCTTACATGGGTAATCCAGAGAGATTATTTTTATTAACAGACGCTCCAGGTAAATCTCATGATCTGGCAAATTTGGGATAAGCAATACCTTTGCAACAGGTAGAAATCCACATCACTCATCGGCCGGGGGGAGGGGGGGCGGGCACTGATTTCATTTCACCGGAGTGATGAGATTAAATTGAAGTTTAATCTCAGGTAAAATTCTGGGCCCTTGTTGGGCAAACAGTCAAACATCTGCTAAATGTGATATTTTAATCCCTAATTGGTGACGTTTACTGTGCTTTGTGGCACTTGTGATTCAAAATCATTTTGCGGACACTTGACAGAGAAGGTATGCGGGACTAAACCGCTTCCACCTGCTAAAATAGGTTGCATTTTAAGCAGGGTTAACTGAGGTGCACCATTTGGAAATAGTTTGCAAAAATGCCTCAATTCTCTCGGGAGGCAGTCTGCTTGCCTTGTGGTTTCTGAGTGCTTCAAGGCTTAAACCTGATCTCCACGTCAATCAACCAGGAATCAAAAAGAAGACTGGATAACAGTTTTACTAATCTGAACAATTTTTGAACATGGCAGAGTTTTGCTGCCATTTGCTATCACCGCACCCTAGTTCTCGTGTAGAATTTTATGGCATACTGTGTAATATTGTGTCATTCGCTGAGGCTGATTGCCTTGACTTCACAGCAAGCAGTAATAGTTAATTTCAGCTAAAGCTGATAAAGATAGTTCTACAAATGGTTTGAATCACTGTCGTCAAATCCTGCGGTAAAAAAAAAGCTGGTTTCCCACGGCTTATCCTTATCAAGATGGGAGATAGACAAATGTCAAACAGTCTGAAGGTTTAATTTGTTTAAAGCAGGAATCAAAACTTGGCAAGTTCTGCGCAGGTTATTTATTTACTTGGTTGTTTACTTGTGGGGCTGGGATGAGAAGGTAGGGGGAGAAGAAAATATTCAAATTGCCTGGATATGTAGGATGCAATGGAAATATTGTGACCATATCATGTTGTATTCAGCACATGTATTTATTTAGCATTAATTAATTTTCCAAGTCGTTATATATGAGTAACCATTTGTTAATTGTGGCTCAATATTTTCCGTATTTCATGGAAGCAAAGAAACAAAGGAGTGTAGTTATGGGGGGGAGAGGAAATGCTAGTTTAAAGGGAAAAGAAGATCAATGTAAACTAACTTTAATTTAGATCCAAGGTTTGCCTTTTTCCTAATGACATTATCTATACAATCCCTGCTTGGGCAGATCAGACCCGAAAACTGGGGAAGGGTCCACCGGGTAATACTGAGGCCCTGGACAGGGGCATCAGAAACAAAGTTCTTGAGGATGTGACACAAAAGGAAGTCGATAATAACGTTGAGTAATTATGCCCTAGTGATTATATTGGTTATTACTAATATTAAAAGAAATAATTATAATGACATAAAATATTCCTGAAGTACGAGATTGAATAGCTAAGGCAAAATATAAAAATACCATCTGTAAGTAACTTTGGGGATCAGACTGGTATATTACCTTTCAGTGTGCACCTTTCTCCTGTGCACATTTCTGTTAGACTTTGTTTCTTCCAAATATCAGAAAAGCCATCACTAACTGATACTGACTTACATGCTCCCTGCCCCTGCCTGAGGAGAAAGAAAATGGGGAAAGAAGGAACATAAACCTCGATTCTGGGCTCAGATCACATGGCTAGGACCCAATTTTCCCTTCAATCTCTCCTCTGCTTCTTCAGGAATGCCTGAATTCGCACACAGCATGCCCCCACCCCCACCGCACATATACATGCACCCTGGGAAAACCAACATGGCTGCCAAAGTCAAAGGACTTTCTGCTTTTAGGATGACTATAGCGGTGAAAGGTTTGGGATGCCTGGGTGACTCAATCGGTTAAGCTTTCAACTGGATATCAGGTCAAGCAATGAACTCACGGTTTGTGAGTTCGAGCCCCATGTCATGTTCTGCACCAACAGCATGGAGCCTGCTTGGGATTCTCTTTCTCTCTCTCAGGCTTTTCTTTTTTTAAGAGCCAAGAGAGAAAAATGGATATAAATTCTGCCTTATGCATAGTAAGAAATATCTTCTCTCTCCAGAACCTTCCTTAGGTGGTAGTGCTCAATGAGACCAAGAGCCACAGTTGTGGTTGCAATAAATTGCTTTTTAAATTTTAGTTGTCCCATCAGAATGCTCATTGCGGGAGAAATCTTGTGTTTAAGGCAGCATTACCTCTTCACCTCCAGGGATGATCGTAATAAACTGATAACGATGACAATGAAAGCTAAGAATCATTCCTATGGTTTTGATGAGTTTTCTTTAGTCTGTAAAGACAGGAGGACTCTGAGCCTCCCGAAAATTGCGAGCTCTGGAACTCTGAGATTAGACATCATGAACATTGGTTTCTTGAAGCCCGAGTGGGGATGATGAAGCCTCCTGGCCAGGGGTATGCTGCAGATTGAAATATGCTGATGTAGTGAATATGCAAGTGCATTTGTTCAAGTGCCATAAAAATTTATAAAATCACTTTGACTAACACCCAGAGCACATCCACTAATTTTAGGTATAGTTTTTTTTTTTGTCTGAACATAATAGGTAGCCACTTTTTAATATGATGCATTTTGGTCCTTAACTCCTGCAAAATTTCATTAAAATGCATTGCAAATCACAAGACATAAACCCACTGGGAAGCTTAGGCTGCTGCTTATCTTTCCGGGTTCATGGTCAAGAGCTCAACCACAGTGAGTTTACGTTGCCTTTCTTTCCATATGTAGTACACCATCATGAGCCAGAACTTTTGGTATGATCAGGAACTATTATGAAACATTTCGGAGGCTCATTTTCCTCATCTGTAAACTGGGATGGTGACAATATAGGATCTCTTACATAATTTCTTCTTTTAGGGTTCTTTATTATTATTTTTTTTTTAGAGAGCGGGGCCAGCAGGAGAGGTCAAGAGGGACAGAGAGAATCGCAGCATGGAGCCCAACATAGGACTGGACCCCACAACCCTGGGATCACGACCTGAGCCTAAATCTACAGTCAGATGCTCAACGGATTGAGCCACCCAGGTGCCCCTAGGGTTCTGTTATTCTACTCAATCACCAAATTTGGTCAAGATCACACAACACTTTTAAAGTTTGTTTTTTTTTTAAGTTTATTTATTTAAAGTTTATTCTCTCTCAAAATAAATAAATAAAATAAAATAAAATAAAATAAAATAAAATAAAATAAAGTAAAAGAGAGAGAGAGTCTGAGCAAGGGAGGGGCAGAGAGAGAGTATGAAAGAGAATCCCAAGCAGGTTCCAAGCTGTCAGCATGGAGCCCAATGCGGGCTCAAACTCAAGAGCCATGAGATCATGACCTGAGCCAAAATCAGGTGTTGGATGTTCAACTGACTGAGCCACCCTAGTGCCCCAAGATCACACAAAACTTTCAAAGAACAAAGAGGCAGATAGGAACGTATGGATCATTGGCTGCAAGAAGAGGCCTCAATTCAACAAAGAGCTCTAAGTTGGGAACATAGAAATAAATTTTAAAAACACAGCTACTTAACATTTGGAAATTTACATCCTTATGGTCTAAAAATGTCAAAAAATGTCAAAGCAGTCTGCCCCAAAATGCAAATTATCCCTATAGGATTGCCCAGAATTGTGTGTAAGGCAAATGATAATCATGCCATTACATGACATATTACATGAAGTATTTTATCAGAGATAGCTTCTAATAACTTCCCAATAAGAAGATAAGGGGACATGTTATTGAATTTGGTTCAACACTTAGGCCTCTTATTATGCTACATCTAATAAAGTATTGAACTGAAACCACCAGATGGTTCTTCCTAAACACCAACGAAATGTTAACCTTTGAGGGAAATTATGATTATGATATCCCTCATCCCTATTTAATTTCAAGCACATGGTGAGATAGCATTGAAAAACTCTTTCCCAGTCATTATTACCATTGCTATTATTATTATTATTGCTCTTAAATAGCATTTATTGAGTGCTGTGTGCTATGCACCTTACTAAGTACCTTGTTTCATCTAATCCTCACAATGGCATTCTGTAGTCAATGCTATTTTTAGCCTCAATCCATGGCTTAGGAAACTGAAGTTCAGATGGTTGAGAGAACATACCCAAGACCGTAGAGCCATTAATCTGCTCCAGATGAATCGAACCCTGATTCATTACTATCAAACTTGACTTCATGTTTCCAAGCTTTTGGAAGTTGAAAGAAACCAACATTCCTCGAGTGCTACTATCTACCAGGAATTTTACATTCAGTGTCATTTCCTGGATAAAAATGGCATAACACTGTCTCAGCCCATTCAGGCTACTGTCACAAAATTATCAGAGGCTGGGTGGTTTATGAACACCAGAAATTTCTCTCCCAATCTGGGAGGCTGAGAAGTCGAAGATCAAGGCACAGGCACATGCCTTGTCCTGGGGAGAACCTGTTCTAGTGCATAGATGGCTGTCTTCTCCCTGTGTCCTCACATGGAGAAATGAAGAAAGGAGCTCTCTGGGAGTCTTTTCTATAAAAGGGCACTAATTCCATACATGGAGGCAGCACCCTGGTGACCTAATCACTTCTTAAAGGTCTTTCTTAAAGGCCATTTCTTAATATATATGATATATATATTATTATATTATATTATATATATATTATATATATTATATATATATTATATTATATTATATATATTATATATTATATTATATTATATATATATTATATATTATATTATATTATATATATTATATTATATATATTATATATTATATATATTATATTATATATATTATATATTATATATATTATATTATATATATTATATATATTATAATATTATAATATATAATTCACTAATATATATATAGTCTTTATTAATATATATATCGATTCATACAATCATTATTAGACTCATTATATTATTTTGTATTTTGCTTTTTCTTCACTCAGTGTCATACTATAAAACATTTGTTGTGGTGACATGGTTGTTATTATTTGTAAAAGGTAAAAACAAGTTTTTTTTTAAGTTATTTATGTATCTATTTTGATAGAGAGAGAGAGAGAGAGAACAGGCGAGGGAGGGACAGAGAGAGAGGGAAAGAGAGAATTGCAAGCAGGCCCCACGCTCGAACTCACCAACTGCAAGATCTTGACCTGAACCGAAATCAAGAGTCTGATGCTTGCTGAACGGACTGAGCCCCCTAGGTGTCCCAAAAATAAGTTTATTAAGGAATTTATGCAACCAGTCATTTATTGTTGGACATTAGATAACAAACATAAATATATAACATAAAATAATATAAAAATACACAGAAACTTTCATCGTAAGTTTATTATCACAGGATACCATGTAAAAATGTGTGACTTACTTGACTATAGCTGGTTAAATTATTGGCAGAAAAGTATAAATGACTTACAAAAATTCCTTTAAAACAACACTTAGATAACATTTTTTTCCTATTTTGAACATTTGATTTATGAATGTTTTCTAAACCCCAAAGTTATAACTTAATTTTTTAAAACCTAGGATAATAGCATCTCCAACCAATGGCAAAACATAGTTCTTTGATCTATAATCCATGGGCTACATACATACATTTCAGTTTAGCAAGAGAGGCCAATGGCTTAAAAATTTCAAAATGCTAAAACCTGTTTACTACATTTTGGCCAAAATGATTTTTTGCTGTGTACGTAAAATGTAACTACTTAGTTTGGGGCATTGGGAGACAGAACTTAACTTAATGAGCATTATTACCAGCATTTTCTAAAGTGTAAGAATGTGTTCTTGCTAGTAAACATTTTTGAAGATAATTTGCATGTAGGAAAATGCAGCCATTTAAAATATACTGTTCAATGAGTATTGATAAAGATATACTTGTACATGATAACCACCTAATCAAGTTATATAATATTTCCACTCATCTAAAAAGTTTTTCTTGGGTCCTTTTGTCATCCTTTTCTTCAAAATCATAAGGCCTAGATAACCCTGGTCTGGTATCTGCTTCTACGGATTAGGTTTTCTTTTTAACAAAGTATCACATAATTGGAATCATGCAGTATGTATTCCTTTGTGCCGAATGTCTTTTGCTCAGCACGTGTACTTGAGATTCTCCCACGGTTGAGATTCTCCCACGCAGTAGTCACTCGTTTCTTTTTATTACTGAATATTATTCCATTTTCTGGATATGTACCTTTCCATGTGTTGATGGACTTGGGGGTTGTTTCCATTTTTGGAGGTATTACAAACAAAGGCTGCAGTGAATGTTGACGTGCAAGTCTTCGTGTGCACACACATTTCACTTCTCTCGAATAGATAGGAGTGGAATTGGTGGGCCCTGTGATACGTTCACGTTTCACTTTCTTCACAAGTTGCCAACCTGGTTTTTTTTTTTAATGTTTATTTACTTTTGAGAGAGAGAGACAGAGACAGAGTGTGAGTGAGGGAGGGGCAGATAGAGAGAGGGAGACACAGAATCCAAAGCAGAATCCAGGCTCTGAGCTGTCAGCACAGAGCCTGACGCAGGGCTTGAACCCACCAACCGCGGGATCATGACCTGAGCTGAAGTCAGACGCTTAGCCAACTGAGCCACGCAGGCGCCCCAACCAGCCTGTTCTTCTTCAAGTGGTCTTAGCATTTTACATACCCCCGAGACATCCATAGGTGTTCTGACCTCTTCGCATCCTCAGCACCACTTGACACTTGTCAGTCTCTTTAATGTGAGTCATTTGAGCTCCACATAGTTGTAACTCACTGTGGTCTTACTGTGCGCTACCTGATGACTAACAATGCTGAGCATCTTTCCATGTCTTTATTAGCAACTTACATCTTCTGAAGTGTCTCTTCAATATATTCTTCATTTTTTGGATTGTTTCCTTGGTTTTTAGTTACAGAAGTAGATATTCTAGACACGTGTGATTCTCACTTATATGGCTTGCGATTATTTTCTTCCAGTCACGGTGTGGCTTACATCTTCCTTTCTTTAATAGTGTATTTCAAACCACAAATCATTTTGTTTGAAAGAACTGTAATTATCATTTGTTCTCTTATGGTTTATGTCTTTTCTGCCCATGTGTCAGGTAGTCAGGTTTTCTTCTAGAAGTTTGATCGTTTTAGCATTTGAATTTAGGTCCATGATCCATTTGGAGTTCATTTTTTAATATGGTGTGAGGCAACGGTCAAGGTGAATTGTTTTTCCTGATGGCTACCTGGTTGTTCTAGCATCATTGCTAAAAAAGACTATTCTTGAGGTACCTGGATGGATCAGTCAGTTAAGGGTCCAACTTCGGCTCAGGCCCACGGCTCATGAGTTCGAGCCCGGTGTCGAGCTCTGTGCTGACAGCTCAAGCCTGGAACCTGCTTCAGATTCTGTCTCCCTCTCTCTCTTTCCCTCCCCCACTCACACTCTGTCTCTGTCTCTCAAAAATAAATAAACATCTTAAAAATTAAAAAAAATATTATTCTTTCGCCATGAAATTACCTTGGCATCTTTCTCAAAAACCAACTGCTCATATATGCGACCTTGTTTCTAATGTCTGTTGTGTCCCATTGATCCATCAGTATGTCATTACTGGGACTTAGAACACTGCCTGGTAGGTAATCACTGTACAATATATATTGACTGATGAAACAAATGAAACCTAATAAGTGGGTGAATAAATTTATGCATATTTTAAATAGGAAGGTGCAGAGGTGCGCTAAGCCTCACTGGGTCCTGTCTTCAGCGGAACAATAGCTCTCATCCACCAGGTGGCAGGACCACTGGCGTCTCTAGGAGTCTCCAACGAAGAGCAGGAGGATATATGTATCACCTTCTCTGCTTCCACTTTTCTTTGCTCTAGCTGATGCCCTTTGCTTCCACTGCCATGAAGTGCATATGCACACCTTGGAAGTGCTGAGCCTTCCCTTCACCTCTGATGTTCCCAGGTATGTGTTTGCAGCACTGCTGTTCTCTGGTCTTCTTTTCCATGCATTCTTCCTTTAAGCCACTTGATGCTTCAATCCCACCAACAAAGCTGTTCTATTTAAGCTGCCCACAGTGATGTTGACCTGACCTTGATCTCTGGTGCCCCTAAAAATGCCTCTCTCTCTCTCTCTCTCTCTCTCTCTCTCTCTCTCTCCCCTGCTTTATCCACTATCTCCCAGGAAGAGTTCTTCATCTTCTCTATTGATGTAACAGTGTTTGGTTTTTTAGTGTAACTTGTGTGTGTGTGTGTGTGTGTGTGTGTGTTTGCATTCACTTGTGTGCACTTGTGAGTGGAGGATAGGCTGTGATGGGTTATGTTGTGCAACACTGTCTTTTGGTACCCCTGATTTTTCTCCCTGGGGAGCTCATTGCCTTTACCTATAAAGTAGGCTTTCCTCACTCTACTTCATCAGCCTGTCTTATATATTTAAATCCTGATCGTAGACATTTTATTTTTTATTCAAAAAAAACTTTTTAATGTTTATTTTTGAGAGAGAGAGAGAGAGACAGCAGACAGAGTGCAAACAGGAGAGGGGCAGACAGAGAGGGAGACACAGAATCTGAAGCAGGCTCCAGGCTCCGAGCTGTCAGCACAGAGGCTGATGCGGGGCTTGAACCCACGAACTGAGAGATCATGACCTGAGCTGAAGTCGGACACTCAACTGCTTAACTGACTGAGTCACCCAGGTGCCCCTTGTAGATAAATTTTAAACGGAATAACTCTCCCCCCGTTGGAAGTCATTTTTATTGAAGGAACTACAAATAAATAAATGTATGATAAATATTCAACTTCATTATGAAAAATAAAAGTAAATTTAACTTTTTCACTTACTTTTCTGGTTTCAAAAAGTCCAAAGATGCTGCTCAAGAAAATTCCGGAAAACTACATAACACATGAACTAGACTGTACTTACATTTAAAATTATGACACTGATCAGAATTAAGGTAGAGGCCTCAGCATTTCCTGAAATGCCCACTCACCTACTGAATTAAGAAAGTTTTTTTTTTAAACACTGAATTTAGCGTTTTGGTTTAGCATTTTCACTCTGGGCAATATACTTTACATTCCCACCCTCAAAGGATGAGAATGACCATTTACCGAGAGCCTCTCCAACAGAACATACTGTCAAACTTCTGAATTTTTGCCTGTCTTATGGGTGAAAAATAATATCTCAATATAGATTTAATTTACATTTAATTTTGGTTTCTTCTCATTTGGTAAGGACGACTTGAATTTCTTATTCTGTAAACTTTCTGTTTATATTTCTAGTACATTTTTATGAATAATTGGTCATTTTCTCTTCATTTTTATGAGTTATTGATAGGAAGATGAATTCTACATGAAATAAAATTGCTAATTTTTCCTGTTTTTTTGTCATTTTACTTTGGCTATGGCATGTTTTATAGTGCATATATATATATAAAATAAAGATTGATGTTTATGTATATATATATGTTATGATATATGATATATATTATAATACATATTGTATATACATTATATACATATTTGCATGTACATATAATCATATACATATATTAAAAATTAAATTCATCAATATGTTTTCCTCATTGCTTCAGGATTTAAAGTCAGTCATAAAAAATTCTCCCTCTTTCATCTTATAAAGTAATTTACCCAGGATTTCCTCTAGTACATTATGCATGGAGAATTTATCCTGGCATAATTCTGAGGAAAAAATACAATTCAAAAGCTTCTCCACATATTCCAAGACATCTTATTAAAAATCTGCTTTTTCCCCTAAGTTTGATGCCACATTTTATTATGCATAAATTTCCAGATGCAATTATTTCTGTTTTAATTTTCTACTCTCTTTCTTTGGTTGTCTATGAGGCAGCAATCCCATACTGTTCTATTTACAAAAGGTTTATAGCATATTTTGATGCCTGGGAAGGAATGCCTCTCTTTCTTCTTTCTTTTCTTTCTTTTTTTGTTTTTCTGCTTGTCTATCTTTAACATAAAATTTACAACAAATCTATCATTAGAATCAAATTTTGACATGTTTAGTCGAGGTCAGATTAAACAACTGACATCCTTATGAATATCCTATGTAATAGGCAGTTAAATATTTTATCTAAAATTTCAGTTAAGCAAGATGAACAACCTCTAGAGACCTGCTCTACAACATTGTAACTATGGTCAACAATGAAGTACTCGGACACTTGAAAGTTTGTTAAGAGGGAAGGTCTCATGTTAAGTGTTCTTGCAAACAAAATAAAATTATAGATATGCTTTTATATCTTTAAAGGAAGTTTGAAACTGTCCCTAATGTAGATCTTGGACATAAAAACAAAAATGCTTTAAATTCAATAATCATGTTGGACATGTTTCTAATGGATAATAGCTTTATGTATGGTGATGTAAACCATAAATGCCTTTATAACTGTCACAAGATTAGCCTCTTCTCACACACACACACACACACACACGCACGCACACACACACACTAAACAGGCCATGTTATTTGCACTTTTAGATCGTAAGTGCAGTTTCTTAAAATTGTGTTTTGGGGCACCTGGGTGGTTCACTCAGTAGAGCGTCTAGCTCTTGGTTTCAGCTCGGGTCATGGTCTCATGGTTTGTGAGCTTGAGCCCCACACTGGTCTCCATACTGACAGTGTGGAGACTGCTTGAGATTCTCTCTCTCTCCCTCTCTCTCTCTCCAAACAAACAAACAAACACACAAACAAACAAAACCTGTTGTTTTGTGAATTCCTGGGTCTTTAAGCAGTATTGACATGTAATTTAATATACCCACCATATGAAATATTCTCAGGTATCTAATGACTTTGCTAATTATTTATTTGCTGAATAGCCTGAAACGTCTCCCTCTTGTGTAGCCAATTTTAAGGCTGTAAATCAATCAACTAATATAAGCAAACTTACTTTTAAACTTGATTTAACTGAGGGGGGTGGGAAAAGCACCTTACAAATGCACCTTCTAATAAGTTGTAATGTAAAATGGCATTAGTTTATATGCTGGTATCATTAATTATCTTTTTTTAACAATAGCAAATTGGTAGGAGAATCATAGATCTTCATTTATAAGACAGAGTGGTATAACAATATTATATGAAATAGCATGATTTATTGAACCTGGGAATTTCAGTAAAAGGCTGAATGGCTTTCAAATCCAGTAAGAACCGTCTCTTTGCTGATCACATTTGATCTAGTGGGAACTGTCACTGTTGCCTGCCAACAAAATATGTAATATAACTTCCGCAAAACCTCCGTGACTTCCTGTCTATCACCGAGCTCGGTGAATCATGTGTTCCCCCTCTCTGTGAGAATGTGTGTGAACGAGGATGCCTCCCCGTATTTCCCGACTGGCTGCCTCGTGAAGCAAAACAAAGAAAGACTCAAACTTCACAATTGCCAATAATGAGCAATCATTACTCAAATTACTCCAAGCACTGATTAGGTTTAAAGTAATGAAGAAACCACCATAATCAATCATCATCAACCCAAAGAAAGTCAATCTGTGTGGAGAGACCCTAGGAATTAGCACAGGGCTCCACCTACAGGGTTCCCAGGGCAGAAAGACAGCAGGCTGGCTTCCAGCCGCATATACCATCCACTGTGCATTTCGTCTTTCGGCTGGGCACTCAGAGTGCCTGCCCGGAACTCTGAAAAGAGGCACACTAAATTCACAGTCACTTTTTAATGGTGTCTCTATGCCAACAAGCAGTCTTGATTGAAACACAGCATAAATAATGTCATATGTGCCAGTATTAAAAAAAATGAATAAATAAAAATAAAAAAGTCTTAGGGCAATCATGCCTATACACAGTAAAGATTAGATAGATAGATGACGGACAGATATATAGACAGGCAGGCTGATAGAAAATAAAACTTGCGGGGCGCCTGGGTGGCGCAGTCGGTTGAGCGTCCGACTTCACCCAGGTCACGATCTCGCGGTCCGTGAGTTCGAGCCCCGCGTCGGGCTCTGGGCTGATGGCTCAGAGCCTAGAGCCTGTTTCCGATTCTGTGTCTCCCTCTCTCTCTGCCCCTCCCGCGTTCATGCTCTGTCTCTCTCTGTCCCAAAAATAAATAAACGTTGAAAAAAAAAAAAAAAAAAGAAAAGAAAACTTGCAACTCTGCTGTGGTGGGTGATCAGTCATCTTCATTTACCAGGGTTGAGGGGTCCCTAGAATATGGCATCCTGTTTTAAAAATAGGATAGTCCTGGCAAACCATGTTGAGTTGGTCATTTGGTCATCCTGCCAATGTTATCAGCTTTCCAAGAAGGTAATGTTTTTAAATTCAAGTTTTTTAGTTTATTTATTTATTTTGAGAGAGGGAGAGAGAGAGAAAGAGAATCCCAAGAAGCTCCTCACTGTCAGCGCATAGCCCAACACAGGGCTCGATCTCATGAACCCATGAGATCATGACCTGAGCCTAGACTGAGAGTCTGACACTTAACCGGCTGAGCCACCCAGATGCCCCTTAAATGCAATTTCTGTTAATGACGGTAGCCACGTTGCAGGGGAAGGCACTGGACTATCATTAAGGAAGAATTTATCTACTTTTTACTACAGATGAGAACAACTTTCTAAGTGAGCATAAAATTGTCCTGTGCAGCATTTGGTTTCCACAGTTTAAACAAGAAAGCTGTAATGCCAAGAAATTCATCCTTGCCATGTGTTTTAAGTTTGCCACACTTGGCAAATTATTCAGATTCTGTCTACCTGAAACAGAATTATAATGACACCTTTAAGTATGAGGACGAGTCATTTTGACCCCAAAAAGGGCGTAAAAAAATTTTTAAGTTGCCAAACGCACTTAGAAAACTTGTGATCATTTGTGATCACGCATACATACTCGGGGGGGGGGGGTGCGGGGGGGAATGTACACAATATTTAATACACTTATTTGTTTGCCATTTGGAAGACAAATGGTGGTCTTCTGTCTAATACTACTTTACTATTTACTAAGCAGATATTATTTAAAAGAGAAATTGACTGTTTACCTAATTTAAACGTGTTTGGATATGTGTGTGTGTGTGTTTAGTTATGGTTTAATCTATAATGTATAATGAAAATGAGATATAAATAAGTGCAATCCAGTTGGTTTTTTTTTGCAATATTAGATTGTTTAGAGAAGTCCTAGAAAACCAGAAAGTTTCAAAAAGATGGATTATATTTTAAAATATTCTTGAAAACATTTATGAAAATGTTATGCTAACAGTGTCCATAATTGAACCGCACTGTCATGGGCTGCTTCTTCGAGCTAGGTACTCAGAGACAATGACAGAACCAGTCTTTTTATATAAAAAGTTTCCACATTACCCTTATTTAAAATGTACGTGGACCGTCCATCTTTGACAACAATAATAAATTATTTCCATGGTAACCCAGAGAAAGAAGCAAATACAATGTCATCTCAGCAGAGCGACAAAGGGGACTACAGAGGGAGTTCCTTGTCAATGTTTTGGTCAAGATACTGCACTGAAAACATCTTAAAACTAAATTATCATGACTGTGACTGAGGGTTAGCAGACTATAGAAAAATGAATTGTCAGAGGAGAGAGAAATCATATTTTTGGCAAAACTAAAAACAACAAGAATGGAAAGGAAAATATCACTTATGCAGCGTTTGTGTATAAGGACCAGAAACCGATTCGGGCTTTTAGCAGTAAATAAAAACTATATAACTAATAAGAAAAATAGGACAAATTAACAATTGCCCTTTGTCGAAATGTCAAAGTTTGTGCTGAAAAACGTTGTTAAGACATAGATTCAATTTCCATTTACAGCAATCAGCAATAATGTTATGTCAACAACTGATCTGTCATTCTCTTGGGTAATTTTGTTAACCTTGAATTTCAGAATATTTCATTATTTGGTAGATCCATTCTTGTTTATTTACTCTCTTTCGATTAAGTATACCTACTCTTAACTGGAAGTAGATTATGAATCTGAATTCCAGTTATTTCAAATGTTTACCCCCATTTTGGGGGTTATTTCAAACTTCACATTTATAGTAGCTATTTGGTTGCAGAGAGGTTACTAGCATTGTTATGCTAATAACATACTCTTTCTCATATAGAAACTAAACTGTCGGGGCGCCTGGGTGGCACAGTCGGTTAAGCATCCGACTTCAGCCAGGTCACGATCTCGCGGTCTGTGAGTTCGAGCCCCGCGTCGGGCTCTGGGCTGATGGCTCAGAGCCTGGAGCCTATTTCCGATTCTGTGTCTCCCTCTCTCTCTGCCCCTCCCCCGTTCATGCTCTGTCTCTCTCTGTCCCAAAAATAAATAAACGTTGAAAAAAAAAAGAAAAAAAAAAGAAACTAAACTGTCTTTCCCGTTCAGACACTTAATTCAGTATTAATAAGTGTAAATAATGCTAAATGCCAAAAGGATTGTATATGTTAATAAGAGGGTATTGGGGCTCCAAAAAGACAGCCTAGGTGAGAACTATTTTGCAAATTTACGAGTTTTCTCCTATTGATTGATTGTTCAGATGAACTGAATCCAAATCTTTGAGTAACTGGGATTAATGAGACAGTGAGAAAAGATGAAGTCACATTTAACACAAAATCACAGTTAAGATAACAATACCAGTAACAATTATCTTAATAGGACAATGGCATTGACAGAATTCTTACCAGGGCTGGTCACTGTTCTCAGTGCTTTGCATACATTATCTTATTCACTTTTTACAAAACCATTTGAGGGTAGTTACTCTTCTTTGTTTGCTAAGTAAGGATACTAAATAATTTGGCCAAGGTGAAAGCGCTGATTCAAATGCAAACAAGAGAACCAAATGATCTCTTGTGGGTCAACTGGATCCCGGCTGTTCAGAAGCAGCAGCTTCTGGGATTGGCCCACTTCTCCCACATCGGGCACAATTGATGAGTCAGGGAGGTCTCGGAGCCCAAACCCAGCCCTCTTCTGAAACCCCCAGGATTGGTGCTCCGACTCACTTCTCTCTTTAAAGTGGGGGATGGAGATTCTGTTGACCCAGGGGATTTTGCCTGGAGGGGTCTGGGGTGGCAAATCACAAATCGCTTATTCACTCCTACAACTGAGAATTACACATTTGGGAATCACAATGTGATGGTCCCAGTGCAGGTTTACTTAGGAAAGGGACAGATTAGGCAGGGAGAAAAGTAAGTCTACACAGCGAGCCTAGCCTTTTCGTTGTTTCCTCAAATACGGTCAAAACCAACTAAATCCCATAGTGTAATAAAATTGGATTTCATGGAAATTTGGTTGCAGTTTTACTATTAAAAAAAAAAAAAAACTTCTAGGGGCGCCTGGGTGGCTCAGTCAGTTAAGCGTCCGACTTCAGCCAGGTCACGATCTCGCGGTCTGTGAGTTCGAGCCCCGCGTCGGGCTCTGGGCTGATGGCTCAGAGCCTGGAGCCTGTTTCCGATTCTGTGTCTCCCTCTCTCTCTGCCCCTCGCCCGTTCATGCTCTGTCTCTCTCTGTCCCAAAAATAAATAAATGTTGAAAAAAAAATTAAAAAAAAAAATTAAAAAAAAAAAACTTTAAACCAGATGAAGAGTGCAGAATACATAATAAAACAGAAAAAAAAAAAACCCCAAAAAACAAGAGTTTCCAAGAACAGGGCAGTATTAGTAAGGAGAACTCCTCTCTGGCACAGGCCTCACGTGGCCAAGCTGTGTGTAATTTTAATTCTCTTTCTCTATTATTTATTTATTTTTCTGTCACAATGTTGATATGTTACGGTCTCTGGTCTGCCATGTTAGTGGCACTGCCTATTATAAGTGGCACTACACCTGATGTATAATTTTATATCTATATTAATTGCACCAGTGTAAGACATAATAAATGTAATTTAACAGACAATGTTGAGGGTTAACCTTTAAAACCCCTTACCAAGCAAAGTCTCTGAAGAGAGAAGAAAAAGTAATTCACCTCCATTTACTATTGTAGAAATGCCTTAAATATAAACTTCCTAGTTTTAAATGTTCCGTTCGAAAATAATCCCAGAGCACCTGAGTGGCTCAGTTGGTTAAATAGCAGACTCTTGATCTGGGCTCAGGTCATGATCTCACGGTCCGTGGGATTGAGCCCTGCACTGGGCTCTGTGCTGACAGCACGGAGCCTGCGTGGAATTCTCTGTCTCCCTCTCTCTCTCTGCCTCCTCCATTCTTTCTCTCTCTCAAAATACATAATAATAACAATAATAATCCCAAATTTCACTTACATATAAAAAGTTCACACAAATCAACATAAAGAAAAACAATGACTGTTCTCCCCACCCACCCCACCATGAGATAAAAAGCCAAGAGTAAAAAAGACAATCCACAAAGTGGCAAAAAAAAAAAAAAATGCTCATTATCATTAACAAAAGAAATAAAAATAAACTGAAGTAAGGATCAGATGATTTATTGCTCGTTATTTGTTGTTAGGCAAACCTAACATTAGCCAATGTTTAAAGATGGTGAAGTACAATTAAGCAGGTACACTTTTTAGAAAAAATAATTTGGTTAGATGTATTACAATATCTTAAAGGCACATATTCTGTCATTCACTAATCCCATTTCTCAAGATTAACCCACATAACAATATTTATAAAAGAGAACTAATTTTACTACAAAGATGCTCATATGGTATTATTTTCATAGTTAAAAACTGAAAAAAAAACAAATAGTAGGCAATGCGTATGACTGTAGGTTAATATAGTAATAATAGCTTTCAGTTATTTATCAAATTATTGTTCGGCGTCTGGGAATGTGCCAAATGGTTTACTTACGTGATCTCAAACCTCCTAAATACACTATGAGGGAGAAGCCATTTCTCCCATTTTATGGAGAAAGAAGTAAAGTCAGAGAAAGTTTGTCATTTTCCCCTAACACTCAGAAAAATGTGTGACTGGATCAGGATTCAAATCAGACTCCTATTATTCCAGAGTCTATGTTCTTACCAATACCCAGGACTGCCGCTCATATAATGGACAAGAACATGTAGTTTATTAAAGTGAAGCTTCTATAGGGCCTTTAATGACCTGAGGAGAGTGTGATGGGACACCGAGATGTAAAATAGCACATGACGTATACATTAAACCAGTGCTCACCGAATACATATCGCGTCGAGGCACTTGAGACCTCAGTTCAAAAGAACGCCATAGGATCAACTATTAAAAAAAAAATCTGGAAGAAAACATGAAATATGCTAGTAAAGATTTTTTGCTGGGTAGCAAAACCAATGAGTTTTTAACTTATTTCCAAAGTATTCGTTATTTTTTTCTGAGTCCCAAGGAACATGATTACATTACTGCCCCCACCTCAGTCCTTGGCAGGCCAGGCAGTGAAAGACTGAGAAATTTTGTTAGATTCATTTGTCCACCGAGTTTCTCTCTCATTTGGCTTTTAGGTGCCACACTACGAGTTTGGTTTTGGCAACTGGTAACAGTATGAGCTCAGTCAAAATGGGGTGCTCATTTTCCCGTGACTCTCCTACCAGATGCCCACAATTCAGCTGCTTTTTAGCGCAATCTTTCAATGTGGGTTCCTCTCGCTTAACGTTTCCTTGACATGTGCAGTGGAGGAAGGCGATGAGCTCTCCTGAAAACCAACCAAAACCTTTCTACGCAAACCTCCCTGAAAACGCGACAAGGCATACCAAGAATTCCAAGGTAGTGAAAACCCCAAGGTAGTAAATAGGCACGGCACATCGAATTCACTGACTTTTTTAATAATGAAAAAAACACATGCATATGTTCGCATGTCCTCTATTCCTCACATAGCAGCGAGCGTTACTCCTGCACGTCTGAAAATCGGTGTATGG
Source organism: Prionailurus bengalensis (assembly GCF_016509475.1). Classification (NCBI taxonomy): domain Eukaryota; kingdom Metazoa; phylum Chordata; class Mammalia; order Carnivora; family Felidae; genus Prionailurus; species Prionailurus bengalensis. The sequence goes on from NC_057355.1 coordinate 16,257,977, forward strand.
ACTAGGTTAAAATTCAGCATCGTGATCTGTAGCTCCTCTCCTACCAAAAGCCAAAGCTGTTAGGATCCAGAAGACTCTAATCTGCTCTAGGCCTTCACCCCTGGCCTCTCCGACCTTGCTGAGCTCTTTCCCTTTGCCACGTTCTCTCTTAGCCCCCTTCACTCCAGCCACGTGGCTTCTCCGAGCTTCTTCGAATCCACGAAGTCCCTTCCGGTATGAACTTCCTGTGCCTGTTCCCTCTCTGCCCACATTGCTTGTTTTCCAGCTTGACTAACCCCATCGACTTCTTTGAGCTTCCATGGGGCCGGTCCTAACTACCTTAACTACATTATTTAAATTTGCCACGCCCCTCCACCTGGAACTCACTTCCTTACAACCTTGTTGTATATTATACTCATGTTTCATCTTCCCTGCTTATCGTTTCTCTCCCACCATCAGAAGGTAAGCTCCTTGTGGGCAGACATATTGGTATTTCTGTTGTTAACTGATACATCAACAGTCTAAATATCCACGTATACCAGAACAGCCTCTGGCATATAATAGGTACTCAGTACGTATAGGTTGGATGAATGAATGTTATTGCTGACTGATACACAAGTGTAAATGCAAGATGGCCAGATCATATTCAACTCTATTTCCAGCTCCTGCCAGTCACTTCACAGCTATGTCTCTATCTTGCCCCAGTTATTTTTTTTTTAAGAAAATAAACAAACATCCATATCCCTAATTCCGTGTTGCCACCTCACAAGTCATAACTGTGAAATACTCATGGCGGTCGTGTTCCGGGGTGTTCCTTAAAATGTGCGTTTCCGTCTTATATAAACTTCACCCATGACCAGAAATTTGAGGACGCTGCCTCAGTTTCCTGCGTTAGCCCCCAAGTTAATCTTTAGCCCGTCATTCATTCCGCTCTCATACACGCTTCTGTTTTCCTAAGCCCTGATCCATTTTAGAAAAATCATGGTTGTGGTATAGAAACTTCTTCATCCACCTGCCCATTGTCAATTAATGATGCCTCATTAGACAAATCACTCAGAACGCTGATGAGGTTTTCCTGAACACAAAGGCCAGCTCAATCGATCGTCTTCCTACCTGTGGCTCTTGAGAGACCAGCCAGAGGTTAGTCCAGTTCTTGCGGGCCTCCGTTGTGTCAGCAAAAATTAGCAAAAAGGTGGCTAAGTTGTCAATAGAGCACAGAGACAATTAGTTAATGATTAGAGAGCCAGCAGTTGGGGAAATTGATAATAAAATGAGCCATCTTGGGTACATTTACATGCATCTAGAAAATCTATATAGCACAGTAAAAAGTATATTGCAGAGAGAAAAATGATGTGCCCTGAAATCAAATTAAACAAGAGAATTTAGTGGTGGACAGAAATTTGCCCAACTTGGTACAAGGTCATGGCTGTGTTAGAATAATGCAGTGGTACCTATTCAATAGGTTGATTATTAACCGACGACCATGCTACTTTCTTTACTTTCTACATAAGGCCTTCCTTCTAAATTTTTATTGATTGATTGATTCATTCATTCAACTTTTTAAAATTTATTTATTTTTTATGTATTTATTTTAAGTTTTAAATGTTTATTTATTTTGAGAGAGAATGAGAGAAAAAGAGAGAGAGCATGAGCATGTGCTCAAGAGGGGGACAGGCAGAGAGAGAGGAGAGAGAATCTGAAACAGGCGCCTGAGCTCAATCTCACAAACTAGAGATCACGACCTGCGCTGATATCAAGAGTTGGGTGCTTAACTGGCTGAGCCACCCGGGCACCCCAATTCTGCTTATATTTACTGAGTACCAGTGATGGGCCTGACACTGTTTTAGGCACCAGGGGAAACAATGTCAAATAAGGAGGCTTGTTCCCCACTACCCCTTTACAAAATCAAATATTATTTATTTTGAGAGAGAGAGAGAGAGAGAGTGTGTGTGTGTATGTGCACACGCACGGCGGAAGGGCGGAGAGAGAGAGGGAGAAAGAGAATCTGAAGCAGGCTCTGCACTAGCTGAGAGATCAGCACAGGGCTGGATCCCATGAACCATGAGATCACGACCTGAGCTGATATCAGGAGGCACCCCTCTCCCCACTGCCCTTAAAGAGATAAAATTCTGCGGGGCGCCTGGGTGGCTCAATCGGTTAAGCGTCCGACTTCAGCTCAGGTCACGATCTCGCGGTCCGTGAGTTCGAGCCCCGCGTCAGGCTCTGGTCTGATGGCTCAGAGCCTGGAGCCTGCTTCCGATTCTGTGTCTCCCTCTCTCTCTGCCCCTCCCCCGTTCATGCTCTGTCTCTCTCTGTCTCAAAAATAAATAAATGTTAAAAAAAAATTAAAAAAATTCTGGTAGAAATGTCAGATTTTAAAAAGAAAGAAACTATGAAAATAATAAATTGTTATAACTGTATTCAAAATATGCTCAATATATTTGGGGATAAGAGCAGGGAAGGGCCCTTCAGAGTGTTAGGACAAGGGATTAATCACGGAAATTTAAAGTATACGTTGTAATATATTTTACTCCTTAGAACACGCCAGCTCTTGGGTGTCCCTTAGCAGGTAATGTGGTGTTTGCCTCCAGGGACTGGAATGAGTGGATGCCGCCTTCACTGTGGATTTATCCTGCTTTATTTAAAATTCTGCTGGGGTTTTAGCCTAAGGGTGTATCTACAGTCACTGAAAACGATGGGGGTGTCTGAGGTCATTTTTCTGACAGTTTGCAAATCACTTGAACCTGCTGTTATCTTTTAAACGGCAGCAGTGGGAAATCGTGCCAATTCAAAGTAACCCTGCGCGAGCACCAGGCAAAGATTTTCCAATGTTAGAAGGATCACGCCAAGCAGAGACGCCACAGCACTTTGTGTCGCCTTGGACAAGATGCAACTCTCCGACGCCAAACATCGCGTAAGGTGTCAGAAAATTCAAGTCATGACGTCGCAGGGGCAGAGAATCCTAGAGCTAGAAAGAGCCTTATTGAAATCATTTACGCTCTCATTTCACAGCGACGCCCTGAAGGCCAAGTTCCTTGGGGGAAGATCTGGCCTAGAACCCCTCCTGTCTCCAGGCCTGATCAAGCCCAAGCCAGAGAGCTGAAGGCCAGGTATAGCATGGCCAAAGAATATAAAATTTCAAACTTTACAGCTACATGGAAACTTGTTACATCTACAAACGGAAGTACGTGCAATCTCATTTCAAACCAACATTGTTCCTCTAACTCACATTCCCAAACCCCAGAGTAAAACATGTTTCTGCCAAATTTATTTTTACTTCCCTCCAGGCCCATTTATGTACAATTAAATTGATTATCCAGCCAAGTCTCCCCATATGAAAGCAGAAAACTGATTTAGCCGGTGGTTTTCATCTGTTAATTGGATTCCTAGTGTAAAGACACATTTTACTTTTTTTCTTCTTTTTTTTTTTATTTGGAGGAAATATGTGAAAAAAGTAATTTTTCAATTGAAGATGTCAATTCATTCTCCTAAAAATAAAGCTTTCTAGTAGTACTACAAACTTGATGTTTCTAGCTATGAACTTATACCGATTTTTCTTCACTATTTTCTTTTTTTTTTTTTTTAATTCTTTAAAATGTTTATTCACTTTTCGGAGAGAGAGAGACAGGGAAAGAGAAAGAGAGATTGAGCAGGGGAGAGTCAGAGAGAGAGAGGGAGACACAGAATCTGAAGCAGGCTCCAGGCCCTGAGCTATCAGCACAGACCCTGATGCAGGGCTCGAACCCATGAACTGTGAGATCATGACCTGAGCCGAAGTCGGACGATCAACCGACTGAGCCACCCAGGTGCCCCTCTTCCCTATTTTCTAAATTTCTCTGCTGCGGGGGTAATACAGACATAAATAAAACCATCTTCTGTTTAGATTGTTAATAAAGTTATATAATTCCATTTGGACTCACCCTATACAATGCCAAGACAACTGAGGCATTCAAACTATCAGTTAAATTAGTCCATCGATCAAAGAGTTTTTTGGTTTTATAAAGATAGAGCCATATTTCTCTTTGCAATGACAATTTGTTACACATCGACTGAAATATTTGACTCCATTCAGGTGGTCGTAGCAGAAGGTGGAAGGGAAGCATATTCGAGGCTTAGAGTTTTTCATCTTATCTACTCTCCATTCTTCCATAATGATTAAAATAAAACTATTAAAAAACAAAACAAAACCTGTTTTCCAGCTGAGCATATGACCACGAGGATAAAGACTACATTTCCCAGCTCTAGATACATTTATATATAAAGGGGAGATATATTATGTACATAAACAGATTTATTATAAGGACTTGGCTCACACAATTATGGAGGCCGAGAAGTCTCACAATCTGCTGTCTACAAACTGAAGACCCAGCCAGTGGTGGATTTACAGCCTGAAAACTGGGGAGCTAATGGTATAAGTCGGTCCCAGGGCAGGAAAAGACCCAAATCCCAGCTCGGCAGTCAGAGATGGATAGAAATTCTTCCTACTTCCAGTATTCTGTGCTGTTCAGGCCCTCGGTGGTTTGAAGGAGGCCCACCCACACTAGAAGGCAATTTGTTTTACTGGGTCTACTCATTCAAATGCTAACATTATTGTGAAACACCCTCAAAACACATCCAGAAGTAACGTACAATCAAATATCTGGACTCATCATGACCACATCAGGTTGACGCCTAAAATTAGGCATCCCTGTAGCCTTGTCACTCAAAAGTCCTGCCCAGTGAGATTAAAATGAGTGTGGCAGAGGAAGTCAGTGGGGTTCTCACAGGGGCCTGGAGGCCAGCAAAGAAGAAGGGATGGCCAGCCAACAGCACAGTCAGAGGCCTTTCCTGGCAACTCTCGGAAACAGAACCACAAGCAGCCAGATAAAACCACACAGGCCCTAGATGGCTGCCCAACTAGGCAGAAACCCCTGACAAAATGAAGAAGAAAAGACCTGAAACCCTGCTTCCAAAAAAAAAAAAAAAATCCCTGTCCCAAGTAATGAATATCCCACCCCCTTTTTAACAACTGTCCGTAAAAGATGGGAACTTGAACCCCTTAGGACACAGCACTATTTCTGTTTCTTGAACTCACCTGCTCTCACATCTGGAGAGTGTGCTTTTGCTTTAATAAACTTTCCCGCTTGTGTTGCTCACCCACTGTGCTGGCTGTCCTTGGAGTCTTTCTCGTGAGGAGACCAAGAGACTCTAGCAACATCTTTGGGAGGAGCTGGGTTGAGACCTCAGGGCCCAGGTCTTCCCAGTTCACCCAACAACAGATGTACTGAGCCTGAATTCTAAGAAGTGTCCCTGAAGTAAAGACATGCTGTCACCTCCCACCCTTTCCCCTGTGTTATTTCTGTGATAGATAAATTGGAGAGCTCTATTGAGCCATGAGCTGGTGATCACAGAACTATCATGGTAACTCTGGATTATCTACATTTTCAGAAGAGGAAAATAAACTTCTGTTTGGTTTAAGCTACTGCTATTTTGGGTTTTTAGTCATTTCCACTTTTATGATGGAGAAAAGAGAAGAGTGGTAGGAGACAAAACTACATGAGTGTACATTGAGCATTTACTATTGCTTTAAATGGGTTATGGGATAACCATGATTTGATAACCACAGCAAATCATAAAAGAGCTATTGTAATCCCCGTTTTAGGAAAAAGGAGACTGACACTCTGATCTGCCCTGAATTCATAAAACTAGGGTGTGAAAAGCTAGATTTTGACCAAGTTCACTGATTCCAAGCCACACTCTGCTCTAGCAGATGCTATATAGTACTGCCTCCCAGAACTCCATTAGAAGTTGGTTATACAGGGCACTTGGGTGGCTCAGTCAGCTAAGCATTCGACTTCAGATCAGGTCATGATCTCACAGTCTGTGGGCTTGAGCCCCAAATCAAGCTCTGCACTGGCAGTGCAGAACCTGCCTAGGGTTCTCTCTCTCTCCCTCTTCACTCCCCTTTGTCACCCTCTGTTCCTCCCCCACTTGCACGCTGTGTCTCTCAAAATAAATAAACTTAAAAAAAGAAGTTAGTTATATAAAATGGGAAAAGATATTTGCAAATGACATACCTGATAAAGGGTTAGTATCCAAAATCTATAAAGAACTTAGCACTCGATACCCAAAAAAACAAATTACTCAGTTAAGAAATGGGCAGAAGGCATGAACAGACACTTTTCCAAAGAAGACATCAGGATGGCTAACAGACACACGAAAAGATGCCCAACATCATTCATCATCCGGGAAATACAAATCAAAACCAGTGAGATACCACCTCACACCTGTCAGAATGGTGAAAATGAACAACACAAGAAACAAGTGCTGGCGAGGATACAGAGAAAGGGGAACCTTCTGGCACTGTTGGTGGGAATACAACTGGTGCAGCCACTCTGGAGAACAGTATGGATATTCCTCAAAAAGTTAAAGAGAGGACTGCCCTCTGATTCAGCAATTGCACCCCAGGTATTTATCCAAAGGATACAAAAATACAGATTTGAAGAGGTACGTGCACCCCAATGTTTATAGCATCATTATCAACAATAGCCAAATTATGGAGGGAACCCAGATGTCCATCAACAGATGAATGGATAAAGAATATGCAGTAGATACACACAATGTAATATTACTCAGCCATCAAAAACAATGAAATCTGGCCATTTGTAATGATGTGGATGGAGCTAGAATGTATTATGCTAAGCAAAATAAGTCAGAGAAGACAAATACCATGAGATTTTACTCATATGTGGAATTTAAGAAACAAAACAGATGAACATATGGGAGGGGGGAGAAAAGAGAGAAGGAAACAACCATGAGAGACTCTTTAAGATAGAGAACAAACTGAGGGTTGATGGAGGGTGGTGGGTAGGGAATGGGCTAAATTTATGATGAGCACCAGGTGTTGTATGTAAGTGATGAATCATTGAATTCTACTCCTGAAACCAAAATTTCACTGTGTGTCTACCAACTAGAACTTAAATAAAATTTTGAAGAAAAAAAAAAAAGTTGGTGATAACCAAGGTGGAGTCTGGAATCATCTTTCAGTACCCAGGATCTATAATGCTTCATACCAGACTTTCATGTCATCAAAAGGCTGCAATGAAATAGAAAACTCTTCATATAAAATATATTCATCTCTTGAGGGATTTCCTAAGTCAGAATACTCAACCGCAATCAAAATATATAGCATGTTAATTTAAAAATAACGAAATGCCACGTCAAGAAGAGAGGTGTCTGTTATTTCAGGATCTTGTGGGAAATAAACCTTGGGTAAGATTAAGCCGAGTTTTGTTTTGTTTCGTTTTGTTTTTTTCTATTTTGTTTTTTTTTTAATTCTGTGAGAATTTCATGCACCAATTTGTTAGCTAGTTACTACATCAAAGCGACTGATTAGTGCTTCTCCAGTTATTGCTTTCACCTTCTTATTAGCTCACACAAGTTCCTTCTGCTCAGATGCTTGGTTTAGGAATATTTTCAAATATTTTCTTTTTAGTGCAGGGATTTGCCAAGGTTTTTTTAGATTCTTACATTCTCTCAAGCCTTTATAGATGACTCCTTTCCATTTCAGGGGTCTTAGCTGAATTGTCCAGCACTATTAACATACTATAATAAGAGGCTTTGACTTCATTGGGTTATGAGAGAACACCATGAATTCCAAAACGAGCCGTTAGAAGGTGGTTGTATAGAGGGACACAGGAGATACAGGTTATCTTCTGACCCAATTGCCTTTCCATTGATGTTCAGATACTTGGCTTTATGTGCCTCAGTGCTTTGACACACAAGCATCCAATTATTTTCAATTTAGAAATAGTTGTCAGCACCTATGCTTTTCAACCCTGACCATGGCTTTCCTAAGTTTCAAAGGGAACTTGATGTTGAAAAGAATAAGCACAGATTTATAGATGTTTGATTCCTTTTCCTTCTTCCTCCACAAATTATAGTAGCTTATATTCTGACCAGGAAGCTGATCTGACCAGAAAGAAAGTTTTCCATGGAAGCATAGCAGAGGTGCTATCCGTTCACAGAGAATGACAAAGGTAGTGACGTCACCCCAATTCCTCTCTCTCCCTGGTATTCCACACCTCTCTAATGTGGAATCCTATTGGCTTCATCTGGGAAACAATTACAATTTCCTTTTAACTCTTTAATACCACTGACTTTGTCCAGAAATGTCAATAATATTTTTTTTAATTTGATCCTCAGTCCAATTAGTCAGTGTTTAGATAGTTCATATCCATCTGGCTTGACCTAACAAATCAATCATATCTGACCAACCAACACAAGTTTATTGCCTGGCTGAATAAGCTGATGTGTTTAGTTCTACAACGTATGGTGTGAAGATGTTTTCAATTCTGGTTGTCACACTTGAGCCTATTCAAAGAATAGTTCAAGTTTTATCGAAACCTATATTTTAATGGTCCAATTAGCAAAAATCATAATGTTTTCACATAAGTAGCTTGCATATCATGGTGCTAGATCTTGAGTCATCCCCAAGGACTATTGGAAAGTTCAAGTATGCTTAAGGGAGAGATTTAGTAGTCCTCTACAGGATTGTGTTACCATCTCAAAAATGTCCTTTGATTTAGAACTGACAGTTCAAGTGTGATTATAAATTATAGAGTAAATCATGATGGGCAGGGGAATAAATATTATACCTGAGGGTTTGAAAGACAGTCTCTAGATACTGAAAAGCTTTAAATCAGCTAGTCTTGCTTATTTTCTGTTCTCTACAGAATACTGGCCAAAACCATGGGGTTTTGATGGCACCCTTCTAAATATTTGATAAACACTGTTTGTATTGCTATGTAGGAAAACTATTTGCTGTGGTAATACTTGGATAAGGATTAGATTCCAGCCCTCTTCCGACTAAAAAATTGCTTCAATTTTAATGAGTTTGAAATACTTAGGATTATTGAAGGTCAATCAATTCCCGAAACCTTTGAAGGGTTAAGAAATGCAAACTAATTGTATCCACTCATTAACATTTGAGGGATATGCCCTGCCAAAAAAAAGATGTCTTAGGTCCAGTCAGGAAGTAGAGGGATAATAAATGCCTAGTTTTCTCTCTCTGTGGGTAAGTTGAACACTCAGAGTAACTGCTATTTTGAGCTTGGTGAGCGGAAGCCCATGTAGATGAAGCCATGTGAGATCAGCATGGCTGCTGCAATAGCCATAAGACTGTGGGACAAAACCAGGGAAGGAAGGCTGAATGAGAGGCCTCAAACAGGCCATTAATCCATTTATTTGTTTGCTTAATGCTTAAAGTTTTTTTAATTTTGTGTTTTTTGTCTCTACTCCCAGCTTTATGGAAATATAATTGACCTATACCATTCTGTAAGTTTAGGGTTGAGAAGGTGTTGATTTGATACCCTAATGTATTGTAAAGTCATTACCACGCTTCAGTATTGCAAAATGATTAACATCTCTATCATGTCACATAATTGCCATTTCTTTTCTTTTTTTTTTTTTGATGTGAACATTTGAGGTCTAGTTTCTTAGTGACTTTCATGTATATAATACAGTATTAACTGTACTCACCGTGCTATATTTAGACCCCCAGAACTTGCTCATCTTATAACTTGAAGTATGTAGCCTTTGACCAATATCTCCATATCCCCCCCAATCTCAGCTCCTGGTGAACTTTATACTGAGTTCAGCCTTTAAGGTTCCATATATAAGTGGTATCATACAATATTTGTCTCTCTTGTGTCTAACTTATTTCATGTAGCATAATGCCCTCAAGTTTCATCCATGCTATTGTAAATGGCAGGATTTCCTTTTCTCATGACTAAATACTACTGACAAAGGTAATGATGCCATCTATAAATATATATATATATATATGTATATATATACATGTATATACACATATATAATGTATATATACATTATATATATACATATATACATTATATATATACATACATATACATATACATATATACATATATATACACATACACACACCACATCTTCTTTACCTATTCATCCATTGGCGGACACTTAGGTTGTTTTCTTGGCTACTGTGAATAATGCTGAAATGAACTTGAAAGTGCAGATATTTCTTTGAGAACCTGTTTCATTTCCTTTGGGTGTATACCCAGAAAAGGGATTGCTGAATTGTATGGTAGTTCCATTTTGAGGTTTTAGAGGAATTTTCATACTGTTTTCCATAATGGTTCCACCACTTTGGTTCCATCTCATTGTAATGTGATTTGCACTTTCAACAAAGTCGAGCACCTTTTCATGTACTTGTTGGCCATTAGTATGTCTTCTCTGAGAAAATGCCCTTCATTTCCATTAATGAAATGAATGTAATGCCAATCATTCCTCTTCCAATGTTTAAATCATATGGTTTGGTTATTTTTATTGAGCTGTATAAGTTCTTTATATATTTTGGATATTAACTCCTTATTGGATACAGAACAGACAGATATTTTCTCACATTTCATAGGTGGCCTTTCCATTTTGTTGTTTCTTTGGCTGTTCAGAAGCTTTTTCATTTTATGCAGTCCCATTTATTTATTTTTGCTTCTGTTGATTGTGCTTTTGGTATCATATCCAAAAAATCATTCCCAAAAACCTATATCAAGGAGATTTTCCCTTAAGTTTTCTTCTAGAAATGTTCCAGTTTCTGTTCTTATTTTTAAGCCTTTAAATCTATCTTTAATTAATTTTTGTGAGTGGTATAAGATAGGGTAACAGTTTCATTCTTCTGCATGTGATTATCCAGCTCCACAACACCATTTATTGAACAGATTATCCTTTCCCTGTAGAGAATTATTGTCTGCCTCACCAAATAGTAGTTGACTATATACAGAGGTACATTGGGTTTATTTCTGGGATCTTGATTCTATTCTATTTGGTCTACATGTCTGTTTTTATGCCAGTACCATACTGTTCTGATTACTTTAGCTTTGCAGTATTGTTTGAAATCAGATAGTGTGATACCTCCAGCTTTGGTCTTTGTTCTCAGAAGCTGAGAACTTTTCCAGTTCCACACAAATGTTAGGACTGTTTTTCTCTCTGTGAAAAACAACATTGGAGTCTGTCGAGGATTGCACTGAATGATGATTTGGGGGTCATATGAATACGTTAGCAATGCTAATTCTTTCAATTGCTGAACACAGGATATATTTGCATTAGTGTGTGTCTTCTTCAATTTCTTTAATGACAGTCATAATTTTTAGGGTACAGATTTTTCAACTCCTTAGTTAAATTTATTCCTAACTATTTTGTTTGGTTTTGATGCTATCGTGAATGAGATTGTTTTCTTTATTTCCTTTTCAGATGTTTCTTTGTTAGTGTATGAATGATGTCTCTCTGTTGATTTTGCATCCTACAAATTCACTTATTAGTTTATCAATTCTAACAGTTTTTGGGTGGAGTCTTTAGGATTTTTTAATATATATATGAGATCATATCATCTGCAAATAATGACAATCTCATATTTCCCCTTCTAAATTAGATGACATTTATTTCTTTTCTTTGCCTAATTATTCTCACTAGGCCTTCCTGTACTATGTTGAGGAGGAGTGGTAAGAATGGGCATCCTGGTCTTGTTTCTGATTTTTGAAGAAAAGCTTTCAAATTTTCACCAATGAGTATGGTGTTAGCCATGGACTTGTATAAGTCTTTTATTATGTTTAGGTATGCTATTCATATACCTAAGTTGTTTATAATTTTTATCATGAAAAGACATTGTATTTGGTCAAATGTTTTTTCTACATCTTCTGAGATGACCATGTGATTTTTATCTTTCAGTCTATTAATGTGGTGTATCATATTTGTTGATTTGTGGGCATTGATCCATGCTTGCAAGCCAGAGGTAAGTCCCATTTGATTGTGATGTATGATCTTTTTAATATATCATAGAATTCAGTTTGCTAATATTTTGTGAGAATTTTTGCATCTATATTCATCAAGATTATTGGTCTGTAATTTTCTTCTCTTACAGTATCCTTAACTAACTTTGGTATCCGTGTAATGATGGCCTTGTAAAATGAATTTGAGACAGTTCCCTCTTCAATTTTTTGGAAGAGTTTGAGAAGGATAGGTGTCATTTATTTAAATGTTTGGTTGAATTCACTAGTGAAATCATCTGGTCCTGGATTTTTCTGTGTTGGGAAGTTTTTGATTACTGATTTAATCTCCATACTCATTATCGGTCTGTTCAAATTTTATTTTTCTTCTTGATTCAGTTTACTAAGGTGTATATTTCTAGAAATTTATACATTTCATCTAGATTATCTAATTTATTGGTGTGTAATTGTTCATAGTAATCTCATGATTCTTTGCATTTCTGTAGTGTCAGTGGTAATGTCTCCTCTTTTGTGTCTGCTTTTATTTGCATCTCTTCTTTTTTTCTTAGCCTAGCTAAAATTTTTTAATTTTATTTATATTTTCAAAACCCAGCTCTTAACTTTGTTATTCAATACTATTGTTTTTCTGGTCTCTATTTCATTTATTTCTGACCTCCTATTTGTTAATTCCTTTTTTCTGCTAACTACAGGCTTAGTTCTTCATTCTCCAGTTCTTTGAGGTATATAAAGTTAGGTTGTTTGTTTGAGATTTTTGTTTTTTTATTTTACTTACTTTTTTTATTTTTAAATATTTATTTATTTATTTATTTATTTATTTATTTATGAGCGAGAGAGACAGGGAGAGAGTGAGAGAGAGAGAGCAAGAGCAGGGGAAGGGCAGAGGGAGAGGGAGACAGAGAATCCCAAGCAGGCTCCATGCTCTCAGCACAAAGCCTGACGCAGGGCTCAAACTCACTTGTGAGATCTCACTTGTGAGATCACTGCCTGAGCAGAAACCAAGAGTCAGAAGCTTAATGGACTGAGCCACCTAGGCATCCCATGATCTTTCCTTTTTACTAAAGTAGGCATTCATCTCTAGAAACTTCCCTGTAAGAACTGCATTTGCAATATCCTATTTGTGGTGATATGGTTGTTCCCATTTTTGCTTGTTTCAAGACTTTTTAAAAATTTTTTCTTTTTGGTCATTTTTCAATTCTTGGAGTATAATGCTCAATTTGCATATATTTGTGAATTTTCCAGCTTTCTTTGTGTTATGTATTTCTTGTTCATACCATTACAGTCAGAAAATGGACTTGCTATGATTTAAATCTTCTTAAGATTTCTAAGATTTCTTTAGTGACCTATATGATCTATCCTGGAGAATGTTCCATATGTGCTTGAGAAGAATGTATATTCTGCTGCTATTGGAGAGAATTTCTGTATCCATCTGTTTGCTCTATTTGATCTGAAAAGTTAGATTCAAGGATAATGTTTTTTGTTGATTTTCTGTCTGGATGATCCATCCCTTGTTGAAAATGAGGTATTAAAATCCTCTACTATTATTGTATTGTTGTCTATTTCTCCATTCAGATATGTTATATTTGCCTAATATATTTAGTGCTCAGATTTGGGTACATATGCAGTTATGATTATTATACTTTCTTGAAAAATGATTGCTTTATTATTATATAATGGCCTTCTTTGTCTCTTTTTACCATTTCTGGCTTAAAGTCTGTTTTGTCACCTCTGCTCTGTTTTGATTTCCACCTGTGTGGAATATATTTTTCCATCTCTTCACTTGAGCTTAGTGTGTATGTAAAGCTGAATTTAGTCTCTTATAAGCAGCATATAGTTGTGCCTTATTTTTTTTGTTTTTGTTTTTTTTTTACCCATCCACTCACTCTATATCCCTTGACTGAAGAATTCAATTCATTTACATTTAAAGGAATTATTAATAGGTCATTAATAATTATTATTAATAATTCCATTTTAGCAATTGTTTTTATGATTTTGTTATTTTATAGTTCTCTTCTTCCTTTATTCTTTTCTTGCTGCCTTCCTTTGAGAACTGATGATTTTCTGTAGTAGTATGCTTTGATTCCTTTCTCTTTCTCTTTTGTGAATCTAATGTCGTAGATTTTTATTTTTTGGTTAGTATCAGGCTTACGCAAAACATCTTACAGTTTTAATGGTCTCTAATATGCTGATAACAATTTATCCTCAATCGGATGCAAGAAATCTACACTTTTACCCCTTTTATGTTTGTGATGTCACAATTTACATCTTTTTTATCTCATGTATCCTTTGACAAATTATTGTAGCTATAGCTATTTTAATACTTGTTAAATAGTTAACACACCATCATACTAAAGTATGAGAGCATTCTGAATCTGACTATATGCTTACCTATATACATCCTCAGCTATAGGAGCCAGCTACAGGTGCCTGTGTCACGGCGGGAGCCAAATGCAAACACACGGACAGGGTTGGAGACCAGGACAGATAGCAAGGGCTGGGGCCAAATATAAGGTCACTAGTAGCTGTGGGGGCCCTGGCTGTTGACACATTGTCCCATGGTTGCACGGTCTTCCCCCAGGTGTAGAAGTCTCGGGGCATAGTTAAGTTGAGTCATATATATATATCACTACTGTTTGATGATGGAGTATTTCTGTGCATGGCCAACTTTATGGCTGTGTGGTTCAGAAAATACCCTGTTAGTAACACGCTGTGGTCCGTAGTCAAGTGCTTTGTTTCTGCTAATGCCTAGTAGCAAACTGGGATCTGTTCTTCTTACACACACACACACACACACACACATATATATATATACATATATATATATATAGCATATATATATACATATATATATAGCATATATATATATACACATATATATATAGCATATATATATATGTAAGAAGAACAGATCCCATATGTGTATATATATATATATGTATGTATATATGTACATATATACATATATATATGTACATATATACATACATATATATATGTGGAGAGAGAGAGAGAGAGAGAGAATGGCAAAACTTTGCTTCAAAATCTTAATGAGCTACATTGTGATATTGTGATTCACCTACAAAAGCCCTTCAAAGGCACTATACAACATGCCTTTTAACAGCGACTCTTCAAAGCACCACAGGGTTTGCTCTGGAATATGATCCAAGATCCAGAGCATCTTAATTTCAGAGAATTATCTCTAACTCTGGGCCCCACTCGAAACTGGCAATTTTATGTGCTATCTGATAAATGGGTTGGATCAGCGTGCCAAAATGAGGTACATGTTGCTTCCCAAATAAAAAGAAATTCGTACTGCTAACAGGACCCCAATGTTGCAGTTTTCCTTTACCTTGGAAAGGTTATATGAATATGCTAAGACTAATAGATCCTATAGATTTCGCCATAGAAGCAAGACTAAGTTTTTGTGGGATTGATTTCCCACCCTCTCACACGCTTGTGCCTTAGTAAGGTTTATAGAGTAATTGCAACTTCCTATTCACCAGGTACAATCAGTATAATATTATCAGTAGGGTGGGCCAGTCCTATGTAATGAAGATATAATCAGAGTCCCTCTGGCTTATTAGATCAGGGGTCAGCAAACTATGAACCATAGGTCAAATCTGGCCTGTGCTCTGTTTTTATATGGCTCATGAGCTACAAGTGTTTTTCACATTTTAAAAAGGCTTTTTTTAAGTTTATTTATTTTGAGAGAGAAGGGGGGTGGAGAGGGACAGAAAGAGAGGGAGAGAAAGAATGCCAGGCAGGCTCCACACCATCAGCACGGTCTGATGTGGAGCTCAAACCCAGCAACTGGGCGATCATGACCTGAGCTAAAACCAAGAGTCGGACGCTTAACTGAAAAGACATCTCAGAGATCAGTAACTGCATACTCGATGCTAGGTGATAGTGAAACAGTGGCTGAACTTTGAATCACAACTAGATTAAGCATATGATAATCTGTCATTCTCCGAGATCTATGTTTTTCTCCTGCACAGACCAAGTGGGCAAGTTTGAAAGGGAATATGATAGAATTCACCTCTACATTCTTCAGGTTCGTGACAGTGGCACTAATTTCTGAAATTCTTCTATAAATGTAGTAGAGCTCTTAGATTACTAGTTTGGTTGGTAGGAGAAATCCTGGGGACTTCCATAGTAATTATAAAGATCGCAGAAATAAAAAGATTCTGAGAGTTGTTGAATATATCTATTCTTACGATTCATCCTAGAACTGGGAAAATAACCACAGGCCAGATAGAAGGGTCAATTTGGCTCCTTGTGAAATCGACCTGAATCAAAACTCCATTAGTTAATTTCCTGGATGCTGGAAGCCCTGACTTATGACTGGTTGACAACCGTGGTGTGTGGGGACTCTAGAATTAATGTCAGTCAGAAGGTAGTGTCCAGTAATCTCTGAAAAGTCTGAATAATTTCTCTTTCTTAATGTATAGTTAATCTGTTCAATGACCACCAGTCTCTCGAGGGACCAAGAGGAAGAGTATATATAGTTGGCCGAGTTGCAGGTTCCCTCCTCATTTGGGATTGGACTTCTTATCCACTTAAAAGACACTAAGTAAGGAGCTGTGACTCTCTAAATGTGATTTGGGTCATACTTCTGTTAACAAACCTAAAACTTTGCTGCTTGCACAAACACGTGAAACTTTTGAAGACTCCTCATTTATTTCACTTCTAAAGACACCACAATTAGCCAAAAGCAAGGATCCCTGAGGGTCCAACCATTCTGATCACTGCTCTGACTCTATTGCCTATTAGAGTTACTACTCTCATCCTGTCTCTAATAGTTACTTGCCCCCACTGTGCCTTTTGTCACTCAAAGAACCCATCCACACGGTCCTAGTTTTATAATAGTGTTTCCCACTCATAATCGTGGCCTAAGGAGAAAAGCCATCACAGAATTCTTCAGGGGTGATAATTCTCCCCTCACCGATGTATCTCTCAAAGCATGGAGAGGTTGGTAAAGGTGATGTCCTCTGGACCCTCCTGGGGCAACACAGCAATACAGTTCGTGATAGTGGGAAATCATATATAAGCCTATACTAAAGCACTCCTATCATCCTAAGCCTTCAGGAACTTTCCTCTGCCTTATGCAGAGGGAAGTTCTGAATTCTTTGCTGCATTTAGTATAGGCCACTATTTAGTCCAGGTTTCAACAAACAATTGCTAAAACTCACAGCGTCACTCCCAGCCTTCTGTGCTACGAAAATCCAGAGTCTCTACTTAGTATATGTCTACTAATAAATATTTTCTAATTCAGGATCTTATTCCTCCCAACCTACTCCATCACTTTTATGGACCAATACCATGACTTATTCCCAGGTTTCTGTGGGGATAAATTAGCAACATCTTGCAAATCTGTTTGTGTCTGTTCTCTATAACCCTGAGGTCTGCATGGGTTGAGTGACGGTTTCAGATCTACCGTCAATGAGAGACAGTGGGGACAAATCCTGAAGAGCATAAGCAGTACCTGAAAACCAATGACTATTCTAGGAAGAGCTATCTCTTTGGACAGGGTAAGAATAGCTACCTCAACTGGCAACGAGGCTTAGCAGAATTTCAAGTTGCGGGCATTCTGCTTCACTGGTATTCGCCCATTTGTCTCCATCCTAATTTTGAGGGTCCCTCTTCTTTCCAATAAAAGTCCTCATCGTAAGAGACTCTGAAAATTTGCGAGTTCAATTTTCATTTGTATTCAGTCCCTTTCAGGACTAGCTTTGTTGTTTGTGTTTCAGAAATCTTACCCTTGTGGCTATCGGCGATAAGGGTTTTAGTGTAGTCACAAAAGCTTTCAGGTCCCTTTATCCAGATTATTGGCGGAGAATTTAAAAACTTGAACTTATTATTTTCTTTACTAAAGTTATCCTTTGTAACCAATAGGCCCAAATGCCATGACGCTCATTGTTTTGATGAAAATATTCTTTGTTTCAGCTATTTGCCCAAAGCCTTGCCTTTTATGGACACTTGACTCCAGAAGATGGTACATGACGATTGAAGTAATGTTTGGCTGCAGCATGCCAGGGACCGCTGGTGTCTCATTTACTGGTGATGACAAAGTCTTAAACACTTCTGAATCCAGTCAGATCAGAGAACTAATTTCACCTTTGGTTTCTTTTACTGTAGAATCTCTTCAAGGAATAGTAACTCCGATAGTCAGAGTTCCCTCAGGGAAGTAAAGCCACTGTGAGTGGTGGCGGAATAAGAGGTTAAATATAGGTACTAGACTTCCCACAAATGAGGGAGGAATGGGAAAAAGGAATGTCTGAAAGGGATAGTGAGAGGTCAGAGGGTCAAAAACCAGTTTGCCTGAAGTGCTAGTGTGAGTGAAAACTTGGAGTTTGAAGGGAAATATGAAATGGAACCATGGAACCATACAGGAGGAGCTCCCCAAAGGTTGTAGGAATCTGTCGCCTCTGTATAACTACTGTCCCTGTGGATCTATAGTCAAGCATCTGGTGGGGGGCATTGGGTTGCTATTGAGCTGCAAAGCCAGGAGTCAGGATGAGAAGGATGTTAAGAATCAGGGAGCAAAGAGGGCTGGTCCCCATTCCCAACCGCTATCCCTTGTTTCTTTATCACCATGCATGACTGTAATAACCTGTGCTTCACTTCTACCTTCTACAGCTCAGTAAGTTCCTCCTTTGGCCTACTCTAGGTCAGAACCATACAGGGAAAGTAATTCTGGGATATGTGTTTCCACCCTAAGCAAATAGAGGGTAGCAAAATCCAACACTGTATGTTCAGTAGAAAGAGTGGAAAAAAAAGCCAATATCATTCCTAGGTGTGTAAATTTCTAATGCGAAAGTAAAATCAGATGGGCTTTATTTGGGAAATGAAATGCGAACTAAGTTGAACATATGAAGGAAGATACTTTTCTTCATTAACTGCCTTGTATTAATCTCTGCAGCATGCAAGATCCACCCAAACTACCTGACTCCTAAAAGATATTTCATAGTGATAGATGGTATGATATTTATAGAAGAAAGAAAACAAATAGTCTTTGAAGATAGATTTGGGTGTAAGAGCTGACTCACAAACTTACTATTCATATAACCTTGAGCAAGTTCCTAAATCTCTCAAAGTTTTTGAAACTGTAAAATTGTGTAATAACACCTGCCCCTTATAGATATTCTGGGTATTAGAAATAACACAGTAGATATTTACCCACAGTTACCAGTTAATAAATGCTTATTATTTTTTTCTCTGTTATAACTCAGTCTGCAGATGAAAAAGTGCAAGAATGAAAACTTACCCTTGAGACATTTACTTGAGCTCTTAGAATGTAAACTGAATGTGCTCACATGTTTGTGTCCACCATGAAGCAATGCCTTCAGACAATTCATGACTTACCCATTTTTTTAATCTAATGTCTCCTCAAGAATGATTTACAAAGCAGGACATTTGGGGCCTTGGCAAATATGAATGAACTGCCATTTTTCTCGCTCCAAAATAAACTTATCAGAGATCCCCAATGATTGAATGTTTGGAAAATCTGCATTTTCCTCCTGAGAATTCTGATGTGATGCTTGGGGGAAAAAACCTGCAAGACTTAGAAGTGAAAAAATGATGGTCCTTCCAAATCAGTACCAGGTTACCTTGTTCTAGAACTAAAAAGAAAAACTGTTGGTTCATCAATACATATTGTCTGATATACCTCAATTCTGGACAGAGCATCCTCCTTTTGAAAATATACATATTTTTATTTATTTTATGTGTGTATATATAACAAGAACACTTTTTAAACTAGGCTATATCAATTCAAAGAGTTGTTACAGGAGGAATAACTGATTCAGCTTATCCGTGGATAATATGGACTGGGTGATGGGATGAGTCAATAAAAGATACCTTGGGACCAAAGTTATGGAATAGATTTTTTTTTAATCAGAAGGCATTCCTAGGATTTAAGACATACCACAAATATTATAAGGCATGAAAACTATTCTTTCTCACATATTCTTTTAAAGTTTATAAGAAAGGCTTTTCAAATGCATGACATGTCCCCCCAAAGTATCATTAGTCTAGCAATGCATTTTGCCAAAGATGCCCCAATTAAGAGTCCAAAGGGCTGTGATGAGGTTTTACTCATAGGCTGTTCCATCACATTAATTTGATTTCTATTAAAGGTTTTTCTTCTTGGGGCGCCTGGGTGGCTTGGCTGGTTAAGCGTCCGACTTCAGCTCAGGTCATGATCTCATGGTCCGTGAGTTCGAGCCCCGCGTCGGGCTCTGTGCTGACAGCTCAGAGCCTGGAGCCTGTTTCAGATTCTGTGTCTCCCTATCTCTCTGCCCCTCCCCTGTTCATTCTCTGTCTCTCTCTGTCTCAAAAATAAATAAATGTTAAAAAAAATTTAAAGGTTTTCTTCTTAAGACATTTTCTAACATTAGAGAACTTGATAACGATCAGCCTTATAAAGGTTGTTGTTTGTTTGCGATTGTGGTCTTGTGAAAGATGCTGTTCATATACTGTACAATCCTTTTTAGAAGGAGACACAAATGAACATATTCCATGGTCTCCATGGTCTCCGTACCAGTGGTGGCTGTATTTTCATGAATAAGGGGTCTATGTTTTCTTAGAGGCAAACCCAAAATACAAGTTTTAGAGTTCTTTTTAGAGACATAAGCACTAGCATTTCAATAACAATTTTATTATATTCCTAGGGTGCTCTGTTAATAAAGCGTTACATTTTCCTCTCAAATATATTTAATTTTTCAGTAACATTTTATTTTTTTTTAAGTTCATTTACTTTGAGAGAGAGAGAGCATGATCAGAGGAGGGACAGAGAAAGAGGGAGACAGAATCCCAAGCAGGCTCCATGCTTGTCAGTGCAGAGCCCAACGCAGGGCTCGAACTCGCGAACCGTGAGATCATGACCTGAGTTGAAATCAAGAGTTGGGCGCTTAGCTGACTGCGCTCCCCAGATGCCCCTAATTTTTCAGTAACATTTTAAAGACAATTTTATTTTCTTTATTTTATGTAAGATAATACCAGGACACAGAGAGGAGAATTAAATCATCCAAGAAATTCAATTAGTAAAGTGATAGAGGTAAATGACCAAGTAAATTTTCTGATCCTGAGAGCTCTTCCTAGTTTATCTTTCTAAAAACCAGGGACGTCATTGCTCACAACTAAATTCCTTGTTTCCTTTGACATTTAAGTCAGAACCAAACTAAAACATGAAAACTGTTGGATGTGAACTTGAACTGAAGGTTGGTCCTTGTTCATTCTACTGCCGGGTCCCCCTGTGCTCTGTCAGCCTCCATTGTTCCGAGTAGAAGCTGGAAACTAATTTAAAAGTTTGTATCCCCAATATAAGTGGTGCCTTCCTTCTCACTCATCAAACTAAACTATCTGACCTAGAGGCAATAGATTAAGTTATTGACTTATGAAAAATTGGCCATGTTTTTTTTTCCTCTTAGGGATATCATGAGTTGCTGAAAGTCCGTATAATGGACGTAAAAATCAACAACAACAGAAACGACCCCATTTTCTGCCAACACAAACACTGTCTCTAATGCAGCAATGAAAGATGCTCTTATCAGAAGCAGAACAGACAGATATAAAATCCAAGTACAGAACGGATATGTACCAAGAGGGAGCAATTGTGACATCGGTGAGTCACAGACTTGTGATCTAGATGTGAAATGACAAAGTGCCTCATAGCCATTGGGGCATCATCTTCCAAACTGGTTTTAGCATGACTGACCTCCACGTCTGAAACACCTGCTGCACATCACTGGAAGTCTCAATCTGCTTGAACTTCAATACACCTGCAAACAAATCCACCTTTGCGTTGTCTTCTGCTCCCACTGAAGTTAATCCTTCAGAGTACCCAGAAAGTTCACTGAAAAACACAAATAAATGCATGCCATTCTTCTGCTTACAATCCTTTAATACTTCCCATCAAACTTGGAACACATTCCAAACTTGACCTGAGCTGGGCCTGCCGTCTCTGGCCTCATAGCTCTTTCTCCCCCTGTTGCACTGCATTCTAGCTCACTGGCATTCTCTCTGATCTTCCAAAAACCAAGCTTATTCCCACTCCGTGGCCTGCTCATTCAATATTTCCTCTGTCAGGAATAACCTGCCACTTTCTCCCACCCTTTTCTCTCTTTGTATCTCAGTGTCAGGTTAAATATCCACTCTCCAGAGAGAACGCTTAGCTATTCTATCAAAAATATTCTCCAACTACTGTTTCAATTTACTCCATAGACACACCTCGTTTTATTGCACTTCACGGATACTGCATTTTTTTTTTTTTTATAAATCAAAGGTTTGTGGCAACCCTGTGTCCAGGAAATGTACTGGCACCACCTTTTCACTAGCATTACTCATTTCGTGTCTCTGCCACATTTTGGTAATCCTTGCAATCTTTCAAACTTCTTCATTATTATTGTATTTGCTATGGTCACCTGTGGTCGGTTATCTGGGATGTTGTTGTTTCTATGCCTGCCAACACAAGGCCCATCCTGTAGCCATGGATCAAGGAGTAATTTAGACGTCAGGCCTCCCCATTTAAGAGATAGATTCCATAAGGCTATAGCTGCCATAGGTAGGGATTTCTCTCATGGATCTGGGCCAACCACACCGAAGCCCTTCCGGAGAGAATTTACCATCCGACATGACATTAGGAATTTGTAACTCATGGGGAGAGGTCAAG
Source organism: Prionailurus bengalensis (assembly GCF_016509475.1). Classification (NCBI taxonomy): domain Eukaryota; kingdom Metazoa; phylum Chordata; class Mammalia; order Carnivora; family Felidae; genus Prionailurus; species Prionailurus bengalensis. Next base: position 16,280,426 of record NC_057355.1, read on the forward strand.
ATATCAACATGCACGGGAGTTTGAAAGAAGTTGATTCCAACCCTCATGGATGACTTTGAGGGGTTCGAGATCTTAGTGGAGTAAATAGCTGCATATGTGGTGGAAACAGCAAGAGAACTAGAATTAGAAGTGGAACCTGAAGATGTGACCGAATGGCTGCAATCCCATGATCAAACTTGAATTGCTTTTTATGTTTGAGCAAAGAAAGTGTTTTCTTGAGATGGAATTAAAGTACTTGCAAGATTGTTGAAATGACAACAAAGGGTTTAGAATGTTACGTAAACTTAGTTGGTAAAGCAGCAGCAAGATTTGAGAGGATTGACTCCAGTTTTGAAAGCAGTTGAACTGTGGGTAAAATGCTATCAAACAGCATCACGTGCTACAGAGAAATTGTTTGTTAAGAAAACAATCGATGCGGCAAACCTCATAGTTGTATTATTTTTTTAATGTCTGTTTACTTATTCTGAAACAGAGCGGGGCGCAGAGAGAGAGGGGTAGAGAGAGAATCCCAGGCAGGCTCTGTGCTGTCAGCGCAGAGCCCAATGCAGGACTCGATCTCATGAACCATGAGACTGTGACCTGAGCCGTTGTTGTCTTATTTTAAGAAGTTGCCACAATCACCTCAACCTTCAGCAACCATCACCCTGATCTGATCAGTCAGCAGCTATAAACATCAAGGCAAGACCTTCCACCAGCAAAAAGATTACACCTGAAACTCAGATGACGGTTAGCATTTTTAAATTAAGGGATGTACATTATTTTTTCTAGACATAATGCTGTTGCACACTCAATAGATTATAGTGTAGCATACACATAATTTTATACGCACTGGGATACAAAAAAATTCCTTTGACTTGCTTTTTTTGTGATATTTTGATGTACTGAGATGTACTGGGTTGGTCTGGCACCAATCCCACCGTATGTTTGAGGCAGGCCTGAATATAGTTTTCTTCATAAGGTTTATCATCCTTGGAAATTATTTTATTGATTAACTTATATGCTTATTTATTTTTCATTCCCCATCACTATATTCAAGTTCTGTGCGAAGAGAACACATCCATTTGGTTTCTGTCTATACTCCCTGATTCCAGAAGAATGCCTGGCACCAAGAATGACATATTATGGACAGGGAAAAGTGGTAAGATTGATGTATTATCGGAATCTGTGGGTTATTGCAAGTGAGAAGGAAGGATTGGAGGCACTCAGGAACCCTGATAGAATCCAATAGACCCTCATGTCTGTCTTCCCAACATGGGACAATGTACCATGAACACCCATCATGCCTTCTACCTCTGTTCTGTTATTCACTAAGACACCAAAATTCCCCGGTGACCCATCAATGCCAAACTCTAATTCATAAAGAGAATGGACATGATCACATCTGATTCAAGCAACCACCTCCCCTTAACAGTCAGACCCTTTCTCTCACACTTTTGGGATATATTATCCATTGCTACGATAACTCTTTTGATCTACACATAATGTGAATATTTCCTTCACTTTCTTACTCTGACTGAAATCTGATTGAGCCTTGAGAACACTTTTTCCCATCCCACTGACTTTTTCAAATGTTGACCATTTTCACTCTTGTGTCCTTCTTACCATTTGACTATAGGAGGCATAGGTAGACTCTTGTACTTACCTGGTCACTGTCACTGTCTTATATTCTAGTAATACTACTACAATCAAAATTCTTGATAGAGTCAATATCTATATGCCATGTCAATGTCATGGTATACCTTAACCTCTCAGTTCCTCGAGCAGTTTACCGCCAAGGATTTTGTTTTACACCCAAATCTCAGTCTCCCACTTAAGAGGTTATACCCTAGAACTCATCATTGACAACATTTTATACCGTCTCCATAAATCTCTATCCAATGCCTCTGATCCTTCCTTCTTCTAAACCCAGAGGCTCCTGCAGTGCATCAAACTTGCCACCTTCTACTGTCCATCCCACCTCATTCCTGACTTTCTTACTTATCCAGCCTACACTGTACAGCCCAAAACAATGGCTCCCAAAGTGGTCCTCTGACTGGAAGCATTGATATCACCTGTGAGCTTAGTAAAAATGAAAACCCATGCACCTATCATCATCTGTTGATTCAGAATCTCCATGAAGGGTGCCAGGAAACTGTGCTTTACTAAGCTGTCCAGGTAATTCTTATGTACATTTGAGTTGAGGATTGCTGTTCTCACATCATCACTTCTTTATATCTACTTAATTCTATGTTCCTATTTCTGTTATCATATTCACCAGGAAAGCCTCAAACCACATTAAATCCAACTCTGAGATAACTCTAGAGCCCACATTTGAGCTGTTCCACATGGCTGGAAGAGTCACAAACCATGATGAGTAGTCCCATTTGGTATTTGTCACCTTTCCTGAGCTCTTGGTGCTGCCCAGCTATTACATTTCCCTGATTCAGTGATCTTCCTACTTGCCTCATGGCTATCTCATCTATTCTCCAACACAATTCCTCCACCCGTCCCCTTCACTGTCCTTGAATGCTTTTGTTTCCTATACCAATGAGGAAATTAAAACATCTGAATTTCCATAGCTTCATTACCTACATGTGCCACCTACTCACATCAATATGTGTGTGTATGTATACATGTATATATAGAGACATATATATATAGACATGTATATATATATAGACATGTATATATATAGACATGTATATATATGTATATATATAGACATGTATATATAGACATATATATACATATATGTATATATACACACTATATATGTGTGTATACACACATATATACACATGTATGTATATACACACACACACTCTCTCTATATATGTATATATATACACATATATACACATGTACATATATATATATATATATATATATATATATATATATATATAGCTTTCCTGCCTTCCTTTACTGGGTAAACCATTCCGCTAATTTCTTCTGGATTCTATTCCTTTCCAAGGACAGCTCCAAAAGCATGGCTCTAGTAATTGTCCCTTCACTCCCCAGCAGTTTCATTTTTCACTACTTCCAGATAATTCCAATTCACATACAAATATTCTGTAATTTTTTCCATCTTAACAATAATTCTTTCTTGCTCCCACATCTCCCTCAAGATACCACCCTATTTCTCCGCACATTTTAGAGCACATGTTGGCAAACTTTTCTATAAAGGGGAAGGGGCAGATATGTTAGTCTTTGCTGGCCCGATCGTCTCTCTTGCACCCACTCAAGTCCGCCATTGCAGGACAAAAGAAACCATGGACAGTCTATAAAGGAATGAGTACAGCTATCTTCCAATAAAACTTTATAAAAACAGGTCATGGGCCATTGATTGCCAAACCCTGCTTTAGAGCAAAACTCCTGGAAAGACCTGCTTCTAATGACTGCATTTATGTCACAGGCTCATGGGCTCCCATTTTATCTCGATGCCACTCAGGCTTTCTTCTCCAGAAATCTAGAGAAGCACGTTATCAAGGTTCACAATAATCTCCATGCTGTTGCCTCTATTGGTCCATTTTGATTTCTTGTTTCACTTACTCCAGCAGCAGCACTGGTCACCACCATTTACTGCTTCCACATCTAGCACATCAGTCTCCCTTCATGGTCCCCCCGTCCCTGGCCCCTCTCTTCCTATTTCCTTTGCTAAATCTTTCTCTTCTCTCCAATGTCTAATTGTTCACATGCCCCAGAATCAGTCTTTCTACATCCTCTCTCAATCTTCCCTTTCTTTAAATGGCATCTATTTTTTTTTTTCCACTCTGAATTTATATTTCCCACCTGCACTTTTCCCTCAATGTGCACGATCCAACATCCCCAGCTTCCAAAAACACGTAGAACTCAACCATTTCATATTATCTCCCCTGCTGCTATCCAGACCAAGCCAGGTTTCTTGCTTGGGTTATGCAATCATTCACAAGTTATCTGTCTTATTGCAACCTTGCCCCGCTCCCCGCCATAAGCAGTTCAACATCATAATGAGCCTTTCAAAACATCACCAAACTCATGTCATTTGTTTTCTTGATAGCTTCCAAATATCCTCCCTCTCACAGAGGCCAAAGACCAAAATCCTCATATTGTCCATCAGGATCCTAGGTGGCCTGGGTGCCACCTCTCTTCTGACTCCATATCCTACCAATGCCACCCGATGCTCTGCCCTTGTTCACTGTCCTGCAGCTCAATTCCTGGCTATTTCTCGAACATCTCAAGCCCCCTTCTGCCTTAGGTATTCTGCCCTCTACCCTCAAGTAGCTTCATGCCTCCTTCCCTCACTTTCTTCACATCTCTGCTCAGGAGAAGTATTAGTGGGGGCTTTCCGGAGCATCCTATAAAAACACTACAAACCACTCCATTCTTATCTCAACATGGCCATCTTTCTCACGGTGCTTTGCTTTATACTTTGCACTTATCACTGATTGGTGTATACTTAGCAATTTGCTTATTTACTTCTTATTGTCTCTTTCCCCAACTAGAATATAAGCTTGGTGAGGGCAAGGACTTTGGCTTTTTCATTCATTGCTATTCTGCTAGTGCCTAGAACAGGGTGTTGGTACTCCCTGGGTTATATTTGTTGAGTGAATATTGAACAACTGAGTCTTTTTCTGTCTTCACAATCTAATCTTCTGGTCATTCATTGCCATTATATACTGTCCAGCTGGCAAATTTCAAAACCTCCTGATAAACTATGGTTCTTTCTGCCATTGCCTTGTAACCTTCTCAGTGACCAAAATCTTAGAGTCTTCTCCCATAATATTATAATATCACTCAACAATCCTTTGGCTATATTTGCATTTTGCAATTCTAAATTAACTGGCTTTTACCTCTAGCTCATTCAGGTCCTATTTTATAGTTTTTCAGACAATTAGCACTTCCATCAATCTGACCTCTCCTCTCCTATCAAAGTATATTTCTTTTTTTAAGTTCATTTATTTATTGTGTGTGCGTGAGAGTGTGTGCACTAGTGGGGGAGGGGCAGAGAGAGGGAGTGAGAGAGCATCCCAAACAGGCTCTGAACTGTCAGTGTGGTGCCCACTGTAGGCTGGAACTCATGAACCATGAGATCATGACCTGAGCCAAAATCAAGAGTCTGACCTTGACAGACTGAGCCACCCAGGCACCCTTTCAGAGTGTATTTCTAACTATGTGACCCCTTGACTTGAGAACCTTACGGTGTTCTCCATGGCCAGATAGTGCTTCTCAAACTATTGGTAGTAAACCATTCATTTGTATCCAATTTATTCTGGATTAATATTTTTGTAAAACATAATTTAAAAGAAATGAAAAAAAAAACCAAGAACCTACAAAATATAAAACCAATGTTTTTTATTAGACTGAGCAGATATAAAACTACACTTTAGTTGATATCCTCATAATGAAATAATAGGAGAAAAGAGAAATTTCAAAAACTCTACAATCCGTCATTGAAAATATAAGTATAGAAAATATATAGAGAAAATCTTTATTACTCTCATAACTTTCTGTTGTTCTGCAATCTGAAGTAAAATAATAAAGGAAATTTGCAAGTCCCTATACATAATATGTGTAACTATGCTTTGAACCAATATCAATGTTTGTCAATACCTGAAGTTGTTAATGTGAAAAATGAACTTGCTTGTTAATTCATCTAATCTAGGTTACATTAATAGCAACTCTACCTACAGGGGATAATATGTAAATAGCATTTAAGTTTTGTTTTAACCATATTCATAGGAGTATGAACAACACTCGGGACTCATAGGCGTGTTGATGGGAATGGAAGAAGAGATTTTAAAGCAATGTCAGCAAGCTCGCAATATTTTTTTTCATTTATTCAAATTGAAGCAAATGATGTTGTATTTTCAAAAGTCATTTTAAATTCTAAGTTCTAATAATTCATCCTGGAGTGTCGGAGATAAGTTTATATATTGATGAAAAAGGGGAATTCTGGATCTGTGAATTACCTATACATCTGTCACTTTTAATGGAAAAAGAAAAATCTTAAACTTCCTATCAACTTGGAAGTTGTTCTGTCATACCCTTTCACAGATGTGTAGCAAGACCATCCCATTTTTGTTAAATTTGTTATTAATTATGAAACATAATAAAACAATCTGTGGAACTCTGTTCGTACACTCTCCTAACTTTTGTTTTTTCTGTTCTATGTTACCTCCCACTTGCGTGAAAGTATTATGGTTTATTTTAAATGCTGAAGATATGAGGGGCATCTGGGTGGCTCGGTCAGTTAAGAGTCCTCCTCTTGATCTTGGCTCCAGTCATGATCTCACAGTTCGTGAGATTGAGCCCCACGTCGGGCTCTGGTCGGGCTCCGTGCTGTCAGCATGGATCCTGCGTGAGACTCTCTCTCTCTCTCTCTCTCTCTCTCTCTCTCTCTCTCTCAAAATAAATAAACTTAAAAATAAAATAAAATACCAAAGACATGGGAGAAATGAACAAATCTGGTTGCTGGTCTCACATCTCTACAAAGTTGGGACCAACCTGGTTGTTTCTCTTACAGAAACTCCAAGCATTCATTCTATAGTTCAAGCCTTTGCAACACAACATTTTTCTCTCCAAAACCATCATACCTGAGCACAAAATACAGTTGCTCACCATCAGCTACCATAGTATCACACAATAATGAGAGTATATTTAAGTTTCATGATTGTGTAACTCTCAATTTTTACTGCTATTACCAAGTCACTGTTTCGTTCAGCTCATTTTTTGTTTTTTTGTTTTGTTGTGTTTTGTTTTGTTTCACAGCAAAACATTCTCACTGAAGGAAGCAGTGCCCCGGTTTAGTTTCCAAGGCAAGCCCCTTAATCTAGCCAACACCTCAATAATATATTTTCTGGCATCACAGATGAATATGCTCCCCCACAAAGTGAGTACAAAACCACTTTTGCTGATATGGATTATGAGCTTGGATGTTGAGACAATACGAATTTACTCTAAAAGCTTATGACGAGTTATTGTCATGGATGTCCGTATTTCATCACGGATTCCGCTGTCCACTCTTGCATATGCACCGACAGCGCCACTATGCTAAGTGCGATTGCACACCTTCTCCCCCTTTTTCTCCCCCCGTGCCTTTTTTCTCTCCCTCCTGACTCTGAATTGATTACCTTGCTTTGTGTTTCACAAAGACCGAAGCAATCAAGAGAATTTCACAGTCTTCCACTATCACATCTACCACCTGCCACCCTCGGTCCACACACATTTTGCTTATTTTTACCACCTCCCTCTTGGCCAAGCCAGTGCTTGCAATTGCGTATTAGAGTCCTTGCTCACTGACTCAGAGATATCACCCCAACAATTTTCCCCTCTGGCATACACCGTTTTGCTTTCTGTTGGATTTTACCCTCATCTACAATCTATTATTTGTCTCCTTTGAAAGATTACACACACACACACACACACACACACACACACGTCCTCACTTCCTCCTCCAACTATTGGCTTCGTTTCTTTGCTCCTTTTGACAATAAAAGTTTCTTGAAAGCATTGTATACAGGTAGTGCCTTCAATTTTTCTCTTTTGTTAATGCTTATCTACTTATTTTGAGGGGGTAGAGGAGAAGAGAGAGATGGAGAGAGAGAATCCCAAGCAGGGACCACGTCATAAGCACAGAGCTCAACATGGGGCTCGAACCCATGAACCGTGAAATAATGACTTGAGCTAAAAATCAGAGTCAGACACTTAGCCCATTGAGCCACCCAGATGCCTCCAATTATTCTCTTTTAATCCCTCTCCAATCAGGCTTTCACCCCCGACCCCCACGGCTTCTCCAGCAGAGCTGCTGTCTGCCTCATCACTGATGAGTCCCATGTTGCCGGACCCCGTACTTGAGTCTCAGACTTCATTTTACTCCTACGCTCCTCTCTATATTTCTCACTCCCTTGATTTTCTCATTCAATGTCAAGGTTTCAAATACTTTGTGTATGACAATGGCTTGCCTTGTTCTACCATTTGCTCAGATCTCGTTCCAGGATTCCTGGCTTATATAGCCCCGCCCTACCTGACACCCTCCACTATAATGTCTAATGTGCAGAACTGATATTGGTTGATAGCAACTCCATTCATCCCATTGCTCAGGCAGAAGTCTTCCCTGAAGTCTTTCTCCCAGACATCATATCGAATCCCTCACCAAATTCTGTTGGACCTATATGCAAAGATATCCAGAATTTAACCACGGCTCCCCACTTCTACTGCTGAAAATTGTTTTGTAGAGTGTGCTAACTCATATTTCACAATACCACTAATCTCCATTAGTGCAATAATGGAATACTTATTATATTCATATGTCTGTGATATTTCTACTAAAGCACCATCTATAAGTCTACACAAATTAGTAGGTAGCATCTCAAAATTTGGAAACTTCTTCCAGAAAATATTTCTATTAAGCAAATAAAGAAACAAATCCTAATAGGAAAAAAATCTAACTCAAATAGCAGAGAGTTCAAAAAAATGTTTCCACATACCTGTTCAGTGAAACATACCGAACAATTCAAGAGGGTCAGTACTGATGAAAACAATCAGAGGGGTGCCTGGGTGGCTGAGTCGATTAAGTGTCCAAGTCTTAATTTCAGCTCAGGTCATGATCTAATGGTTCATGAGATAGAGTCCTGGTGCCTGCTTGGGATTCTCTTTCTCCCTCTTTCTTTGCTCCTTCCAATGTGCTCTCTTCTCTCTCTTTCTCTCTCTCTCAAAATAAAATAAAGATGGAAAAATTTTTTTGAAAGAAAGAGAACAATCAGAGAATTTAGTCAATTTAGTGAAAGAAAATCAGTTGACTGAATGAGTGACCCATACACAAACCCAGGTAAAATCACTAACATTCAAATTTTAGAAAGAATACAATAAAATCTTAGCTTTTTTTGGTGTTGTCATTGTTGTTATTTTCTTCCCTTTTCTTAACCCTCTTGATCAGTAGTAGCCAGCGCTCTGAGACCACCAATAAATTTCTGACATTGGAAAAACAGCAATATTGAGGGTTTGTTCATATCTTAAGGCTCATTATGAAAATTACCCAAATCAATTTTTTAGTGAGCATAGTTAATGAAAGGGTGCAGGACTTCTCCAGCAAAGTTAATATGTTCATTCATAACTAAACACTGACTTTATGAGAGTTTATATAAAGTGTTGGCAGTATCTGTTCAAGAGAGGTAAGCCATTTCTCTTTTTCTGAGTCTCACAGTGCATGAGATTGTTGAGTTTCTGATGACCCTAGCGCTCCTTGTGTTGGCCTGAGTTATTGCTGGTGATAGAGACCCCACTTTCCTGTCAGTTCTCAAAACAAATCACCCCAGATTATCCACATCTTAATCTCACCAGCTGGTGTGAGAAAATGAGTAAAGAGAAATAAAGATCTAAAACTTACTTTAAGAATGGGAGTGACCCCACTAAAGTTATCTTGAGATGACCATCTATTTCTTTTGGAGGTGAAGAGTCTGGATCAGGGCCTTCTAACATGTTCCATGTCCTCATGAATGATCATTTTCCCAGAAATCAAGAGTTTGTTGGTGAATATATTAGAATAGACAATCTCCGTGTTTTCTAAATAAATGTTTACCTCACTACGAGTCAGAGGTCATGGAAGGTTTGTTTGACATTTCAAAATTTTTTTAACGTTTATTTATTTTTGAGACAGAGAGAGACAGAGCATGAATGGGGGAGGGTCAGAGAGAGAGGGCGACACAGAATCTGAAACAGGCTCCAGGCTCTGAGCTGTCAGCACAGAGCCCGACGCGGGGCTCGAACTCACGGACCGCGAGATCATGACCTGAGCCAAAGTCGGCCGCTTAACCGACTGAGCCACCCAGGCGCCCCAACATTTCAAAAATAAGCTTGGTTTTATGCCCACAGAGGTCCCATCTGTATCAAAAAAAAAAAAAAAAAAAGCAAATCGATTTCCAGTTAGCACGTGAAGGATTTTAATTGAAGTCATCAAAATGTTTCAAAGGTGTGTAAATGCCATGTCAGAGCCTTTATTAGCAATGATATTGTTAGGTGCACACATTTTAGCAAATATTCAAGAGACTTTCAGAAACACAACTTCCAATTATGGAGAAAAAAGATATTCCAGAAATGCTGGATCCTATCTAGCTATGGATAGCAGAGTCCTTGAGACATACACGGAAATACATGAGGTTGGGGAAGAACGAGAGGGGGATAAGCAAGCTTCCCAGCACACACAGCCAGCCACAGAATCTCAGCTTCCTCTTCTAGAAAATAATGGGTCAGGCTACTGCCTTCCCTGCTCCACGGTTTGCCACCCTCCTCTTGTGCAGTTTGGGGAGATGTTTTGCAGCTGCGGTCACTTGGCTAGCTAACTTTTATTTATTTATGTATTTTGTGGGTGGGTGGTGGGGCAGAGGTGGGGGACAACCAGCTGAGGACCGTTTCATTTTTAACTCGTCATTGTAAGGAGGGAAAACAGGTGCAGCCGCTTTTGTACTTTGGGAGATCAGGACTCAAATTAATCAGAGGTGCAACCAGGGCATCTTTCCGGGTGAAAAACAATGCAGGCCCAGGATGTCCGCGCACTTACATTTAAGAGAGCATATCGCAGTGCAAATTGGGTCATCTCAGGAAATATAAAGGCATTATTCCTCCGAGATTTGGGGGAAAAAAATGTAATTACTTCTTCCAGCAAGCATGATTCTTTTCACTAACCTTCATTTTTGTCCCCTGGAAATGAAAAGAGGTTTACATTAAAAAGGCATTTCCTCTGACTCCGCGTCCTTGAACTGCACAAAATGTAAACCATTCCCTCCCTCCCTCTTTTGAAGAAAAAGGGGGTTTCAATCTTTCCCTCTGAACACGGTCCATTTAAATAAGGAGACGGAGTCCCATCTTTTCTATCAGGACCCATTGTTTGACTTGTCAGTAATAACACTTGAGCTGAAATTGTACAGGCGTCTCACTAATTTAGTAATTATTGACATGGTGCTGAGTAGGAAATGATAGCAAACAGAAGGAACTGTTAAGGAGAAATGAAATAAAAGATGTTCATATCATTGTTGAATAATGGTTGAGATCATTTTGTGCTTTAAGTAGGCCCAAGACACCTTTTTCCATTTTCCTGACACATTTATAATTTATGCTTTGTAATAGTTCCAAATATTTTTAGGACACCCGACTTTGTTTGAGAATCTTGCCAAACTGAATGAGAATCACGAAGCACACACAGACGAGTGGGCGACGTGACCCCTGCTGCAGCTTTCCGGCGACAGCCCCTCTCTCCCCAGCCTGCCTCTTCTTCTGATGCTTTTTGGTTTTTTTACTGGTTTCCTTTTTAAATTTGCATTTCTGTTTATTGTCGTGTTAGCTCTTAGCTGGGATCTCTGTTGCTAGGATAGGCAACGCAGCTCGTGTGTGGATGGCGTCTTCCTTTATTTACTTTCTAATCTGGAGGCTTTGCTTAGTGCCAAGAACTACCCCAAAGTTTGGTGAGTGTGGATTTGAAGGGCTCATTTTTTTTAAGTTGCATATTCGTGCATTAATGTAATTGTGCCAGTGCAATACGCATGTGTATCCATTAATGCACACGTGTCATGACAAACGGGTCGTCAAAATGTTGAGACCGGAGTGAACAAATTTGGAAACGATTTGCCAGAAGAATATAAATATTGACTGAGAAAATCCAGCATATATTTTTATAACCCTGAGGGTAAGGACGGCACCTCTCCTATGCAGCAACCACATTACGCGGCATTTACTGTGATGTAATGATTATACATCAGGACGTAATTCGTCACTGCTGGAGGACAAAGCCTTATCACACAAGAAGACGTGTCACAACAAAGTCGTACAGTATTACATTTTCTGTACTGCATCCTGCAATCAAATCACCACAATTTTTAGTAAGAACTGGAAACTTTTGTTATTTTATTTATTTATTTATTTATTTATTTATTTATATTTAAATATAGAGAGCAGGGGAGGGGCAGAGGAAGATGGAGAGAGAATCCCATCTCGACGCAGGGCTCGATCCCACAAACTGTGAGATCGTGACCTGAGCCAAAATCAAGAGTTGGAAGGCTTAGCCGACTGAGCCACCCAAGGCACTGCTAGGCACTTTTCATTTAAAATGCAGTATTATTAGATTTTTGAAATACTTCCCCAAAAGGGGTACTGATACAAAATCTGATCAAAATATGTAAGACAAATAAGACAAATAATAGAATAAAGGATGGAAACGAAGTAGACCTCCATGTCTCGAAGACTGGGTTGTAGGAGATTGTGATGAAAATAACAACAGTGATTTATGCACAATAAGACAGCAGCTAAGGTAAGTTGACTGCTCTGATGTGCCAGGTAGCATGCAGCAAGTTGCCTGTTTCTTCGAACAGAACATACTTTTCACTGGTACTCGGAGAGAAGGCTCATGATGTTGTCGGAAGTCAGGATTATGGTGTTAGCAGTGACTGACTCCCGATTCCTGAGCCAGAGCTCTCAAACACCACATTATTTTGTTCCTTCTAATTTTCGTCTCTTCTCTATTTTCCCATTGTTCTTTAGTTGACATTATTACTGTAAGGGTTAAGCAAAACACAATTTAAAAGAGGAGTCCACATAGCATGAATTTAGACAATAGGTCAATTCCTGTGTTATAGCTTGACTCTATGGTCTACTTACACTATACTGTATCAATTTTCCAGTAGCCTTCACATTTTTTAAAATGCCATTGTATGTCTAAATCTGAAAATATTGCAGAAATGGTTCAAGTGCTAAAGTACCAAATAAATGGGGAGGTGGCATGGATGAACAAACAAAAGATTTGACTAATATACAGCTAAGAAAAACAAATGCCCATTGCAAACAAAAATGTTACTTAGTCAAAGAATTTTTGAAACAATGACATCATCCTTGTATACAGATCATCTTTGGTTGTTTACATTCCACTGAAAACTATATACTTAGAAATTCCTTCGGGACACCTGGGTGGCTCAGTTGGTTAAGCATCCGACTTCGGCTCAGGTCATGATCTCACGGTTTGTGTGTTCCAGCCCTGCACCGGGCTCTGTGCTGATGGCTCAGAGCCTAGAGCTTGCTTCAGATTCTATGTCTCACCCTCTCTCTGCCCCTCCCTTGCTTGGACTCTGTTTCTCCCCTTCTCTCAAAAATAAACATTAAAAAACAAGAAATTCCTTTTTGGTTGTGGCACAGAATCATCCCTTTCATAATATTCTGCTGGGTTGTCAAGCAGTGCAGTCATGATCAGCACAAATAGAGAGTGTTCTTGGTCTCATTTGACTATACTGCTATGTAGACAAATTTCTCAGCTCATTTTATGTTCTAGTTGTGGTCAGAACAGTCTTAATAAGCACAGAGCCATTCAGTCAAGGACTCCAAAATCCAGTTGATTGGGGCTACCCAAGCTGTCCCCACATCTCTACCTCCCTCCAGGAAGTGTGTTATGTACACTGGGCAAGCCGGATAAAAATTGTTCCATGTCATTGTGTGAATATCCACATCTATATATTTTTACTGGCATCCTCTACATAAAGTCAGTATGTCAGCTTGTTAAATTATGTGGTTGAATCTCAAAATAGTTGATTTTGCCTGCAGTGTGCTGGCATCTAGGAATGAATGAATTATATCACAATCCCAAGCAATTGCTGATGTGTGAAATACGGAGGGGGCACTGGGGGCCATGAGAGTAACAAGTCCAGTGGTGCCAGGCCAGGACCCCAATGGGTTAGGGGTAAGGATTAGGGTTCCTTGATCTGTGAGCTCCAACCTATTATAGAGAAAGTGCCCAGCCTATTCCTTGCATTCTAACAGAGGTGATTCAACTGAAGATGTATTATAACTAGACTCACTTAATTTTTTTTAATGTTTATTCATTATTTTTGAGACAGAGAGAGACAAGTGCGAGCAGAGGAGGGGCAGAGAGAGAGAAAGACACAGAATCTGAAGCAGGCTCCAGGCTCTCAGCTGTCAGCACAGAGCCCGATGCGGATCTCAAACTCACAGACCACCAGATCATGACCTGAGCCGAAGTCGGACGCTTAACCGACTGAGCCAGCCAGGCTCCCCTAGACTCACTTTAAAAGTAAAAAAAACCAATATGAAAATTTTATCAAGAATTCATGGATTCTGATAGAAGAAGCCATTTATGGAAGAAGAACAGTTATTAGTTTGAAAGGTAGTCTTTTAGGGAGTGGAACTCACTATTCCTGCCATTTTCATAAAGACAAGAACAAAACTTGATATAGCTGTTATCATTATAAATATGTCTGGCTTCCCCCTGCCTCGATGTGTTTTTTTCTTTAACATTTTAAGTGTTTATTTATTTTTGACAGAGGGAGAGAGAAAGAATGTGAGTGGGGGAGGGGCAGAGAGAGAGGGAGACAGAGGATCCGAAGTGGACTGTCAGCTGTCAGAACAGAGCCTGATGTGGGGCTCGAACCCATGAACTGTGAGTTCATGACCCTAGCGAAAGCCAGTCATATAACTGATTGAACCCCCCAGATGCCTCTCAATATTTTAAAGATTCACTCATCACCCTACATCTCTCTGTGTCTCGGTCCTGAGGTCAAATGGACGGGAATGACATGTTGTAATTGGTTGGCTCTGGCTCAGTGGGCGCTCCCTCCCCATGGGATTCCAGGGCATTTTGCACAGTGTGGCGTGCACTTGCCCTATGGGTGCCTGTCTTAGGCAAGGAATCGTGATCAGGACCCACAATGTGTGCTGCCCATCTTTGTACCTCCCGCACCCAATACTGTGCTTGTTTCCTGATGCCCCCCTCGTCACTGGAAACTCCTGCGGGACAGAAAAAAAGACCACATCCCTTGTGTGAATGCATGAGGAAACAAAAGACTATCTTCTTTACAGGAAGAAGAAGCAAATTCATTTTTAGGAAGGGTAGGTGGGAATCAAGGATGAGAGCGGTAACACTCCATTCACAATTCGGGTGCGTGCGACTTGAACTCCGAATCCGACTTGCAAAGGCGGAAAAGGACTGGTGGGGGTCTGCGAGGAGCGCATCGCCTCCTCTTCTTCAGCTTTCGAGCTATGAAAAACTGACTTCAGAAATCCTGATTGCTGCTGGAGGTTCATAACAGGATTGGAAGTGTTGTTTCCGACTGACCCTGCTGCACCTCGTCCCGGGAGTCGTTCTCTTACCCTGTGGCCCTTATGTTAACCTCCCGCAGGTAAGGCCAGCAGTGGGGACAGCCCAAAACATCCAGAGCTGATTGGACCAAGCTAATGTCTCTTCTGGTTAGAAACCTGTCACCCGTGGGACACCTGGGTGGCCTCGTCACTTATGCCTCCGAGGCTTGGTTTCCGCTCAGGTCATGATCTCGCAGTTGGTGAGATCAAGCCTCACGTGGAGCTCTGCCCTGACAGCTCTAGTTCTTCCTCTCTCCCTCTCTCTCTCTCTCTGCCCCTCCCCCATTCACAGGCACTCTCTCTCAAAATAAATAAATAAACATGAAAAAGAAAGAAAGAAAGAAAGAAAGAAAGAAAGAAAGAAAGAAAGAAAGAAAGAAAGAAACCTATCACCTGTGAGGCCTCAATCAAAACCAGGAGCTGGCCAATTGGACTGGTGGGCATGGGGAATAGTAGATGGGTTGGAGGAATTAGTGGCAGGCCCAGGAAAGAGATGCTGTGTTATGAGGCTTGGGATCCTGTCTTAGTTCACTTTGGACAGGAAGCAATAACCAACGGAAAACTTCCAACGCCTTAAACACAAGAGAAGCCTATTTTCACTCATGTGACAGTCACATGCTTCTAGTCAATAGTGGCTTGCCTCAAGCTATGGTTTGGGAACCCAGGATCCTTCCCCTCTAGTTTTCCCACCCCCTGGGGGTTCTGACATCCTCTAAGGACAAAGAGAATGTCTACGGGGGGCATAGGTTTCTCAAAAGTCTGGGCTTGAAGCTGCTGCTTCTCCTCAGATGCCATTGGCGAGGACGAGTCACGTGACCACCCTTCCCTGCAAGGGATGCTGGGAAGTTGGTGGAGCCGCGCGTGTAGGAAGACGAGGAGGCGGGTCTTTAGAGACCACCTACAGGCGCGAGCCAGGAGACTGGAGTCAGTCTCGTTTCCTTAGAGACAAGCAAAGGAACTGGTGTAGGGTTAGAGGGCAGAGATTTGACTGGCATAATATTAGTAGATTTATTCTGCATTGGACCTGTCGTTTACGAAAAGGTTTACTTTGTACATTTTATGAAGCTCTCGGTGCAATCTACCCTGTTCCTTCCTCGTCAAACTAGAATTGAAACAACTGAGCCCAGGGTGCTATTGACACATGAATTCTTGCCACACTTCTCTCCGCAGCGAAGCGAAACGCTAAGTTCCCAAGCGATGCTTAATTCCTCAGTCCTCGATTTCAATTTTCCTTTTTACACTGAACTAAGATTTCCCCACAACCACTTCACTCAACATCTTTGTACGATACAGAAATATTGGCAGTCGACTTTGGTCTTAGCATGGGTCCCCGTGGCCATACTGTCTTTTTTCTCTTTAATTTTTTGTAATGTTTATTTCTTTTTGAGAGAGAGCGAGAGAGAGAGAGCGAGCAACAGAGCACAAGCAGGGGGGGAGCAGAGAGAGAGAGGGAGACCCAGAATCGGAAGCAGGCTCCAGGCTCTGAGCTGTCAGCACAGAGCCCACCCAGGGGCTTGAACCCACTGACCTTGAGATCATGACCTGAGCCACCCAGGCGCCCCCGTACTGTCTTTTGAGAGCAACTTAATTTCGCTAAAAATTGAAAGGGAAAAAAGGTGGGTTCTGAAGTATTTCTCTCCCTCTCTCAAGCCACAGGGGAACATTTCTACTCCAAGAACAGTTCCGCTTGCCTTATTACACCTCCCCCACGCAGTGTCAGCAGCACAGGGGACTCAATCATGTTTCTCCCCTACCCGGGGCTGGCAACAATTAAGAACCAGCCACCATGAGACTGCTATTTACAAATAGGTCTTTACCACAAACGCAAATTGGTGCTTTTCTTGGAGATGAGCCCTGCATGCCACGCAGACCATGGGTCTCGATAGAACTGTCTCCTCCACCAGCTCATGGCTTCGAAGCTCGTGTGACTGCTAATAGTGATGCCTTCAATGCCATTGGCAGTTTCACTCTTCACCATCCCTTGAAGCCACTACCATCAACTGGATCTCTTGGTCAGTTCAGTAGAAGTTGGGGGACACACGACGCTTGGGAAGAGAGAATGTCACGTACTGCGGAAAAAAAAGCCTCGGAGGCATGAGGCTCTGTAGGTGCCTTGCCATTTGCAAACATTCTCATGCTCTCTCTTTTTGGGAAACTGCCCCGCCCTCAACCTTCCCCACCCCCACCCCCGTCCCTTTAATACCGCACCAGATACTTAACGATCTTTTGCTTTGATGACACCCGATTTCTATCTTTCCCATATCTCTTTTCTAACTGATCTGATATTCCAAAGCAACAAATAGAAAATGGCTTTGTTATTGAGTTGGGAACAAAAGCTACAGTGGAGAAGCATATTAAAATGTTCAGAAAATACTAAACTGAAATCTGTTTACTAAGCCACCAGCTGTCACTTCCTCTTCTGGCTACCGTGCGCTACCTATCTCAACTGTCGCCTCACGCGTATTGTCCTTCCCCTGTGCTAGATCTGCTCTGATGTCTTTTTAATGTTTTTTTTTTTTAATATTTTAAGGTCTATCAAAAAACGATTCCTATGTAACCATAGTGTACATTTGTTTTCATTAACAATTACATGCACCATGCTCGCTTTTAAACTGACTCTAGGGGCGCCTGGGTGGCACAGTCGGTTAGGCGTCCGACTTCAGCCAGGTCACGATCTCGCGGTCCGTGAGTTCGAGCCCCGCGTCGGGCTCTGGGCTGATGGCTCAGAGCCTGGAGCCTGTTTCCAATTCTGTGTCTCCCTCTCTCTCTGCCCCTCCCCCGTTCATGCTCTGTCTCTCTCTGTCCCAAAAATAAATAAACGTTGAAAAAAAAAAATTTAAACTGACTCTAAAATCAACATGGTGGTGGGGGGGGCGCCTGGGTGGTTCAGTTGGTTAAGTGTCCGACTTTGGCTCAGTTCACCATCTCATGGTCCGTGAGTTCGAGCCCCGCGTCGGGCTCTGTGCTCACAGCTCGGAGCCTGGAGCCTGCTTTGGATTCTGTGTGTGCGTCTCTCTCTCTGCCCCCTCTCCCTCTCGTGCTCGGTCTCTCACTCTCTCCCTCTCAGAAAATAAATAAGTATTAAAATGGACATGTGTCAGGGAGGGGTGCGATATTCAATCCATTTCATAGCTAGAGTCAAGAAGGAAACTAAACAACCGGGTTGAATTTGTAGTTGAGCCGGTGACACTAGGTGTCATCAATGTGGAATTGAGAATACTGAGGAGTACCCAAGAGGTCAATCATAAATGTAAGATAGTTAAAGACTCGGGCTTTGGACTATGAATTTCTGTTCTAAATTATAAGTAGCTATTTCTGGGGTATTAGAATTATTTTCCGATCTTAATGAAATGTGAAGGTTGAGGTTTTTCAGGAGACGACAGCACGCTTTCGGGAAGCCATTTCTAGGCTTCGTAATTCCTGCCCCCCCCAACCCCCACCCCATCAACACCACTTCAATGTCATCAACATCTGACACCCTTTCTGGCATAATCAGGAGAGGAGCCAATGGGCCACGGAGACCAGACTAGCTCTGTTCCTCCCATCTGAGGGCCTGGAAGCCAATGGTGCTTTGTAAATTCCTATGTCTGCTGAAGGGAGCTTGGGGGCCCGGGTGGGGCAGCTCAGGGCCGAGTTGCACTCGCAATATGGACCAAGAGAAGCGACACCTGCCTCCAAAACTTCAGGCTCACTTCCTCCAGGACCCACTACGCTCTGTCTTATTCGCTGTGCCCACGATTCCTATTAAAATCCTGTTTTCTGAAACTAACAAGGTCTCCGCATAGGGACTAGGGTACCCGACCTTGGGAACCCTTGAGCTCTCACGGCCGGGTGTAACCCCGCATCACCCACCAACAAGCAAATCCACCCGATTGGCACAGAAGAGAAACGTGCAAAGTTGGTGCAGCATTAATCAAACCTGAAACGTTATTTTTAAGGTGTCACGAAATCCGCATTGACTGACTGGTCCTTTTAATCTTAATTTTGAGCAGTTGGGACTCCAATTAAATCCTACCACCTAGCATTTTCAAACAGCTCCTGGTTGTTTCCACAAACTCCGTTAATGGACAGCTGTTTCTGACAGCCCCTGATTTGCCAGTGCTGTGTCGGCTGGCAGAGCAGGAGGCCCCGTTCTGTATCCCGCTGCTGGCACCGGGGGATATGCAAATGAACACATGAATCAGCTGTCACCACCACAGACACAGTGCGGGGAGATGATCAGAATGTGGGGAGCTTAGTTGGCTGCAAGTGGAAGGGTTGGGGGGGGAGGGAAAATGTTTAGATTTCTTGAAGTGAGTTTTCTTTTTTTTTTTCTTCTTCTTCTTCTTCTTTTTTTTTTTTTTTTCAAGTGTCTCTAGTTTATTTTCACTTTGTGGCATTCATTAGATTTCAGTTCAGGAAAGTGCAATCTGTTCCTCGCCAATCACCAGCAGAAACCTGAAACTTTGGGAACGATGGAAACGTTACAGGTGAACACCGTTAGAACTCCAGCAACACAGGCAGAATATTATATGCGGTTCTGTGTTTCAAATATTTTTCCATCCAAGAAGGGAGGGGGGAGGCCAAACTTTTCTTTCCTGTAAGAACGTGCGTAAAAAGATTTTCCTCGGCGGGGGGCGTCTGTGGCTCAGTCAGCTAAGTGTCTGACTCTTGATTTCAGCTCTGGTCACGGTCTTGTTGTGGTCTGTGGGATCGAGCCCTGTGTCAGGCTCTGCACTGACAGTGCGGAGCCTGCTTGGGATTCTCTCTTCCTCTATCTCTCTCTGCCCCTCCTCCCTCGTGCTCTCTCTCCCTCTCTCTCAAAATAAATAAACTTAAAAAAAAAAAAAAGATTTTGCTCAGTGTCCAAAGCTGGGTTGTAAGTGTTCCGAATTATTTCTGGCAAGGAATTCTCGGAGATGCTCCACCGCTTGGGTCAAATGCTCATAAACACAGTGAAAATCACTTCTATCAATAATGGAGCAGCTCTAGTTCCAAGGGCTCCTGTGTCTGTGCTTGGACCTTCCTGACTTGCCAGATACTGGAGAAATGGCGGTGCCATTGTATTCCGTAGGGCTCAGTAAGAGAACAAGCACGCAGAGGTGAGCGTGGAGTTCACTGTAGGTCGGCAGAGCTGGTGAGTGGGAAGCAACGCTGGGTAGAAAGTAGGGGGGGGGGGGGCAAGGGCAATGGATGAGGAAATCGATGGGGAAAAACTGGAACCTATGAGGACCAATGGGTCCCCACAAGGAACAAACCGATTCTGTTCCAGCCTCACTTCCTGCAGCCTAGTTAGCATCAGTGATCTACAGAAGGAGCTGACAGCTTTGGCTACGAATCGGTACATGGACTTGACGTAAGACCTGAAGCACCTGAAGGAAGAGGTACAGGGTGAGTTGGAGTGGATAGGCGAGCCGTCAGGGCCGCAAGAGCACACACAAACCCCGCGGTGGTGCCCAGAGCCTGCCTCCAACTTTCTTTTTTTTTTTTTTTCCAATTTTTTTTTTAACGTTTATTTACTTTTGAGACAGAGAGAGACCGAGCATGAACGGGGGAAGGTCAGAGAGAGAGGGAGACACAGAATCCGAAACAGGCTCCAGGCTCTGAGCTGTCAGCACAGAGCCCGACGCGGGGCTCGAACTCACGGACCGCGAGATCATGACCTGAGCCGAAGTCGGCCGCTTAGCCGACTGAGCCACCCAGGCGCCCCTGCCTCCAACTTTCTGAGCACGCTGCCCATCATTCCACTTCACCTTCCCCATCGTGAGCAATGTCTCTGTGGCCAATCCGAACTCAAACCATAGCAAGAAGGCGTGCTGGGCATCTTATTTCCAGTTCTGCTAGGCTGACCCATAAAAGGCCATTGAGGCTGTGCACCCAGTTGCGTTCTGCTTCAAGAATCCGCCGTGGTCCAGTTGGCGCTGGTGCTATCAGGACTGATGTCAGATACAGTAGCTGGAGGATGGAGGAAGAGGACAGGGAGAGCTACAGTTAGGGGTGGAGTTGAGTGGTTCAATCCCAGGAGAGACTGGAGTGAAGATGGTTGGAAAATGGACGGCCATTTGGGGATTAGGGAGCAAATCAATATCACATGTTGGTTTTATTCAAATACTATTAGAAGTCCTACATTGTGGGCATGCTATCCAGAGCCAGATGCTGCACAAAGAACTAGGATAAAATATTATGATCTCAATGATACCTGATTCACACCTATTATCTGGGACACATTTTGCCTTCAATCTAAAAAGAAATGAGGGGTGCCTGGGTGGGTCCGTCGTTAGGCTTGATTTCGCCTTCGGGTCACGATCTCATGGTTCCCGAGACAGTCCCAGGTTGGGCTTTGTGCTGACAGCGTGGAGCCTGCTTGGTATTCTCTCTCTCCCTCTCTCTCTCTCTCTCTCTGCCCACCACTGCTCGTGTTCTCCCTAAATAAATAAACAAATAAGTAAATAAATAAACATAAAAAAAGAAATGAATTTAGACTCCATTTATAAGCTGATCTCATATTGATATGTGCAACTTGAGTCAAAATTGCAAATGTTTGAGAATGTCTCGACAGAGAAGAAACCTTAGACGCGATTGACCAAGAGAGCAACAGCCACAAGAAATCCTACACGATCATTAGCGTTCATTCAAAACACTTTTAGGTCTCATGTTGTTACCCTTTACCAGGAAATAGCCTCCCTTAAATCAAAAGTGAGTTTAGAGTTCATAGCACTTAATTTTCACTTACGATTTTATATCAAAACACTCCAATTTCAAAATATTCTATTATACAATTAACTGAAAGATGACTGACTCTAGTGGCTTTCTGGAAACACACACACACACACACATACACACACACACACACACAGAAACTACAATGTGGAATTCCCCATCCACCAGAACCATTCTTACCTTCCACTTAAAACCTAATAGATTTAGTGCTCCTGACTTGTTCCTATTTATTTACAGACATCTCTATATACTTATAGGTGAATATCTGTGTGTGTACTTTTTTAAAGTTTACTTATTTATTTTGAGAGAGAGAGAGAGAGAGAGAGAGAGAGAGATTGTGAGTGTGGGAGGGACAGAGAGAGGGAAAGAGAGAATTCCAAGCAGGCTCTGCACAGTCAGTGCAGAGCCTGACTCAGGGCTCAATCCTATGAACTATGACATCATGACCTGAGCTGAAACCAAGAGTCAGACACTTGACGGACTGAACCGCCCAGGTCCCCGGGTGTATCTTTTTATAAAGGGAAGTTATGTTGCACTTCTCTGTTTGCAATTGTACATTTCTGCGTCAGTAAGAATATAAATACCCCATTCTTTATATGCACTTCACTTTGTCTCTTTACCATAATCTAACCATTTCTTTATTGATGGCCATTTAAAAAAATGTCACCCTCTTTAATTTTTTTTAATGTTTTTATTTATTTTTGAGAGAGAAGGAGAGACAGAGCATGAGTGGGGAAGGGAGAGAGAGAAAGGGAGACACAGAATCAGAAGCAGGCTCTGAGCTGTCAGCCACAGAGCCTGACGGGGGGGCTCGAACTCATGAGCTGTGAGATCATGACCTGAGCTGAAATCGTATGCTTAACTGACTGAGCCACCCAGACACCCCAAAATGTCCCACTCTTTAAAAAAAAATAACACTCTCCACTAGAAGCTGGTGGCATCCCTTTTTCCCTTGGTCTTTCACAACTAAGTGCCGCGTGTTCTAGAGCAGGAGGAAGAAGTTTTGTCATTTTTCTCTCCTGAATGCAAAAGAGAACATTAACTCGCATACTTTTCTCATGACACAAATGTTTGCTTTGTTTCTTTCTCTTACTCGGAGCAAGATGATACCACAAAATGCCAGATCCTGCCTTCCAACTCCTGACCCATTGCTGAGCCCACTCACCTGACGAAGCTGCAGATTTCCTTCTTCAGCTCTATATGGCCTTGTCATAACAGATTCTCCAGTGTCAGGGTTTAGTTCATGGCCATGAGGCAATTTTCAGAAACCGCTAATCACCTAAACAGCTTGGTGTGGGTCTAATAATTAATATCGTTCCACAAGGAAGAACGCTCAGCTCTATGTCTATTAAAAAAAATTTCTATTTGGTATTTCTCATGTCTAGATTCCTTCCATGAGTCTCTCTTTACACTAAAGCATCCAGGTCCCCTGGCCTGAATGCCCCTTCCTGAGAAGCATCTTGTAGAACAAGATTAAAGCAGACATTTTGCCACCATCAGTCAATGTGTCTCTTGTCTGAACTGATTGTGTAGGTTCGCACTTACTCTCTTTTTAATCAATTAGCAATCAATGCTAATGGCAGAATCATTTGTTTCTCATCAGCAAGTCTTCCTTCAGCTTTAGCACTTTAACGTGTCCTGGTCTTGTTCTTTGTAAGAAGCTTGAGAAATCAGAACTTTGGATCGATAGGTGGCTTAGGCTAACCCAGCCCGCCGACCAGTCAGTTCTGCCTGGAAAGCTAGGTATCTTAGGTCAGATCACCATCCCCTCCTTTCTGTTATTGAAGACCAGACCATTGTCCTCCTGGAAACTTTGTTTCTTATCAGAACCCATGGGCCCTTGAATGTAAAAATATGGTAGCCAACCAAGTATTGCCTACACTATTCATATAACAATAAGCCTACCAAATCTCGAGAATACAGCTTTGATTAGAGTGACTTTTTCCTCCTCCTCCTCCTTACCTTTATTTCGTATTTTCTCAACTTCCCGTAATTCTGAAATAAGAGCATTCAGCCGCATCAGTGTTGTTATTTTGTTTGCCCTCTAGATGGTAAACTGCTTACTTAGCGTGTACGTTCTAGACCCGGAGAAAGCAAGAAAAGAAGGAGGCAGGGAGAGAAGAAGGAGGAAAACGGAAGGAAGGAACACTTTTGAGACAGTATGCTCCGGAAAGCTAGAACTTAAATAAGATCAAATGAGATACGTATATATTGAAGTGTACTAATCTCTCCAAGATTATGCAAGCTACTGATATTATGCACTCTATGCCAAATAAAACGGTTACACGGAACACCTAGGCATGATTCAAGATACCATATGGTTTGCGATTTCAAAAATAGAGGCATTTCATCAATTCACCTGGCGTATTCTTTTTTAAAAATTTTTTAATGTTTATTTTATATTTTGAGAAAGGGAGACAGAGCACAAGCAGGGGAGGGGCAGAGAGAGAGGGAGACACAGAATCAGAAGCAGGCTCCAGGCTCTGAGTTGTCAGCACAGAGACCGATGTGGGATTCGAACTCACGAACCGTTAGATCATGACCTGAGACGAAGACGGACGCCCAACCGACTGAGCCACCCAGGCAGCCCTCACGTGGTGTATTCTTGAAGAGAACTGGTGGGCCTGCTGATCTTTGGCACCAATGCTCAGTTTTACCCAACTAAAGAGGCATTTCCTTAACCTAGCATCTAATTCGGTGCCTGCACCTAGAGGATTCTCAGCAAATATTTAAGGAAGAAGTGCTTAGGTCAACAAATTCTTAGGTCGAGTCCTGTATTTTCTGCCCACTTTTTAACAATATACAAAACTGGGGCGGGCGCCTAGGTGGCTCAGTCGGTTAAGTGTCCAACTCTTGATTTTTGCTCAGGTCATGATCTCACCATTTGTGAGTTTAAGCCCTGCATCATGGAGCCTGCTGAGCCTGCTTGAGATACTCTCTCTCTCCCTCTATCTCTCTCTGCCCCTCCCCTGCCTGTGCTCTCTCTCTCCCTAAATAAATAAATAAACATACACACACACACACACACACATATACACATATACACATATATATGTATATACACATATATACAAATATATACACATATATGTATATACACATACATGTATATGTGTATATATAGTATATATGTGGATATATAGTATATATGTATATGTGTGTATATATGTATATGTATATGTGTGTATGTATATATGCATATACATATGCATGTATATGTATATGTACATATATATGTATACATATGTATATACATATATGTATACACACGTATGCATATATGTATGTTTATATATACACATACATACACATGTGTGTGTGTGTGTATATATATATATATATATATGAAAAGAAAAAGTTATGGAAACCAAAAAGTAGACATACTTAAAATCATATAACAATATATTAAAATCAGAGGTGGGTAAAAAATTGCACAATACTCACATGAGTTTAGCATGAATAGATAGTCAGGGGACATAACACTGGGGGAAACTAGACTGGTCCACAAGGACTGGATGGAGGAGAGTATTTTCATCATGGCCCCTTGAATTTATTGACATTTTATTATTTTAGTTTACTCTGTTCTTTTTTAATCTCATTTGCTGTATTTAATAATCCTGCAGATTTTTCCGTTTTTTAATGCCCTTTAAAGTATCACTATGTTACATAAGGGTGAGTCAGGCATCACTTCCTGTGTCCATCTACTGCAAAGCAAAAAATATAGAAGACACTCGAAAACATGAGTTTGTTTATGACTAAATGGCTAGTAAATGTTATCGGCTAATTTGTATATAAAGTTGGCGTTTGCAGAGCAATGCTTTAAAAGTATTCCAATTGATAACATCTGGTTATTCATGCAGTGAAGATTATGTGCATGTCACATGTTGGTCTCCCATAACAAATGTGTTTTGCATTATGAATTAGAATGTTATAAGCATATCTTTATTTCTTGCTACTTCGGAAAGACGTGATACAATAATGTTATTTTCCATGATCTTCAAGGAAAAGGTCATCTGGCTTTTTTGGATTTTATTGGGGACGGGACATTTTCTGTTTTTTTTTTTTTTTAATTCCACTTTCGTTATTTCCATATTGAAATGATTGATTTTATACTTATTTTTCTCAAAGAGGAATTAGGAAAGTGACTAATGAGTTGCTAAATGGCAATTGTAACAAAAAAAACACTGTTTTTTCCAAACCTTCACAGGCGCTCTACATGAATTCTGTTCTTCTCTATGAGATAGAAGGTAAGACAGTAAGCCTTGACAGATCCCTGGTCCATAGCACCTTTTTTTCTTTAATGTTTATTTATTTGAGAGAGAGAGAGAGAGAGAGAGAGCACAAGCAGGGTAGGGGTAGGGAGAAGAAGCGGGGACAGAGGACCCCATGCTGACAGCGGGAAACCCCATGAGGAGCTCGAACTCCCAAATTGAGAGGAGATCACAACCTGAGCCAAATTCAGATGCTTAACCAACTGAGCCACCCAGGCGCCCCTGGTTTCTCTTCTTGATACCTCCAAATACCTCCTTCCAGTCATTGATTAAATACTCTGGAATTTATTTTCCCAATGCACAAATGGGGATAATTTCCCCTTGGAGTTTTATAAAGATTAAATAAAACAATATTTTTTACAGCCATGAATTATCAGGCAATAATATCAGGCATATTATACCGTAAGTGATGTCTCTTCTCCTCATTAAGTACACAAAATATCAAAACTAAAATGGTTCCTATTTTTTAAAGCTGAACGGGTGAAGTAGGATAGTTCATGAACCTACCTGTGTGCCACGTCTGGTGTTCATTGACAGAATCCCAATCTTTCACCCACGAAATGGTCGAAACAGCAACAGAAATGTGAGCCGTACCAGTTCCTAAAATATCTCTTATTTTTACCTGGTTATTCTTTAGATTAAAAAGTGAGAAGAGAAGCATTAGGTGTTTTATAGAAGCTATTTTGTTTGATACTCATTTTAGTTAAGGTATATAATTCTCATTTCAAAGAACCTGATGTTCAGAAAGTTTCATCAAGCCACCCCCAGAACACAAATGGAAAAGGTGGGTGCTGTTTGGTACCTCACATTTCATCTGGGCTCAGCCCTCTCATTCTATAGATGAGAAAACCGAGGCGCAGGGCAGGTAGGTGAGGATTGGAGGAAGAAGGGTTGGCCTTTGAGTCAGACAGCCCTGTGTTTCTAATCCTGCCTCTCTGTCCTTTGCTGGCAGTGTGAGTTCCGACAAAAACAATTAACCTCTCTAAACCTCCAGAGATTCTAAACAGTATATTTTTAATTGGCTTGTTTAGCGTTTCCTAAAATACATCCCTTCGGAACACTTGTTCCATCAGATGTTTAAAAGTGTTAAATAAGAAAAAAAAAAAAAAACGTCTCGGTGGTCCAGTAAGTCTTAGAAAAGCTGGTTTAAAACAAAGTTAGGCAAGTTCCTATATTGCAAAAATCCTCAGAGCCTCTGAAATGCTAATTGCCTCAAAATCTCCAGGGTAAGAGAGAGAGTGGCAGGAAGCATCAATGTTTCACAGATAATAGTTTGCAAAGTCCAATTTTTTTTGTGTTCTGTTCCATTGTATTGTACCTTAATGCTACTGAAAATGATCGTCTCCAAGATACATAATATATATACTATACATATAGTATATATATATACTATATATATATAGTATATATATATATACATATATATGTATATATAGTATAGTATATATAGTATATATATAGTATATATATAATATATATATACTATATATATATAGTATATATATATAACTATATATATACTTATATATATAAGTATATACTTATATATAAGTATAAGTATATATATATAAGTATATATACTTATATATATATATACTTATATATATAAGTATAAGTATATATATATATAAGTATATACTTATATATATATATATATATATATATACTTACATACATATAATTCAGATCAAGTGTTAGAACATTCTGCCCTGAGAAGTTCCCCACCTGTCCTTTCCCAATCCTCCCTCCCACGCCCAGAAGAAGGCACTATTCTAACCACTATCACCTTAGATTCGTTTTGCCCACTCAAGAACTCCACGTACAGGAAATCACGGAGAGCGTGCTTCCGTGTGCCCGGCTACCTTGGCGCCATGTTTGTTTCTTGTTTACTCTACTATTGTTACCATTACTGTCTTTGATGTTTTCATAGCTTTATTGAAAGGCAGTAATTAACATACAACAAACTGCACATACTGGAAATGTGCCATTTTATAAGTTTTGGTATATATGTACACCTGTGAAACAATAAAATGATCACCTGTGAAATGTGAACCGATCACTGCAGCCAAGGCAAAGAACATGTTCACTAGCCAAGAATTCCCTTCTGCCCCTTGCTCATCCAGGCAACCTCTGGTCTTCATTCTGTCGCTATAGATTGGTTTGCCTTTTCTAGAGTTTTATATAAATGAAATGCTACAGTAGGCACTCCGGGTCCAGTTTCTTTCGCTCAGAAAAATTCTCGTGAGACTCATCTGTGTCACTGCCCGTACCCATGGCCCATTCCTTTTTATTGCTGTGTAGCATTCCATTGTATGGGTATAGCACAATTTTTAATACACTCCTAACGGGGCTTCGAATAAAAACTATGGTACGAACATCTATGTAAAAGTGTTTGAGTGGATGGACGCTCTCATGACTCTGGTTACACCAAGAAAGGATTGGTTGAATCACATGGTAAAACACACGGTTCTTTACTTTTTAAAAAGGTCCCGATGTGACTTTCAAAATACTTACAATATTTTACATTCCCACTGGCAGCATATGAGAATTCCGGTTGTGCCCTATCATCTCCAAGACAACGTATGGGTCGTCTGTTGAAAAGCTGAAGCTTTGAATTTAGGTGGAGTTCCATGTATCAATTTATTTTTTTATACATCATGTTTCTGATTTCATAGCTAAAAAAATCTTCACCGAACTCAACTTCACAAAGATTTCCCTTATATTCCGGCAATTTCCTGGTGTTAGGCTGACCGTTTCAGTTTATGACCCATCTTGAGTTAATTTTTTTATATAGTGTGAGGTATGAAGTTGGTTTCATTTTTTGCTCAGGGGTACTCAACCCTTCTAGTAGCATTTCTTAAAACCAATTCTTTCTACACTAAATTGCCTTTGTGCCTTGTAAAAAAAAATAGCGGACTATATATTTGGGGGACTATTTCTGTACTGCATCCTGTTCCATTGATGTATCTGCGTATCTTTATAGCAACACTACAGCGTTGGTTACTGTGACTTTATAAATTATGAAATCAGGTAGTATTAGTTCTCCACTTTTGGTCTTGACTCTTCTAATTATTATGAATTTTTATATGAATTTTGGAATCATCCTGACAAGTTCTACAAAAGTCCTCTGAAATGTGAGATGGGCCCTGCATCTATAGATTGATTTGTAGTATATTGTTATCTTAAGTATACGGAATTTTCAACATACTCACAATATATCTTTCCATTTATTTATGTCTTCATTAATTCATCTCAGCCATGTTTTTCTCATTTTCATTATATAGGTTTTTCCCATCTTTTGTCATATCTATACCTATGTTTTCTCATTTTTATGCTATTGCAAGGGGAACTGTCTTTATTTTGACTTCCGATTTTTCTTGCTAGGATATAAAAATACACTTGATTTCTGTACATTCTACAATCTTCCTAAACTCATTTGCTATTCTAGTGGATTCCATTGGAATTTACACATAAATGATAATGTCTTCTGGCAATAAAGACAGTTTCATTCTTCACTTCTTAATCTGGAAAGAAATGAACTACTGTTACAACAACATGGATGAATCTCAAAATAGTTACACAGAGTGAGAGAAGACAGACAAAATAAAACTCAACATGTACTGTATTACTCCATTTATAGGAAATACAAGAAAATGCAAACTTATGTATAGTGACAGAAACAGATTATTCGTTGTCTAGGGCCAGGAAGCAGAGGGGTGGGAAGGGACAGCACAGAGAAATTACAGAGGCCATGCAGTCATGGCTTCACAAGTATAATAAGCATATGGCAAACCTTACCAAATTTGAATGTATTAAGTATGTGTGATTTATTATATGCTAATTAGACCTTAACTATTTTTAGAATCAAAACAATGTTTATTAGTCCGGAGAAGATGCATAGAGTTTCTTTCCAGGCACTTGAAAAGACTACCAATATGGGTCCACTTTACTTTATTTACTTTTTAATTTTTTAATTTATTTTGAGAGAGAAAGAAAGAGCAAGCCCGGGAGAGGCAGAGAGAGAGAGAGAGAGAGAGAGAGAGAGAGAGAAAGAGAGAGAATCCTAAGCAGGCTCCGAACTGTCACCACAGAGCCAGATGCAGGGCTCAAACTCACAAACCACTGAGATCATGACTTGAGCCAAATCAAGACTCCAAGGCGCTAAACCGACTGAGCCCCCCACCCCCCCCACCCCGGGCACCCCAGGTCTGCTTTACTTTAAAACGAATCTCCCATTTGGCTTGAATACAGAGATAAACTGAGTTCTGTTCTAAATGCACATGCTTGCAAACTTGTGTTTGCAAACACTCACAGGGGACTGTTTCCGTGTTGTCACCCAAACACAGAATGTCAGCAGGCAAGTGCCACCACTTTGGGGTCCCAGGTTTACCTGTCTGTTCCCTGTCCCTTCCTTGTTCCTAAACCTTATTCTGAGGCACTGGCTTTGCAAAGTCAAGGATGCCATATGAGTCTGTATTGCTCAGATCACTATTAGAAATGGATCTCAGTGACTGAGGATTTTCTATCCAACCAAGCATATTTTGTTGTTCCTCTGATTTGTTTTCTCCTCCTATATTTTCTTGGTAAGTTGCAAGATAAAATATCAGAAATATCTGACCATCTGTTCTCACCTTTTGAATAACAATGGACTTTGAGACCTAAAGTACTAACGTAAGAAAAAAATATGGCACAACTTTCTAAAATCGTTAAGTAGGGAGTGAGAACAGCAGGGATCCGTGGTTCATTTGGGCATTTTTTGTGTGTATTTTTTAATGCCGTTTGCAAAGATCATGGCATCTTTGATGTCGAAACCCTCATTACTTTCCGATCATTCCTTTGTGATAATACGTCTTAATTCAAAACTGTACTTTATTTTTCCATGCTTTCTCTCTTGGACACAAAGAATCATCCTCAGACGAAATGCCAGAGGTTGGAAGCCAGAAGAAAGAAAGAAATGCTTGGCCCACGTAAAAGAGTAATAGCTACCATCATCACGTTCTTCCTTGTTACACGTAAACAACTTCAAGTGAAAATAAGGACGTATTTTATTTCAAATCATGAGACTTTCCTTTGTCATCCAAAAAATGCTTTGACAATAGACTGATATTAAAATGGAAGTTCTGGTCACTGTCTGCAGAAAGGCGCTTGGCAGTAGTAGGTGATCAATACTTTTTAAAATGAATGGGTGGACGGACAACAACCATATTTTTAAAAAGACAAAAGAAAGATTTGATGGTGCAATGGGCGTCCTGTGGGAAAGCATACGGCCTTTCTAGGAATAGATGAAGGTTCATATTTTTGTCTTTGCCCAGCCCTGTGCTGGATACTGGAGATAGACAGATGTGAGCCAAGTTGTCCCTAACCTGGAGATGCTTTACCTTCGAGAATGGTGGGGAATGGCATGTTTGCGAGTCAAGGACTTGGTTGATGGTTTAGAAAAATGGCGGTGAGTTTCCTATTCTATCATCTTGCTCCCTAGATGGAAGGCTGGCTGGTAGTCTGATGCACAGGGACAGTCAAAAATTTCCCTTTGTCCAGGTCAGAGAAGACCAGCCATTCATTTCCCCCGGGGGTCTCCCAAGGCCAGAAGTGGAAGCACTAGGCTTAACTCTGAGGCCTTAAAGCTCTCATAGGAAGTCCAAATTCTCCTGAAGTGGCTCATTTAAATTCTGCAGGTAAACCTCCTGAGTGGCAAATGTCAAAAGGCCTGTGGCTCATCAGTACCTGGTATGTGCAAAAGGTGAATTGTGGCACCCCTGGCCTATTTCTTGTGTAGTCAGATTTTAATTTCGTTTTTTGAGACCAAACTCTAATCCTTACATAAGGGAACCCTCAACCCTGAGGTTGGCGGTGCTCTGGGTTTGGCTGAAAGGACAGGCTCCTTGTTTAGCTGCGGAACTTTCTGCACAAATTCTCAATCTTGGATATCTCTACAGCCTTCATCCCTCCCTCCGCATACCCCACCTGCTTTCCATCTTCCAGAAATCTGTTACAATCTCTCACCTGCGCTAAGAGATCTCCTCCTGCTCGACTTCTGTTTGTACAAACAGGGATGGAGATTTGCCACTTTGAGCTGGGATTCAGTTCTTCCATGTCTGACTTCTCTCTCTGTCCCCTTTTATTTCTCTTCACTCGTTTAAGTTTTCAACTTTTGCTCTCTGCAATCACAGTGCCTTTCATTCCTAGTGAAGCTTTCCTATTTCTAGACTTAATATCGAAATCTAATTTTTTTCCCCTGGCAATTCATAAGCAAGTCACAATTGTGTGTTGACCCACCAGGAAAAAAGGCAACCAGATATTTGGTTTGGTTGAGACTCATTGATCTCTTTAAAGTAGAAAAAAAAAGTCTCTAGATGGTTCCATTATGTAGCCCCTGATGG
Source organism: Prionailurus bengalensis (assembly GCF_016509475.1). Classification (NCBI taxonomy): domain Eukaryota; kingdom Metazoa; phylum Chordata; class Mammalia; order Carnivora; family Felidae; genus Prionailurus; species Prionailurus bengalensis. The sequence goes on from NC_057355.1 coordinate 16,312,866, forward strand.
GAAAGTGAGAAGTAACATTTTGGACCTTTGTATGCTTTCTATACCTGTCCTATAACTTCCTTCTCTTTCCTCTCACTCCTTCTTCACTGCTTTCCATGATGATTTTTGTATAGTTTTATTTAATTGTGTGCCTGCATTACCCTGATTAAAAAGAAAGCTCAGGGGTACCTGGGTTGCTAAATAAGTTAACCTTCCCACTTGGGCTAAGGTCATGATCTTAAAGTTTGTGAGTTCAAGCCCCGTCTTGGGCTCTGTGCTGTCAGCTCAGAGCCTGGAGCTTGCTTCAGATTCTGTGTCTTCCTCTCTCTCTGTCCCTACACCCCAATAAATAAATAAATATTATTTTTTTTAAAAAAAGAAAAACTTAGGGGCACCTGGCTCAGTCAGTTAAGTGTCCAACTCTTGACTGGCTCAGGTCATGATCTCACAATTCATGCATGGGTTCAAGCCCTGCATCAGGTTCCATGCTGACAGCGTGGGGCCTGCTTAGGATTCTCTCTCTCCCTCACTTTCTGCCCCTACCTGCTCTCACACTCGCTCTCTGTCTCTCTCTCCCTCTCAAAATAAATAAATAAACTTTAAAAAAGAGGAAAGCTCAGATATGTAGAGAAAGCAAACAAAGGCGATGCCTATAGGATGAGACATTTGGAAGCAGGTGCAGAACTTGCATTGGGCAACTCTTTCATCCATCTGGGCTGATCACTACCATGACAGAGGTAAAGAGGAGAAGCAGTTTCTTCTATTCAAAAGTTGCTTTTTCTCTGCATGAGGGTACTTGATTGGTCCACTTCACTAAACAATGCTATAAGGATGGAAGGGGAGGGAACAACTTTGTCCCGTGCCCACATTTCCAGCTTGTTCATTATCTTCTCTTACTGAGAAGCCTGCCCCATGAATTTCAAACATGCTTACCCCACACTCCCACCCACAATCACGTAAACCAACTGTGTGGAAGTCTGTCTATCTACCTACCTATCTATCTATCTATCTATCTATCTAATTTCCTTGGGGTTCCAGCATGGAGAATGAGTACAGAGCAATTACGTTACTGAGCCCCCATTAAACATCAGGTACTCTACAAAGTTCTTTACATGTATTTTCTCTATCTTCACGACAGAGCCAACATGTTACAAATTAGCTTGTTGAAGTTTAGGAAGGTTAAATCACTTCCAAGTCCTCAGACAAGATTTGTGGCAGAAAAAGGATTTGAGACTGACTGACTACAAAGCCCAAGGTTGTTTGCTTGTTTGTTTCTGTGCACCTGGAAACTTCAAAATCAAGAATATTTCTATATATCAGTCTCCAAAGTGATTCTTAAGCCATCTGCGATAGTTAGACTTTGCATGCGTGTGTGCGTGTCTGTGTGTGTGTGTGTGTGTGTGTGTGTGTCAAATCTACCTTCCCCAACAGTCTCCTCATTCATCATATATTTATAGAGCAATTTTTATACACTGTGTGTTGATAATTATGCTGGACTTTGCAAAGAATGAGGAAGAAACGCAGAATACAAACCCATGATCCTTCCCTTCCCAAAGTGATCTCTTTGGAGAACAGATCTGTTTGAAATAGGATCTATTTGGAAAGATGGAGCTTAACCAACAAAGAAAACAAGGAAACCATCTCAGACAATGGGTAGCAAGTTGCAAATTGAGGGGGTACAAATATTTTCTGACTTGAGAAAAAAACTCGATAAGTTCTACTGGGCACTTACTCTGTGCAAGGAACTGGACTAAACACTTTACATGTTTTGTTCTCACTCAGTCCTGACACAAACTCTAAGGCAGGTTTTCCAGTGCGTGTTTAATTTAGAGATAAGGAAACTGAGGTCGGAAAGCGTGCCTTGCTATCAATGTGAGAGATGTATTGGAGTGGTAATTTTGTTGGACCTAATATTGAGTTACATTACATGAGGGGAAGAAGGAAGCAAAACAGTCCAAAAAACGTTCCCAGAAGGAACAAATTTTCAAACTCTAGACTGCAGTTAGTGGACTGAACATTCTGTATGTATATCTTAAACATATACCTTTTTCTGGAAGAGTTAGTGGCCATCTTCAAATTTATTGTGGTATTTGTATGATTATCTGTTTAAAATTTGTTTATTTACATTCAAGTTAGTTAACATACAGTGTGGTATCGGTTTGAGGTGTAGAATTCAGTGTTTCATCACTTACATACAACACCCAGGGCTCACCCCAGCAAGCGCCCTCCTTAATGCCCATCACCCATTTAGTCCATCCCCCTACCTCATACCTCTCCAGCAACCCTAGTTCATCCTCTGTAGTTAAGAGTCTTTGAGGGTTTGCCTCCCTCTCTGTTTTTATCTTATTTTTCCTTCCCTTCCCCTATGTTCATCTGTTATGTTTCTTAAATTCCACATATGAGTGAAATCATATGAAATCGTATTTATCTTTCTCTGACTGACTTATTTCACTTAGCATAATACACTCGAGTACCTTCCAGATTGTTCCAAATGGCAAGATTTCATTCTTTTTGATTACATAAATATATATACATATATATGTCTAATATTATATTATATTATATTACATTATATATATATTTTTGATTATATATATATATATACACCACACCTCCTTCGATTCATTCATCATTTATTCATCATTCAATGAATTCATCATTCGATACCCATTCACCATTCGATGGACATTTGGGCTCTTTCCATAATTTGGCTATTGTTGATAGTGCTGCTATAAACATGGGGGTGCATGTGTCCCTTCAAGTCAGCATCTTTTGTAGCCTTTGGATAAATACCCAGTAGGGCGATCGCTGGTTGTAAGATAGCTCTATTTTTAAGTTTTTGAGGAACCCCCATAGATTATACAAGCTTAGGAACTCTAATTTCATCTTTTTGTGTGTATTAGTTTGCTAGGGCTCCCATTGCAAAGTACCACAACTGAGCAACTAGGAAACCTACATGTATTCTCTCACAGTTCTGGAGGCCCAAAGTCCAAAATCATGATGGTAGCAGGACTGGTCCCCTCCGAGGGTTGTGAAGAAGAATGTGTTCTAGGACTCTCACCTGGCTTCTGGTGGTTTGCTGGCCATCTTTGGCATTCCTTGGCTTGGAGATGCATCGCCCTGATCTTTGCTTTCATCTTCACATGGCCTTCTAGCTGTGTGCATGTCTGTGTCCAAATTCCCCCATTTTATTAGGGCATTGGTCATATTGGATTAATCCACATTTCTCTGATATGACCACATCTTAATAAATTACATCTGCAATAATCCGATTTCCAAATGATGTCTCCGTCTGAGATGATGGGGGGAGGACTACATTATATGATTTTTCTGAGGGAGAACACAAGTCAACCCATAACACTGTGCTTCAGAAAAGAGCTGTTGAATTTGTTTTTAAGTGATCGCACAACACCTAAGCGATGGATGTCCTCAACTAGGTCCTTAGCATTATTACTAATGAACAGCAACATTAATCACCAATATTTATTTAGGACTGGTGTGTTCTTGTCACTATTTTCATTGAGTCATTAACAGTGGATCTGGTTTAACAGGTTTCTCTTCCTTTCCACCGTCAGCCTTGCCTCCACGGGTGAGTGCTCTATAGCTCAGGGAAAGCACGGCATCACCAAATGTTTCAACTTGGAAAGAATCTCGTGGATTAACTCTTAATAAATTACTAAGTGGCCTTCAGAAAAGCACACTTTTAAACAGAAAGCTCAGGTGGCTTTCCAGTTTAGGACCCTATGGAGCTGTTGGAATAAATTGGAAAATAGGGTTGAGAACTGGCCGTCCATTGTTTTGATGTTTGATTGTTTATAGATCCACCACCATCCTCCTAGGGCAACCATCCCCTTTCACCTGCCCCTGCCCGTAGTAATAGACAATGAATCCATTTCTTTACTGCCAGTGGTAGCACCTCTTGGGACAAGGGCAAACGCTACTCAAGGTCTGGAGGAGAAATCAGTTTTTCGCAATTGGGATTTTGATATGATGGCTCAATGCGATGAGTAGTATCTATCTGGTAAGTGCCCACATTAGAGTGCAGAGCAAAGCTGTGGCTGGCACATGCTTGAGCAGGTTGAAAAACCGGTCTGTGAAGGTAGAGAAGAGATAGGAAAAAGAGGCAGAGACAAGAGAGGACATAATCCTAGAGAGATGGAAGAAAGAGACTTGCTTCTCTCCATGCTCACTGGTACTGGCCACCATAGACCAGTTAATCCATGCCTTTAGGCTCCACCATACCCAGATTGCCTCATAGGTAATGCCCCTTATCACTACATTAGTTTGGTATTGTTTCCGTGGCTTCCAACCACAACAGATGTTTAGTGCAAATCCCTCATTTCACATTCAAAAGTATTTACTGAGTGTCTACTATCTGCCTCTTCTCGCTGGGGACTCAAAGGCAACGCAGCACTGGGGAACTTCCGGTAAGAACCAAATCAATAATCAGAGAACCATGAGCAATTCTGTGAAGACCTATTAGAAGCTGCTACGGAAGCATAGAAAAGGAGAATTTCCTTACACTCAGGAAGGAGTCTAGGTGGGACCTCTAAGAAAGGGATATTGTATTAGAGGTTGCTGTGTTTTGTGCTTGATGGCTTTGTCATTTCTGTTTATGTTGTTTTGCTTTTGGGACTGAGTAGGCAATTGCTCAATGAACGGGAGAGAAAGTGCATTCTTGGCAAGGGGAAGAGCACGCGTTAAGGTTCAGAGGAGCAAAATGTCAGGATGAGCCAAGGAGCTGCAGACAGTTCCTATTTCTGCAACGTCATGTGCATGTGAGTGGCACTGGAGAAGAAGCCAGACAGGTCTGAAGGAGAAAAGGGATGTTGTGAGCTCTGTCCTGAAACTAAGGTGGGGGAGACTGTCCAGCAGTGAGCTACGCAAGGGCAGGATTGGCTTCGCGGTCGGGATTTTGGCCAAGTTATGCGGGATCATTCCAAGGGCGTGTTGGAGGAAATGAGACAAGTTGGGAGGTTAGCCCGGTCATCCAGCTGAGCAAAGATACAAGCCTGAACTGCCCTCTCTCTCTCCCCCTCCCAGGCTCTCTCTCTCTCTCTGTCTTTCTCTCTAAATAAATAAATAAATTTTGAAACGACTACAGTAAACAAACAAACAAAACTGCTCTCTGCTCTGCCCTTCCCTCTTCCTATTGGGACCCCACTGGTCCAGATACCCACTTGTTCTCTTCTGCATCCCACAGGGTCCAGAACGTGAGGGATGATCTACGATTGACCCTAATCAAGATTGGCTTATTCCCCTGTAAGCGATGGTTTGGGAATGGACCCTTAATTTAAGGCATCGTGATTTTACTTTGTTTTGCTCTAATGACTTTGTAAAGAAAAGCATGCTTGAAAGTGCCAGTAGTGGTTTTTCCTTTGTTCTCGTGAAATCTGTTTTAAGGAAATTTTTGAGTCTCTAAAAGGGAATCAATGAAATAACTGTGTTCAGGATGTAGACATCTAGACTGTGTTTAAAATACGTATTAAAAAAGTGCTGAAGTCACTCATCCTGAGCTTATTATGTTTTGGAGGGTGATTGAGAGAACTTAGCATATATAACGTGACTTCCGCAGGTCTTCCATATCTGGGGTGGGGAAAAAAAAACTGTTCAAAATGTGTCAATTCTCTCCAGGCAAGGCTACACTTTACAAATGCCAGGTAGCTGGTGATGTGTTAAACTAAGACAGGATTGTGGGGGTTATTATGAGGGGGCAGAGGGGGTTATTATGAGGGGTGGAAGGAACCAGGGATCAGCATCTACTAGGAAGAGACAGGTAGATAAATTGAGTTTTACTGTCTTTTGACTTTTCATATCTTCCATTGCAATAAAAACAAAACAGACACAAAAAGGATGTTTCCATCAGGCAGAAAGATGCATTTACATTCATAGAAACATACTCTAAATGTCAAGAAATGGCAAATGAGGAGTCCTAGGCCCCCTACCCTCCTTGCCAAGAAAGATAATCAGCTATTCCCACCTGGTCTGGGGAAAAGCAGCAAGGTTTCATTTTTAAGGAATATAAAAGGGGTGGTGCCTCATGCCCCCATCAAAACGCATTCTTATTCTTGCAGGCGCTCATTTTGATTGTGTTTTTACATGGCCGTGGTGAACACCATCGGCCTTTCTTCCCAATGCAGCTCAAAGAGTAGAAAAGCTCCTGTCCCTGAAGATATCTGTGGCACCCAGAATGACGGAAAAAAAAGAAAAAAAGAAGTGAAATTCAAGGTATTGAAGATGAAGCTACAAAGAGGTATAAAAGAAAAGGCAGGCATTAGAAAACTCACTCCAGGGGGCTGAAAGCAAAAAGAGGGAGACAAAAATCCATTACAACAAAATAATAAAGTCTTTTTTAAAGTTTAAGGGGAAAATCATCTTGTTTTGTGAAAAGATGGCGAGACGTGTTCATTGATCTTTTTAAGAGACAACAAAAAATTGGCCGTCAACTGAATAAAAGAAAATGAAGTTCCATTAATACAATCTGTCGAAAGACAACTCGGATAAATTGATCAATGCAGTACAAATCATTTCTAACCTTTCCCCCTATTTGGAGAGGATGTTTTTTCAAGAGAGTAAACAACATACATCATCAACTTCAAGTGCTTTTTAGATGGCTTTTCCAGCAATAATGGAAATGGAGAATTTCTGGAACTAAGCATGTAATGCTTTCTTTATTATTATCAGTCCAAAGAATATCAATACATTTGGAGAGATTGGGACATGAGTTTTTTTTTTCTCTTGGAAACTTTCAGGTTGTAGTTTCTCTCTTGGTTTCTTTTTTAGTCTGCTTATTAGAAAACATTAATGTAAACGCCGTAGTGGCTCCGTTATTGAGTCCAGGACCCGCCATTAAAAGGACCATCAAGTTGCAAAGATAATCACATTGTTTATAGATCACCATACTGAAACTTTTTGAAAAAAGTGGCTTTTCTTCTCAACCTTTTTCTCCTCCATTTGAAGGAAGAGCAAAAGCAAAGGAAATATTTTTCATTTGTTTCTCTTCCCTCCCTCCTATCAAATGAATAACTAACCCACACCCCCCAGTTTAAAAATAACCTATGTAAAATCTATAGTATAGAGTGTCTCACATACTTTCTAATGCCTTATAGTAGAAGTTTTTGTTTTATTTTATTTTATTTTATTTTAGCACGCATCATTGATTATACATAATTTATTGTAAACCAGAAGATTTAGGGAGTTCAGTGATTATATGGAAATCTGTTTGGTATAATGCATCCCAAACAAGTGATAAGGAAAGAGGTTTCAGAGGATGGGGACTAATATGAAATCTACATTTACAAAATACTGACACATTTTCTTTAAGACTGTGTAGTTACTGCCCTGTTTTCAGGTAAGCAGAAATCCAGAGCGTTCACCGTATTTCCACACAGAAATGGTGACGTTGATGTTATTTCTGGGTGTTTGGCTCCCTATAGACTGTTCAACGTGCAAAACACGATTTTAAGTTCTGTTTTTTAGGCGGGTTTTAGGTGAGTTATAACAGGCCCACAAAGATTCCATATTACATATACAGAAATTTCTCCCAGAGAGGCCTTTCATCAACCTAAAGCAAAACAAAAAACAAACAAACAAACAAACTACCAAAATGAATAAACATATCTGTGCACAGACATGGGGCAAAGGGAAAAAATTGCGGAAGGTCAAGGCCTCCGCTGCTGCTGCTACTGACTGAAATACTGCTCTTTAGGCCCTGGTAGAATTACCCTTTAGGGTACTTCTGTCAATACCTGCGGGGGCAGGGGGCGGGGGGGGGGGGGGGGGGGGGGGGCGGAGCACACTTCACAGATACTTAAATGAATTCAGCACTCTCCACCTCTGAAGCAAGAATTGTTGCAGGAATCACAGGGTCCCCTTCCTGGGTAAAGCGGCATCCTTAGGGTCAGGGTGACAGTCACCTAAGGTCCAAGAACAAAGGTGGAGGTGAATCATCTGACGCGCTAGTCATGTAAAGCAGTGCATTTTCGCAACTTGCTAAATATTTCTGGCACACTTTTTTTTTTTTTTTTTTTTTTTTTTTTTTGTCTGCTGAGGTAGAATGAGAAAAAAACAGAGAAGAGACACGGAGGTGTATAAATTCATAGTTAAATCAGAGGAAAAAAGCATGATTTACTAAACCTTCTTGGAATGATAGGAAATATATTCTGTGAAACTGAAGGGTCAGCCCGTCTATCGAAAGTCATTTGCTCAGCCGAGTAAGTTTTTTGCAGAAGATTATTGTCCAACATAAAGTTTGGGCACTGTTTCAGGCTTTTTTTTTTTTTTTTTAATGCTGTTACAGGAGACCTTTAGAATGTATGCTAGATGCACCAGCATATTGAAACCCCGGATGAATTACTGTCTTGTCTTTCCTTTGTGGAGGTGTTTTATACCCAGGAAGGGGCTGGAAATTCTTCCATCCCATTTGTTATAGAAAAGAGGGAAATGACCTATCATTTTAATTTTTGTCTATACTACTCCAAGTGTTAGGCTAAACGCATTTGAGGCTTTGGGGAAGTAAATCAGCATGAAGCAGTACGATAGGATAAATATTAAATGGAAAGCACTTCCTGATTGATTTTTTTCACCAGAGACTATGGGCTCAAGTTCTACCTCAGCTAGCATCTGGAGCCTGGTTAGCAGGCCACAATTCATGCTCTGTCTGTCAGAACCTCTGCCCCCTTCTCTGTCCACCTTACTTACGGTTTTACATCACGACAGCATCCTAAAGGCATTTCCGTATGGACAAAACCCAATATATTGTAACATGTGCTCATCTGGTTATTTACGTGGGAAGCACACACGCCTCTCCTTGACACTGTTTTCAGATCTTGTTCGAAAATCGAACAAAACATTTCTACCAGAAATAGATGCACGGGGAGTTTCATAATTTACTCCATTTCTTTTCATCCATTTCTTTATTTGTGTTTGTTTAGCGGCACCGACTTACCAAATTTATGTAGCTGTCACATCTCAGGTAAATTCGGAGAAGTTAAAGGGAGAAATATGTGAAAAGGAACATGACCCTGGAAGATCCTGACTCAATGACCATGTGTTTTATAAAGCTGAGAAAGATTTAAAGAGAGAGGAATCTAAGCCTGGAAGATTCTGCAGGAAAAATGATGAATTATTATTTATTGAATGCCTCCATTGTGCAAAGCATTGTGCCAGGCACTTAACATGCACTATTGCATTTAGTCTTTACACCATTCCTGTGAATTGGGCTTGATCCCTATTTTAAAGAGGAGCCAATTCTGTCTTACTGAAGTCAAATAACCCATTTAAATAGTTAGGAAATGGCAGGCAGGGCCCAGGTTTGGACCAGATGTATCTGATTCCACTGTGGGGGCTAAGAACTACAATGGCATGTCTTCAATTGTGTGTGTGTGTGTGTGTGTGTGTGTGTGTGTGTGTGTGTAGCGATAAATATATGCATGGTACGTACATGCATACATACATAAATGCATATACTGTAAAACATTGGGTTTGCGAGCATAATTCGTTTTGGAAACATGCTTGTAATCCAAAGTACGTGTATATCAAAGCGAATTTCTCCATAAAAAATAATGGAAACTCAGATGATGCATTCCCCAACCCAAAAATATTCATGTAAAAATGATTACGATACCGTAATATAATACAAAATAATAAAGAAAATACAAAATATAAAGAAAAATAAATTAACCTGCACTTACCTTTGAAAACCTCCATTGCTGGTATGAGGGAGACAAGAGAGAGAGAGGGGTTATTGAATAGGACGGCTTCCACTATCGCTAATGGATGCTGACTACAATGCAGTATTAAGAAAGTCTTGTCATGTACTGTACTTAATGTAACTGGCCATAAGGCGGCAGAGAAAAGGGTCTATGTCTGAGACAGCCTGACCTACAATGAAGAAAAAGATTCCAAAGCTTACTCTTGGAGGAAAAGTAAAGGACTGTCCACAGCTGCTTCGAAGTGACAGAAAATACACGAGTGCCCGTTGTGGGCACCTTTCAAGGTTCTGAAAAATCACTGATTTCTGCCAAAGACCATGGCCTGAGAAGGAGCATCCAGGCATGGGAGATGATCACCCACAATCCCACAGTGAGAGAAAGAGAGAGACAGAGACAGAGGGAGTGAGAGAAACCATTGGCTCAGTGGTGATCATGTGACATAGGAAAACCCCAAGGGAAGAAGGAGCTTGTAGCAACTGGGAGAAGGACAATGTAACTGAATACAGGGATCCAGAAAAGAAAGAAAAGCTGAATCTGCAGTAAGCTGGAGTCAGATTTTATGATCCTTTAGGAGTTTCACTTTCTTTTAAGTTTATTTATTTTGAGAGAGAGAGACCACAAACTGGGGCGGGGGGGGGGGGGAAGCAGACAGAGAGGGAGAGAGAGAATCCTAAGCAGGCTCCAGGCTCCAAGCCATCAGCACAGAGCCTGATGCGAGGCTGGAACTCATGAACCCTGAGATCATGACCTGAGCCAAAGTCGGACGCCCAACCCTCTGAGCCACCCAGGTGCCCCCAGACTTTCGCTTTTAATTGAAGTGTGATGAGAGGCCATTAGACATTTGAAAGAAGAGGAGTGGTGTGATGTGATTTGCAGGTCTTCAAAATCGCTCTCTGCCACATGTACCAATCATTCTGATGAAAAATTCTCCTATGTGATAAGAGAATGACAATTCCACCACTCTATTTCCACATGATAATCAAATATGGAATTTTTACCAACTCTGAGACTATTCTAAACACAGGAGTTGTCTTTTAAAACATCGTTCTGGGGACGCCTGGGTGGCTCAGTAGGTTAAGCGTCCAACTCTTGGTTTCGGCTCAAGTTATGATCTCACAGGTCCTGGGTTCGAGTCCCACGTGGAGCTCCCCAGCAGGCAACACAGAGCCTGCTTGGGATTCTCTCTCTCCCACTCTCTCTGCCCCTCTCCCACTCCTGCTATCTCTGTCTCTCTCAAAATAAACTAAAAAAAAAAATTAAATAAAACATTGTTCTGTTAAATACTAGGGAAGGGAATATAATTTATTCTCCAAATTCCTAGCCTAAATTAGGGCCTCACCCAAAAGATACATGGAGTGACTTGGGTTCTAAATTTCCAAATGTATCTACCATTTTTTCAGACATGTTAGAATAGCTACACTCTACCTAAACCTGAGTTTCTCACTTAACATAATGCAAAAAACAAGTGTCCATTTACTCAACTTTCATTAGTACATTGATAGTTTCCCCATAAACATATGAACATATGAACAAGTCACTGTCTCTTAATTTTATTTTTAGTGTTCAATGAAACTGTATAGAAATATAATTAATTTTATATATTACTAATGTATCCTGCAACCTTTCTGAAATAATTATTAGTTCTAATATTATTTGTGTGAATTTCTTAATTTTTTTCTGTACACAAGATGATGTCATCAGCTAATACAGACAGTTTCACTTCTCCTTTTCTTTTTTTAATTTTTTTTATTTAAAAAAAATTTTTTTAAGGTTTATTTATTTTTGAGACAGAGAGAGACAGAGCATGAACAGGGGAGGGGCAGAGAGAGAGGGAGACACAGAATCTGAAATGGGCTCCAGGCTCTGAGCTGTCAGCACAGAGCCCGACGCCGAAGTCGGACGCTTAACCGACTGAGCCACCCAGGCGTCCCTCACTTCTCCTTTTCTAACATGGATGACTTTTATTATTTTTTTTTTCTCCCCTGTGTGTTGGCTGGAAACTCCAGTACATTCTAAATACAAAAGGTGAGAGTGGGTATCCTTGTCTTGTTCCTGATCTCAGGGGACAAGAGTTCTGTCTTTCACCATTAATTTTCACATTAATTAGGCTGGTCATCAATGTCTTTCATCCGTGTGAGGAAGTTCCATTCCATTCCTGTTTGTGGATACTTCTTATCATGAAAGACTGTTGGTTCTTGCTGCATGCTTTTTCTCCATCTATTTAGATAACGCTGTGATTTTGCTTTTTGTTTTACTAATACGGTACGCTACTCTGATTGATTTATAATTATTTTTATGTTTCAGGATTTAGTTTGCTGGTGTTTTGTCGAGGACGTTACACCTATATTTGTAAGAAATATTGGCTTATAGATTCTTTTCTTCTGATATCTTTTTTTGATTTTGGTAGCAGAATGATACTGGCCTCCTAGAATTATTTGGGAAGTGTTCTCTCTTTTCTATTTTCATGAAAATTTTGTGAGTATTGGTGTTAAAACTTGAAACATTTGGTGGGATTCACCAGTGATTTTATCTGGGCCTGGGCTTTGTGTGGGTTTGGGGGGATCTTTTGGTTACGAGTTCAATGTATTTACAGAATATAATGCATTTACGTTCTCTATTTCTTTCTGAGTCAGTTTAAATAAGTAGTATCTTTCTAAGCATTTGTTCATTTCATCTATGTATCTAATCTTACAATTGTTTATACCATTCTCTTTGAATTGTTTTTATATTTGCAAGAATAGCAGTTAGGTCCCCTCTACCATGTCTGGGCTTAGTTATTTGACTTTCTGTTTTCTCTTTGTCGCTCCATCTAATGTTTTGTCAGTCTTACTGATCTTTTGCAGGAATTAATACTTGGTTACATTAATTATTTTTATTGCTTTTTTCCTGTTGTTTTATTTTTTCTTTTATCTTTATTACTTTCTGCCTTCTATTTGCTATATTTTTAGTTTGTTCTTTTTCTACATTTTTAGGCAGACGTTTAGATTATTCACTTGAGATCTTTCTTCTTTTTTTTTTTTATTATGGTCATTGATAGCTATAAATTTCCCTCAACACTGTTTTTAGTTACATCCCATTCATTTTGGTATGCGTTGTTTTCAATTTGTATCAAAGCATTTGCTATATTCCCTGGTGATTTTTATCTCTCACTTCTTGGTTAGTTAGTAGTGTGTTCTTTAATTTCCATATACTTGTTAATTTCCCAAATATCCTTCTATTATTAATTTCTGCTTTCATTTTATTGTGAGCTGAGCAAATACTTTTTGTACTAATTTAGATTTTTTTTTAAATACTGAGACCTACTTTTGTAAGTAAGACTTACAAAAGACTTACTTTTGCATACAAATGTATGCAGCCTAACATTTGCATATCCTGGAGAATGTTCCATGGGAACTTGAGAAGAATGTATATATTGTTCTGATTGGATGTAGGTTTCTTTTTTTTTTTTTTTTTTTTAATTTTTTTTTTTCAACGTTTATTTATCTTTGGGACAGAGAGAGACAGAGCATGAACGGGGGAGGGGCAGAGAGAGAGGGAGACACAGAATCGGAAACAGGCTCCAGGCTCTGAGCCATCAGCCCAGAGCCTGACGCGGGGCTCGAACTCACGGACCGCGAGATCGTGACCTGGCTGAAGTCGGACGCCTAACCGACTGCGCCACCCAGGCGCCCCTGGATGTAGGTTTCTATGAGTTGTGGTTAGTTTATGCTGTTGTTCAATTTGTTCATCCATTTATTTTTTGTAACTGCTCAGTCCATTATTGAAAGTGGGGGAAAGTGGAGATTAAAGTGGCCAAGTACTATTATCGAATTGTTTGTTTTTTCTTTTTTTAAAAATGTTGATTTATGTATTTTGAAAGAGAAAGAGAGAGAGAGGGAGCACATGAGCTTACAAGGGGCAGAGAGAGAGAGGGAGAGAGAGAATCCTAAGCAGGCTCTGTGCTATCAGCACAAAACCGGACATGGGGCTTGATCTCACATGACCTGAGACAAAATCAAGAGTCAGACGCTCAACTGACGGAGCCCACCCAGGTGTCCTGGATTGTCTGTATTTTCTTTCGATTCTGTCAATATTTCTTCCATTATTTGGGGGCTCTGTTACTAGGTTCATACATATTTATAATTGTTGTATCCTTCTGATGGATGTACACTTTTATCATTATAAAATATCTGTCTTTACCTGCGGTAACATTTTGTGAATCATAGCCCTCTTTTCTAATATTAGTATAGCCATTGCAGCTCTTTGTGATTTTAGTTTGCAGGTTGTTTCAGACTGTTTTCATCTTTGAATCTAAAGTGTGTCTCTTATATCTCAAATCTGACAATGTTGCCTTTTGATTGGAGTGTTTAATCCATTCACATTTAATGTTATGACATGGTTGTTTTTACTTCTGCTATTTGGCTTTTTGTTTTCTATATGTCTTATGTATTTTTCCTTCTATTCACCTTTTTTTGTCTTATATTAAATGAACGTTTTCTAATATAGCATTGAAAATATCGTAATGATTTTTAATTATAACTTTGACTTATCTCCTTAGTGGTTGCCCTAGAGCTTACACATCTTAACTCATGAGAATCTACTGATTGAGTTCCAGTGATATATCAAAACTTCGCTTCTGTATAGGTCAATTCCCTCCCTTAGCTTTCGTGCTATTGCAGTTAACACAAATTATGTATTTATATTTTACAACACCTACAATACAATGATATAATCATAATATTTTATGCCTTTCAAAAAAAAAGAAGAAAGAAGAGAAAGTATACATCTATTTTGCTATATTAATTTTATTTACCCTTCCTGGTTCTCTTTATTTCTTCCTTGTACTTGAGTTACTGCCTGGTGTCATTTCCTCACTCCAGTATAACTTTATTCCCACCCATGTCCTCTGTGATCTTATTATTAAATACATTACATTCATGTATGTTATAGTCTCAACGATATAATTGCTTGCATATTGATTTACAATTGCTTTTTAAGTGTTAAGAGAAGGAAGGAGAAGAAATGGAAGAATCCTGTCTTTTGTAATTGCCTACATATCTTTTGTATATTCTTTGTTTTTACCATGTGAATTTGAAATACTGAGTGGTGTTACCTGCTTTTAGTCTGAAGAACTTTTTTTAGCACTTATAGAGCAGGTCCACTGGAAACAGTTATCTTGGGTTTTATCTGGTCTACAAAACATTTACTTCACCTCCATGTGTTGGATATATGACACTTGGTAGACAGTTACTTGTACTTTTAGTACTTTGAATATGCTCCCCCACTATTTCTGACCTCCATTGTTTCTGATGGAAAGTCAGTCATTGATCACAGTGGGATCTCCTTGTACATGATTCCTTTATCTCTTACTGCTTTTGACTTTTTATTTTCTCTTTGGCTTTTAATATTTTGACTATTATGTTTGGACGTTGATGGATCTCCTCGCTTTTATCCAACTGAGAGTTCATGGCTCTTTTTGGATATCAAATCTATTTGGATTTGATAAGACTAATGTCTTCCGCAAATTTTGGGAGTTTGCATCCATCGTTTCTTTGAAGGCTTTCTCTACTGCTTTCTCTTTCTCTCTCCTCTACTTCTGGTACTTCCATTATGAGTATGTTAGTACATTTATTGTTGTCTTATATTTTTAGAGGCCCCATTTGTTGTTGTTGTTGTTGTTGTTGTTGTTTCCATTCCCTTTTCTCTATTCTTCAGGTTGCAAGATCTCTATCGAATCTGTCTTCAAGTTTGCTGGTTCTTTTTTCTGCCTGCTCATGTTTACGGTTGAGCCCTGCTAGTAAACTTTTTATTTCAGCTATCACACTTTTGATGCCAAAATTTCCATTTGATTATTTTCAAACATTTCCTTTATCTTTACTGATATATGCTATTTCATAAGTTATTGTCTTCGTACAATCTTTTACTTATTGAAGAATGGCTTCCCTTAGTCTTTGAACCTATGTATAATAATTGCTTTCAAGTGTGTGTATAAATCCACCAAATGGACCTCTTCCAAAGCATTTTCCATTGCCTGTTTTTTTTTCTTCTTTGTCAATGACAGTTTTCTGTTGCTTTGTAGGCTTCATTTTGTTGTCATTGACAATGAACAATTTAGGGGCGCCTGGGTGGCTCATTTGGTTAGGCGCCGGACTCTTGAGTTTGGCTCAGGTCATGATCTCATGGTTCACCAGATCAAGCCCCACATTGGGCTCTGTGCTGGCAGCATGGAGCCAGCTTGGGATTCTCTCTCCCTCTCTCTGTCTCTCTCTGTCTCTGTCTCTCTCTCTCTGTCTCTCAAAAATAAACAAATACACATTTAAAAAAAGAAAATAAACAATTAAAATATATATTCTAGCAACTCCATATACTGATTCCCCTCACCCACACATGCCAGAAGTGGTTGTTATTTTTTGATTGGTGGTTTGCTTATTTCTTTAGTGACTTTGCTAAACTACTTTGCCAAATCTATTTCCCCTATGGTATGAAATTTCTGATATCCCCATTCACATTTTAACCCTTATTTTTCCTTGCCATCTGACTGACTGGACATTGCTCCTGAGTCAGCATAAACCACTTATTCATCAAAGACTATATTTACACCCACTTGGTCAGGTGAATTTTACCTTTAACCATCGGATATGTGTGTGGCTTGGAGGCTGCTATCACAGTCCAGATTGTTTGTTTGTTTACTTATTTACTTACTTAACCTATGTTTAGCCAGTGGCTCGGAGCTTAGAGTCATCCTCTGATTTCTTCTGAAAAGGCACAACCTTGAGCTTGCATGCAGTCTTCCAGATTACCAGGAACTTTTATATCTGTGTTCCTAG
Source organism: Prionailurus bengalensis (assembly GCF_016509475.1). NCBI lineage: Eukaryota > Metazoa > Chordata > Mammalia > Carnivora > Felidae > Prionailurus > Prionailurus bengalensis. The sequence goes on from NC_057355.1 coordinate 16,329,364, forward strand.
GATCTACCCTTCAGTCAGAATAAGTTAGTGTAGAGCCCATTGGCTCAAAAGTTGTACTTAAGCCTTTTGTGTCAGTGAGGCCCTGTGTTGGGGATGCTGCAAGTGGCCTGAGAAATGCTGTCAAGGACTCCTTCATCTTCTGCACTGATCCAAAGTAGAGCACCTGGAGTTGACCTTCTCTAACATGGAGCTTGGGGAAGGAAGTGGCACGAAGGGAGTAGGTGGAGGCTCCAGAACCATAGACTCTGACTCTTCTTACTGATTGAAAATCTCGTTGTTGATTCTCTTGAACGAGTATCTGTCCATCTGCTGTATGCCCATAGGACACCTCCTGTAAACTACAAATAATAGTTTCCTTATAATTTTCACCAAGTTAATGACCGTTTTGCTGGGTAGAGGGTCCAATGAGCTTTCACTCCACCGTTTGAGAAATAACGAATCACTGATACTGTTTTCTTACTATAGCATTGGTCTCTGAAGCTAGGTTCGGGTGGCACCGATGAGCTCCGCTTGAAAGCGTGCATGTGAAATCATTGCTTTATGCACTTTATTCCATTTTTGATTTATTGAACGTGCTGCAAGAGGACTCCAAGAGCACCGTTTCAACTATGGCTGTCGCTTCTAAGAAAAGCCCAAATCATTGCTTGGCTGAATCAGTCACTAATTTCTTGCACTCCATATGTCAAGAGAAGCCAAACCTTCCATCTAGAGGCTGGTACATGAGTACCTTGATCTGAAGGGGTCTGAAATTCTTAATGAGGGGCATATTCCTTTTAGATGATGGCAAAGCTATATTGAATCTGTTATTTGAGGGGAGCAAAAGTCTTGAATAATGGGAGAGAAAGCAGATCAGTTGAACTCAGTTTGAAATCCAAAGACACTAAGCTATTGTTTTTAATTTTTTTAATGTTTATTTTTAAGAGAAAGAGAGCATGAGTGGGTGAGTGGCAGAGAGAGAGAGGGAGACACAGAATCCAAAGCAGGTTCCAGGCTCTGAGCTGTCAGCACAGAGCCCCATGCGGGACTCAAAACCAGGACAGTGAGATCATGACCCGAGCCGAGATATTTAACCTACTGAGCCACCCAGGCACCCCTACACTAAACTGGTTTTACACTAAACTCTCTTCTGGTTTTCTGATACCTGAAGTGCCTCTGATTCTTTGAAGCAGTGAATCCCAGAGGAACTACAAGACAGCATTTCTTGCTAAATTACATTCTAGAGTATCCTCGCAATAAACACCTATTACCAAAGGCAATCCATGTGTGTCTCTTTCTTGGAACCTTAAAGAGCCCGGCTATATATCTTGCATTTCCTACGGAGAATTATCCCCAAACATCTATGATGGTTTGAACAAGATGAAGTTTCCATTCTAACTACAAATGAATTTGCATTGTTCAGGTTATATAGCTAACTTATGGTTCCCCGACTCTTGCTTTTGAAGGTTTTTTTGTTTAATTTAATAGAAAATCCAATTATTATGTAAATATAAACATAGCATAATTGCCACAAACAAGTGAGCATAACAATGAACTGATGGAGCTTTTGGAGCTATAAGAACCTGTGATTTATGAGTGTCTCTCAGGTATGATTGATAGACAGTTCACAGAAATGTTTTTAGGCATTTCTACCCGACACAACGTTCATGTTTTTGCTTTCTGACCATCCGCGTTAATGCATGTCAGTGAAGGAAAGTTGCTTTGGGAGAGAATGTGTCACAAATTCATTTTCATTATTTGCCTAACTTATTAAAGAATGAAGCTACAAACATCATTGTTTAAAGTGTCTCCCTTTAAATTTTTTCCAGCAGATGTTTATGTAGGGAGAATGCTGGATGATCTCTCTTGGCAAGACACAAAAGTGACGTTTCTTGAGGGTTCCAGTTGAAAAATTTGTCTTTGGCATGGTGTGTTTAAACATCTGCAGAAGGAAAATCTTCTTTATGATCCCGCTAACTTGGGTAAAAGCAAAGTACGCAGCCCCTTAATTTCTGGAATACTCTTCCATGGAGTGGAAAGTTTCCAACATTAGTTTTCTTTGGTAGAGTTTCTTTATGTGACTTTTAAATTCCAGAGTTTCTTTATGTGACTTTTAAACATCAACAGCTTCCTTAATTAACAAGAGAGAAGCTAGCAAGCATAAATCTACAATTCTGTTTTCTCCCCGGATTACCGATCATCTATACGTTTTCGCTCTATGCCTACTATCATTTTGAGTTCAACATCCATTGGGAAATTTAAAATACAACAACAACAACAAATGCTACAAGACTAGTTGGGGGAAACACACCATATTTTCTCATATCCAAGGCGTAATTTGAATTTGAATTGTTCTTCTTTCCTTGTAAATTTAAAGACTTGTTTTTCTTATTTTTAAAATATTTATTTTTTCTTATTTCTCTCACTTTTGTTTCTGATTTCTTCGATGAAGAGTAGAATTCATTTTCTGTGACCTCAGCTGAGTTTAGTTGAGTGCTAACGAAAAAAGACCTGGGCAATGCTCCCAGTGGTCAAAACTCAAAAGGATTGGCTGCTTCTTACACAACAACTTCTTCAACAAATAACTACAACTATTAGGAAGCTCTTTTTTAGCCCTCTTCGTTTTGCTCATCCGAGCATTGCATTCAAAAATTTGTCAAGTTCCCACCTGTACTTTGTCCCTTTCCTCCATGATTTCCTCTAGGGAGAGTTTTCTGGAGTGATACCCAATCAGTGTGACAATTCACAGCTGTGCCCTTTGACCCAAAGACTTCAAGGTATTTTTCTGATATGGTCAAGTGAGATCCAAGGGTTCGCTATGCAATTGGTGTCCTCCTACACTCTTAATGGCCGCATCCATTTCAGGGACGTTTAAGCGAGTGAAAAGTTTACTAGAACTCACAAATTAATAGTGCGAGGATCTGTATATAAATCCCTTTCTATCCAATTTAATTCTATTTGGGGCGTGAGGAAGAAAAGACATAAGAAGGATACTTCATGTGTTTTCTTGGAGTGTGAGCTAAAATAAAACTTTGAATTTTTGCTTCAGCATCATAATGGGCAACATTAGTAATAACACATGTTTTTCTGGTATTTTCTTTTAAAAACATGTGTGTATGCTTTACTTAAAAAATGAATGGGGAAATGGGGCGCCTGGGTGGCTCAGTCAGTTAAGAGTCTGACTTTAGCACAGGTCATGATCTCACGGTTTGTGAGTTCGAGCCCTGCGTTGGGCTCTGTGCTGAGAGCTCCGAGACTGCAGCCTACTTTGGATTCTGTGTCTCCTTCTCTCTCTGCCCCTCCCCCATTTGACTCTGTCTCTGTCTCTCAAAAATAAATAAATGCAAAAAAAATTTTTTAATGGGGAAAAACACTACATTGAAGTTAGAAAATAGAGAAAAATAAAGAATTTTTTTCTTCCTCAACCACAGATAATTATTTTTGATGGATTAATATACAGTCTTCTACCATTTCAAAGTGTGTGTGTATATATGTATAACATAAAATTGAGATCATGACTTTTTTTATTTAAAATTATATTAAGAGACCTTCCCACATCAGAAAATATTCCTCACAACATGCATTTTGTTTTATAACACCTATTGTACTTTTGTACATGTAAATTGCTAACAATATTTCGTTCTTTTACAAATGACACCAAAATAGACATCTTATGTATAAAGTTTGTAAGCGTGCTGCCTATTTCTGGAAAGTAAGTTTATACAAAACGAAATTACTAAATCACAACTCATATATATTATTGACTCTTGACAATAGTCTGACAAATTGCTTTTAAGATATTTTTGATAATTTACACTTTTACCTATAGAGAATGACATAATGTCATAATCAACTTTGGCCTAATATTATTGAATGTCTTTGTGTGTATTGCCCATTTATTAGAAAAGCAAAAACATATTACAGTATTATTTCAACTTGCTTTCTTCCTAATTTACTGTTAAGTTGAAAATATCTTTATTTAATATTTGTTTATTGAAGATTAACAGCACTTTCTATGACATTTCCTGTTAATGTCTCTTGGAAATTCCAATGAAACATTGAATATCTTCTTCCCTGGTTTTTAATAATTCTCTAAGTATAAATGATATTAATTACTCGTCTCTTTAATTTGTCGTGTTTTCCATTTTTGTCATTTTTACCATCTTCAGAGTTACACAACATAAAAGTTGTATATATTACTATCTATCTATATTTTCCCCTTACATTTATACCTTAATTCATTTTCCACCCTGAGGTTAAGTAACATAATTGTTCATAACTGTCTTCAGTTTAATAAAATTGTCTTATGTATGGCTATAATATAAATATTTAACTTACTTTTGAAAAAAATTGCCTATTTTTGCATGATGATTTATTGAATTATTGGTCATTTGCCATGTCTTTGAAATGTTTCCACTATTATATTGCAGGTTGAAACAGAGAAAGACAGCTACTTTAGGGTCATAGACATTGTTTTTTAATAAATCTGTAAGTATAGGGGTGCCTGGGTGGCTCAGTCGCTTAAGCATCGAACTCTAGATTTCAGCTCAGGTCATGATCTTGTGGTTCAGGAGTTTGAGCCCCACATTGGACTCCTCATTGGCAGTGTGGAGCCTGCTTGGGATTCTCTCTCTCTCTCCCTCTCTCTCTCTCTCTCTGCCCCTCCCCAGCTCACTCTTTTTCTAAGTAAATAAACTTTAAAAAAAATAATAATTCTGTAAGTATATTCCCTTGTGTCTTATAATTTAATTATTGTAGCTTTGTGTTTTAATATATTATAAAGTAAGTATGCCTCTATTACTATACTTTTTCAAATATGTCTTACCTAGTCTTATCTATTCTTTAATGTTAACTTTAGAATGATTTTTTTTGACAAGTTTTATGGGACTTCCCTAAAAATTGTACTATTGATAGAAACTAATTTGAAAGAATTTCTGTTGTGTCCAGTCATTATAGCCCTTCTAGGAACAAGGAGAGAGGAGAATGGGAATGTTCATATATATTTTATATATGATTCTTTCAAAGCTTCTTTTTATCTCTGTGAGATAAGTTTCATCATAAGTATACAACTTTTCTACTTATACTGGTTCTTTTTTTTTAATTTATATACTTAAGTTAAAATTAGTTAACATACAGTGTAGTATTGGTTTCAGGAGTAGAACCCAGTGATTCGTACAACACCCAGTGCTCATCCCAACAAATGCCCTCCTTAATGTCCATCCCCCGTTTAGCCCATCCCCCCACCCACCTCTCCTCCAGCAATGCTGTTTGTTCTCTGTATTTCAGAGTCTGTTATAGATCGCCTCTTTGTTTTTACCTTATTTTTCCTTCCCTTCTCCTATGTTCATCTGTTTTGCTTCTTAAATTCCACATATGAGTGAAATGGTATGGTATTTGTCTTTCTCTGCCTGACTTATTTCACTTAGCATAATACCCTCCAGTTCCATCCGCTGTTGCAAATGTCAAGATTTCATTCTTTTTGATCACCGAGTAACATTCCACATCTTCTTCATCCATTTGTCAGTCTCTTTCCATAATTTGGCTATTGTCTGCTTATGCTAGTTCCACGAATTTTATGTGTTTTGAACCGTTGTGGATGCATTCTTTTCCTTTTTAGCATGTTCTGGATTCTTACTGATAACTTACAAGAAAGCTCTTGACGCTTCTGTACTTAGCTTTCCTGTCACTTTACAAAACGCTATTAGTTCTGTTTCAGTTGATTTCCATAGAATTACTAGGTATATTATCACATTATTTTCAAACCACAAAGGTTTTTTTGTCTCTTTCTACCAAATAAGCATTATTTCTGTTTAATGTATTATTACATTATGATCCTTGAGTATGGCTTTGGTCATATCCCATAATTATATTTTGCCAAATCTTTCTAGCTGTGCAGCTGGTTTAAAGCTTATCTGGTTAATGACAGTTGTGAAAACAAATCACTTGGGTGCACCTGGACCAGAGCATCAAAAACCACTGATGAGAAGATTGTTATTTACTCTTTTGACACTGATATTTGAGCCACAGACGATACTCTCAGGTAGTCTATCTGTAAGAAGAATATTAATTAAATGGCAGATTTAAAGAGACAGAATTTCCACTTCACTCTCTCTTTTCTCTGTCTGTTCTGAATCAGAATTTATCATGAGTGGGATAGATCTTGGGCTGCAGGAATGAAAGAGACCTACCTTCTCTGGTCTTAGGGAGCTCATAGGCTAGTAGAGGAAGCATACTAGTAAACACTTTTGAAAGTTTGTTTATTTATTTTGAGAGAGAGAGAGAGAGCAGAGGAGAGGCAAAGGGAGAGGGAGAGAAAGAGAGTCCCAAGCAGGCTCCATACCGCCAGTGCAGAGCCCAAGGTGGGGCTTGAACTCATGAACCATGAGATCACAACCTGAGCCAAAATCCAGAGTCAAGCGCTTAACTGACTGAATCACCCAGAGGACCCTCTAGTAAACACTTTTTGAAGGTAAACTACCTAGTGTATTAGTTTCCTATCACTGCTGTAACAAATTATCACAAATGTAGTGGCTTCAAACAATACAAATTTATTATCTTAGACTTCTGGAGGTGGGAAGTCTAAAACAGGTCCCATCGGCTGAAATCAAGGGGTTGGGGGATTATAGGGGAGAATCTACTTCCTTGCCTTATAGCTTCTAGAAGCTGCCCTCATTTCTTGGTTGTGGTTCCCCACCCTCTTCAAATCCAGAACTGCTCATCAAACTTCTCTCATATGCTTCTGCCCCCCACTTTCCCATTTAGGGACCCTTCTGATTGTATTGGCCCACCCAGAAACCCCAGGATCATACTTTAAGGTCAGCTTATTAGCAAAGGTAATTCCATCTGCTGCCTCAATTCCCTCTTGCAATGTCACATAACAAGGTCGGTCACAAGTTCCACAGATTAGGATGTGGACATCTTTGGGGCTGGGAGAGCGCATTTCTGATGACCACACACGAGCAGAGCCAAGAACTCAACAAGTGGTTGTTGAGCACAAGGAAGAACAGAAGTAAGGATTATAGGTGAAATAAGTCTAAGAATGAAGCTGCTGGAGGCAAATAGGGCATAGAAGAGGACTTCTAAAAGAGGGAGCAAGCAGTATATTCAAAGCAATGAAATAAAGTGAGCGTAGCAAATCTGGGTTGCTTGACCTAGCATGGAATAATTTTACAGCTCTGATGTAACCTTTATCTAGTAGCAAGGTTCTCCAGAAGTTGGCTCGTGGGCTCAGATTTATCCTTGGTACTGCTCAGGGCCCTACACTGCATTCCAATCCCCTGCGTCCTGCCACATGGAAACGTCTCAATTAGTGTTACAAGGGAACGGGCCCTGGGGTCGCACATATTGGAAATAAGGCTATATTGAAAAGGCTCCAGACTGTGCTCATGTATAGACCTTTGAGAGTTTCTGTCACCTCAACAGAGGCTAGGGTGTGTATATCCTTGTCACATGCCCACACCATGTAAAAGCAGTGATGACAGAAAATAACAAGTACAAAAGGAAGCCACTGAGATGGCAATAAAAGGACACACAGGAACGCACGGATGTGTACAGATAGCCAATAAGAGCTTATGACAAAGCAAATATATCTCCCAGAACATTTTCAAATCTCTGGAAGAATTTAACACCTGCATGTTTCTCTGTCACCTCAGTATGTTAAGAAACTCGCACTTATGCTGTGAACTCTACGTTGCACTTCATCTCAAACTTCACTTGTAAGATTATAATACCCATCAGCATGCTGATTCTAAGAAACTCTCAGAATAAAGACCAATGCAAAGACTACCTAAAAATGTAGAGAAATGAGGTATGTGTTTATGTGTTGCATTAGTAATCGTAGTCAGGAAAAGCAAAACTGTCTGTGTCATATATTTATACCTGAAACAAAAGTTAAATGGTACCAACGAGGTAGAGGCTGAGCCCCTGGGGATCAAACTTCTGCTTATCTCAGATGGGTTTGCTCCTTACTTTCCTGTGACCATGAATGTTCTTTGTTCATTGAGCCTTGACTTTCCTTGTACTCGAATCCAGCCTTTGTGATGACTCATCACTACCCCTCACCTACCTGGGTCAGTTCTAACCTCCTACCCATGATTAAATCCAAAGTGCTCACCATGTAGTGACTTCTTGGTCCACCACCATCGTTAACAGCCCCTCAACTGAGCTACTTAGTTCTAGCCTATGAGACTCTGGTTTAACCAAGTGCCAAAGATCCCTGGTAAAAATAAAACTTTCTGGCATTTAACTGACCTTCTAACAATTCTCTGTTATGTGGTAGTCAACCATGTTTGACCATCCATTTAGTCACCTGCTGAACCCAGAACTACTTTGGTCCATGTTGATGTTTTGCTACTGTGCATAATCCTCCAAAAGGCAGAAATCCGTTGTGTTGAAGATTTATTTTGTAAAATTTCCATGAAAAGATATTTAAAAAAAGTTTATAGACCAGTACAACTTTTCTTTTCACTTGCTCCAGCCTTCCTGTCTCTCCAACTCCCCTCTTGGCCCCATTGTCAAAGGTCCATTTTGTCACAGACCCTGTGGTATGCACTGGGGATCTATACAAAGATTGATGAAACACAGAATGTTATTGTCAGCGTTCTGCTCTTTGAATTTTTATAATGCAGAACCTAAAGACTAAATAAGGCCAAGAGGCAACAAATCAGGGGAAGGTGAGGAAAAGCACCCGGAACTGTAAGCCACAGTGTAATGAGAGTTATAGGAATAAGGAATATACAAAAAGGGAATTATGTTGCATGGGAGAAAGTGAAGAGAGAAGGAAGAAACTTTTGTGCTAGAGTAACGCTGAACCCTAAGGCACATGCATAGTTGAGGAAAGGGGATTTTAAAAAGTGTTTCCAAGTACTTCCTGTGTGACTCCCCTGTGAATGAAATAGTTTATTTTTCATTAGGTTGGGTTGTTAAGCCTTGCGTCTTGCACATGATCCCTGTGCACTGAGGTCTATGAATACAGAGAAGATACAACTCAAATAAAAAAGTATTGGGATGGTCTTTGAGATCTCCTATTTGTTATATTTTAGAAATCTCTTTAAACAAATAAAGTTACTGGGGGCGCCTGGGTGGCTCAGTCGGTTAAGCATCTGACTTCAGCCCAAGGTCATGATCCTGCACTTTGTGGGTTTGAGCCCTGCATCAGACTCTGTGTTGATGGTTCAGAGCCTGGAGCCTGTTTCAGATTCTGTGTCTCTCTCTCTCTCTGCCCCTCCCCTGCTTGCACTCTGTCTCTCTGTCTCCCCAAAATAAATTAGTATTAAAAATAAATAAATAAAGTTACACCAAATAATGTCCTCTTATTATCATCAACTGCCTGAGATATTTGCAGGATCTGACTTCATATATTCTTAACAAAATGCTTATAAATTATTTTGCCTTATTGTACCAGATATGCACAACATATTTGCGAAATTATATTTTCCCCAACTTTGCGTGTGTGTGTGTGTGTGTGTGCGTGCGCGCATGGGGGAAGGAGGGAGGGGGAGAGAGAGAGAGAGAGATTATAGTGTCAGAAACAAGAAATAGCTTTTGAGTATTTAACCAACTCAGCATCTAAGATCATATGGACTCAATTCTACTCATGGTAATTTTGTGGTTTTGTGCTTCGCATCAGCCCATGTTAGGCTGGCATGTCTCAACGCCCTTCATAACACAAAATGATATTAGAATGCGAGCTTTTCCCCCTTTGTGAACTTTTTCCCAAGGCTTCTTTGAAAGAACAAAACTAAATGGAACAAAACCAAAAACAACATTTGGCTTCACCTCAGCCAGCTACTTGTCTGCTTCTACCTTTCTCAATTTGCAATTTTTGCTTTCCTTCTCCCCTCCTAGCCAACAAGAATGGATGCAAGGAGTAAACTCCTTAGGGGAACAGGCAAGATGCACAAATACAAACCCACACATGATGGGTGTCCACTGTCTCTTGAACATGAGCAGTAGGGCTTTCCCCTGACACGCTACTTCTGTCTCCTCTGGGTGACAGGGACCCACGATCATTTTAGGGAGTTTATTTTTGTCCTGCATCATTAAAAGATGGCGTCTGCTCAACCTAAATGGGATTCAACACAGAAGAGTGGACGAGCTTTTTCCTTCACTGGGTCAGTTTCACACAGAAAGCTGACACCCTCCTTCCTGGGAGGAGGGGTGGGGAGCACTTGCCTGAGAACAAATGTGCTTTTCAAAGGTGCAAAGGTCTGGCCTGGGGAGAAAGTGGGGCAGGGGAGGGGCGGGTGATATTGAAAACAATGTATTTTTCCTTCCCTGTCAATCACTTTGCCCTGAGGTTTCTCACCCTTTGGATCAATGGCATTAATTGTTTCAAGGGGGGCAGCAAATGCCATCTAGGACAAAGAAGTCATTGCTCAGCTTGAATTTCACACTAACTTTTTTTTTTCTCTCTTAAGTCCATGGTCTTAAAAGCCTAGCTTTGTTGAGCGAATAAAAGATTTCTAAATTCCCAAAATGTCCTTCTACATATCCCTAGCAGAGCTTGGGGGTCTGATCACAGAAGTTTACTGTAAGCCATCGAGACCTAAAGGAAGTCGCTGATAAATGGAAAGAGACAGGCTCCTGGGCAGGGAGGAACTTGGAATAATTAAGCAGGCACAAATGTAAGGCTTAGATGTCATTTGAGTCCTCTCAGGGAACAAGCATCCCCTGTCCCAGGTGTTAGGTCCAGAGTCTGCGGAGGCAAGAAAACCAACTCCCTGTAGGGCGATGAGGCCGCCCAAACCGGAAGTGGTAGGCAATTCACTTCCTGTTTGGAGCTTCAGACCTGGTCATCGTTCCTCTGGTCCAAGAGAAGCTTCAGGTGACCCTAAACTGGGACAAGGAGAGGAAAATGGAGCACAGAGGCACCAATTGGGTTTTGATGTCAGCATGTAGAAGATGAGGGAGAGATAGGAGCCTAGCTTGCTAATTTGCTGGGCTGGATACAACAGCCACCCAGTGAATGCAAGGGAAAATCGGCTTTGGGGCGAGTTGCATGTGAACAGCCCAGTGACATCCAGAGGTAAATGTCTATAAGGCAGTTAGATAGTTGTGCCTGAGGCTGAAGGAAGCCATTAGGGCAACACCTCCTGACCATTTCCAGCCTTTGGGCAGCTTACGTGATGTTGGCAGGTTGCAACCTAGATTTTCAGATCTGGCATCACCTGAAAAGGTTGTGAAAGCACAGATTACTGAGTCCAGGCCCTAGCAATTCTTACTCTGCAGGTCAGCAGTGGTGGCCGATAATCCACATGGTTAGAAAGCACTCTGAGCAATTATTTTGGTGCTCTGGTGCATGTCTCATTTTTGAAACCAATGGATCGGACTACCTCAGGGAGGGTGTGGAAAGAGAGAAGAGTAAGTGGCAAAGGACTGATCTTTGTGGAACCCAGCACTAAGGAGGGGTCCTGGAGAAAGAGGCACCTGTGAAGGAGCCTATAAAGGAATGATCAGGCAGCTTGATGGGGAAGCAACAGAGAACGATGTCAGACAATGAGCGTTTTTCTCCCCCTTGTGCCATGAGTCACCTACTACTACATTATCATTCTCCCAGTATTATTTTCTCAAAGATAGAAATGTTCCTTTTCTATAGATACTTCTCTATAGACTTTTTTTTTTACAGTATCCTATTGAGTGAAACAAGAAAGCATTTTATTAAAAGCAGTAATTTGTTACTGCCCTAAGTGATCTTTTATAGTTTCTAAAACACAGTGTCTTCTTGATAAAGCCAGTCTGAGAGTGAATTTATGAGGCTGCTGGACGTCCTTGCCAATGAACAAAGACATAAAACATACTGTTCCTTAAGTCGGCTAATGCAAAGTGGCTAGGGTGTATTTGCTAATTAGCATGCTGCTGTTAGCGCTTTTTCACCTTTCTTTGTTTCTTTGGGGGGTTTCTTCCAGGAAAAGAAAATTCTGAAATACTTGCAAAAATTTTTTTGAGACAAAACAAAACCCAAACCTTTGTGTAGGCAGAATTGATACACTGGGTGCTGAGATATCTCGTCTCCAGCGAGGGGATGCTCACTGAGGGACCCCTAGGCTAAAAGTCCCGGGAGGAATCAGAATACTTGAAGGATGATGCATTTTATTTTTACTCTCTCCGGCTTTCTCAAGCCCGCCAAGGCTCTCCCGGCTAATATGATCTGAAAGAGAGGAAATGAAAGGCACTGGCCGTCAACCCACAGCCGCCTCCGCACCTGGGTTTGCACACACCTGAGTGAGGCTCTCACGTACCTCTGTCCTTCCTGTTACAGACATCTGAGAGAGACCTTGGAGGACCACAAAAGCCCGCAATATGTTGTCATTGAAAAGCTGTTAGGGATTTCACCGCTGACAGCGGTGTATCTAATTACTGAATTATTAAACAGAAGGACCCTGCCTAAAAAGCAACTTCCTGTCACTCAAGAAGACACATTCCTGCGAAAAGCAGAGGTATGATTAGGTCACCTCACTCATTTCTGCAGATAAATTTGGAATATCCAAACTCAAGAGGCACGGCAACTGAATTTTTTCAGCCTCTGGTACTCACTTAAAGCTGAAACGGGAAATATTGAGCCAAACGTGCTTTCAGCCCCTGCACTCGTCACTCGGAAAAACCGTCCCCACCTTCTGTTATGTTGCCTTTTTGGTTCAGGCCCAAAGATCCTTCTCGGAGGTCTATAGACCTCATATCGGAGAGTTTTCAGTAGACGAAATACACAAGGGGGACAGGGGACAGATTAGTGGCCCAAGATGACCTTTCGAGACAGTAGTTTTGTGCACGAGTCTTGTTTGTTTGGTTTTGGAAGTTTGGGAACCACAATGCAGAAATCACCTTGCTCCTCTCAGCCTGCAGAGCAAGGCCAATAGCTGGTGTATGTTCCATTTTTGTGTTCATGTCCACAAAAGGCATTTCCATTGGATCACAATAATCATAATAGCACAATAAATAAAAGTGTATGAGCTTTCGTTGTTTGTTAGGCACTGTATTTTTTTACAATGCTTGTTTATTTATTTTGAGAGAGGGAGAGAGAGTGGGGGAGAGGGGCAGAGAGAGAGAGAGAGAGAGAGAAAATCCCAAGCAGGTTCCACGTGGGGCTCGATCTCACCACCATGAGATCGTGACCTGAGCTGAAATCGAATCAGACGTTTAACCTACTGAGCCACTCAGGTACCACTACTCTGCTTTAAAAGATTTATGGTTTTTTTTTTTTTTTTTTTTTGCTATTTTATCCCCACAATAGATCAAGGAGTTAGACTCAATACCATCATTAGCTCCACTTCCAAGTGGGAAAAAATGAGCCACATATATATTAAGTAACTTATGTGCTCAAAATAACATGACTAGAAAATAGAGGAGCCAAGATGTTAACCAAAAAATACATTCATCCTGAAAGTTTATACATCTATATCTCTTAACGGTCCATATGACTCTTTTAGAGGATTTTGCAAAAGGCAGGAAAGAGGATAATAACTTGTTCCGCCCTGTTCTACTTCGTATTTCAACAGGACATCCGCTCTGTTCAGTGAACGGAGTAAGAAAATCTACTTTTGACCTCATCTCCCTGTCAGGTGCCTTCACTTAGCCCCCGAGCCTCGCTCTGCAGAACACAGCCCGCCTTAGCTATGCTACCTGTACATACCTTTGCCCTTCTTCTACCCAAGGAGGCAGCTAAAGGGCAGTGTTTTCGATTTGCTCTTGTATATTCGGTGTATTAGTCAAGGTTCTCCAGAAAAACAGAACCAAGAGGATATTGAAGGACGTCGATTGTGAAGAATGGACTCATGAAATTATGGAAGCTGTGAAGACCCACCATCTGCCATCTCCAAGGTGGGGACCCACGAAAGCCTGCGGTGTACCTCGGGTCCATGTTTGAAGGCCTGAGAACCAGGGGACCCAATGATGTGAATCCCAGTCTAAGGGCAGGAGAAGACAAAATGGAGTGTCTTCACCAAAGCAGTGAGGCAAGAAAAGAGGCAAATTCCTCCTTCCTCCACCTTTTGCTCTACTCAGGCCTTCAGCAGATTTGGTGAGGCCCACCCACTGGGGATAGGGATCCGCTTTACCAAATCCACTGATTCAGATGCTAAGCTCAGCTGCAAAAGTCTTCACAGACGCACGGCCAAGCAATTTGGGCACTCTGTGGCTCGCTCAACATGACTTATAAAATTCATCGTCATACCCAGATTGCCATTTTTCCCCTCGATTGCCTTTTTTACAGTTTCTACCCAATAAATGCTTTGGAAGCTACGTGAATCCTGTTCCCTCAACTGCAAATAGTGAATTTGAATAACATATGCTGCTTGTTATTGACTAAAGATATTTACTCACGTGATGATCAGGCACAGGTCTCCAGGTAGGTCAGGAAGACCAGTCCTGAAGAAGGAGAATGATGGAGATCGGGCTCCAGCAGGATCCATTCAGAAGCACCAGCTGATTTCATTCTTCCTTTGCTGTGTGAAAATTAATGCTGAGGGTAACCTTCTCTAAAGGGATGATAAGGATTCATTGGCTCAGGTTAAGCTTGTAGGTTTCTTTGTATACTGCTGAAGTCTATCATATATTTATATACACACACACACACACACATATATATACACACATATATATGTATATGTGTATATGTATATGTATATACAATGTATACAATATATACAATATAATATACATTGTGTGTGTGTGTGTATATATATATATATATATACACACACTAACATATATATATGAGAGGCATAGGAATGGAAAAGAGGTGCATGAAAAGATGTACAACATCCTTAGTCCCTTATTGTAGTGTCATCAGGGAAATGTATACTAAAACCACAATAAAATACCACTATTTTATTAGAATAAATATTATGTATTTATTCTTTTTTTTTTTTAAATTTTTTCCAACGTTTATTTATTTTTGGGACAGAGAGAGACAAAGCATGAACGGGGGAGGGGCAGAGAGAGAGGGAGACACAGAATGAGAAACAAGCTCCAGGCTCTGAGCCATCAGCCCAGAGCCCGACACGGGGCTCGAACTCACGGACTGCGAGATCGTGACCTGGCTGAAGTCGGACGCTTAACCGACTGCGCCACCCAGGCGCCCCTATTATGTATTTATTCTAATCTATTAGAATGGCTCTTCGTTTTTTAAATAGTGGTAATATTTATACATATATACATACATATATATACATATACATATATACATATGTGTATATACATTGTGTATATATGTGTATATATACATATATATACACAATGTATATAATATATAATGTGTATATAATATACATTAATATAATATATAATGTATATATATAATATACACTAATATATAACATATTCACATGTTCCATATTCCTATTTCTTCAAAATGACATTTGACATTCTTTTCTGTTTAAACCAAGAAAACAACTCAGATGCCAGATCCAGAATGGCATAATGGTTGGGAATACAGCCTCTAGAGCCAAACTTCCTAGGTGTAGAGAGATACGAGTTCTACCTCATACTAGCCGTGTGAACTTTGTGTCCCATTTCCCAGTCTGTTCAATAATATTTATATCCAAAAGTCACATACTAGTCTGTAGAGCTGGGATTTCAACCATGTGTCTCCACTGATCACATTAAATAAAAGTTTAATTTTTGCCGGTGAATCTTCTTGCATTGCCTGGACTTGGCCTTATTTTCCTCTTAATCCCCAGGACCTAGCACACAGAAGATGCTCAGTAAATTCATGTCAAATGGATTTGGGTTCTTGTCAAAAGTCTGACCTGTCATGGGAAGATACCAAAATTCTAAATAAATAACACTTTAAGGTCCCGTAGGCAAGGTAGTTTCCAACAGAAAGCAATGGCCAAAGCTCAGCTATCAAAAAATTATATTTTCTTCCAATATAAGTAAAGAAAAGTATACAATGGTATGCTAAGGAGAACTTGAAGGCCAGAAGCTTACAAACATGTGAAAAATGTTAACATCACATTTTTAGGCTTATTAGAAACAGTCTGAATAATTACACCAGTCAAATTACTGGTGGCTTTTGGCTCAAGTCCAGGATGAAGGTCACGACCCAACATACCATCACCCTGCATGGCATAAATGATTGACAGGAAAAGGAAATAGATTGATACCTTTCACGTGGGAATCACAGCTTGTTGCAAATATAAGAAAAGCATATATTTGGATTTTGTAGGAAAAGCTAATTGTGTTTTGATTCAAATTTTTCATTCCCAAAGTTGTTTAATTGTGATTTATTTATGTGTGCATGTGTGATAAAAACAGCTGTGTACCATAATAAAATACAGGTCACTCACTGCTGGTTAAATCGTTACTGGATATGTCTCTGCTTTCTTTTCATTACAGTATCTATTGGATATTTGGCTCCAGGCAGGGAGGAAGCCGTTTCTCAAATGGATTTTTTTTCAATCACTACATAGGAAATTATTAATGTTTGAGTTTCTGGATAATTATCTACAGTCCATCCATAACGAATAGAGAAGGTATTTCATAAGGAAATTATGCAAAGGGGTAAGGAACCACAGCCTCTCACATTTCTGTAATAATGAGCATGAGGATTCCACGTTGGATATCCAACTCTGTGCTTTACGTCCACTGGTGTAGCAATGACCCAAATGCAGAGAATAAGAGGGGGTTTATTCTATGTAGATTTGCTTTGTTGTGGTTTTTTGTTTGTTGGCTTTGTTTTCTTTTTAATTCAGAGGTAGATGATGTACTTTTCAACTTCAATTCCATGATTCATGAAAAGATGTAAACGTTTGCAAGGAGCTAAGAGCTAATTTTTCAGGAAGGTCCATTTTCTTTCCAGATTTGTACACAGGACACTTGGAAGCTATTTTGCTGTGAGGCAGAAGTTATCAACCTCGACTGCACATTCGCCCACCATACTTTCGACCAACTGGATGGGGCCCAACTGGTATATTTCCACAGCATCCGTATTCTTATACAGCCCCCAGGTGATTTCCATGTCACATGGGCTGAGTACCGCTGTTAGATCATACACACTGAGATATACAGAATAATGCTATGTAAACATTATACATTTTGATGTTCTTTATTTGTTGCCTTTAGACATTCTGAAAAACAAAAGTTATAGATTTCCACTTGTTATCAAAGACTGAAGAGGTTCATTTTACCTTGAAGCGTACAATCTGAATCAATTTCTATTCCAAGTCTCCTTTGAATACGGAAAAAAATAACACCGATCACATTCATATCTATATTTTAAAATATTTTCATTCAATATGCCCTCAGACTATCGGAGAGAAAAGCCTTTGAGGAGCCCACCAGAATATCAGATACTTGGGGTTTTTCATTCACCTTCATCAAAGAAACATTTTTGAGTACTTATTACATTCCTAGTAATAAGGACGCCTGAACAGTGCTCATGCAGCCAAAGAATTCGCAATCAATGGCGAAATTGTCGTGTGTACAAATAGCTATAATACTTTGAGATAATTGCACAAAATTAGCTGTTTATTAAGTACTGTGAGGTATGATCAAGGAGTAATTAGAAGTTTGAGGGAGGAATCAACCCTGTATAGAACAAAGCAGGTGTTAGGAGGATTGCACATGGGCATTAGGAAGATGGGAATCTTGATCAGAGGCAAGGGCAAGGGCAAATCTCTGGACCAATGAAATGTCTGCTGCTCTGGGGGGATTGGGAAGCAGTCTGGTAGGTTTAAATCACTGAGGTTTTGTACCACTAGCCCTACAGGGAAAAAAGGGCTTTTCTACTTACTGGCACAAAAGAACTGGGGATGACGCACTAATTTTTTTTCAATTGAAGCATAGTTGCCATGTAGTATTAAACTAGTTTCAGATGTACAGCACAGTGACTCAACAATTGTACACATTATGGAATGCTCACCACAATACATATATCACAACATTATTGATTATATTCCCTATGAGGTACTTTTCATCCCCATGGATTACTTACGTTATAAGCTGTTACATTTTTTTTAGTGTTTTTATTTATTTTTGAGAGAGAGATGGACAGAGTGTGAGTGGGGGAGGAGCACAGAGAGAGGGAGACACAGAATCGGAAGCAGGCTCCAGGCTCCGAGCTGTCAGCACAGAGCCCGACGCGGGGCTCGAACTCACGAACTGCGAGATCATGACCTGAGCTGAAGTCGGCTGCTTAACCAACGGAGCCACTCAGGTGCCCCACGAGGCTTTTATGTTTTAATCCCCTTCACCCATTTTGCCCATCCCCAGAGACTTCCCCTTTGGCAACCACCATTTTATTCTCTACATATATGAGTCAGTCCTCTCTTTGTTGTCACTGTTGTTTGTTTCTTTGTTTTCTTCAGAATTATTTCTTGTTACTTATATTTCTATATTTTCCTTATTTTATATAATATGACAAAAACTTCTTTGAATCATGACTGTTCGGGGCACTTTTCTGTAATTATATGACCATATAACAATACTTATTAAAGTCAGATTTTCTTGAATTAATATATTACACAAAGGTTAATAGTCCCAGAGGATATGTACTAATATCCTCGTTAGACCATAAAGACTGAGTGGAAACAATTGCTTTCAAAAGTTTATATTTAATTGCATGCACAGGTGTTTTTGTTTTGAAAAGGAAATTTTAGGTAAAAAGTATGATTAATACCCATGCCATCCCAGAACGCCAGATGAAGAAAATTTTTCCCCAATTTTACAGAGAATAGAGCACGCAGATGTTTAGGTCATGGTGATAGAAAGTGTTCCTCACCTGTACTACATTACTTTTCTCCAGACTGCCAAAATGGTTTCTCAGTGGATTCCAGTGTGGGCAGCAATCCACAGCATTCCTCCATGCTTATATAGAGACTTGTCCTATAGACAGATTCCATAGTCTCTATTATTTTGTCCCAGAAAACCCTGTCCCGACTCTGTTATAAAAAGACTCCTGGAATAATTTAGAAGTGTTTACTTGAAACCCAGAAAGGGGAGTTCAGATTCCACCAAACGCAAAAAATCTATACTGAGTCTTCAAGGAATGAATTACACACTTCATACAAAGGAAAGAAACATCTGGATGTGTGGACCGAACACTGAATTAGATACCAAGGTACAAGCATTGAGGTCCTACCACATACTAGCTAGATAACCTGGGGGAAGTCATTCAAGTGACTGACTCAATTGAGCCTCACGTTCCTGAATTCAGGTTGGAGAAAGCAATACTTTCTTGTTTGTATGTGCAGTACTGGGAAAATCAAATCAATGGAGAAGAACTTTAGAGCCTATAATATCTACCTGAAGGTGAACCACAGATATTTTGTCTCTCTTACGATCATTTGATTTTGCAGTTCAAAGTAAACTACCCTTAAGGTAGGAATGTTGAAACCAGCAGAAAAATATGAGTAAGCAAATAGAAATCCCTAGAGAGAAGCCATGTACATTTTTGGATTAAGTCTCTGAATTATCCTTTGCATACTAAGGTGATGCTTTAGAAATAATTTGATCTCTGGATTTTTCACTTACTACCTATCAAAAGGAGTTTTCTCTGCCAGCTGCCCCTGGATTTCAAATTTTCTAATAAACGATATGCAAGAAGGGCATCATTGGGGCGAAATATATACGCACCATCAAGACTTGTGATTCATAATTCCAAGCTGATTTGTTAAAAGTTGCATGAATTGGGCTGCCTGACTGGTTCAGTCGGTAGAGCGCGTGACTCAATCTCTTGGTTGTGAGTCTGAGCCCCACATTGGGTGGAGAGATTACTTAAAAATATATAATCTTAAAAAAAAGTTGCACTAATTTATAACCATATCATCAATATGTGGGTGTATCTGTTTTGGCATACCCTTACCTGCATTGCATATTTCAATGTTTAAAAAGAAATGTTATCATTCTTTTGTTATGCATCCTTAGTGAGTTGTGAATCTCATTTTTATTTGAGTTATCTATATTATTCTCCTTTGACTAGTCTCTTTTTGATCTCTTCCCCATTTACTTACTCATGCATTTCTAAGGATTTGTATGGTGTGTGGTAATATTAAGACTATAAACTTTTAAATATTTACACAAAATATTCTATACCAGTTTTGTTTTTAATATTCTAATTTGGTTCTTCTTTTCCTTGCAAGAGTTTGAAGCAGAGGTCATCTCCTGATTGGAAAGGAAGGCAAATCTAAGGCAAAGTTGGTTTTCTGTATTTTTAAAGTTTGCACATATGGCCAGAACTCTCTAAGAAGTCTAAGTTTTTCCATTCAGTGTTATTGTTACATAAAGCTAAGACATTTTCTTAATGTCGCAATGATAGATCCAAAATGAGTCTCATACAGAGATTTTTCTATTATTATTTATGATCATAATAGTGAAGCCATTTGGATTTTCTAAATCTAAGATTTTAATAAACTACATAAGAATGTGCAATATGACAGATAATTTACTTGTTTATCCAAAATCCACATACCCACCTTTTACTTAAGAACACCATGGTCATATACTCTGGGATTATAACTGCCCAGACCCAACAGATGAATTTGATCTGAGCCAATCATTAAAATCTCATTCTCAGGGCATATGGGTGGCTCAGTCAGTTAAGCATCCAACTCTTGGTGATTGCTCATGGTTCTCATGGTTCGTGAGTTCAAACCCCTCATCAGGCTCTGTGCTGGTAGCACAGAACATGTTGGGGATTCTCTCTCTCTCCCTCTCTCTGACCCTCACCCACTCATGCTCTCTCTTGCTCTCAAAATAAATAAATAAACTTAAAAAAAATCTCATTTTCTTTTGACAAATAATGTTCATTTTTCAGTTTCTCTTGAAGGAGCACACACGTTGCCATTTCTGGCCAGTGAAGTGTGAAAGGAAGTGTAAGAGGAGGTTTCTGTGAAGGAGAAGCCTGGTTTTCCAACATGGAATACGTAGACTGTGGCAGCCACGTTGGCATCATGAGAAAAAAGCCATGAGAATCCCAGAAGCACATAAAGTCTGTAGATACTGCATCAATGGTGGGATCACCTATCGCCAAGGGTATATCCAGCTTTTTGTGGTTTTAAGATATTAAGAGTTGATTTGTGAAATAAATAAGGAAGGTATTAACAAGATATTAACTAATCAATAAACCAATTAACTAACTAGTTTTAACTAATTAACCAATAGACTCCATATGAAAACCTAATAATACACACATTTGAAAAATAACCAGGAATTCACAGTCAACACAGGGAAGGATGGGTAAGATAGGAGATGGGGATTAAGGAGTGCACTTGTCTTGATGAGCATTGGGTGATGCATGGAATTGTTAAATTGGTGTATTGTACACCTGAAACTAATATAACACTGCATGTTAACTACATCGGAGTTTAAAATTAAAGTTAATTTTTAAAAAAGGACATGGCTTTTCCCTAATGCTTGTACACATGTGTTTCAAACGCTTATAACCCCCGGGTACCTGGGTGGCTCAGTGGATTAAGCGTCTGACTCAGGTCATGATTTCATGGTTCCTAAGTTCAAGCCCCATATAAGGGGGCTGCTGCTGTCTGCACAGAGCCAGCTTTAGATCCTCTGTTCCCCTCTTTCTGTCCATACCCTGGTCATACCCTCTCTCTCTTGAAACTAAATAAACATTTAAAAAAAAAACACTTTTAGTCTCATGAAAGGAAAATATATTACTTGAAAGACAGAATAGCTTCTAGAGGGTTAACACATGGCTTTGCCCTAGTGCTTATATACATAGGTTAAAAGATGTATACATTAATGAAAGAAAGATATCACTTGAAGGGCTGTGTAAGCACAAAGTAGTTTCAAGGAGGGGGGAAAAAAAGCTAAGTGCCATCACTTAAAGAAGAGTGTAGGCAAGCCATAGTATCAAGGGGAAGTTTTCACATCATGGGAAGTTGACATAGACAAAGAATGTGCGGGGCAAGTCTATCCCAGACTCTAAAAATAGAACAAAGGCTCATCAACCATTTGAGAGAGACCATTTATGTGAAAAAGAAATAGCAAATCCGAAAGGAAGAAAGTGTTACACGCAGGATAACAAAAATAACAGAGCAAGTACATGGGTGGAGGGACTTTAAAATAGAAAGTAATCCCTGGTGGGATGAATGTCATTAAGAGAAAGAAAAGAAATTGGGGTGCCCAAGGGATTCAGTCAGTTAAGCTATCAACTCTAGATTTCAGCTCAGGTTATGGTCTTGCATTTGTGAGATCGAGCCCCAAATCAGCCCCCTCACTGACAGCATGGAACCTGCTTCAGATTCTCTCTCTCCCCCTCTCTTCTCTCTCTGTCCCTCCTCCGCTCGTTCTCTCCCTCTCTCCCTCTATCTCTCACCCCTTCAAAATAAATAAATAAACTCAAAAAAAAGAAAGAAAGGAAAATGTGTGTGGTGAAACACATGTAATAAAGAAAAGAACAAAATAGAGATTTTGCAAAGAAATTATGTTCTGTAATGATTACTGTACTCATATAAATTAACATGTACAAATAATTATGTGCACTAAATAGCAAGTTACAAGGTATTGAAAGGGAAATTGAAAAGATAGGAAGTTAAATTAAGAAACATTTGTAGATCACAGAACAAAGAAAAATAGAAACAAAAATTGAACTAAAAGTCTAAATATTTTAAAGAAAGAACCAAATTTCTACCATCCATCTGAAAACACTTGCGGTGAGAGTAAAGAGAGACTGAGGGAGAACTATTTGAAAAAAAATATATACATAGCAAGAAATATCCTAGAACCACTATATAAATAATCGATACATACATATATATACAGGCAAAAATGACATCTAGCCTACATTGAATGAGTACACAGAGCTGGATAAATTTAGTCAAAAACAAACCAAAAACTCACATTGAGACACACAAAAAAATTAAGTTTCATAATATCAATAGTGACAAAAAAATTCTTAAAAGATGCCAATAGAAAAAGAACGATTATTTACAAGGAAATGAATATCGGATTGACACCAGACTTCTCCTCAGCAGTGGTGAATACAAGAACACGAAGTAACATCATCAAAGTTCTGAGCTGTAGTGTTCTGAGTGTAGCATATCACACTAAGTTCCACTAACCAAACTATAATTTGAGATGGAAGAAGATAACAAAGACTTTTTGCAGACATAGAAACTCTACAATTTCTAGAACTTTTCTGAAAGAACCCTAAGAGGATTTACACAAAGATAAAAATGGAAAAGAAGGTTGTTCAGGAAATATTTTAAGAAGGCATATAAAACACTATCAAGTTTTTATCCATTTGTAAGTTTATTTATTATTAACAATATTAATCTAATGTAAAGTGCATATGGGCACCTGGGTGGCTGAGTCGGTTATGCATCAGACTTCAGCTAAGGTCATGATCTCACGGTTCCTGAGTTTGAGCCCCTCATCAGGCTCTGTGCTGACATTCTGTGTCTCCCTCACACTCCGTCTCTCTGTCTCTCTGTCTCTCTCAAAAATAAATTAGCATTAAAAAATGCTTAAGGTTAAGTGCATATGAAAGAATAGGGTGAGCAAAGAGATGAAAAGTTTTCTCAGATATAAGATATACATACTGGACTGAAAATTATATTTAAGATACTGGATACACCTAAATAGTTATGCAATATAAGGAGAGGGTTAGGGACATTCTTTTCCAAACCCACTCTAATAGTCGTATTTGAGGAAGGAACCTGGAATATATTTTGAGGAAGGATTGGCAATATTGATCATATTAAATTTAATTGCAATGCTTAAATTATTAAAAAATGGAGCGGATGTGTTCATTTTAATAAAAATTGAAAGCAGTGTGTATGCATGATAAGGTGTGTGTATAAAAACAAAGGAGAGAATTATTTAATTTTTGTTTACATCATCCATAGCCCACCATAAAATTTAAAAACCACCACTGATACCTGGGAAGTATTTTATTCCAGGATCTTTTCTTTGCATGTTTTCATTTAATTGTGATAATATCAGAATAAATGAAAACATGTGGTCAGATTTTGTACTTGTTGTAGTATTAAGTTGCATTTCCACACTACTTGTTTTTAGCATAAAAATGTCCATTTTATGAGGGACGTCATTTTCTAGCTCCCCTTTTGTCTCAAAGCTCAATTTAATTTCTATACAAGCTGTTTCTACTCCAAATTTTCTCTAGAACACAAGCCTGTTGGGCCTGTGCCCATCACTTCAGTTCAAACACATGTCTGTAACCAACAACCCCGTGTGGTCAATTCCAAGTTCTAAGCCCGTCTTACCAGATGGCCTCACAGCCTTTGGTGTATACACCAATAAGTCCAAATTTTGCTCTCCGGCCCCATCTTTAAATGACATATCTAGCTTTCTCCTCTGAATCTCAGAGGAGGACATCTGTTAATCATATTAAACTTATACTGTATGATACCAACCTCTTGATTTCTACCTCCATAAATCAGTCCTCCCTCCCTGTATCAGTAAATGGCGACTTCTGTCACCCAATTGCTTGGGACAAGAGCTGAGTTCTGACTTTCTCCTCTCTCTCATGCCTCTATCCTGAATGTAATTGTTCCAGGATGCCATGACAAACTCCCAGTCCAAGGCCCTGTCATCACTCCTCTGCTAGGCTGCAGGATCGTCAATCTTGTCTCCCTGCTTCTATTTCTGTGTCCTAGCAATCTATTTTCCATGCAGTGCAGTGTCCCTCCTAATATGAAACTGTTGTCATGTCGCCCTCACCCTCCACTAAAAATCCTCTAATGGCTTTTAATACCCCAATCCAAAATCTTCCTCTTGGCTCTAAGCCTATGGAGGACATGATCTTGTATCACCTCCCCACCTCACTCACTGACTCTGAGCCATACCTGTAGGTTCACTGTCCCTTGAGCACACCATGCAAGCTCCCCATAACCCAGTTGGATGCATTTGTTACCCTCTGTGCCTGGAATGTTCTTTCCCCAGATAATTTCATGGCTTGCTCAGTCACTCTTTTTGGCCTCCTGTTCAAGTGTCACATTGTCAGAGAGTCTTTTTCTGATCCTCAGATCTAAAACTCACCCCCATACTGTCTATTCCCTTACCTTTATTTTGATTTACAGTGCTTACTACTCTTAACAGGATCTTACCGTCTCTATTTTTTCCCCCAAACATAGACTATTCTTTGTTTTACAGCTGAAGAAACTGATGCTTTGACATGACAGTTGGGACTATCAGGTGTGGGGCTGACACCCAAGGGTTTGAAGTCAACAGATGCTCTTGCATTGGACTATGACGCCATGATGCTGCTGGTAGGGAGGGAAAGCGAGGGGAGGGGAAGAGAGAAGAGAATTTAGATGTAATTTAGTTTTAATATTTGAAAGTGGAGGACAAAGAAGTCTTTTAATTATAAATCATGGCTCTGTCCAGTAAGGAATAAAAGATTTGAATGCTGCTTAGCAGCTGTTGCCAGGAATTGACCACAGCTTGGTGACACCATTTTAAATGACTGCAGGTGTGACTGAAAGGCACCAGAGGATCCAGGACAGGAGGGAGGTCACCCTTTAGATGCCACGGGCTATTAAGGTAATTTGGGAGCTGTGTCAAGGAAGATGTGGTTTGTTGAACCACAAATCCAAAGGGAAAGGGAAAGCCTTTGAAAACGGGGGAGGGTAAGTATTCCTTTGTCCTGTTCAGCGAAAGGGCAAAGTACACCCAGCTGGGCACAATTAAGTCTGCACAAAGTCCAGAGGGTGGTGGGCAAGAAAGAGGAACAGGTAAAAACTGACCTCTGTGCCAACTTTGACACAAAGCAGCGAGGGCCAAGAATGTGCTCTCAGTTTGCATATTTCCAGAAGAGGAGAAGGCAAGGAGGCCATCCACACCGATGTTAACCGAGCCAGATGTGGAAAGTATCATCTGAAATAAAAGCTGAACTTGGTTGGCGGCGCTCTGAAAAGGCGGGTGTTACACGCAGGCCAGGGATTCCGTCTGTACCAGGCCCACCGGAGCCGATGCCAAAATCTGAGCCGTGCTCCCCTCCCTGCCCTGTTGCTGGTGTCCTTCAGGCCAATCGCTGCACTCCCTCCCTCTCTGCTGAGATTACTCCGCCCGCCCCACAACCCGATTCTGAATTCCTTCTTTCTGGGGCAGAAGTCTGCATCTCTCCTCTCTGTATTCCCCCTGATCCTCGTATGGCTTTTAGCATATAAAGTGTTCCAAAAATTTGGTCAAGGGATTGGGAATGAGTAAAAGAGTCTCAACTTCCATTCTTAGAATGATGCATTTGGCTCTGGCCATTGGAACGAGACCTAAATGCAGTCCATGGAGTAACCACGTGCCCGTGACCATCTTCCATCTGCCTGTGACAGGTCTCTGTCGTGCAGATGATTTGTGTAGCTATACCCCGCATGCTCAGGATGACACATGTGTCCATAAACCTGGATATCCAGGAGGAATGGAGTCTCGCCGTGGTTTGTCATGTGGCTCCTTCTCGATCTACAAATGCGATGGAGAGGCATCGTGCATTAGAGGATTAAGACTACTAGCAGAGATTTTTTTTTAATGTACTATTCAATTTCTTTATTAGATAATGCGTGCTCCCTATGGGAAAGTAGGAGAAAAAATCTCGCAGAAGGTGAGTTTGAGCCCCGTGTCAGGCTCTGTGCTGACAGCTCAGAGCCTGGAGCCTGCTTCGTACTCTGCGTGTGTATGTGTCTCTCTCTCTCTGCCCCTCACCCACTTGCGTTCTTTCTCTGTCTCTGTCTCTGTCTCTGTCTCTCTCAAAACTAATACACATTCAAAAAAAAAAAAAAGTGAGTCACCTATATTCCTCTCCTCCAGGGAGAAGAACGTTGAACAGGTTGTTATGTTTCATAAACTAATGTGGACAATGGGAAAATAGTACGTTTGACGTGTGTGCACACACAAAGCTCTATCTACCCATCTGTCTCTTCCTACAGTTTCAAAGTGTGTGCTTAAAAATCAGGCAAAACCTGGTTTTGAATCCATGAATAAAGAAAGTTCCTTTTATTCAGCCACTCTCTACCGGGGTAACTGCCAATTCTGTAATGAAGATAATGATAGCACCCGTTTTATTATGTTCTTATAAAAATTAAACACGATAATTGATTTAAAAGACTTAGCACAATGTTTGCAAATCTAATCTCTAAAATATTAGCTATTTTCCTTAGGCAATTGGGAACGCATTGCAAATGTCTTCTTAACCTATATTTTTCCATAAAATCCCTTGTCCTCAAACGCACTTCAGAACATCATGCTTTATCCTTTTGTTTTAAATATTTATTTATTTCCTTACTCATTTAGAGAGTGTATAAGCAGGGAAGGTGCAGAGAGAGGGAGAGAGAAAGAGACACAGTCCGAAGTACGTTCCATGCTCAGTGTGGAACCTGACCCAGGTCCTATCTCGTGACTGTGAGATCATGACCTGAGCCGAAACCGAAAGTCGGACACTTAACCGACTGAGCCACCCGGGCGCCCCCATGACGCTTTAAAAAGCGTCATTGTGCTAGGATTTCATCATGTGGGTGTGCTGTGGTATGTATAACCACGCTTGTGTCGAAAGCGTGCACTCTTTTCAATGTTTTACTGTAGCAAACAGCACTGTGATGGAGATCCTCCATTCAGCCGAGGTTGGTGGAATGTTTATCATGCGTGGAGACACGTGCAAGGCACCGGGATAAATGACGCAGGTACAATCGCTACACTCATAACATCAGAGGAAGCTAAATAAACAATTTGAATAAAGCATAATGTGATAGTATATGAAGAAGGTATCCCAGGACCACCTACTCGTAATTGGGAGTCAGAAAGTCCTCTGGGAGGGAGTAATGTCTAAAGGGAAACAGATAGGAGTAGAAATCTCTCAGGCAGGTGGGAGGGAAGAGCTTGTGGTATTCCAAGGAAAGAAAACATCGCATGAGAAGTCCTGGAGACTCAAGAGTGTGTGGACTGTTCTGGGGCTTACAGGGGTTCCCGTTGGTGCAGCGAGCCAGTAGCACAAGAGTGGCAAGTGATAATATGCCTGGTTTGCTTAAACTCATCCTAGGGGGAATCCATGGGCATGCTTTAAGAAGAGAGCTTAGGAGCACCTGGATGGCTCAGTAAGTTGAGCATCCAATTCCACGCTGAGCATGGAGCCTGCTTCAGATTCTCTTTCTCTCTCTGTCCCTCTGGCCCTCTTCCCCACTTGCTCTCTCTCTCCCTCTAAAAATAAAAATAAAAGAAGTGAGTTGAAATAATTGCATTTGTATTTTAGAAAGAGCCCCTCTCCAGCCTCAAACTTCACTGTGTGGCAAGATGAAAGAGAAAGTGACCCCGAGAGCTGAAGGGGAAACAAGCAAAGGGATCCTACAGGATGCCAAGCAAGACAGGATATTAGCTGGGGCCAAGGAGGTGGCCAAGGGATGGAGCAAAATTAAGTGGCTGGATTTCCCTGATATTTAGAAGGCAAAGCCAATAGGACATATGTGGACGGATGGTGGATGAGTAGAGAACAGCAGTGGTCAAATATGATACCCAGGGTTTTGTTTGAGCAGTTGGATGGAAGGTGATGCCATTCGCTGATTGCGAACATCAAGAGAGGAACGTATTTGGCTGTGGGATTTGGATATTATAGAGTTTATGGTTTCAATTCTGTGTGTGGTTACTTTTATGGGAAACAAATAGATATGTCCATGAAGGAAATGGAAATAGAGATCTTCATTTCAGGGGAAACGTGGAGAAATACAGTCTGGAGAGGTGTCATCATTCTGTTAATATTTGGCATCATAAAAATAGAGAAAGAAAAAAAGAACAAAAAGCTGAGTTCACCTGTGCTGAGGGTGAAGAGAAGCAGAGGGCAGATCAGATCCCTAAGGAGCTCAGATACCAGAGGAAAAAGCAAAGGTGTGGAGCTCTCACTGGAGAACATCAACATGTACATTTCTGATTATTTCTTTAGGGTAAATTCCTAGATATGGTAATTCCTGCTCATTAGGTTTCAACTATTTTTAGGGTTCTTTTTGTTTCACGTTTTTCTTAAATTCTAGTTTGTTAACATATAGTGTAACATTTGTTTCAGGAGTAGAATTTAGTGATTCATCACTCACATGTAACACCCAGCGTTCATCACAAGTGCCCTCCTTAATACGCGTCGCCCATTTAGCCCATCCCTCACCCACCTCCACTCCAACAACCCTCAGCTTACTGTCTATAGTTAAGAGTCTCAAGGCACCTGGGAGGCTCAGTCGGTTGAGCGTCTGACTCTAGATTTTGGCTTAAGTCATGATCCCAGGGGATCTCTCTCTCTCTCTCTCTCTCTCTCAGAAAAAAATAAATAAAAGAGTAACTTCTGGTTTGCTTCCTTCTCTTTTTTTTTTCTTACTTCCCTTATGTTCATGTGTTTTATTTCTTAGTTCCACATACGAGTGAAATCCTATGGTATTTGTCTTGCCTGATTTATTTCACTTAACATAATACACTCTAGTTCCATCCATGTCATTGCAAATGACAGGATTTCTTTCTTTTTGATGGCTGAGTGATAGCCATACCACATCATCTTTATCCGTTCATCAGTCGGTGGACATTCGTGTTCTTTCATAATTTGGCTATCTGATAATGCTGCTATAAACAATGGGGCATGGGCCCCTTGGAATCAGTATTTTTGTATCCCTTGGGTAAATACTTAATAGTCCAATTACTGGGTCCTAGGGTGCTTCTATTTTTAGCTTCTTGAGGAACCTCCATACTGTTTTCCAAAATGGCTGCACTAGTTTGTATTCCCTCCTCACCTATTTTTAAACTGGTTCAAAGTGCAAAACTGACCTTTAGAAATTTTATATCAATCTGCATTCTCAGTACAGTGTATGTCAGTGCTCATTTTGAAATGTGAACAACACGTGATATTATGCCCTTTGAAAGCATCTGCCCATAAGCCACAGACTGATTTTGAATCCTAGCTTCATTAAATAACAGACCTGCACTGGCCATCAAGTGACATGTAGAAGAAAGACGTGAATTAAATTCCTAGATCTAACTCTGGCTCGTTGCATTTCAGTTGTCTGAGCCAGAGTTATCTCCTTGCAAAATAAGCATGATTCTTGCATGCCAGGTTTGAGGTGATATAAAAAGGAAGAACGTCCAAAAATTTTTCACACACAAAATACCTTTTTTTCCTCTGCTTCTTACCTCTGTCTCTAGCATAGCTCAGGAAAACCGTAAAAGTGATCATACTCAACAGACATCTCCCATCTGCAAAAATTTAATTCAGGAACCATATTTTGAAAACCTACTCTATCCAAGATGTTCTGCTAGCAAGCTGTGATTAGTTAGATGTTGTTCATGCTCTCACGGAAGGATGAAAGAAACTAATATTAATAGCTACGACTACGGTAAATATTTTGCTAGGCATTTTATGCACACGTATCCGAATCCATTTATACTTTGCAGAAATCTCACTTTCTACCTGTGAAAACTGGCTCCAACAAGTTCTATGTCCACAGTGAAAGATCTATTGAGTAGCAGAATCAAGATTTAACCATAGACCTATCACTGACCCAAGACAGGCTCTCGCCACAATGTTAAACAATCTCTGATCTAGTATGCGTACTGTTTGGTAGTTTATTCTGTAAATACTGGAAGGCATGTTAAGGAAAAACACTGTACCAAATTTTCAAAATAAAGAATAAACAGGTAAAATTTAGAAAGAACGCTTCAGTTAATGGGCTTATGAGTAATGCTTTCAATTGACTTTGTTTATCTGCATGACTTTGTAAAAATGATGTTGTAGGATATAGACAATGCAATAGATAAGTGAAAGCATTTACAAACATAATAATTGGAAAGAGAGCGGTAAATAATCTTTATTTGGGTCGATTGCATATCTGAGAAAAACAATGCCAATATTATTATGCTCGATGACGGAATCAAATACCACATTTACAAATGAACAAAATGACAAATTTCTTCAGGGATAAACTTAATAAATGCAAAGACTCAAAGTTTTACTAAAACAAATTGAAAAATATGTCATGTATTGGGATAAAAAGCATCAGTGTCATGAAGATAAATGCTCCCCCACCAAGTAGTTTATAAATTTAATACACTCTCAATAAAAAACATCAATGATATCTTCTTCTTGGAGTTGAAACTTTGGTTACAAAGTTCAAATGAAAAAAGTAAACAAATAAAAATGGCCAGCGTAACCCTTAAAAAGGGAAATGTGGGTATAAAGCCAATTTAATCAAATCAATGACTATTGGCAGGGCTCCTGGGTGGCTCAGTCGGTTAAGTGTGTGACTTCAGCTCAGGACATGATCTCATGGTTCACGAGTTCGAGCTTTGCATCGGGCTGTGTGCTGACAGCTCGGAGCCTGGAGCCTCCTTCAGATTCTGTTTCTCCTTCTTTCTCTGCCCAGCTCATGCTTTGTCTCTGTCTCTCAATAATAAAACACACGTTAAAAAAATTTTTACAATAAAAAAATCAATGACTATTGACACACGTAGAGACAGACAGTCCAAGGGAATAGGACAGAAAATCCAGAAATATAGTCAAGTGCTTATAACAATTTATATGATAAATATGGCACCTCAAATTAGATTTTTTTAAAAGTAAATCATGTTGGAACAACTGGGTAGCCATATGATAGCTATATATGTAAAGATATGAGTCCAGATCATATAGTAAACCAAGATAAAATCCAAGTAAATCAGAGATCTCAGTGTAAAAATGTGAAATCAGACAAGTAGAAGAAAAATAGGTGAATTTATTTCTATTTTGTGAGTGAATTTATTTCTATTTTCTTCTTCCTAATAATTACTGAAAATCAATAAATCATTATTTTATTTATGTTTTTTTTAACATTTATTTATTTTTGAGACAGAGAGAGACAGAGCATGAACGGGGGAGGGTCAGAGAGAGGGAGACACAGAATCTGAAACAGACTCCAGGCTCTGAGCTGTCAGCACAGAGCCCGACATGGGGCTCGAACCCACGGACGGCCAAATCATGACCTGAGCCAAAGTCGGCCGCTTAACAGACTGAGCCACCCAGGCGCCCCGATAAATCATTATTTTAAAAGTACTAATGGGGGTAACTGGGTGGCTCAGTCAGTTAAGTGGTCGACTTTGGCTCAGGTTGCGAACTCGCGGTTTGTGGGTTCGAGCCCCGTGTGGGGCTCTGTGCTGACAGCTCAGAGCCTGGAACCTTCTTCAGATTCTGTGTTTCCTTCTCTCTATGTCTCTCCCCTGCTTGTGTTCTCTCTGTCTCAAAAATAAATAAACATTTAAAAATTTATAAAAACACTAATGAAAGTGTTTACATGAAAACAAACAAAAACAAAATCAAAAGACAAATGACACAGGGAGAAAAGACTTGCAATTTACGCTTCTATCAGAGGAAGAGACAGACACAGAGATCGCAAAAATCCCAAAGCAAGATCAACAAGCTTCTATGAAATTGGAAAGGTTATATGAAAAGATATTTCAAAGTAGAAGTATAAACGGCCAATAAACACACGATAAATGCTCAATCTCCTTTAGAAGAAGAGAAAGGCAGATTTTGACTTCACTGATATTTCACCAAAGATTTAACGCCATCATCCATTGGAAGAGCGGTGGATCAACTGACTTTCATGCATTGTTGGTGAGAATCCAAAATGGAAAAATACAGACCATACCTAGCAAAATGACATACATAATTTCTTTTTGAATAATCTCGTGTTTAGAAATCTATTTCACCTAGCAAAAGTAAGAAATTACTTAGACACAAGATTATTCTCTGTGACATTATTTTTAAAAGCAAGAGATTTGGGGTACCTGGCTGACTCGGTTGGTGGAGACTGCAACTCTTGACGCAGGGTTGTGAGTTCAAGCCCCATGTTGGGTGCAGAGATTGCTTAAAAATGAAATCTTTAAAAATCTTTAAAAAAAATTAGAAAATAAAAATAAAAGCAAAAGATTCAGTACAACCCAAATGCCTTTCAATAGAGCACCGATTGAATAAACTGTGATACACTAATATAATAACCACTAAAGTCATACTTTTGAAAAAATCTATGGTATTTAAATATAGTCTGGGTACTATATGATATCAGTGAAGTATTGATAATTTTGTTGTAAGATTATAACTATGGCATAATGGTTATATAAGAAAATATCCTTTTTTAAAGCAGATGTTGCATATTGATTGATGTATGTATGAGTGAAATCACATAAGGTCTGTGATTTGCTTAAAAAATTATGATGATAGACCGAAAATTTAACAATGTTCTTATATAAGAGTCATGATAACCAGTGATCTACTGGTCACTACATGTAGTGTACTGGTCATTACTGGTCACTGCCTACACGTAGGCAGTATAAGCATATGTTTTAAAGTGGTTTACTGAAAACAGCATTATGGCTATTTGCAAAATATATAAAGATAATACACCACTATTGAATATATTATCAAAGAGTATTCTATCACTTCATATTTTAAAATGCTAAGGCATAAACTGACATAGCACAAGGCTCAACCATGTGACAAGATTCATAGAATTCCATTCTGGGAAGATCTTTAAACTATTTGTGCCCATACCCACTGCCTTCTGATGCCTGAGTTAAGTATGCCTTTACTCATTGTTACACTGTTAGCAACAGGGAACTCACTACCTCATGAGGTGATTTCACCCAGAAACAGCTCTTTTAGGCAGTATGTTCCTTTTAGAGACCCAAAGAGCCTTTTCATCATTTTAGGTTTTAGATCAACCTCCTGTGTCCTGAGACACGCAAGGATAGTCCATAAAAAGAGAGTGTAAGGGCTTAAGAAAGGAAGGAAAAAAATTATCGGTGACCCCAAGTCAGGACCCCTTCCCAAAGACCCAGTCAACAGCCCTCAACCATAGAAGCTAGCTACTTTCAGACTCAGTGAAATGACTCTGATTCCAGCCACTAAATTCTGGTGCCAGTGACATTTTTCTGGTGGCATACTATTGACTATTTGGCTTGCATCCAAACCCAGATCAACTCTCTGGTTTCTCTTTCTTTCACTCTCTTCCCACAGACTGGGGTAAGAGTGAGGGTATAAGGGAAAGGGAATAGGGTGGGTGTGACCACACTCAAAAGTTAGTGTTGACATCTAAGCAGACTGGGAACCCTCTCTGGGAGTCCCAGTCTGAGTTCTCGCCTCATGCCGACACGTAAATTTGAAGGAACCATTATTGTTCTTGAATCATATCTTCAGTAACATTTGTTGGCTATGTATTGTGGGTTAAGGGCTTTAACATACAACTCTCACAAGGACATTATGGATGTCTTGTTTCTCATTTTACAGATAAGGAAACAAAGAAAAATTAAGTGGTGTGCCCCAGAAAACATTGTAGTAAAGAGTCAGAACTCAGTCCTGGTTTATAAGACATCAAGTCTATAAATGCATTCCATGACTTAAAGAGCTGGGTATAAAAATGAAGTCCAAACCCCAGATATGATAGAAATATTTCATACAGCCAAATGGCTCTCTTGTTACTTATAATAGATTGTATATTTATTTGAAAGAGCTGAAGTCCAAATCAGAAGTTTGTCATGCAGAACACTGTCTTGACTTCTCCTGCATGAACTTAGGGTCAGCTAAGTAGGGTTTCATACAATCACACCATCTCCCTCCTGGGCTTGCGCCATCGACCTTTCAGTCCCAAGTTTTGGTCATTACATTGATTCCCATTAAATTTTGTCTAATTTTATTCAGCCTACTGATTAGTTGACCATGACCTTTACGGCCTTGGATCTATTATGAAATGTTTTCTAATTTCCCCCGATTTGTGAACTCTGCAGTTTTGATTCAATAATTCCCCTCAATGTGGCATGGCATCGATAGAGCCGAGGACAGATCCCCGTGAAACACCGCAGGAGATCACATTCCAGTTTGACTTCAATTCCCCATCCAGCAAGGTGTGACGCCAGAATTCAGTCTCCTAACTGCAAGGACATCATACATGATCCTCTCTTTGTTTACAGGTACTTCCAGAAACGACTTGTACCAGGGCTTAAACCTCAGTGAAGCCTGTCTGCATTAGGACTGCCACAGTAACTTGGGATGGAGTGAACAGAGGCCCTCTGTGACCCTGCTTAGAAAGTTTGTATGAACTCTGCAACAATTAGTTCTAGATCCTTTGTCAGTCGCGGTTTTCTTGTTTGTGACGTTCTCCTCCCCACTTTCAGGGAAGGAATGACAGGTGTCCCTGTGCTTCTTCCCTCCTGTTTTCCAAGCCCCCATTCCTCAAAGGCCAGGGACCAGCACACCACACTATCAGTTCAAACTTGTCTTGAAGCCTTTCCCATCGAGACAGCTTCTTCCCTTCACCCTCCTGGAGCCACAGTAGTTGTTTTTCCTTCAATAAGGAAATTGTTCTCCTTCAACTTCACTCACTTCACACAAATTGACTCCAAAGCTCTTCACAGGGAGCGCAGGTGTGAAACAGGAGTTGACAATGTCTGTGTTTTCTCTGGATCTGCTGAGGCCATCACGGTGTAAGCAGCACCTCCATTTTCTAGCCGTGGATGGAACCAAGCTGGGGATCCAGGGAGACA
The DNA here is from genome assembly GCF_016509475.1 of Prionailurus bengalensis. Taxonomy (NCBI): domain Eukaryota; kingdom Metazoa; phylum Chordata; class Mammalia; order Carnivora; family Felidae; genus Prionailurus; species Prionailurus bengalensis. The sequence goes on from NC_057355.1 coordinate 16,364,779, forward strand.
GTCTGTTTTGATTACCCTTGACCTCCACTCTTGTCCCTGAGCTCATTTAGCGTTTCAGCTATCCAGACATTTTTTTTTCTGTCAGATTTTTGTCACCCCATTTTTTGAATAAGAATCCTGCTTGAAAACGTGCATTTGACAACCACCTTCCTCTGTCACTCTCCATTAGGAATGCGCCCCAGATTTCCTCCTTTACAAGATAGTGGATTTTTCATGCCTGCTTGTTGACAGAATCAAAACGAGTTATAGAGTACCAGATAAAGATTATATTTATGCTATCCTTATTAGTATTCTGGTTTGCTATAAAAAGCGAGCTTATACCATGTATATCATATTCAGTCATGTTTATTGAGCCTTTAATATGAGCCAGATATATTGATAGCGCTGGAGATGTAATAATAAACAACACGGCCTCTATCCCCAATGAGGGAAACCTCCCGATCTATGTGTGCGCATTGCTAAAGATGGACAGAGACTGACTGTAAATCATAATGAGCAGATACTGGGAAGATAGGGGATCAAAATTAGCATATTAGAGATTTTTCTGTTGATCAGAAAGGTTCAGTTCATTTCTATTTCAATTCATCTGTTGGAAAACCAGGATAACGCCGTGATTCCAATCTTCAGCTTTGAAATTGCTTGCTATTCAAATGTTTCCACTTACTACCTCTGTGACCTTGGGGGAGCTAATTACCTCTTTGGGACTCAGTCCCTTCGACTCTAAAAACCCCATAAGAGTATTGTGAGGCCTTAACAGGATGATAAGGCACGTGCAGTGCCTGTGCAGAGAAACATCAGCAACATTCACCACACTAGCTACCTTTGACCAAGCACTCACCTGGGACACACCCAACACGATTCTAAGATCTTTATGTACTCATTTATTCACATGTTCCTTACAATTCTCCTTCACATTAGTGCTCGCATGGTCCTCACATTCCAGATCACTCTGTTGTGATCACTATCTCAGGTTAAGCAGTGATATCAGAGCACTGACTCAAGCTGACTGATTCTAGAGTCCTTGGAGCAGAGCAATCGTTGCCCAAACCCCAAGGTGGCTGAACGGTCTGCGTGGAGTCCCATGGTCCCATGGAGTCCCATCAATGAACCTGTACTCTACCTGCCAAGTAATTAGATTCAGAAAAAAAAAGAAAGAAAGAAAGAAAGGCCAATTCTTTCTGCCCCTAATAGATCATCACACTGAGCTGAAGGCAGCCATGCATTTTGATGACAATCCCCAAATATCCCAACAAATGGACTTCGGAATACCTATCGTTGGTATGCCAGTTAGTTTCATGTCATCCTGGCTGAGCTATGGTACAGAGTTAGGCGATCGAACGCTAAACTAGGTGTACTGTGATTAACGTCTACAATCGGTTAATTTTAAGTAAAGGAGATTATCCTCGATAATCAGGGTGGGCCTCCTGCAGTCAGTTGAAAGGCCTTAAGAGCAAAAATGGGTTTTCCCCAAGGAAGGAGATATGGGGCCTGTGAATTGCTGTCATCAGCATCTGTCTGAGAATTTCCACCTTGTTGGGCCGCTCCACCAGGTACTCTGATTCCTTGCATAAGTCTTTGTTGGCCTCTCTCTTTATCTATCTATGTATCTATCTATCTGTCTACCTATCATCTCTATCAATAGCTATCTATCTACCATATATTTATATTGGTATCTATCTTCTATTTATATTGGTACCTGTCTTATCTATTTTCTATCTATTTATCTATCTATCTATTCTTTTGACATCTATCTATTGTTTTGATATCTATCTCTCTATCATTTATCTCTTTATTTATCTGATATCTAGGTTTATTTCTCAGCTAGAACCCTGGCTGAGACCGTGGATATCTACAAGCACCAAACACCCCCTCACCAAAAGTGCATGCCTGTTCCAGTCTGTCATGATTTCTCTCCCATCCTGATCTTGCACAATTAATTCACGCCTCAGAACAGAAGAGTGATAAAATAGTGATCTTCCAAAATAGAATTCGGGAGTCTGAGGCGCCCCATCACCTTCCACTTGTGGATTAGTCAGTCGCCATGGAAACCTGCTGTAGGTCCCCAAACCCTGACTCCATCACAATAGGCAGACAGAAGGGAGCCAGCATCCCCAGTGCTCCTGCTGATGGCGAGTTGCAATGCCAGGAGAAACCGAAAAGCGAGACTAATGTGCCGGAAGGTGCTGGGGCATGAAGGAAATCGGGACACCATGTTTGTTTTCAACGTTGTTTTAATTTTGTTCTCTGGTGTGCGACTGAAAGAGGACCAGAGGACAGAAGGAAACAGTGACTGGGTACCTCGTGGCACTGCCTGCTGTCAGCTAACTGTGTTCCTGATATCCTCCTGAGTGTCTGTATCTCCTCAAGAGTGTTCTTTATCTTACCCATTTATATGCACAGCAATATTTCAAATTTCTAATCAGATTTGAAAGCCACTCTGAGAAATCCGACCTGAGATGTTTTATTAATGATTGGAGGTAGTCTCTTTGTCCATTCTGTGATTTTCATGGGCAATTACCTAAATTGGTCCCCACCTCCCAAAAGAAAAATAATTTCGGCCTGTGCCTTTGTGTAACAATATATTGCAAATATAAAAACACGTACAATGATTGCACAATTATGAACCTTATCTCACTATGTAGAGGATGTATATGTCAATGCAATATCAATACGTAGGTATATATTCACAGTTAATTATTCGACATGTAGGTGGTCTTTAATACGTCCTTCGAATTTTTGAATTCCTTTGAAATGCTTCCCCATTTTCACCTGGAAAATCCAAAGGAAAAAAATCACAACCAAATTTTTGAGTGCTAAGCAAAATGAGGTACTCATTTATAAATTTAATACACAGTCGGTAGAGGTGCGTGGGATTAAGAAAAGAAACTTCATTTATTCTTAAAATTTATTTTGGACGAGGCCTGAATCTCAAGGTATATTGTGACTGCTGTTAAAAAGAAAAAAAAAAGAACCAGTTTACTGAAACCATTTTTATCCCTATGTATTTCATCATCTATATTTTGTTCAGCTACTTGAAATTTATATATTTAGGGGCGCCTGGGTGGCGCAGTTGGTTAAGCGTCCGACTTCAGCCAGGTCACGATCTCGCGCTCCGTGAGTTTGAGCCCCGCGTCGGGCTCTGGGCTGATGGCTCAGAGCCTGGAGCCTGTTTCTGATTCTGTGTCTCCCTCTCTCTCTGCCCCTCCCCCGTTCATGCTCTGTCTCTCTCTGTCCCAAAAATAAATAAACGTTAAAAAAAAAAAAATTAAAAAAAAAAAGAAATTTATATTTTTAAAGGTCAGTGTTTTGTATTTAATAGTTTAATACTATTTGAGAATCACACTTTCAAACCTCACTTACCTACTTTCCTTTCTGAAACATGAACACAACTTTCCATACCTAAAATACAAATCTTCTTTTGAGGAGCATGTTTTATTGGCATTTAAAATCATAGATAGAATAAAATGAGATTCCATACTTTTATAAACATGACTCGGCCATTTCTAAAATCTTAACTCTAGTCAAGATGAAAATGACTATATAGTATCATATCAGTATCTGTTATGTTCTAGAAGATGCCAAACCAAATATTTTGTATGTTTGAACAGTTAAACTTTACAAAAGATCTAGAAGTCCTTAAATATTAAATTAATATTGGATCTTTTCCAACTGGAGAGTTTGGAATTGCTTTTGGTGATGTATAACATGGACCCAAATAGCCAATTAAGAAGTAGGGACTTCTGTCTTTCAGCACTCAGAGATTATTTACAAGTGACCATATGTTAGCCCACAAATACTATTTCAGTATTATTTAAACCTTACAACAAATAGTACCTGCAAAGTTTGTTTGTTTAATTTATGTTTGACATGAATTCGGAAGGAACCAAAGATGGGTTACAGCATGGTTGACCTTACGTTCCAGTTCACGGTATATTCCAATTTAGCGGGCTGTCCAGAAGTAATGATCACTCCCCTCTTCACTGTCAGAAATGTTCGCACTAGGAATGCAAATTGGTGCCATCACTGTGGAAAGCACAACCTTTTGAGCTTCCTCAAAAAATCAAAAACACAAATACTATGTGATCCAGTTAATTCCACTACTGAGTATTTACCCAAAGAAAACAAAAACACTGATTTGAAAAGATACACATATCCCTCGGTCTATTGCAGCAATATTTACAATAGCCAAGATATGGACCAATAGATGAATGGACAAAGAAGGTATGGTACATACACACGACGGGATATTACTCGGCCATAAATAAAGAATGAGGCCTTACCATTTACAACAACATGGATGGACCTCGACACTATTACTAAGTGAAATTAGTCAGATGAATTCTGTATGATTTCGCTTATATGTGGAATCAAAAAAAGAGAGAGAGAGAGAGAATAAACTAACAAACAGAAAGCAGAAACAGATTCACAAATACAGAGAACGATACGATGGTCGCCAGAGGGAAAGGATGGACCAAAGGGGTGAAGAGGAGAAGGAGATATAGGCTTCCAGTTATGGAATGAATAAGTCACAGAGAAGAAAGATACAGCATAGGGAATACAGTCAATGATATTGTAATAGTGCTGCAGGGTGACAAAGGATAAGTACGCTTACAGTGAGCAGAGCATAACGTATAGAGTTGTCAAATCATGATGCTATACACCTGAAACTCACGTAACCCTGTGTCAACTATACTCCAATTAAAAAAAGAATTCCTAAAGAATTTTTTTAACCGTGCCCATTAGGATGATAAATTAACGGGCGTCCTTAATTAAAGGACATCATAACCTATGACAAAATTGTGCAAGCAGATGTGGTCGGAAGGAGGGCTTCAATTTCCATTGCTGCTGTAGTTAATTCTAACCTGCTTTCAGAGAGCTAATGGGATATTTAGAAAAACTGCCACAGAGGCGTCTGAGTGACTCAGTCAGTCAAGTGTCCAACTTTAGTGTTGGCTCAGGTCAAGATCTCACAGGTGATGAGTTCAAGCCCCATGTCAAGCTCTGCACCGACAACACGGAGCTTGCTTGGGATTCTGTCTCCCTCTGTCTCTAGCCCTCCCCTGCTCCCACTCTCCCTCTCTCAAAACTAAAGAAGTAAACATTTAAAAAAAAATAGCTAAATTCCAAAAATAAAATCTTAACGAATTATTCCAAAGTGGCATACAAAATTTTAAAGCCCCATCCACTAGAAATCAGAAAGATTTTTAAAATATATTTTCATATATTTTCTTTTTAATTTTTTAAACAGGCCCCACATCCAACATGGGGTTGGAATTCATGACCTCGAGATCGAGAGTCACTTGCTCTACTGACCGAGCCAGCCAAGCACCCCAGAATGTATATTTAAAAAAAAAAAAATTCTGAATCATAGTGGAAATCGAAATAACAGGAAATAATGATAGCATGTGTGGTAATAAACAGATTTTTAAACACAGATGCAGCTTCCCCCACATTTAGAGTGAATTTCATATCCTAAATGTTGTCGTTATTACATAAATAAATAAATAGAGGATTTGATTATAATACTTTACTGAGAGCAATGAGACGTCTAAAGAAAGCAAGAGGAAATTTATAGTAATATTTAAAAAAATGAATTCAAAAAACATTTTAAATGACAAATTCAGGAAATAGCTTATTTTCTTTTTTTAAAATACCAACCAAAGGATATATTTCAGCCAAGAAAAAGTAACACAAAGGAGATAACATACTAAACTAATAGTAAGAAATGGAAAATAATCCCAGTTACTGAGAACACTTTATAAGAGATAACCTGGGCGCCTGGATGGCTCAGTCCATGAAGCCTCTGAGGCTCAGGTCATGATCTAGCACTTTGTGGGTTCGGGCCCAGCACTGGGCTCTGTGCTGACAGCTCAGAGCCTGGAGCCTGCTTTGGATTCTGTGTCTCCCCCTCTCTCTGCCCCTCCCCTGCTCGCGCTCTGTCTTCCTCTCTTTCAAAACTCGATCAACATTTTAAAAAACGTATAATAAGAGACAACCATATGCAATTCTCTCTTTAAAAATATGGAAATATGAATGCAATAAAAAAGTTACATGGGGAAAAATAAATGCCAAAATGTTACCAAAAAGAATAAAAAGGAAAGATGAGTACACGAATAAGAATTTTCAAAAAATTGAAATAGTCAAAACTTCATCTCTAAAGTTCAAATTAAGTTGTTTTTGTTTTTAGTCTTTATGTGTTTTGTGTTCTGTGGGGGTTTTTGTGTTTTATTTGGTTTTGGGTTTTTGTTTGTTTAAGGTTGTTTTGTTTTGTTTACTTCTTCAAACTTTTAGGCCCTTAGACTTCACATCATGGCCTTCCTACTGTGAATTTGTCCAGAGCATAAGAAAATGAAAATCTCTTTCTTCTTTTTCCAAAGTGAACTCAGCCCTGATGTCAAAGACATGAATAGCCCCTCCACATGATAATTATAAAGTAGGGTAGTCCTTCCATCAGTATACCAGGATTAATTAAGACTTATTTGATAAATGTGGAGATAATTCAAATTTAGATATCAAAGTTAAATAATTCATTGTACCAAAGAAGATATCTTGACGTGTGCCAATAAGTTCTTTTGTGAAATTCCACGTTTGTTTCTAATTTGAAAAAGAAAAGCTATTAATTACCAATATTAAATATTGATATTACGAAATATGCTATCAAAGTTCTCTCTGAAACCGATCACAATCTTTAGGCCTAACGGTAAAATATGAAGGACATTCTGATTAAAATCAAGAACCGGTCCAAGATGACATGAAGGGAGGACCAAAAAAAAAAAAAATGTACCAAGAAGTTGGTGGTTATTTCAAAGTGGTAAGATTTGGGGTCACCCAGGTGGTTCAGTCGGTTGGGCATCCACCTTCGGCCCAGGTCATGTTCTCATGGTTTGTGGTTCGAGCCCCGCGTCGGGCTCTGTGCTGACAGCTTGGAGCTGGAGCCTGCTTCCCTCTCTCTGACCCTCCCCCGCTCATGCTCTGTCTCTCTCTCTCAAAAATAAATAAACATCAAAGTGGTGAGGTTTTTAGGTGTTATGTATTTCTTTTCTCGTTCATCTCTATTTTCTAAATGTGTTCTAAATATGTTGTACGTTTTACCCTTACAATGATGCAATGAGCAAACTTTAATAATAACATTAATACATGTTAAAAGACAAACAAAAACAAAACATACAACAAAGTTAAGAATATAAAATAAAAGCCGATATAAAAATGTGTGCCGCGGAGTCAGCTCTAGGAAACTTTGATCTTTTCCTATGTGCACGGCTGGTGTTCATCACGTATGTCTCAGTACAGTCAGATGGGTTGTTAAAATAGGGAAATACTTTGGTATTAAGGGAAATGCCTGCTTCCCGATCCCCCAAGTGTCCCAGTGCTCGAGCTGCTGGGCACCTTTTCTAGGCCCGCAGCCTTCACCAGCAATTTAGGATTCTTGCCTAGATTGTCAGGAAGCCTGGGAGACGCTGCTATACCCATGCATCGCTGGTGGTTAAATATTTTGAATATCACCTCCGTCCATGTAATTGCCTGTGAATTCTACAACAGGCCTGCAATTGCATGGCATGACAAGCGGGGCGTGCCCAGGATTTGTAGATAAAATGCAAGCCAACTGTTCTGCAGAAACGGTGTTCCCGATAGGAAGAAAGAAATCATCATTGTTGTCTTGGTCCCAACCAAGGCCGGTCACACACAGCACCCTAGTGACGAAATCGGCAAGGACCCCAACAGCATCCCTGCTCTATGTTCATGAGAATCACCAGGAGGGGCTGTTACTGACAGCACAAAAATGCAAGTCAGTATTATTACACCCCATCTTGATGGTCTGTCTTAGGTCAGGGGACCCTGAAATAGTTACGCATGAAGAAATCAGGCTCTGAAAGGTCAAACAGCATCTTATTTCTGGCCACCTGCTGCTATTTATCATATCAGATCTACTGAGCATTTACTCCAGTGCCTGATACGCCTCATTTCTTGATCCTGCAAGCCCACAATGAGACAGGTATCGTCAGGACCTACTTTACCCTTGATAAGGATGACATTACATACGTAGCTCGTTCATCCCGAGACAACTACCAGAGGTCAGGGCCACGTTCAAAACGAATTTGGTCCCACCGCCCAAGCTTTAAAATTTTTTTTAATGTTTATTTTTATTTTTGAGAGAGACAGAGACAGAATGCGAGTGGGTTAGGGGCAGAGAGAGAGGGAGACGCAGAATACGAAGCAGGCTCCAGGCTCTGAGCCGTCAGCACAGAGCCCGACGCGGGGCTCCAACCCACAAACCGAGAGATCACGACCTTAGCAGAAATCGGACACTTAACCCACCGGGCCACCCAGGCATCCCAACGTTGTCTCTGATTTAAATCTTGACCAGCTCTTTGTAAAACCCCAGCCCTCCCCGCCACGTTCCCACTTCCATCTCGAGGGTGGTGCAGGGATGTGCTCCATGGAAAACGTGTCCCAGCGTGAGTCAGGGTCGTGGAGCTCCCCGGGGGGTGCACAGAGCAGACGGCTTTCCACCCTGTTCCAAGACGGAGCTTTGGGCCAGCCTGTCCCCATCCAACTCTCTTCAGCAGGCCTACACTTGCAAAACCTAACTCGAGGCCCCTGTAAATTGAGATGTAAAGTGGAAACACGGAGGCCTCCGGGGAGGGCCGAGGCCAGCACGTCCCGCAGTCATGAATTAGTAAAGCTTCTTCAGGAGAGGGTTCTCGGCCCGGTTGACCTCAGCCATGCCAGCCAAGCTCCCGGCGCACAGAACACGTCTCGCCTTCTGCTCTCCTTTCATCCACGGTGTTTTCCTTGCCGTCGACGTCAGCCCCCAGATTGCTTGCTGTGATGTGCTACACCTTTCATATTTTCTTTCCAGTCATAATATTGCTTCAGTCATAACCTCGGCACTTTGAGGAATAATTGTCCCTGACAAGAGGGTGAATCACTGACAGAGAGTTGATAAGCATTACATACAGATGACAGAAGTCAGGACATATCGGATTACTGCTGTGAATATAATAAAAGAGAGACTAAACACTTTGGCAGCTCAAAGACAAGCCATTTCATAACTCTCTAGTGGGGCTATTATCTTCCATTTACTGCCACTGATAACCAGCTTGTGACTGTCTCTCTACAATCGAGTTTCAATTCACTTAACACGTTGCTGACCGGACGTGGTGGAGGGCGCAGAGGTGATAATCAGGACTTTCTTGTTTTTCTTTTTTTGGCATTTATTTTTAAGGTTTATCTTCTGTATCCCTCTCCCCACCGGATAAGGCCCTGTGTGAGGGAGCGTTAAGCCTTCTTGGAGAGGGCTGACTGCAGCCACACCCCCTTTAATCTGTGACTCGTGGCTTCTTTGGAAGACGCCACATCCAGCTGAGCCAGTGACAATCCACTTCCTCTACTCCTGATACACCTGGGCCTAAAAAGCCTGTGTGATAAACGGCCGGGCTATTTTTATATTCCGGGGCTCTAAGACGATAAGATTGTTATTATTTTTTCTTTTTTTTTTTTCCTTAGCTAGCCTGAAGCCACCTACAGAGACGGATCAAGAGCTGTGTTGTCTGTCAGGATAGACAGCCAGCCAGCAGCCGTGAGGATGTTAAATGCACCTTCAGAATCAGGATGTAGGTGGCATTGGCAGGAAAGGGGAGAGATTTTGTGTCTGAATATGGAGGAAATAAATGTAACATGTCAGAATTTGGGACATAAAAGCTAGAGCCAAAAGAGGACCAAAAGAAGGGCAGGAAACTCTCAATCAGGAATGACTCTGTTCCTGCAGGTGTCAGAGTGGAATAAAAAAACCTCTATTCTGCAAAATGCTCCTTCTTAAATAATGTTGCCTCCTAGCTTGTCTCAGAAATCTTAGATCTCCTCTTCTTTGGATGGATACCCCTTTGAATGATACATTCATTGTCCCTATGTTAACATAAAGCCAGGTGTTTACTGGTAACCCACATTGTCAGATCCACTAGGCAAATTCAGGACGGTGGCTCTTACGATGGGAGCAGGCTCAGGAATGAGGCACACTAACATTACAGTAAGGCAGACTCCGGATAAGGCAGAGGGGAGCATGAGAAAACAGAGTTGGCAGATGAAGAATGTCCAGAGGGGTTGAAAAATTCACGTAGTTTAAGAAACCTTTGGTATCAGGAAGTCAGTGTGCAAACCTTGATCAGGAAGTGGGGTGTCTTCCAACAATTCCTTGGAAACAGCCACCTCTGTTGGATACCAAACACCGGGTAAGAATCCCGTCAACCGCCACATACCATTGGGCAGGTTGTGCACTGCCCAAGTCCAGGGAGCACCGTTCGCAGAGGAGTCTATGTGAACATAACATCCTTGCCTTGTATGGTGACAATCTAGTCACACAACCATACTCAGTGGCTCTGGATGGAGGTATACAAGCAAAAGCCATACTTTCACATCTCACATTCCCCAGGACTTATTTGGGGAGTTCACATAGCCTATAAATTCAGAGAATCTGAGCAAAAGCCCAGTTGAAAAGTAACCTCCAGGGTAGACTAGGGTTAAGCTGCCGCATGGACGTTCCAGCTCACCCCCGGCAAGGCACTCACCACTTTGCACTCTGACACCCCCAAAATGGTGATGCTGGCTTTGCCGATAAACTTCCTGCTTCTATTTAGACGCTCAGTAGCTGGAGCAAATGCTACCAGGAGGATGGGTGAGGTTTTCTCAGTAGGTCTCTCTGTGGGAAAGATAAATTAGACTAAGATGGACAGAAATCACCACCAATTGGCATGTGGTGGGAGATTTTCTGTCCCACAGCCACGGAGCATCCTCTCTAAATTTGCTCATGGGTTTCTAGAAACCCGAATCAGGGCAACGTGGCCACCACATAGCCAACACAAAGTCTCTCCATCCAACACTTTGGGCTTCGATGCAGGCCCCAGCATATGGAAAAGAAAATACCTGTGAGACACTTGTTTCTTTCACGGCAGGCTTCTGTGTTGACAATAGCATTCAGCTGAGTCTTAGGAACAAGTTGTATGGCACGGATGTTTATATCTTACGCTTCTAGGTTCAAAATCCCAGGGTAGGCCACGGTTAGTTCAGAATCATTCATCTCAAGGCAACTGGGTAGCTCAGTTGGCGAAGCCTCTGACTTTGGCTCAGGTCATGATCTCGCGGTTTGTGAGTTCGAGCCCTGCGTCAGGCTCAGTGCTGACAGCTCGGAGCCTGGAACCTGCTTCAGATTCCGTGTCTCCTTCTCTCTCTGTGCCTCTCTCCTGCTCATGCTCTCTGTCTCTCTCTCCAAAAAGAAATAAACATTTAAAAAAAGAATCATTTATCTCTTTTTTTTGGTTCTTTTGTTTTGTTTTGTTTTAATTTTTTAATGTTTATTTATTTTTGCAAAAGAGAGGGAAACAGAGCACGTGGGGAAGGGCGGAGAGAGACACACACACACAGAATCCCAAGCAGACTCCAGGCTCCGAGCTGTCAGCACAGAGCCTGACGCGGGGCTCGAACTCACAAAACGCGAGATCATGACCTGAGCTGAAATCAGACCCTCAAGCTACTGAGCCACCCAAGTGCCCCTGGATCATTCGTCTCTTTAGTGGAAGAACTTCATTCTACAGGCAGCGTCGAGGAGCTCATTTGCCAGTAGATGGGTTCAGACCAGGAGAAGAAGAAAACTAGAGAAAAAAGATGGGAACCACCAGGATAGGCATACCCGCCCTGCGCCGGTCACCAAATACGTCAACCTCAGAGCAACCCTCAGAAGAAAGAATGATTATCTTTGTTTTAAGGATAAAGGAACTTAGATTTCAGAACTGGCCAAGATCCCTCCATAAGTAAGATTCAGGTTTGAGCCTCAGCCCATCTGAACAAAACCAAGTTTCTTTGACTCAGTTTACCCCCACTACAGGAAACAGAGTTCATCAGCTCCCTCCCTCCCATCCCTTCATCTTCTAGGAAAGGTCCATTCAGTGCAGCAGGATATAGGACCAGGAATATAAAGCATAAATAGACTTACAATTAATATATCCATCACCTCTTCAGACATTTTGCAAACATTCATACAAGCAGTCCAGAAGCAGCAATTAAACACACTTGGCAACAGGCAAGAAGTTCTTGGACCTCAGACCCAGAAGCTGAAATCCATTTCTCTCAAGGAAAGAGAACTGCATTTTTGTAGAAACAGAGTTCTGGGAAAGCCTTCTAGACAGCAACTTGACATTCAGGCATATAGGAGTGGGATTCTTCTCTCCTGGGACTGGGATTATGCGGTGGGTTGAGAGTGGTTCCTACTAAGGGCAGAGTCAGATTTCAAAGAAGTAGATTTAGAGCTGAACTATCTAAGCCATTGACTTTGTATTTCTGATGTCCCTCCCGAAGACATAACTGGCCTGAGCACTTGGGTTGTACCTGAAACTGAAGGCCTTTTGAAAGCAAAACAGTTCTGTAGAGACAAAGTGCCAGTGAGGCTGAGAGAACTTGCTTTTAGAGGGGTGCCTGGGTGGCTCAGTTGGTTAAGCATCCAACTCTTGATTTCGGCTCAGGTCATGATTTCATGGGTCATGAGATCAAGCCCTGCAGAGAGCTCTGCACTAACAGTGTGGAGCCTGCTTGGGATTCTGTGTCTCCCTCTGTCTCTGCCACTCCCCAATGTGCTCCCTCTCTCTCTCTTAAAATAAATACATAAAGACTAAAAAAAAAAAACAACTTGCTTCTGGAGATCTTACCCTGGCTTTCCCTATCCTTTGAGCATCCCGCCCCACCCCCCACCGCCTTAGAGATAATCAACAGGCAAACTAATACTCAGAAATGCTATAGATTTCCTGCCAAGAAAGCTATTCCTGTTACTTTTAGGCAGGATAGCCTTATTTGAAACACTAAACACACACACACACACACACACACACACACACACACATTTATATGGGGAATTTATGGAAGGCTTCTGAAAGAGACAGAAGCAATGTGATGGGTGGTTCAGAAGCATCAACTCTAGAATGGCCCCAGGACTTCACCAGTGGCTTTGCTGCCTGTTGCCCTGGAGCCTTGGGGGAGTCCTTTTAAGTCCTCCCAGTTCCCTCTCAGATGAAATCGGATAATGATACAATTCTTATGACATTTAATTAGTTTTAAATGTCATTTAAAGTTGGGCTCAGAGTAAACTCAATAAACATAAGCGGTTATGATGATCATTGTCATTATTATAGTTAGTTTAAATGCTCAAACATGAAAATTCCAGAGAGTTTTCTATGGATTTTAGAATCAATGAGATGAATATTTAAAATACATTCAGTTAAGGGGCGCCTGGGTGGCGCAGTCGGTTAAGCGTCCGACTTCAGCCAGGTCACGATCTCACGGTCCGTGAGTTCGAGCCCCGCGTCGGGCTCTGGGCTGATGGCTCGGAGCCTGGAGCCTGTTTCCGATCTTGTGTCCCTCTCTCTGCCCCTCCCCTGTTCATGCTCTGTCTCTCTCTGTCCCAAAAATAAATAAACGTTGAAAAAAAAAATTAAAAAAAAAAATAAAATACATTCAGTTAAAAATGGAATGAAGGGAGAAAGAAAGAAAGAAAGAAAGAAAGAAAGAAAGAAAGAGAAAGGGAAGGGAAAGGGAGGGAGGGAAGGGAAGGAGAGGGGAGGGAAGGGGAAGGAAGGGAAGGGAAGGGAAAGAAGTAAGGAAGAGAGAGAGAAAGAGGAAGGAAAGAAGGAAGGAAGGAAGGAAGGAAGGAAGGAAGGAGGGTAAGGAGGAAGGAAGGAAGGAGAAAAAAGAGGGAGGGAGGGAGAAAGAAAGGAAGAGAAAGAAAGAAAAATGGGATGAAACTTTAGGAACTGAACCTGAAGTTTTCACATACTTTTTAAAAACGTACTTTTAAACCAAACAGAATACTATCGTCCTATCAAATGATATGGATTTATGGATTAGTCCCTTAAATGTGCACACTGTAAAGCAAGTTAAAAGAAGAAATACTCCTGACCTAAGCTACACTAATTAAAGTCACCCAATATAAGTGTTTACCTTTTGTTCATTAGGAAAACATTTGTTTGGGGATGATTCAAAGTAAGGTACCATTTGTGAATTCAGCCTCAGACCTATTAAACCATCAAACGAGGATTTTATAAAATAAAATAATTTTATAGTCATACAAAGAACTGACTCTTCTGTCTTTGAAAAATAATTCTTTTATAGACTTTAAAAGTTAAGCATTGGTTCTGTTTGGAATAAAGAAAGCCAAGAGTGAATTAAAGTGACTCTCGGGATTATTGTTAGAAATGCTTACCTTACAAACTTTGGGATCAGATTCCATCAATCAAACATAAATGGATCAGGATGGAAATAGTTAATAGGATGGTCATTATGCCCATAATTGTGAAAGATTTCTGCACTCTGAAAACCATTTTCTTAATTATTTTAGGTTAACACTTGTGTCCGTAACAGGGGGAGGGATGGGGACACGTGTAATCTGAAACCCCAGATATGGTGCCTGGCCTGAATTGAGATAACATTAAAGATTTTATTGCTGATACATTATAAATTATTTCTATTACTGTGGTCCTGTGGGCATTACATTGTCAGTGCACTTTGCCTATTACCTCACTTAATGTTATTAACACACTTTGGGGTATAAAATTACAGTTTTATCATAGAAACCTTAAACACTTACATCCAAAGTACTGAATCGCGTTATTATCTTTACTGACCAGACCCGTTTTATTGTCATTTTATCACTCATAAAATCTGAGATTCAATTTGATTTAACTATTAAGTAAAGCTTGGTCTACATGAGTTTAAACCCAGCTGCAATATTAATATATTAATATATAAGATGACTTCATTTTATTAAAGGTGAGGTAACTTAGAAAACCTCTTTTAATGTCTCTAAGCCGCTAAGAAATTTAACCTGACCTGTTTGCACTTCTGTTTCACCAACATCGACAAAAATTTAAGACTATCTTCTTGGAGAATGTTGAGCACTATCTCTAACCTGCTTCTGGCCTTTGTTAAATGCTGGGACACATTAATCAGCCACAAAATGGCATCGCCCATCAAAGTGTCAAGAGGCAAGGTCCAATAATATTAAAACAAAAAGCATTAAGAATCCACCATGTTAAAGAAACAGGGTCCAAACGTAAGCAATTTGAAGGGGAAGAACAAAAGCATGTCATCTCAATCGTTCCCAAAACAAGAAAATGGGGATCGGTCCCCCAAATCAAGCTCTCATTCAGATAACAGAAAACTACAGATAAAAGTACGCCTTGTTTAACTTTTTCTATGGGGACCCTTTCTGATCTTGGCTCTGTGCCTACCGGTTAGAAAGTTTTTGTTAGGTTGACTTTATTAGAAAAAAATAAATAAAACAAGTCTTACCTTGTTATGTCAAACGCCATCTTGATATTGGTCAAAAAATCTGTTTAAAAGATATTCGAAATACGCTACTGTCGATGGCGAGAAATCATGCAAGAAAAGGTTGTTTTCTGTAGGTCTAAAACTGCTCTTTCCACGAGGCATTACTCCTAAGGGTTGGGCCCCACTACTGAGAATTACCATTATGAGGACACATTACAACTTTGTAGCTCTGAAGAGGCAAGATGGAGTAGAGCTTTTGGTTGGCCAAATGGCTGGCAGTCTGACCTTTAATTTCAGTACCTGTAAGGAAGAAATAACACCTACCTTCCACTATCACTGAGGGTTTTCATTATCAAAGTGTCTGGCATGAAAAGGTGCTCAGGAAGCAATCATTCGATAATTTTTTCTATTCCTGTGGCATCATATCACCACGAAATACGGCCCTTAGGAGATAGCATGCCGTTATAACTCTACCCCTAGAATCCTAAATACATAGAAAGGTAGCCAGAGGGTGAAGGAGGTCCCTAATGCAGAGTTCAGTGCATTCAATACAATGGCCTTGCTCCATGAGCATCCAAAAAGCATCAATCACATCCTGGAAGCTTCATTTTTTTTTTTTAAATAGAAATCTCCTGCCAGTAGAGAAATCCTCTTGTTATAGGAGTTCAAGACTTTTGGTCAACACAGGATCTTATGGAAAAGGATAGTCACCTATCTAACAAGCATCAAGCCACAAACAACATAGATTGTCCAGTAAAGCAAGAAAGTAGAACATTCCTTAATATTGGAAGAAAGCAGGATGCCAGCCATACCAAGCCATTTCGCAAGCAAAGAAAACATTGTGAAAAATAACACCAGAGAAGCCCATGAGCTCCATTGGATGTGGACTGATAAAGGCAGAATGACAGTCAGAGACCAGCAAATGCATCTCCTGCCTTTATACCCAAGAAACTGGGAGCTTAGCAAGGTTCGGGACTTTGTGCCCAAAGTCACACAGCTATTCGCTGGGAAGGCCAAACCTATCACCCAGGCTTCGTGGGTTGGTATCTTCCCTGCACTGCGATGGTATCTATATAGGAGGAGGTGCTCAGTCCCAAGACAAGCTGAGAATCAATGGAGGCTGTTTTCAGAGCTTCAGCCTTTTGGTTTTATGCTCATTGCCTGCAATAAACAGGCTGGGCCCCCGTTGGATGATTGGTGATCTGTTGAATGCAACGACCAAGACTTACTTTTTTAGCTTGTCTTCTAGGAAAGGCCAGGCACAAATAGTAGATTCCTTTTGCTTTGTGCACTATCCATTGTATGTGAGAAAATGTGTGATTGTATGTATTTATGTGTGTGTGTGTGTGTGTGTGTGTTCCTCTTTAACAAATTCTGTCTTTAACTTCCAACTTCTAAAATTTCATTGTGATATATTTGGGTGTGGGTTTTTTTTTTCTGGAATTAGGTATGTCCCTACGTGAAGCTTATCAGTCTTTTTTTTTAAATTTTTTTAATGTTTGTTTATTTTTGAGAGAGAGAGAGAGCACGACTGAGGGAGGGGCAGGGAGAGAAGGAGACACAGAATCCAAAGTAGGCTCCAGGCTCTGAGCTGTCAGCACAGAACCCGACCCAGGGCCCAAGCCCACAAACCATGAGATCATGACCTGAGACAAAGTTGGTTGCTTAACCGACTGAGCCACCCATGTGCCCCTATGCTTGTCTGTCTTTCCTTAGTGTGGGAATATTCTCTCATTGTTGTTTCAAGAACAACCTCACTCCACCCACATGTCCTTAAGGAACTAGAGATTTCTAGGTATGTTCTCCATGTCTCTTAAATTTTCATCCACATTTTTTGCATTTCTTTATTCTTTTGCACTGTCTTCTCAGAGAGACTCTTCAGAATGATCTTTAAGATCATTAATTTCTGTTCAACTGTGCTCTTTTGCCACTTACCTCTTCCATGTTTTCTTTTACCTCAACAAAGTTTCAATTTCCAAGGCATCTGGATGATGGTGTTTTTATAGATGCATCATTTTTTTTTCATGGCTCTCTAAGAAATTAATTTAATATTAGTTAATGTATATAATAAATATTTATATAAATACAAGTTGCACAATAAAATTAACAATTAATAAACACATTATTCTAAATTACAGACATCAATTATATTCTTTTAAATTTCTATTCGTTTGACTAGCTCGATTTTCTTAGTTCTTTTGCTTTCTTTCTCTTCCATGATAATGCCCCTAGAGGTGTGATTCTTTCCTTTTACACATTTACAAAACAAGGAATATGATCAAAGGAAATGAACCACCTTTCTTAGCCCCTCACCTTGCTTGATCTCTCCTCCAGCTCTGTTTTTTCTTTTTTTCTATTTTGATTTATCCTTCCTTTATTTAAATATATATACGAAAAATATCTTCATATTTTTAGGTACTACAATGCCTAAAATGCCTTATAAATGCCGTAAGTACTTTCCTCCAGTTTGTTTTTTCTAACTTAAAACTATATGCGGAAGGTTAGCTTCATAGTGATGTGAAGTCGTTTCCCATTTCATGTTACAGTTGTTCCATAATCCACTGAATGGATACACCTTAGGCTATTTAATTAGTCCCCTAAAATTTAAATCTTCTCTGTGACCTTGAGTCAGTGATATAACCTTTATGAATCCTGCCAGCGGAGCAGCGCCTCACTGATAGTAACTGCTCAGTAAATAGATGAAGATACAGAAACCCTGGTTGGACTTTATCAGAATTAAAAAGGGAATAGATGTAAATATATACATAAAGAGCTTAGTAAAAGCACTATTATCTAATGAGTCCTTCATAAATGATAAATCGATATTGTTTTGTTGTTATTTATGTTTTACTTATAGTTCTTAATCAACAGCATAAGTACTTACAGTGAGTGATTTGGCATGGTTTATACATTGGTACGATTTTTTTCTTATTATTGAGAAATTTCATATTAGGTTTACAAAAATCAATCCATCTTTCCTAAGCACTTAGTTTGTTAGAAAAAGCCACTGGGTGATCAGCTATGAGATCTCAGAGACCCTTTGTCTCCAGAAGGGTAATGCTATCCCTAGCTCAGAGCTAACGGGGAATTTAAAATACATGAGTAAACCCAGACATCACACACACACACACACACACACACACACACACTCTACTAGCCAGATATTATGTATTTCCTAATGGAAATACACACTACCACCTAGGAACTATTTTTGCCAAATAATTGAGCCTGAATCCGAGCATCCTCTGATCCAACAACCTCTTCACAGGAAATTCAGAAATGAGAGACCAAAGATGAAATCACCAAAGTTCAGAAGGTGGGAAACTTTACAGGGAAAAAAAAAAAAATTCAGTTTTGGCAAAATGTAAGTTGTAAGGAAAAAAATAGGCAGAGAGAAATCGGTACATTACAAGAAGTGGTACCACTCCCCTTTTCCTCTCCCCACCTCAGCCTCTGGCAGCTTCTATGTGCTTGGCTAGATGACAAACCTCATACAATGGTATCATGCAGTATTTGTTCTTCTGTGATGGGTTTATTTCACTTAGCATAATGTCCTCGAGGTTCATCCATGTTGTTGCATATTTATACAAGACGACTAAGTTCTGCTGTATACCCTAGTGCCTACAGTTCATACTCTTATTATACACGTAAAATGTGTTAAGAGGGTAGACATCACATTAATTGTTCTTACCACATTAAAAAAAAGGAAAGAGAGACTATATATCTTTTTGAGGGGTATTACTTGAACCAACGAATTTTAAGAATTATGATATAGGGCGCCTGGATGGCTCAGTTGGTTGAGCATCAGACTCTCAATTTTGGCTCAGGTCATGATCTTACGGTTCACGGGATTGAGCCCAGCGTCGGGCTCAAAATTGGCAGTGCGAAGCCTGCTTGGGATTCTCTTTCTTCCTCTCTCTCTGCCCCTCCCCCATTGTCTCCCTCTCTCTCTCTCTCTCTCCAAATATAAATAAAATTAAAAAAAATAAAAACCATGATACAATCAAGGAAATATGAACACTGACAGATATTTTTAAACAGCAAGAAATTATTGATCTCTTTAGGTGATAAAATAGTACTGTTTAAGTTTTTTAAAGAATCCTTATCTTTAAAAAAAATTTTTTTATAACGTTTATTTATTTTTGAGACAGAGAGAGACAGAGCATGAATGGGGGAGGGTCAGAGAGAGAGGGAGACACAGAATCTGAAACAGGCTCCAGGCTCTGAGCAGTCAGCACAGAGCCGACGCGGGGCTCAAACCCACATACCGCGAGATCGTGACCTGAGCCTAAGTCGACGCTTCACCAACTGAGCCACCCAGGCGCCCCAAGAATCCTTATCTTTTAAAATGTGTATGAAAAGCACTGAACGATAAGTGGAGTCAATCATTTCATCGAGCTGATGCCCGGGCTTGTTTCCAATTCTGATATTTATCTCAAATATCAAATTTTCAGGTTTGTTTGCTGTTTTTTTTGGAGTTGAAGTCCCTCAGGTAGGCAACCAGAATGGAAAGGGAAAGAGAGGGCCGTCTGCTTGGCCAGTTCCGAGCATCCTCTTACGAGTGCGGCAGAAATGTGGTGCTCGTGAATGAACCGTTTTCCAGTTGCTATGTTGGTAACTGTGCTCCCTTCAAGGACTTGTTAAGTTACCTGTAACTTCAGCCAGTTTCTGATGAATCCTATTACCTCAGGAACAGGTATGTTATCTACCCTTGGAGACACCTGATAACTCGAAGCTAATTCAGTTCTAACTCCTCCCAGAGTCCTAGGCACGTTCAGTGCTTGGATGCCATTTGTTTCATAATCCTCTCTGGCAAAAGTAGGTTCATTGTATGGCTATGTTTGTGCATGTGATAATGTGAGCTACCGAAGATAGCTGAAGCCAGATCTTAGCCCCAATAATTTAGAAGGATCTTGACTTCTAGAAACGTCAGAATTAGATGTCTTACTTATTCAGAATAACCACACCAGCCGCCTTCACGTTTGGCAAGACTGATGCCTTTCAACTTCCACGCTTTAAGTTTTCCTTTTCTGTTTGAGTCATGTGATTGTACGTTTACCCCATCTTCTAAATTACCTCAAAACTCTCATGGAAGCAGACAACACAAATAAATAAATAAATAAATAAATACCAGTACTCTTGTCTAGCTATGCAACCCTAATCAAGCCACTGATCTTTGGGTCCCAGCTTCTCACTTTGAAAAAGGATTTGGACTCCTATCCATTGAATCCAGTGGTATTCGTATTCACGCAGTCTCCTCTTTCTCATCCATGGCAGACATGTCTAATCAATCCCTGCGGTCTCCCAGCTGACTCCGAATGCCATCTAACTTAGCCATACAACTTAGCCATACAATTTAGCACCACAGGCAGTCACCACTTGTTTTGAGATAAAACCTATATCCTAGGTTGATGGAGCACTGCCATCTGGAGCATTGCTGAAGGCCATGGCGAACAAAAAGGACTTAAATAATCACTCATTGGATTTTACACCTCATGCCCAGTTGTGGTACACATTTCATTGTCAAAAGCAAGTCACATGGCCACTTCTAACTTCTCACCATGAGGCTGGAAGGAGAGAGGGCAGGAAATATAGGATGTGACATTTATTTACACAAGGCTTTGCCTTCCACAAAGTTTACATATATTCTTTCTTTTGCTTTCCAAATTCCGTAAAGTAAAGAAATGATCTTATTATTCCCATTTCACAGAAGGGTAACTTGAGCCTTGGAGGTCTAGCCCATTATTACAGACTAGTAAGTCGTGGGCCTGGATCCACATTAAGTCAACCTTACCTCCAGTTCCTGTTTCTATTATCTCCAAATTCACTCTAGTGCTATGAAGGAGACCGGGGTAGAATGAAATTTATACATGAATGTAAAATAGAGATATAAAAACTAATAAAAGATAATAAATAAAATAAATAAAAGATATAAAAGATAATAATAGAGGAATTATTTGTTGAATAAACAACAAATGGTGTGCTTGAAAGAAAGCTGTATCAGTCAGGAAATGCTACAGGTTATGCCGCAGTAACAAACAACCCCAGAAATGTGCCTGGCCTCAACAAAGGTTGGTTTCTTACTGACCTGTACGTTGTACGTTCAGGGAACCTAAGTCTTGGCCCTGGCTCTGTCCATAACCAGTTAAGGGAAAGCCATTTGTTCATGAAACAGGTATAGGCACAAAAATTGGTCTGAGGGCAAAATTACATTAGGTCTTCAACTGCTTTGAAGCAGAAAGAAAACTGCAACAAGCACAGGTAAAGGATGAGAAGCCTGGAGCCGTGTCAGTGACCGTGGCCCCAGGAAAATGGAGGGCAGTGTGGGTAGGGCTGGCATAGCCGCTTCTCTAATCTCTCATAGTTAGTGCATTTATTGAGCATTTATTGTATGCAAGACACCACGGGGCATATACAGAGACAGAAGGCATAACTCCTGTTCTCAATGAGATGGCCATCTAGTCACAATATGACATCAAGCGTGAAGTCTATCTTGTCCTCACTTCCCAGTAGTTTATTCAGAGCTATTGGTGTGTTCGGTTGAAGCACAAAACAAACCAGGTCACAGATATTAAGGTTGTAATATCCGAATAGCACCCTCAAAGCCCGGAGGGATTCACTTCATTCTGGGATAGGCAAAAGATACCCCGCTGTCAATTTTGAGATGTGCTGTAGAACTTGGGGATTAAAAAAAAAAAGGAAGAAGCCTATGCATTCACAAAAGTAGCAATTTGTTACTTTGAACTTCACAAGTCTAGATGAGGGGAAAGGAGCTTCAGGGTGGGGAAAGATTTACTATACTCACATTTCAAACAAGCTGAAAGCCTGCGTTATAATATGATGTTCATTGAATGAATCCATTAACTGAGCAAAAGTCCTTTCCAACACTTCTGGTATACCAGACTTTGTGCCAAGAACCGAATCTGTGTGGTTTAGCTCTTGAATTATGTCTGTTCTCTGAGAGGTTCCTTGCTGGAGGCAGCGCTGTGTGCATGAACTGCCGGGTCTCACACTCCACGTGCGGAAAGGCAAGCACTCGCTTGCCTTTAGTTACCTTCGGAGCGGGTCAAGTTCAGTTACGTGGGGAAAGCACAGAAGCATTGCAGACAGTGGGTCTGAAAACACCAACAAGATTCTTAAGTCGTGGATTCCCCTTGTTCCGTAAATCACATCGGACTCTCGGAGAGCTTAACGGGTTGCTTCTAAAGAGATCCTGAGCTCTCCACCACAGGTAGATTTAACAGAAAAGATGGCGTCCCCTTTTCAACTCTTGAATTAACAATATTAACGTAGATTCCATACAAGAGCCCTAGCAATAGGATTAGTATATTAAAGTAGCCAGTCCTGCACTGGCACACACACAAAACCCCCGTAGCAACAGGGATGACAGCTTGGTAACAGCAGCTGCTGCTTAATTGAAAACATTAGAAAAATATTACATTATATCTGTATTCCCTGTTTTTATGTTTATTTTCATCACAAGTGAGAAAATAACCCGGAAAAAAAAATACAAAAGAAACATGAAACAAAGGTTCGAGACCAGCGATGGCAAAGGGTGAACCGTTGCTTGCAACTGAATTTTCTGGGGAATCGTTCCACTTTTCCCGTGAATGAGCAGTCTTGTTTTTGTGTGTATTCCAAGGGCCAGAAATTCCTCCCGGGGTGTTGACTTTAGTTCCTGGTCAACCCTTTAAATTTGATTAACTGGGAAGAGAAATGGCACATGTGTGGGTCTTTGTGTGTGTCCGTGTTTGTGCGCTGGGGACGCAGTGTTCAGATTGTAAAGTGCCTCTACATGGAGAGGAGTTCATACAAGACC
Source organism: Prionailurus bengalensis (assembly GCF_016509475.1). Classification (NCBI taxonomy): domain Eukaryota; kingdom Metazoa; phylum Chordata; class Mammalia; order Carnivora; family Felidae; genus Prionailurus; species Prionailurus bengalensis. The sequence goes on from NC_057355.1 coordinate 16,387,907, forward strand.
CAAAAGCATACTAATGTGAAGCTGGGAGTGTATGTTTCTGAACAACACAAGTCTATCCCTGGTAGAGCGGCCCATTCGCACCAAAGCCAACACCAACGCTTGGGGCACAATTAGAAGAGGGTTGGTTAGAAAAAAGTAGTCATGTGGTTTTCTGCAAGCGAATTGCATGACACAATAAACAATTATGGAGGCATTCTTATCTCAAAAAATGAAACAAGACGGGACCCTAGAGTTCATCTGGTCTCCCTATTAATTCAGATCAAACACTTAAAACTTTGCATCGCTGGCTCAGAAGGCCAAATAAAAGGCAAGAGATGAAGTTTCTTCTTGGGCAAGGATTTTTTTTCCCTCTTATATCATGCCAGAGGTAACGGTCCTAATAAATTTCATGGGCCCTAAAGGTTACTCGGCATGTAGTCAAGACCCATCTGGCCATTGGAAACCAGGCATCCACATTTGCAAATGAGGTTTTCAAATGCAGGCAACGCATTGAGGGTTCTCATTGCAAAATAAAGATGGAATGTTCTATTTGACCGCAGTGAACCTACAAAAGAAGCATGCTGCAAACTCATAGGTCCAGAGACTACCTTACAGTAGCAGCTGCTTGTTTCTTGCAGAATTCAAGTCATTTCAAGATTGACTATATACTACAAAAAAAAAAAATGCTCTTCTGTCTGTTCCTTGGGGTCAAGAATTCCGTCTTATTTATTCTTATGTCCACTCTGGCACATAGTGAAAAGCCTTTCATGTAGTAGATATTCTACAAATAAATATGGCCATGACTCAGAAGTCAAATTGATATGGTACTGAAAGACGAAACGAAATGGTACCTAAGACATTTCTCAACCTATCAGTAGTTCCGATACATTCTTTCATTGCTTGATTGATTTCTTTATTCAGTTAATGTGTAATGAATGAGCACCTGCTCTGGGTCAACCAAAGTGCTAGGCTTACCCTGCAGTTGTCCACCCAATTTACACTGCTCTTTTAGGTACAAGAGGCGGGGAAAACATTTTTCCTATAGTAGTGACTCCAGCGTTCAGGTTGCCTTTCACTAAGCAAGTAGTTATCATGCCAAAGGTTTTGGTAAACCTGATTAATGTTGGCAAACAACATTGGAAAGGAAAAATGCGTCTGTATTGTCTACTTCAGGTTTTTCTTTTTTCTCCCAAATTAACACTGCCTTTACTCCTTGAGTCTGCAAAGAGAATGGAGATTTTAAAAAGACCTGTGTTGGGGCACCTGGGTGACTCAGTCAGTTAATTGTCCAACTCTCGATTTCGGCTCAGGTCATGATCTCGCAGTGTATGTGAGCCAACTTCCACGCTGGGCTCCTTACCGGCAGCACAGAGCCTACTTGGGATTCTCTCTCTCTCTCTCTCTCTCTCTCTCTCTCTCTCTCTGTCTCTCTGCCCCTCCCCCACTTGCTCACACATACTCGCTTTCAAAATAAATAAATATGCTTAAGAAAAAAAAATTTTCTCAAGGTTGGCTAGCTAGGAACCCAGGCAAAACTCTCATAATGATCTCAACCTTTGAAATCACCTTAGAAGAATCAACTCAGTGACAGTGTAAATATAGTTGATGTGCAGTAACTTGCTAAGGGGACGATAACCCTTCTTCCGATCCTTTAGTATATATATATGTTTTAACAGTTTTTGTAGTTTTTTAATGCATTCTTTCTGAACAAGAAACCACCGTGTTTTAAAATGAAAGAAACCTCGTTTCCTCGTTTGACTTTTCAGCTTGAAGCAAAATGCCCAAGTTTCAGAAAGTGGATTAAATAATTAACCGCCAAGAAAACTGAACAACAGCATTACCGAATGACTAATTAAAACCCACTAATGAAGGCAGTTGATAAGCATGTATTATTATAAGCTATATTATCATAAGCATGTGTAATAACTCAAGAGTCTCTTCAAGGAGTACCTAATACTTGCCCCCTTGTTGGTGGAAACTCGTCACTGAATTGACATATGCCCTTTCTACGATACAAAGATAATCATTCAATAACCAATTGCAGAATTAAAATGGAAAGACCCACAGGAAAAGAAAAGAGCCCCTTAATAGGTTTATTATTGATTTAGTGTAAGAGAAGTTTGTCCCACCTGCACTCCGCTGACTCAATGTGTCTGAGTCAGACAAATACAAGAATCTCCAGTTTTTCAACTTTATGCCACCTTGTTTTTATGAAAGACCTGCGTGGGTAACCTGTTTTCCATACCTGAAAGAAATCTGAAGAGGGGTTTTTACACAAATCGAAAATAGTGTTCAGCACTGTTACAGAGACGGGGCGCACCCCTCACAGGGAGAGCCTCCCCACCCCACTGCTTCCCTGGGAAACTACCCTCTCAGCATCTCAGCATCAAGCCACCAGGGCTTTGAATCGTGTCTGTGAGCATCTTATCTTGATTTATGTTGTGCATCCATTAGCAAGCTAAGTCTTGAGCTATCAGAAAAATCTAAGCAAGGTTATTTTTAGGGTCTAGAAATGCTCAAAATATTTTTTATATAAACTAATGGCAATTACTTTTTTTTTTTTTTTTTTGCTTTGTACCATGTCAGCTTAATGAAAGTTTCATAGGGGCACTCTACTTTCAGATAATGGGCAGAACCTGTAAATGGAGACAAAATACTCACAGTGTCCAAATGTCTATTGGAAATCCAAGTCAGGAGCATAAAAAACAAAAACAAAAACAAAAACAAAAAACCACTGAATCCACAGAAAATGCTTTCAGAAATGCATAAATACAAGTTTATTAAAGGATTAAAGAAGGAGGGGGTACCTGGTTGCCTCAGGCAGTAGAGCATGGGACTCTGGATCTCAGACTCCTGAGTTAAAGCCCCACGTTGGGTGTGGAGACAAGAAAGAAAGAAGAAAGAAAGAAAGAAAGAAAGAAAGAAAGAAAGAAAGAAAGAAAGAAAGAAAGAAAGAAAAAAAAAAGAAAGAAAGAAAGAAAGAAAGAAAGAAAGAAAGAAAAAAAAGAAAGAAAATGAAAAGATTAATGAAGTTGTAAGGGTAACTTTCTACAGACTTGCAATCTCAGAGCTGGAAGGGTGTTGGGAGCTATCTACATCTATAATACTCACCTCTTTCCCAGGGCAAGAATATCTTTTCTGATATAATGGTATTCCTGATAGATGGTCATATCATTTTTTTACATTTATTTAAATGTTTATTTTTGAGAGAGGGAGAGAGAGAGAAAGAGAGAGAACGAGTGGGGGAGGGGCAGGGAGAGAGGGAGACACAGAATCCGAAGCAGGCTCCAGGCTCGGAGCTGGCAGCACAGAGCTTGACACGGGGCTCGAACCCACAAACTGTGAGATCATGATCTGAGCTGAAGTCGGCCGCTGAGCTGACTGAGCCACCCAGGTGCCCCGGTCATATAATTCTTGATCATACATGTCCAAGAACAAGGAATAACTATCAATAAACCAATTATCACAACATTTTAAAAAGATTCTGTTCACAGCCTGCATCCTCAGGGCATTAGCAAGGAATTGTATTCCAGAGCCATCAAAGCCTCAAGAACAAAATCCTGAAGGGAAAAGTATACAGGCTTAATCGGAATAGTCTACATACTATATGATAACAACTATATGACATTTTAGAAAAGGCAAAACTACAGACAGTAAAAAGATCAGTGATTGCCAGGGGTTGGGGGAAAGATGGATGAACAGGTGAAACACAGAGGATTTTTAGCACAGTGAAAATATTTTGTATGGTACTATAATGGTGGATATATGACATCACATGTTTGTCCCAACCCAGAGAACGTACAACACCACGAGTGAACCCTAACGTGGACCATGGACTTGGGGTGATGATGTGGTGTCAGCGTAGATGCATCAGTTGTAACAAATGTACCACTCTGAGGGGGGATGGTGACACAGGGGGAGGTTGTGCATGTGGGACACAGGGGGAGGGGCATATGGGAAATCTCAGTGCTTTTCGCTCCAAAACTAAATCAAAAACTGCCTTAAAAAACAAAATATTATTTGAGCCTGGGTGGCTCAGTCATTTGAGCTTCCCACTCTTGATTTCAGCTCAGGTCATGATCTCACAGTTCCTGAGTTCGAGCCCCACATCGGGCTCTGCACTGACAGTGTGGAGCCTTCTTGGGATTCTAACTCTCCCTCTCTCTCTGCCACTCCCTTGCTCTCTCTCTCTCTCTCTCTCTCTCTCTCTGTCAAAAATAAATAGGGGCACCTGGGTGGCTCCATAGGTTATGCGTCTGACTTCAGCTCAGGTCATGATTTCATAGTTTGTGAGTTTGAGTCCCGCTGACAGCTCAGAGCCTGGAGCCTGCTTCAGATTCTGTGTCTCCCTCTCTCTCTGCCCCTCCCCAGCTTTCACTCTGTCTCTCAGTCTCTCCCTCAAAAACTAAATAAACATTAACAAAAGGTTTTTTTAATAAATGAACTAAAAATTTTTAAATAAAAAAATAAAATAAAATAAAAATTATATGAGCTTTAGAAAGCCTCAAACATGATCCAAAGTAAACAATGTACATGTAAGGTTTAGAATTGCTAGAGTTCTGGATCGTTACTGTGCCAAGTCAGGGCAGTAATGATGGCCAATTATCTGAGACAAAATGATAAAAATGGCCTATGTTGAGATGAATAAAGACATGGTGACCAGGAGGACCACGTCCTGCATCCACGGCCAGCCGAGCATATGCACATTAGCCTTTGGACGCAAGTTTCTTAAAGTCTCCGAAGTTGAGTTAAAATATCTGAGAAATGGGAATTGTACCACTTACTTTCCAAGCAGCTTGGAAAGAATACGTGGGATGAAACTGGTGACACTGCTTCGAATCGTTCAATGACTGACACACGATTGAAATGCCAAAGTCTGCCGATCGAATGTAACTGGGTGGCTGGGATCTCATTTTTGCTCTCCAGTATGGATAGAAATTTGCAGAAAGGAAATTACCTGTTAATATGGAAATTGTAATTGAATATGATAAAATATCTCCATAAACAATGAGATATGTGAAAATTGATTAATATTTATGAACTGTTTCTTTTCCGTTGATGTTCACAATTGTTATCTGCAAAGCATGGTTAAATTACATTTCTGAGATCAAATAAAAGACTCCTTAAGTTTCTGTTAATTGCTCACTCTAAATTCATCATTGTTTAATATGTGTCAAAATCGAATTAAAATATATCATAGCCCATAAAATAAATACATAATCATGTAAAATAAAAATGGTAAAGCCTTAAAAAAAGAATACATTTTAAAATGCATATTGCAGGGCTTATATAAGTTTATATTACTTCCATGCTAATCATATTATATAAAAACTAAATTTCTTCTGTAGCACATGAAAAAATTCTAGTGGAAATCAAACCTGCATAGCATATGCTTCATATTATTTTTTAATATTATAGAATACAATAGTTAGTATAGTATAATATTACTTTGCATTATATATATATATATATATATTATATTGCATCGATCACATTGTTTTTGGCACACTTTTGCATTTAAACTCGTAAATGGTAAGACATTACAGTTTGGTACACTGATCAAACCTGCACATATTTTTGTTTATGTTTAAAGTTTATTTATTTATTTTGAGAAAGAGATTGAATCAGTGGGTGAGGGGCAGAGGAGGGGTGCGGGCAGAGAATCTGAAGCAGGCTCTGTACTGACAGCAGAGAGCCCAATGTGGGGCTCAAACTCACCAACCATAAGATCAGGACCTGAGCCGAAGTGGGAGGCTTAACCAACTGAACCACCCAGGCAGGCGCTCCTGTATTCATGTTCTTGTCCTTATAATGCAACTTTGCCATTCTCCTATCACCTAGAGGGACGATTTATTCATTACACAGTAGTCTCAAAAGAATGTTCAACCGATAATAGATTGAAACATTGCAAACATTTGCAGCAAAATAAGGTCGTTAAAGGTTTGGTATGCTAAGTTGTATTATTTACAGGTATTCAAAATCTACCAAGATTGTACTGAAAATTAAAATTTCTCTTAATCCTACTGATTAAAATTTCTCCAGTCCAAATGTATAACAAAATAACCCTACATTAAGATATTAAACCTTTTTCTGCTAAATTATGCATGGGAAATCTGATCAGATACATTAGGAACTGAGAATGTTTGATTACCTTGTGATCTCTACATATGCGTTTCTAAGAAGGGGTAATTCCATTGAACGTAGTGATCCTTTTCCAGTTGCAGATTTGAGTTTCACATCTCAGGGCTTACAGTAATCCCAACATTTACGTGCAAGCACATTGATTCATTTGGCTGGTGCCAGTGTTGGCTGCTACAGGGGGCTCTTACAAGCAATCCTAAAAAAAACAGGCCATGGAAATGGTAATAAATATTGTTACTAACTTCGTCATTAAAACATGCTGTTTCCATTTCTGTTGGAGGTTAGAGCCGAAGGGGCATGTAAAAAAAGACAGTATCTGTTCGTGTAAGCGTATTAACATTCTGAGCCGGCTCCTGGAGATTGTAGGAGATTTTGTGTTAAGAGGAGGTTAAATTAATTTGAAAAGCTTTGACAAACTTTTGATTGTAATTCACTGTAATTTGGGCAAGTTGAATTTAAAAGTATTTTTTGGAGTTACCATGATACCATGATAACTGCCAAATTTGCTGTCTTTAGCATTTTGCAACTATGACTCAGGCCTTTCCCAAAGGAGGTGGGGAGGAGGGCAAGAAAGGGCGAAGGTCAAGAAGGGGTAGGGTTGAGGGGGGAGGGGGAAGAGAAGGGACAGGCACCAGGGGGAGGAAACATCCCTTTGCTAATCACGTATCACAAGCAATGAAAGGCCTCAGGCTAGGAACCCGCCAGGTGCATTTCAAAGAGAACTGGAGGGGGGAGTAAGTGTCACTCAAGGCAGATATTTATGAAAGATGACAGTTTGCAAATATCTCAATCTTGGACAAGCCCGCACCAGTGACACGGAGGAGTGCAGCAGAATTGGACGAGTCAGCAGCCAACATTTATTTCATCAGGACCTGTCCAATCTCCACTGATGGTTTGATAGTCTGGGGAGAGCAAGCAACATTGGGCCTCATTCTGCTGGTTACTTTCAGCCAGTTTGCACGGAACAGTCCAAAATGGTCTAATAAATATGCAAAGAAGGATAAAAAGAAGAATTGAGAAAAGCTCTGTTTGCAGAGCTAGCACAAGACTGGATTTTTAGCTATGCCAAAGAGGAAGCATAGTAATTACAGAAATATTGATTGCTGCGCCTGCAGGTTGACAACGAGAGAGCCGTGAGTCTTGCCAGCGTGGAGACCTTCATCTTGGCACAAACCTCCTGTTGGTCCAGGGGACTGAAGAAGTGATCCCGTTAGATGCCCTTGCCCATGACGGCTGCCCCGCCATCCCCGATAGCCTAAGCACAGTGAACTTTGTTAGAAATAGAACTCTGTATTTCCCCCAAGGTCTAAAATGCTAGACAACGACCTGAACAAATGTGAAACTAAATTCTAGGGGGGAAATTTCCATAATATTTCTCTCAAGCTGGCAGACGGGCATGGAAGTCAGAAAGGCTGCTGGGGCAACCCCACAGGTTTTGACATTACAGTGTATCACAAGTGGCTACCTGGACAAACACAGCCAGCAGGTATGTTTAATTTGGTATTCAAAATGCTTTTTAATGGATGGCTCAGTCGGTTACGCGTCTGACTTTGGCTCAGGTCATGATCTCACAGTTTGTGGGTTCGAGCCCCGTGTCAAGCTCTGTGCTGACAGCTCAGAGCCTGGAGCCTGCTTCGGATTCTGTGTCTCCTTTTCTCTGTGCCCCTCCCCTACTCATGCTCTGTGTCTCTCAGTCTCAAAAATTAAAAAAAAAGTTAAAAAATTTTTAAAGAAAAAGTAATAAATGCTTTTTTAATGTACATAATTTAAATGCTAATATTAAAAATCTGGCCATCTGATGCAAACTCTTGATGTTCTCCTCCTTCCCAGGGAGGAGAAAAAAATCAGATTATTGGTCGAACTTGGGTACAAAATACTTTTGACCACAACCTGAAAGGGCTGAAAACAGCAGCTGCCTTTAGAAGTTTGCCACCGTCTCTAATTTTCCTCCAAAATCAATGCTGAGGGTCAGCTGTCTTTTCCATCAAATTTGTTCTTCTTGTCATTTACATCCTGTTCTATTTCACTCATTCTTATTACCTGTGTGACTTCTTTAAGCATTTACTTTTTGACCTCAGAAAAGAAACAAGGTAGCTTTGTCATTTGGGAAAGTTGAAATCCTTCAGTTTCCTGCCCTTTAAAATAAGATTAATGCTGATCGATTCATAGAGTTGTCGGTAAGGAGTAGAGATGCTGAAATGAAAAGCCTCAGGACAATTTGGGCACATACCAGACGTTGAATCAATGTAAGTTTTATTCACTCTTCCCCTCCATTTTTCAATTCTTTCAGGAGAAAAAAAATGCATCTCATTTTGAAGCGTAAGTGCAGATAAGCAGATATTTTATTTACATAGAAGTGATATTTTGAAAGCTATCCATTCATTTTAGTGAGTGTCGAGATTATCATAATTTTTTTTCCATTAAGCCTTATGCTGCAGCACTGGTTCTCAGATGTGAGTGTGCATGAGAGTCACCTGGAGGCCTCATTGCAATGCACAAGAGCCCCCAGAGTCTCTGATGAAACGGATCCAAGGTGGGCCCCAGAACGTGCGCTTCTAATTGGATTCCAAGTGACACTGATGTTTTGAGAAGCACCATGCTGCTTTATTAGGACTGAAATCTTAAAAGCTAGAGAGAAATTTTGTGTTGAATCCATTATGCCCCCCCCAAAGAAGGAGGGGACAATTCTTTTGCGTGTTTTTAACATTTGTAACAAAGTCAAATTACTTGATCCCCCAGTTTTTCTTTCTAGGCAAGGAAGTTCCTAAAGTTTAAAAAACGAGATCACCCGAATTACGTAAATGTAGATCTAGGGCCAGTGACAACCACGAGCAGAGATATCAAGTCCTATTGAGTCAATGGCACTACGATCAGGATCCTGACCAACCAGCACAGTGGACACGCACTCATCAACGGGCCCCTCTTGTTAGCATCGGTATTGTTATTATTTTGATGGAGATGATCATTAGTTTCTCTCTGTAGGTAACTGTTTCTCTGCAACTGTTGGCATGAGCCATCTGAACTGTGTTTCTCAGCGATTCCGATTCCGGTGTGATTAGTTATTCAGCTAACCACAGGCTCAAAGCAGCACGTTGTTCCCCTGGACAGGCTATGGATGCCAGCCGTCGCTGCATGTCACTCACAGCGAAGTCAGCTGCAAATGGAGGTGGGCAACCTTTGCAGAATACACAAAGTCCCGCCGTGACTTCGGTTTTCTGCGATGCTACTGAAAGACGTGTTGAATTCAGCGAAGTACCATGGTCTTTATTTGTACTTGGCATTTCTCAGACTCTTGAAAAATTAAAAAATAAATGTGCCGCCATGCAGTTCTTGCTTCAATTGTGGAAACTTGGGCGTCATTTTTCATCCCTTTGGGACAATTCATGGTCCTCTCCGAATGCAGGCAATGAAGTAGGAAGTGGGCTGTGAGAGGTCTCCCAGGGACTGGCCAGCAGGAACACAGACCCGGACTGGTGCTCCAAGGCCCTGCTTCTCTCCTCAAGCAATCTAGAGTGAAGAGAAGTCTGGGCCCCTCCCTTTTAAAAAAGTTTTGCCTCCCAGGTGATCACCCTTTAGCACAACCCCTCCCCGCCCAACCCCATGGAATAAACATGGCCTCTGGACAACACCATGCTAGGAAAATAGTGAAATATTCATACATCTGGCCATATTACCAAAACAGAAATGTAACTGTTTGACATTGTTTAATGAGGAGGACAAAAACCTGAAATGCTCAAAAATTCTGAAAGACAACATTAAATCTTAACGTTACTGGGGTTAACGTTTTTGAGGAGTGTTGGTAGACAATATACTTTTCTTTTCATAAATGCGAGTTTAACCAGATTTCCCTCTTCCTGCAGACTCCTGCCCCCACCGACTCAAAAGAGTATGGGACAGGAAGTTCTTTTTCCACTTTCCCTCCGGTCTTCAAGATGAGGTATTTAGGACTTACAACTTTTGGTATAAGTAACTTTAAAATCCTAAAACTCAGTTTTCTAATACACAAATAGGGTAATACTGGATACCTACATTATTCCATTAACAGAAGAAACCCCTGAAATAATGCAGGCCAAATCTGGCCCATAGAAGTAATGTTTGTGTATGATAAAATCAGTATCTCAGTATTGGTGATAATATTTAGTGTCGTTGTAATCCATTAATCACAATCTTTCCTGAATTCTTAGCTCCTCTTGCCTCCATTAAATCAATTATCACACCGTGTAACAATGTGTCTCGTCCCACCGGACCATAAGCTTCGTGAAATCGAGGCCATGTCTCAGGTAGCTCTCAAGTCCCATTTCTTAACACACTTCCTGGAAAATGTAAATGCCCACTACATACTTGCTGAATCCACTCATGAATTCCAATAACTTCTGTACAAAGTTTCTGAAATGCCCCTTGCTTGGCCCCAGCCATTACTCTACTGGCTCCAATGCTCTCCTACCCTGCTGATTTCTCATTTCCGTGCCTCACGCTGGTGGCCATTGACATCTAACATTGGGAATGTTTATTGGCTGCTGACAGTCCTTGAATTACCAGTTTGATTCCATAATTAATATGGGTGATTATTTTCATCTTTTCTCACTGAACGAGATGGAATGGTCCCTAAATTTTTCAACTGCTGCATTGTTTTGGCCTTCTTTGGATATGGACGTTTTATCACTTTGCCTCTTTAGATCCAGTGAATTCTATCTAGCATTAACTAATGCTACCCCATTGAACTAACTTAATTGTCAAGGAAGTAAGCGGCAAGGAAGAAGGGGAGAAAAGAGAGATAGAGATGCCAGCATACATAGTAATTGTCCAGAGGTAAACGGCCACATTATTTGTCATCCGAAACTGAGTTCTTGTTTAGAGTGAAAAGGACATTATTCGAATTTACACGGAGAAAACAGGATAAAAATGAGATTTTCCTGGGATAACCAGTATATACAATCCCGCTATTTATTGGAAGGCAGAGGAAGGAAGAGAATGAAATAAGAATCTGAGCTGAGTTCCTGGTAGACAGAAACACTGCTCTTGAACATGGAGGGAGCATTATTCTCTGAGGAAACTCCAGAAGAAAAGAGAATTAGCTCCAAGATCAACAAATGTAGGAAACACCTGCCATATCTCTTTCTCAGGATTCCCAGTGTGTGTGAGTGTAGGCTCGGAGAAGTCCACAGAAAAGGAATCTGAGATTCCCAAAGACCTCACAATCCATATGTTTACACACATCACATCTATTAGTGAGTCTTGCTTACTTGATTACTGGGAAGGGCTATTTAAACGGAATTTTTCCAGGGCATCTGGATGGCTCAATTGGTTAAGCGTCCAACCCTTGATTTCGGCTCAGGTCATGACCTTGTGGTTCGTGAGTTTGAACCCTGCATCGGGCTCCACACTGGCAGTGTGGAGTCTGCTTGGGATTCTTTCTCTCTCTCTCTCTCTCTCTCTCTCTCTCTCTCTCTCTCTTTCTCTCTCTCTCTCTCTCTCTCTCTCTCTTTCAAAATAAGTAAATGAATTTTTTTCAATATATGAAATTTATTGTCAAATTGGTTTCCATACAACACCCAGTGCTCATCCCAAAAGGTTCCCTCCTCAATACCCATCACCCACCCTCCCCTCCCTCCCACCCCCCATCAACCCTCAGTTTGTTCTCAGTTTTTAAGAGTCTCTTATGCTTTGGCTCTCTCCCACTCTAACCTCTTTTTTTTTTCCTTCCCCTCCCCCGTGGGTTTCTGTTAAGTTTCTCAGGATCCACATAAGAGTGAAAACATATGGTATCTGTCTTTCTCTGTATGGCTTATTTCACTTAGCATCACACTCTCCAGTTCCATCCACGTTGCTACAAAGGGCCATATTTCATTCTTTCTCATTGCCATGTAGTACTCCATTGTGTATATAAACCACAATTTCTTTATCCATTCATCAGTTGATGGACATTTAGGCTCTTTCCACAATTTGGCTATTGTTGAGAGTGCTGCTATAAACATTGCGGTACAAGTGCCCCTATGCATCAGTACTCCTGTATCCCTTGGGTAAATTCCTAGCAGTGCTATTTTTGGGTCATAGGGTAGGTCTATTTTTAATTTTCTGAGGAAACTCCACACTCTTTTCCAGAGTGGCTGCACCAGTTTGCATTCCCACCAACAGTGCAAGAGGGTTCCTGTTTCTCCACATCCTCTCCAGCATCTATAGTCTCCTGATTTGTTCATTTTGGCCACTCTGACTGGTGTGAGGTGATATCTCAGTGTGGTTTTGATTTGTATTTCCCTGATGAGGAGTGACGTTGAGCATCTTTTCATGTGCCTGTTGGCCATCTGGATGTCTTCTTTTTTTTTTTTAATTTTTTTTTTCAACGTGTATTTATTTTTTGGGACAGAGAGAGACAGAGCATGAACGGGGGAGGGGCAGAGAGAGAGGGAGACACAGAATCGGAAACAGGCTCCAGGCTCTGAGCCATCAGCCCAGAGCCCGACGCGGGGCTCGAACTCACGGACCGCGAGATCGTGACCTGGCTGAAGTCGGATGCTCAACCGACTGCGCCACCCAGGCGCCCCGGATGTCTTCTTTAGAGAAGTGTCTATTCATGTTTTCTGCCCATTTCTTCACTGGGTTATTTGTTTTTCGGGTGTGGAGTCTGGTGAGCTCTTTATAGATTTTGGATACTAGCCTTTTGTCCGATATGTCATTTGCAAATATCTTTTCCCATTCCGTTGGTTGCCTTTTAGTTTTGTTGGTTGTTTCCTTTGCTGTGCAGAAGCTTTTTATCTTCATAAGGTCCCAGTAATTCATTTTTGCTTTTAATTCCCTTGCCTTTGGGGATGTGTCAAGTAAGAGATTGCTACGGCTGAGGTCAGAGAGGTCTTTTCCTGCTTTCTCCTCTAGGGTTTTGATGGTTTCCTGTCTCACATTCAGGTCCTTTATCCATTTTGAGTTTATTTTTGTGAATGGTGTGAGAAAGTGGTCTAGTTTCAACCTTCTGCATGTTGCCGTCCAGTTCTCCCAGCACCATTTGTTAAAGAGACTGTCTTTTTTCCATTGGATGTTCTTTCCTGCTTTGTCAAAGATTAGTTGGCCATACATTTGTGGGTCTAGTTCTGGGGTTTTTATTCTATTCCATTGGTCTATGTGTCTGTTTTTGTGCCAATAAGTAAACAAATTTAAAACAATAAACAGAATTTTTCCAAAGAGGCAAAATAAATAAAATAGATTACAAATAATGTTCTCCCTGTCAACCAGTTATTTATATAACTAGATTCCTTATTCTGTTAAAGAAACTTTGTTGCCTTTGTCACTCAGAGAAAAGCCATTTTTCTATATTAAAGTAAGATATCATATTAATTTGGATGAATCCAGGCTAATGTAACAAAGAAAGCTAACACTAGCACAGAGCATTAAGAAAGTTTACCTTTGGAAGCACCTGGGTGGCTCAGTTTGTTAAGCACCTGACTTTGGCTCAGGTCATGGTCTCACAGTTCGTGAGTTCAGGCCCCCGTCAAGCTCTGTGGTGACAGCTCAGAGCCTGGAGCCAGCTTCAAATTCTGTGTTTCCCTCTCTCTCTGCCCCTCCTCTGCTTACACTCTGTTTCTCTCTCTCTCTCAAAAATAAATAAACACTAAATAAGTTAAAAAAAAAAAAAGAAAGTTTACCTTTGTCTCACATATCATTCCCAGCCGAACATTCCAGGTGAGCAAATGACGCTGCTGTCTCTGAACAGCCAAAATCTGAGGCTCCTTCTTTCCTATTGGTTCACCGTTACTTACGAGCTTGCTGTCATCTGCATAGATGAGGCCGGTTGCTTCAATTTGAAGTTCAAAGAGATATGGCAAATGTCTTATGTCTTAGACTTAGAAGCAGCACAAATCTCTTGAACTCACTTTCTATGGCAAAGAGCATACTCAATGGCCACATTGACTACAGGGATGGTTTAGAAGGGTCGGCAAACTGAAGAGCCATGTGAGTGGCCAGAATGGTATTTCTTTTTTCTTTCTTTCATTTTTTTTATTGAGAGAGAGAGAGAGAGAGAGAGAGCAGAGGAGGGGCAGAGAGATAATCCCAAGCATGTTCCACACTGTCAGCACAGAGCCCAACATGGTGCTTGAACTCATGAACTGTGAGATCATGACCTGAGCCGTAATCAAGAGTCAGATGCTTACCCGACTGAGCCACCCACATGCCCCCAAAATGGTAATTCCATGGAAGAAGGGGAAATGAATTTTGTGGAGAGCTGGCTGTCTTTTTTTCCACAAATGGGTAGACTAGAGAAACGGTAACCTAATGGGGACCAAACTGAGACAGGCCAACATTGTAGGGATGCTCCCAGCCTTGGCAGGAGATCTTTGGAATCTTTCCAATCCTAGGATTTTTTGACTCTTTAAAATAAATATCAGAAAGAAGCAGCCATCCAAGAGTTGTGACCTGAGGCATTTTTACTCTTTCTACTTCCTTTCCTGATTTTTGAGAATTCTGTCCATTTTTTTTTCTGTTCTGTGGGGCGTGAATGCCTTGAGCATGGACTTTTCTAACGTCTGCTATCCCCAATACCACTTGCAATATTTCCTAATACCACCAGTGTGTAAAAATGTGAAAAATAATGACATGTATCATCCTTTTAAAGTCTTATTTTTATCATGTCTACATCTTACTCAAAATGCCCCCAGTGGGCTGGTGTTTATAAAGAAGGAGCCAAAGTTTATATCTCTGCCTCTAAAGACAAGAAAAATCTGCATATAGTGAACTTTTCAGGCCCACCTCTCATCTTTCTAGAATACTAATACTATATTCTGTGCACCTGATGTTACTACACTAGTTCAAAGAAAGTTGTGATTTTTGTGGGTCATTCCTTACACATAAAATACCGGCCTCTTCTTCTTCCTGTTCCTTAAGGTCTAATCCAAACAACATATACTCTTTAGTACTTCTCACTGTAGCCAGGATCTGCATATTACTCAGTGTTTCATTTCCATTCCATTATATATAGAGAACAAACATTTACTGATGCTCAAATTTTTCAACAAATCAACAAATCTATCTGCAAATTTTCAATAATACAGTGATTCAGAGCTCTTAATATGGAGTCAGCAGGCCCTAGATTCAGATCCCAATTCCAGCACTTATTAGCTGTGTATTCTTGGGAAATTTACAACCTTTCTGGGCCTCGTTCCCCCCACTGAAAAAGAAAGATAATGATAGTAACTATCTCATAAAGCCGCTGTATGGATATGTTGATATTATGCATGAATCCTTGATAAGTAATAAACATTCAAAAAATCTGGCTATTGTCATATATCTCATGTATCATCCAATAGTCTCTCCTCGCATATGATTATATATACATTTACATTTGATCGTTTCATCTTATTGCATGAAATGGGATATTAAACATTATTGATGAAAATGAGCTCAATACCAGGATACCCTGTACAATGTTATCCAGTGGTTGCAAACACCATCCAGATGGATGACTCTTAGGGAAACTTATCTTTCCATTTTACAGTGTCAGTAGGGAGGCATTTTCATATTTAAGTTTGCCTTTCCAAGTCCTAATCCTTATCTCTGAAGTTAATCCACAAGAAATATGACATTGTCCCATATTGCAGTAATTGAGATCTTGAACTACGATCGTGCTAACATTTCTTTTACTCAGGCTCAATTACCTTTTATCTTCCACATAAGGCATATTTTTCAAGTCAATTCACCACTGTGATTGCACCCCTTGGAGAAATACAAGTTCATTGCTATTTTCCAAAAGTTAGAGAGCAGAACCCAACCTAATGTTTCAAATGGACACAGATTTTTGCAAAAAGATGAGTTGATGTTCCATTGCTGTGAAGGCTATTATTTCTGGTTTTAGGTAATTTAAAACTTTGTTAGTAAGTGTAAGACTTCATAATATCATACTAGATACATACTATATACTATATATAAAAGTATGTATATAGTATGATAATATATAGTACTATATATATGTTTGTATATCAATCTACAGTTAAAGTCAATAAAAATCCCTAATCAATCAAAAATCACCCATACAAAGCACAAGGAAGCATAAGCATAGTGATTAAAAGAGCAGAATCTTTTCTCAGAATTTTCTCTTCCCAATAGTCATTTTACTACTTGAAGCCTCAAGTTTCTCTTGTATAAAACTAAATAATATAATCCACATCAAAGCACCAATAAAATCTTTAGAAACTATATATGTATTTACTAGAAAGTCTAATATATTTCAATGTATTGTTTTTATTAAACCAACTTGCTTTCATGTCTTCCACAGTTTCTTCCAATTTTCTTTCATTCTGATAAATACACGTAACATAAAATTTGGCATCTTAACTTAGCATAATGTCCCCAAGGTTCATCCATGCAGCATGTCAGAATCTATTTCCCTTCTAAGACTACTCAATATTCCATTGTAAATGTATGTATCACAATTTGCTTAGCCGTTCATCCAACAACGGATAACTGTGTTGCTCCCACCTTTAGTTATCACAAATAATGCCGCTATGAACATAGGTATACAAATAGCTCTTCCAGATCCTGCTTTTAATTCTTTTAGGTGTACATCCAGAGGTGGAAATTGTAGATCACATGGTAATTCTGTGGATTCATGGGTCCACCAACAGGGCACAAGGATTTTGATGTCCCACCTCCTTGCAATGAGGAGTACTTTCTGAGTATTTTTTCATAGGAAGCATCCTCATAGGTGTGAGCTGATAGTTCATGTGATTGTGGTTTGCTTTTCCCTAATGATTTATGATGTTGAATATATTTTCATGTGCATATTGGTCATTTGTATATCTTCTTTGGAGAAATGTCTATTAAAGTACTTTGCTCAGGGGCGCCTGGGTGGCTGAGTCAGCTGAGCGTCTGACTTCAGCTCAGGTCATGATCTCACGGTTAGTGGGTTTGAGCCCAGCGTCGGGCTCTGTGCCGACAGCTCAGAGCCTGGAGCCTGCTTCGGGTTCTGTGTCTCCCTCTCTCTCTGCTCCTCCCCCACTCATGCTCTGTCTTTTTCTCTCTCAAAAATAAAAAAAAATTAACATAAAAAAACTTAAAGTACTTTGCTCATTTTTTGGTTGGGCTGTAAGCTTTTTGGTGTTGAGCTGTAGGAGTTTTCTATATATTCTGAATATTAATCCCTTATCAGTGATACTATTTTCAAATAGTTTCTTCCATCCTGTGAGTTGCCTTTTTTATCTTTGATAGTCTTTTAATGCACATTTTTTTTAATTTCCAAAAAGTCTAATTTGTTGATTTATTCTTTTGTTGCCTGTACTTTTGATATCCAAGAAGTCCTTGCCAAATCTACTCTCCCGAAGCTTATGTGTTATGTTTTCTTCCCAGATTTTTATAGAGTTAGGTCTTTTATTTAGGTTTTTGTTCCATTTTGAGTTAATTCTTATTTACGGTATTAGTTAAAGACCCATCATAATTGTTTAGTATGTAGATATCCAATTTTCTCAACACCATTTGTTGAAAAAACTGTTCCTTCCTCCTTGCATGGTCTTGGCATCCTTGTCAAAAATAGTTTGTACATGCAAGGGTTTATTTCTGTGCTCTCTATTTTAGTCCATTGGTTTATATGTCTGCCTTATGCCAGTACCACACTGTTCTGATTACTGTAGCTTTGTAATACGTATTAAAGTCAGGAAGTATGAGTCCTCCAGCTTTGTTCTTCTTTTTCTAGGTTCCATTGGCTATTCTGGGTTCGTTGATACTTACTCCATTTGAATTTTAAGATGGATTTTTCTATTTTTGCAAAAAACATTGGGATTTTGACAGGGATTAATTTGAATTTGTAGATTGTTTTAGATAACATTGGCATCTTTACAATATTAAGTTTTCCAGTCCATGAACATGGGATGTGTTTCCATTCATTGATGTCTTTTAATTTTTTTCAGCATTGTTTTATAGTTTTCATTGTACAAGTGTTTCACCCTCTTGGTTAATTCATTAGTATTTTATTCTCCTGTCTTTTCAACACTTTATTTTTAAAATATTTTAAATTTATAGAAATTATTGCAAAAAATAGTACAGAGTTTTTGTATAACGTGGATCTACATCTTACGCAGCCACGGTACAATTGTGGAAGTGGGAACTAGGAAATAATACTGATAAAAATAAAATAAACTATACTACACTTACTCAAATTTATCAATTTTTCTACTAATGTCTTTATTTTGATCCAGAATTCAATTCAGAATATTTCTTTTTAATGCTCTTGTAAGTGGAATTGTTTTCATAATTTCCATTTCAGATTGTGCAATGTTAGTGTATAGATATATAGCTGAATTTTATATTTTGAATTTATATCCTGCTACTTTGAGTTTATTTATTAGTTCTAACAGGGGGTTTTTTGGGCGGCGGGGGGAGGAGGGATATCTTTAGAGTTTTCTCCACATAAGATCATATCATCTGTGAACAGAAATAATTTTATTTCTTCCATTCTACTTTTGATGCCTCTTATTTCTTTTTCTTACCTTTTTCAGTATTATATTGGATAGGTGAGATAAAAACAGACATCCTTGCCTTGTTCTTGATCTTACGGGAAGAGCTTTCAGGTTTTTACTATTGAATATGATGTTCCTGTGCGTACAGGAACATATTATTTTTATTCTGTTGAGGTAGTCTTTCTATTTGTAACTTGTGGAGTCTTTTTTTTTTTTTAATCATGAAAGAATGTTGAATTTTATCAAATACTTGTTCTGCCTCCGTTGAGAAGATCATGCATTTTTTTCCCCTTCATTCTGGTAATGCAGGGCTTTATCTTAATCAATTTTTATATGTTGGGCCATCTTTACATTCCAGAAATAAATCCCACATGGTCATGGTATATAGTCTCTTTAATGTGCTGTTAAAATCTGTTTGCTAGTGTTTTGGTAAGAGTTCTACACCAGGTTTGTAAGGGATATTGGTCTGTGGTTTTTCTTGTTCTTATAATATCTGTGTCTGGTTTTTGGTGTTCAAGTAATACTGCCCTCATAGAAAGAGGAAATGCCCTCTTTTCTTCAGTTTTTTTAGAAAATTTTGAGGATTGGCATTAGTTCTTTGTAAATGTTTGGTAAAATACACTAGGGAAACCGTCACATCCAGGACATTTTGTTGTTGTTGGTGGTGGTGGTGGTGTTGTTGTTGTTGTGAGATTTTTTCATTACTGTTCAGTCTCCTTCCTAGTTATAGGTCTGATCACATTTTCTCTTACTTCATCATTTAGTCTTGGTCAGTTTTGTGTTTTTAGGAATGTGTCCATTTCATCTAGACTATTCATTCAAGTTGTTGGCGTACAACTTATTTATGGCATTCTTTTTTTTTTTTTTTAATTCTTAGAATCAGGAGCAACGATGCCACTTTCATTTCTGATTTTAGTAATTTGAGTCTTCCCTCTTTTTGTTTTCTTAGACCATCTAGTTAAAGTTTGTCAATTTTGTTGATCTTTCCAAAGAACCAACTTATGGTTTCATTGATTTTTTCTATTATTTTTCTATTTAAAATGTCAAGTATCTCTACCATAATGTTTATTATTTCCTTTCTTATGCTAGTTTGGAGTATAGTTTGCTCTTCTTTTTCTAGTTCCTTAAGTTGTAAAGTTAGGCTGTTGATTTGAGATCTTTTCCTGTTTTTAATGTAAGAACTGTAAAATTTCCCCCTTAGGTGAGTCATCCTACCTCCAGTTTGTTCAGAGAATTTTAACAACAATAAATGTGGGATTTTGTTAAATACTTTTCTGCATCAATTGAGATGTTCGTCATATTAGTTTGTTAATATGGTGAACAATATTAATTGAGTTCTGAAGGTTAAACCAAACATGCATGCCTGATAAACCCCATTTGTCATAATATATTATCCTTTTTATTTGATGCACACAAATTAAATTAAAATTAGTTAACATTGTACTTTGAATTTTTATATCCATGTTTCTGTGACATTTTCCCCCTAGATCTCATTCTGAGTATGTTTATTTGTTTGTTTGTTTATAATATCTTTGTGTAGTTTAATATCAAGGATTTGCTGACCTCATTGAATAACCTGGTAAATATTCCTTCCTGTTTAATATTCCAGAGGAGTTTGAATAGAATCAGTATTATTTCTTGTTATACATTGCCAGATTTCTGAAATCACCTGGACCAGGAAATTTTTTTTGTTCTGGTTTTAACTACAAACTCAATTTACTTAACAGACGTAGGGAGCTTCCAGTTACACATTTCTGTCTGAATGAGCATTGGGTTTTTTGTGTAAATTTCAAAAATTGGTCCATTTCATCCAGTCGTTAGTTTGTTTACATACATTTATTCATAACATTCTCTTTTTTTAATCTGTAAACTCCAGAATATCTGTCACCACTCTCATTTCTAATAATGCTATTTGCGTCTTCTCCCTATTTTCCTGATAAGTCTAGGTAGAGATTAATTGAACAACTTTTCATTACATTTATTTTTTTCTCTGTTGATTTTTATTCTGTTTCCTTGGTTTCTATTCTGATCCGTATTATTTTCTTTCTGTTTCTTTGTGCTTCATTTGGTCTTCTTTTTATAGTTTCTTAAGGTTAAAGTTGATGTTATTAAAGTTATATTATATTATATTATATTATATTATATTATATTATATTATATTTATTATATTATAAAGTTGATTTGAGATCTATCTCTTTTTTTTTTCTAGCAAAGGTGTTTCAGGCTATAAATTTTCTTTCTAAGTTTCAGCAACAACCCAAATTTTTATATTTGTTGTTTTCATTTTCATTCTGTTAAGAATATTTTTCCAATTTCTCTTTTAATTTCTTCTTTAAAAGTGTATTATTCAGCTTCCAACAATTTGAGTGGGTTTTTTTAATTTATCTTTCTGTAATCTTTGATGTATCTTGAGTTCTCGTTTAGTTCAATTGTACTCAGAATACCTATGTGATATGACAAGAATCCTTCTAAGTCTGAGACTTGTTTTATGACCCAGAATATAGTCTATCTTGGTAATTGTTCCATGTGTAGTTCAAAAAATGTGCATTCTGCTCTTGTGTGGAGTACTCCACAAATATTATTTAGTTCTATGTAGTTGATTCTGTTGTTCAAATCTTTAATATTATTATTGTTTTATCTACTTGTATAAGTTATTGAAAAAAGGGACTGAAGTCTCTGATGATAGCTATACATTTGTGCACTCCTCTAGTTCTAACAGTTTTTCTTCACTTATTTTGAAGTTGTTACTAGATAAAGAATTCCAGGGGCATCTCGGTGGCTCAGTTGGTTAAGCATCTGACCATCTGACTCTATTTTGGCTCAGGTCATGGTCTCATGGTTCATGGGCTTGAGCCCCACGTCAGGCTCCAGACTGAGACCACAGAGCCTGCTTGACATTCTCTCTCTCTTCTTCTCTCTGTCCCTCCTTATTTCTCTCTCTTTCAAAATAAATAAATAAACAAATAACAACAAAAAATTGTTTAGCAACGTTATATCCTCTTGATGAATTGGCAGCTTTATCATTATGAAATCACTTTTTTTTATGCCTGACAATATTCTTTACACAAAAATCCACTTTTTCTGGTATTCATATAACCACTTCAGCTTTATTTTTAATCACACAGCACATTTAAAAAAATACTACTTTACTGAGATGTAATTCATATACCATAAAATTTGTAATTTTTAAGAGTACAACTCACTGGTTCAGCTCATAGTCGTGCAGTGCTCACCACATCTAACTTTAGAAAACTTCTATCAACCCTAAAGAAACCCCATACCCATTAGCAGTCACTCCCTCTCAGTCCTCCTTCTGGCTTCTGGCAACCACTAATCTCTCTCTGGGAGTGTTGGTCATTAGTCACTCTAATCCTTCCAGTTTTTCTTTTGCCAACCTTGGATACATTTTTCACATGCAGCTGCTTATCAGTACCTAACTGAATGCTCAAAAGGGAGCCCATGAGGCACTTCTAACTATGGTGGAATGATGTTGACCCAGTTTGTAACCACCCACTAAGTGAGGACACGAGTAGAACGTCCTATACTTACAAGCACAAATCCTTCCCTTTTCAATCACCCAGAAGTGAATAGTGTCACTTCTTCAAAACTGTTCAGGTCATGATGTAAAAACAAACAAACAATAATAACAACAAACCCAGTCCAGATCATATCAAACAAATAATTAATATGAAGCAAGGGAAACAGAAAAAAATAAGAAAAATTGTTTCCAACCCAGGTAATTTTCAAGAGCTTATCAGACATTTGATTCAAGTAATCAGTACTTGTTCAAACACAAAGAGACCCCTATTACATCCAGGGTTTATAAATGTTTGCTATCACCACCCCCATTCTGACTTTAAAAGTTTAGATCAGTGGGGCACCTGGGTGGCTCAGTTGGTTAAGTGCCCAATTCTTGGTTTTGATTCAGGTCATGATCTCACGGTTTTGTGAGTTCAAGCCCCACATCAGGCTCTCTCTCAGCACAGAGCCCCTTCAGATCTTTTGTCCTCCTCTCTCTCTGCCCCTCCCCCACTTACATGCTCTACCTCTCTCAAAAATAAATAAGCATTTAAAAATAAATAAATAGATAAATTCATAATCAATTTTCTGTGCTAATACATTCATCTGGAACTCAACAAAATCGTAGACTTTTTGGAGCAAAGCACACTCAATCAACTTACTGGCGCTGAAAGCTACCCCAGCCCATAATCAGAGACTTTACATTGGAAAGCCTAGTCCTAGTCTCTCTGTAAGTTGTGTCCATATGGTAAGACCATGAAGACCACTTGGAATAACTCAGCCTTGTACTTTCAACCCATGCACATCTTTAGCTCTCGATTCCTTTCAACAGGCTCTTTTTAGAACGCCTCATTTGAGGGGCACCTGGGTGGCTCGGTCAGTTGAGCATCCGACTTCGGCTCAGGTCATGATTTCGAGGTTCGTGAGTTTGAGCCCCGCGTTGGGCTCTGCGCTGACAGCTCAGAGCCTGCAGTGTGCTTTGGATTCTGTCTCCCTCTCTCTCTGCCCCTCCCCTGCTTATGTTCTGTCTCTGTCTCAAAAGTAAATAAACATTAAAAGAAAAAAATTTAGAATGTCTCGAGTGTTGAGTTGAAGAGTTTGTCTTTATGTAGAAAGTATAATGAATTAATCATTCTTCTGTGTGCGATGCTGTAGCACCCTCAAGTAGTTGATTATTCTACATCGCATAAACAGTATTACCTGGTTGATCTGTGTAAGAGAGTTGAAATGCTAATTTTGGGATCCAAGCAATCACTTAAGACCTATTTTCTGCTCTTCTTCTCGTGTGTTAATGTTATGCCCAGAATTCGTGATCCCCAAAGACCACTAGGGAGCCAAGTCCGATGCAAAAGCAAAAGAGCCTTTATTCGAGCTAGCTCGAGCTCAATCCCCTACCTGCACTGACGCAGCGGTGAGATACCAGGGAGAGAGAGCGAGTTTCAAAAGCACAAAGGTTTTATAGGGGTCTAGGGGTAGTTGGTGAGGTAATGGCTGTGACCTCAGCCGATTGGCTGGGGAAGGGTCGTGGCCTCGGCCGACTGGCTGGGGAAGGGTCAGAGTCCTGTTACGCAGGTCACTGGGCGTGTTTTGATCAGGAAGTTTGAAAGGGTGAGTGGGAGCTTACTCAAGGGGATGAGGCGCGGTCTGAGGTTTCTGTGATTTTCCCGGAAAAGGGGTCATGTCAGGGACATAGTCACTCAAGGTGGAGAACACAGAACAAGATGGAGTCGGCCGGCGTAGGCCCGCCCTTTCATATTCTACATTGCATAAACAGTATTACCTGGTTGATCTGTGTAAGAGAGTTGAAATGCTAAGTTTGGGATCCAAGCAATCACTTAAGACCTATTTTCTGCTCTTCTTCTCGTGTGTTAATGCAGTTTAAACTTACTTTTTGTGCAGAGCAGATAAAGTATCCGAGATGCATGCAAATATTGGTGCCATTTGTATTGTATTCATATGTCAAAAAACCTTGAAGAAATAAGTATCTTTCCATTTGCTCACTTGTAATCTGTGCTTGTGAGATAGACGAGAGCTTACAAGTTTGTACTTTCTGGAAGGGATAAAAGAAGTTGATAAAAGAGGTCCAAAGATATTGAGTCACTTTCCCAAAAGCACAAAGGGAGTTCATTTGAGAGCGAAGTGTGTTTGAAGTCAACAAACTGAAATGCAAGAAGAATATACCTCTTCAAGATACATTTCAGTATCATTTCAACTGGTTATTTGAAAGTTTTCATCAATGGGCACACGGAGACAAAGCCTGAAACATTTGTGGGTAAGTGTTCATTAATTTATTAACCTACTTTAAAAGGAAAATAAGTATCTGTAAACGAGAAGGTGAATTTCCCTGAGAACAATGTATCATTTTAAAGTTGAAGCAATGGGTTCTATAAAACATGAGTCAATCTTCAGAAAGGGAAAGTCATCCATCAGACAAAAGGCTGGGAACTACAATGTCTGACGGCTCCCGAATTCATTGTCGACACAGCCGTGTAGTCTTTCTAGAGCTAATGAACATGTCCTCAAAGCCAAGATGTGGCATAGTCTGCAAAATTGCTCTAGTTATCAGAAAACTAAATCATGCAAGAGAAGTATTCTGAGCCATCATGAATGTTACATTTTTGCACGCTGCTTCTTTTAGCTGCATTTTTACCTGATTAACCACAGAGATGTTTGTTTCATGGAATGGAGTCAGCGAGTTTAGAAACTGAGCTGAGTACCTTCAGCCAACAGAGGAAGCTTAACATGGCAACCTTCCAGAGTACTGCGCCTAGAGAAGAAAGGGCAACCAAATTTATCAGCTTAATATGTATATATATGCATTAGTATTTTGAGGGTGATGGAAAGTTAGTTTACTTTATAGTTCTTGCTTAAATGGGGTGCTACTACACTCTAACTTCTGAAACATGCTTATTTTATTTTAAGATAGTCTTTGGTTTATGTTTCCATTAACAGTGTCCATATCTGCCTCATACTTTCAGACAGCTGCAGAGGACTCCATGATACTGATGTATCATTATTTATTGAAGAATTCTGTTATTGATTGTTTTTTTAGAGTGTCTATAAACTCTATTACAAACAAAACTATAATTGCCATCTAGGACAAATTTCTTTGTGTTTTATTTTGGGGGGGGGGGGTTTGTATTTATTTATTTATTTATTTATTTATTTTGAGAGAGAGAAAGAGAGGGAGTGCGAGTTGGGAAAGGGCAGAGAGAGGGAGACACAGAATCCAAAGCAGGCTCCAGGCTCTGAGCTGTCAGCACAGAGCCCGACACGGGGCTCAAACTCACAAAACCGTGAGATCATAACCTGAGCCAAAGTCGGATGCCCAACTGACTGAGCCACCCAGGCACCCCATGGGACAATTTCTTTGAAGTAGAGTTACATGGCCCAACAGTACATAGTTTCATAAAGTAGATAGATAATGTGAAATTGTCTCAAATTTAGTTATAATTGAACCACGGTTTCACCACAACATGGTCAACTCTTCTTCTAAGAATTGCTTTTTATTCCCTTCCATTTTTTTCGTGTGTGTGTGTGTGTGTGTGTGTGTTTGAATGTATGTGTGTCTTTTTCTTATTGATTGGTGGGAAACTTTTACATATTTAGGATATGTTATCAAATTAAGAGATACCAAATATATTTTCCCCATTACTTGCTTGATTTTGAACTTCAAGTATCTTTTTCATGAAGTTTTTCTGTATTTAATAGTTTTTCTGTATTTAATCAAAGCTGGAAGTTTTGTTTGTTTGTTTGTTTGTTTTTTGAGAGAGAGAGAGAGAGAGAGAGAACAGGGAAGGGAAAAAGAGAATTCCAAGCAGGCCCTGCACTGTTAGTGCAGAGCCTGACATGGGGCCCAAACCCACGAACCATGAGATCATAATCTGAACTGAAATCAAGAGTTGGTTGCTTAACCAGTTGAGCCACCTAGGGGTCCCACAAAGCTGGAAGTCTTACACGGGAGGAGGATTCTAGGTTTTATGTTCTACTTAGAAAGATCTTTCTTAACATTAAAATATAGAGCTATTTTTTTCTAACCCTATAATTTGTCAGGTTTAGTTCTTTTATCTGTGTGAATTTTTTGGCATACATTTTGTGGTGTGAGTCTGATGTTTCTTATTTCATAGAAATATAAACTGTCACAACATCAATTGTGAATAGTCCATACTTCCTTACTTATTTGAAATTACATCATAAACTAAATTTCCTATTCTCTCCCATTGAGAAAATTTTTTTATATTCTAATATCACCTGTTTCATTAACTATATACACACAACTATATATATTTAATATATAACATATAAATTATATATAATATATAGTTCAACATATAGTTGAATATATATTTTAATATATAATTATATATATATCTTTGTATTGATGTTCATTTTGCTTCACAATAGGACTATACGTATTTGTATCATTTTTATTTAAGATACATTTTAGAGCCA
Source organism: Prionailurus bengalensis (assembly GCF_016509475.1). Taxonomy (NCBI): domain Eukaryota; kingdom Metazoa; phylum Chordata; class Mammalia; order Carnivora; family Felidae; genus Prionailurus; species Prionailurus bengalensis. The sequence continues at coordinate 16,414,432 of NC_057355.1, forward strand.
AAATTCTATAAAATTTTCTACTGGGAGCCGAATTAAAAAGCCTAAACGTTACAGGTGAATGACTTTCATAATGCTGGTTTTTCTCTCTCTCTCTCTCCCTCAATTTCCATATGTATAAAATGGTAAAATTAATGCTACAAGCATCATGCAAATATTATGAGGAAAAAAATGAGTTACTATACGTCAGCACATAATAATGCCAAATAGTTTTGTTATTATTATTACTGTTAGTTTTTCTATCTCAAAAATGGAAGATATATCCATTTTTCAACTATTTAGTAAATTGTTAGCATCATTTTCACAGCTCGATCTTGAACACGTTTTATTTATAGACACTTTATTGTTTTTATTATTAACATGTTTTGATTATGAACTACATTTCCTTCCTGGCCATTGCTACTATATAGAGTACTGGTGGGTTTAATGTGTACAGAAATACCAGTCTCTTCACTTTTTTTTAATGTTTATTTTTGAGAGAGAGAGAGAGAGACAGAGTGAGAGCAGGGGAAGGGCAGACAGAGAGGGAGACACAGAATCCGAAGCAGGCTCCAGGTTCCGAGCTGTCAGCACAGAGCCCAAAGCGGGGCTCGAACCCACAAACTCTGAGACCATGACCTGAGCCTATATCAGATGTTTCACCAACTGAGCCCACAGCTCCCCCACTGAAGTCAGTTCCTTTACTTTTTTTTAAGACTTTACATTTTTGGAGCAATTTTAGGTTCACAGCCAAATTGAGACAAACGTACAGGGATTTTCCATGCAACTTCTGTCCCCAAACATGCGTGGCCTCCCCCACTATCTATAGTCCCACCAGAGATGTACATTGTCACAATTGCTGAACCTACACTGACAGGTCACAATCACCCAGAGTCTGTAGTTTACATTAGGGTTTGCTTTTGGTGTACATTCTATTTGGTTTGGACAAATATATGATGACATGAATGGTTTTTGAATCTTTTTTTCTGTTATTGTATTAAATATGGTTCCATTTCCCAAGTAGACATCAGATAATCTGCAAAGATTTTTCTTCTTAGTATGTAAATATCATCTTTTTTTTTTTCTTTTCTCTTTCTTGCTTTATTGTCTAAGGTATCTAGAAGAGTGTTGATAAGACGAGATTAAACAAACATCCTTATCTCATCCTGATCCTAGGAGCTAACTTCATGAATATATTAATTAGGTCTTTAAAAGTCTACTGGCAAGTTAATGAAACAAAACATCACATAAAACTTAAAAATTACTTTCAAATTACAAATCTAATACATGCTTGTTATAGAAAAAAATGTGAGTATTTTTTAAATTATTATTAATTCCAGTGCTCAAAGACAGTTCCTTTTTGTGTACTTTCATCCAGTTGTATCTACATGGATTATTTTTCTAAATAGTTTATTTCACTGTGTTTACATCAAAATTGTATTTTCCTTAGTTCGCTCTTTACTAAAATAGAAGCATTTTTTAAAAGATTACTAAAGATATTTTGTCAACATTCTTATTAGTGGCTGCATTTTATTTCAATGTCAATTAGATCAACGTCCCTGAATTATTCTGTTGAGATTGTTTTCATATTTAACAAAAGTAAAAGATTGTGTTTTTCATAACAGTTCTATACGTTTGGTTATTTTTGTAAGGTTGATTCCAGGAAGGGAAATTAATAGATCGAAGGGAATAAATATTATGGGGCACCTGGGTGGCTAAGCCAGTGAAGCAACCGGCTCTTGATTTTGCCTCGGGAAATGATCTCGTGGGTTTGAAGGATGGAACCCTGTGTGGGGCTTTGCCCTGACAATGCGGAGCCTGCTTAGAGTTCTCTCTCTCCCTCACTCTCTCTGCACCTCCACTGCTGGCACCCTCTCTCTTTCAAAATAAATAAATAAACTTAAAAAAGGATTATTATAAGACTTTTAACACATTTTGCCAAAGTGCTTTACAAAAAAATTTTGCATACCCATTGTTGATGCTGAGGATGTTTCTTTCAATTGCCAGTTGAATAGGGGTAATAAATCTATTTTTATCCATATTTCTTTATTCTGAGATTGAATACTTAATTATTGTGTTTGTTACCAATATGCTTTTACTAATCTGTGTTCACATTCTTTTGGCTAGTTAATAGGCTTTCAGGATGTTCGTATTGATTAAGTGATTAGAAGACTAGGCACATTAACCTTTTATATAATTGGTAGATGTTTATTTTTCCCAATTCTTTTAGTGACCCATTAACACATGATCGCATTTGTACTTTTGGAAAAGTTTCTCTTTTAAACTTCATTAGTTTGCCCACAGAAGAATATTTACTTCCATGTAATTTGCAATTGGAAAAAAATACACATGGTATGTCAAAGATCAGTGCATTATCATGTGTATTATGATAGCACATATTTATTGACTATAAAGAACAGTCGAAACATTTTACGTTGAGAAAACACATAATAAAATCCCACATTTCTTTAAAAACATGTTTTATGTATTATGCACATATATATACATGTATTATGTATATAGATATACATACATTATATGTGTATATATACATATAGAGTTGAAATGTAAATGTTGTTATTTTGAGATATCGTAGTCACGAATTATATTTATTTTTGGTGTGTTTTCTATTTTAATAAGTAATTAACATAAATTATTTTTTTAAGGCACAAAAAGTTTGTTTTTAATCCTTCCAGAGGACTCTGCTTTCGTTATATGTCAGAATAAGTTCCCAGATAGATAAAATATACAGTCTGGGGAAAGCACAAAAAAGCAGCCACCAGATGATTCTGGAGAGGGAAACAAACAACCAAACAAGCAGAAAACAAACAGCAGGCATATTTGGGAAGAGATTGAAAACTTGGAAGAGGGAAGAGCACAGGATGAGTTTTCCGTCTTTGGGGCTTTGGCCGTCACAAAGACCATTGTCACAGTGTGGTGCAGGGCAACAGAGCTCCGAAAAAGCACCCGCCATATTTCTGACCTCAAAAAAGACAGAAACCAGGGCACCACAACTGTGGTAAGGTGAGGGGGGAGTCTTGGAAAGAGCAAAGGCTGAGGAGAGCTCCAGGTTCTATGTGTATGAACTCTGCCTCAACCTCAGAAGGAACACAGGACGATACCTGTGTGGGGTCACTCCACAACACAGCTAGGACTAAAATAATCGACTGAGGTCTGAGGTGCTGGTAGTTGCAGATGAGGAAAAAATCAGCACTAGAAAAAATCAACTTTAGACCCTTTGTGTCTAACCGATCTAACTGCATGCTAAAACAAAAGCAATGAAACTCTTGTGAGGTGTGTGTGTGTGTGTGTGTGTATGTGTGTGTGTTTAATTTTATATGTATATATAAATCCCCAGAACAGGATATTCACAATGTCCTGAAGACAATAAAAATTTATTTGACAGTTGAGGTACCAGGAATATACGACCCCCTCTCGATGAAAAAGACCAAAAACAGGCCAATCTTGATATGACCCAAATGTGGGAATTGTCAAAGAATTTACAGCAGTTCTTATTACCATGCTCAATGAGATTAAGGAAAATATACTCATAATAATGAAGAGTTAGGAAACTCGGCAGAGGAATAGAAAATATGAAGAAGATCCACATTGATATCAGAGGACTGAAAGATGTAATATCTGAAGTGTAAAAATCACTGAATGCGCTTAATAGCAGAATGGAGATAATGGAGAAGAAAATCAATCGACCCAAAGATAAATCAATAGAAATGATACAATCTGAAGAAAGAGAAAAAGCTCTAAAGTAATAAACTGTGCCTCAGATACATACACATCAAGATTAATTTATCTAAAATGCACGCAAGTTGAGTTGAAGAAGGAAAGATGAGGGAGAAAGGCAACAGGAGAATGATATTTAAAGAAACAATTGCCAAAGGTTTTCAATTTGGGTGAGTGGTGTAAATTCGCAGACTCAAGAATCGCAGTAAATTCCAAAGATGACAAATACGGTGAAAAGCATACCAAGGCACATCAGTATCAAATGGCGGAGAAACAAAAACAAAGATAAAATCTTGAAAGCAGCCAGCCAGAGAAATGTGACACTTTATGGCAGGTGCACAATAATTTCAATGATGTGGACTCACCCGTCTTCAAGATAATGAGTTTGGAAACAAGAAAATCAGTTAAGATGCCAAAAGGAAAAAAAAAAAACCTAATCCAGGAATCTATATGTAATGAAACAATCCTTCAAAAAGTATTTCTTAATAAAAAAAGATTAGGGGCGCCTGGGTGGCTTGGTCGGTTAAGCGTCCGACTTCGGCTCAGGTCATGTTCTCACGGTCCGTGAGTTCGAGCCCCGCGTCGGGCTCTGTGCTGACAGCTCAGAGCCTGGAGCCTGTTTCGGATTCTGTGTCTCCCTCTCTCTCTGCCCCTCCCCTGTTCATGCTCTGTCTCTCTCTCTGTCTCAAAAATAAATAAACGTTAAAAAAAAAAAGATTAAAAGAACCTCGAAGCCACACACCCACTGTAATAAGTGGTAGATAAATTTCTCCATATTGAAGAGAAATTGCTGGGAGAGTGAAACTCAGATCTTCAGAAGAAACGGTAAGAATCACAAATGGTAAATAATTGATTAAATATAAATGACAATATTTTTCTCATTATATCTGTAAAATACATGACTTTAATGGTATATATATATAAATATATTTCATACAGTATAATGATTAAATATAATGCTTAATATATATATTTATATATTTATTATTATCATGGGGGTATGTTATTCTGTTGATGGACGTTACGTGAAGTCTATAGCATAAAGAATCCCTAGTGTTGATAAGTTAACAAAAGCAAAAATTAGTTCTTCGAAGGGTAAATAAACTGACAAACCATCAAGTAGATTGAGCAAGGAAAAAAAAGAAAACAATGACCAATATTAAGAGTGAAGGAAAAGTTATTACTACAGAACCAGCTGACATTAGAGGTATAATAAAATAATATAATGACCATATCATCCATACAAACTTTATAATTTACATGAAATGGACAAATTCATTGAAAGATACAATAAGGAAAATGACACAAGATGAAACTGAAAAGTTGACAAGTTATTTGATAAAATAAACTTGCTATCAAAACTTTCCTACCAAGAAAACTTCTGGCTCATATGTTTTCATGGTGAATTCTATCAAACAATCAAGGTAGATATGACCAGTATTAATTACATGAAAGCTTTCAGAAAACAAATGAAAAGGAAAGACTTTCCAATTTTTTTTTAAATTTTTTTTTTCAACGTTTATTTATTTTTGGGACAGAGAGAGACAGAGCATGAACGGTGGAGGGGCAGAGAGGGAGGGAGACACAGAATCGGAAACAGGCTCCAGGCTCTGAGCCATCAGCCCAGAGCCCGACGCGGGGCTCAAACCCACGGACCGCAAGATCGTGACCTGGCTGAAGTCAGACGCTTAACCGACTGCGCCACCCAGGCGCCCCCCAATTTTTTTTATAAGGACAGCATATCTCTAACGCTAAAATCTGGCAAGTGCATTATCAAAATGAATAAAATCACTCATGATCACACATAAAAAAAACTGTAACAAACTATTACCAACTGAATCCAAAATTACATATAAGATGGATAAAAATAAGATTTATCCAGGTATGCAAGATTGTTTTCACAATCAAGAATTAATTAACATAACAACATAGCACTGGGTAATTTCAGTTAGTCTGGATTGACCACAGATTTATCTCTAGAGCTGCTGATTCTAATCCAGTGCTACAGAATCTAGTAATTAAAGATCAAGGATGTTCTGTAACTATCTGTACATGAGATGTTTCAGAGAAGACTTTCTCAGCTTGACAACATTGTTTATTAATAATTAGATTTATAAACTGGACCAGGTTTCAGTGGAGCTTAGCTGAGTTGCAGGGCAGGGCGGGGGGTAGGGGGGTGGAATGTAGGAGTTCAAATATTAAAGCTGGACACATAGCTCAAATATATGTGACCATGAGCAGACTTTGGGGCTTCCTGTTACAGAAGTGCTTTGCATAAGCCAGCAGTGGTGCAAGCCCTCGAGCAAAGTGCTTTGGTGCAACACAGGAGTGTGAGGACAAAGAGCCTGTGCCCGAAATTCCTGGACCCCTACCAACACGTATCTTCTACTTCCACTGTCCAGTATCCTGTAGGTATAATAAAGCTGGTCTATTAGAATAAAACATTTGAGCCTCCAATTACTGTCATAATTTACCATATTTATAGAATATAAGAGAAAAAACATACTCTTGATATATATAGAAAAAGCATTTCACAGAACTCAACGCAAATTAACAATAAAAAAGTTCAGGGACACTTGGGTGGCTCTGTCGGTTAAGCATCTGCCTTCGGCTCAGGTCATGATCTCACGGTTTGTGGGTTCAAGCCCCGTGTCTGGCTTTGTGCTGACAGCTCAGAGCCTGGAGCCTGCTTCGGATTTTGTGTCTCCCTCTCTGTGTGCCCCTCCCCGCTCTTGTGCTCCGTCTCTCTCTCTCTTTCTCTCTCTCTCAAAAACAAATAAACATTAAAAAATAATAATAAAATTTAAAAATTGGTTTAAAAGTAGAAAGTTTATAAAATTATAATATAAAGCATATTCCTCAATCTGATAAACATCATCTACAAACAACTTATAATAATGTCATGTTTAAAGATGAAATATTTAATGTTTTAATGTAGTGGGGAGAATAAAATAAGCATTCCCACACTGACCATTTTTATTAAGCTTTATATTAAAGGTCCTAACTACTGTAAAAGGTAAAAGGAAGAAATAAAAAGTACAAAGACCACAAAGGGAGAACCAAAACTCTCTCTATGTAAAGATGGCATGACTGTTTACATTTAAAAAAAATGCTAGGAAATTTACAAAACAACTACTAGAACTAAAATCAAGGGGACACCTGGGTGGCTCAGTTAGTTGAGTGTCCGACTCTTGATTTTGGCTCAGGTCATGATCTCACAACACAAGAGTTTTAGCCCTGTGTCAGGTTCTGCGTGGACAGGGCAGACTTGCTTAGGATTCTCTTCCTCTCTGTGTTCCTACCCCACTCATATCATGCCCTCTCTCTCTCTCTCTCAAAATAAATAAATAAACTTTAAAGAAAAAGAACTAAAAATAAACATTGAGAAATCCATCAGATTCACGGTAAATACACAAACATCAAATGTATTTTTGCACGCTAAAACCAATTAGAAACTGAAATAAACCACTTACAGTAGCATAAAAAAATACAAAATGAAAATTGATGGATAGTGGGGATTAAACAACAGGCTGCTGAACAATCAATGAGTCAAAAAAGAAACCCAAAGAGAAATCAGAAAATACCTGGAGACAAATGAAAATGGAAATGTAACATACCAAAATTTATGGGATGTAGCAAAAGTAGTTCTAAGAATGAAGTTCATAGCAATAAATGTCTACCTCAAGAAATAACAGAAGTCTCTAACTTTACATAAAGGAACTAGAAAAAGAACAAGGGAAGCACAAAGTTAGTAGGAGGAATAAAGTAACAAAGATTAGAGCAGAGAAAATGAAATAGAGACTAAAAAGGCAATAGAAAAGATTAATAAAACTAAGAGCTGATTCTCTGAAGAGACGAACAACATTGACAAATATTTACCTAGACTCACCGAGGCGGGGGGGAGGGGGAAGGACAGCACTCAAATGAATAAAATCAGAAATGAAAGAGGAGAGGTTACAACTGATACCACAGGAATACAAAGGATTTTAAAAGACTAGTGTGAACAATTATACACTAACATATTAGATAACCTAAAAGAAATGGATAAATTCCTAAAACAATACAACCTAGCAAGACTAAATTATGATGAAAAAGAATATCTGAATAAACCAGTTACTAGTAAGGAGGTTGAATCAGCAGTCAAAAACCTTCCAACAAATAAAAGTCCATGACTGCAAACTATCACTGGTGAATTCTACCAAACATTCAAAGAAGAATTAATACCAAACCTTCTCAAATTCATCAAAAAACAAAAGAGAGGGGCGTACTTCCAAACGCCCTTTACAAGTCTAGCATTACCCTGATACCAAAGGTAGACAATGATGCCACAGAAAAGGAAAATTATAAGGTGATATCCCTGATGAAGAAAGATATAAAAATGTTCAACAAAATATTAGCAAACCGAATTCAACAAAACATTAAAAGAATCATATATCATGAGCGAATGAAATTTATTACAGGGATTCAGGGATGGTTCAACCTCCACAAATCAGTTAATGTGATATGCCACATTAACAAAATGAAGGATAAAAATCACATGATCATATCAATAGATGAAGGAAAAGCATTTGAAAAAAAATCAGCATCCATTGATGATAACTCTGAACAAAGTGGGTACAGAGAGGACATATGTCAACATAATAAAAGCCATATATGAGGGGTGCCTGGATGGCTCAGTGGGTTAAGCATCTGATTCTTGATTTTGGCTCAGTTCATGATTTCATGGTTCATGAGATCTAGCCCCACATCAGGCTCTACTCTGACAGCATGGAACCTGCTTGGGATTCTCTCTCTCTGCCCCTCCTCCACTTGTATTCTCTATTTCTCTCAAAATAAATAAACATTTTAAAAATAAATAAATGAAAATAAATACATAAAAGGCATATATAAAAAGCCCAGAGCTAAAATCATACTCAATGGTGAAAAGCTGAAAAGTTTTCATTTTATGTTAGAAAAAGACAAGGATATCCACTGTCACTACTTTTATTCAACATAGTATTAGAAGTCCTAGCTGCAGCAATTGGACAAGAAAAAGAAATAAAAGACTCCAAATTAGAAAGGAAGAAATAAAACTCATTATTTTCAGATTATCTTGTATTATATTAGAGAAAACCCTAAAGACCCCATCAAAAAAACTGCAAGAACTAATAAACAAATTTAGTAAAGTTGCAGGATAAAAAATCAATGCACAAAAAATCTACTGCATTTCTATACACTAATGATAAATTATCAGAAAGAGTAATTAAGAAAACAATCCCTTTTGCAATTGTATCAAAAAATAAAATGAAATACTTAGGAATTAATGTAACCAAGTAGAAGACGCATGTGTTAAAACTACAAGACATTAACGAAAGAAATTGAAAGATACACAAACAAATGAAGAATCATTCCATGCTCATAGTTTGGAAGAATTAGATTTGTTAAAATGTTCATACTAGCTAAAAAAATATGCAAATTCCATGCAATCCTTGTCAAAATTCCAACGGCATTTTTTACAGAAATAGGACAAAAAAAATCCTAAAATTTGCGTGGAACCATAAGAGACCCTAAAGAGGCAAAAAAATTCTTGAGAAAGAAAAGCAAAGTGAATGCATCCCAATCTTTAATTTCAAATTCTATTACAAAGCTATAGTAATTGAAACAGTATGCTATTGGCATAAAAACAGACACATAGACTAATGAACAGAATAGAAAGTCCAGAAATAAACCCACCCATGTATGGCCAATTAATTTATGAGAAAGGAGCTAAGAAATAAAATGGGGAATGGACAGTTCCTTCAATGAATGGTGTTGGGAAAATTGGATAATCACATGCAAAAAAATAAAAGTAGGTCATTAAATTACATCATACACAAAAAGTAACTCAAAATAGATTCAAGGCTTGAATGTAAGACCTGAAAGCATAAAACTCCTAGAAGAACACATAAGCATTAAGTTTACTGACATTGGTCTCGGTGCTGATTTTTTAATCTGACACCAAAAGCGAAAGCAAGAAAAGCAAAAATAGACAAAGGAACTACATCAAACTGAAAAGACTCGGCACAGCAAAGAGAACCATCAAAGAAATGAAAAGGCAACCTACTGAAAAAGAGAATCTTAGCAAATCATATATCTGATAAGGGGCTAATATCCAAAGTATATAAAAACCTCGTATTTGAACAGCAAAAAAAAAAAAAATTCAATGAAGAAAATGGGCAGAAGAACTGAATAGACATTTTTCTAAAGAAGGCATACAGATGGCCAATGGGCACATGAAAAGATGCTCCACTTCATTAATAATCATGGAAATGCAAATCAAATTTACAATGTGATCTCACCTCACATCTGTTAGAACGGCTATTATCAAAAAGGCTAGACATGACAAGTGTTGGCAAGGATGTGGAGAAAAAGGAACCCTCACGCACTGTTTCTGGGAATGTCAATTGGTGCATCCACTATGGAAAACAGCATAGCATTGCCTCAAAGAACCAGAGACAGAACTGCCATCTGATCCAGCAATTCCACTACTGGATATTTATTCAAAGAAAATGAAGACACTGATTTGAAAAGATATCTGCACTCTCATATTCACTGTGGCATTATTTACAATAGCCAAAATATGGAAACAACCTAGTGTCCGTTGATGGATGAATACAGAAAATGTGGCATATATGTTTAAGAATTTGTACATTTACATTTGTGTATATATGGAGATATGCATGTGTGCATATGTACGTGTGTGTGTTTATATATTTGTATATGTGTGTGTTTATATATTTGAGTATTTGGATGGGTGTGTATACATGTGTGTATTATAATATGTATACTATAACCTATAATTTATACATATAGAAACACACATACACACACAATGGAATATTTTTTATGGTGATAAAAAATAGATGTAGCCAGTTTAGATCATCCCAATTTTGAATGAACTGAACTCAGTTTAGATAATCCCAATTTTGGTGGCAACATCCAAAACATTATAGTCAGGAGCCAGCCAAACATATACGTTCTTCTCTCCATCGGACCTGACCCGGCTATTGACCTTGGTCACATCAATGTCATAGAGCTTCTTCACAGCCTGTTTGATCTGGTGCCTGTTGGCCTTCACATCTGTAATGAACACAAGTGTGTTGTCATCTTCTGTCTTCTTCGAGGCTGACTCAGTAGTCAGCGGCAACTTGGTGAAGGCATAGTGGTTAAACTTCTTTCTCCTGGGGGCACTCTATTGAGAGTATTTGGGCTGGCTTTATAGATGTAGTGTCTTGGGCCATGAGAATGTAGGTGATGTGCAGATCTAATTTTTTTTTTTGTGGCTGTGGATGCCTCTCAGCACCATTTCCCTGGCCTTCAAAGCCTTTGCTTTGACTTCAGCTTTGGGAGGGGCAGGGGCTTCCTTCTTTGCTTTGACGTGATCTTCGTGAAAGGCTACACAGAGGAATATTATACAGCCATAAACCGTTTGTGAAAATATGTATAGATCTCAAGGGTTTTATGCCCAGTGAAATAAGTCAGAGGAAGACAACCAACATATGATTTCTCTTATATGTGAGTCTAAAACCTACGCTCATAGATAAAGAAAAAAAATTGATAGTTCCCAAACATGGGGAGTAGGGGTGAAAGAAATTGGTGAACTGTTTTTGTTGTGTTTTGTTAGTATAAATAAATTGAAGTTAAAAAAAGTAAAATATTTAGAAAAATTAAAAAGAGACATGTAAATCATTTACACTGAAAACTGTAAAATGTTGCTGAGGGAATATTAAAAAGGAACCAACTGAATGCAGAGATATATTATTTTCCTTAATTAAAAAGCTCAGGGTTTTCCTCCAACATGGTCTAAATAGTTAATATACTCTTAATCAAACTCTACTAGATTTACCTTTCTCTGAAAAAAAAAAAGTTCAAACGTTGACAAGCTGGTTCTAAAATTTATATAGGCACTCAAACCAGCTAAAACAGTTGTATTTTAAAAAGGATGATCAAGGCACCTGAGTGGCTCAGTCGGTTGAGCATCTGACTCTTGATTTTGGCTCAGGTCATGATCTCACAGTTTGTGGGATAGAGCCCCGTGTCTGGCTCTGGGCTGATAACACAGAGCCTGCATCGGATTCTCTCTCTCTCCCTCTCTCTCTCCTCCCCTCCCTCCCTCCCTCTCTCTCTCTCCCCCCCCCCCCCCCCCCCCGCACTCCCTCTCTCTCTGTCTCTCAAAATAAATAAACAAACAAACATAAATGAAAATCAAGATGTAAAATTTACACTACCTGATTGCAAGACTGTTGTGGTTTTGCTGAAAAAACAGTCAGGTAAATAGAACAGAATAAACAGTTTAGAAAAAGACACACGTTTGTGGCCAATTGATACTTGACAATAGGGAATGAGAACTCTTCACAACAAATCACACTGACACTCTGTAGGGGAAGGAAAGTGACCTTTACCCTCACATCACACAACATGGTCCATTTTCAGGAAACGCTTAGTTGTGTGATGTAAGAATAAGGCGTATTTAGTTTGGTGTGATCATTTTCTTTGACATTACATGTCAAAGGTAAAAGAGTAAAAGGAAGGGGAACTTTTTGCAACTTTGAGGTAGGCAAAGATCTCCTAACAGAAAAATCATTAAAAACAGTATATGTGACTATTTTGAAATAAAAACTACTCGTGTTTCTTTAAGGAAATAAAAACAAGACCCAGAATGGTAGAAAAATGTTTGTAATCCATGTAGGTGATGAAGAACTTCTACCCAGGATATACAAAGAACTCATAAAACTCAATAATATTAAAAAGAAACACAACTTTTATTTTTTTTTATTTTTTTTTTAAAGGTTTGTTTATTTTGAGAGTAGAAACACAACTTTTAAACAAGCAAAATTTGGACACTCTTCACCAAAGTAGATTCATCACCAAAAGATAGCAATACATATCCGTTATGAAAGTCCAAATTAAAAAGACTGCCAAGGGGCACCTGGGTAGCTCAGTCAGTTAAGCGTCCGACTCAATTTCGGCTCAAGTCATGATCTCTTGGTTTGTGGGTTCAAGCCCCGCATTGGGCTCTGTGCTGAGAGCACGGAGCCTGCTTGGGATTCTGTCTCCCTCTCTCTCTGCCCCTTCCCCGCTTGCTCTCCAGCTGTCTCCCTCCAAATAAATAAAAACAAACTAAAAACAAAAACAAAGACTGCCGACACCAAGTGTTGATGAAGCTATGGAACAGCGAGGCTCTGTCAGAATGTCAAATGGTACCATTACTTTGGAATATTCTTCGCAGTTTCTTAAAAACTTCAACATACACCAATTTCTGAGCATTTATCTAAGAAATTACTTTTACTCCTAAATCTTTATCTAACAAAAGTGAAAGTGTATGTCCATACAAATGCATAGAAACATCCACAGCAGCGTTACTTTGAGGAACCAAGGAGACTAGAAGTAACACAAATGTCCACCATCAACAGGTGAACAAAGAAAATATAGCTTATGCATAATACGAAATTCTACTTAAAATAAAAAAAAAACGACTGACACACATCATGCATCTTAAAACAATTATGCTGAGTAAGAGAAATGAGATATAAGAGTGTACATACAGCATGTTTCCATATACATTAAATTACTTTTAAAAATGCAAACTGTCTACATTGACAAAAAAGCTGATCACCGGTTTCCCAGGGACGGAGGGAAGAATTGACTGCAAAGGTACAAGAAACTGCTTGTGTTGGAAATTAGTGGCGTCATGATTGTAGCAGTGGTTTTCACAGTTTGATATTTTTGTCAAAATGCAGTGCATTGTCAGTTTAAGCGGGTGAATTTTATTGCACATAAATTGTATCTCAAAAGTTGAAAAAAAATTTTTTTCTTCTGCAAAGGGAACGTGTTTTACCACACACTGAAATATTATAAATTATCTGTAAAGGAAACAGTGTTTTTGGTGCATGCATAAATTAACAGATGAATAAATAAAATATAAAATGCAGAATGAGTCCAAATGGAAATTTGGCATATATAAAAGTGACATCTCAAAAATCAGTGGGCAAAAGTAGACTTTGTAATAAATGATGTTAGGATCATGGATCACCATATGGAATACGCTAAAATTCGATCTGTTTTCACACTTTACAGCAAGATACATTCCAAATGGATCAGAGATTTTAAAAAGAAGTGGAGAAATTCTTCCATAATCTCGGAAGGAGAAAATTTTCTGTGACTCAAAATTAGTACATATATAAGGGAAAGAATTGTAAAATTGTCTATGCTAAAGAAAACCTTCACAACGTAAAAGAAAAACACAGAGTAAAGTAAAAAGGCAAATGTCAAACTTGAGGAAATATTTGTGATTGATACCACTGATGAAAGATTTACATCCTTAGTATATCTGTCCGTGTTGAAATAGAGACCAAAAAGACCGAGAACCCGAATGAAATATGGGCATGAGATGTCAATTGCCAGTTCATAGAAATAGAAAACCGAGCGACTCTTACATATATAAAAACACACCAAACTCACTCCTAAAATAGGTAAGGTAAATTAAAACTACCCTGGAATACAATTTCTCACCTTTTAGACTGGCAAAACTCCTAGCTTGGCAACCTGCTTGGTTACGGAAGCTGTTAAAAAAACCGGGTACTCCGTAACTGCTGAGGAGACATACAATTAAAGTAGAGAAAGTCAAAAAAGTAAGACAGGACAGTCATTTTGGAAGACAGTTTGGCAGTTTCTCACAAAGGTAAATATATGCTGACCATACAATTCAGCCATAATGCTCCTAGATATTTTTGCAAACGAGTTGAAAACGCACGTCCCTTAGAAAACCTACCCATGAATGGTTACAGACACTTACTCAGAATTGCCAAAACTCGAAAGCAGCCAAGTTGTCCCTCAGTAGGCAAATGGATCCAGACAATGGAATGTTATCCAGTGAGGAGAAGAAATGAGCTATCAAGTCACACGAAAAGATGTGGAGGAACCTTAAATGAATGTTGCCAAGTGAAAGAACCCAATGGAACAAGGTCACATGCCATATGAATTCCAGCTATGTGGCATTCTGGGAAAAGACAGTAATGAGATCAATGGTGGCCAGGAGTTTGATATCAGGGAGGGATGGGTGAATGGGCAGAGCACAAGAGATTTTTAGGGCAGGGAGACTATTCAGTGACAATGCCATTGTAGACATATGTCATGACGCGTTTGTCAAAACCCATGGAACTGTAGAACACAGAGTCAACTCTAGTGCAAACTACGAACATTAGTTAATAATAATTAGTTAATAACCAACGTTAGTTAATCACATTAATTAGTTGATATCAGTTAACGTCAATGAGTCAATAACATTGAAATCAGTTAATAATAATGTATTGATGTTGACTCATCAATTATAACAAATATACCGCACTAGTGCAAGACATTACTAATAGGGAAAGTGAGGGAGGGAAAGGAGCTATACAGGAACTCTATCGTCCGTACATTTTATATTCAAAACTGCTCTTAAAATAACGCATTCTCAGGTAAATTAGGCTAAACAGTTAATAAGTAATGAATTAATTAGGCTAAATAATTAATAAGTGCTTTGGAATGAACAACGGGTAAGGTCAAGAATGGGAGACAGAGCATTGTGGCGGTAGTAAGGAAGCTGGAAGGCAGTGCGTGGTGTTTATACAGCTAGGATAGGCCTGACAAGGAAGGCCAGACTTGAGCCTTATTTGAGGGAGGTGGGGGGTGCATTTCAGAGGCACGAGCAGAAGCACAAGAAGCAGCTGAAGGCAAGGGTCCAAGGCAAGAGGGCCTAGCAAAGAGTGAGGAGGACAGGGTCAGGGTCACTGGAGCAGCCCATTGTATAGATCTGGAGATCACACAACTCACGACTTTCAGCCTGGTCAGAAACAAGAGAGGTCTATGTTGAGCAGTCCTGTGTCTAGGAGAGAGGCCCTCAGTGTGTACCCTGGGATGGGGACAGCTGAGACACCAAGCAGCAGGATGGGGTGGAGCTCTGTATTGTCCTGAACAAACTGTTCTCACACACCAATAGGAGGGTTTGGCTTCTTCCCCCAACCTGTAGGCCATGGGTTTTCACTTTATTTCTTACCAAATTCAGAACTGCAACCCCAACATCTTGCTATTAAGCTAAAGCAGACAAGGGGGCAGCTAGGTGGCTTGCTCCGTTAAGCGTCTGACTTTGGCTCCAGTCATGATCTCACAGTTTGTGAGCTCAAACCCCACATCGGATGAAAGGCAGAGGCCCTCCCCTGGTGACAGCAGGACAGGTGTACCTCGGAAGGCATTCAGGTTGGCAAATGCCATGGTGTGTGCCAAACTTTTAAAATAGGCCCTGGGTGTAAACAAAACACCAAAATAAGTCTGCCTGCTTGAAAATGACATCAACCCAATTTCTGTTTATACCCTGGCCCCACCCTTTCAAAGACATAACTTAGGAGAGGTATCTAGTCTCTTTTCCACACTAGAAAATAATCATTATTTCCAAACAGCATCTGGGGGAAGATTCAGTGAGTCTGTGCCTGCAAAATGCTTCACACGGTGCCTGGCATGGAATATGTGCTCAAGGTTAGCCTGAAAAGGAACCTGTGGACAAGTGATCTGGGCACCTGCTCCTCTTGACTGAACAATAATGGAACATGGAGAAATGCTTCCACAAAGCCAGGAGAGGCTTTATAGCGCTCTTTAAAGAATGATTCCCAATTTGCTGTCCTTGTAACCATAGTGTCCCATGAAATGTCAATCCTTGTTCCATGGTCAAATACACTTGAGTAAAAATCAGTCAAAACAACAACAAAAAACTGGCTTCTTGTGGTGAGCCCACGGCCTTGTACAGACTTGTCCAATCACTACATTGTACACCTGAAACCAACGTAACGTTGTGTATTAACTATACTTTAATTCAAAAACAGCCTTCTTCCTTTTTTGAGGATTGAAATGCCTTCGTGTTGAAGATATAACATGGGCTGACATGGCTCGGCCTGAATTTCAGAAGGATGACTCTTGCGGCATTACGACAGATGGCTGGAAGGTCAAGAGACGGGACCCAGAAATGAGAAATGACGTAGACCGTGGGGGTGTCTTGGGCATTAGTGACACTACAAAGGCAGAATAGACAGTAGTTGATGCCCAGTGAAATGTCAGGGGTGCAAGCAAGGCAGAAAGCAGAGGGTTTCCATTTTCTTCGCAATGTGGTGGTAAAATCTGAGATGACGAACAGGTAAAAAAGGAAAAAGAACAGGAAAAAGAAGAAAGAGAAGAGGCAGGTTCCCCGCCTTGAGTCACTGTTCTGTACCAGAGATGAGTAGATGTCCATTTGATCTGGTCCTCATACTTCCAAAAGGTAGATATTTATCATCTCCCCTTTCCAGAAGAGAAAACTAAGCCTCACTGAAGTTAGTAACTTGCCTATACCCTTGGAGCTAGTGAAAGGCAGATTTCTTTCAAATCCTGCGTGTCCATCCACTACAACCCTCAGCTCGTGAGTTTGCTCAAAATATGGCAGCTTCGTGTCAAGACAACAGGAAAACAAAAACAAAAACAATTATGAAAAAGCCCATTCTTTTTATTGAACCACACCAACTTTGGAGAATCGATCTGAGATTTTGCTCAGATCCTTGTCAAATGCTCCCTTGGGTGCGGCTGACTGCTTGGGGCAGTGGAGACCTAGCTGTGCTTCCGAGGGGAAGTTATCCCCCTAAACAGGTGCTATCTCTTCTTGATCCCTGTGAGCATGTCTCTGAGAATATGTCATAGAGTTCACAGGACTCAGGAGTACCCAATAAAATAGCCAGTTCAGACCACTGCTCTTGGATGATCCAGCCTGTGGAATAACAACCCCTTGGAAAACTGGACATATTTTGTCAGACAAAATACAGCTTGGGAGTTTCTAATCCAGATGACCTGCCCTACCTGAACCCACCTAGTGACGCTCTAGGACAGAGTGGGAATCCTTCCCATGCACTGTGTGAGGTATAGGTGAGGACCAGTTCCTTCAAATGATATTAGCGAAAACACATCTGTACCGCGCACATGAATACCCACCCCCCACCCCCCAACAACCATCCGTCTGACGCTTTGCTTTTCAAGTTTGCATTCCCAAATCCTCGGGTGTGGAGGTGAGCACAAATGTGTAAGAGCCTCACCCTCAGGCCTCCCACCCGCTCTCTAAGGAGATGATCTTGAGTGGTTTGGGATCCTAACGCGGGGTATCACTTTCCCCTTGGGTGAAATGAGAACACCATGCTCCCTTCAGAGAGTTGCTGGAGAAATGAATGTAAATCACCTCACTAGCCTTGAGCAAACAGGACTGACTTCTCACCAGAAACTGAAATTACCGCCGTGGATGGATGGAAAGGAGGCTGGTAATTACTCAGGGAGCCAAATGATGCGCGCAGTGGCAACAGGAGTAAGATGGCAGGTGAGGGCCTGAATCCACGATCCCGGGGGGGGGGGGGGGGCCTTGCCGCACCTGCTGCTCCCCTTCTCCCCGCAGGTACCACTGGCGGGGGGGGGGGGGGGGGAAACAATTCAAACATAATGTCAAAATACATTTGACTGTGTTACCACCCCCATGTGATAGAACACAATGTAAATGTAAATTACACCGCGCGCTTTAGTTGGGAAGACCAGAGGCACCCGGGGCACTTCCGGGTAATTAGCAGCTAATGCAATCCGGGCAGAACGCACAGAAACCCTCCCTTCGTCAGCATTTCTGCCCACTCGGAGGGCAGCCCCCTTTATGTAAATATAAAAGGATAATTACTGCAGGACGAAACAAAAATCATAACAATGGAGCAGGTAGTGTTTATCGCGGGGATGAGGACGAGTGGGGTCGTGAATGCACAAAGCGGCCCAGGAAGCGTGCAGCTACGTCCAAGTGGGGAAACCCGAGGCTCGGCCTCTCCAAAATCCTTGCGTGCCCCGGACGCAGCAGGAGCCAAGGGACACCCGCAGCGCTGAAGTTGCTGGGGCTTCTTCTTCGGGGAGGCTTTGCCCCTTCTTTAAACATAAACAAAAGAGAAGTCACAGCCCCGGTGGGCTTCGTCGACAGCATCTGGAATACGTTATGCCTAAAGGCAGGCTGTAAGCCGCAGGGCCACCACCGGGGCGCGGCCGCGGCGCTTAGTGCCCTGGCGTTTGCCAGCCCAGCCGCGGGCTCCCGGGGTCCCCCCTGTACCCGCACGGAAGCATGGGGGAGTGGGGAGGGCAGGGCTGGCTAATGGAAACGGGGGAGCGCTTCGCAAGCACCATTACATGAAATGCGAGACGTGTAACGTGGCAGGAAGCAGGCAGCACCTGGTGTCAGCGGCTAATTGTGTCGTTTGATGGCATGTCAGACCCACGCGCGTGCGAAGCCAGCCGCGCTCGCTTGCCTAGCGGGCGCCTGGTCCTCTGACTCAAGGCTCGGATTACGGGGACGGACCGGTTGGGTGGCTTTCGCTTAAATCAACCCATGCGCCGATGACATGCCTTTGCTGGGCCAGGACTGGAGTCCTGGTTTTGTGGGGGGTTTTGTTGTGGTGAGTGGTGGTTTGGGTTTTGTTTTTTCGTTTGTTTGTTTGTTTGTTTGTTTTGTCACTTACATACAGATGTCTGGTTAAAAGAGGAAAGGTATATTGATCAAGGAGTATATTGATTTCAGTAGGTTGGGGGGGGGGGCGGTTAAGAACATAAAGGAAGAAAGGAGGGAGGGAGGAAAAGGCAAAAAGACCAAAAAGGGGTGAGGGGCGCCGGGGGACTTCAGTCTGAAGAGTGTGCAACTCTTGGTCTGGGGGTCCTGAGTTAGATCCCCACATAGGATCTACAGATTACTTAAATAGAACTTTTTTAAATGGGGCGAGGAGTACCTGGGTGGCTCAGTCCCTTAAGCAACTGACTCTTGATTTGGGCTCGGATCATGAACTGATCTGAGGGTTGGTGGGTTCAAGCCCCACAGCAGGCTCTATGCTCTTAGTGCAGAGCCTGCTTGGGATTCTCTCTCTCCTTCTCTCTCTGCCCCTTCCCTGCTCACCACTCTCTCTCTCAAAATAAATAAACTGAAAAAAAAATGGGGGATATGAAGCAAGAAAACAATTGATCAAAGAATAATGTATACGAGAAAAATTTTTGTATTTGTTTATTTTTAAATTAGAGCCAGTTTTCTGTAAGATGTGATAATTCGAAAAACAGCCCTCTTCCATGGTTACTGTTTTTACACACAGGCAAGGGAAATAAAGACAAATTTCCCAGTAGAAATTAATCCTATTTTCAGGGACCATTTGTCCTTGGTGTCCTGATATCCCATTTATTCCAAACCCTAATCTAATAGGCACGTGTTCCTGTTTATTCAGGGTTCCTTACTGGAACATTAGCCTTCAGTCCAAAATTTATAGTTACAGAGAATATTATCGGATTCAGAAGGAAAGTGAATGAAATGAGATATTGCATGTAGTCTTTAATTAGTAACAGCTCCTAGTCTGTGACAGACATACTGTAATAGACTGACAAAAGTCAAAAGAATTTAAAAAAAAAATCAAATCCTACATGAAGAACTGACATTCTTGGCTGGTCCCAACTTTCTTATAACGAGTGTCATGGAAATGTTTTTTAAAAAGCCTCTAGGGGCGCCTGGGTGGCGCAGTCGGTTAAGCATCCGACTTCAGCCAGGTCACGATCTCGCGGTCCGTGAGTTCGAGCCCCGCGTCGGGCTCTGGGCTGATGGCTCAGAGCCTGGAGCCTGTTTCCGATTCTGTGTCTCCCTCTCTCTCTGCCCCTCCCCCGTTCATGCTCTGTCTCTCTCTGTCCCAAAAATAAATAAACATTGAAAAAAAGCCTCTAAATTCCGGTGAGTTGATCTGGGGGCTTAAGTCTACATAAGTTACATAGTTAAAGATATATAGTTAAATCTAAAGCAGTTTCAATGGATATGATCAATCATATAATTCAAAGATGGGGGGGGTTGGAAGTGAGACAGCTCAACTCTGCAGTCCCATTTGCAATAATTTATAAGCTGTGTGACTAGCAGCATATAACTTAACCTCCCTGAGATTCAATGTCTTCATTTGTAACTTATGAAAAAATAACGTCTATCTTGTAAGGTGGACTCAGGACCAGAGAAAAGACGTCTAAAGAGCCCAGCACAGTGCCTTGCACGCAATCGACATTCAGGCGTTTGCTTTTTAAATTAGAGGTAGTATGGGTATCGTCTACTTTTTAATTAGACATCTTAAAAAATACCCCCCCAAAACTACCAAATGGATTAATATATTTTTCCAAGCTTCAAGCAGCAAATATAAATGACAGACACTATCTCTCCTTTGCCTCAAGATAATGTAAATTCTGTAAGCAGACAGGAGACTTACCCCAGAGTGGATCTGTATCGAGTGCTTATCCCCGGGGGTATACTGTATATGTAACTCGATGCGTCTGTTACTGTTGTAATTGGGAACCAGGAAAGCCATCCTTCTGTGGAAGCAGAGCCAAGGCTCTCTGCAATGTCAATGAGGTAGGATCAGAATGACATTTCCAGCGTAATGTTAGCCAATTAGATGTTGGAGAAATATATGCACTGCTCCGATCCACCTGTCGTGTGCCTAGGGTTCCTAATAGGGAATAGGAGGAGGTCACCAAAATGAAAAGCAAAATCAGGGGGAAAAATGTGAATGTAACAGCAGGATTGGCCGAAAGCAGCAGCACTCAGGAAGAAAGTCCCAAAGCAAGTGGCCGTTGACTAGTTTTGACGGAGAACTGTAATGATTACTCAAGCTGTGCATCAGGGTCCCCTTTTTAGCAGAAAATTTTATGGATGCCTCACTAGCCACTTAATGAAGAAAGCTACAAATCATCTCGGGAGTCAACAAGAGGTGCTAAAACTACCCCCTTCCTCTGCTGCCACCAAAAAAAAAAAAAAAAAAAAAAGCCTACATTCTCCCAATGAGGTTTTTCAAAAATGAATTACGCCATTAAGTGCCAAGAAGAAAATTAGCTATGAGCTTTTAAATTTAAAATGATCCCCTTTTTAATTGTAAAACAGTGGCACTTAACTGCTATTGATCCTGCTGAGACACATTAGGGAACAGGGTCACCATAACTGTTAATATTCACTGCTTAGTAAAAGAGCATCAAAGGACATTTTAATGTCACAGACTTTCTCGGGGAGTTTTTAAAGAAGGTTTGAATCAGCCAGCCTATGAATGAAAAGGACATGAGGTAGACAAATGTAGAAACAAATGTGATAGCAATTTTCTGCTAATCAAATCATAACTCAAGATTGATTTTTTGGCAAAAGTTTATGTCATATAGATTTCCAAGGCTGGTCGACATTTAAAAGTCAGAGTATATATTTTCTATAGACTGGGACTTTTTAGATAATCATCCAACGGGGAATTTTGTTTACTTTTTAACACACGAACGTAGGAGAGAGCCTCCCTTCTGGGGAAGACCACTTTTGCATACTTCGGAAGTAAGGCCTGTGAATGTCCGTGACATTTTATTCAAAACTCCATCCATTGTACTTTTTTGGAAGCTTTTAGTGGATGAGACAATAAATCACAGGTGAATGTTCAGTTTCTTAAAGGTAGAAATTACATTTTTAGAACATACTCAGAAGAGGGTTTCTCCTTTCACCGGATCCTATAGTGAATTTGAAAATATTGAATTTGTGGCATTGTAGGCCACTAGCATGCTGAACTTTACCAAGATACGAAGCTGAACAGAGTGCTTGCTGTTAAAATTAAAACCTCTTATTCCAAAGCCCTACAAGAAATGTTAAAAAGGTAAATTTAATGTTGTATTGAACTTAAAAAATAAAATCTTATGTTCATCTTTCTTTCTGACCAGATCATACCTTTGCTTCTTCCAATGCACATTTCGTACTATGCCAATGGACTCTTGCTAAAATAGTACTATCATTGTCTCGGTTCCTAGTTCAAAAATATAACTTAATTGTCTACAAAGACATTTTTTAGGGTGTAAAAATAGATTGGTAGTAGGATTGCCAAATAAAATCTTACAGGAATTACTACCTCGAAAAGGAATTAACAAGAGGAAATGAATGGTTTCCTTGGGGAATTTAAATCCTTACTGTTTTAAAGAAGGTATTTCATTCTCTATGGCATCATTGAGGTGTCCCCGGGAGCATCTGGGAACAGGTAGAAAACCACTGGTCTACAGAATGTATTCATTCATAGATTCATGTAGCACATATTTACCAAATGCGTACTGGCTGGGATTTCACACGGGAAACTTAGGAAATTCCTCCGGCATTGAGGGGGTCACAACCCTAGGGACAGGCAGAAAGAAAACGGGATATCCTGATGTGAAAAATGCCCTAAAGGAGTTCAGATCAAAGCACTATAAGAATGCAAACGGATGAACATCTAGATGGGATTCAAGAGGTAGACAGTCCCAAGGGCATGATTCAGGGACTAGAACTTTGAGGATGAATTGATGTTGGACAGATGTAGACTTGGTCTTAGGGCATTTCAGACAGAGGGGAACAGAAAAGGCAAATGTGGAGCTAACAGCGAGCATGTAAATGGCACCAAGACAAGCAAGGAAGACAGAGCCAAACCATATCATGCTAAGGAGTAAGAATTTTATTCTTTAAGACAATGGAAGAACCCATAGATAAATTCTCAGCAGGTGAATGACGTGACCAGATTTGTTATTAGTGTTACTACTCTTCCAGCAACACGGAGAATGAACTGGAACAGACAAGCAAGGTTGGAGGCACAGAACACAGTTGGAAGCCGGTGTGAAATGGTAAATACTTAACTAGGGAAGGAGCCTTTGGGATGGAAAAAAAGCATGGTCTGAGTGATTAACTGAAAGTAGAAAGAAAACAGGGGGTGGGTGCCTTGAGTGTCTCTTGGATCTCAGGCTTGGATGATCATGTGAATGACCTAGCATTCTACCATTTAATGTATTAGGTTTACTGAATGATTCTACCATCTGCTGAAATGCCAAAGAAAGAGGTCATTGAGGATGCATTATGAGTCTTATTTGGCCATGTTCAGGGTATCATCAAAGTGGAGTTGTCCACCAGGTCATTGAATATGTAGATCTGGAGTTCAGGAAAGAGCTTTAAGTTCTAACTAGATTGTCCAAGAAGAGTCTTTACACCTAGAGGTCTTCAGGTGGACTTCAGGGCCTCTGAGCCCTCTAAAGTTCTTGGGCAATTATGCATTCTCATATGCACATAAATAGAAGGAAATAAATGCATTATATACAACAAATCCTCAAAGAGATCAAAATCCTCAAAGAACCACCCGTATAAGCAATAGAAAAGTCAAGTGTGGAACTCCGAGCATTATCAATATTTAAGAAAATGGAGTTGGCTTAGAAAATGAGATGCTCACAAATTGTCCCCATTTCTGTTTCCAAATCCATACTGTTTCACCAAATCCCCCTACTCCAGATAAATAGCTTTACTGTTACCCAAGGCACCCACGTTCTTTCTTGCATCTAGACTTCTCCCTCTTGAGTACTTGTCAATTTTCTCGGCCTATCCTGGTCACTCGGCTTAAAAACTCAATTCGTGAAGTTTTGTTTTGTTTTGTTTTTTTCTTTCACCAGCCCAAATACCCGCTCCTCTTCTAAATTTTAGCAAGAACTCTTACCAGTTGGTTTCATTTGGCCTCTACACAGTGCCCAGCACCAAGTAGTATTTTAAAATTAATATAAAAATCACAACTTGATATGCCATTTTGTATGATTTTTTAATGATATGTATATATGCATTTATATATGGGTATATTTGCATATATTTGCATGTATTCTTTCTACCAACTAGACTATAAATCTATTGAAAGCAACATCTGCATTACATTTCTAGTACAATTTTGAGTACATACTAAGTTTTTACATACCAAAGGGTCATGAGGATGAAGAGAAAGATAAAGGACGAGAGGTGGCAAATCAAATTCGGTAGAAAAAATTCCAAGCTGGAATTTGGAAATCGAGGTACCAACTCTGTCTCATCCACTTTTAAGATATTTAACTTCTAATAGGAAGAAAAGTTTGTCTGCTATTTATATCATGAAATTGTTGGGAAGATTAGATAATATAATGGATTTAAATACACCACATACATATATAAATAATTTACATATAAATATGTATAATATTGAAACATTTGCACTTAAATACACATAAATACATTGTATAATGTGAAATAAAAAGGGATCCATTTTTTTAAGTTTTATTTTTATTTATTTTGGGAGAGAGATAGGGAGAGAGCAGGGGAGGGGCAGAAAGAGAGGGAGACAGACAATCCCAAGCAGGCTCTGTGCTGCAAGCACAGAGCCCAATGCAAGGTTCAGTCTCATGAACCACAAGATCATGACCTGAGCCAAAACCAAGAGTCAGACACTTAACTGACTGAGCCACTCAGGTGCCCCAAAAAGAATCCATATCAATAAATATATAACTTAATTAATCACAGGAGGAAATTGTAATGAAAGTCCCTAATATTTTAATTTTGTTTCCTAATACACACAGTTTAAAATAATTACCATTTTTTAATAATAAGATTAACTGAATGATTTTTCAAATTGATCCCAATTGAAACACATTTAGCAAAAACATTTAACAAAATTTGAACAACTAAACTGCTAAATTTCTGTAACTAGCTAATAATTCTAGCCACAGCAAGTTACAAATTATAAATCTCTAATTCTGATGATGATAAATCAATCTTTTTAGAAGAAATGGAATGTAAATATACCAGTTTATCCAAAACTTGTTACTTGATCAGAAATAGATTTATAATAAATCAAAATAATTTTTTTTATAAACTAAGGGAACTCAATTTAAAGACTGATAAATATTATTCTGGGATAAGAATAATGTACTTCTTCAAGAGAATTTTTGATGTAGATTTTACATAACAGTTTATATCGAATATATGTTAAATATTCATAAAGTAGGACATAACTTTACATATTTTTGCATATCAAAGATTGGTGCTCTGTTCTCTGTTTAATAAAGGCTCAGAACGTTCTAGCCTTTGCAATAAGTATGTTAAAGGGAGTAGACAAAAATCTTTATTTTGCCTGCTTTTTTTGTACAAACTTCTAGTCTATGCAGACTTAATTCTGGATATCTTTTACAGAAACAAAGTAATTTTGGTTCACATGCCTGCAAAGTAAATCAGTGCAGTTGGGATGGTTAAAAAAGGCGTCAGGAAGAGAAAGGGTAGGAACAGTAGAGAGGAGCCAGAAGAGGTGTTTTGGGAATGATCTCTTCAGAGATATAGAGGCAGATTCTAAAGAAGTCACAGTGTTGGAGCTGTTGTCCCAGGTAGATCACTAGATGTCTGACAGTTGCGACATAGATGGATGAACCAGGTGAGGAACGTTTTCCGCCATGTCCTAAAGTCATGAGCCTGAATCTATACCTCTTCTGTCTTTATCCTCACAGGCATGAGAAGGTACAGTTCAGACTTAGTGGAATATGAACCATTTTGAGACACCCTCTTAAAAAACACAAAGAAATTGTGAATATAACATTCGTTATGAATGGAAATATTTATTTAGAATAAGACATCACAACGTTTTCGAGACTTGGAAATTAATTTTTCTGTGGTGGCTTGAGGCAATTTGCTAGAAATACTTACAGAATGATAGTTCCAATGGCGAGTTGGCTTGTCCCTCACCTGAGCAGGCCTTCACTCTCAGCCCCTCCCAGAACTCACAGGGACTCATAGGGGCCCCTGAAGCTCAAGCTTTCTTCATCAGCTTTGCAGGAAATCTGTCTCTGGTACTGAGGAGCCATAAGGACTCTTCAGCTGGTTACCGTTTATGGTCCCACATTCGGTTCATCCCAGGCTACAGGCTAAGGCAGTGTTCCACGAGAAAGACATTTTGACCTATGAAATTCCGGTCTCCGAATGAGGGGGAAAGTGTTACTGTGGAATGGACTGTGGGCCATGATTCTTCCCTCCAGCCTGCCCAGCTCACTTTGCCTCTGTCACACTGCTGCGGGCAGAGGTTTTCAACCCTTCCACTCCATGGCTATCCAGCTGTGGAGTTCTTGCGCATGGTGGGGAAAGGGTGTCCCCAGCGGCTCACAGTGTGGTTCTCATGCTGCCTGTATCACAGAAGAAGTGTCCTCAGATCCAGCGAGTTTGGCTCAGTGGTCACAGCTGGTGGCTGTAGGCCCACTCATGAAGCTTCAGGTATGAAGATAGGAGTTGATTGGCCTGAGAAGAGCTAGGAAGTCACAACACCCTTCTGCCTGTTCTCGCAGGTCAGTAACATTGAATTTGTACCTCAGAAGTGGAAAGCCATTTAAAAACAAATCAAGTCGCTTCAGCAGGTGACAGCCAAAAGAGCTGAAGAATGTGATAAGACTGTGAACTGTCATTCCAGCCTCCCAGATGGGAAGGATAGAGTGCATTGGAGTGGGGAGATTCAGGAAGCTTCACCTTGTGTGTAGGTGCGAGAAGGCCGGACAGCAGGCGGTGATGGGATGCAGAGCATCAGAATCCAAGGAGTCCAGTGGCAATAAGGTTGTCAGATAAAATACAGGACGTTCGGTTTCTAAATTCAGGTACACATTAATAAAATGTTTAAATATGTTTCCCCAAAATTGCATGGGATATATTTACACTAAAATGATTATTGCTTGTGTATTTGAAATGTTTTTTATTTCCTTTTTAAGTTTTATTTATTTATTTATTTACTTACTTATTTATAGAGTGGAAGGAGCAGAGAGAGAGGGAGAGAGAATCCCAAGCATCCACCATCCCATCAGCATAGAGCCCAAAGCAGGACTCGATCTCACAAACCAAACCATGAGATCATGACTTGAGCCAACATCAAGAATTGGAAGCTTAACCAACAGAGCCACACAGGAGCCCTTTGTGTATCTGAAACTCAAATTTAACTTCAAGTCCTATATTTTTTATTTGGTAAGCCTAGCAACACCGGGTGGAAAGTCGCCTAAAAGGGAGACCTTAAATTAGCCAGGGCCAATGAGCTCTAAGAAATAGAAAACCATGACAAGCTTCTTTAAAGCAAAAATGTAAATAAATATTGTTTAACGTATGGTCAAATGATTTTTTTTCCTAGAGCTTACATTCTTTTTTTCCCCACCACTTTACTTTTTTTGTCATTTTGTCTTATTTCTTTTCATCATGATAAGTGTATTCTTTAATCTCCATACTCTACTTCCCCCATTCCCCCACCCCCATTGCCTCTGGTAACAATCAGTTTGTTCTCTATAGTTGAAAGTCTGTTTCATGGTTTCTCTCTCTCCTTTTTTTTCCCTTTGCTCCTTTGTTTTGTTCCTTAAATTCCACATATGACTGAAATCATATGGTAATTGTCTTTCTTTGACTGCCTTATTTCACTTAGCATTATACTCTCTAGCTCTATCTATGTTGTTGCAAATAGCAAGATTTCATTATTTTTTGCAGCTGAATAACATTCCATTGTGTGTGTGTGTGTGTGTGTGTGTGTACTTCTTCTTTATCCAATTCATCCACACTCGGGCTGCTTCTACAGTTCGGCTATTGTAAATAATACAATAAACATAGGGATGCATGTATCCCTTTGAATAGTGTTTTTGTAGTTTTTGGGTAAAAACCCAGCAGTGTGATTCCTGGATTGTGGGATGGTTCTATTTTTAGTTTTTTGAGGAAATTCCGTACTGTTTTCCACAATGGTTGTACCAATTTGCATTCCTACCAACTGCACAAGAGGATTCCTTTTTCTACACATCCTCACCAATACCTGTTTCTTGTGTTGTTGGTTTTAGCCATTCTAATAGATGTGAAGAGATATTTCATTGTAGTTTTGATATGTATTTTCCTGATGGAGAGTGATGTTGAGTATCTTTCCCTGTGTCTGTTGGCCATCTGGATGTCTTCTTAGAGAAATTTCTGTTCATGTCTTCTGCCCATTTTTTAATTGGATTATTTGGGTTTTGGGTGTTGAGTTGTATCAGTTCTTTGTGTATTTTGGATACTAGTCCTTTATCATATATGTCATTTGTAAATATCTTCTCCCATTCAGTAGATTGACTTTTAGTTTTGTTGATATGTCCTTCTCTGTGCAGAAACTTTTTATTTTGATGAAGTCCCAATAGTTTATTTTTGCTTTTATAACTCTTGCCTCAATCAACATATCTAGAAAAACGTTGCTATGGCCAATGTCAGAGAGAGCCGCCTGTGCTCTCTTCAAGAATCTTTATGGTTTCAGGTCTCACATTTATCTCTTTAATCCATTTTGAGTTTGTTTTCATGTATGGTGAAAGAAAACCATGACAAACTACTTAAAGCAAAAATAAAAATAAATGTTGTGCAAATATATGGTTAATTGATTTCTCATAA
Organism: Prionailurus bengalensis; assembly: GCF_016509475.1. Lineage (NCBI taxonomy): Eukaryota > Metazoa > Chordata > Mammalia > Carnivora > Felidae > Prionailurus > Prionailurus bengalensis. Next base: position 16,443,425 of record NC_057355.1, read on the forward strand.
GAGTTCAAATACAATTCATTTGGGCAAGAGAAAGGTGCTGAAATGCCTGGATATTTTTGTGGAAAAAATTACAACTCAACTCCCACCTTACATTATTCATAATAATTTCTTTGAAATGCATCATATACCTAAATGTAAATGCTAAAACTATAAAGCACCTGAAAACAAATATAGAAGAAAATCTGCACGACCTGAGGTAAGCAAAGATTTCTTAGAATACAAACAAGGAACTAAACATAAAAGAAAAAATGATGAATTGGTATTTTGGACTGAGTTCCCTAAAAGGCATAGCCTGAGATCAGGACTCTTGTGTGAGTCATTTATTGAGTGAATGCCTATAAGGGATATCTGTAAAGAAGTAAGCAAAACAGGATAGAACAGAAGAGGAAGCTTAGCAAAGAAGTGGGGTCAGCTGGAGCCCAGCCTCTCCCTGAGCCTACAAGGAGCCCCAGACACAAATGACACTTCAGTGGTATCCCATACAGAAGTCAGGGTACAAGCTTTTTGTACCACCATAACACCCAGTCATTTGAGTAAAGTATTTCAGAAGAGAGCATGATACCCCAGTTATTTCTAGGTAAAATGACTCCCATTGGCTGAGAATAATTCTGAGAAAGCTATTGATGTAAGCCTCCTGCAGCCAACATTTACAATAGCTAGGAATGCATCTATTTACCACTGGATATCATCAAAGTTAAAAATTTCCAATGATCAAAAGGTGTTATTTTAAACAATGATTGGTCAAGTCACATATAGAAAGAAAGTATTTGCAACTTTTCTGTCTCACAAAAGCCTCATACCCAGAATAAAGAATTTCTGCAAACCCAAACAAACAATCCAAGTTTTAAAAATGGGCAAATATCTTACATGCAGAAAACCCTAAATATTCAACAACAACAAAAAAAGCTGTTAGAATTAATCAAGGACTTCAGCAAAGTAGCAAGATACAAGTCAAAACACAAAAATCAGTTGTACTTCCCTACACTAACAATGAAGAATCTAGAAAGTAAATTACAAAAATAATTTCATTTTCAAGAGCACAAAAAGAGTAATACACTTAGGAATTAATTTAACCAAAGAGGTGAAAGACCAGTACAACAAAAACCACAAAACAGCGCTGAAAGAAATGGAAGAGGACATAAATAAATGGGAACACATCCCATGTTCATGGATTGAAAGACTCAATATTGTTAAGATGTCAGTACTAACCACAGCAATCTACAGATTTGGTGCAGTCCCCGCCATAATCGCAATGATATTTTTGCAAACATAGAAAAACCCATCTTAAATTTATATGGGATCTCAAAAAAACCCAGATAGTCAAAACAATCTTGAAAAAGAACAAAGCTGGAGGATTCACACTTCCTCGTTGGAAAACTTACTTTAAAGCTACTGTAATCAAAACAGTGTGGTACTGGCATAAAGATAGACGTAATAGATCAATGGCATAGAATAGAGATCCCAAAAAAATGCTTGCATATATTGTCAAGTGATTTGTGACAAGGGTGCTTAGACTATTCAGAGGGGAAAAGACCATCTTTTCAACAAATGGTGCTGAGAAAACTGTGTATCCACATACAAAAAGGTGAAATCTGACCTTTCCTAACACCATAAACAAAAATTAACTCAAAATTAATCAAAAACTTAAATATAAAACCTAAAACTCTCAGAAATAAATAGGGTATAAGCTTTATAACATGGAATTTGTCAATCACTTCTTGGATTTAACACTAAAGGCAGAGGCAGCAAAAGAAAACACAGATAAATTAGGCTTTATAAAAATTATTTTGTAGGGTGCCTGGATAGCTCACTCAGTTGAATACCAATTCTTGATTTTGGTTCAGGTCGTGATTCCAGGGTCGTGGGATCAAGCCCCATGTCAGGCTCCACCCTGATCATGGAGCCTGCTTAAGATTCTCTCTCCTTCTTCCTCTGCTCTTCTTCCCTTCATTTGAGTGCTCTCTCTCTCTCTCCCTAAAATTAAAGAAAGAAGAAAGAAAGAAAGAAAGAAAGAAAGAAAGAAAGAAAGAAGAAAGAAAGAAAGAAAGAATTTTGTGCATCAGAATGCAGAATCAGCAGAGTAAAAAGGCAATCCGCAGAATGGGAAATATAACGGCAAATCATATATATTATAAAAGGTTAATATCTGGAATGTATTGCAAATACAAACAACTCAACAACAAAAAAAAACATACCACCCAATCCAAAAATGGGCAAAGGACTTTAACAGTTATTTTTCCAAAGAATATGTACAGAGGGCTGATAAGTACATGAAAAGTTGTTCAACATCACGGATCTTTAGGGAAATGCAAATCAAAACTACAATGAGATACTACCTCATACCCAGAAAGTAATAAGGATTGCCAAGAATGTGGAGAAACCGGAACTCCTCTGCACTATTGGTGGGGATATAAAATGGTGTAGCCGTGGTGGAAATGGTATGGTATGCCAGTACCTCAAAAACTTAAAAATAGAATTCCCAGCTAACTCAGCAATTCTACTTCTGGTTTACACCCAAAGTGAAAGCAGGGCTTCAAAGAGGCATTTGGACACCCACGTCCATTGCCGTGTTACTTGCAGTAGCTAAAATGTGGAAGCAACACTATCTACTGTCAGATGAATGGATGAACTAAAGGTGTTTTACACATTCGATAGAATATTATTTAACCTTAGAAAAGAAAGTCTGCGATATGCTGCAACATGGATACATTTTGAGGTCATTATTCTAAGTAAAAAAGTCATAAAAAGGTCAATACTGTATGATTCCACTTATAGGAGGTACTCAGGGTAGTATAATCTGTAGAGATAGAAAGCAGACTAGTGGTGGCCAAGGGCTGGGGGAAGGGGAGAATGGAGAGTTGCTGCCTAATGGGTATAGAATTTCAGTTTTACAAGATGAAAAATTATGGAAATGGATGGTGGTAATAGTTGCACAATGCAGTTAAATACCATAGTACGCTCTCTAAAATAGTGAAGAATGTAACTTTTCTGTCGGGTGCATTTTACTACAACACAAAAACTGGGGGGAGGGGAAGACAAAGGGCTTTTATAGACTAAATTTAAATGACTAAAATTAAATGACTGAGAAAACCAAATGTTAGCAAGCATGTACATCGCACGGAGACTAACACATTGATGGTGTACAACCCCTTTGGAAGCTGGTAGTTTCTAACAAATCTATCTACTTGCCCCCAAGAACCAGTCATTATACTACTAGTAATTATATTATACTATCCTCTCCTCAAGTCAAGATACATGTCCACCAAAAAACTGGTAGAAGAATGTTAGGGGGCGCCTGGGTGGCGCAGTCGGTTAAGCGTCCGACCTCAGCCAGGTCACGATCTCGCGGTCCGTGAGTTCGAGCCCTGCGTCGGGCTCTGGGCTGATGGCTCAGAGCCTGGAGCCTGTTTCCGATTCTGTGTCTCCCTCTCTCTCTGCCCCTCGCCCATTCATGCTCTGTCTCTCTCTGTCCCAAAAATAAATAAACGTTGAAAAAAAAATTTAAAAAAAAAAGAATGTTAGAATGTTCATATCAGTTTTGTTCACAAGAGCCCAAATCCAGAAATAAACCCACTGTCAATCAACAAGTGAATGGATGAATAATCTGTTTTGACAATGTGGAGCCTGCTTGGGAATCTCTTTCTCCCTCTCTCTCCGCCCCTCCCCCACTCGAGCACTCCATCTCTCCCTCTCTCTCTCTCTCTCTCTCTCTCTCTCTCTCAAAATAAATAAATGAGCTTTAAAAAAAAGAAAAACAAAAGATCAGCCTTTGAAAAATTAATTGGGGTGCCTGAGTGGCTCAATCGGTTGAGTGACCGACTTCAGCTCAGGTCATGATCTCACTGTCCGTGAGTTTGAGCCCTGCGTGGGGCTCTGTGCTGACAGCTCAGACCTTGGAGCCTGCTTTGGATTCTGTGTCTCCCTCTCTGTCTCTACCCCTCCCCTGCTTGTGCTCTGTCTCTCTCTGTCTCAAAAATAAATAAACATTAAAAAATTTTTCTTAAATTAACTAACTAATGAATGAATGAATTAAAACATAGTGATACAAAGAGCTCCTGTTACATGCAACAACATGGAGGTAACTCAAAACCATGTTGAATGAAAAAAAGAGAAACACAAAAGTGTCACCATGTACTGATTCTATTATACAAAGTTCAAGAACATTCAAAACTAATCTATAAAGATAGAAATCAGAACAATGGCTGCTTCTAGGGTAAAGCACGGGAACTGACATGAAATGGTCATGGAAGAACTTTATAGGGTGAAGGCAATGTTTCATGTCTTGATTGGGTTACAAGATTATATACATTTGTTAAAATGTACTAAGCTGTACTCTTAATACCTCTGTGTTTTATACTGCAATGTAAACTATACCTCAATAATTTTTATTAGTTTATGTAACTAGAATTCCAAGGAATTAATTGGTTTCAGGAATGTCTGAATCCCAGCGTCCATACAGGGTCATCAGCCTTCTGTCTCTTTCTCGCTCACTCTCTCTCCCTTTTCTGCCCCTTCCCTCCCTCTCTCTCCCTCTCCCTTCCCACCCCTCCAACCCTTTTCCTTTTGCTTGCCTCCTCTTGATTCTGTTTGGCCTTATTCTGGATCAGAACGCTCCACATAGACGTAAGAAAGTTCCCACAATGCCTTTAGGGATTATTACAGAGTTCACAATTCTGGGACTAAAATACTATATTGGCTGAGCTTATTCATGTAAGAGAAGAAACTCAGCGCACTGTAATTTTAATTTTAATTGTGCTTCATAGCTAATTGGCTGTTCTACTGAAGTTGTTTCTTGGCAAACCAAATCTTAGAGTAGGCACTAGTCATGGCTTTTCTGATCCATGTTGGTAAGGTACCAATTTGGAAATGCTCTCAGCCAGTTTAAGAGAATACTCACCTTTGATTTAGGACTGCTCATTTATCTGGACATTTATTGCTGTTTTCCTAAAAGTCCAGATAAGCCTTGAACATATCACAGCTGGGGGTTTTGAGACAGACCCATTATTGATTCTGCTCGTTGAAGAGGTCACATTGAGAAAATGGAACCAAACCTGGGTGGGAAAAGAAATGACTTGGAGTTTCACTCCAGATGGAACCATACTACGTAACCAAAAGTACAGTTTTGTCTTTCACTCCACTCCATTTACCAATTTGGATTGATTTCTACATGGTTCTTCTTCCTGTAAAAGTTCAATGAAGTCTTTCTGGAAACCATTTGCTCTACTGTATCCAAATAAAATTGTCAGAAAATTTTCTTCCTGAGCCTTCAGCCAGCTGGGGATGGGCTCTTTTTTTTTCAATATTCTTTTTTTTTTTAAATAAAAGCTAATTCCTACATTTGCTCTTTACATTTTTTAACTCAGAAAAACTTACCCGCCTAAAGTTCCTTGTTTGACTTCATTTCTTCCCATCTTCTACCTTTAATTGGAGGGCTCAAGATGAGGACTCAAGGAAGTGAGAGTTCACACACATGTTTATACTAGTCTCTGTCTGACTACAGCCTGCAGGCTAAATTTGTTTTTGTCAATAAGGTTTTAGTGGAGTACAGCCTCATCCATTTCTTTACAGATTATGTTAGCTTCTTTCATGTAATTATGGCAGAAATTAGTTGAAAGTGGGATGGCATGCCCACAAAATCTAAAATAGTTGCTATCTGGCCCTCAAACAAAGGCCATGCCTCACATACACCAGTACCTACTCATGCTCTCTCTCCTCCATAACACTGAATCTTGAACATTGTCCTTGGAATGAAGAGATCTATCAGGAGCCTAGCAAAATAAACTAAGTCATATGGAGTCCTGCATATCTCTTTAACATAAACATTATTGATACAAAAAAAGTGTGTTATGGAGAGGGTCAACCCCAATATCAGCTAACCTTGGGATTTTGTTCTGCTATCAATGCCTTAAAGACACTCAAAGACAGAGCATGCCGGAAATTCTCCAACCCATTTAGCCACCCATTCGACCTTCACCTCTCCATCAGACCTCAGTGGAAGTTAAATTTTTGTCTAGGTGTAAACGTGTTCTAATGTATAGATGAGCTCTCAGAAAAGGTTCCCTTGAATCTCCTGTGAGGGTAACAATAGGAATTGTGTAGGAAAAAATCCCTAAAGGGATATTTTTTGACCAAGGAAACGACCATGAGATGTCAACCAATAGCTTGGCAATGGAAAACTGGAGTGGGAAGAAATCTGCATATGAAAGATCCAGAAGAATGAGGGACTCACCATGGAGGCTCAGAGAATTCAAGAGTTGTTCCACCCTAGAGTCATTATGTGCGCAAGAGTAGGAAGAAGTGGTGCAAGATAGACTCCTGCCCAGATGTCTAGATACAGGTCCCAGAGAAGAGGCAGTAAGCAAGTAAGCAGCAGCATCTGAGTGCTCCCCTCAGAGATGATGACTGAGGACTGCCCACCCTCTCTCTTCTGAGATGAATGACCCCAAACAATTGGCAGAGCTGTGCACAGCTCAACCGTTGACACCAACTGATGTTCCGACAGGCTGTGCACCATCATCACCTCCATCAAAGTCAAAACACAGTAGAGACCCCTGCCCGGTTCCCAGTCCTCTTTCCCTCCCCCCAGATAACTTGGCGTTTATCATGCCCATGTATTTTTTCATACTTAATACATCGGAGTCAACAAATAATATTGGTTTTGTATTTTAATTTAAATACATTTACGGCATTGTATGTTTCATTCTACATCTTGACATTTCCACACTGTATAGTTTAAGGCGTTATGGATTGCTTTGTTTGTTTTTTAAGAATACGATGTTCATTGGTATGTTCATGGTCTATTTGTTTTGGTTGCTATGTACTGTCCCATCCATTATGAAAAATATTCATGTTACTTACAAACTACAAACACTGCCCTGTGGACATTTTGTCCTCCTATCTACGTGCCATGGGCAAGAGTTTCCCTGAAGCATATACACCATTCAATTCCCTGTTTTCTGTGGAGTTTGAGCATTTTATCATATCATCATTGGCCATTCAGATTTCTTCCTCAGGGATCAATCTGTTGTATTTATTTATTTATTTATTTATCTATCTATCTATCTATGTATCTATCTTATTTTTTTAATTTACATCCAAATTAATTAGCATCTAGTGCAACAATGATTTCAGGAGTAGATTCCTTAATGCCTCTTACCCATTTAGCCCATCCCCCCTCCCACAACCCCTCCTGTAACCCTCAGTTTGTTCTCCATATTGAAGAGTCTCATGTTTTGTCCCCCTCCCTGTTTTTATATTATTTTTGTTTCCCTTCCCTCATGTTCATCTGTTCTGAGTCTTAAAGTCCTCATATGAGTGAAGTCACATGATAGTTGTCTTTCTCTGACTAATTTCACTTAGCGTAATACCCTCCAGTTCCATCCACGTAGTTGCAAATGGCAAGATTTCATTCTTTTTGATTGCCAATATATAATACTCCATCCACCAGTGGAAATTTGGGCTCTTTCCATACTTTGGCTATTGTTTATAGTGCTGCTATAAACATTAGGGTACATGTGTCCCTTCGAAACAGCACATCTGTATCCCTTGGATAAATACCTTGTAATGCAATTGCTGGGTCATAGGGTAGTTTTATTTTTAACTTTTTGAGGAACCTCCATACTGTTTTTCTTAGTGGCTGCACCAGCTTGCATTCCCACCAACAATGCAAAAGAGATCCTCTTTCTCTGCGTCCTCGCCAACATCTGTTGTTGTTTTTGTTCCTGCTTAATACTAGATATTTCACATATAACCTGACCACTAATCGTCGACTAGTGTTTTGTGTCGCAAATATTTTTTTGCCAACCTGAGGCTCTTCCTTCAACTTTTATTGGTGGCTTTGTCATACTGAGGTTTATAATTTTGGTGAGTCAGACTACCCCAATTCTTATTATCTGTATTTTCTTTATCTTACCGAAGAAAAAGTTTTCTATACCAAGTTGATGAACAGATTACTCTGTATTTTTGCAAAGTTTCGGAGTTTTGTTTTTCAAGGTTATATCTGTAATCCATTTGAAAGTACCATCACGTCCAGTCATTGTTGCCATGTGGACATCCAGTGGTCCCAATGCTAAATATGACATGGCCCATCATTTCCACAATAATTTATTGTACTACTTCTGTCATAGATCATGCCCATGTATATTCCTGGGTATGCTGCTGGGATACCTATTGTTAGTATATTTATTCCAATATTTTAGAATCTGTCCAATTTAACAACAACAAAAAATATCCTTGGTGGATTTTAGCTGACATCTAATTTGCTCTATAAACTTAGCTTAATAGGATTCAAATATATATACAGCTAAAACATTCCATAGAAGAACATAATAATTTCTCTTAATTTAGAATTTTTAAATTTTTTTTAATGTTTTTGGCTTACTTTTGAGAGCAGGGGAGGAGCAGAGAGAGAGGGAAACAGAGGATCTGAACAGGGCTCCACGCTGATAGTGGCAAACCCAATGAGGGGCTCAAACTCACAAACTGTGAGATCATGACCTGAACCAAAGACAGACGTTCAATTGACTGAGCTACCCAGAAGCCTCTAGAATTTTTTTTGTTAGATATAGTGCTAAGAAACTCACTGGTTTTTCTGGGTATATAGCACACATTTGATTTTGTGTTATTATTGTTATGATAATTTTACAGCTAACCAACTGGTCAAACTTCCTTATTTATCTCAATAGTTTACATAGATTGTTTTGTATTTTTTAAATGTTTATTTATTTATTTTCAGAGAGAGAGAGAGAGAGAAAGTGGTGGGGGTGGGGGACAGAAAGAGAGGGAAAGGGAGAATCCCAAGCAGGCTCCATGCTTTCAGGGTAGAACCCGACACGGGGCTCAATCCAACAAACAGTTATATCATGACCTGAGCTGAAATCAAAGAGTCAGACGCTTAACCAACTGAGCCATCCAAGTATCCCAATTGTTTTGTATTTGTATACAGAAACTTATATTGTCTATGAACTTGAATTCTTTCTTTTTAATATTAAAATGGATGTCTTCTAGTATTTTTGTGTTATCTAAAATCTCCAACACACGTTGAATACTAGCATTAATAGTAGATATCCTTGGGGTGCCTGGGTGGCTCAGTCGGTTGAGCATCTGACTCTTGATTTTGGCTCGGGTCATGATCCTAGGGTCATGGAGTCAATCCCCGTGTTGGGCTCAGTGCTGAGTGTAGAGCCTGCTTAACATTCTCTCTCTCCCTCTGCCCCTCTCCCTCACTTGTGTGCTCTCTCTCTCTCTCTAAAATTAAAAAAAAAAAGAAAAAAATGGTAGATATCCTTTTCTTGTTCTTGATCTTAAATTAATAAGTCTTAAATATTTTATTTACTTTGTAGTATTAATATAAACTAGTTTTTACTGGAATCCTTTTTTAATATTGAGGTGTAATTGACATACAGTATTATATTAGCTTCAGGTGTACAACATAGTAATTTGATACTTGTATACATGGTAAAATGGTCACCACAATAATTTCAGTTATGTAAGTCTGTCATTCTACAAAGTTAATCTAACATTATTGACTATATTCCCCATGCTGTACATTATATCCCCGTGACTTATTTATTTTATAGCTAGAATTTGACACTGCTTAATACACTTCACCTATACCACTCCTTCCCCCCATCTTAACCCTCCTCCCCTTGGGCAACCCCCAATCCTTTCTCACTATCTATGAGTCTGTTTTCTTTTTTTTTTTTTGTATTTTTTTTTGTTGCTTTTTAGATTCCACATATAAGTGAAATCATTTATCTTTCTCTAACTTATTTCACCTAGGATAACACCCTGAAGGTCTGTCCATGTTGTCACAAATGGCAAGATTTCGTTCTTTTTTTATGGCTGAGTATATAGCAAATATATGTGTATATATATAATTATAATTATATCTATAGATATAATTATAGATATAGATATAGATATATAGACCACTATTTCTTTATCCATTCATTCACTGACGGACACTTAAATTGTTTCCATATCTTGGCTTTTGTAAGTAATGCCACAGTAAACGTAGGGATGCATGTATCTTTTCAAATCGGTGTCTTTGTTTTGTTTGTTTGTTTGTTTGTTTTCAAATAGATGCCCGGTAGTAGAATTGCTGGATCATATGGTAGCTTTGCTTTTAATCTTTTCAGGAATCACCACACTGCTTTCCACAGTGACTGCATCAATGTCCATTCCCACCAAGAGTGCACAAAAGTTCCCTTTCCTCCACCTCCTCATCAACCCTTGTTATTTCTTGTCTTTTCGATAATAACCATTCTGACAGGTGTAAGGTGATCCAAGGAGAGGACTCTCATTTAACACCTACTTCCAGGTTCATTGGAAGCCAGAGCTGCAGGCAGTAGCTTTTAAAGTATGCAAATATATACAGACTGTGGAACCCCAGTCATAATCTCTGCTAGCCTTCAGAATGGGAGAACTGGAGGTGTCTCCTGGGTGACAGTTACAAAACTCAACCCTCCAGAGGAGTATATAAGCTCCTTTCTGGGAAGTCTTGTTGAGCAAGGCCAAGGGGATGCCCAAGGATGGTACTTGTTTCCTGGGAGCACCTCCTTAGCTTAGATAGGTAGAAAACCTGAAGCCTCTCCCTTTGGCTGACGGTCTAGGCTGAGTAAATAGGCCTTTGTCTCAGGAAAACCAAGGTTGTGATTCAGTCTGTTGTTTGTGCAGCGCCATGAGGCTGGTAGCCTGCCAAGAGCTGTCTTTCTGATTGTTGTAGTCCCATGGAGCTCTGGAAACCAGCCCCCTAGCCCACCAGAACAAGGTGATCAAGGTGTCCCCTGTGTGGATTGTGCTCATAGGCTTTAGCGAGGGAAGTCTGTGATCAGTCATGCTTGCTGGCCCCAGCCAGGGAGCTCGGGAGTGTAACAACCATTCCCACTTTCTGGCCTCAGCAAGTGCCATGACCACTGGCCCGTACCCATCTCAGCAAGGAGGCAGGAGGGTGCCTTGTCCAAGTATGTCCAACCCATCCAAGCTGGTTATATGGAGAGAGTAACAATGGCATCATTCAGTACCTCCAGCTCTGGGGAGTGTCTCAACTGTCCTCCACCCTTCTGGCCAATGACCCCAGATCAGCAAATGAATCTCCTTCACATAGAGCCTAGGTGCTCAAACTGCTGGGGTTTTTTTTCCCACTGGGTCTTGGGGTGAGCAAGACCACAGGGGAGGCCTCCAGGAGGGGAGTCTCAGTTTCCTATAACACTTTGGGACCCCCAAATGACAGCTCTGTTCGCTTTCCGAGCCAGCAATCCTGGGGGCTCATTTCTGTGGTCCAGACCCTAGGGGCTGGGTGCCTGATGTGGGGCACCCACTCCTTACTCCTCTAGGAGCAATGCCTGTTTGTTGAGACACCTTCTTATTGTGTGTTGCCGGGCTAGAAATGGGGATCTTTTCAAAACTATAACTCTGCCTCTCCCACCCATCTCGATGTGCTTCTTTTATCTTTTGTTATACAGAGGAGTTCATCTCGTTTTCAGACCTTTTGAGGAGGGAAATTATTCATATGTAGCTACAGATTTGATGTGTCTGTGGGAGGAGATGAGTTCAGAAAGTTTCAGCACCCACATCTTGGACCCCTTTCAACTCAGTAGAAACCATTTAACCAAGTAAAGAAGTGCCTTGACATTTACAGGGGACTAAACGTTTTTTTTTTTTTATCAAAAATGGTGTTGAATTTTATCTCATATTTTTTATTAGGTGCTAAGAAACCTCCACTGAGATTTTAATATGTTTTTCATTAATCTGACAGTAATCACGTTAATAAATATTCCACCACCACCACATCCTTTCAACCCTGGGTTAAACTCTACTGCTTTATGCAATATTATTTTTAATTCATTGCTGTATTGTTTTGTTAATATTTTACATAGTGCTTTTACTTCTATACTTATTAGTGAATTATACTACCTTTACTTATATTTAACAGCAAGATTATGTTGGCTTCTTAAAATGAGTTGAACAGCAACAGCTTTGCTTTGTGTTTAGTTTCTGAATTATTTCAAATATAAACGTCAAATTTTTCCTTGAAGTTCTGGTACACTTACCTGTAAAACCATCTGAGCCTGATGCCTTTAGTGATTCTTTTCTTTCTTTGTTTTTTATTCTATCTTTTTTTTAAGTTTATTTATTTGTTTTAACAGAAAGACAGAGCCTGAGCAGGGTAGGGGCAGAGAGAGAGGGGCAGAGAGAATCCCGAGCAGGCTCTATGCTCACAGCACGAAGCCCCATGCAGGGCTAGGACCCATGAACTGCGAGATCATGACCTGAGCTGAAATCAAGAGCTGGATGTTTCACCGACTGAGTCACCTAGGCACCCCTGATTTTTGTTTCAATTTTATTTTCCCCTTCCATTTTTTTTAAAAAGTCTGTCCTTGATGTAAGAAATTCTTCACTTGTGTTGGCTTAGTCATTTTTAGGCTTTTTTTATTTCCTAAAATAAGCACTTAATATTCACATTTCATTCTAAAATACTCCTCTGGCTACATTTATAGGTTTTGTTGCCTAAAACTATTCTTGTTGCTTGGTTCCTTATTTCTAAATACTTCAGTGATTTCTATTTTTATTTCTCCTATAACTCGTATGTTATTAAGAAGTGTGTTTTACATTTTACATTAGTGTTTATGATAGGCAGAGTTGAAGATGTCCTTCAGCGACCCCACCTCCTGGTATACATGCTTTTCTGTAGTCCCCTCCCTTTGAGTGTGGCTTCTAGAACTCCTCTTCAAGAATCCCCTTCTAATAAATATATTATGGAAAAATGATAGAATAGCCCTTCTGAGGTTAGGTTACAATCAGACTGCCTTCTGTCTTGAGCACTCACTCTCTCTTGCTTGCTTACTTGCTTGCTCACTCTGAAGGAAGCCAGGTGCCATTTTGGGAGTTGCTGTTCATGCGGCCTACATGGCAAGAAACTGAGAGAAGCTTCTAGCAACTGACTCCCGCCAATAACCATGTGAATGAGTTTGGAAGTAAATTCTCCCCAGACCTTGAGGTAACTGCAGTCCTAGCAGTGTGATTACAGTTTCTTGAAAGAATTTGAGTCAAGACCTCCAAAAGCTGTGCCTGGATTTATAGAAACTGTGAGATAAGAAATGTTTGTTGTTTTAAACACCAAATGTTGATCTGATTTGTTACACAGCAATTTTGGTTTGTGAAAGTGGAATGCTGCTATAATGAAAAACTGAAAATATGGGACTGGTTTTAGAACCACAGAGTGAGTTTTGTGGAGGGTGTTCATAAAAGCTTGAAGTGCCTTGGACACGTTATACCTAGAATTGTGAACTTCGAGGACACAGCAGATGGAAAACCCAAAAGACATAAAGAGGTAATAACTGAATGGTTTATTCTACTTCAATTCATAAACAAAGAAATAATTTATACCTGCTAATACAAGTATCTTTGACCTTCCACAATGGTAATCACTATCAATAACATATATAATTATTGACTACATATTACTAATGTGCTCTTGCTAATTTCAAAGCTTGTAATCAAATGTAGGTTTTCTAGAAAAACTGAGAAGTTTGAAAACCCTGTAATTTGATCTTGACAGCTTCCAAATATTTAAGGACCTTGGATGAGACTGGTGTTGATATTAACAAATATAAACTTTTGACATTGTGTAATGAAATGTGTTAATATTTGGATGACCTGCATAACTTCATGATCCAATTTTTTTCCCAAAACGCAATGTATGATGTTACAAAATCATGCATGGGTCAAAGAACCATTTAAAGTATAAGATAGGATACTGGATGTTAATATAGCAGAATTTGAAAATTTCACCAATATATTATCAAAACACCATATCCAAAAATATGTCTAAAGCCTGTTAAAAAGTCTCCTCTTTTCTAACTACATATAGCTGAAAAGGAATATGTAATTCCTTTACACATTTCAACTGAAACTATATATCACAACTGATTGAATGCAGAAACAGTATTGAGACTCTTGCTGACTTTTGTAAGGCCAAACTCTAAGTAAATTTTTTTTTAATTTTTTTTTCAACGTTTATTTATTTTTGGGACAGAGAGAGACAGAGCATGAACGGGGGGTGGGGGGGCAGAGAGAGAGGGAGACACAGAATCGGAAACAGGCTCCAGGCTCTGAGCCATCAGCCCAGAGCCAGACGCAGGGCTCGAACTCATGGACCGTGAGATCGTGACCTGGCTGAAGTTGGACGCTTAACCGACTGCGCCACCCAGGCGCCCCTCTAAGTAAATTTTTAAGTGTAAAGCAATGTAACTGTTATTGTGTATTTTTTTTAATTTTGGAAAATACAGCTATTTTCATAAAAATAAATTATTTAACATTAACGAGTCATTGTTACTTTTAAATGAGTTAATAGTTAATTAAATATTAAAATGTTCAGATTGATTTCTATCATAGTAAATATCAACAGATAAAATCCACTTCAAGGAAAGAACTTTGCAGATGTCACTAATTTTTAAGAGTGTAGGGTATCCTAAGACCAACATTTTTAGAACTCTTATATTAGCATATTAACGACCATGAAGAGTCCAGTGATGTAAAAACTTTCTTAACTTTTTGTTAGAGCCCAGTGTTTTCCAAATTTTCCTAAATTCTCCTTCAAATGATATCTCTTCACCTCTAGCAATATATATTCTGTAAGATAGAGTTTTAAATTGTGTTGCATAGAAAATAGACGGAACCCTGTGATTCTTAAATCGCTAATCTTCAAAACCCAGATATCTTCGCAAAAAAAATTCCTCCTTTAGTTCCATCATTTCCCCCAGAGAGTCTTCATGCTGTCAGCCAAAAGAGAATTTGTGATGCATACTGTCTTTTGTCTACTTGTGTAGTAAAGAATTTAGCCTTGACCAAAGAGAGGTCCGGCCTTTGCCCTTGGCTTCTGAGAAGTAATCTCTAAGCCCCTGGAAAGTCATGCCTGATAGGAGTTGTTTTCTTAGAGGCCTTGTTTCACACTGGATAGTCTAACAACGTGACTTAGGTTGGGCCTGATTGCACTAGAAAGACAAAACAATGTGATTTAGAATGGAGGCTTTGGGTCACACCCAGAGGGACTGGAGACTGGGGACTGAAGTCGGCTACATGGGCAGCCTTTCATGCCTACATAATGGAGTCCAAATAAAACCTCCAGACTCCAGGATTCAGGTGAGATTCCCTGGCTAACGGTATTTGTGCACGTTGGCACACATCAATCCCAGGAGAGTAATTCTTTCCTGACTCCATGGACAGAAGACAATGGAGCGACACATCCAGTACATCCCCGGGCTCTACCTTACATGCTTCTCTCCCTGGCTAATTTCAATCTGTATTTTTTCCTTGTAATCAATCAGAACCATGAGAATAATGGTTCTCCGTAAGTTTTATGGCTTTTTCTAGTGAATTCGTGAACTTGAGAGGGGCTTGGGGAAGCCCTCAAACTTGTAATTGGTGTCAGAAGTCAGAGTGGTGTTGGGTAGACCGGTCCCTGTAGCTTTGCAGTTGGCTAAACTCTTTTGCACCACCCAGACGTAGTCCTCCACTTCTTTGTAAAATAAAGAAAGAAAAAGAAGAAGAAAATTATTTTGTTCACATAGCCATGGAGACTTATTGATCTCAAAGACAGCAGATCTCTTTTTCAATGTTCAGTGTGATCTAGACTAGATATCAGTAATCCCTTTCCCATTGGCCAGTGATGAGTCTGGTGGTAGCTGTGGGTCCTACAATGAGATACAAGTAAAGTCTTATAAGTGAAGCTTAAAGAAAAGCCTTTATTTTGTTATGTCACAATGCAGATGTAATACCTAGAGTTGTAGCAGCATTCTTGAAACCATTGGGCAATAAACCCAGAGATGAAAGCTAAGATGACAAGAATAGCAGAGGAGAAAGTCAGAAAGAGGCTTAAAAGAGCTGTGTGAGGTGGGTGGATGTACTAAAAACAAAAAACAAAAAAAAAAAAACACCATTTGTCTCAATTGACTACTAGGATGTATATTAAACATGTTTACAACCTGCTTCAATAAGCAAGTCCTCTGTTTTGTTATGGAATGTTCTTCATTAAACCTTTTTTTTTACATAAAATATTAGCTTAGAAAAAAAGATGTTAAAAAAAGTATCTAACATGAGCATTTTCCCTCTCAAAATATAGTTGCATGTCTATCAGATCTAAAATATACAGCCAGAATGGCAAAGCAAAATTATTAAGTGAAAGGAAAATGTGAAGTCTTAGTGAACCAGTTAACAAGGGACCGGAAAGGGGGGCAACATGTTATTATTATCAAAGAATAATTTATGTTAAGTTTATGAAAATTGCTAAGCTGTAAAATGAATGTACAAATGAGAATTTACTTAAGAGACTACCCAAGTGCATTAAGAGTCACTTGAGTTCTCTCTTAACCTTAAGCATAGTTTCTTCAAGTCTGAATTGTTCTTGCCTCTCTTCTAATTTGCTTCTCATTTTCTCCCACCTAAGGCAGCTATGCCCAAATGTCAAGCAAACTAGGTTTGGAAATCTGACATTTGTTTGGCATGATCCGTCCTGGGTTTTCTCAATGCCACGTGAATGGTCTGCTGGAGCCTCAGTATGGCCTTCTAGTTGGTGGCGATCTCAAGAGGTGAGCTGGAAACAGGAGGGATTGAAGGAATGAGTCCACTCTCTTGCTCACTCTGCCCTCATCGAGCTGTGGGATCTTGGGTGAGTCTCAGGCCATTTCTGCTTATAATTGATGAATGGGGGAGAAACACCACTGGCTGGTAGCGATCCCCCATCTCTCTCTAAAAGTTACATTTGAAACTGCTATAAAAATTCTCAAAAACTCTAAATATAACTAACATTTTTATTAATGGTCCATTTTTATAATGGTCTAAATATAACTAACCATTTTATTAATGGTCCAGGTTTTTATAAACACCTATCCAAGAATTTTGGCACTCGGGCAAAATTTGAAAAGCAGTATGCATTTGGAATCGTCCCCAGATCTAGGAATTGCCTATGTTTCAACTCTTACACTCTGCCCTTCATCTAAATACATCCTCTAAGAAAAAATAACATATAATATACTCTAACTTTAGAGTGACAATAAAAA
This sequence comes from Prionailurus bengalensis, assembly GCF_016509475.1. Taxonomy (NCBI): domain Eukaryota; kingdom Metazoa; phylum Chordata; class Mammalia; order Carnivora; family Felidae; genus Prionailurus; species Prionailurus bengalensis. The sequence goes on from NC_057355.1 coordinate 16,460,485, forward strand.
GTTAGGAATATGCTGCTGAAGACAATTGCTGAATATTAGAATTAAGTTCAAGAAGAATGAATGCCAGATTGGCTGAAGTAGGATGTCCAAAGCCAAAGGTAGCTGTTGAGATGATTAAAACAAAGACATAGAGCCAAGTAGAGGTTAGAAAATTAAGGAACCAACAGGGCAGAGAAGCAGATTATAGGGGATACAATGTGAAGTGGCCCATTTAAAGGATGGCTGAGTGTTTACATAATTCTACAAAGACTTCTATGGGCAGTTGAGGCCCATTTGCAAATTTTGACCCCGCTGAGTCTCAAGACATGAGATCTGGATTATAATTATTTCTGTTCTATCAGGATTGATAGTCTGCATTTAAGTTCTCAAGAGCATCATGTATATAAGGGCATCTGTGTCTACATAAGAATGAGTTGCATTGTTAGGAAGATGTACAAATTTCATAAAAGGAGATATACATAGTTTCTGAGTAAGAAGTATGGCCACCAAAGGGTCCAACTCTCAAAATTCTGGAGTAGAAGCCTGATAAGAGGCACAGAGAAGTAGGGTGGGATGAGGAGGGCAGAACAAAGGACACCTTCTGTGCGTTGGATTAATGAGGCTGTTGGACTTGGAGCCCCTCATCAACTGTCCATATCTGAAACTGCCATGAATATAACTAGAACGCCAGGGACAGATTTAGGAAGAGAAGAGAATCATGACAATCTGTGATTCAGTTGTGATTCCTCAAGCCAAGGAGACAAAGTCACTCTTCCTTGACTTAACCCAAATTAACAGAACTTATCATGGGGACTGGTCCCAGGTTGCCCAGCAGAAACCCAGAGAAACTTTCCAAATCCACAAATTCCCGAGACCACACCACCCCACACCAACTGAATCTGGATCTCCACAAAGAAACCTATGAATCAGGGTACTACTGAATGAAAGTAAAAGAAGACCCGTCTTACAGTGACTTAAATAAGATGGGTGATTATCTCACACAAGTAACTCAGAAGAGCTGTTCAGGGATGACCAACAAAACAACTCAGCAACATGGTGAGAGACCCAAGTACTTTCCGCACTACCTTCTGCGCTGTGTTGCTTTTTCTCTGCGTGGCAACCTCAGACTGGCCCCTCATGGTGACACAAGGGTTACTGCAGCTCCTATCTACACGACCACAACCAGGCCATGTTCCTTGGTCCTCAGTTTCCCCATTTGACTTACCCTCACTCCCCTTTGGCCAGAATTGCATCACAAATCCCTTCCTAGATAACCCCTGGTTATTCAATAGAATTAGCATAATTTGTAACTATATAAGATTCCCCATCCCGGATTGGGGCAGAACCCAGTCTCATCTGACGTATATAGCTGCCTTGTTACCAAGTCGTGCTGTGGCGAGGTATCAGTTGGATAGGCGACCAAAAATGTCCATAATAACCTGCATTTTTTAAAGGTCCCCTGGTAAATTTTAGGCAGCACAGTTCTGTAAACAAGCCATTTCTTGAGTTCCTTAATTTCATTAGGCTGGATTTCGCTGCGTGATTAAATACTTAAGAGCAAAGGGTTGCAGAGTGGTCCTTTCTCCTATCCTGCACAGAACCCCACACCAATCCAGAATATGATTCATTTAGGAAGACCAGGGGGTATGACTGCTGTCCTGGTCGGTGACGGCTGCCTTCAGTGAAGGTGGCGTGGCCCTCAAACAATGCTACAAGCAGAGAATACAAAATAAAGGTTAGAGGCACCTGTTTCATTAGTACCCTGGGAGACCATTTTGTCGCTCCCACAAATATTGGGATTGGGGTGTGGGGACACTGCGAGACAACAGAAGTCCCCGGGGGTGGATTGGCGCAAGAGCAGAAAATACAAAGCTTATTGAGACGCATCTGCTTCAAGAGCAAGAGATCGTCTGGGACATTTTAGGAAGACAGACCAATAGATGCATGATACCTGGATGAATAAACAGCAAGTCTTCGTTATTGCAGATTCTAAATTTGCCATCTTTCCTACTTGTTAACATTGATGTGGAACCCCCAAATCAATACCCGTGGCACTTTTGTAGTCATTTGTGGTTTGGGGCAAAGTGACAAAAACTTGGAGTCACCTGACACCTGACCTGACAGTGACTCTACCTTCTTGTCAGCTCTCATACTGCAAACGAGTGTCCTTTTCACCCTCGATCTCACTAGTTTTTGTACTTGTGCGCCTTCCTTTGGTAGATCGCATTGTTTAAAATGCCCTCCAAGCACAGTGCTGAGGTTCTGAGCAGTGTTCCTACGTGCAAGAAGGCTGTCCTGTGCTTCATGGAGGAAATATGGGTGCTCTATAAGCTTCACTCAGTCACGATAACTGTTAGTCGTGAGTGCAATGTTATCAAATAAACTATCTGTTGAATAAGATTTTTTTTAATGTTTATTTATTTTGAGAGAGAGAGAGAGCATGTGTGCATGAGTGGGCTTGGGGCAGAGAGAGAGAGGGAGAGAGAGAGAATCCCAAGCAGGCTCCACACTGTCAGCACAGAGCCCAACACGGGGCTCGATACCACAAACCGTGAGATCATGACCTGAGCCGAAATCAACAGCTGGACACAACCAACTGAGCCACCCAGGCGCCCCTGTTAAATACGATTTTTTTAGACAAAAACACATATAAAAGAAGCTGTCTATTGATTGGTTGACAAAACTGTGACCAGAGACTCACAGGAACCCAACTCTGTATGTCCCTTAGGGGCAAGGGTTCTGCATTTGCCAAGTGTTCACACTTTATAGAACATACTACCATAAACAATGCAAATTGACTGTATGTGAGTGTGTGTGTGTGTGTGTAATATTAATTATATATAAATGATATATAATTTACTACATATAATCTTAATTAATAATTGTAAAAATATTGTATATAATAAATATAATAATGAGAATTGACTGCATATATGTATACACAATCTCTCTAGAAGAATTTTTCTTTTTCATGCAGCATTATAATCCCTTTGCATTTCCCTGCAGTACCTCTGCAGTGTCGATATATATAACCTTCTTATATGCGAGGGTCCAGAATTTCATATAAGGGGTTGGCTAGATGGGTTCTGGGTGCACAAAGAACAACAACAACAAAAAGAATGCTGTATTAGATAACCCAAAGACAATAACTAGAAGGGAAATGAGAAGTGGTTGTGGATATTGGAACGTAGGGGCAAGGCGAGAGGCTCCCTGGTGCCCAGGCTCTGAGCTCCAATGAGAGAACACTGCTTGAGGGGCTCAAACCTTTCCCACAGGCATACCGGGGCTGCCTCTCTCCGAGGCAAGTGACGTCAAGGGGGCAGGAAACTGCATTGTTGGAGTAACACTGAAATGGACAAGAGGCAAACAGGCAAGACCCAGCCGGTGCTTCCTTCTCCGGCCTTGCCAGGCCTCTCTACCGCCTCCTACTGGCAGAGCCTATAACAGGGGCTTTCAGGGGACGCGGATAAAGCAGAAATATGGTTTTAGTCTCCCTCTCAGGATCACAGAAGGCAGGGTTAAGGCTGACCGTATGCAAAGGACTGGCATTGCATTAATCTCCTTCCCGTCACATCCAATAATGTATATGCAGGGAAACATTATTCTAGTCCAAATTCACTCAAGAGACATCCTAAGTTATATATTACTATCTGCTCTTGGAGTAGGTGGCACCGAGCATTTTGAAAAAAAAAAAAAAAAGAGAGAGAAAGAAAGAAAAACCAAAAAAACCACATCTTAAGATACACAAGAATGTTGGCCTAATGATTACTCTTACATAGTCATTCTAAATTATGATCTCTTCATTAACTCAGAAATGTAATCGATCCATTTCTGATACGCCTGCTATTAGTTTATAGGGCACTAAAAAAATTAAGTAAATAGAGAGAGATCACAGTGCATTTACCTTCTTCTGTGTGTGTCTCATACCGGCCTTCGGGCAGAACTAGTACAGTTCTGATCTGAAACACGAGAAAACAGAATAAGTAAACATACATCATATTTCAGAGAATACTAGTCTTGGGTTTACTCTGCATTTTCTAACACTGTTTCTTACATGTGGGTTTAACATCTTTTAGTCAAGGGACTCCTGGGTGGCTCAGTCAGCTGAGCATCTGACTTCAGCTCAGGTCATGTTCTCCGGGTTCCTGAGTTCGAGCCCCATGTAGGGCTCTGGGCTGACAGCGCAGAGCCTGGAACCTGCTTCGGATTCTGTGTCTCCATGTCTCGCTGCCCCCTCCCCTGCTTGTTCTCTCTCTCTCTCAAAAATAAAAAAAGTTAAAAAATAGTAATAATAAAAAATAAAATCTTTTCGTCGATGAAAAAGTGAGTATTTTCTGTTAAGTAACTATATCTGTAAGCTCTTGTCCTGTTAAGCTATAAAAATACGGTAGGAAAGAAGTGAAGAAATTTACCCATGCTATGATCTTTATTAGCATTTCATCTCCTGAATAATTAAAAGATTGATTATGTTTTGTCAGCGATTGAGACAAAGGTTGCATCTGAAGAGAAGAGAGGATTTCATTTTCCAACTCTACTGCTTACTTATCAGCTTCCATAGAGGAAATTTGCAAAACAATACTGAATACATGGCTGCACATCAGGTCCTTTGTGATTGGGACGCTGACTCTCCCCTTTGAAGTGTCCATAAAGATCATCTTTCATAGGGGCCACAATAGAAGGGAGAAGCGTATAACTGAAAGAGGAAATAACTGGACGGTGTCTTTTTTACTCTGTGAATTGATTTCCTCCCCCTATGTATCACAATGCTACGAAAGACTAGGAGTCAGAGATATGAGCGGAAAAACAGAGAGAAAAACTACTTTGTCAGCCTCTTTAGCAATGTTGAGGTACTTATTCATTTTTCTCCAGTATTAAATGAAAAAAAAAAGAGAATATCCTTGCTTGGAACTCACTCCACCCCCATATTCCACCCCACCAGAAAAACTTACGAACAGAGAGGCTTTGTCATTATAGACACACACACACACACACACACACACACACACAGAGCAAATTTTGTTGCACCGCAGGGTGATTCCCTGCCCTCTAAAGCTGACTGGCAAAGAGGTTTTATCCACCAAGACCTTAAAGGAGCAGGTGAACTCAAGCAACTCTTGGCCAGTGGGATGGGGTTTGGTACCTGAGTGCAAGTTGCCTTCTCACGTACAATATTAATTCTTTCTTTACTCTTGGAATGTGTAGTATGTTCTGTGTAAAGGGGCAGTTAGTGCTTGCCTCTGCTGTAAAGATTCCTTCATTAAAACTCTGAATCAACTCTTGCCAAGGGAAGAAAATGGAAGTCTAGCCTGGAGGTGGAACAGGGAAGCAGGCTGTTTAGTTAGAATGTCGTCCATCATTAAGCTAGAGGTAGAAAAGCAGAGAAGTAGCAAGCTTCTGAAGGGTGAGGGGGACTTTCAGATCTGCCTTTCTCCCCTATGTTCCTTCTCTATCTTTCTGCCCTTCATGCTCAAACACAGTCTTACTAGGAGCCTAATGTTAGAGATAAATGGAGGAGAAAGCCCAGTGGGTGGGTTAAAGATGGCCCTCTGCTGTTTTTTCCCAAAGGCCACTTGCAGTGCATTTCTAGAAAGGTCAATTAGAGAAGACTCCTCTGGGGTGTGCAGGAAGGCTCTCTCTTTCTCAAGATCCATGTCTCAGGATATGATGTTGGGCTTTGTGGACCTGTTAATAGAAAGGCTGCTACCCAAAGAGCTGTCTGAAGCCATTATACTCTTTCTTTCCCTCCATGAGGTACTTTATCCATGGAGCAGCCATCCAAGGTTGCAGGGAAGAAGGTACATGGACTGTTAGCCTGCAGAGCAGAAAGTTTCAATTGCAATTCCAATGATCCTATAAGCCATCCAGAGTCAGGAAGACGGCACTCATTCTCTGAGATGGCCTACACGGTCCATGGTGTGACGTCCCTTAAGCATCTAAATAGATGGTATGTGAGTCTCCAGCTTGTTTGAGCTCCTTCTCTGGGCCCATAATTATAGGGAGTGGATTGTGCTTCATAATTCTTGGTTGGAACCAACAGTAATTGACCCTAAATCGCAATCGGTCATGGTCTCTGGATTGTTTATCAGTCCATAATTTAGAAGCATATTCTTTTAGTAATTGTCTAAGGTATATATATAAATGGCATACCTGTATTTGATGGAAAGCACATCTAAACCGTTGAGGCAGATAACTTCAGTATTACTAATTTCCACTTGAGTGTCTTCAAGTCACCCCCAACTTGATGAGGTGTGTTTTGGCCAGGATTGTGTTTCATGATCATGACAGGGATGATGACGACAATGGTCACAATTATCATATAATAATACTTTCTTGTTATTTATAATATTTCTTTTATAGTGGCTCATGTTTGTCAAGCATTTACCAGTCTCTAGTTTTGAGAACCTTACACATATTAATTCATTTGATCTTCACAACGACTCCCTAATGTTGATATTTTTATCATCATTTTATAAAAAAGGAAACAAGCACAGAGAGGTGATGTAACTTATCCAAGAGCACACAGCCAAGAAGTGCAGAGCAAGGATTCAACTGCAGGCATTTAAACTCCAGACCATGGATTCTTAAATAGTGTGCTCTTAGGTAACCCCCAGAGAAGCTAAATCCTCCATCTAAAAGCATCTGAGGAATTTTGGAATGTAACTCCCAAGGACATCACCTTGTGAGGATATGCTAGCAAAGGAATTTCAGAAAGCTGAGTCCTGGCAGTCCCTAGCCAGATAACATGTGGAAACATTTGTTTCATGATGAAGTCATTTCATCACGATTAGGTCAGGAATTCTATCCTGGGAAGAAGAACACGGAAGAAAATGGAAGAGTATGGTATAATCAATGGGGGACATAGAGAAAAATGAAGAACGTACCTGGTGATTGGGATCTCACTTTTACGAAGGAATAAAGAACCACAGAAGCAAGGTATGTTTTGTTGTTGGTAGCTGGAAACTTCACTGCTATTAAAGTTCTGCAGACTAAAGTAGAACATCAGGATCATTCCATCCCTGTCCTCACTCAGCAGGAAGCCGCTGCGGAAATAGGGAAGGCGGTTTCTGCCAAAAGGCTGATAAGGACTGAAAAGTCATGCCAGACGTAGAATTAGTTCTCAGTTCTGTACTCTCCCTGACTCTTCAAAGGAGGGCAGGGATAAAATTCTTGGGCACTGAAGTCACCCAGTCCCAGGTTCCCACCTTGGCTGGGATCTCTGGTTTGAATCTTGGCTGAATCTCTGATATGACCTTCACAGGTTACTTCAATGCCATAGAAGAGAAGACCTTTACCCCTAACTCAGGCTACTGTTTGATGATTAAATTAGTAGCGGTAACGCACACAAAGCGCTTAACATGGAGTCTGGTGCAGAGCAAGGACTCCGTAAACTTGGCCCAAAAGTCTTCAAGGGCTTCCTGACTCTTCTCTTTCACACCGCACCTCGGGATCCTCAGCTGGTCCTTTGGCTCTGCCTTCCACATGTGCGTGGATCCAGCTTCCTTAATCTTCTGCACCATGACCACCGACCCAAGGCACACGTCACTTGCCTGGATGATTGCAATAACCTCCTACCTGGTCTCCTGCTTCTTCCGTTGTCCCTTCCAGACAATTCTGAGAGCAGTCACCATAGTCCATTAAAGTATTACAACATATCACTCCTGCTAAATCTCCAGTGGTTTTCTGTCTACAGAGACCTGGAATCCGCCCCCTACCATCATCACCCCTTTCTTGCTGGTTTTAACTCTTACAACTCTCCCTGCACCACCCCACCCTCCCCACCACCAACAAAGATTCTCTCATTGACCAAACCCTAGCCAGCTTCTTGGGAGCCCTTTCTCAACTAGGCCTCAGCCTCGGACTATAAAGATTTGAACAAATGTTAACACAGCTTCTACCAGCTCAAGGCCACCCCCCTAGGATGGCCCTGGTCCCCTTAACGTGCCTGCCTGAGAAACCTCAGGACTGCCAGGGGTATTTAATGTTTGTTCCGGACAGTACCCAAGGGTAGGGTCTCTGTCCCCCAGCCTTTCTGGGGAGTGTTGGGGCTTAACTTTGGGAAGCGCCAGTTAGCAAACCCTATGGGTTTCACATGGACCAACCGTGTTTCCTGCTTTTCACGTAATCTTTCACTTCCCTGATCTGAGGCCCCACACCCCCTCTTCTATTCTCTTATTCTCCCATTAAAACACCCACTACCTTGGGGCGCCTGGGTGGCTCAGTGGGTTGAGTTTCTGACTTCGGTTCAGGTCACGATCTCGTGGTCTGTGAGTTCGAGCCCTGCGTCGGGCTCTGTGCTGACAGCTCGGAGCCTGGAGCCTGCTTCGGATTCTGTGTCTCCCTCTCCCTCTGCCCCTTCCCTGCTCATGCTCTGTCTCTCTCTCTCTCTCTCTCTCTGTCAAAAATAAATAAACATTAAAAAAATTTTAAAAACACCCACTGTACAAAATGAAGCTGAGTTCAGCTCATGGTAGACGTTCCTCCCTCTCCCAATAGCAGATTACTGATGAAAATCTGTCTTTACCACTTTAGCTAGTGTCTGACTTTTTCTTTGACACCCACTGCCCTCCACTCACCCTGGGCACTTGGCTAATCTCCAACCCACTAAGCATAGGCCTTTCAACCTGCTCTTCCTGCTGAAAGGCACTGCCTCGTCAGAGTCACGTGGCTTCTGCCCTGTCTTCCGTCAGGTCTTTGCTAAGATGTCCACCTCCCAGGGGGCCCTGCCTGACCATGCCCCGAACTGCCTTTCTTCCTCCTTGCTTTATTCTTTTTCTCCCTAACATTCACCACCACGGGGCACACTGCGTGATTTCACCTGTTTATTTAGGGTTGATCTCCCTCACTAGCCCGCAGGCTCCTTCAAGGCCAGAATTGGTTCACGACGATCCGCCCCACGCTGCACTACTGTGCCTGGCACGCAGTAGGCCCTCGATAGATGTTTGTCAGCCAAAGAAGTCAGTAAGCATCCGCGACTGTCATTTTTCAATAAACATCGTGGTTAAATAGCAGCAAGCAATGAACGGGCCAGTAAACCAGTTCAGTCAAAATGGAATAAATCTGAAGGGAGGGCAAAGGCAGAGAATACCCACAAACAGAAGGGACACGCCAGCGGGCTTGCAAATCCACGTAAAGGAACATCTGAGGGAGGAAGAAGGGCCACAGAAGACCGTTGTCTGCAAAACTGATCTCTGCATGAAGACATTATTAGCCCCACATAATAGTAACCACATTGGGAAAGATGGCACGTGTATCAGAAAACGCTTTTCTATTGTTACCCTACCCACGATTTTCACAGTCACTGTTCTGACAAACCGCCGTTTGCAAGAGGTGATTTTAGTCTCTCCTTTGGTCCCGGCAGAAAAGTCCCAGAAACCAGTGGTCCTCCCAATGACGTCCAGATTGGCAAAAAATAATTCTGTCAACCTGTTGGGGTCATTTCCGCAACGGAAGGAGTAACCATCTCACTTGCTGTGTGTGTGTGTGTGTGTGTGTGTGTGTGTATGTGTGTGTGTGGGGGGGGGGTGTCATTTATTATTTGTTTTGTGCTAACTGTCACCTGCAACAGCTTAGCAGGGGTGAACGATGGGTAGAAAGTGTAAATTTCCACGATGAAGCAGGTGGCGTCAATTCTGACACCAGGAAGGCGGATGGGTGACCTGTGTGGTAAAGACAAGAGCGCCTGTCACAGGGAAGGCGTTTCCCTCTGGAAATGGAGATGAAAGCAGGAAACTGGGCTGGGGGGGGGGGGGGGGGACGTCGGGATGAATCTAATGGCAGCTCGATCTTCTTATTCCAACACCACTCGTTGGAGAAATTTCCATTCCTCAAAGAGCTGAAATCCCGGTGTGGGAACTGTGGCTCTGGCCTCACGGGTCAGCGACACGGCCCGTGCCTCCGCCCAGATCGCCCTCACACATCTCCGATGACACGTCCTCTCGGCCGGCCACCCCCCACCTCCTCTGTCCCCAGATACACTGCACACCACCTATTTAACACACAGGGGTGTTGTCAGGCATAATGACAAGCCATCTGAATAATGCCATCAGCTGGAGGGTGTCGATGGGACAGCTGCCTGCCCTGCTCCCCCAACGTGGAGGTTGAGTCAACACACTGCTTTCAAGCTGCAGCCTGGTGCTGTCACAAACCTCCACCCCGGTGACGGTGACGAGCTCCCCCTGACCTGTCAGGTGACAACTTACCTCTCACCCCTTCTCCTCTGCAACAACTAACTCCTAGCCTAAAGATTCCCAGCCGAGGCGGGCCCATCCCTCGGAGGTCCCGGATGTGGCAATCCCATCCCTGCGAAACCCAGCATCGCACCTTCCAGAGGCGAGGACAGGCTGGCGGCGCCCTCCCTTCCGGGTCCGGGCAGCTCACCTTCTTGGGGCTGGGCCGCGGCCACCATGGTTCTCTCTGCCCCGGAGCCCGAGCACCCAGCCTGCACGACACCCCCACGCCTGCCCTCCAGGCATCCAGCTCTTTATAACTGCAGGAGGCGAGGCTTGCATAGCGCCGCGCGACACTTCCAGAAAGTCACGTTGCTATTTTAGCACTCCCCTGACAAAGAGCACCGACAGACAGGGTGTCCTCGTCGGGTGGGGGGAGGGGGGCGGGGGGCGGGGGTGGCGGGGCGGAGGCGGGGGTCGTGAAAGGGCTCATGGAGAGGAAGCCTATAATTTGGTTTTGTGTGTCCGATTTTTGTTTCTTTTTAGAAATCTTCCAGGGAATCTCTCCTCCTCGGCGCCCCTCCCCCTCCCCCCCCCCCCCCCCCCAGCTGTCTTGATTAGTGGCTGTGAGTATGCTGGTCAGATCTGGGCATTAATGACGGCTAATTTGCCCGAGGTTGGTACAGCCCAGGCAGCAGACTCCGCACGACCAGCTTTCGCTGCCATATGGGCGGAAGCAGCTGTTTCAATTACTTTCGGTGCCCAGATGTGTCAGACGAGCCATCAGTCCTCCGCGGGGTACATCAGCCACACGGCAGCTAATTGCTTCAATCGCTGTGGAGCTGTGGAAAAGGGTTTGGGGGACAGCCGAGCGCTGGCTGTCGCGGGGCTCACAAGGCTAGCAAACGGGGATGCTGCGGATAGACCTCCGTCTGCCCTGCCTGGCCCCCGCGACGCACCCCCCCGCCCCCCGGGCTGGCTGGCCGTGTCTTTGGGAGGTGCACACCACGGGCGAGGGCAGAGAGGCAGGTACCGCGTCCTGGGTTCTTGTGAGTCTCCCTCCCCGCAGACCGTGGGTGGCAGGACCCAAAGGCACAGGGAGCTCTGCTCTGTGGATCCCAAAGAAATCAAAAGGACGTGATTTCAGTTAATAAGCAATCCGGGGTTGGCCATTTCAATCTGAGGCTTCAAAGCGCATTTTGAAAGGTTAGCGTCCCCCTCCTGGCGCCCAGAGAGTGATCAATGAATCAATGTGTGTGTTCTGTTTTCTGGTGGATCAGATTGAGGCCAGAGGGGAAGCGAAAGGAAAGGTCAGCCGCCACCCATTTCCCCCTGCACTCTCCTTGGTTCTCCGGGAAGAGAAAGCAGAAACAAATGTCAGGCAGGGATGTGTCTTCCCATTGTTTGGAGCAGGAGCGGTTGAGGAGAAACCGGTGGGCTAAATAGAAGGCTGTTATCATCATAATAATACATCTATTTAGGAAAAGAATAAACATTTGTTTTGTGCTAATTCTATGGTAATCAGGGTGATTGTACTGTACTTAGCTACGGCTTGTTGCCATGGTTATTCCAAGCAGTTTGTGGTTATTAATGGCCTAGAATAATCCACGGGGCTCAGTTTGAGACCCTTCATCAGAAACCTGAGTATTAACTTCACTGCTGACATCTCAACCGTTTCGGAGCGCAAAACAAGTTTGCTTTCTCTCAGCTTTGTATTAGGTGGCATCTAATCTGTATTACGAAATGGTTGGGTCCCTTCTTTCCCACTGCTTCTCTCCGAAAACACCTTGTACCCCAGGTCTTCAGCGTAATTAATGGAGCTCAGCATTTTTCAGATTGATCTCCTGATGAATATACGTTAATGCAATTTAGCAAAACATGTATTGAAGGAATTCGATGCATAGCCTGGGTTTAGGAACCGGTCTGGAGTAGCCCAGGAATGGAGACGGAGAGCTAATTATCTCGAGCACAGCCAACCAGAGTTTAAACCAAAATTTAGACCCTCACCTCTGCCCAAGTCACATCGCTGAGCTGCGTCTCCATGATTCTACAACACAATGACTGATTCCCCTTCTCAAACGCTCAAAGCAAGTCACAATAGACTACACTTGTCATTGGTGGTAGTGGTGGGGAGGGGTCTGTTTCTAATGGGTTTCAGTTGGTAATCATCAAGAACTATGTTTCCTTTTGTTTTTTTAAACTTTATTTACTTTGAGAGAGAGAGAGAGAGAGAGAGAGAGAGAGAGAATATCCCAAGCAGGCTCTGCACTGCGAGCATGAAGCCCAGTGAACTTGAACCCATGAACCATGAGACCATGACCTAAGCTGAAGTCAAGAATCAGGCGCTTCATGGACTGAGCCACCCGAGCACCCCAAGAACTATGTTTCTTAAGAGAAAAATCAACAGACAGAGCACAAATGAGCACGGACTAAAATACGTGTGATCACGAGTCCCAGCCAAATTGTATCTGCAATTCTAAAATCAGGAAGATGGCACGCATTTCACCTGGCTGTTGCTGCGTAACAAAACCACCTCAAAACTCAGTGACAGAAAACCATAACGACTTCCCATTTCTCGTGCTCCTGTGGTTGGCCTGGACTGCCCTGCTCCCCTCGGGAGCTGGCATTTGGCTGGCCTGGGCTGGGCTGGGCCATCAGGTCTCCAAATGGGCCTCCAGCTCCCACCTGGGCCCTGGCACTCAACATCAGGGGGACCGGGTTCTCTGGGGCATGGCCATTCCTTCTAGGTGTTACCCCGTCTTTAGGTCCCTTCCAGCTGGCCTCTCTCTAACAAGGAACAACCTCATTCCAAGACAGCCAAGTCAGAACCTTCTCAAGTTCAGCTCCAGGCCTGGAGCCAATCTGAGGACCAGTCCAGGTTCAAGGCGTGAGGAAGAACACTCCAGATCTTCAGAGGAGAGCTTGCGTGTAAGAGTGAGGGTGTCCAGGGAGGGCTTGTGGTGGCCCCCTCAGTATATGTGTTCAGGTTGAGGCGGTGCTAACAGGTAATGAGGAATATATTCTATTTGAAATAACTAAAGAAGTTGGCTTGTCCTTATATTAATTTCATGCAATTTCTTACAAAAAGAAAGCAAACCAAAAAAAAAAAAAAAAACCTTTGCATTCATAGTATTATCCTCTGTTTTGTTAAACCACGTAAAGTCTTGAAAAACTGAACAACAGGGGTTTTCTCCTTTTTAAATCTCTCTACTGAAAACTGCCAACTTGTATTGATTAGACTATTTCCCATGTCTTTTGTCCGCCTTTGAATGGTATGCATTAAAAAGCATCATTTGCTAAGAGAGGCCCACAGTTGTCATTCACAAGTGACTAGAGGAAGAAATTCTCCTCTCAGTGTTCTCAATCCCCATCTGCCCAGCCTTAGCAGAGCTGAGTGTCCCTTATCAGTGCTCTGGTGGCCGCTTCCTTGAGACAAGCCCACACTCTCCTGGGAAAATGTCACCTCCACCTGACTGTGGAGTAAAGTAATGGATTAGAAATGGCCCCACACGCATCAAAGCTACATGCATCCAGGGGGGTTGCAGCCATTGAGGTGAGCATTCTGAGAAACGATGCCCCTTGCCACAGCAGGGAAAGCAAAACTGGCAATGTCATCAAGCTCTGGACTAATTCAACGTGAAACTTTCAAACAGATAGAATCAAAAGGTAACCGACCACTTGCACAGTAGTGGTGCTTGTCCAAGGTTGAACATTAGATCACCCGGGAAGCGTTAAAAAATAAAGCCAGTTACTGGGGTCCCATGCCAGGCCAATTAAATTAGAATCTCTGGGGTTGCCTGGAGGGGGGAGTGGTCAGTTATGTGACCAACTTCAGCTCAGGTCATGATCTCATAGTTCGTGGCTTCAAGCCCCACATCAGGCTCTGTGCTGACGGCTCGGAGCCTGGAGCCTCCTTCGGATTCTGTGTCCTCCTCTCTCTCTTCCCCGCCCCTGCTCATGCTCTCTCTCAGTCTCTCAAAAAAGAATAAATGTTAAAAAAAATTAAAAAAAAAAAGAATCTCTGGGTGGGGGGCATACAGTATTGATAGTATTTAAGAGCTCCTTAGAGAAAATTAGAAGAGGGTCCCCTGGGTGGCCCAGTCGATTAGGTGACCTACTTGGGCTCAGGTCATGATCTCACAGTTCGTGGCTTGGAGCCCCACATCGGTCTCTGTGCTGACAGCTCGGAACCTGGAGTCTGCTTCAGATTCTGTGTCTCCCTCTCTCTCTGCCCCTCCCCTGCTCATGCTCTGTCTCTGTCTCTCTCTCTCAAAAATAAATAAATATTAAAAAAAAATTTTTTAAAAAGGAAAAAATTACAGGGAAAGACTGATCAGCCTGTCCATCATTTTAACTTTTAATAAAATAACAAAAATTTTTATTAGATCTGTTTACATCTCAGCATTCTCTTTTATTATTAATAATAGTTACACACAAGGGACACCTGGGTGGCTCGGTCAGTTTTGTGTCAGACTTGGGTTCAGGTCATAATCTCACATGAGTTTGAGGCCCACATCAGGCTCACTGCTGTCAGCTCCGAGCCCACTTTGGATCCTCTGTCCCCTCTCTCTGCCTCTCCCAGACTCTCTCTCTCTCTCTCTCTCCCTCTCTCTCTCAAAAAAAGGATTAAATATTTAAAAAAGAGTTACACACAATAGGTAACATTTATTGATTGCTGACTCTGTGCTAGGCACTATACTCAGCACTTTACATATATTGTCACCACCTCATCAACACCTCTGTGAGCTAAATACTGGGGTTATTCCCATTTTCCTGATAAGGAACCTATAGTCATGAATGGTTAGTTAAAATGCGCCCTGTCACTCACCCAATGAACAGAGGTCCCGGATGTGGACCCGGTGTTTACTCCACAGTGTATACCCATTTTGAAGTTTCTTTTATTTTGAGAAAATTGAATGTTGGCATGCAGTCATGCAAAATCAGTAAAGGGAGCACCCACGTACGCCTTCACCCAGTTTTCCCCAATGGCGGGGGGTTACACATCATGGTAAAATATCATCGCCAAGTAATGGATACAACAAATTGATACCAATAAAACCAACTGACCATATTCAGATTTCACCAGCATTGTATACACCCGTGTGTGTGTGTGTGTGTGTGTGTGTGTGTCCTAATTTGATGCAATATTAGCTCGTGTATGGATCCAAAAGACCACAATCAAGACAGAATAGTTGTATCAAGAGTACCTTTTATGCTGCCTTTTGTAGGGAATCACCTCATTCTCCCTCCCAGCTCTCGAAACCCTGACAACCACAACCATTAGCATCTTCTTCTTATCTCAAAGTTTTTCATTTCAAAAATGGTACACAAACAGAATTATGCAATAAGTAACCTTTTGGGACTGGCTGTTTTCACTCTGTAATTCCCTTGCAATTCACTCATGCCGTTGCTTGTATCAATAATTTGTTCATTTTTATCCTTCCGTGGTCTGGATGTGCCAGTTTGTTTAATCATTCACTGTTGGAGAACATTTGAGTGGCTTCCAGGTTTGGGCTATTATGAAGAAAGCTGCTATGAATATTCACACACAGGTTTTGATGTGGCATAAATTTTCACTTCTCTGGGGTAAATGCCCAAAGTGCAATCGCTGAGTCATACGGTGAACACATGTTTCCTTTCTTTAAGAAACTGACAAACCCTTTTCCAGAATGGCTATCCCATTTTCCACTCCTACCAGCAATGCATGAGGGGTGCAGTTTGTCCACATTTTCACCAGCATTTGGTGTTATTATTGTTTTTAATTTTAGTCTTTCTGACAGGTGTGCCGTATCATCTCACTGTGGTTTGAATTTGCATTTCCCTAATGGCTAAGGATGTTCACCAGCTTTGCTGGGCTTATCTGCCATCTGCATATGAATTCTCTGTGCACGTCTTTTGTGCATTTTCTAATTGGATTCTTTGTTTTGTGTATACTTGAGTGTTGAAGGTTCTTTCATTATATCTTACTGTAAGGCCTTTGTTGCAATGTGATTTGAAAATATTTTCTCCCAGTCTATAGTTTATCTTTTCAGCCTTTTTACTGGGTTTTTCACAGAGTAGAATATTTTGTTTTTATTTTCATGAGTCCAAAATTTAGCAACATTTTTTATGAGTCAAGCTTTTGGTATCAATACGAGATGCAAATTTAAAGGTGTGATTTTGCTCAGATTACTCAAATTCTGTACGTTTCAGATTCTTCCCCCCCCCCCCCGCTAAATTATCTATTTGTGTTTCCTCACTAGAATGAAAACATTTGACAGAGGGACTCACATCCCATATTTACTGCTATAACCCCAGCGCCCTGAATACTGCCTGGGGTAAGCTCTCTGCTCAATAACGTAGATCAGATGAATAAGTAAATCTATACTATATCTTGCTTCTTACAGATTCACGGTTCCCAGTCTCCCAAAGGCTCTGAGAAGTCCTGCTTAGTTGTTTAAAATCAGTGCTGCCCAAATCTGACAACTTACCACGTTTAGTGGAAAAAATAAATAAAAATACTCAAAAATATTCTAAAGAACTACAGTTTGCTGGAAATCACTTTGGGAAACATTGAACTGTTGTCTTCCCATTTCACAGGTGAACAAACTGAGCCTCTGAGGAGTCCAGAGGTACATCCAGGGCTGGCCCTCCATTCCCTGTTTAGGATACATTGGCTCCATCGCCTCCCCATGATGCATGGTTAGAAAATCTTTAGGGCTAATTAAAGCAGACACCGATATTTGTCTTTAGATTTTGAACAATGAGGTCTAGGGTCCAGGACGAGAGTGACTGTAAATGAAATAAATAATTATACATAAAATGTATGGTTTGGTGCTTGTCACATTATATGCTCTAAGTAAATGAGACAGAACTTGCCAAAGAACATCTTCCCTCGCTCTATTTCCTGTTCTCATTCATCATATTTATAACATGCTTTTCAATTCGCGAAGCCCTTTCACTATTTGAACCTCGGAATAAGCCTTAAGTAACGCGATTTTTCTTACCACATAGATGAGGACACTGAGCCACAGGGCTCTAAAGGGCTTTGTCCTGTTCCCTTAAATAGTAGGTCATGATGCACGATGCACACCCAGTTTCTCTGACCCATACCTGACATTGTTTTCATGGCACGTTCCCTCTTTTAACTCCCTTTAGAATTAAATAATTAACTGCATGTTAACAGTCATTTCCTCAACAAAACATAGTCTGGATTCCAAAGAGTACGTAATGGAATATGGTCTTCCTCTCTAGTTTTTTTTTTCTGTCACAAATGAATACTGGAATACTAACATAGCCTGTGATTAACATTTGACAACTTCCAGCTCTACAGAGATGGCCTGATTCTTTTTTAAACTTTATTTTAAAAATTCCTGCAGAAAGGCTCTATTTCCCTGACTTATTTGTGCAGCTTTAATTGACTGCGTTTCCCTGGCTCAGTTTACTGTGGCCAAAGATGTCTACACCAAGAACCACATCACTAGAATTAGGGTACATGCAGTGTCCGGAAGGAAAGGAATAGTGTACCTGCAGAAGATGAGACCGTAAATCAATCAATTAATTAATCAGTGAATAAAATTAAATTAAAATTTTTTACCACGATCCAGTACTTGGGTTCCCACTAGACAAGTATCCTTCCTCTCATATATATGGTCTTTTTTAACAATGTCCTGGCCTGACTTCAGCATGATATGCAGGAGTATTTTCCCTTTTTTCCAAATATTGGATAATTTTTCTTAATATCATGTACTACCACAAATGCGTTTATCTCATGCCCTTCCAAATAGGAACGATCTGAATGCAAGATAGCTACTTCCTCCAGAGGCTATGTCCTAGACCACTCTTTCCTCTCAGAGGTATTTCTGTTCCTTGTAGTTTAATCTTAGTCAATCTACATGTAGCCCCTTATGCATCTGAAATGTATGATCTAAATTTTAAATTCATGCGCCCAGAGCATTTGATATACAATGGTGATGGAAAAACAGACATAACTTCGGTAAAACTCTCATTTGGCAAAAGAGAAAAGTAGAAACAGGAAATGACATTTACCATTATACTGTACATCATTTCCTTCCAATTAGTCATGTAAAGAGAAAAGATACGTTCATAAAAAGGCTTTGGGTATCCATTACCTGATTGACTTTCTTAATAGTGAAATGAATTCTCTCCTCAACCAAGCTGGCTACCCCCATCCTTTGGCCAGCGTGATGTTGTCCTCATTCAATGTCATGCGTAGGCAGACACAAAAAAGGAGAATGGAGGGGCGCCTGGGTGGCTCAGGTGGTTAAACATCTGACTTTGGCTCAGATCATGGTCTCACGGTTCGTGAGTTCGAGCCCCGCATCGGGCTTGCTGCTGTCAGAGCTGAGCTGTCTCCCTTTCTCTCTCTGCCCCTCCCCTTCTCGCTCTGCCTCTCCCAAAAGAAAAATGGAAAGAGTCTTCCAGCAAGGAGTGTGCTCTCTTAGCATTGTATTTACAGTTGGAGTAAGTACATGTGTCTAGGATAGATTTAAAGACTGGTGTCATTTGGTACCCCCAGATCACCAGCATCTGAATCCATGAAGGGTAAAAATTATAGATTATTGAGCCTTAACTCAGCCCAACTAAATGTTTAGGTGTGGGGTTTAGCAAGTGGCCTTTTAACATGATCCCTGATATGCAGTAAAATTTGACTACTGTCAGAATTAATCAATCAAACTGCTTCTGATTAAACCTTGGGCATCTGTGTATCAATTTGAAAATGATAATGTTTCTAAGCTTGCCAATAACCAACTATATATGTGTGTGTGTGTGTATGCATATATATGTGTGTATACACACATATAGGCCATATATATAATGTACATATACACACCCACATATATATACACATATATGTGTATGTATCTGTGTGTATATATACATATACATATATGTATCTGTGTGTATATATACATATACATACACATACATATATGTATATATACATATGTATATGTATATATGTATATATATACATGTATATGTATATATATGTGTACTGTTGCTTATTGGCAAGCTTGGAAACATTATCATTTTCAAATTGATACACAGATGACTAAGGTTTAATCAAAAGCAGTTTGATGTGTGTGTATATATATATATATATATATATATACATACACACATATATATAGGTAGCTTAGCTATGCCCTTTAAAATTACATTTTAATTTTAGTTTCTTAGTCCCAGACTCAGAGACTCTGCTTTGGGATACAACTGAAAAAAAGCAAAACAAAACAAACAAAAACAAAAACCCTCCAGACTACCTGAAGAGAGCTGATTCAGGCTGGTAAGCATCCTCAGGAGTCCCTGTAAGGCAAGAGGTTAATGAGACTAGGCACTTATATGAGACAGTGTGAATCTTATTTTCTGTAATTCTTCTGGTTCTTCTGGAATATCTCTGCTCAAAATGAAAAATTCTAGGGTTGCATATCAGTGCTCTAGAATTACGGTTAAACCAAAATTTGCTGATCTTCTACAAAAATCATGAACTACACACAGAAAGTACTTTACTTTGTACAAATACTATGTTTTGATAACCAAAAGAAAGTCTGATACTTGCAAATAAGCAAATAAAAGAGATAAAGTGATCTTCGTTATCAAGTTAGGGCACCATCTACGAAGCTCATAGGAGGATCATCAGGCTCTTTGTTGTTGCTTAGGGTCCAGATATTTCACAACCTTTTAAAAACTAGTGTTTAGGGGCACCTGGGTGGCGCAGTCGGTTAAGCATCCGACTTCAGCCAGGTCACGATCTCGCGGTCCATGAGTTCGAGCCCCGCGTCAGGCTCTGGGCTGATGGCTCGGAGCCTGGAGCCTGTTTCCGATTCTGTGTCTCCCTCTCTCTCTGCCCCTCCCCCGTTCATGCTCTGTCTCTCTCTGTCCCAAAAAATAAATAAACGTTGAAAAAAAATTTTTTTTAATAAATAAATAAATAAATAAATAAAAACTAGTGTTTATTTGTAGAAACCTGAGAAACTGTAAGTGATTTTTGTCCTATGCAATGCAAATGATCACTCAATACTAATGAAAGTGGTTTCTGTTTCATAGTGATGAAATGTTTTCTGTTCAGTGAAAAATGACCCTAAAGGTTGTAGCATAATTGCTGTGCAGATATCCACCATCGCTTACCTACCTTACCAATATTATGTCCAGAATTCGCTTTCCCTTACCTAAGGTTCCGACTTCGGCTTAGGTCATGAGCTCACGGTTCGTGGGTTCGAGACCCGCGTCGGGCTCTGTGCTGACAGCTCAGAGCCTGGAGCCTGCTTTGGATTCTGTGTCTCCCTCTCTCTCTCTCTCTCTCTGCCCCTCCCCAGCTCATGCTCTCTCTCTCTCTCTCTCTTTCTCTCTCTCTCTCTCTCTCTCAAAAATAAGCATTGAAAAAAAGTATGTGTTTTTAAATCTTGAAAATTATGCTTTCTGGTGGCTTACACCAGTCTGGCTCCTCCCTGTTTTCTTTCAAGTGAGCCAGTTTCAGTGCAGCTATGTTGCAGCACCTCATGAAAGGCCAGGAGTAGCTGGCATGCTCAATATCTCCACGTTTTTATGCCACGTTGCCTAAAGACACAGACTTTGTGGGCATATGGTCTGAGTCCCAAGAGACTACAGGCACTAGTTGAGCCAACTGCTTAGCTGTGGCGTAGCGAAGACAAAGCTAACTTCCCAGCACGAAACAGAAGGATTCTGACTGCGTCACACCCCGCCTGAACTTAGCCAACTCCACGTGTTAGGGTCTGCCACATAAATATCCCATTTTGGTCTTAGATAGGACTCGGTTTTATCAGTGAAAAACAACAACAACTACTACTACAGCCATATGAAGGAGATCGGCTCGGGAAAATCAAACATTGAATATACCAGCGGTAGGACACGGCTTCATTTTAGGAGCAATGGGAAGAGACACAGGACGCCCCACTGTTCTTACTTTTGATGTCTCTCCCTCCCCTTCTCCTCTCTCTCTCCCTCTGTCTCCCTCCCTCCCTCTCTCTCTCTCTCTCTCTCTCACACACACACACACACTCAACTCTGCCCCTCTGGCAGGCCACTCTACTTCTCACCTCTATGGAAAAGCTTTGTCCATAAAATGGCTGCCAGTATTTCCACTCTTTATGTTGTTTTACCATCTCTCCCATCAGAGAAGGACGACTCTCTTTCAGAGTTCCAGTTAAGAAGGGGGAAAAATAAACAAGCCCGGGGAGGACTTTATTTGGCTTGGGTAAGGGTCCTACCCCTGTCTATATCTAATGTGGCAAAGGTCATGGAGTCACACACGCAAATCCTACGTAAACCCCTGGCTGAAATGTGCGGAGCCATCGTTGCCGTGGGAGCCAGAGGAAGGTCAGAGTGAACAAGAGGTATCCACCGGTGGAGATGTCAGTGAGAACAAGGATAATATACAATCTGGGGTGGGAGGGCAAGTTGAAAGGAACTGAGGGTCCTTAGTCATCGGGGCCACGCTGCATGAGGGAGACACATCAACCCCGCAGTGAGTAGTTTGGGGTCCTAGTCTCAGCCTAAACGCAGCTTGGGGACCTGAGACCATGGCTTCTCCAAACCTCTGTGTCCTCATCTGAAAGCGTCAATAAGGATCTCTCCAGGCAGCGCTCCTGACAGGATTCAGAAGACAACTTGGGCAACACGTCAAGCATGCGCCTTGCACAGTTCACACGCACGAAAGAGAAGAAGCTATTTCATCTAGAAGAGGAAAAGCTCAGGGAGGGAGATAGGAGAACTGCCTTCACATTTTTCAAAGCCTGTCACATGCACGTAGGTTTCAGCTTTTTCTGTGTACTCTGGAGCATAGAAATTCTGTCAAGAAGTTACAAGGCAGCGAGTTTTACTTCGATAAAAGGGGAAAAAAAAACAATGAAAGTATAAATGAACTGGGGAGGACAGAGTAAATTTCTCCCAAGATTTTTTTTTCAAGCAAATCTTGGCTTTTTCTTTCCCAAAGATAATGTCAAGAATTTGCCAGTCATTTGGAGGTTAGCTCAGAGGGTATCGTCAATGCCTCCCACCTCTGAATGTGTGTGCTTCTATCACCAGGGATGGAGGGCATTGCATCCCCAAAGCCAGAGGCGACACTTCCAAATCCAGGTGACATGGCCCGGCCACCTACATCCTTGATCCCCATGCCGTGGATTCTAGTAAATCCAACTCCATTGTACCGTGCTATTTTTAAGTATTAAAAGCACTGCGTTCTCATTTATATCTCTACTGTGACCAGAAACTTATAATTTACCTTGCACTATGAAAAAGGACAAACAGGCATCGTTGAGAAACAAATCTGCCACATCCTTCCTCGTCCAAGATTACTCCGCGTTCCGAGGCATTCTAGTCTTCACTTAAATTCCCATTTCCCAGATTATGAAGAAGATTGTGCATCTCTGGTAATGTGCATTAGTGAAAAGCATTTCTCAGAGAATGAGTTAGTCCTCCATGTGCTCCAACGATCTGGAGGACAAAGAGCAGAAGACGTGCTGAGGAAAATAAGAGGAGAGAGTATAGTGGAATTGAACCAGGGGTCCATGGCCTTGAAGGTGGTGAGAGAGATGACCTAGCACGATTCATAATGATTCCAGTGGAAATCTACCACATGCCCTTTCTTTTTTTTTTATATATGAAATTTATTGACAAATTGGTTTCCATACAACACCCAGTGTTCATCCCAAAAGGTGCCCTCCTCAATACCCATCACCCACCCTCTCCTCCTTCCCACCCCCCATCAACCCTCAGTTTGTTCTAAGTTTTTAACAGTCTCTTATGCTTTGCCACATGCCCTTTCTTTCAACGTTTATTTATTTTTGGGACAGAGAGAGACAGAGCATGAACGGGGGAGGGGCAGAGAGAGAGGGAGACACAGAACTGGAAACAGGCTCCAGGCTCTGAGCCATCAGCCCAGAGCCCGACGCGGGCTCGAACTCACGGACCGCGAGATCGTGACCTGGCTGAAGTCGGACGCTTAACCGACTGCGCCACCCAGGCGCCCCACCACATGCCCTTTCTTTACCGGTTCTTCGTCCGGCACCAGATACATCCTTTTGGAGCCTGTTATGCTATTCCCTGGTATCTTTTATTTGACCTCCAACCTTCTTCCTCAGTGATCCTTCCCAGGAGAATTTCAGCAAGAAGCGCAGGGGACCTCAGCCTCTGAACCTGGCTGTCTTTTAATTGGGAGTCTCAAAATGATGGTGACCACATCACACTTTTAATATGCCAATATCAATGCTGCCATTCCAATATGATCCCTTCTGATTTTGCAGTGCTAACATCATTCTTTTGTCCTCATTTGCAATCACTACTGGCTGGCTACCTAATTCCTATGTGTTACTGTCAGAGGGAACAACTGTGTGTCCTTGTGTTTTGTATTTTAAAGAACAACCAAAAGGTACAGTGTTTCTTTTTTTTTAATTATTTATTTATTTATTTTTGTTTATTTTTGAGAAAGAGAAAGAGTGCGAGCGGGGGAGGGGTAGAGACAGAGAGGGAGACACAGAATGCGAAGCAGGCTCCAGGCTCTGAGCTGTCAGCACAGAGCCTGATGCGGGGCTCGAACTCACGAACTGTGAGATCATGACCTGAGCCGAAGTTGGATGCTCAACTGACTGAGCCAGCCAGGTGCCCCAAAAGGTACAGTATTTCTAAGGTTGTCCTGTTACAAATGACTTTATCCTTTGTTTATAAATGTTTATTCATTTTGAGAGAGAGAGAGAGAGAGAGAGAGAGCATGAGCGCAAGATGGGGAGAGGCAAAAAGAGAGAGAGAAAGAGAGAGAGAATCCCCAGCAGGCTCTGCACAATCAGCACAGAGCTCCATGTGGCACTTGATCTCGTGAACCGTGAAATAATGAATGACCTGAGCTGAAATCAAGAGTCAAAGATCATGACCTGAGCTGAAATCAAGAGTTGGATGCCTGAGCCACCTAGGTGCCCCACAAATAACTGTATTCTTTCTGAAATAGCTGTATAGTTATTCCAGCTCCAGCCTCCAGCTCATTGTCTGGTGGCTAAGTGTGTAGGTAGACAGGTATCCATGCATTTTGTCTTGTTGGGTGTTCAAAGCAACTAACTCAGTCTCAGGTATTCTGAACACACAGTCTTCCAGCCTGAAACTCATGTAGAATTGCCCTTTAGGGACCTTACTGTGAAGACAATAAAAAAAAAAAAAACTACTCAGTGGTAGAACTTCTAATAACACCAACACAATATGCCCATTCTTTCCACAAGTTTGCTTCAATATATTATGCTGGAACAGCAATTCGATGTAACATTTTGCAAAGAGACAAAGGATTGGTAAATAAAGGAAAGAGAGTACAAGAAACAGCAGATTTCCATGTGACATTTCTATGCGCTACAGCATGTAAACTAGATCAACGTAGTGCAAAATGTTTTAAAGTGTATTGCAATTTAATGAAGGAAGGTTAGCTTTTTCAACAGATGTGGTAGAGACAAATGATATCCATAGGCAAAAAAATAAAGATCAACCTAAATCTCACCCTCTATACAAAAATTAACTTAAAATGCATCATGGGGTCCTTTGTGGCCCATACAAATTTTAAGAATGCATTAAATGTGTAGGTTGCTTTGGGTATTATAGACATTTTAACAATGTTTTTTCTTCCAACTCATGCACATGGAATGCTTCTCCATTTCTTTGTGTGCCCTTCAATTTCTTTCATAAGTGTGCTCTTGTTTTCAGAGTACAGATCTTCTGCCTTTTTGGTTAGGTTTATTCCTAGGTATCTTATGGTTTTCAGTGTAATTGTAAATGGGATCAATTTATTGATTTCTTTTTCTGCTGTTTCATTATTGGTATATAGAAATGCAACAAATTTCAACAAAAGCGCCTTGGCCGAGTTCATGTACTAGGTCTAGAAATTTTTTGGTGAAGTCTTTCAGGTTTTCTACGTTGACTATCATGTCATCTGCAAATAGTGACAGTTTGACTTCTTCCTTGCCAGTTGGATGCCTTTTATTTCTTTTTCTTGTCTGATTGCTGAGGCTAAGACTTCTCGTACTATGTTAAATAGTAATGATGAGAGTGGACATCCCTGTCTTGGTGCAGAGAGGAAAAGCTCTCAGTTTTTCCCCATTGAGGATGACACTAGCTGTGTGTCTTTCATATATGACCTTTATAATGTTGAGGTATGTTCCATACCTTGTTGAGGGAAACAAACCATAAAAGACTTTTAACGATAGAGAATAAACTGAGGGTTGATGGAGGGAGGTGGGTGGGGGGATGGGCTAGATGGGTGATGGGTCCTAAAGAGGGCACTTGTTATGATAAGCACTGGGTGTTATATGTAAGTGATAAATCACTTCTACTGAATCAAGTGAATCTACTGAATCAAATTCTATTGAAACCAATATGGCACTTTATCTTAATTAACTAGAATTTAAATAATATTTTTAAAAAGTGATCACTGACTTAATAGTAAAACATAAAATGTTTAGAAAAAATAGAAAATGTTTGTGATTTAGAAGTACACAAAGAGTTCATAGACTTGACACCAAAAGCACAATCTATAAAAGAAAAAAAATGATGGATTGGACTTCATTAAAAGTAAAAAACTTCTGCCTAATGGAAGACCCTACTAAGAGGATGAAAGGATAAGCTACTGAGTAGGAGAAAATATTTGCAAACCACATATCCAACAAAGGACTTGTATGAGACCATATAAAGAACTCTCAAAACTCAATAGTAAGAACAAACAAAATAGAACAAGACAAAAACAATCCAGACAGAAACTAGGCCCCAGACATGGGCGGACATTTTACTAAAGAAGATACACTGATGACACACAAGCATATGATAAGATGCTTAACATAATTAGCCATTAGGGAAGTGCAAATTAAAAGCTGAGATGTCACTACACATCTACCAGAATGGATAAAATAAAATAAATTAAATTAAATTAAAATAAAACAAAATAAAATAAAATAAAATAATACCATCATATGGCTGATGGGAAATGTAAAATGGTAGAGTCACTTTGGACAAGAGGTTGGCAGTTTCTTATAAACATATACTTACCATATAACCTAGCAATTGAACCAGAGATATAAAAACTTGTGTTACACAAATAGTTGTGCATGGATGTCTATTCATGTATGAGTTTTATTCACAAATGTCAAAAACAAATGTCCTTTAATGAGTGAAAGGTTAAACAAACAGCGGTACATCCATTCAATGGAATACTACTCAGCCAACAAAAAGGAAACAAGATATTGATATGGGCAACGATGTGGATGAATCACAAGGGGAATATGGTGAGTGAAAGTAGCCAATCCCCAGAAGTTACATACTAGATAATTCCATTTATAGAACGTCCTTAAAATGACAAAATGAAGGAGATGGCGAACAGATTGGTGGTCGCCAGGGTTGGAGGTAGGTGGGATAAAGGTGATAGAGGTAGAAAAGGGTAGATGGAGGGATCCATGTGATGCAACTATTCCATATCTCGTTGGTGGTGGCGCTCACACTAATCTACACAGGTAGTAAGATTGCATTGAACTACATCCGGGCACGCATGCGCACGCACACACACACACACACACACACACATCCCCAAAAGTGCTTGTAAAACCAAGGAAATCTGTGGTGGATTGTACCCATGCCAATATACGGGTTGTGATACTGCCCTGCAGTTATGCAAGATGTTATCCGTGGAGAAACCTGGGTGAAGAGCGCATGGGTTCTTTTTGTATTATATCTTACGACTGCACATGCATCTGCAATTTTTTCATGATAAAGCGTTTAAAAATGCACCAAGATATGAGTACTGACCATGTGTGAGCCTCTGCGGGCTTTGTAAACATACTGGAAATACCTGGGGGCGCCTGGGTGGCTCAGTCGGCTGGGTGTCCGACTTCAGCTCAGGTCATGATCTCACCGTCCGGGAGTTCGGGCCCCATGTCAGACTCTGTACTGACAGCTCAGGGCCTGGAGCCTGTTTCGGATTCTGTCTCCCTCCCTCTCTGCCCCTCCCCGCCTCATGCTCTGTCTCTGCCTCTGAAAAATGAATAAAAAAAAATGTATAAAAAAAGGAAATACCTGCGCCTGCCGCTTCCCTATTCTTCTGTGATCTGATTAACCCCTCTTGGGCATTAGTGTGTTCTGTTCCCCCCACCTAGAACACTGTTCCCTCAGGTCTCTGCCTCTCAGTGTTCTGTAGTTCCTGCAGGAACTTCTCCAGGTGGAAAGGGATGGAGGGGAGGCGTTCCTGGTGTGAAACTCTTTTCAGTGCAACATAAGCCTGAATGAACTGTAGCAAAATTCTGTAGCCTGTTCTTAATGCAAGACCCCGATTCTCAACGCACGGTCCCGGTGGCTTGGGAAGAGGATTTTAGCCTCAGCCACATTCTGTGTCTAGAGGCTCTCTCTCCCCACACAGTTCAGTTTTTGGTGTTTGAGCTTTGGTTACCCATTTTAGACTTTCTCCTGGGGAAGAAGGGGGTTCTCTGCGGCATCTGAGGTAGTGTATTACTTCCTCGGAGATGCTCTATCAGTACTGATCTTCAAAAAGACAAGCTATCCAAATATTTATTCTTCTCTTCCAGAAGGTTCCTTACCTCTGCACATTTGCCTCTCCTTCCCAGCTGTCTTCAAAAACACACAGGATGCACAGCATTGTTAAGGCAAAGACGCATTCTATTGTTCTACATGAGGCCAGGGGACAGAGCAGTGTCATGGTGGATTCCAGACACAGAGGCTCTCAGGAAACTAAGTGGGATTTGTTCTCAAGTATAATAGCAATTATAATAATTTGGGAGTGCCCGAAATTGTTGCCAGGTTCCTGGTTGAAACCTCCAAGGCCAGTTCCGATCTCCACAGCTCTCCTCTTCTAGACCTGAATAAAAAGAGAGTTCGTTACTGTCGAAATTGACAAACAAAAAGTTGCCATTTACCTGACTGCAGATAATTCTACATTATCATGGCCCCAGGCCCTCTGAACTATTTGCCAAAGCTCAATCTGATGTTAGGACTTTTCTGGGCAAGCTCCCTGCCTTGCTTCTGCCCTCCTTCCAGTTTCCCAAGGGGAGATCTCTCCAGACAGGCTCTGGGTATCTTCACAGCTTGGAGTCGGAGCCAGTTTAACCCTATGCCAAGGGAGATACCTGTTGTTCCCTCTCTCTCTCTCTTCTCATGCCTTTGTCCTAGGAGTCATTTCTTCCTCGGATGGTCATCAACAAGAACCTTCACTACTCGGACAAATTCTCCTGGCGTCTGTGATCTGTGCCACACCGTGGTGCTGTTTACGGGCTTTAAGAATCAATGCAAGTTCGACAGGCAGATTGGGGGGGTGGGAGGATGTGAGCAAATGAAGAAATGAGCAAAGCTGGGAGTCAGAGAGGCCGCCTGGCCCACATGCATTTGTGTGTGCACAGGACTGCAAAGAGATGAAATTTCCAAAGGGTGTGAGACCAGAGGTGAAAGATGTTGACTGTCATGGTGAGGAGCTGGTGCCTTAGTTCTTTTGCATCGCTGGAAGAGAGGAAAAAGAAATGAGCTGAACTGTAAAGACCCCCCCTGCTTTAACGGTTCCTCCGATGCCATTCCCAGAGCCCAGCCATTAGACTCGATAGTCACCTTTTAAATTAGTAGAGATAAATAGGTTCGCTAATGCCTGCGTTTTTTGATTTAGGCATACTTGAGCCTTACTCGTGGAAAAGCCAACGCGGCCTTGAAGAGAAACTTACGCCAAGGACAGAATGATAAATAGGGGAAACCCACCCTCCAAGCTTAGGAATACGATTCAACGAGAACAAAAGTCTGTCAAGCCTCCAGAAAACCAAGTGATAAAGGATGATTGTCAGTAAAAAGGATTCAAAGGACAGTAGCACATTTTCGAGCTCTGGTGCCTGGGGAGGAGGAAAAACTGCCTTTGCTGACAAATGACAGCCTTGTCCATACGGGGGCCATGGCTCCTGGGGTCTCCAGACAGCTCATAGATTGTCATTCTCTTTATGAAAAGGTGTTGATCAAATGTTGGATGGAACGTGATGTTATAACTTACTTTCGAATTGCTCTAGAAACCTTCTCCGATAAGTGAACTTACAAACGGGTGGGGTGGGGAAGCCACCTGGTCGGGTCAAGTGGGACAAAGACAGATTGGCAACGTCAGGTACCTCGTGGCCATCCCAGGGGGCGTGGTGTTGCCGTGATGGTAAACAAGGTAACACAGGTGAGCCAGCTTCATCAGTGGAACCCTCTGTAGGGTATCTATCATGAGATTATAATTAAACCATGTTTGTGTTTATGAGTCCAAACAAAAGACATTCGTTGCCCCTCCTGTGTTGGGAACCAGGGCGACAGTGACCAACCTCGACAGCTCCCATCCCTGCGCACACAGAGCTCATAGCCTAAGAAGAGAAGGAGCAGAGGCACGCACTTCAACAAGCGATGAGAGTCACGTGGGTAAGCGTGAGGACAGGAGGTCGCTGTCCCACAGGATCACAGCTTCGCCAAGGCAGGTTGTCCTGGGGAAATAGCACCTGAAACTGGAGACTGAGGTTGCTATGTTAGACAGGGTCCTAGACAGAGGGGAGGAGGGGCCACAGGCCTGGGCGGGGGTCGGGGGTGGGGTGGGGGGTGGAAATAAGTGTCCAGCGCGTTTCAGGAAGAAAAGCAAGGGCGGGAAGAGGAAGAGAGGAAGACAGAGGGTGAATGAGGCCAGGTCAAACGGGCACTTGGAGGCCATGGTAGAGAATTTGCACTTGACGAAAATAAGAATAGGAAAAAGGTCTGTGCTTCCTTCCCTTTACTCAACATGTGCTTTTGGGCAGAAAACGTTGCATATCACACGAGTCATTCTTTGTTCTGTCATGAATAAATTATCAAGAGCATTTTTACCTCTCACATGAGCTTATATCGCTTAAACTTTTTAGACCTTAGTGTTCACATGTGCATTTTCCATTTTCTGTACCAGGTTCCAAAAAGTATTGAACTGTGGTTTCTTGAAATTAACTCTTTAAAGAGGTAAAGTGTGTACCCACAGGATTCCTACTGTTTGGGTTCCCGTTTCCTTTTTAAGTAAAATACTTGATTCAGTTGACGTTCCTAAAGGGTTGTTTCATTAAATCATGTATTCATGGAGGACAGTGGGTTGGGATGCCCAAGTTATATATGATTAGATACTATACAATATCATAAAATGTATGTTGACACTGCAATTCCATTAAATATGCTTATTTCCTGGATTTGTAATAAAAAAAAATTACAGATTACCAATAATGGTAATTGGCCAATAAAGGCCAATTCTGTCCTTCCCCCTTAGCACTCCATGTGAGCCCTTCAGACTGGGTAACTTGGAACTGGATCATTCTGTGACCTCAGAGATGATATAGAGTTTGAAGCATGAGCATCGGCACAGTGTTGAGTTCCGCCTTTGCTGTGTAATACAAGGCAAGATGCTTATTACGGCCTCTGTTCTCCAGTGTCTTCATGAAGAAAACAGTCGTACCTCACAGATTAAGAATTGCACGAGTCCGGGGCTCCTCGGTGGCTCAGTCGATTAAGCAGCTGACTCTTGGTTTGGGCTCAGGTCATGATCTCATGATTCATGGGACCGAGCCGCGTATCGAGCTCTGTGCCGACAGTGCGGAGCCTGCTCAGGATTCTCTCTCTCCCCCTCTTTCTGACCCTTCCCCACTCTCTCCCTCTCTCTCTTTCAAAATAAATAAATGAACGTTAAAAAAAAAAAAAAGAATTGCACGAGACAATCATGTAAAGTCTTCCAGGCTTTGCCTGGAAGGGAGTAAGCTCTCAAGGTTAATTTGATTATTAATTATTTTTTTATTAATTATCATTCTTTGCCATGCTTACATAGAATTACTGGAGAATAACATATTTTTAATGAGGAAATTTTCTGGTGATTAAAGCTTAACACTCTCAAACGTACCCATTTTTTGAATATTTTGGAATGGAATCCTGCTAACTGTGAAATCCGTTATTAACACGTATTGAAATAATTGCAATTGCCTCTAGGAATCATTATCCTGAATAGCAAATTTATCATTAAGCTGCAATAGAAGTGTCCTCAGGAAGAGTTTACCCCTACACTAAATGGCCCTAAAGAATTCCTTTTCTCTAATCGTTACTTTGCAAAAATGTTGTCGCTAGTTTTTGTTTTTTGTTTTTTTAATCCTGTCTTACTGCCACGAGATGGGTGGGCCATCCACGTGGCTGCAAGTGTACCCACCTCTAGTATCCCCAAACTTCTATTTTTATTGTTAATATGTTGTGAATTACAAAACCAGGGAGATAAGCTTGTTGTGTCTTAAAAGAATAATGAGCATTTCAGGGAAACCTTTGGATTGAGAAAAGTCCATACATTTTGTGCTCCAATTCTTTTTTTAATTTTTTTAACATTTATTTATTTTTGAGACAGAGAGAGACAGAGCATGAGCAGAGGAGGGTCAGAGAGAGAGGGAGACACAGAATCCGAAACAGGTTCCAGGCTCTGAGCTGTCAGCCCAGAGCCCGATGCGGGGCTCGAACTCACGGACCGTGAGATCATGACCTGAGCCGAAGTCAGACGCCCAACCGACTGAGCCACCCAGGCACCCCTGCACTCCAATTTTTATGGTTTCTATGCCCTCCACCAAATCCCTACCAGTACAGTTTCTCTTTTAAAGGGATTTTCTGTTAGAAGAAGATGTTTTGCTTAAAATAACAGAACTGTAGCTCCTCATTCACTCTGAGAAAAGTCTAACACTTTCATGCACCCAGAAAAATAATGGAGAGGGGCACCTGGGTGGCTCAGTCAGTTAAGCTTCTGACTTGGGCTCAGGTCATGATCTCACGGTTCGTGAGTTCGAGCCGCACATCGGGCTCTGTGCTGACAGCTCGGAGCCTGGAGCCTGCTTCGGATTCTGTGTCTCCCTCTCTCCCTGCCCTTCCCCTGCTGGTACTCTGTCTCTGTCTCTCTCAAAAATAAACAAACGTTTAAAATTTTTTTTACAAAAGGAAAAGAAAAATAATGGAGATAAAACAGTCAGCTGCTTACACCCTTCGGATCCCACCTGGACTTCCGGACACGGAAACTTTTACAATGTTGAAGTTAAACTTTGACGTCCCACTTAGAATTAAAACAGCCACATCTGTATTATGGCTTATTTAAGTGTGTTTCTGAAAAGGGAACAGTTTTGTCTGTTTAACCAGAAATCAGTTAGCACTCATGCACACACAAAGGTACCAAAAATACAAAAAAATTGGGTTTTTTTGTACAAAGTTTTTCTTCCAATTGATCTTCTGAAGTGTCTGGGCTGTATTTGATTCTTCAAATTGAATGATGAGTAGAGTTACTTCCGAGAGATCAGAGGTAGAATTAATGTACATAACCATTCTCATCTCCAAGAAAAGATAGGTGCTTCACTAAAAAACTGATTTTTATAGCCAGTTTGATAAGGTGCAATGAGGTCACACTGCAGAGTGCCCATGGTGACTCCAGGTCGCCCTGTTTTGCTGTCTGCCCAAATGACTAGTTGCTTGATGTCATGTAGGTTCGCACTTGTCTTAATGGCAACAGCAGGCGAACAATGTGTTTCAGATGAGTTACTTGTTCCTCGGGCTGGTTTGATAGCAATAACTGCAGAAGTAATAAATTGCCAAGTTGCGTGTTTAAAGGTTTGGTTTGGAGGTCAGACTTTCATGTTAACTCAACTGATTAAAAAGTGAGACTTTTCAAATATTGTTTCTGCTTTCAGAAACTGAAATGACAATTAAGTTCGCCGAGGGACCGCGAAAATTTTCAGAAGGAAGTTGGAGCCAGATGGTACCATCTCAGCTGCTAGGTGTTTCCAGTAACAAGGAAAAATAAATCCAAGCAAAGGTTGAGCTAAACAAGCTTTAAAAGTGACTGTAAGGGTGGTAAAAAGAAGAAGAAGAAGAAGAAGAAGAAGAAGACCTATATGCAGTTAAGGCAGCAATGAGATGTAGCAAAGAGGCCAGAAGTGCCGATGAAAGTCTTAAAAGATCCTATCGGAAGCCAAGCCAGTTTAAGACTCAGGGGCCACAGACATTCCAGAGACTAAGAAAAGTGAACAAGACTTAAACACAGAACTCTTTTTGTTTTTGTTTTTAAAGTTTATTTATTTGTTTTGAGAGATGGAGAGTGTGTGAGCAGGGGAGGGAGAGAGAAAGACGGAGAGAGAGAGAGAGAGAGAGAGAGATCCCATCGCGGGGCTCAGCCTCGCAAACTGAAAATCAAGAGTCAGGGGCAGAACCAACTGAGCCACCCAGGCACCCCAGATTTTTGATGAAGTTTAAAACCAGGGCAGGGATGAGCAATTGCAAACCTATCGGCTTCCGGAAGGGAGGGTGTGTTTTTATTTATTTTTACTCCTCTGTTTTTGGCATTTATTTAGTAGTTATTTCACACCAGGCAGTAAGAGGTTCCAAATATCAACTCATTAAATCTTTCAAACAAGCCTATGAGGTAGGTACTGTTATTTCCCCCCCAGACAGCCTGGTCACCGTGTTCACCCCCTTACCCATCCCACTACCCTAAAGGAAGACCACCCTTCATGCCTGTGTCCCCAGAACTTCTCCCTGCCCAGTGCAGACCAAGCACCAGGCACGAACCTCGGGGGCCTAAGGACACACACACTGCAAAGATTGTTCTGTTTCCTGTTTGAGCAGAAGCCAACTTCAATCCTTCTGGTCCAAAGACTGCACGCTGAATCAGAGAGGAGTCATTGACCAGAATAGGTCCAGATTCCTACGAGCTTGTGGGTTCTTTCTGCACCTCAATTTCAACATGCAGAGCAACCTACTCTATCTAATAGATATTTTTTTTTCTGTAACTCCCTGGGGCCAGGCACAGTTCTTCATGCCGGAATTTCAGCAGAAGACTAGCGGACAGGGCCTCCTCGTGGTGACAAAGCAATCGAGTTCGTTACAGATGTCATTAGTGTTAAGACAAGTTAGGGCATGGAGTGATGGGGGGGTGGTCAGTAAGTAGGATTTCCTTGAGCAGGTCTCCTTGAGAAGGCCGCATTTGGATGGGGTCTTGAAGATTAAGAAGAAGCCAGCCTTTCGCACAGCTGAGGAGGGAAGGGCTTCCCCAGCAGAGGGAACGGCAGGTGCACAGAGCCAGATGCGGGAAAGGTTCTGGCATGCTCACAGAACAGCAGGTAGAGTTTACTGGGCAAGAAGCAAGAAACAAGGGACTTGCGGTGTGGGCAGAGATCAGAAAGGGCCAGACATGAACACCTTGTGCCCACGGCAGAGTTTGGAGATCGCTCCAAGAAACATGAGACACCCAAGAGAGTTCAAAGCAGGGGGATCGTTGATGTTTGAAAAGAATTCTTACAGCTTCTATAGGAAGGTGGATTGGTTAGGGCAAAAGCAGAAGCAAGAAGGATTCGTCCATAGAATCTAGGAGGAAGAAGGCAGAAGCAGAGATGAGGGGGCAGAAAGCTGGCAGGTGCTATCAGCACCGATAAAATTTGGTAACGCATCTCATTTGGGGACTAAGGGAAAGGGAGGACTCAGGAATGTCACCGGAGTGTTGTTTTGAGCAACAGGGTAAAAAAAAGCACTGCATGGTCGGATGGGAAATATTACAGAAAGATGAGGGGAAGGAGAGTAAGTCAAAACCTAAAACTTGAGCAACGCCTAGATGGCTCAGTTAGTTGAGCGTCTGATTTGGGCTTAGGTCATGATCTCACATCTCATGGGTCTGAGCCCTGTTTCGGGCACTGTGCTGATGGCTCGCAGCCTGGAGCCTGCTTCGGATTCTGTGTCTCCCTCTCTCTCTGCCCCTCCCCCACTCACACTCTGCCTCTCTCTCTCTCTCTCTCTCAAAATTAATAAACTTAAAAAAAAAAACCTAAAACTTTCACGACAATTAAATAAGGTGTTTCCCTGCTGGAGAACTGTCTTTCAAATCAGAGTTTGTACAAATTGAATATGAACTTAACTCTAGCCTTCAGTAGGTATAATACAGGCATACTTCAGAGAGGTTGTGGATTCACTTCCAGATGACCACAATAAAGTGAACATCACAATAAAGAGAGTCAAGTAAATTTTTTTGTTGCCCAGTGCATATAAAAGCTACGATTATTATAAAGTAGTCTATTAAGTGTCCAAAAGCATTATGTCTATAAAAAAATTTACATACCTTAATTAAAAACACTTTAGGGCGCCTGGATCCAGTCGGTTGAGCGTCTGACTTCGGTCAGGTCATGATCTCATGGTCCGTGGGTTCGAGCCCCACATCAGGCTCTGTGCTGACAGTTTGGAGCCTGCTTTGGATTCCTCTCTCTCTGCCCCTCCCCCACTCATGCACACTCTCTCTCTCTCTCTCTCTCTCTGTCAAAAATAAATAAACATTAAAAAATTTTTTTTTTAATTCTTTGGGGTGCCTGGGTGGCTGTCAGTTGAGCATCCAACTTCGGCTCAGGTCACGATCTCACAGTTTGTGGGTTTGAGCCCTGTGTCCAGCTCTGTGCTGACACCTCAGAGCCTGGAGCCTGCTTCAGATTCTGTGTCTCCTTCTCCCTCTACCGCCCCTCTGCTCACACTTAGTCTCTCTCTCTTTCTCAAAAATGAGTAAACATTAATTTTTTTTTTAATTACAGATAATGCTCTATTGCTAGGGACGCCTGAGTGGCCCCGTGGGTTACGTGCCCGACTCTTGGTTTCAGCTCAGGTCGTGATCTCACGGTTCTTGGGGGTTGTGGGTTTGAGCCCCAACTCAGGCTCTGGGCTGACAGCGCAGAACCAGCTTGGGATTCTCTCCCTTCTCTCTCCACCCCTCCCCCCTCTCTCAAAGGACATAAATATTTAAAAACTACTTTATCGCTAAACAATGCTGACCTCCGTCTGAGCTTTCGGCAAGTCGTACTCTTTCTGCTGCTGGGGGTCTGGCCTCTCTGTCGCTACAGCTTTTACACCATCAGTTGTGGCTTCATCTTACACCTTGATGTTAGGGAGATGGCTTCCTTCCGTAAACCTCGTGCGCCAACCCCCGCTAGCTTCACACCTTCCTTCTGCAGCCGCCTCCCCTCTCTCGGCCTTCACAGAATTGGAGAGAGGTAGTTAGTTGCCTGACTCTGGATTAGGCTTTGGCTTCAGGGCATATTGTGGCTGATTTGATCTTCTGTGCAGACCGCTAAGACTTACTCCGTATGGGCAATAAGGCAGTCTCGCTTTCCTATCATTCACGTGTCCCCTGGAGTGGTGCTTTTCATTTCCTTCAAGAGCTTGGCCTTAGCCTTGGCTAGCCTACACCAGCGGCCTAGCTCGCAGCCTATCTGAGCTGCCGACTGCCTTCCTCACTCCGCTTGAGCATTTCTAGATTTGGGGTTAAAGTGACAGATAGATGGGTCTTCCCATTCACTTGAATACTTAGAGGTCGTTGTAAGGTTATTAACTGAACTGCATTCAATATTGTTGTGTGTCGGGGGACAGGGAGGCCTGAGGAGAGGGAGAGAGATGAGACACAGCCGTTTGGGGGAGCGATCGGAACACGCACGACATTTATCAATGAAGTTGGCCGTCTTCTACGGAAGCGGCCAGTGGCACCTCAAGACAATTACGAGAGTGCCATCTAAGAGCACGGATCAGAGATCACCACAACAAATATAATAATAATGAAAAGTTTTTGAAATGCTGCGAGAATTATCAAAGCACAGTACAGAGACACGAAGTGTGTAAATATTATTAGAAAAATGACACTGATACATTTGCTCCATGCAGCGTTACCACATAATAATAGTGTAATATTCGTCAAGTGCAGTAAAGCAAAGGGCAATAAAATGAAATATCCCTGTATAGTAAATTAGGTATTTGATAAGATGATAACGAAAATATTCTAAATATCCTGAGGCCAGGCATAGTAACTAATCTGTACTGGGTGTTCAGTGGATGTTTGTGGAAATAAATCCAAAAGAAAGCCAAGATGTGGAAAGATCCTAGGTCTGGCATCATGAGGTCCCTTCTGCTCCCCAAATGAGTGGCTTTGAGGAGGTTGAAACTTGGAATTTCAATATTCTCAGGGGTGGTATAAGGATTTAACAAGATCGTAATGGTTAAATCACATAGCGGTTAAATCGCATAAAGCCAGCTACACGTCAGGGACCCTCAAGCTCCTGGACCCACCCTGTCCCTTCAGCTCTGTTGTCCACTCCCAAGTTGGAGTCTCATAAGCATTTTTGCACAATCTCTACATCTGCTTAGATTAAACTTTGTCTTAGCATCGAAGACAGCATTGTGCGTAGAGAAGGAATTCAATTCTTCTTTGCTGATTAACGGATTCCTTTAATTAAATATAAACCCTCAGAAAGGACACATAAGAAGCACAATGGACCTCGGTCTACAGGATTCCATTGCCTATCTGTGTCCTGAAGATCCCCCCTGCCCTCTTCTTGTTGACAGACAGCCAAGAACAAGAATTTGCCTTTCAATCTATTGTGAGAAAAGTAAAATGATTCTCTCCCAGCATAACAAAACGTATAGGCAGCTGTAAAATATAATTTCCTTTCAGCTTCTTGACAGACTTGATATAAATTTCAGTGCCCAGGGAAAAAAAGAAAAGAAACGGGGGCCTCTTTAAAAGATAAATTTCATCATGTATGTCTGACAATAGTGTGCATGTTCAGAGGGCCCTTTTTTTAAGAGAGAGGGAGAAAAGGCTATGCTTTTAAACAATCAGAGGTTAAAGTTAGCTCCGTCATTCATGTGGTTTCATTCTCTTATGCATATTGAAATACCTCAGGAAGATTTATAACCCTCGTTCATACATTCAGAGTTCCAGTAAACGAGTCCCCTTTTTGAAGGTTAAATATTTATGCTCCTGTTTTTCTGCTTGATACAGACAAGAAGAGTAAACCCACATT
The DNA here is from genome assembly GCF_016509475.1 of Prionailurus bengalensis. Classification (NCBI taxonomy): domain Eukaryota; kingdom Metazoa; phylum Chordata; class Mammalia; order Carnivora; family Felidae; genus Prionailurus; species Prionailurus bengalensis. The sequence continues at coordinate 16,498,475 of NC_057355.1, forward strand.
AGCCAAGGAGCCATGGTGACAGGCCAGGTTAGGATGAGAAATGGCAGATGGCTGGACACCCAGAATGTCTTCTGCTCTTCTATATTCTTGGTTTTGAGGAGGAAGAAAGAAAGAAAGAAAGAAAGAAAGAAAGAAAGAAAGAAAAGAAATCTCCAAGTCCACAAGTCCCAGGGAGCAGAAGAATAAACTTTGATCAAAGATATCTATGAGAGAAAAAGGGGTTGTGCAAAAAGATTCAGTTGTGAAACAGTTGAGGACTAAGAAATTATAGTGGGGACACCCTTCTTCAGTACCAACTGGCATCACCAATTATTCCTGTTGATATTCTGGAAGCTAAGTTAGAAACATACTGATGGTCTAAGTCATATTTCAACCAGAGAAGCAGAGCAAGTGGGAGATACAAAGATAGGTATATAAATATAGATATGGATGTGGACCTAGATGATAGATATAGACAGATATAGATATAGACTCAGGTATAGATAAACATAGACATATATACCTACATATGCATATATAAAGAGATCAATCCAAGGAACTAGCTTACACAATTGTTGGGGTTGGCCAAGTAAGTTCAAAGTTTGTCAGGAAGGGAAGATGAGGAGCAGGTTGGAACACTATGGACACAGGTTGATAGTTTTTTGTCCATATGGCTCAGTCAAGAAGAAAGGTCGGGAGCTGGGAGAGGAGTTGCAGAGACAGCTACGCCTCACACAGACTTTCAACCATTCCTGTTGTCATTCATCTACTCATCCATCTAACCTTTAAAATTGGAGGAACCTTTGGGTTCCCGAGGCTTCCTGGACTTCTACAGCTTGAAGGGTCTGCTTTTGTTAGAAAACCATTTGGTTTTCATCTTTCACCAATCCTATGGAGCAGTTTCTGTTCATTCACTCATTCTCCATCTTAAAAGTTTCTAAGAGAGGAGATTTCAGGTGATAACAACACAAAAAGAAAGAAGGAAAGAAAGAAAGAAAGAAAAGGGTAAAACCCCCAAAAAACAATTACGTGAGGAAATGGATACATCAATTAGTTTGACTACAGTAATTATTTAACTATGTTTATGTATATCAAAACATCATGGGGTGTCTGGGTGGCTCAGTCGGTTGAGCGTCTGACTTCGGCTCAGGTCACGATCTCGCGGTCCACGAGTTCGAGCCCCGTGTCAGGCTCTGTGCTGACAGCTCAGAGCCTGGAGCCTGCTTCAGATTCTGTGTCTCCCTCTCTCTCTGCCCCTCCCCCACTCATGTTCTGTCTCTCTCTCTGTCAAAAATAAATAAACATTTAAAAATAAATAAATAAATAAATAAATAAATAAAATTTAAAAACATCATGTAGGCCACCTTAAATATATGCATTTTATTAAGATTTTTAAAATTAAAAACAAAAAAAAATTTCTTGATTTCCCCATTGATCTCTTCTCTTCCATTCTCTTGTTTTACTTTTTAGAAAACTGTCTGGACTTTTAGTTGGGTTTTGACAGACGAATGTGGATATAATCTACAAAGGCCAATTAGGTTTCTTTGTATCCATCTTACAAGTAAGGGAATAGAATTCCATTGAGAAATTAAGTGACATAAAGTCACAGAACCAATAATACATGGCCTCGGCCTCAAACAGATTCCAATGAATCACCTCATTTTGGTGAAACGTTAAGGGCCTTATTGAAAGACACTAAGCATCTTTTAAGCATGTTAAAAATATTCTCACTCTTACTGCAGCTGCTATTTAAAATGGAAATGATATTTACTGGGAAAATCATGTACTTACGATCCATAAGCAGTTGACCTATTAAAATATCAGAATGCCTTGTTCATATTCAGCTATCAACCTAAGATCAATCCAAGAGGAATGAATAAATGAATGGATGAATGAATGAATGAATGAGTCTTGCAAAATTGTCCTAATGATATAGCATGTGATCCAAATAGATAACCAATATACAGGAATGATTTGCTCATAGTTAAAACAAAAGAACATGAAAACAAAGATGCCACCATGCACGATTACAGCACATGATTCACACTCAAAATGTTGGCTCTTCTAATAAAGACTCTAGCTCTGAATACCTAAAAGTTTTAAGTCTAAGAGGAAGATGATTCCATCATGATAGCAAATAATAGTTTCTCTAAATTGACAAAGCTGATTCTACCGTGGCCATTTTAGATTCTTTGGAGTTTTAGAAAAACAGGTGAGAAATGGGATTATGTCACTGGCCAGAGTCTCAATGATCCTGGTTGTCAAGGGGATAACAAAGAGGAAAGGAGTATGGGTGAAATGAATTAGGTAATTCTCTTAAATCAAGCCTCCAAAAGCCTTTATGAATAGCCTCAGAATAACTTCATATCCCACATCACCTTCCATGAAAGCCATGGCAGATGGGATTATGTGTCCCAATACTTTGAAGAACAATAAAAATATAATCGCACACTTTGCCGTGTAACTTTCAGTGCTCTCCCACTTTGGGTGAGATCGACTTTCCCTCCCACTGGTAGTGGGCTTTAGGAATCACTTTGACCAATGGCATATTAGCAGACATATGGTAGCAGAAGCCATTAATACGTTTATATTGACTCTTTGACCTCTTATGCTACAGTGATCACCTTGAGAGCTGGGCCTGGGAATGAGATCTCTGAGGGAACATACCTGAATCTTCTGGTTGCCTGGAACCCAGACTGACCCAGCAGAGTTACAGCTGACCAACAGACCTGTGAGTGAAAAGTAAGTGTTGTTTTAAGCCAAAAAGCCTGGGGATGTTTGTTACACAGCACTATTACAGTGATAGCTGAAAAAGTTAAGAGGCTCAGCTCTGTTATGCTATTATAACTCTAGTTCTAGATTCCATTCATTATCCTTATCATAAACCTTTCCATCTGGGCAGGCTTTAGTGAAGCTTGTTTGCATCAAAATCACCTTAAATGAAAACAAGATAAGACAGTATTCCTCCCTTACAAAGTATATTGACTTACAAGAAGTAAAATCATAAGTAATAATTGAGATGACCAAATAAGTACCTAAATATACACAATGAAAGAGTGATAAATATTAGTTTCCATAGTACTAAAATTAGGTCTATCTTGGTCAGAAAATGACTTTAAAATTTAGAACAATTTTATCTTTTTATGAGTTTTGGTGGACTTGTTATAAAACATTTAAAAATATAAATTAGAAAGAAAATCTGTGAGATATTTTCTTTTTATTATTATGCCTCATTACCCTTTCTCTGCTCCCTTCTCAAATACATACTGTGTGTGTGACACTACCATTTTTTTCAGTGATCCTTGTAGAAAATACCCGGCTTTTGCCTCCAAAATATAGTTTTCACATGGAGACATGCTGAAGGCAGGTGTAGAGATGATTAGAAGTAAATAGATGATATAGAAATGTTTTCAAGCTTATTGAATTGATTATTCTGATTGGTGTTTATAATTCTAAAAAAGAAAATGTTTTGCAATTATGGAGCAAAGAAGACTGGAAATTCTCTTTAACACAACGAGCCTTCCAATTTTTCAGAAGTATTGATTTTGAGAATGCACATACAAGAAGAAACTGAAGTAATAATAAATAAATCAATATTTTCAAGCTGGATGAGTGTTTACAGTGATGAATAGTTACCTGCATTTAAAAACCTTGCTTCTTCAGGGCATATTTGTCTTTGTAAATATATTTTCAAAACCAGGAAAATCTAGAATAATATTTTCAGTTTGCCATGTTGAACTTCTTAGCCAAAAATTTCTAATACACTTGTTTTTCACTATACTTTGTCCTTAATTCTGTAAGTTATTTGAAAAATTATTTAAATGTAATAAAATAAAATTAAAATGGTCAATGCAACACACTTGGTAGATGATGAAGTCTATTTTTTCCTTTTATATTTTTAACGCCTTGGATGACCTTTTGAGCACATTCTTGAATAGACATGGAGATAGAAACAAAAACACGAAGTTAAAAAGGTATCTGCACCCCTATGTTCATTGCAGCATTATTTACAATATGGAAAAACCTAAGATATGGAAAAACCTAAGTGGTTCATGGATGGATGAATGGATACAGAATATGGATACAGATGAATGGATACACAGATATATGTGGGATATATATGTGTGTGTATACATACATACATATATATGTGTGTGTATACATACATACATACATATATGTATGTATGTATACACACACATATATGTATATGTATATGTATAATGTATATATACATGTATACACACATATATATGTGTGTGTGTATATATATATAATATACTATTTTGCCATTAAAAAATAAAAAGAATGAAATCTTGTCATTTGTGAGAACACGGAGATAATTATGCTAAGTGAAATAAGTCAGACTGAGAAAGAAAATATTGTATGATTTCACTTACATATATAATCAAAAGCAAAGTGAAACAAAGCAAAAGCACAAAAAATGAGCTAAGAGAACAAATTGGTCATCGGGGGGGTGGGGATGGACAAAATAGGTGAGGGGGGTCAAACTCCCACTTATAAAATAAATAAGTCATGGGGATGTAATATACAGCATGGCGATTATAGTTAATAATACTAGATTGCATAGTTGAAATTACTAAGAGTATATCTTAAAAGTTCTCAACACAAGTAAAACAAACTTTGTAACTATGTACGGGGATGGATGTTTATTAGACTTATTTTGATCATTCCACAACATACACAAATATTAAATCTTTATGTTATGCACCTGTAACTAATATATGTTATGTGTCAATTATACCTCAATTTTTTAAAAAAAATTGAGAAAAAAATATTTCAAGTACCAGTTAAGTGCTGAAACTGTCAAATGTTCATGAAAACCCACTTCATATTAAAAAGAAAGCATATAAATATTTCAAACAAATCAATTTTTTCATTCAAATGTCGTTGACACACAATGTCACATTCGTTTCAGGTGTACAACATAGGGATTCTGCAAGTTTATGTGCTATGCTATGTTCATGACAAGTGTAGCTACCATCTGTCCCAATACATCACTAGTATATTATTAATTATATTCCTTATGCTGTGCCTATTATTCCTATGACTTATTTATTTCATAATTGGAAGCCTGTATCTTCCACCCCCCCTCACCCATTTTGCCCACCCCCCCCGGCAACCATCAGTTCATTCCCTGTGTTTATTTATAAGTCTGATTCTGCTTAAAATAAATCAAATTTTAGATAAACAGGAAAAACTCTTATTCAAAAAATGGAAATAGCAAAGATAACAAAAGAGAAAAAAGCATAGCAGAGAGGATAAATAAGCCAAAAATCATTCATTTAAAGAAAGAAAAAACAAAATTTACAACTCCAAGGGACATGTGTAAGAATGTTCATGACACTAGTGTAAAAGCAGCATTAATAATAGTAATAATAATTACGATAATAATAATAACCACTAACATATAGCCATTAAAGTCATAATATTAACAAAATAACAACAACCACTGTAATGTACACAAGAAAATAGATGCAAATGCTTTGATATATGCATGCCGTAGAATGCTTACATCGGTGGTGGAAACAGTTGCTCTATAACCACATGCCTCACAGGGATCGATTTTATAAATATATGGTCGTTATTGATTTACTCTAATCAGGATCTACAACTGAGGTAGCAGAAGGGAAGACAGGTGGATATCTAAACAAAATCTCCACCACCAAGGAAAGGCAGGAATGGCTACTGAATAAGCAATCCACCGTATTGCTTACATCTATATATCTATATCTATATCTATATCTATATCTATATCTATATCTTGCTTATATCTACCTAAAATAGACACTTGAAAAATGCAATTACCCAGACTCATCAAATACACACATTTTAAATCTTATTTGCATAGCTGGGAGATTTACAGATTTAGAAGCTACAATAAAATAAACATGGCCCCTTGGATTTCCTTTTTCTCTATGTATTTACCTAATTGTCTCTACGGATGGATGTGGAGAAGAACATCGTTAGATTGTTATTCGATGTATTAGATTAGTCATTAGATGCCCAAATTTTCTTCTTTCACATTTTGTTCTATCATTACTAGGCAGTATTAAGTAAGGTTGTATATTACAGTGGAAAATCCCGTTGCTGCCAAATGCCAACTGTATAACCATGAAAAAATCATTTAAACTCCTTGACGTACCAACTTTGGTGTCATGGATTACACTATAGATTACTATGTTGACCAAATAAAATTTTGGACAAAGTAAATATCTTGCCAAGGGTGAAGCTGAAACTGTATACCGATATGTTTGATTGCAGGGGTCTAACATTTCACTCGGGACTAAAAGGCTTTTGTAACTTTATTATTATTTTTTACTTATTTATTTTGACAGGAGAGAGCAGGGGAGGGGCAGAGAGAGGAGAGAAAGGAGAGAGAGAGCTCAAGCAGGCTTCATGCTGTCAGTGCAGAGACCAAGGTGAGGCTCAAATCCATGAACCTTGAGATCATGACCTGAGCCAAAACCGAGACTCGGATGCTTAACCGACTGAGACACCCAGGTGCCCCTGTAGTTTTATTTTTATTGAAAGACTCTAAATAATCATTGAACTAATTTAAATTTGCATAAATCTTTATACTTTACAAAGAATTAAAAATACAGAATTTTCCTCAGGCTTTCTTACTATCTTCATTCTACAGATGAGGAATCAGAAACTCAGGGTGTTAATACATTAGTTAAGGGTCTCGGGTCATATGAAATGAAGGTGAGATTTCAATCCAGGTTATTCTGACATTAACATCAGTTTTCTTCCCAAAACGCCATACGAGGCAGTGATCTCTGAGAGAGAAGAAGCAAATGAAGTGAGTATATGACTTCCCCAGTTTATAACCTGGAGAAACCTTCCAGGCTGCAATTCAGAGAAAGTGAGCTCAGTGAGAGCCTAATGGTCTCCCTGAGATGAGCAGGTGACACCAGAATTCTAAGCAGACCAAGGCAGTAAGAGCTCACAAGGCGGAGTACCAGAAAAGAAAGAGCTGCATAGAGAGAGCTGCAGAGATCAGCAAAGGGTCACCCTTGAGTGTTGAACAAGGTACTTCTGAGCACATGTGTATGAGGAAAGAAACAAAGATCAGGAAAAGAACCACCTGAACTTAGCAAAAGAAACACTTCCCACAGTTCACGCAATTCTTCCGCTCACTGCCAGTATGAAAAACTTCATAATCCAAAGGGAGTTAGGCAGACAACTCAGAAAGGTATTTCATCAGTAGTGGGACAGCTTAGCCCTACAATAATGGTACTTGGTACCCATCTAAGATATCTTAAAAACAAGCCACAGAAGCATCAAAATTTTTCTAAGAGACTAGCTTGACTAACAGTCCCACTTTTCCTTGAATGGAAAGTTTCCTAGGATATAGAACATTTAATTTTAAAATTGAGGCAGTCCCAACTAAATTGAAGGAGTTGTTTGCCCTGCAAAATTCAAGGATATTTATAAAAATACAAAAATATTTAGAATTGAATAAGGAAAATTCACAGAATCTGGCATTCATTAAAAAATTAGCAAATATACAAAGAAGCAGGAAAATATGACCCATATGAGGAAAAAAATAAATCAATATAAATAGACCCAGAAGTGACATAAACTATAGAATCGGTAAGCAAGGACAGATTAAATTATTATAATTTATAATTATATATATATATTTATATATAATATATATATATAATTATAATATAAAATTATTATAACTGTACTCCATTTTTCAAGAAGGTAAAGGAAAGTGTGATCATGCTAAAAAGCGACATGGAAATTTTAAAAAGAAACAGGACATTTGAACTTCTAAAAATGAAAAGCACTGTACAAAGACGTTAAGTACAGTAGATTTGGCTAAAAGCAGATTAAATACTGAAAGAGAAAAGATAAGTGAACTTGAAGTTATAAAATAATCAAAGATAAAGCACAAAAATAAAAAAGACTAAATACTGGAAACTTCAACGAGGTTTGAACTTCAAACTTTAAACAGTTTTGATTCAATAGATGTGTAATTGCAAGCTGAGAGAGTGGAAGAAAGATGAGAGAGAAAAATGATTTAAAGCAATAACAACTGAAAATTCTCCAAATTCGATGAAAACTATAAAACCACAGATCCAAGTTCAAGGAAACCTAGGCACAAAAAATAAGACAAAAACCATACCCAAATACATCATGGTCAAATTTCCTTATAAAACAACAGAAAGAAAATCTTAAGAGAAGCTAGAAATTAAAAGACGTGTTACTTACAGAGAAACAAAGATTTGTCAAAAACGATTCAAGCCAGAACACATTGAAGAGATATCTTTCAGTGTTGAAGGAAGAAAAAAGGTCAGCCTAGAATTGTATACCCAGCAAAAATATTTTTCATACATGAAGGCAAACGAAAGGATTCTTTCCGACACTCAAAAACTGCAAATTTCAGCAACAGCAGATTTGTACCACAGTCAAGGTTAAAAGTTGTTCTAGAAGAAGGAAAATGATACCATAGAGAACTAGGAACCTACACAAGCTAATTAAAAATGCCAGAAATAACAGGTACATGGGGAAATATAAAAACCTTTTTTTCTTTGATTTAAATAAAAGGCTTGATTGGTAATTGTTTACAAGTAATACTGCTGGGGGGGGTAACATATGTAGAAGTACATATGTTACAAGTACAATAACAGAAGTACAATAACAGAAAGGCAAAGAAGAAATGGGAAAATAGCATAGTAAGATTCCTCTGATGTATATCAGCAGCTGTGATAGTATTTACAGGTAGACGATGATAAACCCTAAAGCAACTACTAACAAGCAATTCAAAATGCGATAACTAATAATCTGATGAGGGAGAAAATCATTAAAAAATTAATCACCCCCCCAAAATAAAAAATAAACATAAAAAAATTAATAAAAAAATTAATCCCAAAGACTGCAGTAAAAGAGGGAACAGGAGCAAAAAAAAAAGAAATGCAACGTATAAAAAAGATAGGGGCTCCCAGGTAGTTCAATTGGTTGAGTGTCTGACCCTTGATTTTGGCTCAAGTCATGGTCTCACAGTCATAAGATTGAGTTCTGCATCAAGACTCTCTCTCCCTCTTTCTCTGTCCCTCCCTCTCTTGTGTGTGTGCTTTCTCTCTATAAATAAATAGATAGATAGATAAATAAATAAATAAATATTAAAATATAGTATATGTAAATCCAGTCACATCAATAATTGTTTGATATAAATAGCCTAAGAACCAATGAAAAACCAGAAATTATTATTTTGGATAAAATAGGAATATCTAACAGAAAATAAAATATAAAGACACAGGGAGACTAAAAGAAAGAGAATGAGGAAAGATGCACCCTGCTAAAAGTAGTCAAAAGAAAGCTGGAGTGGCTATTTTCTTCTTAGATAAAGTAGACTTCGTAGCAAAAATACTACTACAGATAGAGTAGTAATGACGATGAGTGGGTGGATTCATCAACAGAACGTAACAATCCAATTCTAAAAGTCTGTGTGTTCAGTAACAGGTTTTTAAAATACAAGACTCCAAAACTAATAGAACTGCAAGGAGAAATTTTCAAAACCCCAGAGATAGCTGGAAATTTACTCAATCTTCCTTAATAAATGAAAAAACAATTCGGAGACCAGTAAGGATATAGAAGATGAGCAACACTGCCAAACATTCGATATAATTGACACTTACAAAAACTCAACAACATTTATTTCAGGTACACACAGAATGTTTACCAAGATGTACTATATTCTGGGCCATGAGAAAGGGAAATATATGGGAAAAAGTGTGGAAGAAATTTTATTTTACTTATTTGTGTGTGTGTGGATGAAATCTTATGATCAATTCATATAAGGTATATTCTCTGATAGGGGCGCGTGGGTGGTGCAGTAGGTTGGGTGTCCAACCTCGGCTCAGGTCATGATGTCACCGCTCGTGGGTTCGAGCCCCACATTGGGCTCTGTGCTGACAGCTCAGAGCCTGGAGCCTGCTTCTGATTCTGTGTTTCCCTCTCTCTCTGCCCCTCCCCTGCTCACACTCTGTGTGTGTGTCTCTCTCTCTCTCAAAAATAAATAAACATTAAAAAAAATTTTTTTAATTAAAAAAAGGTATATTCTCTGACCACAAAGGGAGTAAATAAAAATCACTAGCAAAAATATATTTGCATAATCCCCAAAGATTTGTTAACAAAATGACATACACAGAAATAACCTGTCAAAAGGAAAATTAGGAAGTATTTTGAACGGGATTAAAACAAAAAACACAGCCTATCAAAATCTGTTGGATGCTTCTAATGCAATAATTACACAGAAATGTATAGAAATGAACATCTTACATTACAAAAGGAAGAAACATATCAAATTAATGATCTCAGCTTCCACTTTTTAAAAAAATTAGGAAAATTAGAGCAAATTACAACAATAGTAGGAAGAAGAAAGAAAATAATAAAATCAAAGTGGAAATCAATGAAATAGATAATATAAAATAAGGAAAAAGCAATGAAACCAAACCTGGTTGTTAGAAAAGTTCTCTAAAATCATTAAGATTCTGTCTAGGCTTATCAGTAAAGAAAAGAGAGAAGACATAAATTATAAATATCTGGAATGTGAGGGGTGATATCATTTCATATTCTACAGATATTACAGGGATAATATGGAAATATTATGAACGACATTATGTCAATAAGTTCAACAACATAGATGGAATTGTCAATTCCTTGAAAGATAAGACAAATGAAAAGATGTTCAACATCACTCGTCATCAGGGAAATGCAAATCAACAGCACAATGAGATATCACCTCACACCTGTCAGAATGGCTATAATCAAAAACTCAAGATAACAACAAGTGTTCACAAGGAGATGGAAAAAAAGGAGCCTATGCACTGTTGGTGGGAATGCAAACCAGGGCAGCCACTATGGAAGATATGATGGATGTTCCTCAAAAAAATAAAAATAGTTCTACCCTCTAAACCAGTAGTCACACTACTGGGTATTTACCCAAAGAATACGAAAATACCAATTCTAAGGGATGTACGCACCCCTACGCTTACCGCAGCATTATTTGCCATAGCCAAACTATGGAAGCAGCCCAAGTGCCCGTCGATAGATAAATGGCTAAAGAAAAAGTGATGCATATACAATGGAATATTATCCAGTCATAAAAAAGAATGAAGTCTTGCTATTTGCAGCAACATGGATGGAGCTAGACAGTATAATGCTAAGCAAACAAGCCAGTCTGAGAGTGACAAATACCATACGATATCACTCATCTGTGGAATTTAAGAAACAAAACAAACCAACAGAGGAGAAAAAAAAAAGACAAACCAAAAAACAGACTTTGAACTATAGAGAACAAACAAATCATTACCAGAGGGGAGAGGGGTGAAATAGTTGAAGGGAATTAAGAGCACACTTATCTTGATGAGCACTTTAATAATATATGGAACTGTTGAATCATTATATTGCACCCCTGAAATCAATATAACACTGTATGCTAACTACATTGGAATTAATTAAAAAAAAAGAAAAAAGAAGGAAAGAAGAAAGACACAAACTACTTAAGCTTACTTAAGAAGACACAGGTAGGGGCACGTGGGTGGCTCAGTCGGTTAAGTGTCTGCCTCTTGATTTGGTTCAGGTCATGATCTCACAGTTCATGGGATTGAGTCGTGCATTCAGCCCTGCATTGGGCCCTGTGCTGACAGTAGGGATTCTCTTTCTCCCTCTCTCTCTGTCCCTCCCCGCTCATGTGTGCTTTCCAGCTCTCTCTTTCTCTCCCTCTCTATCTCTCTCAAAATAAGTAAGTATACATTTAAAAAAAAAAAAAGAAGACACAGGTAATCAGAACGGCCCTATAAGTGTTGAAAAAAATGAGTTTAGAGGTAAAACTTTTCTGCAAAAAAAAAAAAAAAAAAACCTCCATGTCTAGATGACTTCATGAGTAAATATTACCAAGCATTTAAGGAAGAGATAATATTAATTATTCACAAGCTCTTCCAGAATATTGAAGAGGAAATAATATTTCCCAATGTATTTTATGAGGCCAGCATTACCTACTGATAGATTCTGAAAAATAAATTACAAGAAAAGAAAAATAAAGAAACATATACTTCCCAGATAAAGAAGCAAAAATTCTAGACGTTTTAGCAGATTAAACCCAACAACTTATACAAATGGTAACATGTCATGACCAAGTGGGATTTATTAAAGGAAAACAAGGTGGGTTTTACCATCTAGGATCAATCAATGTAATCCACTATATTAGCAATCCAAAAATGATTAACTATAGGCTCATTTCAACACATGTAAAAATAAGCATTTAGCAAAATCCATTTCTGACTAAAATTTTTCAGCACACTCAGAATAGAAGGGACTTCCACAACCTGATAATGGACATCTACAAAAACTTACAGCTAGCATCATATTTAAATGAAGGACTAAATGTTGTTCTGTTAAGGGCAGGAGTAAAACCAGAACATCTACTCTCAAAATCTTTATTCAACATTATATGGGCCATCTGGCCAATTGAATAAGGCAAGAAAAAATAACCACTACCAATCAATCAGTGGTCGCACATGAGGTGAAATAGCATTGCGTTCCTCCTGCCTTCGAGAAAGAACACGTCTGAACTGTTGAGGACCAATGATACTGCCCTAGATTTAGGTCTTCGGTGAACATATTCGCCAAGCTTGGTGAACTATTCAAGTTCCCATTCTGACCTGTACACAACAGGCTGCCTCCAGCTATAGATGGTTAAATCCTCCTGTTGTCTTCCTAAGGCTGTGGCTTTGTGTAGAGTTTCAACCACATTCATAAGACCCCAGAGTACTCAACCTCAGAAATGCTTCTAAGAATTTAGGGGGAGGAAATGACCTTATGAGACTGACCCAAAGGAGTGTCCAAGGTGAAAGACCAGACATACTCTACAGCCCGTATCTGGGTTCATCTTATGTTTCCCTAAGACATACTTCATGTTCAAAATGCAAGAAGCGATGTTCTTCCATAGTATAGTTCCACCTCGCCTAACTTAGGAAAGACTCAGATATTATCTTAAAGAAAAACAAGTCTTCATCTCCCATGCGATCCATCTTTTTTGTCTTATCCTTCTTCCCTTCCTTCATTATTGAGAAATCAGTAAATCTTCCCAATGGATGTTTTTGGAATTATTGGACAATAAAACATAACCATCGTCTGTCCCATTCGCCAGGCTCCCATTTGTGTTTCCTCAACCCATTTGAGATGATCACCTCTGGGAAAACTGAAGCCAGTTAGGACCCAGGGATTTGGCACCTGTGATGGTTTCGCTTACCCACCTGTGATGGTTTCAAGAAAGTCTTTGGAGCTTTCTATCAGGGACCCTAATTGCATCCTCTCATATTGCCATAAAATGTATTTAAGAGAAAGGGGGCATTTAATCAAAAACCACACGTACCTGCCGCATTGCTTGTGAGGAAGCTGGTTAGGCAGAGTGACAATAAGATCTGCTTAATAATATTTTTATATAGTGCTCAAAACTAGCAATCCTTAATTAATTTTTTTAGGCTGGAAATTAAGGTTGAATAATGATCTCCCAATTGCCCTTCACAATCGTGATTCAGCCTGAAGAGTTAATAAGCCACCTTCAATACCCCACCCCCTTCTCTGAACAGACATTTTTTTTTCCACACGGATGAACACAAAGAAATAATCAGATAGGAGATTTTTCTTCTAAATTAGGCCTCTTGTTTGTAAACTGAAAGAGTACTAATGCAGTTCAAACTCAGCTCCACACCGCACATGCCCATTCTGCCCAGGCTTATTACAAAGAGCGGGAGCACTGAAGGTTTTGTTCTATTCTTCAGGCTTTTTCTGTGTGAGAGGCCATTCAAGCAATCGGGTACTTCTCCCTCACTCTCTTTCTCTCTTGGCCTCTCTCTCTCTCTCTCACACACACACACACTCTCCATTTCCCTCTATAATGCCAGCATTAGAGGCCAGCCGCCGGCTGGGAGCATGCTTTGATGTCGACCTCTTGCTGCCTGCCTTGGTGGGTGAGTAGCAGAGCAATGAGGGCATGTGTGGGACAGAGCAGGATGAAAGGAGGGGCGACTGAAGCCTATAATGTGGACAGATTCCTGCCTGTTCACTTAGATTTTTCGGGAAGAAAAATGCCAAGCCTGTGATTGCAGAGGTTATGAATCAGCTAAACCTCAGAAATGACTATTAAAACAACACTACTTGACATAAAGAATCAATTTATTGTTCAGGCTTTCAGTGAAAGAGAGAAAGAGAGGATGGAGGGAAGGAAAGAAGGAAGGAAGGAAGGAAGGAAGGAAGGAAGGAAGGAAGGAAGGAAAAAGGAAGGAAGGGGGAAAGGAAGGAAGGGAGGGAGGGAAGGAGGGAGGGAGGAAGGAATGGGAGGAAGGAAGGAAGGGAGAAGGGAGGGAGAAAGGAAGGAAGGGGGAAAGGAAGGGAGGGAGGGAGGGAAGGAGGGAGGGTGGGAGAAAGGAAAGAAAGAAGGAAGGAAGGAAAGAAGGAGGAAAGGAAGGAAGGAAGGAAGGGAAGGAGAGAGGAAGGAAGGAAGGAAGGAAGGAAGGAAGGAAGGAAGGAAGGGAAGGAGAGAGGAAGGAAGGAAGGAAGGAAGGAAGGAAGGAAGGAAAGAAGGAGGAAATGAAGGAAGGAAAAAGGAAGAAATGAAGGAAGGAAAAAGAAGGAAAGGAAGGAAGGAAGGAAGGAAGGAAGGAAGAAGGGAAGGAGGAAGGAAGGAAGGAAGGGAAGGAGAGAGGAAGGAAGGAAGGAAGGAAGGAAGGAAGGGGGAAAGGAAGGGAGGGAGGGAAGGAGGGAGGGAAGGGAAGGGAGGAAGGAAGGAGCAAGGCACAGACAGGACCAAAGAGATAAGGACATTCAGATTACATTCTCAGCAGGCTGACTAGTGAAGAGTGCAAGGGTTCAGGGAACCAGCGCACAGACAGTGCCTGAGGGACAGCCTTAGGCACATTGGTTGCCTTCCAGCAACCAGTTGGACTATATTGTTTTGATGACTTTTGCCAGATGTCAGGAATAAATCTCCGGCCCTAGTGGTAAGGTTACAGTTGTGACAGAGGCAGGCAACACATGAGAAGGCCGCATCGATGGTCTACTCGCTCTCCATGGACCAGTACGGTAAGGGACATCTCAAAAGGGTGAGCCCACAAAGGAGTGTAGGCCCTGTTTGAATTCTTGGCATTCAAGGACTACCTTCAATTAGGTTACAGAGTTTCCATGGCTCTGCCTGGATTAAAATGCTGTTCATTGCTAGTCTATCAGAGTGGATTGGACTCTATTCCCCTGTAAGAGACACTTGTTTCCTCCTCCCTCAACCACCTGTTTTGTTGATCCCACCACATAAAGGAATGAGGCTCTCTCTTCATCCTTCATTTTCCAACACATAGTCTCAGCTCTTTCCAGCGGGTTTGGGACAGTGGAATGAGGCAGGAAATTTAACACTAAATCCTTTCCCCTTTTCCTTTTCTTATTTTGACCCCCAGAGTGTGTTTAAAAAAAAAGCACCAAGCAAGAATTTATTGAAGCCCTACTATGTGTAAGATCCCTATTACAGAAATCTACAATTCCAAAATTGAAAGGAAAATCATTTCACTCTGTATTCAATCTGGAGCCATCCCTCTTTACTAAAATGGGTCTCCTATTACTAAAATAATAGTAATTTATTATTACTTACCTGAGATAAGATGGTTTGCGTACTGGTCAGAGTATCCATGGGAACTGTTTGCCAGGGAACAGCACTGCCTGCTGCCAGTCAGGTCATTTAGACAAGACCCCTTCTCCTTTGAGGTGGATTGGCACATAGCTTTTTTCCAAGACGCCTTCTTAGTCATGCCTTTCATTTACCCCACCCTTTGCAGCTTAGAGACAAAAGTCCTCATCGTCCACTGGGCTCATTCCTGGGTGGCTAGGATGGAGGAGGCAAGATGTCTTTGCAGGGAAGCCTCTGTTCAAAGCAAAACCTCCTTCGGATAGGGGTGAGATGTCCCATTACACAAGTCACCCACAACCCAAGGATTCCTGAGCTATGAATTGGATTCAAGATTGTAAAAATTGTTTGCTCTCCGTTTCTTTCCGCTGGCAAGACACAAAAGGGCCTGGGTTAAACAGAACCGTTTGTTTTAAAAGATAAATACATCCCTAGCGATAGAGTACGCATATTTTACCTCGGAAGGCTTTTGGGGTTTTTTTAAAGCCATACCCTGATATGGAAGCTTCCTGCCATGAAAATCACTCTAAATATAAATAAATATTTATTTATAATAAATAAAATAAAATAAATAAAATACAATAAAATAAAATAAAATAAAGCAGGGAAATTGCATGGGCACCTGAGGAGCCCCCTTCTCACAGCCCCAGCCGGTCATCTTTGGTGACTCCCCCCATCTTCACTCCACCCCTCAATTATAAAATCAGCAAACCTCTCAAGGGAAGAAGACCCAGAAAGAACAAATGTGGCAGCAAGAGACAGAGGGATCAAAACCTTCAGAGTCTGAGAATGTAATGGGCCCTGTAGGTCTGTTAATTATCAAACGAAAATTCTGTTTCATGAAGGGGAAAAAATGAATTTTAATAGAAGCTCTATAATTAGCCATTTCTGTTCATGGTTCCTTAGTAGTTTTTATGTTTGTCTGCCTTCACCTTTATTTCCTTTAACAATGTTCACATAAAATGGCTCAGGATGGCTCTGCCTCTAATTATTTACCGTAACAACCAACAAGCTGAAAGATGACAAAGTCATACAGAAAGATCTTTGTACAGCACGTATTGACTCACCACTGTTTCCTTCTTACTCCTTGATTTTTTTTTGTTCTTTTCTAGTGTATAATTTGTAACTATGCCTAAAACAGTCGCCTGAGTTTTATTTTATGATGATGGTAGGTTTTTGGTCTGTGAGTTTGCTTCTAATACAGATACACAGTTTGCTCAGTCTTTGGTAAACATCAGTTCTACTCTATCCCTAAAGTCACCATTTGCCAAGATGGAGCCTGTATGACATGGGTGTTTGGGGGAAGGGGCAGGGCTGTGCAGAAATGTAAATATAATGTAAAACTGAGAGAAGGTAGGAATGGGGATGCCAGCACTGAGCTGGGCAGCAGAGAATAATTCAGAGAAAATGATCGATGTCCAATTCTGGGAAAGCAAATGAGAAATGAAATCCTCAGTGGGGCGCAAACAAGAAGCAAAATCCCTAGGATGAACTTGGGTCAAAGTCACTCCAATCCGATGAAGGCAGGAGATATCAGTAGTTACTCAGGCATCATGTCCTCAAACCTGAAATTGTTTGCATCTAATCTTTCCAAAAGCCTATCTTAGAAATGAAAGACTTGGAGGTCAGCACCAGAAATTAGCAGCCTTATAAGGGGCACCTAGGTGGTTCAATCAGTTAAGCATCCAACCTCAGCTCAGGTCATGACCTTGAGGTTCGTGAGTTCAGGCCCCATGATGGGCTCTGTGCTGACAGCTCGGAGCCTGGATCCTGCTTCGGATTCTGATTCCCCATCTCTCTGCCCCTCCCCCGCTCATGCTCTGTCTCTCTTTCTCTCCCCAAAATAAATAAACACTTAAAAAAATTAAGAAATTAGGAGCCTTATACTGGAAACAGCAGTGGCTCTGAACTTAACCAATATCTGTATTGGGAAGAACAAGTTCAAGCATCACAACATGGGCCTGGGAGACAGCGATTCAAATACAATTCATTGTTCTACTGTGGGTAACATTAAGTGACCATTCTCAACAAGCTGTCATTGCAAAGTGATCAGAACATCATGGGTGAGGTGGTAAGGTGGAACTTGAACAAATGGGAAGGGATAAAAAAGGAGGGACCATTGTACCACTTCTAAAGGAATCCATCCAAGAAGCTTCTGGGATAAAGAAAAGGTTACAGAACACCAGGGCACCACCGAAGCTGCCAAACAATATGTAAATCGTCTCTCAAGGGGTGCTCTTTGGAACCAATAGTAGGTATGATCCATACGCCTTTTCTGTTGTGTCCCAAGGTAAGTTTTCTTCAGAGATGAGTCACCTCCCAATTTGATTTGGCACACATTGGATACGACAAGAAGAGTAAAGTTGGCCATTACTTCTTTAGGAGTCCAGGGTTGCCCTCTGTGATAAGCATGGGATGACTTCTCTTCAACATGAAGCAAAGTCCAAAGTCGTCTGTGTTATGCTAGAGATCTCCAGCAAGATTCAGAACACAATAAATTTTGCTCTGTTCTCCGAGTAGTAATGGTTCTTCATAATAGGCTCTTGCTGTAGTTTATTGGTCCATCTTGTAGTTTATTAGAGCACAGCCTGTGTCAAGGCTTCCATTATAAAGCCATATTTTCTGGGTTGAGAGATCAACAATAAAATTGGGCTAGTACTGAACCTTAATCTTGATATTCAGTCCCTGCCCAAGAACATAAGAGGAGAAATTAAAGAACGAAGGATAGATATAAAGAGATGGAAAGAAAAACCCATGGACAGACATCATAATTTCTATATTTATGCATTTGTTTTGGCAATGTTTTTATTATAAGGCTCAGTTTTGTTTCATTACGCTTCCATTTATTATGAGGCTTATTTGATAGAG
The DNA here is from genome assembly GCF_016509475.1 of Prionailurus bengalensis. NCBI lineage: Eukaryota > Metazoa > Chordata > Mammalia > Carnivora > Felidae > Prionailurus > Prionailurus bengalensis. Next base: position 16,517,034 of record NC_057355.1, read on the forward strand.
GGAGTATTATTTGAGAGAGGGAAATGAATGGTAAAGTCAAATCAGTTTTCCCTCTACACAATTACCATACCTGCAATGTCCACAGAATGACTATGTCTTCACCTTTTAATTTACGCCTCAAGTCAGCTAAAGAACTTGAGGTTTAATGTCAACTACACCCCAATAAAAACATAAATTGATTTAAAAATGTGAGGTTTACCACTGTGTAAAAGTTGTGAAAGAAAAAAGGTGGTAGCGTTCTTACTTGTTAAATGTCCCACCATGTTTTTCTTTCCTTTGGGTGACAAGGAGCCGTTGGCAGACTCCTGTTAAGATGAACTTTTATGCTTTTCTTCATTTAAACAAAAACCAAATAGTACCAATGTTTTTGTTTTTCTCACACCACTGAAGAAAATTGTTTCAACTTGTTTGAAGTGCTTCCCAAGGCAATGGTATCTAACAAAAGATCATTTGTAAGGGATTCATCTCTAAATGCACGGCCTTGCTGTAATGTCCACTATAGAGAAAGATCTTAGCTTAAATTATACCACAGCTATTTTAAATGGATTTTTAAATTATCTACCTTTGCATTTCATCATGAATGTTTCAGGGAAATTATCCTGAGATAATGCCAACAAATGGCTGCAGACTTTAGGTTTATAATTGTTCTTGTTCATTTAAGGTTCCCAGCAGACCATATCAGGAAATTCAATGCCTGGCAAGTCGAGGTTGATAATATACCGTAACTGGCATTTTCTTATTAGACGAGCACCCAAATCAGCTTTCATTTGTAGCAATGACCCTAATTAAGAGAACCATGATTTAAAGCAGACGATTTGCATTTTAAGAATCAGATCTGGATATGGTGATGTTAGCCAAAGGGTTAGTTTTTTTTCCTAGAAAATTGGCATGCTCTAACTTTAATTTTAAATTTTCAAAAGTATTTCACACAGGTTTTTTGCGTTTTTTTTTTTCAATTCTACTTTTAAAATGAGAGGCTTCCTTCTGGCTGCTGGGCATGTATATGAATAGGTAAAAATGTTCACATATACACATTCCTTGTATGTAAGAATACTGACCTCTGTCTTCACTAAGTGATTTGGTTTTAGAGCTGCACAAGAGATGTTAGAAAATAGATCCCTTGATCTGATCTCCACCAACCCCACTATCTTCAGTGGAAGAACTGAGATGTAGAGCCTGAATTATATAAGCCTCTTGATGAGAATTTCATAAGCCCTCCAGCAAAAAATACCCCTTAAAGATGTTACCTGTGGTATATGTTGATGTACCTGACTTTTCTTAATTCATCACAGAAATTAGTCATTGCTGGGGACTGCAAAAGTGTTCGCACTGAATTTTTATCATAACATTGCTCTCAGTGACCTTTACCATCAAATTATCTTAACCATATTGTGAGCATCTTCCAATACTTGGTTTAAATGTATATACACATTAGGTACATATACATTTATACAATATGGACACATCTGATAACTTGTTGGGTAAGATCCAAAGTAAACCTACCATATCTTATATGTCGATGATAATGAGACATGGCAAGAGTCATAGCCAACAATTGGAGACTATTTTACAATTCACTAAGAACCTGGATTCTTTCTTTAACTAGTCAACTTCACGCCAGCACTGTGAAGAGGCAGGACGAACAACAACCATCCTCATGTCATTGTTTGGAAAATAAAAACATTTCCTTGAGCCTCCCAAAAATCCATGTTTTTGAACCATCACTCCATGTACTCTCCATCATGCTATCTTGCCTTCCTGACAGCAATAATTATTATCGGTAAGATATGAGAAATAGAAAAGGTTAACATGATTTATCCATTAGGATCATATCATAATGGTAATAACAATAGCCATTATTACTGAGCACTCTGTTTCTGGTACTGCTCTGAGCACCTGCATCTTGCACATACACACGGATGCAAATATCTGTAAGGTAGGTATGGTCACACCAAATCTGGGGATGAACAAACAGAGGCTCAGGAAAGTTCAATGATTTACTTCAAGTCATGGACCCTGTAGATGGCAGAACCAGGTTTGGAACCAGGTTAGCCTGACCCCACACCAAATGTTCTTAATTATTTCTTGTCCTTCTTTCACGACAAGATAACACACATGTTATCCTAGCGTATGGGTAATAGGACTATGCATAGAAATCAATGCCAAGACCCCTTCAAGTTTCAGTCAGCGTAGGAGAAAATCTTGATAGGAAAAAAAAAGAAAAGTCTGTATGAGAAAAAGCTGTGTGTGTGTGTGTGTGTGTGTGTGTGTGTATGAGAGAGAGAGAGTTGTTTGTATGTGTGTGTGTATAAATGGCACATGTTTATACCCATATTTTAATTGATGGGTATGTGTGTGTAAATACATGGAAAGTAGATATTTAAAAAATAAAACAAAGGGAAATAGCACAGACAATACTATTAAGATCTTTCACAAAACCCTGAGAAATTCACTTATTAAGTACACTTTATTTTCTAAGTTTGGTGCAGGAGACAGAATCCTTATCAGTGTTATAGGCAACTTTTTATCAGGATTTAATTGTTAGAGTTGGTTCATTTCAAGGAAAATGATTTAGCCCCCAGGATATGCAGATCACTATTATAATAAGCCACGTTTTTTAACAAGGGGTGGGCCTTCAGCTATTCTTGCAAGAGCGAAAATTTCCAGGAATTATCCTTACTGCTATTATAAATTAATAAATTTTAGTAGTGCCACACCGCAAATCTTTGGCATTGACCTATATAGAAACATTAATATCTTATGATATTGATTTCAAAGACAAAGTCCAGAACCTTATGGTAAATCTAGAGGAAGTTTGTCTCTCATGATGGATGCTGCCATGAGATTCACCTAATATATCCCAGTAAATCATCATCTCCACTGGAGCTCGAGATGGACTCAGTAAGCACATACATCCTCTTTAGGGATCTCTGGGCACTCGTGCACCCTGGGCACATTTCCTATAAACAGCCACCTAAAACGCTACTGGTTTCTGTGCTCTCTGGAGTGTCACTGATGAATTGAGTGATAATCTAGCTCAGGCTTGCGAGATTCACGCTGTCGGTGCCATTTTGGTGGCTTTCCGAAGTGCTCCTCCCCGAGGTCAGGATGTTTGCAGTAGGACCAAAGTGGACAGAAAGAGACCCAGGTAGGGGAGTGGAACAAGTGAATTTTGGTAACCTCAACAGTCTGGCTACCATTCTTTCCAGATACACTGTTCTTGTATGACCAGTTCAAAATAAAATAATGACCAGGTCAAAATAAAATAAAATAAAATAAAATAAAATAAAATAAAATAAAATATAACAACAACAAAAACCTAACTAAGCTGTGCAACACATCAGCAGTTCAGAAAAGCAATGCTTCTTTTCTGCCCTCTTGTCCCTGCCCGCCCCACCCCCACCCTGCTCCCAGTGTGATTCCTTGAATTATTACTATAATTTACAAGCTGCCAAATATGTTTTCCAAGCATGGGCCTTTTTGAGTGTTGAAACTAGACAGCAGCGTATATAAATAATCAGAAGCATAAATAGGAATGGTCAGGAAGTAAGTCAGCCTCTAGGAGTCCCCTTGATGTCTGAGGGTAGGAGGAGAGAGCAGGGGCTTCACCCTCCGGCATCTTAGCGATTGGCCCCATCGGCCATTATCCCAAAATGGCCAGCCTGGGTAAATATTTGAGACAGATGTTTTCCAGTTTGTTTATCTTCTTCCTGTCACTTTCACTGATACTCTCTGCTCCTCTTGGCGGCTGACCTTTCACAAATGTTGGTTTTGTTTTAGAAATGTCCTATTGTAAATAAGAGGGCAGAGTTCACAGAGCAGAGGCCAACGTAGCTCGAAGGCTCTGTGGGGGCCAAGGAGCCCTGTTTCATCTGCCAGTGGTGAGCGTTAACCTGCCCGCTGCCCCAGGGAGAGCAGGGGGTCAGCCCCCACTTCTCCATACTTCATCCTAGCTTAGTTTCTTGATATTCCCCAGGAGGACATAATTAACAGTATGGAACGACATGATGGTTGGCTAATCTGTTTGCTGTGGGGTATTTTTGGAAATAAAGGTCAGTAAATACCTGGGTAACTTTTACACAGAGATGCTGGAAAACAAATCAATATTCAACGGCACTGGTGTTGATAAATGGAAAGCGTTCTATTCAAGATTCATATTTTCCGTGTTGGTTAATTCTTTCAGCTCAGAGTCCCTAGAGGACAAGGACTGATTTGGCATGTAATGGAGTCTGTTTGAATGGAAATCATTGTCAGATTTGCCCCAACTCCATTCCTCTTAGACATGCAATTCTGGTTGGGTGAATCAAATGACTTCTTTGTTCCTTCGGAAGAAAATACACATAATATTCCCTCCCTACCTGCCTCAAAATTTTGTTGAAACTCAAGTAAAATCATGCATATTAAAGCACATCATAAACAGCCAAACACCTGGAAAGGGTCCTTGGTGCCTGGGCTAATATCATTCACCAGTTTCAGATGATCAAACACATGGGGCATTCCAAAATTAGGAGAGCTCCAATAATGAATCTGGGGCCCAGTGCTGTGGGGAGCAGATCATAAGTTAGATAATGCTTACCAGATGAGAGATAGACAACTCTGTATTTGAGGTATGTTGGGTGAAATTGAAGTCACTGAGCAGACATGTCTTCTTTGTCCTATCTCAGAAAGGCAGCAGTCCTCAGAGGTCAGGAGTTCAAAGCCCACAGTGACAACCCAAGCATCGAAGGGGTTACCCGTGCCCAGGCATTACCCCTCAACCAACAGCACATTGGGGTGCTGACACTCCCAGGATAGGCATCCAAATTCAACTGTGTTTCTTGTCAGTGGCTCTGGATGACAGGAGTAGCCAGCAAGCTTCTCCCATGCCATCAAAGACTGAAGCAAGGAGAACGAATTTTTCACCATGTTGTTAAAACATCCATCTCGTCAGGAAAATACACATCAAAACCACGAGATACAACCTCACCCCTGTCAGAATGGCTAAAGTTAATAACTCAGGCAACAACAGAAGTTGGAGAGGATGTGGAGAAAGAGGAACCCTTTTGCACTGCTGGTGGGAATGCAAACTGGTGCAGCCACTCTGGAAAACAGTATGGAGGTTCCTCAAAAACTTAAAAATAGAACTACCCTACGACCCAGCCATTGCACTACTAGGAATTTATCCAAAGGATACAAAAATGCTGATTCAAACGGGCACATGCACCCCAATGTTTAAAGCAGTACCATCAACAATAGCTAAATTATGGAAAGAACCCAAATGCCCATTGTCTGATGAAAGGATAAAGAAGATGTGGTATGTATATACAATGGAATATTACTCAATGATGAAAACAAATGAAATCTCGCAATTTGCAACAATATGGATGGAACTAGAGGGTACTATGCAGAGCAAAATAAATCAGAAAAAGACAGATATCACATGATTTCACTCATATGTGGAATTTGAGAACCACAACAGATATACATAGGGGAAAGGAAGGAAAAATAAGATTAAAACAGAGGAGGCAAACCGTAAGAGACTTAAATACAGAGCACAAACTGAGGGTTAGTGGAGTAGAGGGTGGGTGAGGGGGTGAGTGAAACAGGCAATGGGGACTAAGGAGGGCACCTTTCTGGATGAGCCCTGGGTGTTGTATGTAAGAGATGAATCACTGGGCTCTACTCCTAAAGCAAGACTACACTGTATGTTAACTAACTTGAATTTAAATTTAAAAAATAATAACATAAATAAATAAATAAATAAATAAATAAATAAGTAAATAAACAAACAAACATTTTTTAATTAAAAAAACCCACTCATCTCATGCTCTGAGTTGGATACAGGTCAGAATGCTTCCTTCAGTGTAGATAAGTAGGTCTGACTGTTGCTTCTTCAAAGGGGTTCTCTGGCTCCGAAAGCTTTGTAAAAACTCCCTCCTGGAAACTCTCTGGGCCTCCTGACTACTTTTCTTAATCACTCCTCTTGCTTTGCTAGCCCAGTTGTTAGAAGATTCGAGATCCTTGCTTTTGAATGTGTGTGAGTGCAGTACTGTGGGAAAACCTGGCATTTCCTGGGTGAAGTTTACCCATCCATGCATGCATTAGGCTTACGTTTGTAGACCTTTCTTACCAGGGCTGGCAATGAAAAAATACATGAGAAAACTTTGGCTCCCTCCACCACCCCCCAGGTTGTGGCCTGAGGAAAGTGAAGCTCACTTCTCCCTCTTCTCTATTATCCCTATTACCACGTAGGACATTTTTATTCAGACGTCACCTGTTTAATTTTTTTTTTTTTTGAGAGACAGAGAGAGACACAGCATGAACAGGGGAAGGGCAGAGAGAGAGGGAGACACAGAATCCGAAGCGGGCTCCAGGTTCCGAGCTGTCAGCACAGAGCCCATCGCGGGGCTCGAACCCACGAACTGGGAGATCATGACCTGAGCCGAAGTCGGATGGTTAATCGACTGAGCCACCCAGGTGCCCCTACATGTAACCTGTATAATATGAGTTCTTTAGGACATAGTCCATTTCTAATCCACCTCTAAATTTTCTCTATCAGCTTTGACTCCCTTGAACACCTAGAACATGGCTGGTATTTAATAACTATTTATGGGAAGATTTAATAACTATTTATGGGAAGGAAGACTTGAAAAAAAAACAAATAGCTAAAATGGGTTGATGTCATTTTAACTACAAGAGTGAGGTCAGGTGTATTGGTTGGAGGGCATTGAGAAGAACTAAATGATGGAATAATTAATCGTACCTGACCCTAGGCCCTTTGCACTTACCAGACATTGGCTTCCTCCTGCTTAGTCATTAGCCATACTCAAGTTGAATTACTCTCCAATGAGCACCTACAGTGAACCAGGAGCTGTGTAGATGATCTCCTACAGAATGGTGCACTTAATCTCAAAACACAACCCCTTCAAGTTAAGTATCAGTATTCCCACACTAGTATGGCTCAAAGGTATTAGGTAATTTGTCTACGGTTCCACACTCTGGTTATGTATCAGACCTAGCGCCCCGAGTCAGGTTGGCATGAACCCCGACACAATCTGAATGGGATTTTATTAGTCTTAGGAATCAGAAATGGATCTCGAAATAAGAATAATAAATAGGAAAGACCCCCCCCCCCGGTTAAAATGACTATAATTTTTTAATCCATTTGGATGATTGAAACAAAGCCTTTAAAAGCATCCTTTAAAAGATCACGCCGGCCAGACTCACCTCCCCTTTGTAAGGAAGAAGGAGCATAAGGCTGACTCATCCTCTTTCAAGGGGAGCCTCTGTGAGTTTAGTTCATAACTAGCTCATCCTAGCATCGCCTCTCCCTGTGGCCTCAATGCAAATGACTGCCTGAACCCAGGGTGACCTTATAGATTTTTTAATTCAGTGGTTATTTAAAGTAAGTGAACAACTTCTTTAGCAGACGAGATAAAGTTCACAGGAGAAAGGGTGCAGGCACGCAAATGTAAAATATTTCTATGTGGTACCCCAAAGTCTGGCGTTATATATTCCCAAATTCTCCAAACTCCTGTGCACATCCTCACGCTTTTCTGTATTCCAAGATGGGATTATGGAGATCTCATTTCCCTAATTATATTCTCATTGCTGATATAAAGCCTGAGTTAAATGTGGAATGGTTTCAAATGAAGAGTCTCCCTTTCACCACGTGTTGGTTTATCTGGATGACTGGCACCAGAATAGCCCTGGGGGAGTTCTGCATATTTTTTTGACCAGAGACAATGGATGCTTTAGGAGTAGAAGAGGATAATCAATAGAATTTTGACTGACATTATATGATTCAAGGAAAGGTCAGTCAGGAACTCAGGGTCATAGGGTGTTACCCAGCTCCAGGGGGGTCGCTGGCATTGTATCCTGTGTAAATAGCACCTCCTGAACTTGGTAAGCATGGTGGCCCTCTAGACCACTTGCCTTCCCTCTTCCATATACAGTTACCCCTGTTTATGATATGAGATGATGGGGTAGGCAGGGGAAGGAGAAGCCACTGTATTTTGTCTTGGTTCCTACTCATGACAACATCCCCATAACTCCATAACCTATGAGTGCCCACAGGAAAGAGGATGCGGAAGTGAGAAGTACACCTGCCTTGCTTCTCTCCGTGTCTGTGTTCTATTGCTCGGTCTACAATCCCTCCCTAGAGGGGAGGATCATTACCCCCTGTCTGCACAGCCAGTGTCTCCTCTGTTTGAAAGCCACAGCAATACAATTCCTCTCTACCATTCTCAACTCTGTTTCTGTCAATAGGCACGGAAGACATAAAAAGGGAAGATAGGCTTTGCTCCTGAATGAGAGCTATTTGATTTTCAATATCAAGACGGTAGCAAATACCTTCAGATGTTGCATCCCGCTGAGGCTTTTCAGAGGCACGTTTTGTCTGCAGAAGGTTCTTTTCTCCTCACACTAGCCCCAGAAAGGCCATCCTTTCTTCATTTGACCTTGTGTATATGTCCCTGGGCATGCCAGACTATGCCCTGGTAATTTGGTGGGAATCAGAGGCACATGGTAATTGTTCCATGAGATATCATTGGCCATGCCATAGTGAACAAAAGCCCAGCTGCGTAAAGCTTTCCTGTGTTTGGGCTGCGGCCCTTCCCTCTCCATACAACCTCAGAGTGGCAACATGTTAAGGCAGAGCCATTAAACAGGCATGAAATCACCACACGGAGACATTATGCTTTTTGCAAGCTTTGGGGCACACATACAGAATTTAAGATCATCCCCAAGGGGCGCCTGGGTGGCGCAGTCGGTTGAGCGTCCGACTTCAGCCAGGTCATGATCTCACGGTCCGTGAGTTCGAGCCCCGCGTCGGGCTCTGGGCTGATGGCTCAGAGCCTGGAGCCTGTTTCCCATTCTGTGTCTCCCCCTCTCTCTGCCCCTCGCCCGTTCATGCTCTGTCTCTCTCTGTCCCAAAAATAAATAAACGTTGAAAAAAAAAATTTTTAAGATCATCCCCTAAAAAGCACTTGGTGTCAAGAATGACACCCTTCTTTGAGGTTTGGAAAGATTAAGGAAGGGACGGGATCACAGATTCAAGACTTGATGTCTCCCACCCATAGCCTCCTCCCAAATCAGTATTAAAGAAAGAAAATGGAACACGTTATCTCTTGACAATCTTCAGTGTGGTAAATGGCACTTTATATCTATGCCTAATGAGCTACTTCTGTGCTTTACAGACCATTTTGCACATGGTTTGTACCTCACATTAAATTTGACGATGTATTTGAAAGTATTTTATTTTATATACAGAAAGTCGTTATGCAGATTTTAGCTATTATGAAAATAGTGATAAGTAAATAACTTGAGTTCGTGAGGTTGTCGTTGGCCCAATTTAAAAGCCTCTCTCCTGTTTCTGATTCTGTGTCTCCCTCTCTCTCTGCCCCTCCCCCGTTCATGCTCTGTCTCTCTCTGTCCCAAAAATAAATAAACGTTGAAAAAAAAATTAAAAAAAAAAAAAAAAAAAAGGGGCCCCTGGGTGGCGCAGTCGGTTAAGCGTCCGACTTCAGCCAGGTCACGATCTCGCGGTCCTGCAGTTCGAGCCCCGCGTCAGGCTCAGGGCTGATGGCTCAGAGCCTGGAGCCTGTTTCTGATTCTGTGTCTCCCTCTCTCTCTGCCCCTCCCCCGTTCATGCTCTGTCTCTCTCTGTCCCAAAAATAAATAAACGTTGAAAAAAAAAATTTTTTTAATAAATAAATAAATAAATAAAAGCCTCTCTCGTCCTCCCCCCCCCCCCAACCTTACCATTGGATGCAAAAAAAAACCAAAAAACAAAAAACAAAAAACAAACAACTTGGGACAACTGCTAGCTTTTCCATGTGGGTAAAGAGTAGATGGTGAGTTCTTACTGAGATGGGATGGATTAGGTAGAAGAAACTTGAGAGAAGAGCCACGTTGAGTATAGGGAGGATTACAAGATCCATCTGGTCCTATTGTGGCAGAGACTCTATCAGAATCCTGGTAGTGAGACCACATAGGCGGTTGAACACCTCGGTTTGGAGCTGAGGGGAGTAGTGAGGGCGAGCGGTGTGGATTCAGGAGTAAATAGCACCAAGTGCTGTAGGGGAGGAAAAAACATATTTTTTCCTTTCACCCTTCTAGGTTCTTGGCTGGGTCTCCATAACCAAAGACTGATTAACAAGAAAAAAAAAATAGAAATTGATTTCATGTAAGTTTCATGTGACACAGGAGCTTTCATAAAGGAAAGATCAGGAGGAAAGGTTAAACCTAAGTGATTTCGTGCTCAGCTTGATGAACAGTGGAAAATTGTGACAGGACAAAGGTATGAACTAAGTGCACTAAACTGGGGGAGACAGAAAGGCCTGGTCCTTCCCATTCTTCTCAAGCTCCTCCTTTCTTGGAGATAAGGATGCTCCTTGTCCTCTGGGTACAGGAAAGCCACCTCTCACCTGAGGGTCTTATGACCTGCTTCAGGAAGTCCTTCCATAACCTGCCATTTCTCAAAGCCTTCCAGCTTAAAAACATTCAATATGCTAAGGCGCCATATTTGGGGAGAGCATGTCCTAAACCCCATCAGTACTTAAAGTCATGGGACTATCTATGATGACACAAGGAGAAAGTAAATATAGAGGAGAGAACAAAATCAAAGATTGAGCTTTGGTGCAGCAAAGGAGAAGCTGTGAGGCAAAGAAGTTAATTAGGAATGGCCAATGAGACAGAAGGGGGAAAAAAAAAACAGAAAGAAAAGAGAAGAGAACACTGCAAACGATGCTCTAAAGTGAAGACAGAGAAATCCACAGAATTTGGCAGCTTGGAGTTCATTTGGGTCTCTGAAAATCACTTCACTGTAGAAGTGGGGACAGGGTCTGCCCTCTCTTGTAGATGGAGGTGTGCATGGTGAAGAGCAGAGCCAGTGAGTGTAGAGCGAGCTTAGAGAATTTGGGCCGTAAGTGGGTGCCTGGGAATGAGGTGCTCTCTAGAGAGGTATCTGAGGCCAGGGAGGCTTAGGTTTTACTTTTTCTTAGCGATAGAAACTTCATTCTTTGCTATTGATCTATTCCATTAATTCTCATACCAATTTGCCTTTCTAAAACACTGCTAGTTTTTAAAAAAAAATAATAATAATATTTACCTTGGCACGTTCTCCTTAATTATCCTTTTTTTTCCCCAGTGTGTTGGGTTATTCTAGCTCTTCATTCATCCAATGAACGTCTAATCACAGAAAGAAGTGCCAAAACAATACCCCTGGGATTTTGATGACTTTGCTAAAACTGTAAATAAATCAGCATGCAACTGCAGTGGCCACGTCTCTCATTTGAAAACGGATCCTCATTTACTCAGGGCTTTGTGTGCACCTCAATTAATTCTCTCTCCTGAATTAGATGTTTCTGTTACATTTCTAAATGTTTCCTGCTTACAGGTAAGATATGAGAGTTTCACATTATTTCTCGGGTGTTCAGTTACCTAAAAGAACTTTCTTATTAATGTTAGTATCTTTTTTTTCTAAATAATTATTTCAGGGCTTGTAGGTTAAAAAATATTATCTACAAAAATGAAAACCGTATTTCTGATTTCTAAGTGCTCTCATTTGGTTGTTCCATTTTTACCGCATCCTGTGTAATATTCAGAATGCCCTTAATATCCATGTATTGTTTGTGATTCTTCTGTGGGCGTGTGGGATGAGTTCTTGATAAGAATATGCATATTAGTCACTTAAAATGGACCACTCAGGTCATGATCTCATGGTTCACGAGTTCAAGCTCCGCGTCATGCTCAGTTTTAGAAAACGATTGTATTTGAAATCTATTGTATTCCTTGTGCATTCCTGTAATAAGCCCCACCTTGTATTCTTTTAAATATTATTTGATTCCATTTGTTTATATTATAGCTTTTTTTTCATGATGTGTACTTATTACTGCTTTTTATGGTATTAGCACACTCAGATTATTTATTCATGTGGAATTACTGCTAGCTTTTTATATCTTCTGAGAAAGAAAATCATTTGTGGTACTGAGCTCTTGAATTTGTTTAGCACAGATTTATACAGAATGACCTTATCATTTCCAGCTCCTCCACATTGGCTGTTAGACCATTTCTCAATTCTAATTGTATTTGTACTATTTGTTTTATTATCTTGTGGCGAATTCTAGAGGTATGTTTGAAAATGTTGTCCTCATAAAAATAGTCTCTTAGATTGACTCATCCATTTATTTATAGATTCTACTCTTTACTAATATTACATCTTTGTAATTACAATTTTATCTAGCTGCTTGTGTTAAATGATTAACTCATTTTCCATTTTGTCTTGTTTAATAATGCTATGAATTTGCTTTTTACTACAGTTTTGGAAGCATCCAATAACTTTCTTTTTTTTTTTTTTTTTTGCTTTTATGATAACAGTATTTATAATTTGGTTCTTTACCTGACAGATATTTAGAATAGCAAGAAGTTTTCTAAATAGAGTGATTTAATTTTTTTCTCCCATGTAACTTTTTTGAATTTGAGGGGCAGAGTTCTTTTTCTAAGGTTTAGAATATAATTTTTTTTCTTTTTAATTTCTCAATGGATGCCTGAAAAAGAAGTATTTTTTTTATTAGCAGGGTAATAACATATGTACTTGAGTAACTTTTCCAGAATTATATCTAATGGTACAGTAAGTCTAACAGGGCTAAATGATTAGCAACAAAGTGGTTTGGCTGGGCACTTAACCTACCAAGATGGCTTTATTTCTTTTTCTTCCTCTCAAATTGTATTTCTCTTTGGTTTCAGAATCAAACACCAGCAGAGTGATTAGTGGGATATTTTGTTGTAGCTTTCTTACACAGCTCTATTTTGTGGCAAGCCATATTCACACATGGAAGTCACTTCATGTTGAGGAGTCCTTTACCTGGGAGACAACTACCCTCATTAGCACCACACCCACCTAGTGGCCATTCTCATAATTACAAGCAGAAGGTCTCCATGAAAATCAACATTTATAGGTTTCCGGTATTTCAAACGTAACCTGCTTCCTAAATGGAAAGAATCACAATAACATATCAGGAAAATATTTCACTACTATAGAAAGATGGTAGTTATTTAAGCCTGTCACATTACATTAGACTGAAGTACATTCTAACATTTAAATTCCAGGAGAGTTTGTTTTGTTGTTTTATTTGTTTCTCCCTGCAGGGTTGAGGGAGATGATCATCTAGTTGAGATGAGCTGTGCCATATATTTTACCTAGACAATAAAACATCCAGGAGAAATGCAAATATGTGTATTAAAATTCTTAAAAATAACCCCTTTTTGTTTTTGTTTTTAGATTATTCATCTAATTTTCAGTAAACTTCTCTGTCCCATTTTGCCTGATCACCAGGTTATGTTTGATAACATGACACATTCGGCGATGCATATGACAGCTGAATCATGTCCATTACGTGGAACTCATGTGGAAAATCATGAAGGGGAATAGCAGCCTTTATAACGGTGCAGCAGCTATGGAAAAATCATAATAAATCCCATTCGCAAAACCGATAGTGATAACATGATGACATCAGTCTGAGGAAAATTGAAAGAAATTATTTTCATGTTTCAAAAGTGCTTTGGATACAATTAGAACGGATGTCTGATAGAAGTAGCCCAAGCATTTATTCCTAGTTAATCTATATAATCAGCTCAACAACGTGCAAACCCAGTCTTATCCCCTCCCTCCGCCTGGTAACCCCTCCCTACCAATAACTACAAAGCTTTCAACTAAAAACATCATTCTTTATGCCATATCCTCCAATGTCTCAACCTCTCCTATGATTCCAAGATACCAGGCTTACATTGCAAGGCCCTCAAATGTTAAAAAAAAAAGGGGGGGGGGCGCCTGGGTGGTGCAGTCGGTTAAGCGTCCGACTTCAGCCAGGTCACGACCTCACGGTCCGTGAGTTCGAGCCCCGCGTCAGGCTCTGGGCTGATGGCTCAGAGCCTGGAGCCTGTTTCCCATTCTGTGTCTCCCTCTCTCTCTGCCCCTCCCCTGTTCATTCTCTGTCTCTCTCTGTCCCAAAAATAAATAAACGTTGAAAAAAAAAAAAAGGTGGTTTTTGTTTTATCAAGTTAAAGCTTTCCTTATTCACCAGAAGAGTGTATTCTCATCTGACCTGTGGCCTCCCCCAATTCCGTCTTTAATATATAAATAAAGATGAGAATTCAAGGTACCACCCGGGGCAGAGTTAAGGTCTTAAAATGGAAAGATGGAAACACAAACCATGTTTTTAATTGTTTTGAATGTTGTGCAAAAAAGGGGTAGCGGGCCTTTAAATGTTCTTTGTTGTTGTCATTTGCTTTTGTTTAGTTTAGTTATTTTCTCTTTTTGTTTTTGTTTTTTTTTTCCTCTAGTGGGGACTATTGAGTTTGGAGCTAAGCAAAGAGAAAAATGAGACCAGACACATGGCTGGAGGATCAGGTTTTCCGCAGGAAGCAGCAGGGAGTAAGAGAAATGGGTGTGAAAGCACAGAGATGACTCATCAAGGAGAGAGGTGGACCCAGCAGCTCCATGGTGGAGGTTACCCTCACCCACCAACCCTCAACACCGAATTCTAAGTTATTTCCTTAAAAAAAACCATGTTTTAATGTTCATCCATTTTTGAGACGGAGAGACAGACACAGCATGAGCAGGGGAGGGGCAGAGAGAGGGAGACACAGAATCCGAAGCAGGCTCCAGGCTCTGAGCAAGTGGTCAGCACAGAGCTCGATGCGGGGCTTGAACCCATAAACTGTGAGATCATGACCTGAGCCGAAGTTGGACGCTCAACCGACTGAGGCACCCAGGTGCCCCTTTAAAAAAATTTTTTTTAATGTTTATTTATCTTTGAGAGACACAGAGACAGAGACAGAGCATGAGTGGAGAAGGGGCAGAGAGAGGGAGACACAGAATCCGAAGCAGGCTCCAGACTCCAACGAGCTGTCAGCACGGAGCCCAACGCGGGGCTGGAACTCACAAACCACGAGATCATGACCTGAGCCGAAGTGGGCCGCTTAACTGACCGAGCCACCCAGGGGCCCCAGAATTCGAACTCATTTTCGAAACTACCCAGGTCCCCGCTGTAACAAATTGTTCTAAATAAAGCTATTCGCTTAAGCCATATAACTATAGAAAATGAGAGCCATCATAGTAACTGCTTTATGGAAGCATTTCATGGCATAAAACGGTGATAAAAACTTTGATGGATACAGTATATGCACACATTCAAATTAATAAAGCATTAACTAAACCTAAGAAGCTGTTGTTGGCATATTTTAGCTCACAGCCTTCCTGGGGAGGGGCGCCTGGGTGGCTCAGTCGGTTGAGCCGCTGACTCTTGATTGCAGCTCAGGTCATGATTTCCTGTGTGCTGACGGCACAGAGCCTACTTGGGATTCTCTTTCTTCCATCTCTCTGCCCTCTCTTTCTCTCGCTCTCTCTCGCAAACAAATAAATAAATAAACAGAAAGAAAGACAGAAACCCGGGGAGGAGGTTGCTTCCAGGCTGCAGGCCCAGCAATTAGAAAGAAGGTAGGCCCTGTTCCCAGACAGCAGCCACAAAGGCGACCTCACTGGGATGTGCCAGGGCCTCTGATTCATGGACCAAGGGCGGCCTCACTGCACCAGGTTCATGCAGTGGGGTGCATTCTGCGCACCCACACTGAAATGCGTGGAAGCCCGCTGGGGAATGAACGCAGAACTCCCGGCAGGTTGTGGCTTTTGCTTGGGAAGGCAGAGAAGGTACCACCTTCCAGAACTGAGCCAGACCCAGACCCCACCTAAATGCCCCACGAGAAACGGTTCCAAAGCACTCTTCATCCTCATCCTCGCCCTCCTCCCCCTCCCCCTCCTCCTCCCTCGCTCTCTCCAAGTTGTCACATTTCAAAAGTCCGCCACTTGTAAAGAAAACAGCGAGTGAAAGAAATCCGTGAAGACGCACACGGCAATAATTTCTCAAGGAAGCTTTCTCCCTTCCATTTCCCAGGTGATGCCTTTCAAATAATCGAGTACACGCGCTGGGTAACCCAGTTTGGGACCAGGACAACACATCAGGCACAGTCTCCCCTTCAAATATGAAAGGTTCAAGGGGAAAAGGCGCTAAAAACGTGAGTCGGAAGCACCCACCAAAAGGAGGAGGAGGCGGCCGGCAGTCCCTCCGCCTCGCCTCCACGCTCCTGCCCCCTTAAACCCCCGCGCTGTCCCGAAGAGCCCTATCCATGTCCGCGTGCCGCCGCCCTCCCCCTGTCCCATGAACGAAAACAAATTGTTTTCGGCTACAATACCACGGGGCTCCGCTTTGACCTGCACGGTACAGTGACACTGTGCGCCTTGAATTTTTACATACAGCTGCATAAAGCAATTTTCATGTAAATTTCTAGGTAAATCAGCCTGCAGTTGGTCTATTACATGGACACGTACCCAGAAACCATTAAGTTTGACAGAAGATTAGAAGTTGCCCTTGTTTCTCTGGACGCCTTCCACTGCGCCTTGGACAGGGTCTGAATCAGAAACACCCGGAGTGGGACGCGTACCCCCAGCGCCACACGGGCACAGGGGCTCATCTCTGCCTGCGCATCCCCGAGGCTGGAATGCGAGGGAATCAGAAAGGGCCTCTCTGGGAAAGGAAGAAAAGTTGGTATGAAAATCAACCTTCAAATGAGCAGGAGGAGTCAGGTAATTCTCTCGCGCTGCCAGGGAGCGACTGGGCCACCCCGGTACCCTGGCTCCGTCCGGAAGATGCACGGAGTTGCAAAGCAAACAGGCCCTGTGGCCTCCAGACGCCCCACCACTCCCAACGGGGCGGCCAGGCCGGCTCAATTAGCTCACAGCAGGTGGAGTTTGCAGGGTCAGAGGAGCAAATCAGTTCTTCAGAGACACCTTTCCCTGGGAGCCGAGAGAGAGAGTGGGGGCCCTCCCTCCCTGCCGAGCCAGCAACAGGAGTTAGGCAGCCAACCTAAGCCATCTGGCAGCAGCCTATCTGGGCCCTCCATCTAACTGCGTCCCTGCCCGAAGGAGGCACATTTCTTGAACACGTTCTTTTAAGGCACCAGCATCCGCAGAGCACAAAAGGGAAAGATGTCACCAAAACCTGGCCTAGGATGTTTGTTTATGCAATCTTTAAATAATTCATCTTTATCCCTATTGAGCCCATCACAGCATGTCACAAATAAATGTGTCGCCTTGGCCTATTGTTTGCAGCTCAGGACTGTGAAGCAAGAAGAAAATATTACAGAGACGGAGGGAGATACACGCAGGAGTGTGACCTTTAACTGCACTACCTATAACCAATCTCATCAAATTAAAGCACTGTATATTTTCCTTAATAATCTCTGATTAGGCTGGGGCTATGAGTGGACACGAACACCCGCCATTGCTATGCAGAGGGATGTCTGCTTAGCACCAGCAAAGCGTTTGGGAATAAGTGAGCAAAATGCTTTAATTTGATAGGGTTAGAATCCTGCAGGCTCTGGGGTGAAAGGTCCCCCACAGCTCCGCTCACACTGAATATGCAGAAATAAAAAAGTAAATTGCTTACATCTGCTGTAGGCAGCCGGGAAAATGATCTGATTGGACGGTCCGAGGAATCTCCATCTCTTCTGGGTTAGAGAGAGGGTTTCAGAGCATCGAAAGCTTGTAATTGGAGTAATTCTGAATTAATGGACTCACGCACACACACACACACACACACACGCACGCGCGCGCAACATTTTGAGGCAGCTGTTTGCAGAAGCCTGCCTGTTTAGGAATGCTTACAGATTGCAAAGAAGCAACTTTAAAAATCATCTTTTACCCACCCCCCGCTCCCAGCCCCAAATGAATCCTAACTGCGGGTTTGAATTTGACAACAGGTAACAAGCATCACATTCTTATCTGGCCCGTCCTTCTGCCACGGAGCCCAGGAGCTATCAGACCTGCATATCTACTCGCCCACTTTGTACATCTTCCTGAAATATGTGTGCACTTCGATTCTCCTTCGTGCATAAAAAGATGACCGGGAAGGGGGCTTCACCGGGATTCCT